>NC_138914.1:271200-1471200 GCF_965231255.1 Vanellus vanellus
TCAGCGCACTGGGGCGTCTCAGACAGAAATACAGGACGTATGTCCAGAAAATTTAGCTTGCCTTTTTCCAATTTGGACTTTTACACAGTCAAAGCTGTTTTTCTAGGAGCTTCTTGCACGATTCTCTGCTATCTAAATTAGTAAGCAATCTCACCCTGTGCTCCGGAGTCTTTGGGATTAACAAAAAGCCTTTGTATCCCCCACCCCCAGCTCCCTGAAGGTTACTGTGTGAAGGCGGTTGATTGCTGGGTGATATTTATCTGGAGTGGCTGCTGCAGACAAGGAGTTGCGTCATTCACCAACTGCCCCCGTGTTTCTTATGAAGTGGCTTCGTGTCCCAGGAGAGGGTGACATGGGGCGCTTGGCCCAGCGTCACTCATTGCGTCTCCTGTGCCCGGCACGGCCCCACGTTGCTGTGAATGCCGGGGGGGGTTTGCAAGTGGGGGTCTTGTTTGGAGGTGTCACCCCCAGAGGAGCGAGCCCAGGGGTGTCCCAGTGCCAGGAGCTGGCAGCAGAGCCGGGTGGCTCTGGCATGGCGCCAGCGTGGGTCTCCGGTGCATGTGGCCACAGAGGACTCATTTCTTGGGACTTTGACTTTGCCCTGCTGAGGCAGTGACATGGTATCTTCATTCAATGTGTGTGTAAAGAGAAAATAACACTGCTGAGTGTGCACCCGGGGCCTCACTGAAGGGCGGCTGTACGGTTAATTAATGCTGCTGGGAAGAGTGAGATGGCTCTGGGGGAGCCCACAGCCGGGTCCTCCCTGCTGGGGCTCTGCATTAGATTGACGTGTAGCTGTTGAGTTACTTTGCTAGTGATGTTGGCTGCTGACCGTCCTTTCTCTAGCCAATTGCTGTGGCACCAGGAGCTTTCTTGTGCCGACACATCCCCTGTGCATTAACAAACCCCAGACAGAAGTGAGTACCCAACACATACTGGCTTTTCCGTGGTGGTGTAATGCAGCCCGCCCGACACGGATGCAATGACAGTGAGATAACGCTGCCGCCCAGACGGTCTTGCTGGAGGAGCCGAGGAGCCAGCTGTGAATCACAGAGCAGACAGCTCTGCCCGGCCCTGCCTGTATCTTTATTAAATCTCCACTCTCAGCATGGGGTTGGGAGTCGTGCCAGTCGTTGCCAGTCATGTCCAGGGTCCCGATCTGCAGACCAAATTCTGGCCCTGCTGAAGTCCCCCAGGGCTGGGACTTGAAGGCAGACAGCGTTTCACCTCCCGCTGCGGGGAGGTCTTGGAGGCTGGTTAAACATTTCCTCCGCTGGGTTAATGCTAGACGTTGGCTGAGGTGCTGCCTGCGATGGTGGGGACCAGCCGGGCAGCTCAGCCCTCCCTCCTGCCCCATGTCCCCCAGCACAAACTTTGTGCGATGCCCCTACAACCGGAGAAGTCGTGCTGGTTGCAGCATGGCGGTGACCATGGCGGTGGCAAAGCCAAGGACAGGGGACGTGTAGGCTGGTCAGAGCTCTGCCTGGTCCCCGATACCCCGTCACCTCTGTGGCATGGGGTGGCTGGAAACACACTCCTGCTAATCTCCACTCGAGCCGTTAGTGTGTTTGCAGAGCAGGACAGCTTCTCGCACCTCCCTGGCTCATAGCGGGGAGTTAACGATTGCCCAGGTGATGGAGACTTTTGACTACTCCCCAAGGGACAAAGCAGGGGATGGGACTCTGTCCCCAACCCAGCTGGGCATGGGGACGGGTACTTGAGGGGTTGGAGGGCTTAGTTTGTCACAGTGAGGGCTCAGACGGAGAGGGCGTATTGTGGTAAATGGGTGGAAAATGCCTGCTATTTCCCCAAACCTCCTATTTCCGTGGGAAAATCACTTTTGTGCGCAGCGCAACTGCACCTTGCCAAGAGTAAGAAGAAGTAATAAAATCTGGCATTGGCCGGTAACGCGATGCCCCTCTGCAGGTGAGCAGGACAGATGCACGTGGGGCAGGCGGATGGAGGGGGAGCTGCCCCAAGCCCGCCTGGTGCTTCCATCGGGGGCAGCAGCAACCTGCCCACAGCGGCCCCGGCCAGGGAATTTTTTCAGCAAGAGAGGGAAGATCCTGGAAACACTGCTGATGGGAGCAGGTACCACTTCCAGCCTGCAGGCCAGCTCCTGCCTGGGATCCCCAGCCTGCTTCGACCATGTCGGTGAGGACACCTAGAACTCGAGCTGGAATTAGCCTGGCCATTAAGTGGGGTTAAATGCAGCAAACCAACATAAATATAAATAGTAAGTAGTGTCATTTTGTACTTTTATTCTTCTATGTTACTCCCAAACATCCTGGACATCATTATATCCCAGCAGGACTGTTCTTTGGTCTCGACTCCGATGCAGAGCAAAGAGGTCCTGCAGCAAATGTCTGGAGGCAGTTTCGCAGGTGTAGGCTGCTTTGAACCACCGGCTCTAAGCAGGAATCCTCCTCCACAGCTCCCTGCTCGGGAGCGCAATGCTCCTACCGCAGCTTAACGCCAGCGTCCCTGTGTAAACCATTAATCAGTGTTACTTGTCCTATGCGTGGGTACTCTTAATATTTATTTGCAGCAAAATTGATAGCTGGTAATTTTGGACCGTGTTTGTGCTTTGATGAAAGCGGTTAGGGAAATGAGCCACCGGCGTGGTCAGAATGTGAGCCACGGAAAGGGCGAGGAGGATGGCTTCAGGCGGGTTCAGATCAATACAGGTGCGATTAAGTTGCAGTATCGTGGCATCTATATCGCACTACAGCCAAAGCCTGAGCTAATAAATTAGGCAAGAAATTGCTGCAATCAGATCATGGTGATAAAGAGGTATTAAAGCGGGCAACACGCCACCCCGGCTGAGAACTGATGTGAATCTCGCAGACCGGGTTTTGGGAGGGAGGCACCCTTAGCAGGGTTGGAAGTTGCCCAACCTATTTGGGAGTAGATGGGCTCAGAGAAAGGTACTTTGTCCCTAAGTTGCTGTAGCAGCTGCTGACATCAGTGTTCAGTGAATGAACACAGCCACTGATTAAAATTGTCTTATTGCTTAACCCAGAGGCTTTAAAAGACGCTGTCACGACCTGGAACAAGGCATTGATGGTTGGCAGATCGAAGCAGCATTTCTATGTGTGGTGAAGCCACAAAACGTGATTTAGATGTCAGCCAAACTGAACTCTACCACTGCTTTCAATTAGCCCCAAATACCCTCTTGCTGCTCCCGATGTTCTGCATGAAAACATCTCTTACGTGCTCCTGGATGCTGAGATACTGTCTAAGTTGTTACCCAAATCTCCTGTGTTATTGCTGGATTCTGGTCTGTCTGTGCTCATTTGCAGCTGCTGGGACTAATCCAGAGACCTCAGTGAAATCATCCACTGGAAGAAACTTTTGAGGATTAGTAAGACTTTTCCCCATCTTTTTCCCATCTGTCGATGCACAAAAATCTGTCAGCTCGATTGTTTTGCTGCAGTCTTGCCATGTGAGGTGTTGAGGCTCATTCGATTCAGCAAGCTGGTGCACACGTTTGCCGAGATGACACCATTTTCTTGTTAAGGAGAAACACAGGGAAAATGGACGGCGTGCTCCAGCACCTGGCGTCGCTGCTGACTCCCCACTGGCCTCAGCCAGAGGAGGTGCTGCAGTCTGGATGAATTTCCAAACCTCTTGAGGGCTAGGAAGGGCAGTAGAACAACCCCCTCCCTCTGGAGCTGGCAGAGTGGGCTCTGCCTTCCCGGTGGCAGTCACGACGTAGCTGCTGTCAGGGCTGTTGCGAGAAACGGCAGGTTCCTCTGTCTTGCAGGGGCAGGGCGATGCTGGGTTCGGGAGTGTTACTCCCTGGCGGGGAGCTCGACTGTGCACATTCCTCTGCTCCCAGCCCATTATGGGACACTGTTATTTGGGCAGGTTTTGTAATCGGGACTGGCAGGCACCCAGGAGCCGGAGTCCGGGCACATCCCAGTGCTCCTGAGCCAGCAGCTATGACGTCTGCCGCCGTGGTGCTGCCCTTGTCGGGGGAAGGGGTCTCAGCAGGGTCTCAGAACCGCCACGGCATCCAGAGCTCGCCCCAGCCCAGCGCCCAGCCCCACGGCTCCCAGTCCTGGGCACCACCGCTCTGCCATCCTCGTCCAGCCCTCCACCCACACCTGCCCAGGGGTGAGCAGAGTTTTCAGGCGAAGCTGTCAGCTTGTGCTACTCCCGGTGCCTGGCCACAACCATAGCTGATTTCACTATCATATTGCAAAAGACTCCAAGAAATATCAAGTTATTGGTGTAACATTTCATTACGGGTCGTTTGACCTCTACAAGTCTGCAGCGTTTCTGGGGCTGAAGTGGAGCTGAGGGCGGATGCTTGTGGCCACTCTCACGAGGGCAACCAGCGGCCTCGGGGATTTTTTGACAACAGCAATTTGTAAATTTAGGCTTGCAGAAGGAGGCCGGGCTCTCGGTCTGGATGCGGGGCCAGGCTCACGTCGCTGCAGCTCCCGTGCCGCTCTCGGGGAGCACCAGCCAGGTGGCCGCTTTGCTGCCTGGTCGAGTGGAAAATTGCAAATGCTTCGCATAGCGCTTGGTGTTATTTTATTCATAAAGAAAACACAATTTGACACAGATGAGTGCTGCGCTGACCTCTGCCTGTCTTTGTCAGCGATGCCACTCCCCTCCCAAATGCTGGTGGCTGGTGGCAGGGCTGGCCCCGGAAGGCAAGCACAGCCCTCCTGTGGCCAAATTGAGTCTGATTTCACAGGTTGCCCAGAAAAAAGTGCAAAGAAAAGCTAAAGGAGGGGAGGCAGCAGCATGGGAAGGGGAGCCCGTGGGAGCCGCCAGCCCCGGGGCAGGGACCCCCGCGGAAGCTGAGCAAACGCTGCTCCCCGGCTGCACGGGGCCCCGCGGCTGGGGAGACGGAGTGCGACACACCAGACCTCAGCCAAAAAGTTTCCCGCAGATTAATGAGAGCAATCAGTGACAGGGCTCAGCCCCGCGGCAGCCAGCACGCAGGGCTCATTTGTCAGCCTTCAAACTGACTGCGAAGCCCGACGTCCCGCTGGGAAGGGCACGGGGAGGCTCTCGGCAGCTCCCCAGCACAAACCGGAGCAGCGCATCCATCCATCAGCGTGGTGCCGACGGACCTGCTGTTCTCCCTCGGTCCTAAGCAAATCCTTGCCTGCAGTACAGTGCTTTTTAATCTGGTCCCTCGCAATGTGCAGAGCGCATAATGCCGCTGCATGCCAGGACAAAGCCAAATTCTGCCCCTGCTATCTGTTGGCAATACTTGCATCGCCCACCTCTGTTGTTAGCAGCAGTTAAGCTGTTGCTATGGATAAACCATTTTTTACCTGTCTCAGGAGCTTGTTTTTGCCCTGTGCTGGAGGTGTGGTACCACTGATCATGTGAAAGACCGCTCCACTATTTCTGGGGATGCTGCTGACTGCACGGGAAGAGCATCAGTCACTGGCACAAAAGAGCTCCAGCAGTTTTGGAGCAAATTGCTGTCATGCTTCAGAGAGACCATTAAGACACTCTAAAGTGCTTTGAAGAATGGCATTTTGCAAAAAAGGAGGCTTATGCCACATGAATAATAGGGACAATATTTATTTCTGGCACTGTGCCATGCTGTCCTAGAGGCACCGGGCTTCGGTGGCATCATTACTCCATTTCACGACTAGGGACTATATGTTAGGGGCCAAGGATAGTGCTGCCAGCAGAAATCTGCTCTTCTGACAGCACCTTGTTGAGCTCTTTGCCTGGCCAGGGTCACCAGAATTGGCCCTTAGCTTGGAAAAATGGGGTTTGGGAAAAGTAAGGGCAGAAATGCCCCGGCAGCCCCAGGCACTGCTGGTGGCAGGCTGGCCAGGCAGAGCGGGGCGGTCTGTTCCCTGAGGGCAGCGTGTGGGTCCTGTGCGGGGCACCCCAAAGGGAAGGGGCCGAAAGGGAGGAGTTTTGGCTGTTATCTGGGGGGAGATGCCACCCGCCAGGCTGCCTGCCACCACGGGCTGAAATGGAGGAGGCAGCGGAGGAAGAGGTGAAGTGTCCCTGTTATTGCAGGGTTCATCAGGAGGCACCGCTTGAACAACCCCCCAGGAGCAGCGTGAAGCAGCGAAGCCTTTAATTGCTTTAATCCGTTTTTATTTGAGGACTGCTGAGCCATCCCAGACCTGGCAGCTGCTGCATTTCCCATGCAGTGATTTTGCGGGTCTCCCCACAAGCGCATTGTGCACCTCCCTTCAGTCTGAGCCCTCCTCCATGGCTCCTCTGCAGCCACGGATGCTGCCGGCAGTGTTGGCTGGCGCCGGCCAGCCTCTGCCCTTCCTCCGGAGGGGCTGGCAGCGTGCTCCTCTGCATCCTGCCCAGCACCTTCAACCGCGGATCAATCCCCTGTGTCACAGCTTCTCGCGCACGGACTGGTGAGACGTGCTCGGTTGCCTTACTGGCATGGGGGCTGCACGTCCTGCACTTGTGTGCGCACGCCTATGCTGCTTCAGCTGTCCAGAGAGCCGGTATGGATATCACAGCAGCTGGTTTTGCACCGTGATGAAGGCCGCAGCACACAGACTGCTGATCCAGCGCCGCTGCAGAAGCAGCAGTGCACGTTGGGGAAGGCAGAGCCTTAAACTGGGGCAGCTGTGTCCAAATTAGCTCCCTGCCTGCACTGAGCCCATATAAGCCCTCTCAGGTCCACAATATCAGCCTCTCTGGGGGCAGGGAGTGGGTTACTTTAAGTTCACCTGTGCTGCCTGGGTGCTTGGGACGAAGAGGTAAGAAATAAAGCTGTGATCTCTTCCCAGGAGCTAGAGCAACCCACTGTAATGAGTTTGGCTTCTGAGGGCTGGGATGCTACAACATTTTATTTTACTTTCTTTGAAAGCAACAAAGGCCTGGAGGAGCAGTGTCTCTGTTTAATCAGAGTCCGCAGATGCCACCACCTGTGGGACTTTAAAGGGTTGAAGAAGAGGAAGGCAAGAAGCAGCAGGATATAATCACCTGAAAGGACTTCTGTGGAGGTTTTGGGACCAGCCCTGGCCCACCTCTCCCACTATGGGCTGTGCTGTGTCAGACTGATGAGAGGATTTACAAGTGTTTCCCATCTCATGAGCCCTAGCTGTTATTTTCTGGGTGTATGCTACTTTTGCGCAGAAATGGGCTTTTCATCAATGACCTCCCCACTCTCATGAGGCACTTGGGACCTTCCCGGAGTGCAAAGCCACCAGCTCTTGCGCCCGTCCCTCTGAACCGAGGCTTGTTGCAGGCAGCACACGGCAAACCCTTCTCCCCGAGCGGTGTGATGCTCCAGGACGCTGAAATGTTGTGGTTCCCAGTTGCCACCTGATTTTTGGATTTGCTTCCAGGCCGATGACACCAGACAACTGGTGGCATTCAGCAGCTGTCGGTGGGACTTGTTCCGCTCATGGGCCTTGGCACCCGCAGCCCCTCTTGCTGCGAGCGGAGTGGCAGCCCTGGCCGGCGAGGGGGGACGGGCGCTGCTCCAGCGGCAGAGCAGGCAGGGTCCCTCCCAGGGCCCTTGTGCTGCCTGGGCGCAGGGAAAAAGAGCTGGCGGGGACACTGGCTACGGCCTGCTGAAATAGCTGTCAGGGAGGGCCAGGGAAATCCCACTGTGCCTGCCGGTGTGCGGAGCTCCGTGGGGAAGCGGTGTCCCAGGCGCTGCCTTGGAGGGCCCTGTCCCGGTAACGTCCCCTCTCATGTGAGCGGGGCTGCTGGACCACGGGGCCTCTCCTGGGCGGCACCGGCTGCTGTGTTTCATGCCTCTGTCTTCCTCTGGTTGACCTCTTCTGTCCCTTCCGGGAGCAATTTAGGCCTTATTCCTCATCTCGTTTTTGAAGCAGTTTCAGTTCCAGCTGCTGCCCGTGCCGGTAGCTGAAGGGAAGGCGCTGATGCTGACAGGTCCTGGGGCTGCCTCCTTTCGCCTCATGTCATCGGTGTCCCTGTACCAGGGCGGCCACTGTGCTGGTCCTTTCGTAGCAGTTTCTTCCCTGTGCTCTGCTGCACTGGCATGAAACAGCCCTTTTCTTTCTCATTATAAACCTCTCCTCAGCCAGCCGCAGACACAGCTCCTCTTGTTTGCCTCACTCACTCCTGCGCTTTCCAGAACAAGGGCGCAGGTTTCTGTAGTCAGGGTAAGAGCGTCTAAGTTCTTGAATGGCGAGAACCAGCTTTTCGGTAATTCTGGATCTTTCATTTAATAATATTGGCTTCTAAAATTTCTCTTTAAATGTTGCCTTGGCATTTTGTAGCTCTGCTCACTGTTGGACCGTGGTTTTCTGCAGCTGGTGGTAGTCAAGAAAAGTGAGAGCGCTGAGCGCGGTGGATGCTGCTGTAGCTGGAGTTACCCGTCACGTGTGGACCTGGTGCTGGGGTGATGCCAAGCAGGACAGGTACGTGCAGAGCTGGACGGTCAGGGTTAGTCCCATGGGAGGGATGTCTGCTTTCGGGTGTTCGCCTGTGTGTGGGTTCTGGGGATGGGAGTCCCTTGCGCAGCATCAAGTGATGCTGGGAAAATATAACTGCTGCTTCCTGCCTCCCTCGGGATGGGTGGAAACCCCTGAAAATCACAACTTTTATCTCTTATTCTCTCCCTGCCCTGTGACAGCAGCAGACAGGTGTCTTTTTAGGACTGAAACCATTCTCCTGACAGACAAGATGATTGGCTTCTACACGGATACTTAGTAGGAACATGACCCCGCCATTACCCACAGTAGAGCTCCTGGAAGGGCAGCGGCACTTATTTACCTGTTTGAGAGACTCCTCCTGCTAATGAGGGGCAGAGCAAGAGAATTATTGCCCCTCTCCCCCTTTTGCAGAGGAATTTTTCTAGGACTTGCTTTTTATTCTGGAGCTGAAGTGTTGATTTTTGTAACCTTCACCTCCCTTATTGTGTGAATAACGTGTGTGATTGCTGGTGAGGAAACTTCATGGAGTGCAGTTCAGTGTGTTGGTGGAGCAGCTTGGCAGAAGCCAAAGTTGGTCTGAAATGGGGTTCTGCTGTGGACCAGCTGTGCTGGGGCGGCTGAGGGACGCGGTGCACGTCTTGGGCCACCTACCCTGAAAAGAAGGGTGGATGAGAGACCAGAGAGCGTGTCCTGTGTGAGCTGGGACACAGGCGAAAGCACTTCTCTGGCCAGGCCGTGGGGAATCCCTCACCAGTGGGGTAAGTTGTGTTCACGGGGAAATCCCACCAGCAGCTCCCAGAAACGCTGGTCCTGTCCTTCTGCAGTGCTCAGATGGAGGAATTTTAAAGGAGGCTCTCAAAGCCCCCGTTTTCAGCACGGGCAGCCAGGTACTGCGGTTTGCCTGAACAAGCAGAGCCTCTCTCCCCGGCGCTGGCGTGCTGCCTCTTGTTGTTTTAAACCAGCCGCAGAGCAAAGCTCCCCGCTCAGCGGCAAGGCTAATCTCGGCTCAGCTGACATTAGTGTAAACTGACACTCTTGGGAATTTGGGGACAGAAAACTTTCCCTGGGGAAACGGCCGCTGTGCAAGCCCTGCCTGGAGAGGCCGTGGAGGAAAGCAGCGGAGAGGGGCAGCGCTTGGAAACAACCCCCTCCGCTGCCGGGGGGCCCGGCAGCGTCTGCCCGGGCAGCCTGGGGAGCTGCTGACGGGGAGGCTGCGCTTGTAGGATTGTTTGAGGGCAGTTTGCTGTGGTTAGAGGGATGTTAGCTGCATTCCTGTGCCCAGCGGAGGAATCGTCGCCGGCCCTGCAGCGCCCCTGGACAGCCCCTGTGGGAGTCCTTGCCGTGCAGCCGAGGGTGCCCCGGCGGGGGACCGGGTCCTGCTGCAGCCCTGCTGTTGGCTTGGACCCGCGGGACAGTGGTGATACCAGAACAGGTTTTTTGGGAGCAGATGCAGCCTTTGAAAGTTTAAATGTCCTTGGAGCCACGCTGGCAGCTTTTCCGGTCCCTTTTGTTGTGGAGCTGGGGATTGCCTTGCACTCTACAATCCGCTACTGTAATCCCCTTGGAGCGCTGCTCTGGTCTAAGTTAAAAGCGGTGCAGCTGAGACTGCTAATGCAGGCGGTGCTGGCGAGGGGTGCTGAACCTTCCCCCCGCTCCCTGCTCCCGTGCTGGTCCCCTCTGGGATGTAGCTGGTGGATAACGTTGTGCCTGGCAGAGCCCCTGACCTGCCCCATGCCCTGAGCCGGGCTGGTTCTCCAAGGGCTGGGGAAGGAGAGCTTTCCTGCCCATCACCTGGACCCGACCTGGTCCTCTGAGAGGGCTGGAGCCCAATGTTCATGCCCACCCTGGAGCTGCAGCAGAAGCCGCTGTCTTTTTTCCATTCCCCGCCAGCTTCAACCTAAGGGTAAAGCACCGACCCAGGGGCTGCCAGTCAGACGTCCCTGCTCGGTGCCAGCTGGGTGATGGCATAGCTTTTGTCAACCCGGGCAACGTCTGGGAGGCTGAAATGGGAGTGAAATCTCTGACCTTTTGGTGCCCATGGAAGTAAAACTCTCGGAGCTTTTTGGGGCTGCCAGCAAGCTGGGGGTGAGCTGGCGCGACGGGAGAGCCCGAGCTCCCGGGAGCGTTTCAAAGCCAGGCTGTTCAGTGCCGGGCTGTGGTGGGATCGTGGCGTTTCGGAAAGAGGGAGCAATGGGGAAAGCCATCCAAAAGCTGCCCAGTCAGGAGGCCGGCACAGATCGCTTTGAATGCAGCAGGGCTGAACTGGGTGGCGCTGAGCCAAGCCTGACCTAACCAGCTTATTTCCCTGCTTTCCGTAATGCCCGTACAAATGTGCTGAGGCCTGAAGGTCACGGCCACGTGAGCAAGGTCTGGGGATTAGCTGTGGGCAGAGCGCGGCTCCTCCCGGCTGTGCTGTCGTAGCTCCGAGCCCCAGGAACGACCGTGGCTCCTTGGTATGCCGGAGCCAGCGCGGCATCGGCACCTCGGATGGGTGCTGGAGAAACAGAGGGCTGTATGGGGGCAGCACCTCCGGGACCCGGCACTTCTCCGAGATCCAGAAAAACAGATAAATGTTTGCTCGTCCCATGTCAGCACGGATTTTCCTTCTGTATGTTGGTGGCGCTGGGTGGTGGGTTGCTTTTATGCATGTCTCCCCTGCAATTCTCTCTAGCTCTGGTTTTGGAAGAAAGCCCAGCAGGTTTGCAAACTTCTGCAAGACAGCTGCTTTGGATGTGCCCACACCTCTGAAGGCCACAGACGGCGCTCAGCTGAGCGTGAAGGGTCCCTCCTGGGGCAAAGGGTCGCTGCTGTCCCCGGTGCAATAGAAGTTACTGACGTAATGTGGCGCACGAGTGCGTTTCTCTTAGGGCTGGGAGACAAGCCACAGAAGTCTAATACCGGATCAGGGCATCACAACTGAACAGTGACGATGCGTGTCTAGGCACTGATGTCATCAAACATCAAAGCAAAATGACATCTAACACCATCCTCAGCACAATCGTCTCTAGCTGCCTTTGCATGGCTCTGACTACGTAAAGCCCCATTTCCTTTTGGCGCTGTTTGACCACTGTCCCCGGGGAATTTGGAGGAGAGGGAGATGCGCGTGGGTGCCGTGGGACCTGGCCCGGCTCCTCCCCGTCGTGGGAGGGAGCGGGCAGCAATTCCCAGGCCAAGAAATACTTGGGGCTCGCTCCACACCACATCTGTGGGAGACAGCCCGCAGGCTGCTGGACGCGCTCAGAGCAAGCCTGATGTTTCTCCCCAGAAAGCCGCACTTTGCCTGTCCTAACGCAGCGCTCTGATCCCCTCCTCGCTGCCCCGAAAGCCCCAGCAGGCCCCGATGCTGAGCCCATCAGGTGGCATTACTTCATCCAGCCCTGAGAAGTGACACCCGCACCCAGGAGCGGGTCCCTTCCCTCTAATCCCTCGCTGCCACCAGCCGCCTTAGCACGCGCGGGGCAAAACAAACAACACGTGAGCAGATGGTGCCTTCTCCATCATCCCGCCACCGCTTCAGCAGCCCCGAATAAAACTGCCCTGTTACCTTTTTCCCATGAGATGCCCCCATGGTCCGATGTGTCAGCTGTGCCCCCTCACCCGGGGTGTGGGACCGGCCGGTTCTCCGTGGTCACCAGCCCCGTTAGTCCCGGGGGGACGCGCGGCCGTGCAGCTCCCGGCCCCTCGGTGGCCTCTGCGGGGAGACGTGGGTGAAATCCAGCCTGTCTGCAGCGGGGTCGGGCGGGAAAGCTTGCTTTTCCTCCCTTCTCCGAGCACGTGGAGAACTCATTTTCTTCGTGCACCTAACGGCTGGCTCGCGCCCAGGCTCTGCCCGGGCACAAAGGCAGCTTTCATGCTGCGGATGCCCAGTTTCTAAGCCAGGATCCGTATTTTGAGAAGCTGTGGAAGATTACAGTAATTGCACTTGACAGGGCAAGATGTCACAGGACACGGATTCGAGCGGCTGTGGGGCCCCGGCACCCATCGGTCTTTGCCTGTGGCATCCTTCCTAGCTGCTGCTTTGGTGTTTTGCTGAAATATAAACCCGTGCCCCCAAAATAAGGCAGGATTATCCCTCTGCTACCCGCCTGCATCCCGGCTCTTGGCTCCTGTGGCAGCACTGGATTTTACAAACTTTGCTCCTGCGAATGCCCTGGGCTGCCTGTTCACTGCTGGAGCCCAGGGTGGCCCCTGGTGAGCCCAGGTTACCCGGAGCTGCGTCCCGGGGGGCCGGGCAGGTCAGGGCTTGTGTTTGCTGAAGTCTCTGGGAGATGCGGCACTGTGAAAACCAGCCAGGTAGGTGCCTGTCTCTGCACTAATGCAGCTTTTAAAATGCCAGGCACTAAGAGAGCCTCAAACCTCGTTTGGGGATTGCTGTCCCTTCACCCACCACTCTTTTCAGACCTTTTTAAAAAACGAGAAAGTTAAATTTGACTGCTGAAGCCATATTTATACCCCTACCTCCCAGATTCTGGACTTTTGAAAAGCTCCCATTTATTTGTCGGGACACAGTGGCTTTGGCAGGAATGGCTCTTCAAAACGCCGGCTGCTGATCAAGGTCCCTGCGCAGGAGTTGCACTTTCAGGTCTCCCTATTTATTGAAAATAGTGACGTACCTTAGTAACTGCTCCGTGTTGGATTCAGAACTAGTTTTAACTGTCTGTAGCACACTGAAGCATAAACTTCCTTTATTTTGGCTTTAAACCAGATTTTTGGATGTGCATTGCAAAGGGGTAGGAAGAGTCTCCTGCGGCTGAAAGGGGCTGGTTGTTTTTTGGGCTGCAGCTGATGCTGTGTGCTGGTTTACCCCATGCAGCCGCCTTTACAGCTCTTAGGCTGTTTTCAGTTTGGCTTACGCGTGCATCTAGATCCTTTGAGGGGACTTAAAATAGTTGGCATATTTATGCTGGCAGTGCGGCAGGGCTGTGTGATGTGAGGGCTGTTGTGTCTGTTGCGTTGTGTTATTTCGCGCTGCTGCCGCGGGTAGGGATGATTCAGCGCCTGGGATTAACCGCTGCTGTTGCAGCGGATTTAGGCATCGATTTATGGCAGAGGCTTCCCTCGGTGCGATCAGGTGCACATTAAGAGCGCAGGAGGATAAGCTGGGATAAAATACTACAGCTATCGGGGAATTCCTCTGTGATGGCTGTATTGGGGTTTAGTTTCAGTTTTGCCTTTGGAAGTTCTTACATGTGTTACACAATTTATTTTGGGATTTTTCCTTGGTTAGGGAAAACCGGTTGCCTCACTTTGGATGGTGGTGCCGGGTTTTGGATCCCGGGTTTCATCCCTAAGGCAGCTGGCGCAGGACAGGCTGTGTCTTTCCTGGCCTTATCTCACTTCTGCTCCCCTGGCGTGACCGGAGGGCTCAGATAACCGACGTGAGCTGCCTGTTAGAAGCTGTGCCGAGGCAAACTCTGCTGTTGGAGGCGGAAAAGGCTGTGCAGGATTGCCCCGGGTTACCCCGCACAGCTCCAAGCGCTCCACCCTCTTGCTCTGCAAAACCGCCGGTCTGCTTGAAAGAATGGGGCAAACCCAGACACAGTCATAGGGAATCAGAGTCGGCATGCGATGCAGCTTTACCCGTGTCCATGATGACAGATAAGCCCAGGCCGTTGCCCACACAGCTTATCAGATCTCAGCGGTGCTGGCGCTCGGGGGGGCGTTGGGGGCAGACGGTGCTTGGGTGAGCTCACCCAGGCAGGAGTGGGGGGCAGATGCTCCCCCAGGACCTCCTCGGCGCTGGGCAGCAGTGTGGGGACTGCCCTGGCAGGAGGGCTGCGGGGCTTTGCCGGCCCGCGTTTGGGCAGGGATGTCTCCCCTCCCAGCCATGCCAGCCGGCCCTGGGTCGGGGTGCAGCTCCCGGAGCAAAGTGGGTGCGTGGGTGCCCGCGGCGGGGTGCCAACCCGGGTGTGTTGTACCGCTCCAGACTGATGCTGTCTCCGGCTCTCCCGGTAAAAGGCTCCCACCTATTGGTTATGCTGCACAACTTCAGCTGCCTGAGAAACTTGCACATCCATCCCTCCCTCCGAGGGCAAAGTCAGGTTGGCACATCCCCGGAGTTATCCTGACCTTTGATGGGGACGTGCCATGTAGGATTTAGCTTGGATTTAGTCCCGGATAGATGCAGCTGGGTGGGGGAAATGCTTTGGTGTGCACATATTAACCTACATTGCCGCAAGCCATCCCTGTGGCCTTCTGGCCTTTTGTAGGAGACAGCGGGGGGGGTTGGCAGGAGCTCCACTGCCAACCTGAGTCTGAGCATCCCCGGGGATGACTTTGCCCTGTGCCATGCGGGGAGGGGGAACACCCGTGTGCAGTGCTGTGAGGTGGGTGACAGCGATGCCCGGCTCGGGGCAGAAGATGCTGTGCCTGCAGGGAAAAGCACAGTTTGTTCTTGAAAATGGAAGTGAGAAGGCAGCGCTTTGTAACTAGATAGCTTATTTAAGAAATCTGAAAAAACTTCATATAAAGTTTTTGGTTTAAAGACAGGAGAATAAAATACCCCAAATTGACCCATAGGTGAAGACAGCTCGTCTGAAACCTGGCCGGGCACTTGCTCAGGCTCTGCAGGTGTTTGTAGAGCTCTTCAAACCCTGCGCAGCCCCTGCTCCGAAACGGCCGGTCCTTGGGAACAGGCAGCCGCTCTTGGGCTGTGTGACCAGGCAGCGGGGGGACCTGGGGCTGGTGTGGTGGGGCTGGTGTCCCTGCGAGACTGGTGGAGACTTGTCTCCATGGCGGCCTGGGGCTCGATGCTAATCCATCTTCCTGGGGACACAGCCCTGCATCTCCAGCATCTCAGGCCAGCCGTCGTATTTATTTGTTTTCTTATCGTTTTTTATGTACTGCAGGGAAAAAGAGAGAGAAAAAATGAATGAGGAGGTTGGTGGCACAGTGCAGGTTTGCAACGTGGCAAAACTTGGAGTGTGGCTCGACGTGAGGGATAACACCGCTGGTCCACGTCTTCTGCAGAGAGGTAGGTGAGACACGGCTCGGGAGGTGCTACGAAGAGGATGGGAGCCTCCAGAGCTGGTGGCAGGGGAGGGTCACGTACCTCTTCAAAGGCGCTTTTGGTTTTCAGCCCTTTGGCTCCCAAGAAGACCCAGTTGTCCCGGAAGCCCAACTTCTTCACATGGCTGCTGCCTAGCTCCTCAAAACATGCCCGTATTTTGTTGTTCATCCTGAAAGAGGGTAAGAAGGTGTTAGTGTGGTGCCAGGTGGGTGTCCTCTCCTCTCCTCTTTCCGCTGCTGGCAGCAGCACCCCCAGCTCCTTCGAGCTGCAGGTTTTTGGGGAGCCAGGTGTTACTCCCAGGGCCAAACTCACTTTGTGGCAGGGTCATCGTAGCTGGCTGTCAGCACGATGGTGCCGTGCTTGATCTCTCGGAGGAAGGCATCCAGTTTGTTAGCCTCTGGGACAGAGGAGCATTAGGAAAAGAAAAAGGGATTTAGTGGGGACTGCTGCATGGGAGCTGGGAGAACCTCTTCTGGGTGAGTGGGAAGTATCCTGGCTGTGCTGGTGCTAGCTAGGATTTGGGGTGGTGGGCCTGGGGCTCCCAGATGCTGCATTCCCCATCTTGTGTTCCCACCTGGGCTCCCCCGCAGCGCCCGGGGCTGGCGCTTTCCTCCTGCCAGTACAACTGCAGGGGATAATTTACGTCTAAAGTTTGCTCACTAACTGTGAAATCTAGTTACCTGAATGTTCTTCCCAACACAAGAAACGAACCCGCTTGGCCGCAGAGCTGCCCGCCCTGCGATCGTGCCTTCGGCTGTGTTGTGGGAATTATTCCTCATCCCGCATCCGTGGGATGCTCAAGTCCAACGCCCCATCTAGTGGCACAGGAGCTGACTGCTGTCTCCTTCCCAGTGCCTTTCCCACCGTGCATTTCGCTCACAAACTCAGCCTGAAATCTCATGGTATTGGTGTTTCTCATTAAAACTCCAGAGGTACTAAGAATAGGTTGCAAAGCCAAAAAGCAGAAAAGGTGATGGATCCCTGGGGAAGGCTCAAAGGGTGAATCAAAAGCAGTGTAGCGGTGTTTTTAGCATGTGATTTTGAGGAGTCCTGCCATAACTCTGGGTAGTTTGGTAACAGCTTTGCAACAAAGGTGGGATTTACAGCGTCCTGCGGGTCAGTGCCAGCTGGGCTGTGAGCGGGTGCTGCCCCGGCTCAGGGCATCTTCTTGCTGTTAGGAAGAAGCTATTGTCTGAAGCTGGCAGGTGCAGGGATGTGGTCTTTGCAGCCACCGGGCTCTGGTCCCTGTGCCCAGCCTCGCTGGGGCTGGGGGGGCACGTCTCACCTGCCATGCCCTGAGCTCCTCGTTCAGCCTCCTGTGAAAGGCAGGGAGACAAGCTGCTGCTCAGACACCGCTACCATTCAAAAACTGAGTTGCAACTTGCAAAATCTCAGGATTAGTGTAACTACCCGATCTCAGAAGGTAACCTCTCTCAGGTCTCAAACACCCTGGTTTATTCAGTTTAGTGGAACTGTTTTTCAGGCTGTTACGTGCTTGCAAAAGGAGCAAGAAGCCAACCTTGGATGCGGATGTATTAGGAGGACTCCAGGCTCAATGGCCTTAGGGAAAGCCCAACTTTTGCTGCCTGAGCTGGCAGTCCTGGTCAAAGTCCACTAGACTTTATCTTAAACACACGACAGAGGAGCAGCCTAAATAGCGGCAGCGCCGGTGTGAGCCCCGGCTGGGAGCCCCCAGGCAGCAAAGCGAACTGCACTTACTTCCAGAGTACATGTCGAATGTGCCTGTTTTCAGGAGCTGCCCACTTGAGCCTGAAAGGTCAAAATTCAAAACAGAGCACGGTGAGTTTGCTTTGCCTGGCCACCAGCTTGCGGTTCCTGCTGCAAAATGCTTTGCTCTTCCCTCAGTGTGTCGGATTTGCGGCGGTGGCGAGAGTGTTGCTGGGTGGAGTTCATGGAGCCATCGTGCACGGCCCTGGTGGGTTTGTTCCCATCTCCCTGGCAGTGCTTGGCAACCATAGTTGTGGCTGTGCAGCCCATGCAGCACCGGACTGATGTGCTGTTGGCCCAGCCGTGGTGGTGGGATGAGGTCCCCAGTGGCCCGTTCCCTCCCTGGGGAGGAAGGGACCCCGGCTGCGGGGGGGGGGGGTTAGTGCCCGCCTGACTCACCGTTCACCAGCGCGATGTTCAGGCCTCTGCCAATGTTGTTTTTCACGCTGCTCATGATGCTGGAAAGGAAAGCAGAGAGCACCTGTAAGCGCAGGGAT
This sequence comes from Vanellus vanellus, assembly GCF_965231255.1. Lineage (NCBI taxonomy): Eukaryota > Metazoa > Chordata > Aves > Charadriiformes > Charadriidae > Vanellus > Vanellus vanellus. The sequence goes on from NC_138914.1 coordinate 288,801, forward strand.
GCCCTGGAGGTGCTGGTGCCAGTGAAACTGTTGTGGGGCGAAGTGTCTGCAGACAGCAAAATATCCCCAGAAGCGGTAGCAAAGAAAACTATTTCCAAACTTTTTTAACCACAAATGCTCCGCGATGGCCATTGGCGTGCTCAGCAGTGGCCAAACTCGCCCTATTCAAGCCCAGGCCAGCCACGGCTGCCCCATCCCCGCCATGTGCTGCTTACACCGTATCGTCGAAGCAGATGGAGGGTCCCACCACGTTTGCGGCACCACTGACAATTTTGAAGGCAAAATAGTTCTGGGGGCAGCTCTTCTGGTTCCCACACTTGTGCCGGGGCACCTGCTCGCCTGCAAGGGAGGAGCGGAGCTGGAAGCCATGGCGTTGGCCCTGCAGGGGGACACTGGCCATGTCCCCGAGGGGCTGAACAGGGCTGGCACGGGGGTACGGTGGGCCACTAAGGGAGCAACACCTGCACCAGCTTCTTGCCTGAAGGAGGCTTGTCCTGGGGCTGGGACCAGCTGCTTCTTTGAGGTTTATGGTTCCAAGGCGTGGGGCGGGGTGGGACGAGGTGGTTGGGGTGCTGGGTGCTGCTCTGGGTGTGCGCAGCAGGACGGCATGGCCGATGCCATGGGGATTGCAGAGGGCTGTCTGCTGGGACTGTTCGAAGCTGGTGCTCATTCAAAGCCAGCCCCTTGTGGCTTTTCTGCCCGGAGCTTCCCCATTCTTGGCCAGGGATGGGACCTGTGCCACACTGCCTGGATGGGGCTGGTGACCCTGCTGTAGCCTGTGGCCCAGGGGTGTTTCTGCTGGGGCAGGGGGACGGTGTGAAGGTTGATGTGCTTGCAGAGCCCACCAAAGACATGTGTGTGATATGAAATTGCCCTGCGTTTGGGAGGGTGGGATTTTGCCTTGGGAAAGGGGCTCTCGCGGGCAGATATTGCGCTTCCACCATCACCCCCAGCCCGGAGCGGTGTTGTGTGATGGAGATGAAGTCAAGAGCAGTACTCACTTCTGGGCTTGTTGGTGATGCCTGTGGGTACCAAGCAGGAGGGTTAGACACCCCAGAGAGCTGCTGGCTCTCCCCCAACCCGATTGTCCGAAACTGCTCCCCATGGCTGAGCCCCCCGAGCCGCCTGAGCCCTGGTGCAGCTTCCCACCGCGCTGTTCCCTCCCTGCCCTGATGGCCAGAGCTGGTGGCTACAGCCTTGGCCAGGGACTGAAAGCGCAAATGTTTGCGGCAACTACATGCAGCTCTGGGGTCTGGCTTGCAATGGGGCCGCCCACACCCTCCCTCTGGACCCATCCGGAGCCCCGCCGGCACCTCACCGAGCCAGCTCCGCAGGCTGACGACTTTCCAACTGTGATTAAAGTACGTCTGCACGATGAACCATGTGCCCAGCAGAGTGATGAACAGTGCCGCGTACCGGATCACGCCTGTGAGGGGTGGGAGAGGAGCCAGGGGAGAGCAGCATCAGCGTGGGTCGGGGGCCGGACCATCCCTCTGGTTTCTTGGGGACTTGGTCCGTGTGTTCTCGGGTTATCCAGGCACAGGGTGACAACCAGCGCTTGTGTGGCATGCTAACGTTCCTTCCTTCAGCCTCTGAAAGGATTCTGATCTCTTAATTAATATCTCTAGGGCGTGTGGAGACGTTCAGATAGGCATTGCCCTTCTACTGGGAGGCACTATTCATATTTCTCTCTGCATTAAAGTAAATCTGATAATTAGTTACAAAGCTATGTAAATCCAAATACGTCTTACGTTCCCAGCGCTGGGAAGGCTGCTATCCCCCAATTAGTCACTAGCTACAGCCGAGCAGCTGCTAATCCAAATGTGATTGGCATTTGGCTTTAAAGCAGCACTCATCGGAGCAAAACGTTCCAGTCCTGCATGGGAAGAGAGCAGAAAAATATACTTCTATTGCCGCCGAATGGCTCTTATGGAACCAGGAACGTCTCAATAGCCATCTCTTCCCAGCCGCAGAGGGTTTCACTGGGAAAAATACAACAGGCTGAAATCTACACAAATCTTTTAAAAACCTGATGCTTATATAAAGGCTCTTTCCCACGCCCCTGGCAGGGGAATGTGAGGGTAGCTGGGCTTGGAAGGGGTCATGTAAATGAGAGAGAGGCAGAAAAAAACTGCAGAAAAACAGACAGAGAAAAGTAAATCTCTCTGTCTCCCTTCTTACCTGTCACCCGCATGGTGGCAGGGAGAGAGAGCGCAACCGAGGGGGTGGCCAACGGTCACGAGTCACCCTGAGGACAAAGAAGAAAATACCATAAAGCATACCTGTAACCCACCCCAGCCGGGCAGATATTAGATGAAACAATAATTGCTATTTTTAGGCATATTTGCAATAACTAAGAGGTCGCCAAAGATGTATAAATTCCTATCAAGCACGTGTGCTTGGTCCCGCCCTGGTGTTGGAGTCCTGCTCCCGTATGGTGCAGCAGGCTGCGCTGGTTGAGCTTACTTCATTTTTAAGCCTCTGAACACTTCACTGTGACTGTCTGCTGCCCTGCGCATTCCCGGCTCCTGTCCTTTTCTCAGTGACGGATCACGCTTTTCTGTTGTGATGAGCTCAAGGAGCACATTTTCAGTCACGGCTTTGCTGCGTTTTATTCTGATTTCCTTCTGGGATTATGCAAAAAAGGTTTCAAATATTAGGGACTGCAAAATGCCGTCTGAGGACAAGCTGCGATTTGGCCTGGCCCAGTCAGAGGAATCTGCGGGAACAAGCTTGTCCTCCTTAAAACCAGAAGGGGAGGGAAGGGAAGAAGGGCGGCGCTGCTGAGCTGGGCAGAGCAGCGCCAGGTCTGGGGACACCTGATTTAAGAACGGAAATGTTTCCGCTTGTCCAAATCCTGCAGCATCTTCACCCATGGGGTGTGTAAATGGGGAGTGGTTGCAATTTAAAGCGTAAACTATTTCCTCCCTGAGCAAGTCTGTCTGCCCCCCTCCCTCCCGCTGCCAGCCCCGACGGGTGGGACGGGCACCTTCCACCCCACGCACCGGGCTCCTGGGGGCAGGGGACCCACTCCTACCTTTGAAATTTGGGGATGCAGCCCGGTGAACGTCCGTCCTGGAAACCACCCTGGAGTCCTAAGGCGAATTGTCACCTGTGAGACGTGCTCAGAGCTAAAGAGTCTAACGTTAACTAAAGCAGCCCTTCGGTGAGGCTTGGCGTAAAAGAAAATGCAAAAAACCTATGCTGAGAGTTGCTTTTCCTGTTTGAAGGGTAAATAAGGAACAACGGGTTGTAGCAGGGATGGGCTGAAAGTTGCTTTCAGGCTGCTACGTCATGAGGAAGGAGAGGACTTTGCCTCCCGCCCAGCCCTGCGCCGGGTCCCCTCCCAGGGCGTGAGTTCAGGGAAAGCGCCCGTGGCCATGAGCGTGGTTGAGCGTGGCCATGGTGCAGTGTCCTCCCTCGGGCGCCCTGGGAGGGATGGATGCACGCGGCATCTCCCCGGGGCACCGTGGTGGGATGCTCCCCCTTTGCTTCCCCCGCACCCTGGGGCGAGTCGCAGCATCACCATATGGGGCTTTTTGGCAGCCTTAAAAACAACGAGGAAACCAATCTGCGGTGCAGGAGGAGAGCTGCTGCTTTCCTGCTTGGCCTGAGACCCCGCGGGGGGTTTGCAGCGGGCCAGGGTGGCCGGTGCCCGGTGGCGCGGCAGCCCCGCAGTGGTGTTTCAGCCGCATGAAGCTGGAGCCCAGCACCGCTCCCCACCAGGACCCACCGCTGCGCCCGCGCCTGCCGCGATGCTGCAGCAAGGAGGGGCTGCCGAAGCCACTCCGCTGGGAGCCGTGGCTTCCTGTGGGATAGTGGTCTCATGGCCTATCTGCATTTTAAAGGAAGCCTTGGAAGGTATTTGCGTGCCCTCCTGCGTCCCGGCAGTGTGGTTTTGATAGCGTATCAGCTAAGCGCACTTCCTTCCCAGCACCATCTCGCTTCTCCTCTCTGCAGCTATTCCTCCCAGGGGTGAGTGGCCCTGAGCCGGAGTCTGTCTCCGCAGGAGGTGGCACAGGGGTCCGCAGCACCTGCAGCCCTTATGGTGCCACCTTGTCCTGGCCTATCCCAGCCCGCTGGCACCGTGTCTCTGGAACGGGTTTTAACCTTGTGTTGGAGCTGACAGGATAAGCCTGTTTCAGTGAACCTGTGGAAGAGCCAGAGACCTGAAAATGGGCAGTTTAAAGGTTTTGGAGCACAGATGATGCCCGTGACTGGATCTGGTGGGACAGCACTGGGCTCTTGCCTTTTGCTCCTTCCGGCATGAAGCTTTGCTTTTTAAACGCCGGGAGCCTCTCCCACGCCTGGCTCCCCAGCCCAGTGCCTGGTCTGCTGTTGGGTGTGATGGGAGCAGGAGAGCAGTCCTTAAAATTCCCCTTGGCAAGCCGCAAAGTCTTCAAAACTGGTATTGGTTTGCTTTTGGAGCTTGTTGCATTCCCCTTCAACTGCCACAGGCAGAACCAAGAGCAGGTGAGGGTTCGGACCTGGGCCCTGACTTGGACACAGTGATGTGTCCCTGCCGCTGCGGGGGACACCGGCCTCACCGGGGCCCGTTGCACAGTGCTCTCCACTAAATTTGGTTTTTTTTCTATGCACAGTTTGATTTCATTGCAGAGGGAGAGAAATGGAAAAATAAAACAATACACCCTACCACTTCAGGGAAGGAAGTTATTTATTTGGGCTGTTTATCTTTACCTTAATCCCAGGTAAAATTTATTCGGCAAAGTTGCTGGGTGGTGAAATTCTTGGACCCTGATGGTGTTGCAAGAGGGTAGCCATGTCCTCGGATTTCTATGATACTCTCTTTTAATTGTTCAGATTGATTTTTTTTTTTTTTTTTTTTTTTTTGGCAAGGGTGTGCCAGGAAAAAACCTGTCTGTATTCTGGCATCTGCCAGAGGGCAACTTGCAGGAGAAGGAGAAAGGAAGGAACTGTCGTGGGTGACAGAGTTATTTGTCTAATAAACCTGAAACTTATTTGCTTAAAAAACATTCCGGGAACAAAAGGGTTCTCAGACAAATATTGCTAAAGAACTTCGTGGTGTTGTAAGGGGAGGGCTCCACCCTGAGCCTGCTCAGGACTGAAGTGCTGCTTGGCAGCGCTGAGTTACTGCTGCCAAAAAGAAACCCAGGCACATCGCTGCCTCGCAGGGAGGTTTTCCAGGATGTCGTGGGTGAACGTTCCTGTTTCCTCCCAGCACTGGAGGAAAACTTCACTTCTCTTCCCCAGAAACTTCTGGCATTGGTGCTTTTGGGTGTTTTTTTTTTCCTGCTTTTGAGCCCCACACGTCCCTCTCTCTCCCAGCAGGTCCCCGACCATGAATGAGCCTTCATTTTGGTGCAGGGTGGGGATGCAGCTCCAAAGAGGGCGGCTGCCCGATGTCATCCGTGCCCACACCCAGCGAGTCACTGCTCCAAAAATCAGGGTTTTCCTGTGAAACTAAATGCGGGGGTACAGAAGGGGGGGCTGGTGCAGGACGGGTTCACATCCACTGTGTGTCCAGGGCTGGTCCCACCACAGGAGAATGGAGGATGCTGTGATGCCGTTTTTAGCCTTTAAAGGAGTCGATCTGACTGAGCTTTGCCGAGTTACTCAATGGGAGAGCACTGTTTGCCAGAGGGCTTATAAATTCCTCAGCTCATAAAAATGCTTGGCCGGCTGCTGCACCCGCCAAACGGCTGGAGAGGGCACCTTATGGCGAAGCTGCCCCCAGCACGAGTCAACAGCTCAGCGGGGTGAGGCCCTGATCCTGAACCAGAAGCCAAACAGGATGCAGGTGGCGGTGGGCAGGGGTGCGGGGCTGGGGCCAGCCGCGGTGGCCGAGCCCCGTCTGCGAGCAGGACTGCAGCCAAGGTGGGATGTGACACCCGGCGGTGCCGCCGGGGAAGCCGGGCCGTGGGGCCGCTGCAAAGGGCACAGGCTGGTTCCGGCGTCTGCTGCAGGTACATCCCTGCCCCGCTGCCTGCGACGGGGCAGGCACGGCCCCATCCTGCACCCGGCTGCCGGTGGAGCATCGCCCATCTGTGGCTGCCACCGTTTCGGTCTCCTGTTCTTTTATTTGTCGTTGGCAGCCGCTTGTCCAGTTTTCTGTCACGAGCCCAAAGCTAAATCACTATCAGCTCGCCTCTCCGGTGAGGTTTCCCCAAGCAGTGACTCATGAGCTGTGGCAGTGGTGAGAGATAGAGGAGCGATCGCATCCCCTCCGGCATGGGAATGGTGGCCAGCAGCTCGCTGGCCATCCCTGTGTGGTGGGTTGGAGGTCGTACCAAAGCAGCCTGTGCCAAAACCCCAGGGCAGAAGGAGTGACACGGCGCTGGTGCTCAGGGCTGGCAGCAAGCTGGCTGCGGGGAAGAGGCACTTCTGGGGCTGAAAGCACAGGGTAAGCGTGGACTACGCAGCAGCCCTTCCACTGGGCAGCCGTGGCAAAGGGCCCTGGTTCCTACTGACTGCAGCTATGGGAGGACCTGAAACCCATTTTTGGCAGCTATCGGAGCCCCGGGTGCCAGCACCCCGAGGGCTCCCGGTCGGTGCCTGGGGGGCGTGCCGGCAGTCAGGGTTGTGTGCTGGAGCATTGCACGGTGAGTACCCCGTAAATTCATCCAAAGCCATGACAGATAAAGGGGTTTGCCCTGGACCACACATCACCCAGCTGATTCTACCACATATCCCGTAATGGGTGAAAACGCAGATTTAACCCTTGCTGTTAATACAGGTAAAAGTCATCAGTTCCGGCTCTGAAACCGGCACAGCTGCACCCCGCAGAAAGGATGCCAGTGCATGGGGGTCTCCCCTTCACCTCCATGCTATGAGGAGGAGCAACAGAAACCTTCCCTGTGCAACCCTCTAACCCGCCAGCAAGTCAAAAGAAAAGTGCTGCAGAAAGGCATTATTTCAGTCATGCTCCAGAACCCCCCCTGCCGCGAGGCCGTGGGGACGGGACAAGCCTACGTACCGCTCAGCGTCCCGGGCGCGCCGTCCCTCTCCGCAGGCTGTGTGGGTGCCGGGGCATCCCGGGGAGCTGGGACACCATGTGCTTGGCAGCGCGGCGGTGTGGCTGCCCAGCCCGGCCCTGCCCTGCGTGACTCAGGGCACCTCCCCGAGACTTACCTCACTGCCCGGCACGGGGCTGGGCGTCCCGGCGTGCTGCCCCACGGGGCACGGTGACCAGCGGTGGTTGGGAGCAGCTGTCCCAACGTCATTCTTGTGGCTGTGAGCTCACGTGTTTCCTTTGGAGGTTTTCTCCACTTTGGCTCTTGTTTTTTTTTGCCATATCAGAAGAAGAAAATCTCTCCCAGGGTGGGCACCAGCCGGACCCTCTGCACTTGCCCTAAACCGGCACACTGGGCAGCGTGGCTGGTGGAGGGGTTGGGCACGAAGCCGGGAGCAGTGTCCCCCCCCATGGGGTAAATGGAGAATAACCCAATCTGGTGGGTTTTCCCCCGGCTGTGCTGCGCGCGTGAGGGCTGACCCTGTGCGCTGCTTCACTGCCTCTCGTTTGCAGGAGGCTGGAGGTTCCCTTTTCAAATAAGCATTTATTTATCCAGCAACAGTCCTGAACTCCTAAGGAGTCCTGAGTTAACTGTAGATATAGATTTAGGCCTTTTTCTTTTTAATCATTTATTGTTATTATTATGTTTCTGAAGGAAGAAATCACTCCTTGGAGACTCCAGCTCCGCAGTTAGCACTAGAGGTTCTATATATCTTCCAAAGCTGAACCTCATTTACCTGGCAGCCAAGAACAAAAGCGTTCCCATTCCTTTTTCCTTTTTCTTTTCCACTCCCATCACTTAGATGAGCCAAACGGCTTCTCTTGCAGCTATTAAAGCAATTTTCCGCCGAGAGCCAGCAGAGGAGGCTCGGGGCTGGCAGCGGCAGCGCTGCCTTTGGGACCGCAGCTTGCGGAGGGCGGGAGCAGAGCCCCTGCGGGACCAACACTGCTCAGGGGTAATTAGTTTAATACCTGAGGGTGCTCTCTGCAGAAAACTGCGCACTGAGCTTTTCTTTGCCCCCACCCCGGCGCTGCTCCCCAGTGCTGGGCAAGGGGTGAGGGACGCGGCCGGAGCGCTGGGCTGCTCACCGGGGGAAATCACGGCCTCTGCACTGAAACCTTCCAGACAGGGAGCAGAAAAGCAAACACAGGCCTGGGCTTTGCACTGGGATAATTATTGCCCTCGGAAGGAAATTTTAGCTGTGGTGAGAGCCTGGGCTTAAACAGCGCAGTCTAAATCAGAAACCTCCTCCCTCTCCAGGGAAATATCCTTCCTATTAGTTTGTTTAGCTGCTGGCAATAACTGGCTCGGCTCAGTAACGAAGCGCCCCAAGCCCCGGCGTGCCGCAGCACGCGTCTCTGCTCCGTCCCCCCCTTCCCGCCCGCGTGCAGCCGGCCCACGGCATGGGGCTTGTAGCACCCTGGGGGAGGCCGGTTTTGTGATGAGTTTGTCTTCCTGCTCAAAGGGACCTGAGGTCTCCTGGGCCGTCTCTGGAGATGGAGACGTTGCTGCCGCTTGCCAGGGAAACAAGCAAAGAACCGTCAGCGGGGCTGGGGGCCTCGGCATCCCAGGGACGAAAGAGCTCCTGCTCTCTGCAACCGCACGTTTCACCAGCTGCTCACCAGGATGTTGCCCTGATAACACAGAGGAGGATGAGGAGCTGTGTGCTTTTCTCGTGGGACATGGCTGCAGCACAGCCCAAGTGCCGGTGCTGGTGTGGGGAGCCCTCGTGCCCTGTCCCCGCGCCCTGGGGTACCCCAGGTTTTGCCCATCCACCGTGGCACACAGCAGAAAGGTGCTTTTAAATTACACGTAACATTAGTGTATGCATCAAGTACCGGGAACAAGGCATCAGCTTGGCCTCAACTCAGCAAAGAATTGACTTGTGCAGTGCAACGGAATTAAATCAGTCTCATCTGTAGGCTCCCCCCACCCCCCCGGGAAGCTTCTGCATGATATGGAGAAAGAGAAATTAAGAAAAAAAAAAAAGCTGTCATATCAAAAAGCTGCCAGGCTGGGGAATGAATAATCTGTGGTGCAAAGTCACCGCGCTGCGATGAGCACCGTGGTAGGATCAGCAGAAGCGAGCTGGTGGGTGAAGAGCTGCTCTCCTCCGCCTCCCCCTCCCTCCTTGTGCCAGCTCCGGCCGCATGGGCCCCCTGCGGGACCTCACTGGGTGGTGGGGAGCGTTGGGGCACTGGTGGCTTCTGCCAAAAAGTCCCAGTGGCTGCAGGACTGTCCCCCCCAGGAGCTGTTCCCTGCGGGAGCTCAGCAGCGGGAGGAGGTTTCCCCCGAAGACCCCGTGTCACAGGGCTCCGCAGTGCCTGCAGGGACACTCCGCTTTGCAGGGAGGTGCTCGCTGGGATAAATTCCAAAAATTCTGATAAATTCTGAAAAATTCTCTTAGGAAATATTTGGCCGCTGCCACTTTGCAAACTTTGTCCTGGAAAGTGCTGTGGCTATACGGTTTCAGATTGCCGGTGCCAGGCTGAGCCACGTACTGCAGATGTTAAGCGTAGCACCTATAAAACAAAACAGCCTCTTACTTTGTTTATCTAGTGTTAACCACCTGCGTTCCATGCACATCGTGGGGGAGAGGGCGAGGGTTTCCCCTGCATTGCACAGCTCCCTGCCTGCGCCGCTGCCGGCATTATTCACCCTCCAATAAAGCGCAGCCTGCTCCGGTTCGCTCCTCTCCTCTCCCGCTTTTGCACAGGTGAACAAATGGCAGTATTTCATTGACCAAAGAGTGAGTCACGACAGCAAACTGATAAGCCATCCCATAGATTTCACCGGTGTCCCGGTGACCGAGCACAGCCAGAGCATCGGGACGAAATGCTGGCGGGGGTTACCTTGTGCGGGATGGGCTGGAAGAAGAAATGTGTGAGGACAAAGTTTGATGGCAGGGATGATATCGCAACATTGGACAAAAAGGTGAAAAAGCAGTTTTCCAAGAGGCGAAGGGTGGTATTTGCTTGCGAGGGGGTTTGGCGTGCCGGCGGGTCTCGCCCGGCAGCACGGCGGTGCCGGCTTTTGGGGGTGCTGTTGTGTAGCGCATCCGCTGCGCCCGCCGCAGCCCCGGCAGCACAGCCCACTGACGCCGGCTTGGCCGCTAGGAGAGAAAAATAAATAAGGGAAATCATAACCGCTTTTACCATTAAAAGAGAAATCAGCTCGTGCAGCGCTAAGCCCCCAGTCTGCGGGCCCAGCGCAGCCAATCTGTTTTTATTGTTTTGCAGGAGTCCTCTGCAACCGAACGATGACAAATACCAGGAATTAACAGAGTGTAATTACTTCGTATTAGCTGAATTCACAGTATAGGCACAGATCGTAAACAGCCATTGATTATTCCTAATTTCACATTTTTAGCATTCTGAATTGCAGCAATTATGCCTGTCCGAGGGAATTATCTTGCCTTTCAACCCCTCAGGTCCCCAGTCATTGCCCTTCCTTTAAGATACTCTTTCACTGCTGAAAAAGAGGACTTTTAACACAAATCCCTCCTTACTTCTACAACAAAATGCGCCCCCCCCCGGGCCAGTCCTCAAATCCCTCTGGCTCTGCAGCCCAAAGGCTGCTCCTTTTGCTGCCAGCTGCCTCAAAACAGGTAGGGGTGCCCAGCGTGAGCTGTAACCCCTGGGTTCATTTCCCCGCGGTTTGTTGCAAAGGCAATTAGCAGCCGGGGGTCTCAGTGCGGGTGTCGCAGGGCCGCGCGCGGGAAGGGGCCCGGGCAGCACCAACGCTCACTGTCTGTCTCCCGTTGCCGGTTGGGGCCATGCGAGCAGCGCTCGTGTTTTAAGCATCATCTCTTTTTCAAAACATGGTTGCAGGCCAGGACACGATTTCCAAATGCTAATTTGCGCCTCTGGTGAAATCGTGCTGGGGGCCTCTGTCTCCATCCCAGGAACGACTGTGCCCTCCCCAGATAAGATCTTTGAGAGGGGCTGGTAGACCTCAGTATTTTCGTGTTAGAGACTACAAGCAGTACTAAAAATTGAATGTAGATATAAATTATTAATATTTGCATGGGAAATTTCTAACCCTATTAGTATCATATCATTAAATTTGTTTCTTACGCACAGGCAGTGATTTCATTACAAAGCGTAGCGGAGCATAATGCCAGCTCTGCAGCACTGAGCCAGTCAATTAATGACGAGAAGGGGAAAGATCCCGTCGTTTACTGATGGCGGAGCCTTTGGGACTTTTCCCTTTGCTTTGCCCCCAGTAAACAGCAACCACCACCGCCCTGGCGCTGCACTCCCAGATGTGCTGGGGGGTGTTAGGCTGTGCGCCCCGGGACTGTGGGTGAGGAGGACGAGGAGGAGCGGAGGGGCTCGCTGGCTCCCCGCCGCAGGCCACGGGCTCCCGAGTTATTGCAGACACTTTCGTCTGACCCACACAGCAATTCTGGCACCTTTATTTTGACATGATTCGCTCACCGTGGGCTGTGACAGTGCAAAAGGGATGAGGGTCCGAGAAGCCTCTGGTCCGAAGCACTTCCCGCTGCCGCATCAGGCACAGAGTTATTTATTCTGGGCAGCGGCTGCGGCCACTGAGCAGCAGCAGCAGCAGCAGAAGTTTTTTATTGCACCCATTCTTAGGACACTGAAGAAGGATTATGGCTGCTTCCACCACGCCAGCGTTTTATGAGATTGCAGGCAGGGGTTAAACTGATCCTTGTCAGCACTAATATAATGCCCGGGGTGATGGGAGCAGCATAAATTGAGGACAAAAGGTGGCCCTTTTACCGCTGCTCTCAAGAATGCTCTGCTGTTTTACTGCATCCTTTGCTTTTTAATTGGGACATTTCCCTCTGGCCAGGGGATGTCTTTCCTTTTTTTTTTGCCAATGAGGTGCAATAAATAAAGGAGCTAAGACACAGACTCTGAGGGGAGGCGAAGTGCAGAGGGCAGATCAGTGGCGGCACCAAAGCCCTTTGGATCTCCCCAGTTTGCCTCAATGGCACTGGTTTTGGTATAGCTGCCCCAAGCTGGGGACACCGGGGCTGTCCCGCGGTGGCGAGGGGTCTTCAGTAGTACAAATCGCACAGGCACTCCATCTATTTGTAACCTTCATTTTTTCCAGAGTACTCGTGTGTTGGCAGGAGGCGATGGTCGTTGGTGCTGGGTCAGCGGGGTGAGTTTATTTGTGGCCAGTTCTGCTGTGGCTGTGCCATTGAAAAGCAATATTCGAAGGAGCATACGGTAATCCTGTGTGCTGGGCTGGCCAGATTTGCTGATCAGTTACGGCAGAGCAGGACTGTGGGGATGCATCACTGGGCCGCTCCAAAACTGACTGCTATTTCATGGAATCATAGAATCATAGGGTTGGACGGGACCTCTGGAGATCATCTAGTCCAACCCCCTGCCAGAGCAGGGCCACCTTAGAGCAGGTTGCACAGGAACGCGTCCAGGCGGGTTTGGAATGTCTCCAGAGATGGAGACTCCACCACCTCCCTGGGCAGCCTGTGCCAGTGCTCTGCCACCCTCAAGGTAAAGAAGTTCCTCCTCATGTTTAGGTGGAACTTCCTATACTCAAGTTTGTGCCCATTACCTCTTGTCCTGTCACTGGGCACCACCGAAAAGAGCCTGGCCCCATCCTCCTGGCACCCACCCTTTAAGTATTTATAAGCATGGATCAGGTCCCCCCTCAACTGTCTTTTTTTCCAGACTTGAAGAGACCCAATTCCCTCAGTCTTTCTTCATAAGAGAGGTATTCCAGTCCCCTAATCATCTTGGTAGCCCTATGTTGCACCCTCTCCAGCAGTTCCCTCTCCTTCTTGACCTGGGGAGCCCCGAACTGGACACAGTACTCCAGATGTGGCCTCACCAGGGCAGAGTAGAGGGGGAGGATGACCTCCCTCCACCTGCTGGCCACACTCTTCTTGATGCACCCCAGGATGCCATTGGCCTTCTTGGCTATAATTAGGCTGAGAGCGCCATTACGGGCTGCCTCACACAGGAACAGCAGTGGAAAACACGGCGACATCGAGCATGTGAGCCCACCGGTGGGGATGTGGTTGGGGGTGTCGGACACTGTCTGGGCTCCTGGCTGCTCTCCCGGCCCCGCAGGGCGCCTGGCTGCCCCGCTGTTGGAGGGGACTTCGGGGGGGTCATTTGCTCCTTTACACTTCCCCCAGGAAAAGCTTGTGCGGGCCGGGGCTGGCGTAGGTGGTGGGGCTGTGCCGGCAGCGGTGGCAGCAAACTGCGGTAAAATACATTGTCATTATTGACAGATGTATCTTTTCTGATTTGGGGGACGATGAAGAGCGAAGCCCTGGGAGCCAACCCGTCACCCTCGCAGGGACTCCTCTTTTGGGGGAGAGCACTGCATCTTCGTGAATTTTATGTAAGCAGCCCACGCTGGTGTGAACACCCTCCCTTGCTACAAAGGTTAGGTGGGGGACATGGTTTCCAGCTAAAATGCTATTAAAAAGATAACACGTTCACACATCTTACAGAAAACCAGAAAAGCGTTCCTGCTGCAGCTTCCAGGTACAGGGGCAGCTCTCCGGGACCGTGGCGAATCGCCACCCTGCTCAGGAGGGTAAAGAAGTGTGGGTAAGGGGTACAGCCCCCGGCAGAGGTGGCAGGTAGCCCGGAGCAATCTAACAGCCCTCCTGCCTTCGGGAGCTGCGGCACCGGCTTCGGATTTGGAGCCAAAGCCGAAGTGCGTTGCCTCTGGTCTCTCGGAATCTGGTTTATGCTAAAGCGCAGCCTTAAACCTGTGGCTGCCAGTGCGGGTCACGCGCGGCTCCAAACCCTGCCTGCTGCGGGGGTCTGGCACACGGCCACCCCGGCTTGGCACCGCGGGACAGCTGAGGGGTAAATAAGGTGCCCACTCAGCTCTCCTGTAATTTTTATTTGCCTACGGTGGTAGCTGATTAATTAGATATCTTTTAGCCCCGCTCCCCCACCCTCCCTGCGCTTGCAGCAGAGGAAATCCTGCCTTTGTGCTGCTAATGGACCTCACCCATCCACTAAACCATTACAGTGCAGACAAAATGTCTCTTTAAAAGGTGCAACAGAAATTAAAACTCTCCACCGAGAACAAAGCCAGTGGAGCTTTTTGCATCTACTGTTTTTATTGTATTCTGTAACATTTGTAAAGTAGATCACTGTTATCGAGAGAGCCTATCTTTTCTACCAAGCCGTAATTCCTAGACTTCTTAAAGAAGATTTCTGCTCACAAAGGAAATAAAAGATAGAAATAGGATGCTCTGTGACATTTGAAAGCGCTACTGAGAATCTGAATTAAAAGGAACAAACTCAGAAAGTACCATTTATACAGCAATCAACTTTAAAAAGTCACCATCTGCTAAGAGTTACCACCCAGCGTAACTGTGTCTTTATTGCTAGACAGAGAATAGGAAATAACTCGGGGAACTCTTCTGCACCTGCTGGGGTTTTGTTGGTGCCGCACACACACTGAACTGCGGTGGCCGGCGTGCCGCGGGGTGCCTATTGCAACTCTCCTTTTACTCCGACTCTCTACAGAATATAAATCTGAATACAGGTGCCATTAGGAGGAATGATTTGGGGTTGTCAAAGTTATAGCATAGTGTCAGCTTTTTGAAAAGTCTAAAGGGCAAAAGAAAGAGCTGGAATGAGGGACCTGTCTTGGCTTTCTATATAGAAACCTGATTTTTTTCTTGCTTGCTGCTCACCTCCTTGCTGCCCCTCACCCCAATGACACTTCTTGGCCTCTCAGAGCGCTCTCTAGGTTTTTCTTCCTATTTCATCATAACTGATCATAATATTATAAAATTCTTTGCCCTGTGCAATTTGGCTCGTGCTCACCTTGTAGTTTTTCACCTCATTTTGGTCTTCCACGGCTCATGGTCTCCTACAAAGGTTGTGAACTTTTTGATACAAAAATTTCCCATCAAATTTTATGTCTTCCACGAAGCCCACTCTGTGTTCAGGTGATGCTGAGCATAATTTAATCCTCTCTGCTGCTACTTCCCAGCGCCATTCTCTCTGTCTCAGCAGTCGTGATGGTTTCTCTCCTACCTCTCCATGTACAAGACTCAACTCTGGCAATACAATTGCGTGCGCCATTTCAAGACTTTGATTTCTGGGAGTAGAGCTGGGAACAGAGCTACATTCACGAGGCATGTCAGCTGAAAAGCCATGGCAACACCCGTGCAAGTTATTTCTTCTGCATTGTCTGCCTTGAATTTTACACAACAGCACCAGATGGGAGGAAGCTGCAATGGCTTTCCCCCACCATGTTTCCCATCACCGTGCAACGTTTATCATCGAGTTTGCTTGGGTCAGAAACCAGGAAGCAAGGCTGGGCCTGAGACACAAGTAATAAACACGACAGGAGAAGCAAACTGATGCTCAGCGCTTTGAAATGACTAGAGTAAAAAAGCTGTGTTCTTGCAAGTTTCCCTTGTGTCTGTCCCATCGCTGAGCCCCACCGCTCTCAGTGCTGCTGGGGGGCGCGATCGCGATTTGAGCTGAGGCACCAACACAGACCATAGCAGGCAATCGTATTCCTCTCCCCTTTCAGGACTTGTAAGGCTCTCACCCCCATCCCTCTGGAGGCCACTGTGTCCTGTCTCCTTTCCAAGGACTTGTCCTGTTGCAGAGGCTGCACCAGGGATGGTAGAAAGTTTTCGGTGCCCTGTCGCTTCGTGCCTGGTGGTGAAAAACATCTTTTGCCGTCACCCTCTGTTACCCACTCCGGTGTGTTTGTAGCACTGTGCTGGGCTTTGGAAATGAGAGCGCCTGCCGTCCTTGTTGACTTGCTTTAAGGGTTTTAATTGCATTTAATCACAACGGTCTAATTAAAGTTTGGAGGCTTTATTTGAGGGCAGCTAATAGATACATTAGTTAAATTAATTGTGTTTTGTTGTGTACAGACATACCCTTGGTTTGACAGAAGGGCAGCCAACGCAAGCTCTGATGACAAATATTTCCAGGCTGACTCATGGGTCTGGACTGCCCGAACTCCTGGGGCTTGACGGCCGCTGTTGCAAGATGTGGACCTGTGAGTGTCTTCTGCTCGCTTTCTGTCATCATCATCATCACTCATATAACCTCATTGTGAAAAGCTGAATGGGAATCCGGTGTGAAGTGCATAACCAACTTGCACAGGCGCAATTGCCAAGTGCCGAAATGGTCTGTTCAATGTAAGTTTTACATTTTTAAGCTTCTTTTAGGTAGAGGATAAACCTCAGGAAGTTTCAGAAAGCGGGGTGACACCAAATAACGTCTCTATTTTTCTCTGTACATCAGCTGTGTTGGGAACCCACACTACCGTTCCATTGGTGACCTGCTTTGGATTTATCACCAGGACAAATCGACATGCACTGAATTGTCTATAATCCTTCCTCAGACAGAGGGGGTTGAATGAGCTGGGGTTTTGTTTCTTTGTTGAGATGAAATGTAATTACTTTATGGGGTTTGCATGGTGTGTTAAACTCTGCCAGTATTAAAGCACGATACAAGTTACAGAACTGTGGCGGTTGCTGGAGATTTATGGAATAAAAGGTATAATTTCACACTTCACTGCACTTTATTTTCAAGTTGGATGTTGACGTGCTTTTCAGTTGTTCAGATGTGTTTATTTAGCCTTTACTCTTGGTTAAGACAAGTACACTGAGGGATTTGATGAGCGAGAGGCTGGAGTTGCCTTCCCCACTTTCCCAAGGAGATGCCCGAGAAAGCAGGAAGCCCCGTGCCGGAGCCCCGGCCCCAGCGTCCCTCGCAGCGAAAACGCACCAACAGTTCAAGCTTTATGGCCTTAGAGGGTGAAAAGTCTTGCTTCTGCCTGCTGTATTGCACTAGTTTATGTTTTCCCAAGAGGTCTGCTGTACACAGGAGGAATTTCATCAGCAGTGCAGTTCAAAGCCATGGCAGCAGCAGTTTGGTCCCGGAGGGAATGGCTGACGCTACTAAAGAAAATGGTAAAATCTGCAAAGGTGCAAATTCCTCCAGAGGTTTTCAGGCCGGGCTGGCCAAACGCGAGGGGCGCTTGTGTAACACACATTAAACGAATTCCCTCATGACTGAGGCAGTGCAAGATGCTGTTCTCCCATCAATAAATGGCAGTTCTAGAGCATCCAAAACCGCACTGCCAGGCTCTGCTTACAGCTGGTCTCCCGTGTCTGACTCTGCAGAACCAGTGCCAAAGCTAATGACTCTCCTTAATGAGTGCGCGTGCATGTGTGCGCACGCACACAGTATACCTGCGCCAAGCAGGTTGCAAACTGCCTGCACTTGTGTCGGCATCTTCTTGAAAAATGCGTGGCTTTAATATTCGTTAACCTCTATGTAGGGCAGCACCGCGACCAGTTCATTTTTAGGAACAATTCCCCGTGCCATCTGGTACCGCTGGCTACTTGCCTGAAAAACTCCAGAAAGAAATTTTTTTCATGCAGCTCCACAAGAAAAATCTGTCTTTTTTTCCCCCTTTTCTTCCCAACGCCAGCAGTCACTGAGTATCCATCCAGGAGCTGCATGGAGAAGTGGTGCAGCTCCTGAGGCAAACTGTCCCCACCAGGTCCTGCCAGGGGCTCCTCACGACAGCTCTGTCATCCCTGGGAGGGGAAGGTGCTAATCCCGACTAAAGACACTCGTATTTCTTCAGGTCATGCAATCCAAGCACCCTGAGCTGCACGCACTCTGGTGAGCTGCTGTTTTTAACACCTCAACAACTCTTTCCCAAATAACGTAACTTTTAAGACACTGTCAAACCGCCGGTGAACAGCTGATGGCCCAGCACGTTACCGGTGTGTGTTGGGGAGCAGCACTGTTTGCACCGGTGAATCAACACGCAGCACAGCAGGTTCAGACCAAACCATTTCCCCGAGGCGCAGCAGCATCTTTGTCCTTTGAGTGACTCTCCCAAATCCGGCTTTAAACAACTCTTCCAGGAGGAGAAGCCTGCTATTTCAGGAAAGACTGCTTTTGGACAGGGCTGACTAAAAAAAGCCCATATCCAAGCAGTCGCCGGTGAGCTCCTGGCACGCCTCAGCCGTAAAGCTCAAACACGAGGGGGTCGTTCCTGGAAGAGCCGTCTCATAAGGCAGTGCTGGAGGGGAGCTACAGGAAAGGGCCACCGATGCTGCCCTGTTCCCAGCCCTGCACCCCCAGGAGGACAGCAGGTTTAGGTGACAGCGCGCAGCGAGCTGGCCCCGCGAGAGCCCTGAATGTGCCTTTCTGCGGTGCTGGGGGGCTCTCGCCCCACAGGGGTAGGTACAGAGGGGCTGTCAGCGCTGCTACCCGGCCACCAACACCTCCTCTCCGGTGCTGCACGTGCGGCCGAGCAGCTCCTGCAGAGCACCCCGGGGCTGTCCCGCCTGCGCCCCGGCTCTCGCACCCCCCTGCCTGTGTGGGTATCGACATGGACACAAATCTGCAGGTGCTCTCTCCCGGCAGTGACCGCCGGGTCTGCCTCGGAATAGCCGTCCCCGGGCAAACCCAGCACTGAGTTAAGCTGAACTGAAGCTGCTTTAAAATAAGGAGAAGGGCTCCTGTGAAACAGGTGCTGTGGCCATGGGTGAGCGCTGTGCTCTGTACTCGCTCATTAGGGTGTTTGGTGCCCCGTTACAGGTAATAAACAACTATTATTAATACAGTTTTAATTTTTCTACCACTAATTCCCTGAAGTCATCATCCTTTTCTGGTAATAGGATTCATCCCCTGTGCTTTGCTTCACCTGATTTAATGTTACTTCATGGGGTTTGTTATATCCTGGAAGACCTTAAAGTTGGGAGGCATTGCAATGAACCAGAAAAACGTGGGGGAGAGCTCTGTGGGGTACATACACACACAGCCCACTGGCGTGCTTCTGCCACAGGCATCCCTCCAAGCTGACCCACGCGTGATGTGCTGATGCTGCGCTTCACAGCAGCATCTTGATTTCAACTGCTTAATGAGGGCTCACAACTGGTTTTTTAGAGAGTCTGCATCTATAATTATTTTCTTCATGAAGTGATTTTGGTTTACCAAGGTAAACGCCAGTCTCAGCAATCTCCACTTTTAATATACAATTTGATTTAGGACTAAACATCCTCTGCCTGCTAAATAGGTACTTATTACAACCCGCCTGACAGCCTTCCTCACCGCACAGGTTTTTTTCACCCTATATAATAAACATTGTTCAGGGGGAAAAAAAAGTTGCACTACATGGCTGAGGGGGGCCTGAGCACATTAACAAGGTTTAATTACAACATCAGCAACGTGGGTGAGGCATCCGGGTAAACAAGCCGTAAATCAGCCTGTAAAATGAGCAAAGTAAACCCCCTCCACCCACACTGACTGCAGATCGCACTGAACAAATGGTGTCCTGGGTGGTGCCATACGCTGATTTGGGACACCCAGGGGGTTTGCAGATGTGGGTGCCGTCGGGCTGGTTACAGCCACAAATGTCCTGAGTGCTGGGTGTCCCCTCCCGTCTCCCCAGGACCTGACCCTCCTGCTCTTGGGAATGGGGCGCTCCCACTCCCCCGCACCACACGAGACCAAGCCTTTTCCCACGAGCTTGTGGGGTGCCAGTAGGACTAAGGGGCTTCCGTCCGCTTGGCTGCGGGCTGTTCCATTCATCAACCCACTGCCAGCGGTGTGACCTCCCCGGCTTGGTTCTCCTACGGAAGCGGTGACAGTCTGCAACACACAGATTGGTTTGTCAAGAGGAATTTCCATGGAGACGTGGTAGCAGGTGGCACGCTGCCCACGGGAAGGAGATTGGCACCAGATGCTCATCCAGAACCGCTGTGGTCAATAACCGTGAATTAAGAAGGATTTACATGATAGTCCGTGAGAGCTGCTTAAGAGTGGTTAGAGTATGCTCAGTAATCCAGTTACAAAAATACGCCAATGCATGTGCTTGATAAAAGAAGGCAACTGCTTTAAAATATAGTTATGGGCTATTGCACAAAGGAGAAACAGTAACTTAACTATTCACAAGCACTGAATGTGCTTGACTGTATCATGTGTTACAGTGATTTATACAAGACATAAAAAACAATTGTCAAAAGTGTGGAAGAAAAATTCAAAGCCAAAAGTACAACCGTTTGTTCTGAAAAGGACCATGTTAATGCAGGGGAAGAGAAACACTGGTGCTGCAAATGGCAAGGGACCATTCAGCAAAATAAACTCTTCAGTGGGAAAAAAATTCCACAGAATAATAATTATCTATTAGCTTTAAAATAACCTCCAAATTAATAGCTGTTTTCCTGGCATCACAATGTCACACTTTTTTCCAGAGAAAACAAATCTGTGACTAAGTGCATTGTATCTCTTATGCTTTTGATGTTCGTGATTGGGTCAAAATAAAACCTTGTTGCAGATAGAAAAAAAAAATGCCTTAGAAGAATAAAAAGTTATAATTCAGTCAAGGTTTCCTAACGGCACTGCATACCCACTGCAATGGAAAGAGAGCCCCGAGATTGAATTAGTGCCTGAAGATTTTGTGCAAAATCCTTCATCGTTAAGGGCCCTTGCCAGTTCATATTTACGTGGTTTATAAGGTGTCACATGGTTGTACATTTTAATCTCACGGCACTGAGCTTACAGCTGAGAGGACTGCAGAGCCGGAGGTATCAGAGGACCAGCGAGGGGAAGCAACTCCATGAATTTCACCGTTACGCTCATTTCACCGGGCTGCTCCAGACGCACTGTTTGCGCAGGAACCTGCAAACACCCGTGGCCGAGGCTTTCTGGGCTGCGGGTGCCCCGGGGTGCACACGGATGGGGTCCGGGCCCGCAGAGCCCGAGGAGGGGCACAGCGTGTCCCAGGGAGCGGGGCCGGGGCAGCCCCCCGCCCGGGCCGAGCGCGGCTCCCCTGCCACAAGCAACGGCAGCACTGCCGTGGCTCAGCACCGCCAGGACCGTGCCTGGCGTTCAGTGTCACGAGTCCAGCTATAAATTTGACTATAAACCCCTCCTTCTCATTCAAACAGCGCGTCAATAACTTCTAACAGTGGCAAAGTGTTCCCACGACTACATTCAACGTGATCAGCACGCAAAATAATACCAAGCCCCACGTTTCACCTGGGGGAAGGTATAGGTACCTTCTGTCCGTGCGCGCGTGGCTTGCAGGTGGCTCTGGAGGGGAAGTCGCAGCGGGAGGCGGAGCGATGGGTGGATGCGAGCAGACATGCTCCTCTCGGGTGTCTCAGCACCCGGGGTGTGTTGGCGTTGCTCACGAGCTGGAAGTTAACAGAAAACATCAGTAAAAGATGTGTCCTTTGAGCACCCTACAGAGCGATTGGACATTTCCTTCTATTGGCACACGAGGATTTACAGACTGTATTAAGTACTGCAAGGAATCAGGGCACTGTAGAGCAATGTATCAACGGCACAAGGGCTGCCAGGCGCTCGCCTCCAGCTGCGCTGCCGCGGCGGGCGCCCACGGGCAGGGTGAAGCTGTTTCGGCGCAGCGATGGAGGACTCTCAATGTTTTGCACGGGGTCGAGTGTAAAGAGTCCCGGCCTTGCTGTAAGTGTGCACAGAGCAGGGGAAGGGTCTGCTGCCGTCAGAGACTCCCTTATGGAACACGTCTCTCCGAACAACAGATGACATTGCTGCCGAGGACGCGGTGCCCTGGGCTCATCTCTGGGAGCCTCACAGCAATGCAAACGTTTACCTGTGACCCCTTCGGGGTCCCCCCAGAGGAGGCAGCTCTGGGGCTGGGTGCCCCGGGACCCTCCACGCGTGGGGGGGGCTGGGTGGCACTGCAGGGGACCAGCAACTCGCCGGGGGTGGCGGCAACCCCTCGTGGGTGTCCCGGCTCTGCCACACGGGCCCTGCCCGGCCCCAGCAGCACTGCGGGCCGGGGACGGACAGCCCCGCGCAGGGACGCGTCTGCACACAGGTGGCATGCCCGCATAAGGCACACTAACGCTGCGGAGCAGGAACTGCCCTCTCGGTTCGCCCTCCGTCATTCACCACTGAGTATTGCAAATTACTTGCAGAAGCGTAAGCAGCAGTGGCAGTTTGGGCCTGGTGGCATTAAGCACAGGGGGGCTCTGACGGCGCAGGGAGGAGAGCCCCAGGGGTGCAGGGTGCGGGCCAGGGACAGGGCGGCTCTCCCCACCCCCAGAGATTTACACTTCCAAGTAGGAGAACAGGGCTGGAAACTCTGAGCCGGGATGGAGCAAACAGCCGGGTGGTACCTGGAAAAGTAGTGCTGTGTTTGGGGTGAGGGGTGCCAAACCCCGCTCGCTGCTATGCCGTGATCTGCATGTCCCTGGAGACAGAATCACAGCATCCCGGACTGGTGAGGGCTGGAAGGGCCCTCTGGAGCAATCCCAGTGCCACCCCCCGCCAGAGCAGGGGCACCTCCAGCAGTGGCACAGGACACCTCCAGGCGGGTTTGGAATGGCTCC
This sequence comes from Vanellus vanellus, assembly GCF_965231255.1. Classification (NCBI taxonomy): domain Eukaryota; kingdom Metazoa; phylum Chordata; class Aves; order Charadriiformes; family Charadriidae; genus Vanellus; species Vanellus vanellus. The sequence goes on from NC_138914.1 coordinate 311,136, forward strand.
AGAGGGGGAGACTCCCCCCCTCTCTGGGCAGCTGTGCCAGTGCTCTGCCGCCCCCACAGGAGAGAAGTCCCTCCTCATGTTCAGATGGAACTGCCGATGCTCAAGTTTGTGCCCGTTCCCTCTTGTCCTGTCACTGGGCACCACTGAAAAAGACTGTTCCCATCCCCCCGGCACCCTCCCTTTAAGGATTTATAGGCACTGATAAGATCCCCCTCAGTCTTCTTTTCTCTAGACTAAAAAGCCCCAAGTCCCTCAGCCTATCTTTGTAAGAAGGACGCTCCAATCCCCTCACCATCTTAGTAGCCCTAAAGACAAGGCACTTAGCACCAAGGGTGATTTTTTTTAAGGTGCACAAGTCCATGGGACCTGATGAGATACACCCACAGGTCCTGAGGGAACTGGCAGATGAGGTCGCTAAGCCACTAGCCATCATACTTGAGAAATCGTGGCGGTCTGGGAAGGTTCCTGCCAACTGGAAAAGGGGAAACATAACCCTGATTTTCAAAAAGAGAAACAAGGAAGACCCAGGGAACTACAGGCCAGTCAGTCTCACCTCTGTGCCTGGCAAGATCATGGAGCAGATCCTCCTGGAAACTCTGCTGAGGCACACAGAAAATAAGGAGGTGATTGGTGACAGCCAGCATGGCTTCACCAAGGGCAGGTCATGCCTGACAAACTTGGTGGCCTTCTACAAAGGGGTGACAGAGGCAGTGGACAAGGGAAGAGCAACCAATGTCATCTACCTGGACTTGTACAAAGCAGTTGACACTGTCCCACATGATATCCTGGTCTCTAAATTAGAGAGACATGGATTCGACAAAAATTCGGTGGATACAGAACTGGCTGGACAGTCACACTCAAAAGAGTTGCGGTCAACGGCTCGATGTCCAAGTGGAGAGCAGTGACAAATGGTGTTCCTCAGGGGTCGGTACTGGGACCTGTACTGTTCAACGTCTTTGTTGGCGACACGGACAGTGGGGTCGAGTGCACCCTCAGCAAGTTTGCCGATGACACCAAGCTGTTTAGTGAGGTAGACACGCTGGAGGGGAGGGATGCCATCCAGAGGGACCTGGACAGGCTGGAGAGGTGCGCCCAAACCAACCTCATGCAGTTCAACAAGGCCAAGTGCAAGGTCCTACAGCTGGGTTGGGGCAATCCCAAGCACAAATACAGGCTGGGCGGGGAATGGCTGGAGAGCAGCCCTGAGGAGAAGGACCCGGGTGTGCTGACTGATGAGAAGCTCAACATGAGCCAGCAATGTGCGATGGCAGCCCAGAAGGCCAACCGTATCCTGGGCTGCATCAGAAGTGTGGCCAGCAGGTCAAAGGAGAGGATTCTGCCCCTCTACTCCTCTCTCGTGAGACCCCACCTGGAGTACTGCCTCCAGCTCTGGAGTCCCCAACATAAGAAGGACATGGACCTGCTGGAGCATGTCCAGAGGAGAGCCACAAGGATGATACGAGGGCTGGAGCAGCTCTCCTATGAGGAGAGGCTGAGAGAGTTGGGGCTGTTCAGCCTGGAGAAGAGAAGGCTCCGGAGAGACCTTACTGTGGCCTTCTAGTACCTAAAGGGGGCCTACAGGAGAGCTGGGGAAGGACTTCTTACTAGGGCATGTAGCGATAGGATGAGGGGGAATGGCTTTAAACTGGAAGAGGGCAGGTTCAGATTGAACCTTCGGAAGAAGTTTTTCCCTGTGAGGGTGGTGCGGCACTGGGACAGGTTGCCCAGAGAGGCTGTTGGGGCCCCATCCCTGGAGGTGTTCAAGGCCAGGCTGGACGTGGCCTTGGGCAACCTGGGCTGGTGGGAGGTGTCCCTGCCTATGGTGGGGGGGTTGGAGCTTAATGATCTTCAAGGTCCTTTCCAATCTAAACCATTCTATGATTCTATAATTTTTATCACAGCCATGGGTCTGATGTTGGCTCAGTCCCAGAAGGCACTGGGATATGTTTGGGTGAAGATGCCTGGGCCACCACAAAGGGGCCGCAGTGGTGCCCAGGCTGTGGGCTACACTGGGACTGCGGAGGTACGTGCGCTGTGCAGGCTCTCCGGTGATGAGAAAGGACGACAAGGAAACTCCAAAGCTGGATCATCTTCTGGTATTCCTGTGAACATAACACAGCTCACCCAGGTGTTAGTGCTACTTTGGAACGGACTGTTTCTGTAAAGCTACTTGCTTTTTCTTTCTTTCTTTCTTTTTTTTTTTTTTTTTCTTGGGAAAACAGCAGCTCTTTTAATTTGGGCTTCACTTGGCTACATGGGAAATGCCAGGTTCCTCCTCAGAGGCCCTTCTCAAACCCCAGTGAGAAAACAGCAGCCTAATGTAAAGGAAACTCCTGCATGGGATGTTTCCTGAGCTTTATGAATTCATTAGAAAATTACTCAGCACAATAATAAATGCATCCAGAGCTTTGATATTTTGCACATCAGGTGGTAAAACTGTGGCTGCGAATAGATTGCCTGTACGAGGGTTTTTGCCTGGAGTGCTGCAGCAGCAGATGGCCTAATAAATATGCAGTGCTCCAAAACGACGTTTGTAATTTGTGTGACCTAAGGTTTTTTGGTCTCCCACGCAGATAAAATGCACAATCATCCTATAATAAACTTTTTAAAAGACAAAACCCCTAAGCAGTGTAGTGCAAACATCATCTGAAGTACGCTAGCACTACCGCTGTAGTAAGAGTTGCACGAGGAGCGTAACTGGTTTTCTTTATGGGAAGTGCTCTACTGTGGCTGTTCCTGCTCAGCGCAGAGGAGCGGCCATCGGCACAGCCCGCACCTCTTCTCCGGCAGCGGCCAGGGGAGGATACGTGTGAGGAGTGGGATGAGGACACACCGTCAGTCTCCAGGAGGACTCCAGCCACACCGCAAAAGCAAAATTGCTTTTTATTGAATGGCTCTTGAAAGCATTTTTCCTCTGTTGTTTGGCAACCACATACCTTTCAAAACTGTCCGCTCATCAAAACTCCTGGCAAAAGAATGTGATAACAAAGAAAAAAGCCCGAGACCTGCTGAAGAGGCCGCAGCTGCAGGGATGGATCACCAAACGCTCTGGCTTCAGCCCCTCTGCCGCCACGCCGGACCGTTGTGCCCCACGGCCCGGAGCTCACGCCAGCTGCTCAGGTGTCGCCGTCTCCTGTTCTCTTCCAGTGAGGAGGGTACTGCTGTGCGGAGAGGCTTAAGGGCACCTTAAGGCACAGGGGCTGCACGAGCAGGGGCATGTATCGGGGCCACGTTTTGACAGAAGAAACCCAACCTATACCACAAGCACCGTTTTGGTGCCGTTAGAGCAAAAAAGAAGAGGTGGAACTGCTGGAGAGCTGTGCTCAGCCGGGGCACCGGCCGTTTGCACTGCCCTTGAACTCACCTCCAAAATTGCCCTCAGCTCTCCAGCAACCCCAGCCTGGATCCACTCTCATCTGCCACGCACGCTGGATGGCACAAACTTGGAGAGGGATTAAAAGCATCACAAGGTTGTTGATTCACTACTGATTTACCACAGGAACCTTCATAATAATTCTCACCGCGTAGTTTAATGTCCACAGATTACGTTTCCTCTTGAAAAGCATCAAGCTTGGAAACAGAACTGCTTTTAGTGTGGCATGGGAAGAACAAAATCCTGCTCAGGACTTCGCATCATGGGCTGCTGCGTGTGACCCCTCGGGAGTTTGTGGCTGTTTCTGGGGTTTCATCCAGGGCCTTCGCATTTGCGCTGGGTATAACGCGGGCAGCAGGATGCCAAAGCATCACCATCAGAACTGCCTGTACAGCCGCTAACAAGCAAGTTAAACACCAAATAAGAAAAAATGACAAGTATTGTTGTTACACTTACGTACTCCCATGGGTACTGTGAAGCCAAGCTTTCAGTTTATCAGGGAACTGAATTTAAATAGTTTTTCTCAAGGTGCCAAAAAAGGTGGCAGATAAGGATGCCAAGTTACTATAGCAACCATGAGAAAAGCGGTGATTATCAGCAATACCACATAGAAAAGACAGGCTGGATTGTCTTTTCATTTTACATGTAGCCCACTGCTTAAAAATCTAAGCCCTTTTCTAAAATACAGAAACACCATGGAAAAATAACTTTAATATGAAACGTACCATGCAAAATTATTTTTCAAGGATTTTTCAGCCTTTGCGCCCTTGCCATTTGGCCCAAAGTTTAGAGGATGCGCCCCACCCCGAATGCTTTATGGCTGAAGGAGAGGTGAATAATAAAGCATGACTTTTCATGTTTTCTCACCTAATAACCGCTGCAGCAGAGGGAAGACATCAATATTGATGCCCTACTGTAAGCTCCTTAGGACAGAGCGTGTTCTTTGTTTGGCGTAACGAGGCTCACAGGTACACACAGCACTTGGGCACAAGTGACAGTCGTGCGAGATCAGAGATTACAAAGCCCTGGCGGTGCTTGGAGGCCTCCGTGCTGGTGCTCACGTGTACCAGGCTGGCTGTGAGCTGCAACTCAACGCTGCTGCAGCCCACGGAGATCAAAGGCTGAAGCCTGCTTATTTGGCTGGGCTTTGGAGAAAGCCTCTGCAGGTGGACCTAAGGCAGAGAGAACGAGAGAAACGAGGAGAATCATTCCACCGACACAGAAACACACTGCTCTGGGCTCTAAATACAAAATGGTTTAAAGATGTCTTTTTTCTCCTGAACTACCTGAAAGCTGGTTGACGGTGGTTCTCAGCAACTGGAAACAAAGCAGAGATGTCTGTCACACCTCACGTGTGTCAGGAACGCAGAGAGGCCCGAGAGACCAATTGACTGATTTGTGATCTGCTGACTCCAGCAGCTCTACCAAGCTATCTTCAACTCCTCTATTTTCAACGCACATCTAAGAAACATTAATGAAGCCTTACTACAATTTACTGCAGTTCAAAACTTGTCTTGTCAAAAGTCGTAACTGATGCTGGGCCTGTAGAAATAAATCCCTGCAGACAGTTTCATTAACCCCAAACGTTATGCCCAGCCACAGCTCTGTTCACCCGTTGGAAAGCACGCTCCGGTGAGAACTGCGTGATTCCCGTGGACTAAAACCGCGGCCATGACTGCTAGGAGCAAATCTCTGCGCTCCTCACCACCTGCCATAAATGCTGGCCTTGACAAATTGGCTGAACAGAAAGCACGCTGCGTGCCAGCAGCGCTTCAGTTCTAGGTTCACAGGAGGATGGTAAAGAAAAACATTGCGAGCCAAACTCACAGGCCTCGTAGCTAAAGCCTTTCGTGCCGCTCCACTCACAGCTGTTGTTCACAGCATTACGGCACTCCGTCCCTGTGGACGTTGAAGACATGAACCTGCCAACCAGAACACAAAGGGCGAGGATCCCAAACTGCTGACTTGGAAAAGCAGGACTCACCTACAGCGCACTACTGTGCGAATGGCAGGAAAACAGCGGGTATCCGGACTTGCCGATGAACCTGTCTGGAACAACACTCACCTTCGCCCTCGCGTCGCCACCCACCCGCCTCCTTATGGCATTAAAGGTGGGGGTAGGAGCGTGGCGTCCCCAAGGACTCCCTCTTCTCCAAGCTTTGGATGCCCAGTGGTACGCTTGTATACGTGACACATCAGCGAGTGCCTGCTGAGAAGCCAGGACAAGCGCATCTGCCCAGACAGGCGCTGGCAGACGCCCCTTGGCCCTTTGCCGACTTCCGACTCGGCAATGGCACACACCGGTTGGCAGCCCGTTTTTTGGTGGTGGCTTTTTTCCCCCCAGAGCGAGTGGTTATCTCAGTAGTGTCAGTGACCCAGTCTGGATTCACGGTGGTGCCTTAGGACATCCACCACTCCTGCGGGACGCGGGGCTGCGAAAGGAAAACTAACAACACATTTTAAATATCCCTTGGCACAGGCACAGGGAGCGCCCTCCTGAGCGCTACATGATGCTAAAAAGAAAGTGGTTAGATATGCCCAAGCATGTACAAGCTAGCCTCTGATTTTTGAAGGTCAAAATTGTGATTTCTTTGAACTTTTAAACTGATTATGGCATTAGCAAGAACAGGTACAAATCTTTCGGGGAGAAACCGGCTAAGGCAGGTAAGTAAATTATCTCAACACAGTATCTGTCTTCCTGTGGATTTCAGTGCTACTCTTACTTGAATCAATTTGTGATGATATGTTTGTACCTGCCACAGAAGCCAAATACACAATCTGATCTTATGCCAAGTCACTATTAACAACTGCATTTTCAATTGGTTCTAGGATATTCATTAACTGGGATCCAAGACTACATATAATTTACAGACATATCACTTTAACTCACTGGCCAGTGAGCTTACTAAGCTCACTTTATGGCATTCGAATACATTATTCTTAAAAATTCACTGAGTAATCAGCTTGCAAATAGTTACAGTGGAATACTGGATATAATCAAGTAGATGCTTAGAACAAGAATCAGCGGGCATATAGATCATTTTGCCATGTGTTTTTGACATTCCCTTCAACCGTCTCCAGCAAACTCTTAAGTACTGAACTGCGGACCCCAAAGCTGTCCCACTCACCCAGCTCCATCACAACACAACTCCTTAGATTTCTTGTTTCTCGGGCGACCCCTGCCTGACACTTTTTCTTCAATACCAGGCAGCCGATTTTTAAATCAATTTACCCTTTAAGCAAGCGTCCCGTTGGCCGGGGGGGGCACTGGTGGCAAGCAGCACTGCGCCCTGTTGCAGAATCTCCCTTGCTCTGGGGCTGGAAACGTCGGGCTCTGCTTGGAGCCAAGCGGCAGCCACGGGAACGCAGAAACATCAGGATCAGGTCAACGGGCTTTTAGCTCAGACAAAGCTCAACATGTCTCCGTGCACACTATTTCGTTCAGTTCATATGCTGATTTTACTTTTGAAGGCTGTGTACGGTCTGGTTGATATCTATAGTCTCTCTCCATGGTCAATAGGGATATTTTATGTACCACAAAAAAAATTGCACAGTGATGCAGGCAATTTAAACGTCTAAGTTGGAACTTCAGGACCCTCACTGGAAACCCAATGCAGATGGGTTAAACAAGTCACGTTCTTTTATTGCAAGGTGTAAGGGAAAAACTAACACACATATGTAAGACCTGGACTCCGAGCACAGCCTCCCACATGAATCACATCCACACCTTCTTGCCTCACATGAAACAAGGCGCCAAGTTTCGAGTGCTGAAGCAATCACTCGTACTGCTCTTCAGTCCTATGTTAAAGGACGTCCGTGAAGCAGACAGTAGCTGGTACTCCCAGAGCCTCCGTATTTACTCTGCTGTGGTCTAGATGTACAAACTGCCCACGCGCACACCTTAAATTGCACCACACTGTACACACTGTACCACCCTACAGCTCTGACCTGTAATATGCAACAATAAATAATTTCTTGAAGATGAGGAAAATACTACTTCCTCTGATGACAAAAGGGAAAGAGCGAGCTTATGGAATGGAGGCCTTTGAACAACACTCTATCTCGGAGTACAAAGAACAAGATAGCTCAGAACCAATTAAAAATACACAGTAAGTAATGAATTATTTTTTTTCTTATTTGAGTAAAACCATAATTTACAGATAAACGCCACAAAACTTCTTGATTCAACTTCATTTGTTTCCACATAGAACCTTTGGATATAGGAAATAAATTAGACTAACAAATAAATGTCTTAGTCACAAGGAACTTTTATGTTATGTGATTTTTCACTGCATTACAACTTAATACAAAACTACAAAAATAAGACACTTTGACAAAATATATTCATTCGTTTGCAAAAGTATTGGTTAATTCAAGTTTTAAGTTACACGGTAAATTATACGGCTCAGTCACACTTTACAAACAGTTAAAAGATAAACCTACTCTGAATACAAAATGATATCCTCTCATGATCTGACTATGCCAATTCATAGTACTTCCCAGAACTTGGATCGAAGTAGCAGTTCAGACATGGATCATACAAAAGAGTCAAAACTTCCTCATCTTCTTCAGCATTGAGGTCATCTTCACCTGTGTCAAGAGGGAAAAGTAAGAACAAATCACTCTTATTCCCTTAGACAATAACATGGAAATACTCTCTGTCAGATGTGACAGAACACCTCTTCAAAGCGTATAATCTTCTGAAATGTCACCTTCAAGATAACAGCAATTCACATTTTTATTATATTTCTAAAGACCTGTATTTAGTTGAGGTGAAATGATGTCAGCCAGAGTTTGCTTAACAACTGGACCTTACAAAGTCCAATGGAGCGGTTCACCAGAAGTACCTTTACTGAGAGTGGATCAAAGTATCCCTAAGTGATCTTTTTCTCAATGACTTCCTTAAACAATGAAGTTTTAGTACGAACAAAGACAGTCAGTGTGTACTCAAGGGCTGTAAGAATGAAAGAATCTGAATGTCTGCTATCCAGTATGTTACGTAAATGTCCAGTACAGGTAAATCTGTACAAAAGAGCTTTCAGAGGGGAAATAAGATTCTTTCAGACAAAAAAAAATATTTAGAATATAAAATATTTAGAATCTAAGTTGTCTAACGTTATTTAAAATGCAAGAATGTTTTCAGGTACCAGAAATGAGTTCTTAGCCTAACATACATTGACAAAGCCATACAGACTATTACAGAGGCTTTATATATTGTAGCTCCTTTTCTAAACCCGTCTGCCTTTCACACAAGCTAAACCTAAGTTATCTGACCTACAGCTTTTTGATAGGAAATAATTGAACACAATCTGCATCTTGAATTTCATCATAAACGTTCGTCTCGTTCTCAGACTGCTCATAGAAACCGAATGCTGTGTGTGCCCTAACACTTCGTACTAAGGAACGGCCCGTTATGCTAACAGCAGCAGCTCACAGCGCTGGGAATCCATTTACAGCCCGGATCACAGAACCATATATAGCTGACATCACCTGGGGGCCAGAAAGGAGGTTGGCGCATTTAACGCATACAGAAGAACAGTGCGCTATATCGTTTGGGAAGAGATTTCATTTCTGTTTCCTCGGCAGCATTAACAAATGCCATCAGAAAGGAACTGTCTCCCGCTGTCACCACAGGTAAAAGGGTAAAGCGGAATCGCTGCCCTCCTTGCCGTGGGTACTTCGTCGGGACTGCTAAGCTAATTGAGGGTAACGGAGATATATTGTTTGGACGGCTCTGGCAAAAATTATGCAGTGGAGAAAGAAGGCGTAGAACTGAATGTCTTTCTCTACGCTTCAGATCCCAGTAAACAAGCAAATGGTATTTGTGCCTCATTCCCTCATACAGCCTTACATTTTCACCCGAAACCATGTTATTTCCGCTGAATTCTTCTTTTTATTATTTTGCTTCTCCCTGCCTATGCTTCTCTTCAAAATCATTCTCTTTTCTTCTCTAAGCTTAAATCTCATTCCCTCTCTACCTCGGAAGTGGCCTCTCAATATACTCCCTGGTTTGATTTAGGAGTAAGAAATTCTTCAGGCTCGTCAGGGGTGCACCGCTTTCCCTGCATGCCTTAAATGCCCACCAAATCAGACCTAGACTGCATCCAGGACTAGCTGGATTTATACCTTTATAGCAATAATTCCCCGCATGTATTTTCATGTGAACAAGAAGAGAACTCAGTTTTCTAGTTGTATCTTGTTTTTAAAGTCAGGCTTCCTTCTTTTAGCATCTCGCAATATCCCCAAATGCATTTTAAGGCATTTCTAGACGCTGCAACAGATTTCCAATGGCAGCATGGAGTATTCGGTTTTGAACAGATTAAAAAACCATATGAAAACTTCACTTCCACTTCTGTTCTTCTACTTCCTAAGAAGAAGTACTAAATTAAGTGACATTCTTCTACAAGACTCAACTAACGTGCAACAGTTGTGTGAAGGCATCTTTCTACTTTCAAATCGCATGTTGTGTGCAACCTGACTGCATGTAGGAATGAAAGTGTACATGGCCAAATTAACGGATAAACAAGTCACTTTTAAAGAAAATTTCCATAGCTGTTTATGCTGCCGCCATTCACGCTTTTGGCTTGAAGCTGCTCAGGATTGCATGAAAAAAACTTTTGGCAGTTTAATTTGAATATCATGGTGAAAGCAAAATCAAAGCTTTTGTTCTTATATCACGATGAAATTAAACAGTATCTTAGGCTAGAAAATAACTTGGTTTTAAATGAAAACTGAAGTCTGTGACATATGTTATAGCGGGATGAGTATTTTTCAGTTCTGAGCTGAAAGAAGACTGAAGACAGTCAGTACCTCCGGATACCCGTCATATGAAATGAAATGCTGCCCCACTGAAATCAGGGGAGCTGTTGTTTTTATGGAGAAAGGTTTTTGCTCAACATGTCTAAACCTGGATAACGAAGAACGGAGGAGGCATGTAGCAGCTTCTCCTGAACTCTGAAATAAACGTACAAATAACTGCAGTGTTATTTGGACTGTGTTAACACTGTTTGCATAGTCACCGCAGTCCGGAGAACTACAATAGTTTCCCTTTTCACAGAAATACATTTTCACTGTATTCTAGGTTTTAATATTAGAAAATAGCCTGTAGCAAGTCTCACTTTAAGGTACGTGGATCATATTCTGACCCTGAAGTTAGTCAGCTGCACTGGATCAGCTGTCAGCGAGAAGGGATGCTGGAAAGAACACTGCTAGTATTTTCTCCAGTACGATCCTTGAACATTGAACTACAGCGCTCAAACCTGCACCGTAATTAGGTACTGCAGGGTTACCCTATGGCTATTGTCAACAGCTGTGGTCCAAGAAAGAAGACCGTTCAGCGCTGTGGTTCCTAGAGCACTCTTTTAAGACAAGCAACAGATACAATAAAGTAAGTTCCAGAGAATCTGTGACTCTGCCTTTGTCGCTTACTGTGGAAACTTTCTTATATGACTTGTTATGTCAAAATAAATCAAATTGCTTATAAATCAGAAATATCAATGCTCAATAAGGGAAAAATCTATGGAAGTTTATGGAAATATTTATGAGTCTAAATTTTCCTCTTGATGCCTTGTGAGACCTGCTGAAAAGAAAACTACTTCTCGTTACGTCTCCCTATTTAACAATTAAGTGCAAACATTAAGAAATGAACTATAGAGTAAAGTGCTTTCTTAGAAACAAATCACCCCCTTTTTCCCCAAAGGTATGCCCCAACTTATAGTTTTTTTCTAAATATAGAATTAAAGAATTTCAATAAATATACTATCTATTTTTCTTTAAGGATACTTTCAGATAAAATTAATATCTTGAATACATTATGACTCACTGCAGATTTTCAGTACTGATAATATGCTTTTGTTATCCCATGATACCTGGAATACTGGAAAACTGCACACACGCAAAAAATAGTTTTGGGACACTTAAGTCACTTCCCAACATAAGAAATAACTAATTTTCTAATGTGATATCTGAAAAAAAAAAAAAAACCCCACCAAAAAGTGAGTAGGGCAGCGGGATTTCCTGGAATGAATCTGAGCATTCAGTTTGTTGATCACATTTGGTACTTAATTGTCAGCAATAAAACAGTTATTTCATCACACAAATAACTAACCTCAAGTAAAGTGATTAAGACGCAAAAAAAGTTTTTTCCGAAGTGCAAGAGACGTATCACGGGACAAGACCTATTTAGCACCTCGTTCGAAAATGCTACTCCAAACCATCTAATTAATATTGTCCGTTAAGATTTTTTTCAAACACACAGATTCTCATGGTTAACGGGTACGGCCCAATCTGACAGGCACGTATTGCACAGCACTGCATTTTCACACACCACCATATTTTGCCTAACGATCCGCGTTCCACTTAACTGTATCTTTACGCGAGCAAACCCATACCAGTTTTCTCTCAGTGTAGTGCAAGGACGTTATTTGCCAAGGACCGTAAACAATCGGAAAGGGAGGTAGGGAACTGGCAGAAGATGCTGTATACTGTACAGGACCCCCTCACTTTGCCAGCCAGGCCTCCCCTCCCCACAGCTGCTACGACTACTCGGCTGCTTCTCCGCTACTTTCACCGGGAAGGGTGTCCGGGAGTTCAGAAAAAATCCAAACTGTCCTGTTCGGGGAGGGAAGGTCATGGAACAGCTTTGCTGTTCTCTCTTATTTTCTCCCACTTCTCGGGGAAACGAAGCTTGATCACGTCAACGTTACGGCAGGTCTTCTGGAGCATTTGGAGATAGGAATTTTTCTGTGTAAAGTTATCAAAATTACAAATATCATACGTATGCGTGAGTCGGAATTTAATTTGATTGAATAAAGGCACAAAAATAAAAAGCCAAAATAAAAAGCTATGGTATATAGAGATTGTCTGTTCTCCAAACGTGCAATCACAGACACACGATGTAAAATATTTCAGCATAAAAGAAAATGAGTTTAGGAACAATTCACAAAACAGCTTGTGTGAATTCTAGTGTGAATAATAGAAGAAATACAACCAATTCCCAAGTATACTTATTTTTAAAAAGCTTTTAAAGATAATAATCAAATTTTTAAAATTTGCAAAAATTCCAGCTTTACTGCAGCAAGTCTTGGATTTCTTAATACTAACCCAAAACAATTCTGAGAGACCGATCACAAATTTATATCCAACATGCCTGTAACACAAGGATTACTGCCCAATTCTCTTTGGCTTACTTAGGACCCTTAACAAAACATATTATTTGATTCTTCAAAGCAAGGCCCCTTCCTGACAGCAAAATTCTATTTTGCTGTCATAAACAATTACAAATATACATCTGTGAAAACATCTCCAATTTGAGGGGCATAATCTATTTTCGACAGTAAATCACTGAGACATCTTCATCCCTCGGGCAGTCAAAATACACAGGTCAGATTTATGAGATTTCACATCGAATTCCTCAGACTTGAAGAAAGATGTAGATATCTACCCTGTTTCCTAAGACAACCGATAAGAAAAAAGGGCATTTGAAGAAAAGAAAGTATTTGTTTTGTTCTATTGTTGACTTTCCAGTTTCAGCTAAGTTCTTTGCCATTCTCTAAGCAAACACCATTAATAAACAAAAACCTGCAGCACTTTAGGTGGTGATAACAGTCTTTACTCAGGATATCACACTGCGATTTCATTTAAGGCTAAAGCTGAAATTTTTCTTCATAAGAGAGGTATCACTTACGTAAGTGTAATTGTGCTTCTGAATAAGAATATTTAGTCTTTGTGTTCTTTCTTTCATAGGGTTGCCATCCCCACCAGCAAAAATTTCTTATTTTAAACGAATAAGATGCGTTTTTTATGACTTAATGTGTATCGAGCCAGAACATTATGGAACTGAAACTGCACAAATTATTCTTCTGTCAGAGGCAAATAATACCGCATGGAAAACTCTGCTAGCTGGAGCTGAGAATACCAAACAAGAGAACTTGGAACCAAGACGTAGCAGTATAGAAAACTACTACAGAAAAGGCAGCACCGGCACTACGGAAACAGCATTTAAAAATGTCTTTCTACTCAGGTCCTTTTCATTGTCTTCATAAATTCCTACCTGGAATGCTCTGATTTGCTGAAGATTTACTGTGCTCTTCCAGTTGTTGGCTTCCAGGAATGATGGGGGGACTGAACATGTTCAACCAGTCCCTGAAAAATACAAAACAAAACATCATTTGTAAAAACACAGTTTGTGTTCCTATTTGTTCTAATTCTTTTGATTATTGAAAAAAAACCCCAACACTTTAAAGGCAGGCTGTCGAGTGTCATGAAACAAAACGAAGCTGGCTTTTATTATTTTAAAATTAAACTTTACAGTTAAGACGATTCTTGAATGTTAAGGCTTCCTCCGCGTTTTCACCTCTTCTGTTCACGCTAAAAATCTGTGGTTCGCAGATTTCAGCTGGTAGTGCTCTCTCAGAAAAAGGCGCCCGTGAGGCGCGATCCATAACGCACGCAGCTGTACTCTGAAAGCCTATGGGACTCGGGGAGGGTCCTCTTCCGAGGAACAAAGGTGGGATGAGCACCTGTGTTTGACCAGAGACCCTGGGGGTCAGTTTGATCAAAACCCCTTCCCCTCCCTAAGGAAAAGGCTTAAAGACCACCACGAGAGGTGCGTTTGGTTACCACTGCCTCGGCACTGCTGGGAGCCCCCGTAACAGTGTGACAGCACGCGGTGCATCTTCACAGCCTGGATGGCAGCTGAGCGAGAGCCCAGCTTAACCACGAGACGGATGCCGCCAACAGTGTGATACCAACTCAGTGCTCATTAACCCTGGGGCAGCTGGTTTGTATTGCATAATTTGATCTTTCCAGTTTAACCTACCTTTACAATTTTTCAACGAAGGGATGGAATTAGCGATCAGAGCTAAGAGCACAATACTAAGAGTTGCCCAGTGTTTTTAAGAAGGAAACATTGGATTGAGTCAGGATGTTATTGTTGATAATATTGTTGATATTGGAAAAAAGGTTTGTTAAGTAAACACATTATAAACAATTGCTTATAGCATTTTTAGTGTTATAAAATGTCTTATGTTGTAAATAAAAAAATTGTTTTTGAGACTGATGTGATTTTAGCTACTGGCAAGACTATGCAGAGGATTTCTCATCACAGCTGTCACATATCTATTTTCCTTCTGCAAAGAAAAAAATGTTGATGGGATCTTTATCATAAGGAGGTAGGATGGACCTTCTTCACCCATTCAATTTAACAGGCAATTTCTGTCTCTCCTGAACACTACCTTGCGATAGCTTTTAAAAATGATTTTCACATTATCATACATTCATGCAAAGTTCAATGTTCATTTCACACACACCACTTTATGATACACTGTCTTTGATTGTTAAAGCTCAAAGAAAGGAAAACAACGGTTGTTTTTATTGTTATTGTTACTGCTTTTTATTGCAAACTGAATTGCAGATTTTTTCACTGAAAAAGTCACTCATATTATACTATCAATCAGAGAAAGACAGCCCTAGAAGGACATACCTAAGTTACAAAGTTAAGAAATTCCTTCTGCAGGCGACCGTCTCTTGTAATTCTGTTCATATACGAAACTAATCGCTGAACGCTGCGCACAGCTGATGTTTCCTTAAGTTCCCATCTCTCCTCTTCAACAGTAAAGAGCTATAACACATTAGCGCTTCCATATCGCCATTAACTAGACTAAATAATTGCAAGTTAACACTTGAATTCGAGGGACCTCAGTAAATCATCTCATTTTGCCAGAACTAGGTCCGTCCTTTTTGACCAACCCACTTCACCGCAAGGCGAGGGGAATGGAAGGGAAAAGCGGTCTTTAAGGGCCCTTGTGCTTGCTGCACGCTGATGGGAACACTGCAGCTCTACAGAGTACATGAAACTTGGTTTGGGGTTGATTCAATTTATGTCCGGCCATGGCTGTTCCAACAGCTGGCACAAGACCACTATGGGTGCAAACTTGTGCTGGAGGCCAGGGAGATTAGCCAGAGCTGCAGGGGTACCTGCAACATCCATGGCTTCCTCCAGAAGGGATGAATTTCTCCCAAGCTCGACAGATTTCTTTACATTGTCAGACTGTAATTGTCTCAACTCAGTTGTCCAACACCAAGAAAACAGGTAATGTACTTCTACTTTCTGAAAAGCCTCAACGATCTCATGTAAGATTTGCTTCTGACAGAGAAATCTGGCAAGGCTCAGTCATGTGTTATAGTTGCTAAAATATGCCAATTGCTTTTTTCTTTTTTGTTAGTTTTTCTGCTACTTTGGGACTTGTTATTGATTCCACATCATCTCCTGTTGGCATGTACGCATAATCTGGGGTGAATCAGGGGACAACCACCTATCTGCTTGCAGTCAAAAAGGAAAAAACTAATTTTCTGCCTCAGGAAACAGAACTGCTGGTGTAGAAATCCAGCAAGTAGTATAGCAGATTTAAAGGAAGAGATATTGAATTTTCCATCATTTCAACATGTAAAAAACATACTTCAAATTTTTTTTACACCATCGTATTATTTTCACATATATGGCCAACTTCAAAACCAATCCTTCTCCTCTTCTGTTGTTCGGCTAGTACCAGTGAGAACTGGTACAACTAATCCACACAGCAATACGCCTGCCTCGACACCTCATTATTAGCGCGCTCTGTCGCTGCTCACCGTATCTGCGTTCCCCGAATACAGCCAAAGAGTCTTTGTTTACACCAAAGCTTCAAAAGTTTTTAGGAACAACAGTTAAACGCATGCAGTGATATCCAACGCACGGCAGAATGTATTTCCACTTCTGCCACTTGCTCGTGCGCTTGAGCTGCCTCAGAGTCAGCCAACAAAAGCCCAAGACTGGCGCCTGACCACGCTCACAGGATGGGGCCAGGGAGTACGAAGCATCATCCCTTACCCGATTGTCTCCAATTGCCCCGAAACACAGTGTCAGCAAAGGCAACCTCTTGGAGAAATTGCCCAGTTGTTCTCTGGATCTCAAACAACCGGAGCATTTCTGCTAGGAAGACTGCTCCGGCTAAAGCGGTGCAAGGACAGAGGACAGACAGTGCCTGCTCCTAAAGAGAATTATCACTGTCGGACCAATAAATGTAGTTAGAAAGGAAAGAAGCTCTAGAGTATATATGCAGTTCTACAGGTCTGGCGCAAAACAGAAGAATTTAAAGATAACGTGTTTTTCATATAAAATATCTATCAGAGAATTTCTGAAGAAAGCAATTAGTACCTGGAAAGCAGAGAAGGTGTTAGTAAGAAGGAAAGAACGATAATAAGGCAATTACCGCCCATGGAAAAGAAAGAGCCGATTCATTTAGAGAACATCGAGGGAGCGAGGCAATCACGTGCCATCAAACCCTTATTCCTGTTAAATTAATAGTTCTTATTACTCATGAAATTTATAAATTTAATTTTGAAGTCTTATTTCTGGAAGGTCCTCCTGAGAGATCAAATCTGAGAAATCAGAGATGGGATGATTTGTGAGTAGCTGGGTGATTTTGGCTTTGATTTTGTCCTATATTTATTGGAGTCAATTCTCATGTAGAGTTGTTCAGTTTCATCTCTATATTTACTTTGATGCATCTGGTTCAGTAGATGAATTACTGTTTTCTCCAGGAGATGCAAGTGTAGGATCTAGGGATTTTGATGGTTCTAAAGGGAGGCAAAGGAATTTTTATTTACGATAGAGGCAACAGAGATGAGTTGGCAAGTTTAATATTTCCTATTAAGACAGTCTAGATTCAGTTCATGTTTTTTTCTCTCAATGTCCAAGAAAAACTAATAGCTTTGCTATTCAAGATCCTCCCACCAAGACAAGCAATCAAAATGCTACGGTATTAGGGATTCATTGTGGACTTAATATTCCTTTTAAGGTTGAAGCATTTTACACAACACATATCAAAACCTGGTTGATTACTTACACAAGTTGGTTAGCAATGTCTAAATCAGCTTTTCGTAAATTCTTGAAAAAAAAGAATAAAAAAAAAAAAAATCTCACGTGTGCTGAAATCTTGTTGGCCAAATCGCAGCAGATTTAATACTGGCAGTTGATTGATATACTTCTGAAAAGTGGGTTTACAGTGGTAATTCAGATAGATGCTGTAGTCTAGCAGTCAAGACAGACCTTTCCACAATGAAATCCGCAGTTGCTTTTGGGAAGCAACTAAAGCATGTGTGTGTGTCAGACAGAGCGTATGTGTTAATTTAAAAAAAAAAAAAAAATCCTGAAAAATTTTTACATCTTGCCTACAAGCAGAGCCCAGCATGGAGACAACTGGCAATACTCTGAGAACTGCAGACTGTGGTCCCATTTATTGTGGTTTGTTTTTTTTTTTTTCCGACTGAATAAAGAATATTTTTTGGGGAACTTTGAGAAGCTAGTTTATCTCCTTAAAACAGAAAAGTTAATCACACATTCTGACTAATTAAAGACACTCTATTTATGCTATCAATGCCTCCAGCTGTAATCAATACAATCAGCATGCAATAAACTATCCAGAGCTTTCCCGATAACAATGCGGAAGGCTAAGCATTGTCTTTTGACATTGTGAGTTGTGCCATATGAAGGCTCAGAATCGCTTCTACGCATATTCAAAGTATCATCCATCTTTACTGCTCGCACTGAAATGCTTCATTTTTCTGAGAGCTATTCTCCATACCAAAATATAATAAAAAATGTTACGTAACCTTGTGATATTATTGTCTCTTCTTAAAAAATCCTTTCAGAAAATAACTGGCATATATTGAAATATCACATGATAGCTGAACTGTGATGGAAAGCAAAAGAATGTTTTGGAGTTATGAACATTGTTTTCAGTGTTAAATTTTGCAGAAAATGGCATCCATCAATAAAATCTGTTGAGAAAATTAGTGATGCTTTATTGAGTAGCACTTACCAATGACAATGTATGAAAATTATTACCATCAACAGAAATCCGAAGCATCAGAGGGTTTTGATTTAAATCTTAATGAACATCTTTGATACTTTGATTTTTTACAGATATTTTTGCTTTTCAGCCTATCCTACTGGCTGGACCGAAAAAATGGCAAATCACTTAGTATATAGTTTTTAACATTGCTGTAAATTGAGATAGCATACTTTATTGCATTTCTTTTGGATCAGACTTAATTTGCATTATTTAAATCAATGGGATGATTTAATCAACATTATTAACAATATTAAAATGCTTCAAAGTTTTTGTATGGTTTTGTCCAACAATCTATACAGAAATTGAAAGGAACATTCAAGCTGGTCGCTCAGTCTGGGAGGATACTTAAAAAATGCAAGGCAAAGGCTACATTATATTAAATAAGGGCATGAAAAAATCCCATCAATTTTGTATCATTAAGAACACATCAAATCGACAGACTATTAAGCATCTGAAGAGTACAATCAATACGGAACACAAAAGATGGTATTTAACTGCATAAACTACTTAGTAAACCTTTAGGAATATGAGAGGAGAACTGGCTCGTGCCTGAGTGATAAGAGGAGCACATTTGCTGAATTATTTTTTACAATGGATAATTTGACTAACTCTGTGGAGGGCCAGAGAATGCCAATATAAGAATCAAGAGTATAAAAATATTTTAAGGAAAAAAGGACCAATTCTTGACATCTTATGCAACTATCAACTAAAATCTCAGCACATACTTCTGTCGTATTAGTAGTATCTAATACCACATGAAGCAAATTCTGCTGCAAATGTTCAAAGTGAGTAAGTAATGCCTTACCATGACCCACTGAATGCAAAGTGCCAGCTCAGATCACAAGTATGGTTCAGTATAGCCTAAATACTCAATTCAGCTTAGAGGACGACCTATTTTTCTCAGTTGTTCCGATTTTTAATTATATCTATTTAAGAAAGGCTGTTAGAGACTAACTCAGTTGCTAGATAAATCAATAAAAAGAAGTCACCTAGCTTTGTAAAACCCCTCGACTATTCCCCGCTACATCTTCTTTGGAGCACGCATTACTTACTAGGTTCCTCTAGTTTAGAGGATCTGAATTTTCAATTGTTTACCTATCATCTGCTGAACTTCATGTATATGTGTAACTTCATTAACTCAACTCAGATCACGTATGCACACCTATGTGGGTTCTGCTTTGTAATATATTAATGATGTATGCGTAATGGGAGGGGGTTTTTAATAGAAGTATTCCCATTGAAATAAACCCTTCAATACCAGTTTCAGTAGTGAAGCTAGGACTTACGAAGGCTATTAACAATAAGATGGTGTTTGTGTTACGTACAAAATGCAATCACACTTGAAAAAATGTTGAAATCAAATTTCAGGTCCTGCCACCGTATATGTATATAATAACTGTGAAGTCATCTTAGCCTTAAATTGTCTATCTTTGTATCTAAAATGCTTCAAACTATTTCAAATTTTGGTCATTCTTAAAGTTCTTACAGAAATATGCCATGAACCAAGAAACATAAAATATTAATTTATACATCAATAACTGTTCAGTGCTACTCAGCTCCAGGTGGGAAAACCAGTATCTTTAC
The DNA here is from genome assembly GCF_965231255.1 of Vanellus vanellus. Lineage (NCBI taxonomy): Eukaryota > Metazoa > Chordata > Aves > Charadriiformes > Charadriidae > Vanellus > Vanellus vanellus. The sequence goes on from NC_138914.1 coordinate 330,987, forward strand.
AATGGAAAACCGAGCGAGCATACAGAAGAAGAAGATATACTACCAAAAGAATATAGAGTATACTTATACATACAAATCAAGGATTTTTGAATGCACATTTTAATAAAAATCTTGAAAAATAACATAAGTATACATGTCCATATGACTTTGCGTGAATAAAAAGCTCTATTTTAAAAAGAAATCGCCTAAGAATTTAAGGGCAATCTGGCAATATGCTGATGATTAAAAAAATGCAAACCATGAGCTACATCGTATTGTTCTCCTGGAGTGTTATTGTAGTTTCAAAATATCATTAAATCAGCACAATCCAACACTTATCATTTCCCGCACATTTTTCACAGTGAGCTGCATTCTGACTATGAGTAATCTGTTAATCTGTTCTTTGCCTCACAATCCGTCAAAATGACAGATTCATTCCATCCCTAATACATAATATCTTCATTTACTGTATGCCCTACTGGAACTTTCTTTTTTTGCTGGCACTAAGACTTAGAAAATCACGGGCATATTTACAGAATGCCTTTTTCCTTCCTCCAAACCACTCCAGCAAGTCCAGCCTGCCAAATACTGCACTTCTAATGGAGGCGGAAAGACCTCCTTAAAAACGAAATGATTTAATTTTCAATGAATTAGTAACCAAAAAAAGAGATCATAAAAGTACAAGTGCAACTGTGCATGGAAGACTCGAATCTGCTCCTCTTAAAGTCTTAAAACTGTAAATGAACTGGCTTATGGGTGTTAGATTAGATTCAAGGATAACAAAGGAAATGTGAATTCTACTTATTAAACAAGAAATTTAGATAGCGTAAGGTGCTATTACAAGTGCATACAGTATAATCACACTGATATTAGCTGAAAGTTTGACCTGTTAATGCTACCCCTTTTTATTTGCATTATCAAAGTTCAAATGATAAATTTGTGCAGGTTATCAAAAACATGCAGTCATCTACATCAGTCTAAAAATATGAATCTCCTGAACTTGGAGGTTCAACAGCTTAGTAATTAATATATTGTGCTATTTGGTCAATGTTTTTCAGTCAAATCCGCGAAGCTTCTATCATAGCTTCTGTTAAATAACAATAACATCGGAATTTACTTAAAGACAAAAGCTGTAGTTCATCACCATGCCGGCTTGCTGGCTAGATTGTAGCCTCAATGTGCACTAGCAATATAAACGACGCTAGTGGAGAAACCCAGTGTTTCATCACCTAATTTAGGTAAAATACTAACCCCTTCTTCTTCGCTAGTTTTGATTTGTTTATCAGAAGATCAGCTGTATACATTGGAAGCGATGAATATGCAAAGGTGTGTTAAAATTCCTTCATGTTAAGCAAGTAAATTCTAATAACTACATCAGATAGTCATCGATTAGCGAATCGAATGGGTTTCCACATTTAAGTGTCCGTTAGGTAGCGTGCTTCTTTTTTTACATACTTTTAACAATTAAATAAACCATTTATTTAAAAAAATACATTTTAATATTCCACCAGGTCAGGAAACACCTGAATCTAGTGCCTAAGGAGTCTTGGTGCAACTAAAGTAATTCCTTTTCTCCACAGCCAGGCACCACCAGCATCGTACTGTTCTGTGCATCCTGGACGGAGACCGCATCGCATTTAACTTTTAAACTGGACGACATGGAGCCAGAGGGCTTTTAAAAATCAATGGAGAGACATGACTCAACAGAGCACTAAGTTTAATGTTATCTAACTTGTTAAAGGCGATGCTGTTGAATGTTCCTAGTCTGTGAAAACTACCTTTCTTTTTCAGAAAGGTAAAAAGACCCACTCGTATGTGTCCTGGTTTGCAAGAAACCTCTGACCTTTTAGTCTGTTAATGCAATGAATGGTGCAGCACGAAGCTGGAAACTTAATCCTCACCACGAAGCGAGAAGCATGCTACCTCTGTTTAATTGTTCAAAACCATCAAAGTCTTTTCAATAACAAAGGTAAAATAACATAAAGGAATCAAAACCAACGCTCTTGCACAAATGCCACTGGAATAGCAGGGAAGGGAGCCCTTGGATACCCAGACAGTTTTGCTCTGTAAGACAATGTTGTACGCATATGGGATGTCAATCAAGGAGCCCGATTTGTCTGTATTTAAAAAGCTTCCAGTTCAGGAGGATGGAGGAATAAAAAAGTATTTCCATAGATGGGGGGCTGGTAGTAAGCTTTTTCTCTCCAGAAAAGGGAACGGTACCACTGGTACAAACCTATTGGGCAGCGTGCCTGCCCTGTGAACTACCCTAAAATCCCCAAGGCTCGAAGAGTTGTCAGAAGCTGGACTCAGACCCGAGATGCTGGCTTGTGGCTGGACCAACGTGTCTTCTCATCTGTAACCACGGGAGATCCCCTGGGAGAAGACACGCTGGCAAAGGGCAACAGCCGCTCAGCTGCGTACTGGAGGAGAGACTGCCAAGAGGGAAACCCCGACTAGTTACACATAACACCTCTCTCTTCCTTTCCACCCAAGAGATCTTAGAGGCATCTACAATCTTGTACTGCCTATTCTCCATCATCTCTACATATAAGCACGGTCAGACAACACTGTTTGAACGGCCCAGGAATATTCAGAAAAAGGGTGGAACCAATAAAAAAATATTCTCAGTAAGTCCTGAAGCTACAAAGGAAAAAAGAGATCATCTGCGTTACACTAACACAGATGTTGGGGTTTCACAGGCACAAAAGAGATCATCTGCGTTACACTAACACAGATGCAACAGCATGTTTGGAAGCATTTGCCACGCTTTATATTCAAACCCTGCGCACGTATGCTGACACTTTTTCATGTTCTCAGATTCCCACACAAGGGAAAGCCATTTTGGGATTATTTTAACAAGCTTTTACATGTTAGCCACTCGGTTCTCAACAACCTTTCTGCAGCTAAGCTTTTTACCATCATGATTAAAAATTTTAACCTTTTCAATTAGATGTTTCCTGGGCCATTTGCTTCTTTTGTCATGTTCTTTTTCATGCATATTATAGCCTGACAAACGCAGCAGAACTTTGCTAATTCAGATTAACGACTGGGAGACCTCTTGCAAATTACTCTATTTTGTGGATGAGTAAAGTAACCGAACAAGCACAATGAAAAACCAAAGCACATTTTGTGATACATTCTTCTTGTTCACTTATTTTGACAACTGTTGTATAATTTTATAATACTTCATAATGTAATATTGTCTGTTTTGCAGCAGTAATGGAGTTGTATAACTTTGATCTTGTAATGAATCATAAAAATAAATATGCTTCTTTGTTTGCAAAACTCAATCTTTAAAACTGCTTCTTAACTTTAAGTTATTCTACTATTTAAGCCTTTGATTGGAAATACGTGAGACAAAGACCTTTTGTGTCTGAATTTCAGAGCATGCATGTTGGAGAAGTTTTGGTGTAGTGCAACTACATATTATAACTACAATCCTTCTTTTACTGCACCATTTTGTAGGTGAGTATAATCTTACTGAATCTCTCCATGGTATAACAACACACGCATCAGCTATTGGAACTTTATTTTTCACCTGGGACAGATGAGAGTACTGGAATGGGAGTCTCAAAGCTGACCACACTTTTAATACTCGAGAGTTTGCAGAAGATGTGTTTTTGTGCTGGAACCATAGCTATATTATGCAAATTTCAGGTGCCACGATAATGGTAACATTTATGGCAACCATAGGTTCTAAAAAAAGACGTCCCTAGCAGAAACTTTTAAAGAAAGCAAAAGAAAGAATTTATTTCCTAAAATCAATAGAGAGTGGTCAGAGCTACGCATAGAAAGAGGTCTTCATTATATTTGACTAATTGACCAGAATTTTACCAATAATCAAGTTTGAAAAGAAGTCAAAATGCATTTAAAGAAACATATTTATCCATTTAATGATTGTCTGAACTACTATGCACGCTTATCATTACAAAAATAAGAAAATAACATTGTAATAAATAATGTAATAAAGCAGTAATTAAGGATATGAGTTCTGCTTTTTTTATCTTAAGGTAAAACCTGCAACTTTTGCTGTAAAGTTTATAGTTACTGTCCTCCTCAAACATGTTAATCTGCAAGTCATCTTTCGTGATGATAAATCTCAACTCTATAACGGTGATCATAATTGAAGCAACACCTTCACCAAAAAAGGGAAGAAAACATTGTTAGGGTTTTTTTGGGTTGTTTTTATAGATTGTAGAGGAACGATGACATCCTAATCGGTCTAACGTAACACATGTAGGTTACAACGACAAGACAGCTTGCTTTAGTCAGCCCGTACCAAGCCCATGCAAAGCGAGGTCAATGACTAGCAACCAGCTGTCAAAGCCTGCAGCCCTTATCAGCCAGTGATAGACACAAGGAGCCTTCTGTCGCATCCGCAAGTGGCAAAGCCACACAGGATTTAAACCACAGTACAGTGGTGACACTTTTTATAGATAAAACACAAATCCAGACAAAACGCTAGCCTGAATTGCATCATATTTCCATTTAGCAATTTTAGCAAACACTTCTTAATATCACTGGTTTTCCTTAAAATTTTAGAGACCTCGTGTGCTCCTTAGTTTTAAGAGGTTTCTTTTTCATTCACAGCAAACCCACTGACGGAATCTAATTGAAACAGAAAAAATCCCATGGAAGAAGCGACTGACTCGCACGTACAGAGCAGACCAATCTAGCTCATTTCAGAAGTTAGCTGCTGGACTGTCTTGAGGACGGTCCTGACTCCTACCACTTCAGAGCAACTGTAACATACCAGCGTGAGCTTCCAGCAGCCCAGAGGAGCCAGAAGTGGAACCACCAAGGGAGTAGAGTTCTCCTTACGTCTGGTACTTCTGTGCAGGTAACCCTGACCGAGCCCACAGCAGAGGCACAGACAATACTTCAAAAGAGCCCTTTCATTGACTGATGCACTAATTAGCTTCCGCTGGTTCCAACCACCCTTGGAAAAGCTGTCAGCCCCACATATATGGAGTAGTTTGGGAAGGCTGCTGATTTTAGAGCTGTTAACATACGAAACCCAATAGGGACAACAAATTAAACCTCAGTTTAACAATTATTTTTATTTATGAATGAAACACAGCTTGATCACTCATTCTTTGGGTTGAGACCACCGATCAATAGACTTTCTCATAAAACGATGCCCGTGTTTTATGTGCTGATGTTATAGTCTTGGCTATAGTCCAAATCAGACAGACATTGCCTACCATCAAATCTCTGTGCCCACAATTCACTATGTGAATACCTTTTTTTTAACACGTAGTCAAACGTCTGGGTGAAACCTAACTGATAATCCGGCTATGTACATTTTGTATGAAATTACTTCAGTAAAATATACTTCTTGTGAAAGTATAGCCAATGAAATGCTGAAATATTCACGCCCTACTTTAGTGCAGTTTCTGGGGAACAGCTGTTTGAACTTTGGAGGAACAAATTTTATTTGGTAGCTTGGGAAGAGTTGAGTAGGATGCCAACGGAGAATCTGGTGAGGCAATGCTTATAAATGCCTCCAACTTATTAAAAAACCCTCTCTCAAAGAGTGAAAAATCAGCTCTTATCAGAGAGAAATTTTCTGGAGAGCATCTGTAGAAGTTCAGAAAATCTTCATAAAATTAGGCTCAAGTGACCTTTTTCAGAGAGCAGCTCTACATTTTACAGTTCAGTATGGCTGAAATTCCTCTAGAATATTTACTTTCTTTCAGCACTTCCTTTAATGAAACTTCCAAGCCTTCTAACGACACACAAATATTTTGGAGGACAAATGCTTACGAAGTAGGTGCAGGGTGCACAGCGATTTCCAGTCCCTGCACTGGAGGCAGAAATAGAGTTCAGCCGGGACCATACAGGTATCAGTCGGGGGAAGCGCACAGCTGAGGCCTGAAAGACTGCACATCGTCTGGCTCGCCCGGCTCTGCAGCCTCTGCTGTCAGCCCGTCTCCTTTCATTAACTGGTTCTACGCCTTGCAAAGCAGCATGACGTGGAGGTGATTTGTATTGCAGTAGCAATGTTCTTGGCAGACTTACGACCTTTACCCAGTGGAACCAATGGAAAATGAGCCTATCTGGGTCTTTTTATTGACTGTATTTCCATTATCTTCACAGGTGCTTTCTTTCCTGGCTTGTTCTTTTATCTTATTATGGACAGAAACTACATTTACTGGACAATAGCTGCCGCATTGCTCTTCTCATTTCCCAGAAAATACCACTACTACACTTTTTAAAGTTACTTGAGACCTGTCGAATTCTTTATCGCTCTTTACAACAAACTATTTGTTGCTTCAGTAAGTGCATCACGTAACTGTCTTCATGCCATGGCATTTATACTCACTCATCTCCATACATCAATTTTTCAAATAGTCTGTGTGTTCCCTTACATAGCTACAGTAGGCTTATAAAGATATAGACATTCTCCAGTTGCTCATACATTTCCTGTTAAAATTGGCTTTAAAAACAGTTAGGAACAAAGTTATAGAATTACCATGAATTTTATCTCCCTCTCATTTAGGTACACACCCTCTGTGAAAAACATTACAGAGTTTTCCATTATAAATAGAAGTTAATGATGTGAATAACGGTATTCAAGTCACATCATCTCCAGTTTTTATATCATGATGCAAACTGACCTCATAATTTTGTCATCTTCTGTATTTACAGCCCAATAATGCTTTTCTGGCAGTTCATAAGGGCTACTGAATTTATGATGCTCTCGCAGTCAGGTATTTTACGAATACTTTGCCTGCATTTCTCAAAAAGGATTTCTAAAGAAGTTTAAGTCTACTGTGTGTACTGGATTAAAATAGCATAAGAACTAAGTCATAATTTATACTACTTTGCTTCAAATTTTATTACGTGGAATACAAGTTTTCATTGTTGATCGTATTAACTTGATATGATGAAACGCTTTATTTTTACAGATAATGGCGTTTATTCTGTTTTTCAGTATATAAAACGTACTGAGTACCAAATTGCCTTAGCACATGCATAAAAATAACTTAATAAAACCTGACTCAACCGATGTATGGACAAAAAGAAGACAAACAATGTAGCTTGCACTAAAATACAGGCAATTCTAATGCCATCAGAATTATGAAATCGATTCTGGAATAAAGAGTCCTCAACAAAGCGTCAGTCACGAGGTACCTGATATCTTATTCTGTGGACCACAGTCAAGCGTCTCTGTCCACTTCAGCCACTGTAACAATTCACACGGATAGAGATAGTTCCTTTGATAACGAGCACCCAAGGCAGATGGCTTTCTAGACCAACACGGACACTTTGATTTACATGTGAAAGGGAACAGGAATCCAGGGTTATACTTGTAGCTCCAGTAAGACACTGTGTGCACTAGGAAACGTAGGGCTGCATGCTGCAGTAACTGATGCATCTGGGTGAACATGCACAGCCAGTTTCACAGTGTTCACTTCACAAAATCTAACAAGAAGATAATAAAAATGTGGAAGGCAAGTGAGACAAGTGACTGAAAACACCTTGAGAAATGCGTATTATCCTGCACAACTGACTGGCTCTGCGCTATCATAAAACATTTCAGACTGTTTTTAAAAGATAAAGAATTATCTGAAACATCCTCTCCTCCTGTGCCATCCAACACACATACATTGTCTAGTTAAAATCTGGACAAGCAAAATCCACATTAATCACACCATGAGAAAGTGAAACAGGACTACTTTTTAAAATAAGTAGACCTCTTGTTCCGGCTGTTAAAAAACTGACAAAATGATGTTGGGGTTTCACAGGCACAAGGCAGTTCTGAAACCGGACAATTAATTTTGGTGGCCTCAATTTGATTATTTCTCCCTAGCCAGCCTCTCCCCTTGTCTTCAAATCCCCATCTCACCTTATATTAAAGTCACAGGGATTTTGTTGCTGATTCCAAACAAAACAGATCAAGTAAAAACCTGACAACCAAAACATGTTGTAGACAGGACCCCTTTGAACTATCCCACGGCGTTGGAACAGCCTCTCCTGACTGGGCTAGCTATTAAGAAAGCCCCTCTAAATAAGTACCATTAAAACCTTTTGTAACAAATGGATTCCCTGACACCTACAGTCACGTACAGAATCCCAGTTCTAAGCCTTCAAAGCAGAGAGGGAGAGAGGGAGAGAGGGAGAAAGAAGTAAGTGAGAGTGGGAGAAAGAAGTAAGTGAGAGTGCCTGTACGTGAGATGAGGAAGATCTGCTGGCTCACGCATCAAAGCGGGTGCAGGAGCGAGCCCTGCGTCAGGTACTTTAAGTACACAGCGATCATCCAAAACACAGAATTCAGTTCTGCGTTCCAGGACAATGCCGACATCCTGCAGACAATGACTAAAACGAGCAATAGTAAAGCCTTCTGAGAGGAGGTTGCAACTGAAAAGAGATTTAAGATTAAATCAAACAATGTCACATTTAATATTCAGAACTCTCAACTGAATCCTTGCTGCCTGGGCTATAAGTGGAATCTTACCGTGGGTTGGAATGAGAAAGTGGGCTCATTTCTTTCTGATAGTGATGCTCCTGACTGACGGGCTACGGAAAACAAAAAATCATAGTGAGAAAACAACTTAGCAAATATTCTTTCAGAATGTTTAAAAATATGTAAGAGATCCTTCATGAGAATACACGTTTGCAGCTTCTGACATTAGAATTTTACAGTCTTTTTTCTTACCTGTGAAATTTAAAAGGGATATTCAGATCCTAACTGTGCAGAAGTACAACTTAACCGCTGATTCTTGTCTGGGTGGAAATACATATGAATTCAGGAGTCGGCCACGTGGTCATTTCTCTGCTGCCTGTGCGAGTGTTGGGACAGAGTCAGGAAACGGAGAGGGACGGGTGGCAAAGCCTTCTCTGACAGGAGAGCCTGGAGTGTACGTGCATAGGCAGCACGGTGCAGGAACGCGTAGTTGGGTCTGGGCAGAACCAACCGCTCCTCAAAGGAGAGAGTGCGGAGCCCGAGCTAAGCGGGCTGGCAGGCACGGCTCCTCTCTCCTCACGAGCACCATTAACAGCAATCTCAGCAGTCCCAAAGAAGTTTGCTGAAGCACATACGCTTCCCTACGGCACTGCCAATTTGAAACCTGGATTAAGCTGCTCATGAATAGCTAACAGTGGACTGTATGAATATTCATACAAAATATGATTATTTTCCATAATCTTCAAATCTTACCTACCCATTGCAAGAACGGGCCCCAAAGCTTTTAAACTACATTTGGTTTATGGCATGAAGAACAGTTATTTGCAAGAAAGACCAGTATTCATAAACTGGTATAAAAAGTCGAGAATTCTAAAATTCAAAATACATTTTCTCTCAGTATATATGTAGTGCTCCTGGAAGAGACCCCCCCCCAATTATCACACACCTCAAAGGCAGTTCTAAACAAATCACTGAGGCAAATGCAAAAGAAGTGAAAATACAAGCACACCTTAACAATACTAAAGATTTAGTACATGAAATGCTAAAAATAAATACTAAGCATTATGAAAGCAATTGCCTTTTTACAGGAATCAATGTAAAAATGAGTGTGTTCTCATGGTTTCAGGAAGTGCGGAGGTATGTTGTAAAATATACGTTCAGGATGAATGACATCCTAATTACTGCCAAATGTGAGTCACTGCCTGGTGGCGGATAGCGCAATTCCCAAATGATGGCTAGTGGAAGACTGAGGATGAGACAGAAAGTGAATTAGTCAGTCTATGAACCAGAATATCTGTCTAAATAATTTTTAGTCTCATTTCATAGTAAAGAATAGTCTGCCTCAGTTTTGCAATTTGACTTGATGTGAACGGATCCCTCCAGGGCTTGTCAAACTGAGCTCTCTGTTGGAATAATTCTGGGTTTAAATATCACTCCTCTTGTCTGTCAGACTTCAGTTCTGCCAGACCATTTTTGTGTTAAGTGGCCTTCTTTTCTGAATCGTCACAAAGGAGGCCAGAAGATCTTCCACAAATTAGGTATGAACCTGGAAGTACCCTTTCAGATATTCTGCAGATCAAGGCATATGTGACTGAATTTATATTTAGGAAGTTGCTTTGGGAACAGGTAATCTTTCTTCGCTTTGAGTACTCCTCACGTGAAAGACAGGTCTTAGTGGTGAACATATTTTGGAGTCTGCATTATACTGCTACAAGCTTCTAGGATATATCAATGAGCAATCTAGGAGAATCCTCCTCCTCCTCTGCATTTCTGACCGAGAATCAGGGACCACATGGAAGAAGATATCCTGACTTCTCTTCTATATGGTCTCGCTCCAGAATGGTTGGGTTCTATCTGAAGTGGTGTCTGCGGTGTGGGAACAGCTATCCAAGAAGCTGAATGGGTCAATTCGCTGACAGGGCAGGAAGGTCTTACTGGATCTCTAGAACAAAGCAAGGCATTTAGGCAGAAATGTCTTGTAAGCTTTGCAAATTTTCTCGGATAACCTGTATACGTGCGGGTATAAACCTCACATTATACTCTGCGAGATACAGAAGTGTGTCTTTCATATTGTCGCAAAGCTAACATGGAATTTCATAGACCTTAAGGTTTAAGAAAACATTCAGTTAAGACACAGTCAAATACAGTCTCTTAAAATATTTAGTTCTACGTTCGCATATTATTGATTTGGAACTATGCCCCCCCCACATGTTACGAGGGTTTACAACTCTCCTTCAAAGTAAATACATTTTAAAATAGAAGTTTTTCATATTTATAACTGATAGCTATGCTGGGTAATGTATAAAATTCAGAGCTATTTTATTCCTTTTTGGCTGTCATAGTTTACAGCAGCTGCTAAACAACTTACATTTCAACGATATCTCCTGACAGTATATATTCAGTTCTTCATAAACTATCATAGGTTATAAAATACGGTTTTAGTGTATCCGTTTTATAGTTGTTTAAGGACATCTGTTCTAGCTGCAACGTAGCAATATGATTGATCTATGTGCCTTCACATTCAGAAGGGTTTCCGAGATTCATTAGAGTCAGTAACATGAGAATTTTCAATGAATGTGGAAATCAGACTAACAATGGCAAGTGATGGAAAAAATAAAATCACTAGAAATGTATTTTATATATAAAATATGACTTTGATACAGAAGTTCACTGTTCCCTGCATTGCAAAAAATCATAGGTATTTCAAACTGAAAGATACACAAAAAGCTGCCTTCTGGTGGAGCTGTTGCCATAGATTCCACTAAGGGACAAAAATGTTGTATAAAAGGAAAGAAAATCCGGAATAAAAATACTGCTTACTTATCTTTGAAGAACATAAGAGAAAGCAATAGCTACTACTGATTTAAATAATCAGAAAGATACAACCTGGAAACCCATGTAAGCATGAAAGTTTAATCATGACAAGAATTTCAAGCTGTCCTTAATTTCTCAAACTACACTATGAGGATTATTTCTATTTCTTACTGCACTGCTAAAATCAACTCGAAGATGGCTACAGACACACACAAACTTTTCTGAAGTTTGCACATCCGATTTTGGAAGGATTGATGATTTGCAAATTCTCTTGACTCAACTTGATGGTGGTGCTAAAGATCAGTGACATAAAAACAAATTTGCTTTTATTCTACACATATGTTTTTTACATAATATATATAAGAAGGAAATGTACTTATGACGAACACTTCTTGGTAAAAAGTGGAAGCTGAAGAAGCAATGAGTTTACTCATTTTAAGTCTTAGAGCAAGACCGTGCATGGCAGAAGACCGAAATCCAGAAGGAGCGACCTTTGAACGTGTTCTAATCACTCCAACTAGGCTGCGTTTTGCTCTCTCAGTTACGTAGACTACCTGTGTGTGCAGCGACACATTTACTGCACGTGTGAATACTACGTGCGGGGATGCACTGAAAACAGCTATGTGAAGTTATCTGACAGATTTGAAAGCCAGAGGGAAGAATTAGATCTACTCATGATCAGATGTATATGACAGGCTATTAAACTGTAGATGACCAACAAAACCCACTGAACATCAGTTCTAAAACTGAATGAACCATGCACCGGGTCCCTCTGAATATACTCCACTCGCAGACAATTCCCTGCTGACCGCCTTTGATATTTTTCAGTTGACCAGTTCTAAGTTCATTCAAGGGGTGCTTTATCAATATTGTATGCTGCTCATTTTTAAACAAATATTTACAATGCTCTTAACATGTTACATCTAAGCAGTTCCCTTACCAACGGTAACTTTATCAATAAAATTAGATTCTTTGAACAGGATGTGTTTTCTATAAAATGACCTTGACTATCATTAACCACATTACCACCCTTTAAACCCCACACCAGGTTTTCACTGTCTTGACAATGCCACCAGACTAACTGCCTGATGCTAACTTTTTCATTTCAGCTACCCATTTGAATACTGGCACAGCATCACTACTCTCAAAGTCTTCAGAAATGCTGTAGGCATATAAAAATATAATAAAATTTAACACCAGCATACCAAAAATGCCCCCAACTACTCTTTTAAAAGCTTCTGTGTTAAACAACTTGGGATGATTATAGAAAATGAATTAGCACCCTCACATGACTACTCTGTATTTTTCCAAATATTGGAATGCAATTACATCACTAAACACAAGTCCATACGCCACATCTACAAATAGCTGGTGCCATGGCAGCTATCTCAGCAAAGAAAATATGAAGTAAATCAATAGATACTGTGGACTAACTGATATTGTACTGGTACAGAGAGTCCCTTTGCATAAAGGCAGAGGTATACAGGTAGGGAAGACGGTGGAAGCTGAGTTTCAGCAGCGTTGGTTGTAGCGACGGATTAAGCGGTTAATCCTTACCTGAGAAAGATTAGGTTTGCTTTTGAAATTACCTCTTCCGGAAATGACGTTCTTGCTATTAAAGCTTAAAACCTCAACGCCCACCTTGCAAACTGGAGAGGAGAAACCTGACAAGGCTGTATGCGTAGGACGCACCAACACTTCAGTCAAGTGAATGAGACTTGAAAAACTTCTCTCTCAAAGACAAATATGTTGCCTTTTACACTTGATTTATGTAGCGAAAGATGGCCACAAAGGACTATTATGAAAAGCTACAGCTATATTAAATTACAATTTAAATGACTAACCTATTATATCTAAACGCTTTTTTCGAGTGATGCTTCTGAAGCTACAGAATCTGATCAAGGCAGTAAGATCAAAGAACTGTCTTTACAATCACATTGTGCTTCACTGAATACTAGAGCAGTACATTTTACTTTAAAAGTTCATTTTCTTTTAGTCATGTAATTTGTATTAACCAAACCTGACATGTCTAAATATTCTTATCAATTTCCTTATAATTAAACTACTCAGAAATTAATGAGACTGCTATTCTCTTTATTTAATTGAGCTCCATTTGTCCAGTCTTGCAGATTTACACCATGTTTGAGTCTATCTAATGAGTACTGAGAAAACGCATTGGATATATGATGAAATCAACTAAATGTGTAATGTTGATATATCTCAAATAGTTAAAACCAACTAACGTTGCTCTGATATAATGCAAAATATTACTCTGTAAACCAAGTTCTCATTTGTACAACTACCCACTTATCGATACATCTCTTCTCTTTTGAAGCCTTCACGCACCAGCATACCACAAAGTTCCAACGCTGTGTGGATCGTTCACTACGGAGGATTGCTACTACAGGTCTCTGTTTGGGCCCTGTACATCCCTGGAGTGAATTTGCACCTAACATTTTACAGCACTGACCCTACAATAGTTTATATCGGGGCAACGTAGCAGTGTTTACTCTTCTAATGTTGGATCTGTCTCTCAGAGTTGTGTGCTTTACTTAAGCCATGCTCACTGTTTATTATTGTTTCACCTATAATAAAACAAGAACTATGATCCTGAGATATAAACGGAGTATGAGGTTACCTAGTTTTACAGCAGCTCCTGCAAGTACCTTTATATAGCTGCTGAAAAGTTATTCTGCGATTTCATACGCTGAATATTCTTCAGTGGACTGTAACAAATACTCCTCTGCATCTTATAACAATGCTCTGTCACATAGTTGCAGCTGTGTGTGATTTTGTACCACCAGGCAAAATAATAATACAAGGTGTAAAATACAGAAGGATCACATACTAAGTGCTCAGAACTACCGCAGACTTTTGCCGCTGATCTCCTGCTTCAGTCCTTTAAAAAGTTAGCTTTTCAGCAATGAGACTATCATTGTAAGAAGCAATTATTTTCCATTACTCACTCTATAATGCCGTTGCTGACTGGTATATCTGGGTTTCATTCATTCTGGAACTATTTTTAAGTACTATATCACACACCTGCAGGTTGTCAGCCACTATTGGGACAAGCTGTACAGCCTACGTGATTATTCAGGATACGAGGAGGGAATATATATAATAGATTAGCTCTTTGTCCATGGTGGTACCACAGAACCTGCTGAAAGTGCACGTGTTTTGGTTGCGTGTTTTACTTGCTAAGTTCTAAAAAATGTTTGGTAATGATACCTTAAATTTCAAAGCTACTCAAAGGCATTTTAATATTCAAGACCCCTGAGTCTCGAAACTGATAGAAACTATATAGAGAAAATACTGTGGGTTTAGACTTACTGGTGGGAGACAAGAGTTCCAGGTTGCTGTGTCATCACTGCTTGTACTTATGCTAACATTGCAGTCGTCTATCTGCGATGCGCTCAGCCCATGCGAGATCCCAGTATCCCTCAATTCTTCATTTTGTTGTCTCTTCATGCTAGCCAGCATCTGTAGTTCAGATGAACTCAGTCTATTTGACTGGTAGTTTTTCCAGTCATACTCCTGTGAAATAAAATGGAAAAAAGTCAACAATATAGGCAGGATCACGAAACAGAATATATGCGTGAAACAGTTATGCTGGAGAATATTTGGGGAATCTTAAAGAAGCTAAAATACTGAAAGAGAAACAAAATGTTTACTAGAAAAGATTAGTTAACAGATTTCTGTTCAGCTATGAAGATCGAGCATATTTACACGCAATTACAGGAAGGAAGAAGAACACAAACACTGCTATGGACTGTAGTTTGGATCCAGGCTGTTTGGTGAAGTTGCTGTTCCACTGCAATTAGAAGATAAAAGCAGGCTTTCAGAAGTTAAAGAATCCAGCAGCTAAAATTGCTAAAGCATTAAATGCCAATCTTGAAATAAACCCAATCACAGAGTTATCATAGTATCATAAACACCATCAACATAACACTTAGTTATTTGTCAAGCACAGCATAAAATTTCTCTGCAAAGCTACACGTCAGCACTAAATTTTAAAAGTTATTTTGGTAACTTGCTAGCGTATACATTTTAAAATAAACATCACTATATTTTCATTTTTCTTTACATTCATTGGTTGAATTTTTAACGTAAGTCTAATTGTTACATCAAACTTGATCCACAGGCCAAGAGCTAAAAACATGTCTTAACTATTTTGCAGTTTGTACTTACGCCTCAGACAAAACCTCATGATAAGATTTTTTAAGTTCACCCAACCTGCTGTGGCGTTACCTTCATTTAAAGAACTTGTCCGTAAAGAGAAACTTTCCCTTTTTTAAAGGGCCCACATGGACTGCTGTTTCTCAAAGGAATAGACCCAATACTCGAGGGCTCTAGTTTTGGTGCTGAATGGAATTACGAAGGATTTCTGCTTGAAAAGGGAACCCAAGTAGCGACCGGGAGTTCAGAGACTTCAGATCCCTGGCACTTGGGCAGTGGGCTGCGAGACGCTACGTAACAGTACCCCAGAGAGGGACAGTGCTTTGGTTCTAGCGAAGAGAACGGGGCTTTCAGAGCAGGAGTTTACCACGCTCCTGGCAGAAGGGGCAGTCTCGCAGCCCCTTGTGCTGTGGGGAGGCACAGGGTGAGCGAAGACCTCAAGGACACAAGCAAGCCAGCAGTACTAGCGACACGAGCACGGCTAACTTCTTCCTGCTATGAACTTCAGTGTGTAGTGTTTCAGTGTGTTTTCTGGGGGTACAAAAGTCACCTTACCCCCTGAAGACACACTGAAATATTACACACTGGAATTACTACTACAGCCTCCACTGCTTTATTCCTGTGCATACGACACATATCTAAGTCTTCTGCGTGGTTTATAATACGAATTGGTCACACCTGAGACATCAGAAAACTTGAAATGCAGCTTTGTCTTAGTAAGAGAAATAGTCCAGCTCAATACCTTCAAGGTATTGTTCAATAACTTCAGGCTATGATGTCACACAAACGTGACATTTGCTTTTAAAAACACTCATGTATATATTAGAGTGAGTAGTGTTATATAGGTTCCATTACTCAGTTCCACAGAGGAATGACGTATACAGCCCACAAAAGATGTCAAACGTTGGACATTGATTTCCGTACTTCAAGGAAATCATGCCAAAAGATATCTATAGATCCTAGATTGTCATGTAGATTGCTTAATATTTCACAGGCAAAGTGCTCACTTTCACTAGAAAGATTATATGATGTCACTGCTGAAAAAGGAGGTTATTTGCAGTGACACACGTACTTTTTTCTGTTTTAGGGAGTTCCATATACCCTCAGAAAACTGTATTTTCTCAGGATCAGAAAAGCACTGCTGTTAGTCCGATCCCCCTTTCCTGCCAGCTTCCTTTGTCTTTGGGCTCAGAGCAAAGCCAGATCACGAAGGATACTACATTACTTATTCCCCCTCTGGAAGTTCAGCTGGGGATATGATCACAGATTCATTCACAGTGCTGAACTCCAGGTATGGGATGTGCAGTACAAAGCACAGGGGAAGGGAACTTTGGATCAAGGACGGATGGAGAAACCCTTCCTTGTTAGTAATACACGTAATGGCACCATGCGATGAACAGAACCTGGGTTTCAGCTCAAGCTCTAGAATATTTCACTATGTATTTGCAAAAAGAGTTTTAGAATAAAAACCTGTAGCATATTTTTGTTTCCTCATAAAAGAAATCAACAGTATTACCTCAATAGTATGCAAAATAATACTTCCTATTTTAATTCTAGTTAAGAAATAAAGTACCATTCATTAAAGATTGCTGCCCAATATTAGGATTTGGGAGTAGCAACTCTATCATATATTTTTGATGTTTCGTTCTGACTACCGTGATAATAGCTTTCACTTAAAGCCATCTAATTGCAAATAATCGGTCAAAAAGAAAATTAGCACTGAAATAATAAAGTAAACCCCCTTTGATGGGGAATGCGCCCGCAAGCTGACCATCAGTGGTAAATATATCACATAAACCAGGATTTACGACTGAAGGGCGTTCACATGGAAACAGCTGCATGTGCAAGTATGCAAACCTTTGGGAAAAAGACAATTAATTGCCCATTGCAAACATTTTGGATTTTTTACTATGTATCTCAAATTCTGAAGTCAAATGTATTTGCAAAGATTTTTTCTATGGGATTACCTCAAGCAGTCAGAGGCTACTTTGTGGCACAGATAAACGTAGTTTGCCATTTTGTACAAGGTGTAAGATGAGGACAAGCTGTTAGCGCAGCTGCCATCCCTTTTTTACCTCTGGCATTTGAGGTCCAAGCTTCATTCTTGAACAGTGTGGTTATTACTACCTTTTTTAATCCTAAAATAAAACATTACGGTTTTTCTAGACCTTTACTGAATGTAAGCTATTAGCTCAGTTACAATTAGTTATTTGTTCGCTTCATTCAAAGCTCGCTATGTTACATCTGGAAAGTCTGCTTTGCCCTGATGTATTAATATTCTACCAGCTCTACAGCTGCTATAACTTTTATTGATCTTCCTGAAGATGCTGATTTCCTGTTAATGTTCCTATATAGGAGCCTTCTGCACATATTTGATTATTGTAAGAAAAGCTTTGGCTTATCTTTCTTACCTCATATACTGGCATGCGGTCATTAAAATGACAATATGAACTAGCACTATGCAGAATAAAAGCACTAAGCATCGAAAGAACATTTTCCTCATTCTCTTTTTAGCAAAGGCAGAACATCGCCCAACCCTGCTTGTCTTTTCTTTCACACCTATGAAGAAAGATGCATAGATTTTTTGAATTTTTAGAAAACAATTTGAAACAATTGTTTTTTTCCCCAGCTTATTTCAAACTGTCATTCTGTTTTCTTTTCTTGTAATGCTCTCAGCCTAGAAATACCACACTCAGAAAGGAAAATAGATGTCATGACAATTTTCGGTGTTAAAATCCTGTACAATAAACTCCTTGTAATAAAGGAGAAACAGTTTGGACTATTTATTCTGTAGCTTCAGACGACTACTACAAAAAAAGCCTCTTCACAAATTTTATATTGTCTTAACCAATTTTCAAAGAAAGAATTTGAAAATTTAATTTGAGATTAAGTTCACTTTGTAATTTAGGAGAAACTTTTGATGTAAGAAGTAATTTTGCAATACTTGTAAATTTGTCTAAAATTAATATTTCATTTAGTAATTAAAAGCTTATCTTGTCTTTTTGCATATCCTCCCCTTATGATAAAGTATTTTTATTAAGCGCTTAAAGCTTCTGCTAGATTGACAAAACCTGTTGTTTAAAAGATTTTTTTCCATGTATAATGACATCTGCATTCTTCTAGGTTCAAATGATTTATTCAGAATTGTTTGAATGTAGTTATACGTGTGGAAAACTTTAATTACCAGCTATCTACACGCTTGCAATATTACCCAGAGGGCTGTACTTCTTTCTTAATTAAAAATATTTGAACTTAATAATAGAGAACTCTATTAGAACATGAACAAACCACTGCAAGCAACCAGGTCCTTGAAGTGTATTAAGTGGTTAGCAAAGCTACCGCAGGAAGAGTTGGTTAAGCGTTTTTTCTTTACCAGTCCTCTGTATGAGCAGATTAGAAGAGACTACTCTGTAAACTCTCAATCTAATACCCTTCCATACAAACATCTCCTTTCTCATGTAATTCTTAAAACAATGAAGTGTTTCAAAACGGAAATAAAATAATTACATGCCCACAGCCAACAAAAAGCTCCAGTGCTGTCTCACTGTAGTTAACAATATGTCAGCACTTCTTCTCTTGAACCTCGCGGGGACTTGGAACACTAGTCTCCTCCTGCAAAACTGCCCAGCAGATACACAAAAAGCTTTACATATGCATGTGGTCAGAAAAAGGCCACATTCAAATAGCTTATTATATTAATTTTAAAATTATTGGAAGTATTCTTAATAAAAACTAATAAAAATATATATTTGACTTCATATTAGAAAGTATGTTCCCCTAGCACTTACAGAATAAACAACCACTGATTAAAAGGAGTCAGCGGCATGCAAATTTGTCTTCAAATTTTGACCGTGGCCTGGTACAAAACGAAGCATCAAACAACTCCAAGGAAAGGCTTCTGGATGGGAAAATTTGACTACTTGATGAAATCAAGTACGACAGCTAAATCTGCCGTATACTTTCACCTTATATTTACAGCAGTAGCCTGGCAATTCAGCCTGTGACCCGGCCTTCCTGCTGCCCCTCCGGCACTTAATTTATTATTTTTCAGGGCTGTCGCAGAGAGACTACGAAGTACATAGATTAACGCTCTGTCTATTGCCACTCGTTAAGATATCAATTCGAAGTCTGTCAATTTTCCTTTGTAATCTTTCAGCCCCAAACTACTTTCTAACTCACATATTTCCAAACGGTAAGTTGCTTAATGACACCTCTTTTTATCTATAAAAAATTTGTGATTTCTGTTTTATTTGGTGTACTATTTTGTGTGCCACAAAATCCTACGAAATCAACTTTCAACAGACTGAGCTCAGTAAATACTGTTATGATGAAACCAGAACATATATGGATGAAAGACGACTTATTTCTCACTTCATGCAAATGGGTATATCTAATATAGATTCTCTATACAATCTAATAATTTAATTTCAAAGTAAGAATCACTTACACAAGCCTGTGTTGTCAGACATGGATTTTCTCTTGAGATTTTCTTGAGAGACTTTTTACTGATGGATCTTTTTAATTGATCAGAAACTCCTTCGTATCTCTCAGTTTTTTCAGATCCATTTGGAATTACTTTAAAGAATTCAGATTTGCTTCCAGTTGGAGAAAGAGAAAGGGTAGGCTTTAAGCTGCTCTGAGAGCTAACAGAATCTGTTTTTCTCACAGTGGAACTCTGTGGTTTTGATAAGACGGTCTCTTTGAGGTTACGCTTGCTGTGTTCCTTATTCTTCAAGTATTCATTTCTCCACGACATACTCGTTAACGGGATCTCTTTAAAAACTGCTGAATCAGATGTTCCTCGCCTGCTGTGGCTGATCTCGAGGTTGTCAGTACCCTGGATGAATTCATTGTTGTCATCCTAAATTTAGGAAACAAAGCAAGAGTGAGTTCCTCTCATCATCACACAATACGGTTTTGCATAACCTAAAAATTTCAAAATGGCTCTTCAATCTCTGCTGCCTAATTCTAAATTTGGGAGGATTCTGTAAGCCAGCTGTTCTTCCTGGCAACTACACTGAACATACCATAAACACATTCTTACATCTCAAGTAGTGAAAAGTAGAAAGATGAGTAGAGGGAGACAAGATTACAGTTTTCGAAATGTCAGTCCAAATTTAGAATGCTGGTAACTTCCCAAGCCTGCGTGTTATACAATAATCATAACTTCAATAAAGTTTATTACAGCTGTAAAAAAGAAAAAAGTCCACGACAATCATGTTTTTGCATTGAATTACTGATATCCCATATTTTCACATTGCATCTTCAACTTAAACATAGAAGGAGTGACTCCTGCTGAGATCCCTTTGCTCACCTTTGGTAATATCATTGAATATCATATTCAGTACCATTTGAATACCATCTAAGAATTCTGGAGGTAAGTTTGTTAACCTTATATTCAAGCTTCTAACAATTTCTCTGCAAAATATCCCATGAATCAAGCGTATGTTGTTCACTCATACTCCGTCTCAACAACAATCAGCAAGTCCGAACACGTGGAAAGAAAAACAATGGGGAAGCACATCCAGTGTTTGCCTCAATGTTCTCATTCTCAAGGAAGAAGGGATGAGAGAGGCTTCATCTTCATCTCATCGCGCTGGTCTGCACCACGTGCTACCACACCGGGCTGCCGGGCAGTATATACTGCAAGATTCAGTGAGACTCTGAAGTGCCATCTTCAGCACGACTGTCACAGCCAAGGTGCAGTCGTACTGCAAGTGAAAGCGATGCGAGTTTGTTGCTGACTTCAGCGAGTCCAGGACCGGATCACACAGAATGAAATACACATTCAAGAAAAGAATCCCTCAGTTTTATTAGTGATACACGTTTTGGAAGTTCACAGTTTTATTCCCTCACTGAGTAAATTCCTTGAAACACAAATCTGTATTTCCCTCTTTTTTCATGGATTTTTATTTGCCATAAGCTATCTTAAATCTGTGCTGGAAGCCCATATTAAGTTAGATTAACTTAAGATGGAAGATTACTAAAGAAAACACTGTATTTTTTCCCAGACATTAGATGGATAACATTGATTTATCTGAAGCTTAAACCCCTTTCACCTTTCCATGTCTCTTCAGCCATATGTATTTCGGTTCCAGAATAATTTGTTAAATACTGAATTATGAAATGGTGCCAGAAACATCAATAATGTTTGCTTGATTAACTGTAGTGCATCATATGTAAACTGAAGATGAGAATGATTTTCCTGAGTAATCAGCGCTTCCACTGATGTATTATATTCCTTGAAAGAACGTGCAGATGTGAAGCTCCAGATACATAAAACTGACTGCTCTTGCTGGGTTGCAATTTTAGGAAGATCGTTCTAATGACCGTAGTAGAGGACCACCTACTAGGAGCAGATGGGATGTAGTCCCTTTGTACGCTGAGCTTTATTACTGAGGTATCAGTGTGAAATTAGCTGTCGGCCTCTGTAAGGGTACATTATCTCATTTAATCTTATCCCTTTACTCTTTGAATCATAAAAGGACAGAAAAATTCTCAATTTCTTTACTGAAGGCTACACCGATGAACTTGCCTGTTACACTTAAAACAGCATTTGTGAAAGCACTATGTGGCATGTGGTCACACCTACCACAGTCACACAACTCCTGCGATCAGCGGAAGTTCTTGGTTTTGCTCTGGGTTTGACAGAATCCATAAATGCTGCCATGACAAGTTTAATTATACTAATTCTCTGACAGAAATTTAAGCTGAAAGCATGGACACTCACATAATTATAAAATAAGTCACTTGATGGTGAACGGTTCCATGAGAAGAAGCAATTTTTATCCTTTACTGATTATTTGACTCTGATAATTGAATAACAGCATTCAGCTATTTTAGGGATTAATTAGCAACCACTAAAGGGAATTTATAAATCCTTCCAGTTTTCAGTTTGCAGGCTGAAACATTTCCTCCCCAAAAGCCAAAGTTACGAAAACTGTATAATTTTAGCACATTTATTGTGCAAATCTTATGGCTTTCAGTATATTCAACATAAAGAGAGTCAACATTCGCTTATTTGAAATTTATCCTGATGCGCAACCTGCCCCTTATATTTTACAACTAAGTAAATAGTTTTTGTAGATACTACTGATTTTCCACAGATTTAATAAAAAAGTACGTAATTCTTTGCAGCTCCACTAACTTCAAACGTTGACTAGGATGAAACTAGTTAGCCCCGTTAACCGTAATTTTTTAGTTCACGATGCAGTGACATAAATAACCCAATGAAAACTTTTGGACTTTTTACCAGTCCGAGATATTTAAATTATAAAGATATGCAAAATATATTTTTTTTTTAATTAAAACTAATTTTTACTTAAGTTTTCTAGGATAAAGGCAATTTTTGCTCACAGGCAATTCTTTAAATTGTAGGATGAGATATTTTATTTGATATATTTTAAGAGTGTGCACACATCCATGTGTTACACACAAACACAACGTATTTGAATTTCAAAGAAAGCTGTAATACAATGATCATGAGAAACAGTAATAGTGTGAAAACCTGAAACAATGTAGCTTATTTCAGTATGTAAAATTAACAAATATTTTTAAAAAGCACTGCAAGATTCAACATAACTTAGGCAAAAAATATTTTGTCATGTAAGTGAAGTAAAATGGGAAACATGTTATGGTTGGGCCACAGAATTTTGGTAATTCGCAAAGATACCTTAACTCGTGCTAAAAAAGATACTGTCACAGCTTTTCCAGGGTCCTCTTTCCTGTATTTTCAGTGCTTTAAATAAAATTCTTCTCTAGTTTACTTCAGTAATGCAAAGTAGAGGAATCTGAATATTAAACGTGTATCCAGACTTATCAGTACAGAGCTGACTTCAAGAAGCAACACAGAATGTACCTGTACAAGGAAGAGGACGAATACGGGCAAAACATGACTGCCAAGTAGTTTGTTGGTTCACCAGTGACTTCTTTCACTTGAAAGAAAGGCTTAACTATGAATTACTGATGTACTAGTCAGACTGACAGAAGAACTTGATAATTTCTTCGCACGCTGTAGATTTGTTTCATGTAATTATCTTCTAGCTTTGTAACTCTAATACATCTCCAGCGGCAGTGCTGATACTATTTAAGTGCAGTTTGCATCCAAAGATAACGAATGAAACAAAAGCTGGTCCCTAGCACACCTCTGGCATATAGGCAAAGAAAAGTTTTCAGTTTATAGAATACCTTAATACTTTTTAAAGAAGATAGGGATCTTCTATCAATCTTTAAAGCGTAACAGACAAATTCTTTGAAATTCAAACAGTTCTGTATCTTCAGAGTGGTATCCCATATATCACTGCTCACAAACTATTATCTTGACTAAAACTGATTTAATTGCAAAATTCTGGAACTTTGTTTGAAATAACAAAGTCTATGGGTTTAAGTTAACAAATAATACGCTGCCCCAGATAACGGGGAGCCCCCCACAACTACAGAAAAAAAACGGAGAAAATTTTTATTACATTTTATTAAATTTTTCATAATTAGCATCACCAATTTGGTGACGGATATAAAGCAGACAGGATATAAAGCAGAAATACAAATCATCAAGGATGAAGACTGCTTTGTCAAGAATTAAATGCACAAAGTGGCCTACCTCTTCACTGCTGTCAGTTCCTTGAAAGTCATCTTCAATTTGGGTTTTCCCATGCACTCCGTTACTATCTTGCTTCAAATCCAAAGGGAAAATGCAACATTCTGGTGACATATTTGAAGACTTCCCATGGGGTGCTGATCGAGGTCTTGATGAAAAAGTGAAAATCTCTTCATTATTCACTTGGTGATCACCTGTTTCATTGCTGTGATGTTCAACAGAGGCATTCTGTGGTGAGGTGAAATTATGGCAGGCTGAATCTTCAGTAGCTACGAACTGCTCGCTCCTATCCAACTGAATACTATCAGGGAAACTTTCTGGAAACACCCATTCATCTGAAACATACAATGTTTATTTTAATGCCAAATACGTAAACTGAATGTTACCCTGGCCACTCTACTGTTCTCTGCAAGTTGTACAGGAAAATAATTTTTTCTAATACAGAAACATTCTGCTTATCAGATTTACACAGTTGGAAGAGTGATGAGGATACAACGGAAAAGATCAGGCTGCTTTCGAAGTGAGGCAAGGTTAATCAACATATTTCCAGACCATAGCTCAAAAAGTCCACAGGCTATGATATCTGATATGCAAGCCTGCAATTTGCAAATCTGAAACTATTTAGCTGTTAAGATTTGAAACTGTTCAACTGAATTTCGTTGTAGGAAAACATAATTTTATGACATTTGGCTACTGATCTTTTTCTATAGGCATTTTTTGTGGTTGACATTTAAAAAAAATAATCACACATAGTTGGTAGAAATTTCATAACATTACAACCTGCTGCTTCTTTATTGTGAAATTCTACACTTTTTTAATGTCCAGAACTTATCGTTTAAGCCTCAATTTCAAAGTACAGCTCTAATGAAAAATAGTGTGACATGAAAAATGTATGAAGATATCTGTTTCACCAAGTTTCCCTGAATACAGGCAGTACTAATCTGCCAATTTTAAAACAAACAATAAACTACAGAAATGGATTTAAAGATTGAGTGCACCAGATAAATGTGAAAAGGCCATTTTTATACTCTTATTGTTAACTTATATTTTACTGTTTGGAATGATGGTATAGAAAAAAATGTCAATTTGATTGATTAAAACCAATCTCAAATAGCATCTGAGAAAAGGAGAATTGCCCAAGTATACAATACTCCCTTATCTTCATTAAAGGTAGTGTGGTGTGGATTATTCGCTAGATCTTGAAACTTTCTGGCTCCATAAAACAAAGTTACCACCAACCATATTAAAAAAGCCTCAATAAAAAACAATAAAAACATAATAATAAAGTAGCACTGCAATAATAAAATGCTTGCCATCTCAGAAGACAGTAAGTTTACTATGGTATTCTACTCCTTTTAGTTTTGTTAGAGATATTTGTCACTTCAGGCAGATTCAGCAGCCTTGGGGGGCGGGTCTGAACCAGCCTGTATGAAGGCAAAAGAAAGAAGAATGAGAATGGCAGGAGAAACAGCTGTCGTCTCATTGGGTTGCTGTGATTTTTAGTTTACTGAAGATAGCTAGTAGAGCTACCAAACTCCAGGTAATATCCTAAACCGTAGCTCGCACCAGGAACCAGCAAAAAGTAGGGACTTAACACATCTTGTACATTCATGGCTGGCACCTACTTGTTCCAAAAGAGACTATTTTTCAGTCTGTACACAAAGACCATCTATAGTCAGAAGCCCCAAGGCTTTTCAAGTAAACTCTCATGCTGGTTTAAAGCCATCTCGTAGATTATTGTCTACTGTACATAAAAAATCTACTCTGTAAATATATAGAAATCTCACCTTGCTTTTAATTAATGAAAGACTTGAAAGATGAACATGTAATTAATGCCATTTATTTTACAAATAACTTTGGACTAGTTTTTTCAAGAGGGTCAAGAAATCAGTGAGGCTATTAAAAACTTTTAAGAACCACCCTTCACTTGTGTAAACCCAATAACCTTTCATTGTGATCAATACTAGAAGTTTTTTAGAGGAGGATACTGGGGCAGAATTCTCCTGTCTTTGATCACTCAAGATTGTGTCACGCTCCTCTGATAACATATTTTTCTTAGTCAGGCAACTGGAATTACATGTGAAAGGCTGTACGTGAATAAAACAATTGAAATCATAAGAGAAAACACAATATTATTCATGAAATCACATTTCACAGTTTTTATGCTTTCACTGTATTTTAATATCTATATAAGCTGCATTTTTTAAGTAATTATTTCCCTTATGAAAATGCAATGAAAGAGGGATCTTCTCATTAACTTTCCACATGAAGCTGAACACAGTATGAGGATGCTCAAGAACAAAGACTCAGGAACTCTTTTTCCCAATTGATTTTGTGACCTAACATGATTAAAAAGCTATCTCACACTAAATCAGTATTTTAAAGTACCCAATCATTTGTCCGATAGCAATCTGGCCCACCAAGCCCGAAATTGTTTTGAACGTCGCTGGCGCTGGAGATGCTGCCACACCTGCAACTCCAGAAAGTGCTATGCAGAAATGCCACAAACACGTGACTTACTCAGTTACTTACCCAAACTTCAATTGGCTGGACAACTCTCCTATATGTTAAGTGATCTTTTCCCCAGCTATTCTGGATGCTAAGTCTAAAATGCTCTCAACTCTTTTTTTCCTAAGGCAATGATACTAAAATTTTCAACTTGCTACATTTTTTTCAAAACAAAAAATATCTTTGAAACTTACCTGGCTAAGGAAAATGTTGGGTTTTTTGCAGTTTTTCCTATCTCAGCACTCTGCAGTCTTCTAACCAGTCTGGCACCCACCCTTCCACACTTTAATCTAGACACATTTTACTAGGTTTCAATGGCAGTGCCTTGTTTAAGACCAAGATGTATAACAGATACTTCTGTAGTATTCAGAAGGCCTTTTCCCCACTCATGAACTTAGATTTGACAGGTATCATGCTGTCTTTGCAGTTTTCAAATATGCACTGATAGCTCAGACCACTAGTAACGAGCCCTCTATGGTACGGTTGTACATCTAGTGTAAAACCCGCTTCATGAGAATCTGCTAATATTTACGCACAAAGGACTGTGAATGAGCCGAGAAGAGCGGCTTAACTTTTATTATGACCTACTGACGGTAACAATGAACTTCCCTAACTGCAGTCTCACCTGTTCTATTCTCATTCCAGAATGACTTCTCATGCAGTTTTTGCTGTTTAAATTGCAGTGGTCCTTACAGATAAAATTTTATAATGAATTCTGAAGTTAAAAAAGGGTGTTAAAACACTTGTCAATTTTGAATTAAGTATCAAAAGACAAAAAAGAAATTTTAAGTAACAGTTTTTGTCAAGCGCTTAGAGAAGAGGAGGCCGTTAGAAGCTAAAACTCCTGAGTCCTACTCCTGGCTCTGACAGACATCCAAAAACTTCTTACACGTCACTTGACTTTTTACTCAGCATTGTGAGTAAAGTAATGTCTTTACTCAAATCAAAAGTACTTCAGGAATATAAAGCACTACTTCAAAAGGTTTAGTATCTGTAGAGTATTTATCCTGCATATTCTGCTTTTCTAGACTAACCTTCTCTGTAAAGAACATTCGTCGTTTTCAGAGATGTTGCAGAAACTCCTTAGGTTAGTAATAGGTTAAACGCAAATATTAGTTTCTATACTACTGTGTTATTCTTAATGAAATATGCATGGGGGAGACAGAAAAGTCTGTAAGGCTTTAAGATGACATTTTACGCTGGCTATGGAGTTCAGCAACTGCTGTAACCTGTAGTCAGTGTAGCATTTTGTTAATAGTCTACAAGTGAAAGATATGGGGTGTTTTGGACCAAACCAAATCCTATTATCTCTCCACCACAAACTATACTGGAATTTCTTTCTAACTCAGCATTTCCATGTCAATTGTAATGAACGATTTGGAGTATCTTCTTTGCAAATATGCAAATTACTATGTAATCACAACATTGCAGCAAACAAGATAAATGCAAGAATGATCACCTAAACATCCAATTAGTTCTTCTACACAGTCAGACTTATGCTAAAGCTTCTAATTGCAGCCTAACATTTTAATGAAGGTTTCAGCATTGCATAAATAAGATTGGCAAACTATAAACAATGCTCATTAATTTTATTTTTTCCCTTGCTTAAAAACAATTTACTGTTGCAAAGGTACTGCACACCTGCTACAGAAGACATGCTGATTTGAGCTCTATTAGAAATCTAAAAGATAATATTAAAATAGTAGTGACTAACCTCTAAGGTAGTAAGATCTTACAGTACAGTAGGCATCTGCCGCCAACCTCCAAACCAAGATGAAAAGGCCAACAAAGCATTATTTGGGTCGCTTACGCAAGCTTTGGGTCAACAGAACCTGGTTCTTATGGGTGACTTCAGCTACCCAGACATTTGCTGGAAGAACAATACAGCAGCTCACATGTTATCCATCAAGCTTCTGGAATGCGTAGAGGAGCGCTTCCTCATTCAAATGTTAGATGTGCCAACCAGGAACGAGGCACAGCTTTCTCAGTTCTCCGCTTCTGAATTTACCATAAGGCATTTAGACATGCCAGTCCACTTCCCCAAGTCTCTCTCTTTTCATATCACTTACATTTACATAAAATAACAAGTGCCGATTCATTTTTCTGAAATTCCAGCATTAGATAGAGGTCCTAGTGTTCTAGATGAAGAACAAGACAGACAGTGATTCCTGCCTCAGAATCCTCAAAATTCAGGTAAATATGAAGTAATTTAAAAATTCTCCAGAAGGCTCTACTTGCCTTAGCATCTTGCATCCATTTCAGTCAAATTATGAAACCCATAATAGCAATTATGGATTACTGACATTGTCATCTTATATAACTGCCTCTAAACACCCCAACGATTAAACAAAATGGAAATAACTCATGATGTAAAGGAAAACTTCTCTGGTTTTGAGCAGATTTGAGTAGTCTGCCCACTTTACAATTGATGGCTATGCCTCTTAATAGAAAATAAAGCTACGTTTTCATAGAGACAAGGTTTTTTTTTTTTCCCACAATGATGTACCTTCCAGACACATGCAAAGCAAGTTGATTGATAGTGTACGATAAAAAAATATCCACACCTTTTCGCAGATAGGTGTGAAAGGGAAAAAAACATAAGCTGAGGTGTCTTTCTGTGAGTAAGGGAAAATAAAAAAAGAAAATTTACCACTGAACTTTAAAAACAACACAAAAAACCCTGATATTACAGGGATACCATATTTAATAGCCTAAATTCTTATGTGGGACATGTAAAATTTCTTGTACATTTGATGTTTGGAGTCTTTAGCGTTGAATTTAATAGGGATTTAAAGAATAAATTATTTTTAGTTCTTTCCCTTTAATCATGAGAGCATGGAATTTTTCTTTTTTTATTCATTCACTGCTCTGGTACTCCGCTTAATCCTGCAAATCTTTATCAATGCTCAAAAGCAATTCTGTTGCAGGCTGTTTGATTTCCATAATCCCCCACAACACAGACACTTATATTTTACGTGAACCTATTCTGGGTCCTTTGAAATTTACAACAGATAGTCCCCCAAGCCACACATAACCGAGATGTAAAAATAACATAAAATGAGCACCATACCACTCGTTATCTCCCATGTGCTTTTGGCTGGATTTTTTAGAGCTGATGTTCTACGGCTGCTCTTTTCTGCTGATGGCTGTTGTGGTGAGGCGAGCTGAAAATCTGCTCTTCTACTCTCAGAGGTTTTCTGAGGCTGAATTGCAGGGTCTGAAATACAACCCAGATGCTTATGAAATGCCTGTGAACACTCATATCGTGTGCTTTTCTTACTTGAGGCACAGAAAACCAGCATTGTCCTGGGACACAAACATCTTCCAAACAGCACGGAATCTTGTGTGGCAGCAGATACAAGACAGTCACAAGAAAGTAACTTTAATACTAGGCATGGAAGAAGGGAAAACCATAGAAATTATAAAAAACAGGCTTGCAAAAGTCTGCAAAATAATCAAGAACCACTGCAGTAGCCCAGTTACATACACAGCATGAGGGATAGCAGAATATGTGTATAACCTGTGGCTACTGCCAGCAGGCAGTGATCCGTGGCTCGAACACAATACCAGTACCTGCAGAGAGAATGAGCATTTATTCAAGCTCATACAGGAGAATAAGCCGGGATTTAATATAAATGTCTTCAGTAATTAACAAGGTAGATAAAGGATTAGAAAACCAGAGAATTAGGTCTTACATTCTGAAGTCAAAATCATGCAGATATTTTGGCAGTTTGTGAACTCTGCATATTCTTTGCTTTATGCTCTTACCATTTTGACATAGATCTTCACCTCTTTGGCGAGTATCTCTTTTGCCTCCTTGATCCAAAGAATCATTGCATAGTGAGAATGACAGCTCCAACCTCTCAGTGTCTTGTACAAAATCGGTTCCCTTTCCTGAACTTTGAAGTCGGCATGATCTATTACTTTTGCTACTGCAGGTCTTAGTTACCTTGAAAGACATTATTTTCTTAATGAAAGAAAAATGTAACAGCTTTCAAAATACTCAAAGGTAAACACACATTTTGAATTAAGCTTATTTTTCAATAAATGTTCCCAAAGCGTTGTTTGGTTTTTTGTTTTTTTTTTAAATATTATCTTTTCAGGAAACTTTACGGTAGATACAGTTCTGTGTGGTATCTTCAATCTTTACAGTCTAGTAACAGGCAGGGTTCAAGGCAAAAGAAGGAAAAAAAACCTTAAAATTCACTATCTGGATAAAAAGACAGAGAATCTTGTGGCTATTCTAGACCTCAAGAGGAGTCCTTTCTTCTTTGGAGAAAGGAATCTCATTTTACATCTTAGCTTTCAACTGACTTCCTACAGAAGAGTCTATTTCCTTTGGCCGGATCCTTTATTATGGAATCACGGATTTCCAGAGTTGGAAGGGACCTCTAGAGATCACCTAGTCCAACTCCCATGGCGTTATTCATGGTGTTAAGCTGGGAATTGCAGTCCCGACCAGATTCCTAAAACCTGCATATTGTTTGCTGGCAGAGCGAGGCCAGATGCTACCTACCCCTGGCACTGTAATTGAGAGCATCACGTGAACTACTGTATGGCTCACTATCATCCACTGAGAGCACAGCGAAATGCAGAATTTCTGCTCTGCATCATAACTCTCAATATAAGGAAAAATATTTATACACGCACACACAAATTTTAGCAGTCTAGAACAAAAAATTCAGAAAAGTAAGAACGATAAGAAATTGCCAGGTAACTTCAGCAGGAAGAGATCTCTGTAGGCCTAATGCTGAAATCAGATCAGCCTGTTCCAGTCAAGTTCTGTTATCTTTGAAACTTTTGAAATTCCACAGTCTCCCTATGACCCCGTTCCAGTACTGAACCACACTATCGTTATACTCAGTCAGAGCTCCCCTGGTGCAGTTTGGGACTGCTGCCTCTTGGCTTAGAACAATCTGGGCCTGCCCTCTCTACAACCCTGCATTAGTTGAAAATAGGAACTACATTCTGCCTTAGCCTTCTCTTCTGCTGGCCGGACAAACCGTGTCAGGTGCTGTAGCCACCCAAGCATTTTACTTGCCCTCCTCTGGATGTTACAGTATCTCTCGCGCTGGCGGTCCACGACCGAACACGGTACTCCAGACACAGCCTCACATCGGTTCTGAAAAAACCCTTTAGTGCAACTCCTCTGCCTACCAATCTCTTCCTTTGTAGGGGTGGCAGCACTTTTCTTGTAATTTAAGCCTTCTTACCTCTCCAGATATCCTTGCGCTGGCTCTTCTGTTGGAAGATGGAGGTGGCCCAGGGATCTTTGATCCAAATGCAATATGTGATACGTCCCGAGTTTTACTGCTGCGTATATTGCCTTGTCCTCTATTAACCAAGCTACCTAAGTTAAGGACAGTTTAAAAAAATGTTACAATACTTAGAAAGAATAACTATTCATACTTTTTTCAAATCAACTGAAATAAAAGAATTATGGATACCAAACATACATAAAAGTTATGTTCCTTTATTGCACAATCCCTGGAAATATGCAGGAATAGCAAATGCATGTTTATAAAAGTGTGTCAACATACAAGCAAGAAAGTTTTGGTTTATTACACAGATACATATTTAATCTTGTTTTAAAGTTTTATTTAAAAAGGGGGTATTTATAAATAGAAAAAAAATAGTTTGCATGATTTCTTTAGAACTTCAACGAAAACCTAACTTCTGACAGGAAGAAAAAACAACACTAATAATAAATAACAATAAATAAATAACAACACAAGAAAACTGAGGCAAGAAAGTCAAGGTATCACTCACAGCTCAGAGGAGAACTATTTATGTGTAGCTCACTTTTGGAAATTACTGAATCTACTGTATTACCAGGGCTAAGCCCTAATATTGCAAACGTTCTTTATTCCTGTTAAGATGTTCTACCCCTTCCATTATTATTTTTTTACTGTATAAAATGTAGATATATTTTTATAATTCTTTTCAAGCACAGAAAATGCCATCCAGTCTGCAAAACAAACAAAAAGTAAACATGGAATGCAGATGAGTGTTCTGAAAAAAAATTAGAAGGGAAGGACAGTGAAGCGCTTATGTATTAATTTTATCACCAGGGTTGCAGAACTGCATGTAACATCTATTTTCCTCTTTTTTAATTCTCCGAGATTGTCAGTGAATCATCCTTTCCAGCACCAACAAAAAAGGGTATCTTCACATTAATTTACAGTTGAAATTTAGAATGTCTGAAGATTTTTTCTTGCTACAACTTCAGTGTTAAATTGCTATCTCACTTAAGAGATCTGACACCTTCATAAAGCAATAACAAAACTTTTTTTTTTATTCTCCTAAGCATTTTTTAAAGATTTATTTAATCTTAATTCAAGATCAGCTTTATTTCCAGTGTCATCAAGGAAATGAAAAAAAGATCATGCCTTAGCCACCACATATCATAATTTACCGTACTAATAAGCACAAAAGAAGCCACATTCTGCCATTACCTTCTTCCCTTTTTCCTGATGTGACACTTGGTTGCTGCTAACAGCTGCCATTTCACAAGATTAGATGACCTGCCTTGGTTAACATCAATTTCTTTAATTTGCTGACTACCTTGGGATGTTGTTAGCTCCAATTATAAAAGCTGATTTGCATGAAAATCTCTCTTTATGAACACATTAATTGACTGCAATTAGTTACCTATATCTACACATAACAGTGTGTTGATGGCATAATGAAATAATATGTGTAATTGAGTGGATGATACTAAAAAGAATTTTGGCTTTTGATTATCAAATAAACAAAAAGTCTAGTGGATAAAAAGAAAATTTTCCAATTAAAATGTACTTAAACATACCAAAGCTTCCATTTTCAAGGCGGCCAACTTCTGAAATTTGAAAAGCGTGTCTGGAAGAACACATGGTATGTTTCCAAGACAGGATTGAAAATAAAGACTAAACCTTAAACTGAAGGCATTTAATTTTCATGCAGGTCAGGGATGTTATCGTTAATTGTTTTACTATATACCTCAGGGTATATCAGTTATATCGTTCACACTATTGTACTCGTTTAAGTCTTATAGTCCCTCGTATTTTGACAAGCCAGCCAAGAAGAATTGATATTGGAATACAATCGCCGAGAAACTGAACTCCAGAGTTTCCTCTGCTATTTCAAAAACAAACTTATAATCAAACTTCACAACAGAACTTTGGCTTGACTACTTGTAGGGCAATAATGCTCTAAAAACATTATTTGCCCTTTAATATTACACAAATGGTACTTGCATGTAAAAAGAAGCTGAATGTAATATAAATAAGTAAATGTATGAAGGGTCTTACTCTAAGGAAAAATTTGAACCCCCTCTTATTCATTTCAGCTGTTGTAGGACAAAGACTGCCATTACTAACGAGGTCTATCAAGACAGAGCAAAAGTTAACAACTTGCAAAAGCATGAGCATAGTAGCTTAGTGAGGATAAAAGCAGAAGTTTAAAAAGTATTTTCTTAAACTTTTCATATCATCAGGGTTGTTCTCAAAGAAATACTTCTTTCAAAGTTTATTTTCCTTTAGAGTTTCATGAGATGCTACCCTTTAAATACTATCGTTGGCTGTAATAGTTTTGTCTTTTATAGCATTAATCTTCACCGGTGGTTATCATTCCCTGAAATTTATCTTATTCCTTTGGTCAATACTTTGCACATGTATTTCCAGAGCATTTTTACAGAAATGGTGGAAATGATTATTCACTGAATTCAAACACTAAAGATGAGAATCCTCAAGACTGAGAAAGTACTAAAACCAGTGGAATAAAAACGTATCTTGCTTACCTACAGCACCACTTCTAACACTGCCCACACTGATGAAGTTGTATGGGAAATGCATTCTTTATCTAATTCGCTGTTCAGACCCACTTCTAAGCTACTCCAGACCTACTTCCTTCTCAAAAAGGGTTCTATTGCCTTGTTTTAGTATGATGGATCAATGACTCAGAAAACGGAGTACAGACCAAGAGGAAAATGAAAAACATGAATTGAAAAGACACCCGAATTATTATATGGGCCAAATTAAAGGCTTAGTCTTGTCTCCTACAGAAACTAATAACAATATAGCAAAAGAGTAGAGGAAAGAGGGTGCCTACAGAGACAGATTTCACCTGTGTATTTTTATAAGCTCTAGCAGTAAGGAGTTTATGTACTTCTCAAGTGTAAACTGAAAATAACAATCAATTCAACATTTTAAAAGGTGCAAAATTATCAGTTCTTCATGAAGGACATGAATCAGAGTATACAAAATATTCTCATTTTAAAATCCATTATAACCCTCTTTTTTAAGAAGAGATTGCACATACTCTGGAATATTTACTGTTGCAAATAGATATACAGAATAACTTAAAAAATATAAAATAGTACAGATTAGCTATGTGCAACGGGATTTACAAAACCAGGAATATCCTGGGAGTGAGGAAATATTTTTGACATGTTTAGAATTCTAATCAATGAAATGTACTACTAGTGAAAAATGTGGGGTTTTTTTCTACATTGATTTATTTCCTCATTGGAAACGTAGCTGATGTCTTCAAAACTCAACAACTGATTTAAAAAACCTGATTTTCTTCAACCACAAAACCCCCTGCAAACAGCTGAAAACTTTATTTCAGTCTTTAGATAGTTACCTTAAGTTATATTTTAAAAACCACTACTGTTTATGAATAATTTCACAACTACAGAGTTCCGTTAATGAACACAATCTATGTCTCTCATGCTATTGCTGTTATTTAATGACAATCTATCTCATTATAAAAGCTATTTTAAAGGGATATTCATTCTTTTGAATCAAAACATTAAGGACTGTAAAGACATTTGCCTTAGTGAAATCTTGCTAGTGACTGTAGGAAGCAAAACACAGTTTTTAAGCAAAATAGCAGCTTTAGCAAAAAGCAGTCAATTGTCTGACCCAAGTCTATTTAAACCATTTCACATTCAAATCTCGGCATTTGCTTCTACAGTTCAGTTTCTACTGATTCTTGGCTCAGAAATCTTACACAGAGAGACACGCCAATTTAAATAGAAAAACACAGGTAGAGCTATCCTAGAACAGGCCAATAATCTGTCTAACATCCGGTTTCAAACAACGGCCAAACCCAAATGATTCAGAAATGGCACAAGCTAATTTCAGTTGGGCTTTATGAAATAATCTGCCTTCAACACTGTTCTTAGAGTAAGGTTGGAAAAACCTAAAAGTACAAGATTAAGTCTACCCTTCACATTTTTACTGGTGCTCAATATGACAACATGGACATTAACTCTTACCCATATAGGTGGCAAACTGATTTTGGAATCATTAACATTTCTTTATTTCACCAGTTTATTGTAGCTGTGGAGTCCACATTTTAGTCATATTCTGTGTAACATGGTATTTCATCGGTTTTTAATTTTCAACTGCATCATCACATCAATCATCTTGGTTTTGTGCCGTGATACAGGAAAAGCAGCTTTTATTGAATTTTCTTAGTATCACTAGTTACTTTATAAACTGCCTTAAGCCAATTTTTAATGTTTTCAGCATATCTTCATGTGAAAGTTTTCTATTCATGCTGCTTCTCTCTGAATCATTTCTCTGTCTGTAAAATCTTTTCTGAGACGGTTTAACTGATAATGCATAAACTATTTCAGGTAATAATGCAAAACGGATTTACTTAAAGGTTTGATGCCTTTTCCATTTCATATGAATTTGAATTTCCTGCTACTCAGTATGCTAGTTTTTTTTTTTTAAATGTACCTACATAGAATCATAGAATGGTTTGGGTTGGAAGGCACCTTTAAAGGCCATCTAGTCCAACCCCCCTGCAATGAGCAGGGACACCTTCCACTAGACCAGGTTGCTCAGAGCCCCGTCCAGCCTGGCCTTGAGCATTTCCAGGGAACTGCCACCTCTCTGGGCAACCTGTGCCAGTGTTTCATCACCCTCACCGTAAAAAATTTGATCCTTGTATCTAGTCTAAATCTTCCCTCATTTAGTTTAAAGCCCTTATCCTATCACAACAGGGCCTGCTAAAAAGTCTGTCCCCATCTTTCTTTCAGACCCCTTTAAGTACCGAAAGGCCACAATAAGGTTTCCCCGGAGCCTTCTCTCCTCCCGGCTGAACAGCCCCAACTCTCTCAGCCTCTCCTCATAGGAGAGGTGCTCCAGCCCTCTGATCCTTTTTGCGGCCCCCCTCTGGACCCGCTCCAACAGGTCCATGTCTTTCCTGTGCTGAGGGCTCCAGAGCTCAATGCAGTACTCCAGGTGGGGTCTCACCAGAGCAGAGCAGAGGGGCAGAATCCCCTTCTTCGACCGGCTGGTCATGCTGCTTTTGATGCAGCAATGGTTATGGCTGCCTTTCTGGGCTGCGAGTGCATATTGTTGGCTCACGTTCAGCTTTTCAGCCACATATTAAGCTTAGAATTCCACTGGGCTATATCTAAGGTGATGATAACCTTCCTTCCTTGAGTCTTTTAATTTTGGCACTTTAAAGCTTAAGCGGAGTTAACGTTTCTCCCCAATGTATAATCCTTTGCATTTATCAAAGTTAAATTTTACATGTTATCATGCTACACACCTACCTAGTACAGTAGTCCTCAGCTCATAATTTTTCAACTCAGCGGCCACAAGAAGTAAAACCAGTGAAATGGGACTTTGTTTAGCAAAATATGATGTTTCCTGCATGTTACCTGCTCTGTAGTGTTTTTCATGAAAAAGTACATAGACATACCTCAAATATTGTTATTATAATTCCCATGCTTGAATTAGAATTGTTCAGGCTGGACATAGAACTCTGAAATTATAGAACAGACATGTGTCTATGTGCTCACGATATTACAGCTATGCAAGAGTTGTCATGTTTTATTTTAAGACACTGGAACTCTTAACATGCACTTTTACAAAAAAATCCATTATTTGTATGCATACTGTATAGATCGTATTCCCAGTATTTTAGTACAAAAGAATACCTGTTTCTTGCACTGTTACTGGGTATCTGCTGCATTTTATTTCTGGCTTGTGAATTTTAGTCAGGTTCAGCAACTGTGTAACTTGTGGCACATCTGTATTTAGCTGGCAGGTTTGAGGAATAACATCTGTGGGCTCATATGGCATAAATGGAACAACGCATGTATCTAGAATCAAAAGACACGGGGTTTACTTCATTCAGATGACACAACAGAATTAAATTTGACTTACATTATTTGTTAGATTACATATATTTTAGTTCACATGGTTATAACAATTTGATTACAGTAATTTGAAAAATTTGCTGCAATTGTTCACTTTTAAGACAATAAGCATGTGAATTTTAAAATGATATTGTGGGC
Organism: Vanellus vanellus; assembly: GCF_965231255.1. Classification (NCBI taxonomy): domain Eukaryota; kingdom Metazoa; phylum Chordata; class Aves; order Charadriiformes; family Charadriidae; genus Vanellus; species Vanellus vanellus. Next base: position 368,772 of record NC_138914.1, read on the forward strand.
TTTTTTAGACCAAAGAATTTGAATACGTTTAACTAAGAAATATGCACCAACGGCTGGAATAGCCATAGTAAATCAACTTCTTTGATTTGGCAAGTGAACAGCCAAAAGAAAATCACAAATACATTTTATTAAAACTCAGCTTTAATTCTAATACTGATATACTGATTTTCAGACAAAATGAACATCTGAAAATAGTATTGATATCAGTGGGCCTGAAGTAGCAAACAGAAGTCCCATATATTCAAATAAAGAATTTGATAAGCTTTAATTCCAAACTTTGGACACCATTATGCTTTCATGATAACCTAAAAAGCTGTCAACCTATCTATTCTTGTGACACCAGGCACTAGTAGAATGTGATCTGATGGTCTCTGCTTTCCCTTTGCTAATCAATATAGACTGAGTTTATAAAGTTATTCTCTAAGAAGAAAGGTATCCAGAGTCAGAACCATTCCTGATGTTCCGATTCAAATTCATTCCAAATTTTAAGACTTCAATATAGTAAAGTAACAAATATTAGCCTCTTTTCCAAGGATAAGAAGAGGAAAACACAACCCCAAAACCAAACGCAAATAATGGATCAAGTATTGAGATCCTAATAGAAAAATTCAAGTGTCCCATGTTGTATTTCAGTAGTGGACTTATTTAATTAAGTAAGATAAATACTAGCAACCATTTTTTCACCAAGCTGGTGCATTATTTACTGCAGTAAGACAATACTCAGTGATAAAAAACCCATACGTAACCTCGGGATTACTATGGAAACCAGAAACTAGGTATATATCAAGCTTGTATGCCTCAATATCATGGGGCAGAGAAGATTAATTCTTTCCTCTTCTATCTCAATGATCTCATACAGAAATAATTTCTTAGTATGTGTGGTTTCTCCTTTCCACTTGCCATCATTTTAAGAACACAAAACATACTGTATACGAGCTACTAAGAAAGAATAATACACACATAGCGCCTTGAAATCCCTACTTCCACCACCAAGGAGGTTTAATCAAAGAATTCGACCCTCATTACAAGTTGCAATGTCATTGCATTCAGTGGAGCTCAACTAACTGGTCCAATCATCTCAGAGGAAAAAAGCTTTATCAGATCATGATTGTTAACTGAAAGTTAATTAATAATAACAAAACTACTATTGTTTTCCTGTAATTGGGTATGAAGTATAGAGTTATTTTAATGCAGCAAAACCATGAGCTGTAACGTAATTTTAAGACTTGCCTAGATAAGGCAATTCATAAGCATACAGAAAACACTAATGCCCACCAGCTGTGCAATAACCACAGAATTGATAATCCAGTAATTAAAAGTGTAATATTTTACCATGCATACAGTTTATGAAAGCTGTCTACGCATTATGTTAACTACATTTTGGAATTTTGGAACTCATTTAGAACATTTACACACATTTCAAAAACTGTTTAGAATGGAAGTTAGAAAACAATGCACCAATGGGATTGATTTAAATTAAAGCCAGGGAGGCCTCTGACTGCAGTTTCTGCTGAGACTTTACCAGATTCTCTCTGTAGTAATTTCCAACCTCATCAACAAAAAAAAAAAAAAAAAAAAAAAAAGGAGAAGTCACAATGATCACATACTCTCCCTTACTGGTTTAGGTTTTCCAAATGGAAGATACATTTTGTTAGACTTACAATACTGCTTACTATTCCTCCTTCAGAAACTGAACGTTTTTTTCAGGTGTGTTCTTTAAAAGCCATAAAACGAAAATTTGAGTGACATTGAAGCTGAAGTATACCTAGGCTTCCTCTAAAACAGGAAAGTGCCAGCAGTGTTTTTCAATTCCTCCTCTATTATTGCAAATATCAGAGAGGAATGAAGTTCTCTGCTTTGGAAAATAATGATTCAGGATTATGATGCAAGTTTGGAGACTGGTAAACCTTTGACCAATATCCTGCTCTACTACAAATTTAATCTCTCATTTTTCAGCTCACCACGAGTATTAATTTCACAATGAACAAGGACACATTAGGATAAATAGACTAAAGATCACACATTTATGTTTACATTTGTTTATGATAGTTTCATAGCTGTTTCATATAATAATGTTTTTTTATAGGCTTGTTTTGGATTATTTAAAGAAGAAATCTTTCATCAGCTACCAGCATCCAAAATTCAGAAAACAAAGAGCAAATGCTGTAAAGTTTTTCTCTTTTATTTCATGCACACTGTTCTTGGCCAAAACCTGATTCCTATTATCATAAGATACGCTTATTAAAACAAGCTCTTGATAAATCTTGCCAGAATTTCTTCAAAAAAATACTTCTAACAAAGTCAATGTTTAAGAGGAATACGCATATATTTAATTACTTGCCTAAAGTCCAACACTAGCGGATTTAATATGCTGTCCTACCTCTTTAATGTTCATGAAACCACAATCTTTCAAATTGCCAATCTGATGACTAAGAGGCTTTAGATTTTATAATATGAACAGTTATGATTAAGACTACATAGTAATTATAACACACCATCTTCCTCAGCCGTATCTCGAGGCTTGGATTTTAAAGTGAAGATCTTTCTCAGTTTACAGTTAGCTGAAATAATAATTCCATCCAAAGACTGGAAGACGGCTCCTCTGAATATTTCACTGGTGAATGCTACCAAGTCAATACACAAATTGCACCACTAGAAAAGAGAAACAATACTCTTTAATAAAACCCAAACACTAATCATTGCAGAAGAGTATTAGTGTATAGTTCTCTATAAATGAAGTCTCCATGGAGTATTAGATTCTCACAGGCTGCGATTCACAATGTGTGACATTTTGATAATAAAAAAGATAGTGGTGTATTTGCACTTACAACAATTATTTATACAAAGAAATCAGTACATATGACCTACTGAATGCCAGCCCAAGTGAGCTCTGCTACCCTGCATAGCCACAACACGTTTGACAGCTATTTCTAAGTAACTTGTGAGAAAGTATATTTATTGAAGGTTTTCTGGGGGAAAAAAAAAAAAAAAATAATGTTATTCAGTATTACTTCATTAGTTAAAGTTCCCGCAGCTCATGTGCTCCAAGGGCTACAGTTAGAGATTCTTTGATGATTTCTTTCCGAGATTCACATAAAAACGACCTCTCCAAAGCCTGCACCCCTTCCATGCTCAAAATTATCAGGTAAATTTCTAGTATGGATAAGACCCCAGTGTAGCATAACATCTTAAAACTACTTCTTGTTTATAATAAATGTTTTCCATTCCTGATACGATATTTTTAAAAGACAAATCAGATAATGACAACTGCCTGGATTGCTACAGATCCTACTTAAATACACATTTTAATTCTTATTAGATTATTCCATTTGTTTCAGAAAGCACTGTTAGAACACTAACATCAGCGTGCTACGTTCTCTTGCACTATCCTAGTAGCTCTTAAAATTCTCTCAGTTTCAAATTTTTTCCACTTAATTCAACACTTGTATATTGCTGTTTTTTATAATACAGAAATAAGCAGTTACAGGTATCTACTTTGCATGTGGACTGTATTATAATGCCACTATCCTTCTAGAAAAAAAAAGAAGTTTCATATAAAAAAAAAATATGCCAAGCAGAACAATTAACAAAATATGTTTTCTTATGGCTTTATATTTTCCATTTAGAGTCTCTGATGTTTAAAAACACATATGCTCATTGTTCTCATGTTCCTAACAATTCTTCTCCTCATCGATTTGGGTATCTATTGAGAGACGAGCTGACGCTAAGATACCTTCTGTGACAGGAAACAAACAGAGATAGCCTTGAGGAGAAATGCAACCATTTTCATGAAGTTTGCAGAACCCGATATGATTATTCATGTTTAAAGTTTAGTTGACCAATGGGTTGAAGTTTTATTAAGGGAGAAGAGTACTAAGACATAGTGACTGTACATGCCTTATTTCCTTATAAAGTCAAAGTACTAGTTTCTAAATGCCAAATAGTAAATAGTTTTTGAGAAAAAATGAGGTACATACATTACTATTCGGCTTCTAAGTCTGAAATTCTGGAAGGAAAGTTAATACTTGTTTTGAAGCAATGGAATGGAAAATGCAGTATTTAATTATAACTGATATTTCTATTGCTGAGGTTGAAAAATAGCATCATTTGTAAGAATACAACACAGGAAGCTAGCATATGAAAAGGCAAACTATCTTCTACTCAAGGAACAAACAACATACTACATCCTTACTCACAATCAATCGTACTGATAATAATGGTCAGCCTGTGTATACAATAACTTAAACTATCAGAGCCGTGTAAAAGATCTGTCTAATCACTGGCAGCAGCATACTACCTCCTTTAAGTAAAAGCAACAATAAAAAGGCAGATAACCATTTCGAAGACGACAGATATGACACTAAGAAATACAGATCTACTCTTTAAGGTTGGTCAAGCGTTAAGGTTATTAAAATATTTTGTCGCTATAACTGATCAGAGCATTTAGACAGATCTCTGATGAATGTTTTATTATCTAAATTAAAACACATCACTGAAGTTCATATTCTGATTGAATTTAACTTGGTGTACATTAATGCATACTTTAATCCTGAAACATTTGTGCTAGCCTGACACCAAGACCAACTAACTAAAATTATACTGAAGAAAAATAATTTCATTTCAATGGATCTTGAATTAATGGCAACTTCAGGGATATGATCTGATGCATATGAAAAAAATTCAACCAGTTCATCCCACAAAGCAGAAAACTCCTGAAATCTAATATTATCACAGCTGTCTTCACCTAAACTACCTTAAAAGAAATCATAACTTCAGAGACTTCTCTAAAATATTCTCTCTCATGTCTAACCTTAAATCCACAGCTGCTTAGTATACTGTTATCTAGTTCTCTTGGCGCACACTTATATTTTAAGATATTTGACATCTAACTGTTCTCATCTCCGAATGATTTTCTGAAGCAGTATTTCAGACTTGAGTCTTTACAAGGTTACATGGTAACCATCAGGTTTTGTATCCTGACAGCTATTACCATATGCTGTGGCTGGGTGTGGGAGAGAGGAGCAGGGAGAAGCTGATGGCTATCATTTTATTTTCATCTGTTTAACATACACATTGTTTTATGTATACCAGAATCTGGAAGAACCTGAAGCACATGGAAGCAGCCACAGTCTACCCGCAGCTCCAGCGAAGGTAATAAAAGGATAGGAGAAGGTACACAAGAACAGGAGCACTATAATGAAGTATCAGAGACACAGAGAACTTTACAAAGGCTGAATAGACAGCAGAAGTGAGAGGTAAACACATCACAAACAGCATTACTCTTGGAAAATGGGAATGAACTCGTAACGTTAGAAAAAAGGTAGGAGAGCAGTGGTTCTGATACTACCCAGCAGAGGGGACATAAACATGTATCTTGAATCAGCAGGAACTGAATTCTAAACAAAACAGTAACTTCAACAGGTGTGTAAATTTACATAAAACGTTTCTGATAAAAAAAGCATGCTCAACCACAATTCAAGGAATATGCCCAAGGTACCTACTATTTTGCGCTTGATTGTAAATAGAGGAATTTTTGCATGCAGAGGGGTTACAGACAACTCCTTGTGGACAGTTGATAAATACAATCTTCTTTTAATATTTCCTAAATCTGTTATCCTATAAAAGAAAAAGGAGAGAATGGAACAGATCTTTGTCAATTCAATAATCCAGTATCTCTGGGCAATCACAAAAACCCTATTCATATACAGAACCTTTATGTCAGTGATAGCAAACACAGAATTTAAGAATTACTTCTTTTAGAAGATAAGCAATGAGATTTCTTCCTCAAATACAAACTTGGTGGCTATATTCCTGCATATATAAAATGACTTTACATGTTAATTTTATTTCAACAGTCTATACTCTTCACTAGATTTCCACAGCCCTTCAGACTGTGAAAGAATTTAATTTGTATGAACTGAGAACCCAGTAGCCTTTAATAACCACACTTGTTTCTGCCCCTTAAGCTTGTGTTGTCTTGGGACATACTGTCCCCTGCTAACTAGAAAAACATTATTTGCTTTCTTTTCCTAGAAATGCCTTTGTCATTTTATATAGACTGTTGGCTTAAAGATATACACAAGACATTTGTTAGTTTTACTTCCTGAGCACACATTTTCAAATGTGAATTATAATACAGAAGTTTATTGCTCACTATTCAGGTCATCTCACAATGACATCAAGACACTGAGTCTGAACATTTCTAATAGATTCCGACCACAGCCATGGTCACAAAGATTAGGTTTCCTTTAAACTGATGAAGAGGCTCTTTACGTTCCGTTTTCTTCAAGTCTTGTGAGCAGCTGTACTAGTTTTGGCTGGGACAGAGTTAAATTTCTTCAGAGTAGCTTGTATAGTGCTATGTTTTAGATCTGTGACAAAAACAGTTTGGATAACATAGGGGTGTTTTGGTTATTGCTGAGCAGCGCTCACACAGCATCAGGCTCTCTTCTGCATCTCGCACCACCCTGCCAGCAAGTAGGCTGGGGGTGCACAAGAAGTTGGGAGGGGGGACACAGCCAGGACAGCTGACCCCAACTGACCAAAGGGATATCCCATATCATACAATGTCACACTCAGCAGTAAAAGCTGGGGGAAGAAGGTGAGAAGTTTAGAGTTACAGTGTTTGTCTTCCCAAGAGATGCGTGAAGAAGCCCTTCATTCCTGGAGGTGGCCGAACACCTGCCTGCCGATGGGAAGCAGCACATGCCTTATTTAGCTTTGGTTACACATGCAGCTTTTGCTTTACTTATCCAACTGTGTTTATCTCAACCCATGAGTTTTTGCACTTTTACCCTTGTGATTCTCTTCCCCCATCCCACTGTGGAGGGAGCGGGAGCACAGCTGTGTGTGGTTAAACCACAACAGCAGCACGACCTTGATATCCCCCAGCAGTCCTGCCTTATTATACAGGAGAACAGACATTACTTTAAAGGCTGCAATCTGTATGCGGAAATAATGATTAATTTACCTATTATTTTTGATCAAGCCTATTTCTAACAGATGGGTATTTCTCTGCAATTAGCAGCCCCTCCGAGAAGATGACAAATAATTACAATAAACAACTTTCTGTCACTACTTAGTGTTGTTAAAATAATTACTCATAATCATTATATTTAAGTGCTGGGGTTTACTTAAAAATCGTGAGGCTGCACTGTAGAATTTTTTTTTTTATTACTGAAAACACTTCTTCATTAGTAAGGACTACCTGCAGCTTAACTAATGAAATGTTGTTACCCAAAATTTGCAGATAAACACCTTGAAATGCCCTTAGGATTCTTTAGGTCAACTTAGGAGGGGATCAACTCTGGAGAAGGTTGAATACTTTAGCTATTTTTGGCAATTTGAGAGTTCAACCAAGGACAGTATAAAATATACTGCAAATATGTAAACATCAAAAGGTTCTACCAGTACAGGCGATAAAAGCACAAGAACAGCTTCTTGTTTCCCCATAGTCATGAAGACCATCATGCAGAGCAAACAAAGTCCATCTTCCTCTCCCTTGCAGACAATCTGACCTTTAATCTATTCATCCTCATAACATGCCTGGGCAAATCAAAACAAAGCCAAAGATTCCACCAGCTGTTCCATTTGGAAAGACTGGCAGTTCCTCTCATAAATCACATGCACGTCAAAGGCAGAAATTTCACTACCGTGCTGGGGGTAAGAACGTTATATCCTCACCACTGCTATCAGTTGACATAGCAGATTTCAGCATCAGCTGCACACATATTTATGTACGGATGAATAACACCACCAAGTCCTTGAAAAGCAATTTCATTGTAAGACCTGGGCTTGATCTTACTTTGAAAGAAGTTTAAGCAAGATGTGAAATGATTATCCGAAGATCATCAGCAAGTTCGCTGCACAGCTAAGCCTGTGCCCCAGATCAAGGCTTAGTTCTGTCCATCACTTTGCTTCTCATATACCCTTTGAAGAAAAACTTATGGATGTAGTTTTCAGAAACTCTCCATTCTGTTCTAAATCTTGATGTTCAGAAGTGTTAAGAAATTGAGTCACCAAAGAACTTCAAAGAATGGGAGTAGTGGTTGCTTGAAGCTCCCCTAGATCTCCTGTGACGTGTAAAGCTGAGCAACCGTGCTGAGGAACCAGGCAGTTGCAGGAACTTAAGTGCTAAAACACAAATAAAAATACTATTCCTGCTGAAACTCAAACTGTAATTCTCAATAGAGAATGTTGCTTGAAATGACGCTACGACAAAGCAGTAGGAGCCGAGACTTAGTCATGTATATCTCCAAAAAACTGGCCATAAAAAATTAAGTTCACTTTATAATATTAGTTCAGTCTGTTTAAATTTTATTATTTATATTTATATGAATAGTTTTATCTTTTTCCCTCCTGAAAAAATATTAGGTACCTTAGCAATAAAAAGGCCATTAGTAAATGCACAGCTCAGTTACATTTCAAAGTGCAATACTAAACACATTCATTTATCTAAAAATACACATGTTTATAGCAGACTGTCATATAAGTCTAAAAGAAGATGTTTTTGTGATGGTATGAATGCTGTAAAGAGGCAGCAAACCTTAGATATATAGTTATAATCACACCTAAAGAAGTTTAAAATTTATTTCAGTAAATAAATTTAAAATAATAAAAATATTTATATTCTACAGGCAAAATTAGGTGAAATATTTTAAGAACAAGCAAAACTGGAGAAAGATGGTCTTAACATTCTGTAAAATAATTTATTTCCTCAGAGAAGAAAGGTAATTATTTGAGAGTTGGCATAACTTTCAGACTTTTCAGTTACATTGCTTCTTGAGAAATAAAAATAAAACAAGGGTCTGATGAAGCTCTTTTCTGAAATAATTCAGGTAATAGGAGTTAGAACATTAGAACTGTCACTTATAAGATGACAAGAGTACTTGTGGTGAAACTCAACTTTTTTTTTTGTTGTTATCAAAAGGCACAACCTGTGTTAAACCTACAAAGGCAAGAAACATCTGCAGCACACATCTTGATTTTCAAAGATGCATTAAAGAAAATCTACATAGGAGTTAATGTATTTTTATTATGTCTGTGCTTGGGTATTTATATCTAAGGGTCAGACATGTGATAGAAAAGTAATGAGACCATGTTGAGAAAAATGAGGTAGTCAACAGGAAAACCAACCTCATTTATAATAATATTCCTGTGATCAGCAGGTGCATAACTCTCCCAGCTATGGTCATTAACTGCATTCATTTCACACTTAACATCTACATTTGCAAACCATTTGAAAGTAAAATTACCTTCCAATTCAATTTTCAATTTTATTTTATATCTTCAACTTTGATTGACTATTCTCCTCACAATGGTAACTATAGTGAGACTGCAAGTAAATGGTAGCAACTACCCAAGAGTACAGATAAAGTCATCTTCTCAGATTACCTATTCACTTTGCTTTTGTATGTATAATAATTTATAACCATTTGTTAATGTTCAATTCAAGGCTTACAATGAACTTAGAAAAAGTGATGCTGGACTGTTGAAGGGACGCTTCATTTATCGGGCTCACTTGTTCTTAAAATGAAAGTGTTTTTCTCCTTATAAATGACAAACTGGAAGTTTACCAAACACAAAAGCAGGTATTTCATTGATGTTGCTAAGCAAAGAGCAACTCCCATACAGTTTATTATTAATGGAAACCTCTTTGTATCCTGGTGAAAATCCAAACAGAATCCTCCGGTAAAGCTTAACTATTAGGATGTTAGTATATTAGTACTTAGCAATTGTAGTGTCATTTTCTCCATTAAAAGTATGTGCTTCAGAAACATTAGATAATATCATCTCCATTTTAAAGACAGAAAAGCAATGGAATAGCAATGGGCAGCTGACTTGCCATGCTTACAGATTCTGAAGCTTCCTTGTTCAGGAGCAGTCTGTACTTCACATATGTTTTATTTTATGCACTACTTGTAAATTTGTCTGCAGGAGATACGTTATTGAACTGGCTGCCTGATCATCTGAAATCCAGAGCTCTGTATTCTGCCCTCATAAAACCAGACTTAGTTATGCTGAAAATCAATCAAATCTCTACAAAATGAGATCAGGAAGATTGATATGTCACCTAGACCTAGAGAACAAGTTATGAAGAATCAGCTTTATTTTTATATACTGGAATCTTCTGTTGATAATGTTTTTCTGGAGAGAATTAAAGAGGAAAAACAACAAAGTCCCCTTAAACAGTATCCATAAAAAAGCAGTAATGCATTTGGCAGGTGCAAAAACAGAATCATCAAATCTGGTTGCCAGAATAGAAAAACTTCCCAAATACGGACAATTACACAGAACTGGTGATTCCTGAGCTCTCCCTACAAGATATCAACACATCAACACCTAGTATCAATACATCAACACCTGGTATTTTCACTGATCAAGATCAATTTGCTGTGACAGTTTGATTACTCTGAGAAGTTCACATGTTTCAAAAATAATTCTGGAAGTGGTCATTAATATTCATAACATAGTCTAGATTCTATCAATATTTTAACATCCTCGGTTTTCAGATGAGCTCTGATTGGTTCTCTTATTTTCAAGTATTTAGTAAGTTCTGTTTTAAGTCATGGTGGTATGTTCCTCTGAAGCATGGCTAACTTTGCCGAACCGTTCAGAAAACTATAATTCTAGAAAATAGTTTTAAATTTGTTCAGTACAAAGTACTCTAATGCGTATTAATTTGTGGAAAGTTTAGTGCCTACTTCTTTTCAGGAATCTAAACAAATTACCCTTATAACGCAGTTATTTATGCCTGCAACTAATTCTGCTGGCTCTTTTCTTTAGTTTATTGGCTGTTATATTTCCATTTTTTTTTCTTTCCATGAATTTATCTATTCTAAAGAGACAATCTGTCCTTTCATGTTTACAAAGACAAAGAAAAGGTTATGTTCACACCGGCTATATGTAATACTTCTCAAGTACAGCCATATTTCTCACATTTAAACCATTTATTTTAATTACTGAGAACTGCTAAGAAGTCTGCCCTTTAAAAAGACAAAACTAAGTTTTCTTGCTAACACTGAATCATGCATTTACTTTATTTGGCACATGAAAATCCTGACTGACAAACCCTACCAACCAAACATATTCAGTCATATTCAATCATATTCAAACAGGATTCAGTTTACTCCATGTTACTTAAATTGATCCACCAACCAAAATATACATAATTAGTACTTTTCCTCTCTCTAAAGTCTTAGAAGACAGTAATTTATTCTGTACTATCACCAGGACAGCATCGAACACCATGATAACATTCACTCTATTCATTTAATAGCATATTGTATGATAGATTAAAATAGACTCACTACCTAGCAAGTTAAAACAACAAAATAAAGCATCTGTCTCATCAGTTCCAACAGATCAATGATATATTTAAACAAAGATAAAGTGATACTGGTTAAAATATTTACTTTTAGGGCATTTTGAAACTTGTGCAGAAATATTGCAACAAAGAAATATAACTTCTTATTTCGGACTGAAGCGACTAGTGGAAGAGAGGGAACTGTACAGACTGGACACAATGCTTCACCATCCTACTAAGATAAAGGTATTGTGCTATACTACATTAAGACTGCCTGTAACTGCATTTAAAAAAAAAAAAAGCAATTAGACTAGCTGTTCATTTGCAGATGCTACAAGTGCAAGAGAAATGCCGTAACACCAGCCTCGGAGGATCCAACAGCCTGATGAAAGAAATATTCCTTTTTGTGACAGCTGTTGACATCACTGTACAAATTGTACCTAATTTGAGCTTGGCAGACTGATGAGCATGCCCAGGTCTGAGGAGAACGCAATGTGCTATTTCTGTAACAAATCCGAGAAATGTATTTTTGTTCATCATTCTGTTTTTTCTGGTCTTTAAATAAATGGTAACGCTGGATAACCTGTCCATTAGCAGGCCCAAAGCGATTCGCCAAAAGGAGACTGGTGCCTGGAAAGAGAAGAGGCCCCCTTCCTCCACTCTCCCCTCCTTCCCAAAACGATCTCCACTTCCCCTACTATTCTTCATCACCTATTCGGCAGGTCCTCCTCTGCTTTCACGCTTGTTCTGCCTTCCCGCATTGACTCCTCCTGGTCTGCAGCTACAAACTGTTGCCAAATACTACCTGGAAAACTTTATCACAGCACCAGAAGAACACATACTGGAAAATACTGGTTTAAGGCATTAATTAGGACAATCAGACCTCATCCAGATTTAGGATATTCTAAAAGAAGTCACAAGCTTCAAGACACACAATGGACAAAGACTAACTGTAAATTTATTTTGAAAGTGTTCTTTTTTTTTTTTTTTATAGTTGAGTGAAGAACCCGAATTCAGGACCACTCCAAGTTACCTGACCCAGAATCTGACTCAAACCATCTTCTTTCTAGTTTGATACTAGGTATGTTACTTGGATTATCATAATCTGCGACTAAGTATTCCTTCTTTTCAGACCTCAATTTACTTGTCAAAAAGTATTCAGAAGAATGCAATATTTTTATCTGAAGTTAGAATTCTAGTTTATCTTCACAGTGAAAAAGCTGGTAACTGTTTTCTAACCCCATCCTTCAATTCCCTGAAGAATGTAACAAAGTCATACTCAAGGTCTATGCCATTAGACTCCCCCTGCATTCTCCCTTTAAGAAACAGATTGATAGTGTTGCAATAAGTTAAATTACTTCACCTGCTTCTTTTGCTCTGATCCCTTTTGAAAGCAGTAACAGAATAAAAGCCCATCGGGGTCAGAACAGCAAGTGAAAGGGCTTTGCCTGCCAATTTAAAATAAAACAAAATATCTAAATGTTAGTGGTAAGATTTAGGAAACAATCATCAACAGTACTGAGCTCATGGTGAAAGCCTGCCAATGAAGACCTAACTGCAAAGAATACAAGGAACCATCTATCCTTTTTTGACCAACTATATGGGAATGTTTTCTTTTTAAAAGGATCATACCCAGTTAAGGTAAGAATCATAGAATGGTTTAGGTTGGAAAGGACCTTGAAGATCATCGAGTTCCAACCCCCCCACCATAGGCAGGGACACCTCCCACCAGCCCAGGTTGCCCAAGGCCACCTCCAGCCTGGCCTTGAACACCTCCAGGGATGGGGCCTCAACAACCTCTCTGGGCGACCTGTCCCAGTGCCACACCACCCTCACAGGGAAACACTTCTTCCTAAGGTTCAATCTGAACCTGCCCTCTTCCAGTTTAAAGCCATTCCCCCTGGTCCTATCACTACATGCCCCAGTAAGAAGTCCTTCCCCAGCTCTCCTGTAGGCCCCTTTAGGGACTGGAAGGCCGCAATAAGATCTCCCTGGAGCCTTCTCTTCTCCAGGCTGAACAGCCCCAACTCTCTCAGCCTCTCCTCATAGGAGAGCTGCTCCAGCCCTCGCATCATCCTCGTGGCTCTCCTCTGGACACACTCCAGCAGGTCCATGTCCTTCTTATGTTGGGGACTCCAGGCAGAAAACAGTTCCCACCTTTCCAATTAAAGTTTTTCCAGAATCTGCCTCTCTGTATATTTGTTTTACGGAGCATTCATCGCTATGCGCATTCAGCTGCCTGTTTAAGTAACTTGTTTTACTCCTCATCTGTGTAGCAGTGCCATGCCTTACTCTTTGGTAGCTAGGAACACAGGACAGCTCGTAGGTATCCAGTCAGATAGTGTAATTTTCTTCACTGTCTGCATATCCCATCATGTGTATGCAAGTTATCTCCAGGAAAGCAACCCGAAATGTAAGCAGGCACACCTCCTAGCAAGAATAAATCTCAAAACACATGAAACTTTGAGGCATTATCCCTGAATTTTGTTTTTGAATAAACTGAAGTCTGAATGGTGTCTCTAAAATGGTAATTGCACATACAAGAAAATATCTATATGGAGAGAGCTGCAACACAAGACTGGAAATCCCGGAGTCACGTGCACCTCACTAACTCTGTTCTTATATATGATCACTGTTGCTGTACATTAGAACACAACCATGCCAGTGGTACTCTTTATAGACAAACAATCCTTACTCCTTACCTGTTGGAACTGCAAAAGAGAAGGGGTGGCTCCACCTTCACTTCCTTTCCTTAAAGGTTGAAGATTAGTACCTCTAGACTAAGATCACTATGCAAATGCACCTGTCTACAATAAAGGTGAGCAAACTAAAAAGTGATATTTGTGTAGACACGAACAGTCACATTAAGGCAAACAGTCTCTATCCCAGCTTCCAGTCAACCAAAAGGATACTCAGAAGTGTTGACTCAAGTAGATTTTCATATCACACTGACAGTCTCCTTAAAGCCTCAATGTGGTTACAACTAGAGGATATTCTAATTAACCTACTTTCTTATTTTTTACTGTTGTATTGAAGCAGTAACTGAATTAATTGAAGCAGAAATCTCATGGTTGATTTGCCACTGGAGTTTGAAAAAGACAGGGCTCATAATAACATTCAGAGAAGTATGATCTTTTCTCTACCTACACTGTTGACAAATCAAAACTTCTCTTGTTTTCCTTCAAGCAGCTCACCGCCTTTGTAGGCTATTCAGAATTTAAGAACTTATGTATTGGGCAGAATTAGATATCATGCTAGTCTTCTCTGTTTTAACTCTAGCAGGATGTGATGGGTTTTATTGTTTTGTTTTTCTTTTAACTTAAAAGCTTTCTTACAAGATAGAATAAAAGATTATCATCAAAATAACTGAAGATGACAACATTCAACTTTTTAGCCACCTGGATCTCCAGGTGTGAGCAATCTTCTCAGTGTTTCAGGATGCTTATTCAGCTCCACCATCACCATTACTTTCTTTCTCACCTTGGTAAACGTGTACATTGACAAATTTTGAACCTATAGTTTTTAACAGATTTTTTTTTTCTTAAAGGAATACGAGAAACTTATTCTGAATTCTCCCCTTCAATATCTGAAGAATCAACAAGTTACCCTCTTGAGAATATTCTTGTTTACAGCTAAAAAAACACCCGAGGAAAAAATTTCCAATAAAAGAGCCTTCTCCAAAAGACCCAGTCTATAGCCATTGACAGAAGAGAGTTTCAATGTCTGAGAAAGTTCTGGCTGGAACACATATTCAATTCCTCAGACAAAAGAAAATTTGGTACAGATCTGTATCTGTTCAACCAACACTAAAAATTGAAAATTCCTTGACTGATAGCTTTCAGAAACACAGCTGATTCACACTGTGCACAGAGAGGGTACACATTCAAACACTGAAAGAAACACTGCTGAAAAAGAAAGATCCACTACTACCCCTCAACTGGTACTAACACCTATGGACTCAAGAAGGACAGAGAAGAGAACACATGAAAATCTAGATTGTCTAAAGATATACTGGAGAATGATGAACTGATAATTACACTGTTATGGGGCACTCAGAACAAATATAGTATTTTTCTATATATATATAGAAAATATATATATAACTAAAAATAGATAGTAGTTAGAGATCTTGATAATCATGGAGGAAAAAGAACAAGAGGTATATACCTCTGAAGAAGATTCCTCCAATAAGCAGAAAGTAAATATGGATGTGTGCAAGATCTAGAATAGATCAACAGTGAAAAGAAGTCATTCTCGTGCCTGACATTTTATACTGATTAATTGAGCAAGCAATGAAATTCTTGTATAAGATGACTTTGAACAGTTTTACCATGGCAGAAGCAATGAAAGGCACCAAATGCAAGAAATTAGAAATATTTGCAGAATAAGGGGTAACAGATTTATCCTGACCAGGGGGAAAGAAAGTACCTATCTTCTTTCAGACCAAGTGGCTAATCTAACCAGCAACATAATTTTAACGAGGACTGTGCATTTTGTTATCAGTTCTATAACAACTGTGTGAATTCTTTTATATATGTGGAAGCAGGACACCCTGATCATGGGATCATGATCGCGTTTTTTCGATATCTGTGTTGCTACTCTAGTGAAAGTGATGACTAGAAGAGCTATTACAAAATGTTTATTTTAAATATATGACTTAAACTCCTTCTTAAATTATGGAATTTAACATACCTTAATAGTATTAAGAATGTTTCTGTATTTCACTCCTGCTTCACAAAAAAATTCATGAGGCAAGCCTCATGCTACTTACTAAACATCAGAATTTCAAATAATCTCTCCAGCTAAATCTGTTCAATAAATTTTACCTCAGTCTCTATCTAAAATCTTCCAATACTGTCAGAAGTACACAATAGAATTAGCATCTATGTACTGCTTCTAATGTTAAAAGGTTGATCTAAGTTTTGCAAGACTAAATAAGGTTCATATTTTTATTGTTCTGTATCTGAAAACATGCTAAGTCTTCAGATTAACATGAATAATTTATCATATCTCTGTCAGCAAAGCTAAAACGATGACTAATTATGCTGGCACGTAACCCATAAATTATGGCATCTATGAATAAATGATCTATGCATGTAAAATCTAGTATGTTGTCATTAAAAATTTGAAATTAGTAACCTTATATTTACAGAAACTGTTTGAAAAAAGGAAATATGGCACATTCTTTATTCTACTGTGCTGTTCACGAGCCTTGCAATAAAATTTCTTATCAACAAGTACAAGTACTTTAGGAATGCAGACATTTTACGCCCCTTCCCCCTGCAGATTCCTCTACACATAACTAGTTAAACTTTTGACAGAAAACTTCTTAAACCTTATCAGGTATGTTCCAGAGTTTGAAACTCTAGAGTCCCCATTTATTAAATAAATCAAGAGCATTTCTTTGTGTTATAAATCCACTAAGCTTCCATGTACGATCGAAAACATCACTCCTCACAGAGTGAAAATAAACTACAACTGTGGTTTCAGGCCATGCTAATTCTGAAATGTCATTCCAAAGAGTTAGGAAAATGCCAAGTTTTCAAAAGCTAAATACCTACCAACTGTGTTTGATTATTCCCAAGGTCTCTGAAATTCTTCTCCCTAGCAAAAAATACACGTGAACAAAAAGCAAGCATCTGCCTTAATTCTGATGAACTTCAACATGTAAAAAAACCAAAACAAAACTACATTTAAAATACAGAGTCATAACTTTAAATTACAGACTGTAAATCCTGTGCAGGGGGAGGAATAATCCCCCAGTCTGAGGGCTGACTGGCTGGAATGTAGCTTTGTACAAAATGACCCAAGGGTCCTGGTGGACAAGAAGTTGACCATGACCAGCAAAGCACCTCTGCAGCAAAGAAAGTCAAGAGCATCCTGGGCTGCATCAGGAAGAGCATTGCCAGCAGGTCCAGGGAAGTGATCCTTCCTCTCTACTCAGCGCTAGTAAGACGACAGCCAGAGCGCTGGGTCCAATGCTCAGCTCTGCGATATGAGAGACAATGGGCACACTGGTGTGAGTACAGCACAGGATAATCAAGATGACTAAGAGACTAGAGCATCTGACTTAGTAGGAGAGGTTGAGGGAGCTGGGATTGTTTAGCCTTGAGAAGGTTCAAGGGGGATCTCACTAATACAGATAAATACCTGATGGGAGGGAGTAAAGATGACTGAACCAGACTCTCCTCAGCAGTATCTAATGAATGGAAAAGAGGCAATGTGAACAAATCGAAATATAAGAGATTTTATTTAAACGTATGGAAAAAAAAATTTCTCTAAGGGTGACTGAACACTGAAACAGAGATGGTACAGTATCCATCCTTGCAGGGATTCAAAACCCAACTAGACAGAGTCATGGGCAGGCTGCTGTAGCTGAGACTGCTTTGAGCAGGTGGGTTGGACTAGACCATCTCTGGAGGTCCTTCCCAACCTCAACTATAACCCGATTCTGTGAATGGTTGCAGTCCGTTCTTACATTTTTCCTGTCAGCACATGGTTGTGAGAAAAACATGGGGGGGGGGGGGAATCCTTATTCTTCATAATGTTTCAATATTTTTTTTAACACTCAGCTGGCAAAATGCTCATCAACAGCTTTGTTCAGTTAGTATCTGCCTGTTCATAGTCAGATTAGCTTTGCTTGTCACTAGGCTTCACTAGCTCCACTAAAGTTACCACGAAAGCGAATGAGCAACCATTCTGTCACCTGCAGCACGTTCATGCCAACCAGATGGTCCATAAGGTGGTGAGTAATTCTAGGAAATGGCAACAAAGCAGAGTCCTACGGCACATTTTGGGCACCAAGTTCTGGGTTATGGAAGCAGGGCTCTGACTGAGAAGCAGCTATCACTAACGGTGTGCATTTTTGCTGTGCAGGTTTTCAAGTCACAGAGGTGAGGGGATCTTACAGGAGACCTCAAACCTCTCCAAATTTACAAAGTATGCTACATGTGACTTATAGCCATTTACCATCCAAAGATTTAAACAAGTAGTCTGAAGTACCATGAAGCTGGCCATCATTGAGATAAATGACATGACTTAACAGCTGCAGCAATGGATCAGTAAATACCATACCTGGTTCTGCCACTGACCTCGTTGGATCGCTTTACGCATTAGTTTGAATGCATTTTGTTATTATCTTCTGTCCTGTCTGGATGCCCAAATGCAAAACTGGGAAACTTCTCTTTTTCATCAAAAATGCTGTCTCCCTCAACTGGCCTCTATTCAGTGATAGTACAGACTTAATATTTGATGTATTATCCTATCAGCACACACTAGCCTGCATATCAATGAAACCGTACTTGATCAACCACCAGATTTTAAAAACTTAGTATAATGTCGTTTTTTATCACTTCATATATTTAAAAGTATCATATAAAGAGTTAACTAACTTGTTGTAACACATTTTCAAAAAAATTGATAAATATTACTCCCATAACTTGTATCAGAGAACTGGGGGTGGCGGGGGGGGGAAGGCTGAGCAACCTACAGGGACTCATACAAGACCACATAATATTTCAGTACATCACCAGAAATAGAGCTTCTGATCCTTGTCTGTACCTCAGACCACCCCACTTTTTTATGGCTATGCTACAATTTGAAGGCCTATTTTCTCACATCAACATCTCTACTCATTTGCTGTAAAACTTTAACAACATCATTTCAGGTGATACTTAATGTTGAAAATAAACATAGCAGAAATAAAGTATGACAATGAGCAGCATTACAGTATTTTAATAAGAATGAATGTTTGTGTGCTTGACAAAATGCCAAGTAGAAGTGCTAGCACCTGCACATGTCAATATATTGGTGATTAAACCAAGAATGCCAACACAAGCCAGATGCTGTTTTCTTTTACACACAAATATTTTTTCAAACACGGAGTTACTTTTGCTTTTCCAGGAAGGTAGCAAGATCCATAATCCTGAAGATTTAATAACTGGCTACTACATTTACAACAGACAGCTATACTCACAGCATTACTAACAACTTTGCTCTTTGCTTCAAAAAGGTTGCATAAATTACATGCTCTGTACTTTAGTTGTGATTCTATTATGCTTCACCAAATTTTTCATCCACAATCTATTTTACACAATTTTTAGGCAGAAAAATAAATTGCTGGTTAATGTGGCAACACTCATCTCATCACACCACCTAACAATGTATCTAAAATTCTACTTAAAATTCTTCCAAAGAAAGGGCAAACCAGATAATTTAAACAGTTGTTTGCACATTCAGTATTTATTACAGGAATCCTGCATGACTGGTTGATAGCAGCAAGTTAGAAGGTTTAGCTCAGCTAATGCCAGCAGTGATGGATGGCCTTGAAGAAATTCTTGTTTGCTGATCAGATCAATCACTGAATAGAATGCAAAAGAGAGGATGAGGCTCCAACTAAATTTGTATTTCCATCTCTATGCAGAATGGGACAGGAAGAAATGTACCATAAAGCATCATGTGCAGCTATTAGAAAACTTGCCAAAGTGTTTTTCGCATAAAGTAAATTTGATGGCTTGGTATGCTATCAATTTTCACTTGAAGCTACTCAAAGATTCAGTAGTAATCAGTCAGATTATGTAAGAAACCATCTTCGAACATTAAACTCAAGGAAGCACCAGCACAATCAATATTCTGTCCACAAACAAGCAAGAGATTCCTTTCAAAACATCTGAAATTAAGAGAACCAAATGGTAGTCACATGAAGCAAGGAGGACTTGTCTACATTATTTACCAGATTATCATGAGTTTGCTAGGATAAAATACATTGTCTATTTTGCAAGTCTTGAAGGTGTTTATAGGTACATCAATAAGTTAGAGCTGATTTCTAATACAAAACTTTAGTACTAAATTTATTTTTAAAGAAGTTTTATTAACTTCTGCATACAGTCAATCTAAGTGGGGAACAAACGAGATTGTACTTTTTAGGCATATATACCTTTAAGTCACTCCAGTTACTTTGAATACATTGATAAACTTCTGTTATAATCAAATGATGCTTATTCTGATAATTACAAGAGTAATTAAGAAATGAAACGGTTACACTGAATTAAACATCTATTCTTTAGTAGTGGTTTTGGCAGTGTTAGGTTGATGGTTGGCCTCGATGATCTTAGATGTCCCTTCCAACCTAGGCAAGTATATGATTCTAAGTATATGGAAATGTATTAAGTGAGATTCATCCACATAGACACTGATATCACTGCACATAAAGAGAGAGAATTAAGATTTGTATCAGGCTTTCTGATAATACTAATTTAGAATCAGGAAATCTGATGAAAAAAGAAAAAGACGAAGTGACGAATACATTATAACTATTTAAATACAGTATATGTTTGCATAAACTATACACAGTGCAAATCTATACATACATGTATTTATAGAAGTACATAAGAATATTATAGAAGTAAATATATATATTGTTATAAGAGGGACATAGTGATGGTGGGAACAGGAATTAGTGAGAAAAGATGAAGAAAACAAAGTCTAGATAGGAGCTGGAAAGAGAAAGGGCAAAGAAAGGTGGGAGAAGTGGTGAAAATAAGAGGTCTCTCAGTTACCAAAACCAGCAAGAGATGAAAAGTTAAAATGAGTAGAAGAAAGGTGAAGAGGTTCTTGTGAAGAGGTACAGATGGGTGGCAAGTACCCAAAAGAACCAAACGCAATGCGACACTACAGAAAATCTGAATTCCTGTACCTGTCACTAAGTATCTGCCATCTGTCTATAGAATGTCTATCAGAAACAAATTTATGCACTTGGTTTCTATTTACTACATGACTTATCCTGTTTGTTTTGCCCTTTGTTGCACATTTTTAGAAGTAAGGCAACAATTAAAACCATAGGAGCAGAAAGTGCAACCAGAACTACACTCAGGAAAAGTCAGTGTGATTTGACACACAAAGGAAAAGAAAAAAAAAAAAAGTAGCTTTGAAGTCATGTATACTTATGTCAAAGATACCTTAATATCTAACCAAAAAAAATATTCAAAATGAGGTAAGAAATAAAAAGAACTACCTTGAAAGGAAAACCTATCAGAAAATGTATAAAGGCTGTGGTAGGAAGAAAAATTAGAGAGAACGGGAAGTTGCTTGAAAACTTACAGTTTTCTCATCTATTTGGCAGTTACCAGCTTTCCTGCCAACAGTTTCTCACTTTAAATTAGTAAAACATTAGTATTTTCTGCACCAAGATCTTGACACATAGAGTCAAAGTTGTCTTTAAAACAGGTATTTTGAGCCCAGTGTTCTCTCTCAAATTTCCACACTCCACGGAGAAGCAAAAATATTCTCTGGTGAAGATCTGTGCTAAACAAGTTATTTTATCCTTTGAGGATTTTCTTAATGTTCAGATCCTAAAATCCTGTTAGAAATTAAGCGTGTCAGAGGAATGTAAAATGGTACAAACATGATGTAGGTTGTAAATGCCCACTAAGTCCCAAACCACTGAGACAAAAATACCTGCATAGACTGTTATAAATCAACTGAGGAATTTTAATATGACTCAATTCACACTAGCATATTCTTTGCTAAAATAACAAAATATTCCAAGATGACTGTACTTATGTGAAGGCATAGAAGCTAACAGAATTACCCAGCAACATAACATAGCACACCATCCTAATTTCATGAAATAGATTATTTGCGTTATAATGTACACTGTTTCTCTACTACTGTAGAGCTGGAATAATACCTCCTCAGCATCTCATTTTGTCCTCTGACTTAAACCTACAAGAGTTGTTTCCCCTTACTCCAAACACAAGAGACTTCAGACAATCAAGAAAAGCTGACACCTATGGATACAGATGAATGGAAAGTTACAGAAAGATAAACAAAAAATAAAATTCTGCATTGACTTTACTCAGTTTAATTGCATATCCTTCAATCCATCTTTACTTGCAGGGTTTCTAATGGCATATCTCTTTTGTTAATCCAAATCTTCGGTGTTCTACTGGCTGCAAAGCTGAATGGGCTGTGCTGGTTATTAACAGCTGGTGCCACTAGAGGGGAAATAGTGTCCAAAGACTGACAATTGTACAAGTTTAAAACTGTATTAAATCATTGCACATCAAACTAATGAAAGAAGGTCTGTTGCAACTGTTCCTCTCTTTCCTTACAAGACGGACATAATTATACCAATTGAGCACTCCAAGCTGTTCTAGCTTTTTATGATTAGTTTGGTTGTTTTTTTCTCCCCCTATTATTAGAATATGTATTTCTTTTTGCCCTGAACCAAAGGGCCCTGGAATAGTTATTTATACGGAATCACGGAATTTTCAGAGTTGGAAGGGACCTCTAGAGATCACCCAGCCCCACTCCCCTGCCAAAGCAGGATTGCCCAGAGCACATCACTCAGGACTGCATCCAGGCGGGTCTTGACAATCTCCAGAGAAGGGGACTCCCCCCCCTCCCTGGGCAGCCTGTGCCCGTGCTCTGTCACCCTCACCGTAAGGAAGTGTTTCCGTGTATTTGAACGGAACTTCCTGTGTTCTAACTTGTGCCCATTGCCCCTCGTCCTGTCACTGGGAACCATTGAAAAGAGCCTGGCTCCATCCTCCTTCAACCCACCCTTTAGATACTTGTCCACCATAAGGTCTCCCCTCAGCCTTCTCTTCTCCAGGCTAAAGAGTCCCAGCGCTCTCAGCCTTTCCTCATAAGGGAGATGCTCCAAGCCCTCAGTCATCTTAGTTGCCCTTCGCTGGACCTGCTCCAGCAGTTCCCTGTCCCTCTTGAACTGGGGCGCCCAAAACCGGACACAGTATTCCAGTTGTGGCCTCACCAGTGCAGAGCAGAGGGGGAGAATGACCTCCCTCGACCTGCTGGCCACACTCTTCCCTATGCAGCCCAGGATTCCATTGGCCTTTTTGGCAACAAGGGCACATTGCTGGGCTATGGATAATTTACTGTCTACCGTGACCCCCAGATCCTTCTCCTCAGAGCTACTTCCCAGCAGGTCCGCCCCTAACCTGTACTGGTGCCTAGCATTCTTCCTCCCCAGGTGCAGGACCTTGCACTTGCTTTTGTTGAACCTCATTAGGTTCTTCTCTGCCCAGCTCATGAATTTCCATCTCATGAATTTCTCATACATCTCATGAATTTCCAGGAGACCCTCACGAGCCAGTATTTTCACCATCTTCATTCATGATTTTTACAGCTTGTTCTCTCTTCAAAGGAGTACCAGTATTTAAAACATCCAAGAAAAAAAATTCTCATTAGCTTAATTACTTCTTATTGACTTGATAAGTCACCATGCTTTAATGCAAAATCTGTCACTACAATTAATGGCTGCAATCAGGCATTCACTTTACATTAAGCATTCAAGGAAATTTTATGCATCTTACAGTAACTCAGTGGAGAAGTCTTGTCCCAGTGGCACAAAAATCTGAAGTGTCAGAAATTGCTGGATCAGTCCCACTAGAAACAGGAAAAAAAAAATTAATAATGTGCTGTGTGCACATTTCACAATTAAGCATTTCAATTTTGTACCATACAGCTATGCTTCTGCAAGACTATTTCCCAGTGTTCACACAACATATGAACATGAGAAAAACATGAAGAAAACCAATTCAAACTGCAAAGGAAGTGTTGTTTTAAAAGTCCCACCTATGACTTTAATGGTTCTTATGAAAATAAAAGGAACTTTTTTTCTTACTATTTTACATTGTGTTCCAACAGCATGTGGACACCAAATATCCCATAGGAATTATAAAATAAACTAACACTTTCCTATCAAGATTATCTTATAGTCATATGAAACTTGCTCTCACATTTGTGACAACGTACACCTTAAACAACTTCAAAAACCCCTTGGGTAAAAATGCAATCCAAATCATGACAACAATGCTCAGTGGAGGTTTCTGATTTTCAGAACAACTGATTTAACTGAGGGAACAAACAGAACAAATCTTTCAGGATTCAGGTAGCTCCCTATCAAGGGAAAACAGATAGTACAAAGCTGTCTGAATTGAACCATATGTTGTTTTCTTAGTTATTCCATCAGGGAGGGTACAGGCTGCTCTTCATTGACTTAACAAGATGCAACAGCAACATTAGCTCCTCTTCTAAAGAATGCCAATTCAGAACTTCCTTCTTTTGTGGGTCAAACAACACTTTAAAATTTCGAGTTACATTTGTATATATTACATCTTTTATTTTGGAAGAATATTCAAAGATTACAGTACAACTGGGAGATTGTATACTTGATATAAGTGAAATACTTGAGGTACATACACCTCCAAAGAGGAAGAGACAGACAGAATGGCAACAGATAGAAATTTGACTGTAGCATTGCAGCACTAGCTGAAAGAAATTTAAAACCAAACTATTCTTAGCCATGATAAGCCACATCACTAATTCTCAATCCTCATTTTAGGCTGCAGTAGTTTATTGTTACATTAGCAATAAAGAAATTCAAGTTGGATTTCTCAGAAAGATACATTAGACTAATATTTATTATACTGAAGATAATCGTAAATTTCTTTTATAGAAATCAGATTAATCTTCAAGGCCTTCGTGCATGATCAGACTATACAATTTCTTATTTATTTTTTGTGTAAATTTGGAAAAACTAATTTCTAATTATATACCCTGCATGAGAAGTATGCTGGAAGATTCCTGCTTCATTTGACCAAAATCACCATCTCAATTTTCCTTCAAAAGCAAGCAGTTAATTCTAAGCTAGCTTGATTCATTACTACAACCTTATAAGGTATAACAACCTGCAGTGGAGTTTAAGGTATAAATAATGACAATTGCTGTATGCCCCGAGAAACACAGATTTCTTTGATTCTGGTTTATGCTGGTGTAAGTAATAGACAACCTGAGAAAACATTCCATAGTACTCACCAAGGACTGATCACATAAACACAGCTGAAATTTGGGTATAACTTCCTTGTACTGCTAGTGCTTAATTGATACATAAAAGTAAATATACTTTAAAAAATAAAATGAGAAAGAGGACAGGAACCTATTTCACATTCTGTAATGCCAATAGAATTATTGGCTAGTAAGTGCTGAATGGAGTCAGCAGTTATTTGCCAGACATCATTCTGTAGTGGGACCAGGTACAGGAGCAAACCTAGCAGCACTAAGACAACGTGTATCAATAAGGATCTTCCCTACAGCACTTACTTTAATATGGCATTTCTATACCTTTTACTTATTTTTAACTGATCTGCTAAAAAGTTAATGAAAAAACATTTTGCTAATGCTGCTTATGCCCAAAGTAAGGGAGAATAATGTAAGTTTTACATTCCAATATGACTGATTTAATAATCAGAACAACATCACAGACATTTATTTCTTTGATACTTACAAGTTTGCCTAGTTTCCTTTGGTAGCTGCATTTTGTTGATTTGACTGCTTCCTTCAAGTACAAAAACAAAGCCTTTAACTTCTTTATCATATTCCTACAAAAAGGAACAACAAACATAAGCATCCTGATAGAATTCTCCTCACAACCAACCATGCCACTAACGTGCAGAGTTTTGTGGTTTTTTTTTTAAAATCACAAATGGTAGACAGCTTTGCAAGTATGACAGTAATAATATAATCCATAGAAATATGTCCTTTACTTGCATGTTTTGTGAACAAATAATGCCAACAAACAGGACTCATGATCCAATGGGTCCAACTCAATCCGTTATCAGAAAGCAAAATTACTTACTAAATATTTAAACTATAAAATTATGCTGCAACCAACCTAGTCTGCAAGCAGGCATAAAGAACTAATTTAAGCAGTCAGTCTGTCATAATGACAGAAGTGCAAGTGAC
The DNA here is from genome assembly GCF_965231255.1 of Vanellus vanellus. Taxonomy (NCBI): domain Eukaryota; kingdom Metazoa; phylum Chordata; class Aves; order Charadriiformes; family Charadriidae; genus Vanellus; species Vanellus vanellus. The sequence goes on from NC_138914.1 coordinate 394,843, forward strand.
AACTCCACTGTCAGGTCAAAGCCCTCATTACTTTCTAATTTTAAGCTTCATTCACATTTTTCTGTTTTATACTCTAGGTTTTATAAGTTTCTTTAAAAACTTACTTTCCATATAGCTGATGGATTGCCAAAGATCTTCCATTTTGCTCCTGGATTCTTGCCTTGAGCACTGAATATTTCAACAAATGGGCCACCCTATAATAAAATGGTTTAAGGATACATCATCCAACCAAATATTCAGCACTGAATCAACAATGGTTAAGATGAGTAGCTCTGAGGAGAAGGATCTGGGGGTCACGGTAGACAGTAAATTATCCATGGCCCAGCAATGTGCCCTTGTTGCCAAAAAGGCCAATGGAATCCTGGGCTGCATAGGGAAGAGTGTGGCCAGCAGGTCGAGGGAGGTCATTCTCCCCCTCTGCTCTGCACTGGTGAGGCCACAACTGGAATACTGTGTCCGGTTTTGGGCTCCCCAGTTCAAGAGGGACAGGGAAATGCTGGAGCGAGTCCAGCGAAGGGCAACTAAGATGACTGAGGGATTGGAGCATCTCCCTTATGAGGAAAGGCCGAGAGAGCTGTGGCTCTTTAGCCTGGAGAAGAGAAGGCTGAGGGGAGACCTTATGGTGGACAAGTATCTAAAGGGTGGGTTGAAGGAGGATGGAGCCAGGCTCTTTTCAATGGTTCCCAGTGACAGGACGAGGGGCAATGGGCACAAGTTAGAACACAGGAAGTTCCGTTCAAATACACGGAAACACTTCCTTACGGTGAGGGTGACAGAGCACGGGCACAGGCTGCCCAGGGAGGGGGGGGAGTCCCCTTCTCTGGAGATTGTCAAGACCCGCCTGGATGCAGTCCTGAGTGATGTGCTCTGGGCAATCCTGCTTTGGCAGGGGAGTGGGGCTGGGTGATCTCTAGAGGTCCCTTCCAACTCTGAAAATTCCATGATTCCGTGAGTACATAAGAACAATCCCTCCCCACATCAGACTGTTACCACAGTCAGTATTACCGATTAGTCAGAGAGCAGAATATGAGTAACAGCTTCTAGACTGCTATAATATAGTAATCCATGTAGTCAATACTTGGGTTTACTAGAGGATCAGAACATAAAATTAAAGGAATACCAGAGAATATTTTAAATTATTTTATTTATAATGTCATTCTCTAAAAACTCAAATTATTGTAAACATTCTAAAAGCATGCAGGAGGTTAGTAATTTATATTTGGATATGGTTTATTTCTACAACTCACCAAATCAAGTAAATTTTAAAACATAATGCTAAAAAATAAAAACTGTGCAGATTGTTTTTTTTGTCTGATTTCCTATGGAGATGAAGTTTACACAATCTGTCTATATATGTGAATACGTTTGGCTCTGTCTGTGTATGTGAGTACGTCAAATACATTTCCCAGTAACCGCTCTACTAGTTACCAAATTCCAGCCTGATTTGACCACACAGTCTGGGAAACTCAATTGCGACAACTTACCCAGACTAGTAGTAGATCTGGTCCTACGGTATCACCATAAAAAGGTAAGGGCTGTACTGCTGCTGCAGCCTTCATGAGGCAGAGAATTAATACTGGAAAAAGATTATGAATGCTCCTGCCAGGTGAAAACTTATTACACAGAATACATGCCCTATTAGGCATCAGAATCTAACCATAGGCTCTTGGTGAGATAGGCTTTATCACCTCTTCTTAGGGAATTATATGATTCAACATTTTTCCCATTTGATGTCACAAAAAATATGACATCTGATGTACTCAGCCAGTAGTTAAGCATTTTCTCAGCAGCATAGTTGATCTAATCAATCATTACAACTCTGCCGCTCCCTTCTCATTCCTAGTTGCCTGCACTCAATTCTCTTTATGTTCAGCTGCCCAAACAATTTTACACAGGTCAGAATGAGCAATAGGGGCCAGCAGCCATGCCAGCAACATAAATGCTCTTCAAATTATGCTCTCAGAGAACACTGCGCCATATATGAATAAGGTATTTTCTTTTGCCTGCCTACACCTGGCAGCTTCCAGTCACAGGGCGCTCTCAGAGGCGAAATTAAAGAGTAAAGTAAGACTAGTTCTGTTTTACCTGATACTGATTTTTAAACATTTTCCAGCTTTCATAGGCAAAAAAATAATGTCAGCTTCTCAATCAGTAGAGACACTTGCAGACTATGCTGAAAACAAACAAACAAACAAAACTTTAGATAAGATTTGACACAAAAAAAAAGTAATCCTACAATGAAATCCCAACCATAGTTTAAAAGATATGAGTATTATTATGAAATACTTTTCGTGACTACATAATGTCTATCAACTGCATCAGAGCACTATCGCAAAGGAATTAAGATGAAAAAAATATTAATATTGATGGTCTCTTGGAAAACGTTCTCTTCATGCATCAAGTACTCAGGGCTGCCTTTCCATATATTCCAAGTAAAACTAGTCATTTTATCATCAGCCCTTACTTTTAACAATGGAGGTTTTCTCATGCTTTAAACATGTTTGAAAAATCATCTTTAATACACTTTTTTTTTTATTATTCTTTGGTGTTGAGTGCCCACTGGAAAACATTAGACTCCATTAAAGAGGAACTTAACATTTAATATAGAAAAAGAGAAACATATGGAACAGCTGCAATAGAAACCACTCCATCTAGAGATATCTGACAGAGACTTCTGAGACAAATTATCTTCTTCCACATTCAGCATTCTTCTTTGAGGATGATAAGACTCAAACTAAGCACTTAAGTTATCTGAGAGCTGCTAAAGTCGATGCGAATTAAGAGATGTCTGGAGTTGCAGAATCAGAACAGTAGAAAGTGAAGGGACTGACACTGGAAGCCTCCCACATCCCTCTTTGATCATGCTGAGTGTCTGCTATTTATTTCACCTGAAGTCAACAGAAAGTGAAGGGACCCTGAACAAAAAAGGTAGTTGTCAGTCTCCAAAGACAGGTAGAACCAGTCACAAGAGAAAACATGCACCTTCACTGTGAAAACTGAAAGAGCTCATCAACTCACAGAAATCCTTTCACAAGACCGTGTCTCTTATTTGATATACTTTGTTATGTTCATTGCTTCAGTTTAGGCATAGACCACTTAAAAACCCCAGTAATTAAAAATAATTCTGTTCTTCTTTTTGAGCCTGAAACCATTTTCTTAACAGATAAAACCCAATATGCTGACCAGAAGAATACAAGTATAGCTTCTCATAAAGAACAGTTTAGGCCTCACAACCAGAAAGTGACAAAAAGTATTAAAAAATTTTATAAAAGAGATATATGACTGCAAATTAACTAGTAATTCACTGACAATATGCATGAGTTCATAAACAATGTACATATTTCAAGGATTAGAGCAGCATTCTATTTTAGAAAGTGTATCATCATTCACTTAGGAAAACAAGATGAAATCTGTTGATGTTTAACCACAATTATTTTGAACAGCAACAACTATTTTAAGTCTTGAAGTTGTCTTCAAATTCTCTAATTTATATATCTGATCTTTTTTCTATTTTTATTTCATTTCATTTTTTTTATTATAAGGAAAATTAAATTTAGAAACCATAGCACTTGTAACAGGCCCATCAAACCCCATAATTAGTATTTTGATCATATTACTTTAATACTACTACTGCACATCTAACATCAGTTGCATTATTCTGCATTTTAGACCATTTTCTATACAAATTTCCCACTTATTCAGTGGGCACATTTGTTTTTTTAAGAATGACTACATTAATAGCTGTATTGAACTCTTCTAGATTATGAACAAGACATTTTAGAAATTACTTTTAAAGAACACGCTTCTAAAGCAAGTGTATTATTTTTTTCCTTCTGTATATATTCACTTTACATACAGAGCAATCGTTTTGGAAATCGCTGTTTGTTCACTTTTTTGTCTGCAGCCCTATCTTTGCTATTATGTACAGCCTTTAAACAAGCAAAACTACTCAAAATTGCATGATTCATGTCTTAGTGAGAAGTAATGGCACCATGGAACTAACCTCAGAGGGACCTACTGTTTTGATTCATTTTGGCAGAGCTAAATGTGAAGGACCAGTAGCAAGAGAGGGGCAGAAGTCATGCCCTCCTACGGTACATATTTACAATAAGTGTATTACTGTAACTCACATGGTCAGGCACTTACCCTTCCAGGACTAAGGAACCATCTGGTACTAATAAATAAAACCTGGGACCACCCCCCCAGTTTTTGTTTATTAGTACTTTTACATGAAGGAGGTACAAAGGAACACACTGCTTTTTTCTTGGAGCAAAGCCCTTTCACTTTGCTTTAAAAATCAGTTCCAGATCTGCCAAGCATCATGCGATGCATCTAACACAACCCTCGTGTATTCAGTTTTATTCACCGTTTTATCATAAAGTATACCTGGCTTTCATAACAGCCAGTCCACTGATGGCACAACACACAGTTTTGAAGGAAGACGCAACAGCTCTGCATACTGCGCAAGGTGAGCGGAAGCCATGTTGATATATTAACTTGGGTTCAACACTGTGCTAATACACTTTGCCTCTCAGCAGTGCTTATTAGCTTTGGCTTGACATCACTAATTTATCTCCGCATTGTATTGCATGGAAATAGTTCTCAGTTGGCTCTGCGCACAGAAAACACATACGTGCACTGGTAAAACACCACGAAGACACACACTTGTATCACACAAAAAACTTCTGCTACTAAGTACTTCTTAAATTGAAGTGGAGGAAGCATGGGTCTGAACTGAAAAGTTCTCATGCAAAAGATATACTTAAGATAGAAATGAACAAATAATTAAAGACTTTCATAATGGATCACAGAAAAGGTAGACATACATATGAAGAAACAACATCTAAGAAGTATATGGTAGTAAAAACAAATACAAAAACTGTGAGGTGATAAACACTTATTGAAGGACTGGAAATCTTAACATTTCAAATTGTCAAGTAAAGTTCACTCTTACAATATGGCTTAAAATTTGTCACTAATGCAGCTTTTTTTTTTAACCTGACATACACATGGGCAAGCTTGGTTATTTACTAATTTGCAGAACATATTTTATACAGACCCAAAGACACGGATGACCCTTGTAACTATCAAATTCATAACAAGATGACTATTCTTAACTTTAGTGAAAGGTAAACTAGACCCAAAGTTTGTAAGCATTTGTGTTAGGACAACTCATTCATACTACAAAGCCGATTACTGTAAACACATCAGTGAAACATCCATTTGTGTTTCATAACGACAAAAAACACTGCAAGTGACACAGCAATACATTTCTGCTCACGTATTGCTTACTTGTAATTTCCCAATTTCCATGAAGTTAGTACAAATGAAGGCTAGAAATTACCTTTGCTATTAAGATTGGTGACTACTAAAAACATCAACTGAATGACATATTTGTCACGTAATTACTGAGATAATATTGAGGTGCTTTCATTATGCATCAAGTGTCATTGTCTTTAGTTACAGTAACCCATGCTTAAAGATAAAGGAGAATGGTCTAGAAAATTGATAGTTGCAATATTCTTCCCCATTTCATCTTTCTTCCTCCTAGACTCTCCACAAATTCTAAAAAACAAGAGTTCTTAAAATCCAGAGGGACTATTTTAGAAAAATCAACAGCATCCTGAAATACAAGTCCTCTTTTTTTTTTTTGCATATTTATCAAATAAATAGATACTTTATGACATCTTTATAGAATACCGTAAACTAGCAATTCTTTCATTTTGCAGTCACAGATTAAACTTATTTTTTTATTGCCCTGAACCATGTGCTTTATTACATCTGTCCAACTGGAAATACAGGCTCAAAGCGTCAGTCAATCACAAACCATCAAGAATGTAGTTTATACAGTTAAGCAACAACGAAAGATATTTGTCTTTGGAAGAATAGATTCCTATCAGGATTTACCTTGCGAGATCTTGATTTGTGCACTGACTTTGATCATTAGTTTCACAATGTTTTCTACACAGAAAATAAAGTAGCAGCAGTCCAAAGGGCCCCCTAATCCTTCCATTCACACAAACCACTTCGGACCCTACAAAAGTATCTCCATCCTATGACATCTTCTTATGTATAATTTTTCTTCAAACTAGAATGTTTCCCATTCAAATATTTCAATAATATTTTGTGTTTATGTAGCCCCATGATTCAAACAATTGGTCCCTAGTAAGTCTCAAGCAATTTCACAAACAGTATATGCAAACAGACCTTCATGCTTAAGTTACTTACTACTAAGCACTGTCCCAACCCCAGGGGAGACCGGGATGGACAGACTCACACAGCGCTAAAAGCCTTTGTGGTCATGGTTAGGCCCTTGACTTAAAAGGGACAACTTACGTAAGCATACGAATACATTTTTTCTATCAACATCCCAGCGTTGAAAAAGCTGTGTTTTTTAAGATTTTCTATTCTAAAATCAAAAGTGTGAAGCGAAATAAAGTGAATTTGTACCTACTGCTAATTTGCATTGAAAAATGACACAAATACACTATTTCTGGCAGGGAACGCAGGCTTAGACCCAGGACTGTTAATAGATACAGCTCGCCATGACGGGCCCAAAGCCAGTGCTGATTTATGGCAGGCCGGGACACAGCAGGGAAAGCAGTTCATCACTGATGAAGGGTTTTAGTATCTTCCAGACAAATGAATTCCACATATTGAATATTTAAAGCTGGGTTTGTAATGCTGCTATATATTTTCTCAAAATACAAGTTAACATAATAAATGGGCAGAAAGACCATTAATAAACTATACCAAGACTACCGGTGTTCCTACATGAGAAGCAGCACAGCCAGCCTTTACACACAACTCGCAGAATTAAGAAGAAAAAACAAAAGTTAAAATCAAGCTTTTCACTTTTATAAAAGAACGGGCATAAAGCGTTTGCACACCAGGCCCACGATCGCGGCACCAGCACCCCTACGCAGCCGCTTCCCTCCACCACCGCGGCGCCGGGGCCGCCTCCCCCGCCGCCGGGCCGCCGCCGCCGCCGAGGGCGGGCCTGGGCCGCCAGCCGGCGCAGCCCCACCCCGCTCCACTACGTCCCCACCGCTCGCCACAGCGGGCCGGGGCCGCTCAGCCCAGGGAGCCCGAGCCCCCGCCGGGTCTCACCTGGGCAAGAGCGACTGGAAACAAGACCGCACCTACGGAGGGGGCGGGAACCGTTTGAAATGGCGGCGCGCGGGGCGTGGCTCGATCGGTCAGTCATGGCGGGCGGCTGTTACCTGCCTACGGCCGCGCCGTCGTCAATGCGGGTTCTGTCGGCGGCGGCTCCTCAGAGGATGAGGCGGGTGCTGGTCGTCTGGCGGTGGCCGCGCTGCCCGCGGGCCTCCCTGGCTGTCGCTAAGTGAATAAAGCCCGGCCGAGGCTGGCACGGAGGGCTGTGGTGGCGCCCTCAGGGGTGTCCCTCGCGCACCCGAGGCAGAGGGCAGCCCTGTGAGATGGCGCAGCCCTCACCCGGGGCCTGTAGAGGTGTTTCAAATGCAAATGTCGCCAGGAACCCGACTCCCGAAACGCGTTTGCCATTTAATCTTTAATGCTTCATCATATAACGTGGGTTTTTTTGAGAAGGATGTAGGAAGCTGTGGGCCGGAGCAGCCGTATCAAAGTTCTTGGTTTTTAAGGCGTTAAAATGGACATGCAGATCTGGCATTTTTGTCTAGGAGAAGGAAACGAGGATGGCCCCAGTAGTTTAACATCCCTGTCGAGAATAAGCAAACGCCACCTGATGGCTTCAAAAACCTCTGGGAAGAAGGTCACGGGGAACCAATTTGGTCCTGGTTTTTATAATGAGATGTTAGTCAAAGATCTTTCCTTGAAATGATTTTGCTCACAGCATTTCTTCATGAAACTTTGTGGCCTTTCCACAAGAGAACAATTGAATACTTTTTACTTCCTCAAAGTGCATCTTAATGTTTCTACAAAGAGCAGTTATTGAGAACCCTGTAACGCGTCACAGCGTGATGAAGTACGCGGACCGAAAGTGCCACGGATGGGTCCTGCCCTGTCTCAGCCCACCGCCACCCTGGTCACCTTCCTTGCTTTTGCTCCTGAAAGGTACTGTCCGGGTTTTGCGAAGGAAAGGAATGAGTTAAATCAATTATAAGATTTATTTAGCTTTCTTATTTTACTTTCGGATTTTCAAAGAAACTAGATCCAGTGTAGTTTTATCATACACTGGATTACACTGATTAGAGTTCTTGGGTACTGGAGATAAGGAAAACAATAATACTAACACTGAGCTACAGGTTATTAAATAAAAACAGTTAATAGAACAAGGACGAAAGAGATGATGATAGCAAAAGAAAGGTTAAAAAGCTATTGGGGGGTTCTGTAGCCAATAGAAACTACATAGTTCATTATATGTGGTTTAACCTGAAGTCATCTTGAAATTTGTTACACATAACTCTCTATCTAAAAAGCCCAAATCCTTTGTGACAGGAGTTATGCTAAGGCCTGAGGAGTTAAGAAATTCTGGTTAAATACTGAGATTCAGGCTGAAGAGCCTAAAGCTGTAAAGGTACGTGAAGCATCCAGCTGTGAGTGTTACAGCACCTACCTGCCCGCTCAGGGCACAGCTGGGCTGCACAAGTCCCCTTTGCCAGCTGCCGGAGGAAACTGGTTTTAGACATAGCATGAGGGGAAAGCTTTTCCTCTGCTTCTTCCAGTTTTACAGAAAAAAATCCTATCATTTGTTCTAGACACCATGACTCAAAAATTGCAGGTAAAGTAAAAGTAGCAAGGAACCTCGTGTTATTGAATTTGGCCCATCTATGGCCTGAGCCCATCGTACTTCCAAGGTCGGTTTTGGAATTATAGTAATGTGGGAAACACTGTAAAAGTAATGATCAAACAGTTGAGATGTTTGTTATACTGACTTCTTTAAAGTTTTATCTGTAGATCAGCTGCTGTTGGTATATGAGCTACTGGGATGTGTATTTTTCACTGGCTAAACATTTTAGGCCTCTGTGCAGTGTACGTCTACCAAAGCCCTGGAAAGATATGATGAGTGTTCAGCAAGTGCTTGGGTAATAGTTTGGGGAAAACTGTGAGAACTCATATATGTTTATCTTCTAATACAACACTTCTATGTTCTGAACTTAACCTCTTACATGGTACCTCTTCACATTTTAGTGAAGAGATTGGGTTCTTGGAGTAGGAAATTGGAACAGATGGACATCTCTTCTTCTTGTAAATGCCCTAAGCTCAAGGTGTGGTTAGGTCTCCTGTCTTAAATTAAAATACCAAGATGTTACTAGCATGATGCTGAGAATAGAATTGATTTAATTTAGGAGAGTATTCAATGTGCACTAGATATTTGATGTGTGATATTAAACCCAGCCATTTTTAAAAGAGCCCCACTGACATAGCTTGGGTTTATATCCATAGGAGTAGTACTGTAATTTCCTTCATCCAGTCCCGACTTACTGCATACCATTGCTCACACTTGGAGCAGCCTCTCAGTTGATATATGGCAAGTGGCCTCCCTCCCCTCCTGTGTAAAGCTCCATTTCAGCTCTAATGACCATTTGCCAGTCGGTTCTGTATTGTATTAGAACAATACAAAATTGGTTTCATTTATGCCTTTTTAGACTGTCAGTTCATGTAGTCTGGAAATCTCTTGTCTTTCTAGTTCATGCTGCATTACATAAAATGCCATGTTTTGAGAGCTATATAAATTATAAATACTAGTTAAGCTAAGAAAGAAGATACACAAGCATCCTATGAAATTTTATGTCGATCCTTCTTGCCATTCTTGCCTTACAGGGAAGGGAGACATGGTGTGCCTTGTTGCCTGCTTAGCCTTCCCTTGGTAACAGCTGCCATGGAGCTGAGGCATATTTGCCCCAGTGCCAGGCCGATCTTCATTTCCTTTGAGCTTTCCTCCTCAGTTAGTGACCTTCCTAGGAATGTGTTTGCCAAGATTTACATCGTGCAGGGTAATTTAACTGCGTGATCACCATTGTATCCACTACCGTTTGTGGATCTCTGAAAATTTTCCAGCAGAATGCTTCCTCCTTCAGCCATGTATATGAACTCTGAATTTTGTCTGACTTTTATTTCTACCTTGGTCTTCTGATATAAATACTGTTCAAATAAATAAAATAGTGGACTTCATTAGTTATGCTAACTGTCTCTATTTGAACTTCTAGAACAGAATAATTTCTCTGAGAGACGCATCTTTATAATCTCTCCATAAGCTTAAGGCTTTTCTTTCAGAAGAATGGAGTAAGAACTTTGATTCAGAAAACACAGCATTTTGGAGAAGACAGTTCTTGGGTAAATATGTTAAAATTGAGAATCAGTTCACAACCTATTTTCCTAAGCCTCACAAATACTTCGTCAACAGAGGTTCTGTAGAATCCTTATTAGCGGATTGCGGATAGTTATGAAAAAAAAAAATAGATGAGCGGATTTCTGTGGTGCGTACTTCCAAGATTAAACTTTCATCAAGTTTCCTCTCACTGCTAAGCAGTCTTGTTGCTCAAGCTTGGAAGGGGCCATGGCCAGGGAGTGCCACGCTCAAGGGGACTGTTAAGGGGCTGAATGCAGCTGCAGTAGGGATAGGAAAGCTGTGGAGGCATTCCTTCTGTGTCTGTCTTCTTTACACCACACTGGACAGTGCTGGGATGAGAGCAAAGACATTAGTATCCCACTATCACCAGACTAATTCTGTTCATGAAGCGTACAAAAAAATCATATTCTTTCTGTGAAATAAATGTGCTGCACCACTCCGGAGAGCACTGAGTGCTCAGACAGTAATACTTGAAACTGGAAAATTGGCTACTTATGTCTTGTCAGGCTGAATAGGGATCCACCCATGTGATCAGTTGGCCAAATTTCAGTTCAGAGCAGGCATTTAAACCCTGAAAATTACAAAGACATATTTATTGAGAATACCTAACTAGTTAGCCAGTATTCTTGGATATAGAAAGACAACCAGCACAGAGCTGAAAAGAGTAATAATTTGTTCCTCTTTTTTTGCTTTGTTTGGTTTAAAATGGGGCAACTGGTATCTGTTTACAGATACAATAAATGTGACAACATCTGAAAAAAGGCAGTAAATTTCTTTAACTGAAAGACCCACCAGGTTTATGCAGTATGTGTGCCAATGACCTTCATTCCTTCAGAATAGCTCATTAAAGTTACATAATAACAATGAAAGCATACAGGAAAAGTGAAAACCTGCCATGGTTCGCTATAGTATCGAAGCAATCTGTGCTTAACTTTGGCATGTTATATTAAAGTGAAAAAAGTTCTCTTTGCACCTGCTAGTGTGCTTTATAGTAGTTATTGTCTTCAAACACTCCAAACTATATTGATCTATTGGTTGTTTTGTTTCAGCTTTACAGTGTAGAAGGAGATTTCCTCTAATGTTTCTTATAGTTTGTTCACGCCTCATTGATTCAGATAATTTTTGAAAAGGAATAAAGAAAAACATCCTCTGGATGACCAGCGGGAACTTTAAATAGCGTAGCCACTCTTCTCTGTCCAGTAAAGCCATTAAATGATAAACTATTGATTTTTATAATACAATTAAGTTGCCAATGATTTCTCAAGAACTAATTTTACATTTTCTGTATTATGCACTCAGCACATTATCTGTTGTAAATCGGATGATAGTGTTCTTAGTCTGGAATGAAACCATCTTCATGCTATTCTCAGAATGAAACCATCTTTGCACTAGGCGCAGTACTGCAGAGGATTTCACCTTTGAAATTAACTGATGGCATTTATCAGTTTGATCATGATGTGTAGGTATATAATAAAATTTTTAAACACTGTAATCTGCTATTATTGGGACATCCTTAAGGTAGATAGATAGCTTATCACGCCTAAAACGTTTTAGCGACTTGGCACAGACAAGAATAAAAATTGGCATTTCACAAGAAGCCTCATGATTCAGGGTTAAAATGGACGGCTATCTGGAGTCACAGAGGAATTTCTTCATCTCTCCATCACACAGATTGTACAATGAAGGAGAATGCCATTGAGTATTTCCACTGAAGTAGCATGAAGTATTAGAATGCAAGATATTGGTTGCAATGGGTCAAAATGGTCGCTTGTATTCTGACATTTCCTGTATTCTTTCATGCTAAGATGGGATAAACAGAGCCTTTATTTGTTCTGATTACTGTGGGGTTTTATTTTTTGTTTTCTTTCCACTTTTAATTTTATTTTTACTGACAAGATAGGAAAAGAAGTCAATATATAGTTTGACGTTGCTCATCCAACTTGTCAGATTTTTGTTTAGTGTTTTGATAGTGTTTTTTCATTTATTTATTGTTCACGTTGTTAGGGTTTAAGGTTTCTCCCAGTATGCACCACATATAAATGCCTCTGTTCTGATATCTCTTAAATTAATCTTTTCTAATTAATACTGGGTTTTGCAGAAATACAAATACTTTCAAATGAAATTCTGTGTGCATTTGGAATACAGATAAACCTACAAACCCAAATACAAATTTCAAGAAACAAAGACCATCTGCAGTTTTCAATGATTTCCTTTGGGCTGAGGCATCGGATTCCATACAGCATTCTCCATTTCGGCTTTATGAAATTGTTCTGTGGACAAGTCTTCATAAAGACAGATTTAATGCAGATTCATGCCTAGGTTCCCCTAGTCTAACAACCTCAACTTCCTCTGTCTCTTGTGACTCCCTTGAAGCAATGACCCCACTCGTCTTTCCTTTTTCTTCTATAATATTTACACATTCCCCAATCCTGTATTTTGGCCAGTTTTTGTTTTCCTAAAACTCTTCTTCCCACAGTGCAGAGCTCCCAGATGTCCTAAGTCCTCTATGTGCTTTTTTTTGCTCAGCAGCCAGAAAAGAAAGTACGTTCTGTGTTTTGTCCAGTGCGGAAGATGTGCAGAATGGACAGCCAGTACATGTATATTAGCCTGGCTGCTGCCAAAGAAAATGAATAGAGGCTTCATTCTTCCCACCTTTCAATAATGGCAGCATTAATAACATCTGTTCTCCACCCTGCTGTTGATTTTCGTAAAACTTGCAGGAACTTAGGATATTCCATATGAAATAAGGCTAAAAAAATGTCACAAATTTTGAGAGGAAGATTTTGAGTACTTCCAGGGAGTACGTGACCTAAAGAGTCTTACATTTCTGTGTAATACACTATATTCTGGAAGTTGACTGACTATGGCCTTTTGTTCATATCTTTGGCCTGAAATATCAATCAATATATACTGTGTTATGAATGAGGAGTTGGTTATCCAAAATAGGAAAGACTGAAGTTGTGTTCCTCTTTCAGATACAGTCAGCTCTATTTTCTGTTGTAAGCAGAGAGGACAGGGGCCATGTCTTAGATAGTTGGTTTAAACAAGTTAAAACAAATGTTTCTGTACATTTCTAAGAGGGAGCTGACAAATTCTTTTGTCAGGAGGAGAGCATAAACAAACCCAAACCTTCTGAAATGAATGTGACGTGCCTTTTATAAGTTTATATGCTTGCTTGCAGAGACTTTGTAGTAGGTCACGTGACATAAATACATTGCTCCCTTCCAAGGCACGAATTCTGTACGACTTTAACTGATTCCTCTTAAAGAAAAAAAAAAGCAGCATAACTTAAATTGCCCTAACTTTCATTTTAAGTTAATGAACTAAGTGCTGTGGGTTACCTGTGGGGGAGCAGCCACCCTCATAGAGGATAGTTTGTGGAGAGGTACGTTTATTTACTTCTTACCAGTGTGCTGCATTGCTAAGGTGAAAGCACACCATGCTTTTGTGTGCACTGATGATTTGAGCTTTCATAGAGTTTTAGCAGAACTCTGCTAATATAGTTTATATGCTTTCAACATTAGGTGTTATGGATAAAGCCAAACGCATGGTAAGTGTAGACAAATAGGCTTTAGGGAATTGCTGAAATAGGAAAAGTTTTTCAGTCTCTTCAACTTCTGTCGTGTTACCTCTGGCCTGTGTGGAAGCTTGAGATACAGACCAGAGTGATTTTAAAGATGGAGCATCTTCTCAGCTCAGGGGGTTGCGCGACAGGGTAGAAGAATTTGGGGTGCCAATCACTATATACAGTAATACTTCATTTCATTATCACCTCCTTCCTCCTTATTTCCAGATGCTTCCCAAGCAGATATATCCCGAACAAACAACTGTACCTAGGGAAAATCAAACTGGCATAGTTCAGGAGTTTACATGAGTCCTGCACACCAGCAACATCATGATGATGTGAAACTCTGTTTATTGGCTCAATTCTTCATGAATGTCATTATGAACCTGGGAAAAGAAATGACATTTTTTACCTTGTCCCTTCCCTGACTAAACTTTTTGTTCTTTTTGGAGCTTACTGCTAAAGATGTAGTTTTCTGACTGCTACAGAATATGCTGTACCTTGATATAATGTGAATCTAAAGACAGTGAAGATGGGGAGGTTCTCTGCCCCAGGTAGCTGCTGAGAAAAATAGGGTTACTTAGGTCCAAGTGATGATGGAATCTGGTTTAGCTCGGCAGTGGCAAACATTGGCACTGATGTCACATTTGCCACTAATAGAGGTTTGGATTATGAGCAATGAAGGTGAACTGGGCTGGATAAAAAATATAGCACCTGGCATTTTTGCAAACAGTCTTTCAGCAACTTGCCTTTTTGGCTACTGCTTAGCACTGATTTGATGGAATACATTGAGGATAAATCCGTGGGGACATCTTTGATAAGATAACTCATTTTCTATATAAAAAAATGCAATTGGACTCTTCTAGCTGGACTGCAGTTGTGTATGTGATTTGGCATCTCTTAGGGAGATTAGAGATAACGCTCATCAGAAAGAAAGTTGCAAAGTGAGTAAAAAATGATATAAAGGTCTGAGAACTACAGGAGACACTGGACAGTTTTAGTTGAAGGGGGAGGTTTCAGGACAATTATTAAGGACTCGTCTTCTGACTAATCTTTTTTGGTATTTTTGTTAATGTCATTGTTCCAAAAAAGAGATGTGTACTCGTAAAATATACAGGTGACTGAACTCTGAATAGGAGCAGCCTGTCAGATAGGAAGAACTGCATGAACTTAGGGCCCAGAGGAGTAGAAATCAAATGAAATTCACTGCTATGTGGTGCAAGGTCATGCATTTGGAGACTAATAAGCAAGCTCATATATGGGAAATGACTGAGGAAGCAAAAGAAGTGCTGAAGCTAAAGAGCAATGTTGGCAAGAGGACAAATGAGTATAAAGCAATCATGAATACAATTAAATTTGGGAACTGGAAGGACATTTTTAGTTGTCGATGAAGTAAAATTCTGGAACAGCTTTCCCGTGAAAGATGTGGGGGCAAAAAAAAATTCTAATGCCTTTTAAGACAAAACTATGTAAAGGGGTTATTATGAAATGGTGGCTTGAACGAGGAGCAGACTAGACTCCAAGAGGTTCTGTTTTCTTTTTTCTTAAGAACAAAGTTGTATATCAGTTCAATTTCTTGCATATTTGTCTCTTCATTTCTTGGGATTGAGACCCCAAGACCTGATCTTGGATAGATATAGAAAAATGGGAAAGTATTAAACCATATATAAATCTTTTAATTAAAGTTATTAAAGATACCTGGTAAATTATTTTACCGAAAGGTACCAAGTCTTTCTTATTCCTCAAATCTTACATGTAGCTTCTACTGCTAATTCTTTATTTACTATAACTAAAAGCAACTAAACAATTTTCTTTGCACATACGTCCCACTGCACGCAGTGACAAGTTTGTGGGACATCTGTTTGCTCTGAGGCAGAGTTGGATATTTGAGAGTAATTGATTAATACATTCACAGTGTTTCTTGTAGTGTGTGCCACCACTGCAAAATGAGAGTGAAGGAACAAAGAACGCTTTGCATCTGTCAAGGCCAGCATGCCAATGCGCAGAGATCACAGTGGGGAGAACAGGACAAGCCAGTACAAAATGCTTCTTTGCTCTTGTATCCTTTTAAAACATTCTTTTTATGTATCAGCCCCGTGCAAAGAGCCAGACCCTCATTTGTGGCTGCATGTGAAGGTGGCATAAAGGCTGTCTTTTATGCCACAAGTACCCTGAACCATCCAACTTCTGCTGCAGTTCCTAGTGAAAGCTCACCTCCCATGATTTGTCTGCCAGTGACTGTAGAGGCTGTGCTGACAGCTTGGGACCGCGGCGCGTTCAGGGTGCCCTGGAAATGTCCCCTTTCCTGGGGTAACGTAGAATTGGCAAGGAAGGCCGCTCGCCAGTGCCTTGCTAACGGGCGTTAGGGCTGCCTGAAGCCATTAGAATAGCAAATGGCAGCTGGCGTGCAAAGTGAGATCAGGCTCCATGGATGTGAGAAAGGTTTTCCTGGATATAGCCTTAGGTGTTTGAGAGGAGAATGAGGCCTCTGTCTCCTGTGGCTTCTGCGCAAGATGCTGCAAATCGTGTCAGCATTTTCCTGTAAGGATGAGTAGGAATGCTTTGGGGGAATACTCTGAGGGTCAGTCAACAAAGTCAATTGCCTTTCAGGCTGTATTTTGAATGGTTATGTGGGGCCATTGGCACTGAACTGAAATGGGAAAGAGATCTCTTTAAAGAGCTGCAAAACCATGAGGCGTTTTGCACTGGCTTTTCTTGCTTCTCCTGCTGTGATCCCTATACACTGCACGCCAGCCATGGCAGATGCAAGGCATTTTTGTTGCCTCATTTTCAGTCTGTGGCTGTGATATCTACTACATCAGACGCTGAGCGCCTATTACGCACTCTCTCTCAAATCCACTCAGTTCCTTCTCCCAGTAAATATGTTGTACAGATTCTGGCTTGGTTTGGATATTTTTTGTTGTTGTTGTTGTTTATAAAATTACATTAAAGATATCTAGCTTTGCATTGTTTAAATTACTGATAATTAAGCTAATCCATGAATTTGTATGCTACTTTATTTGCTTCTGTGGTGCATGTTCCATGGCTTCAGTCGTCCTCATATCAGGATTGTGCATCTGCCCAGAAGAAATCAGTCTTTCAGATTGCATTTTAAAATATAATGTTATATGTTGTGGTTACGCCACTTCGGATCTGATTGTTTCTGGATACAGCTTTTCCAGATTCAGCCCTGGTGAGGTTGCTGCTGAGGAGCTAATAGAGCCTGCAGGACAAGATGTGTTCTCCTTTGGGGTTGGTGCCAAAGCCCAGCTCCAATTGTGCTTACAGCTTCCCAGCTCCCAGAGCTGTGGATGCTCATCATTCAGTCTCATTGTCAAAGTGAAGCACTTGCCATGAATAACAAGATCTCGAGGACATCTTAGCAGTACTCTGAGGATTAGGACAGTTGTACAAATCTAAATAAATCATTAGGAAAACTTGGAGGGGCTGGGGCAAATGACTTAAATATATGAGAATTGAATATTCTACCAGAAGAAATATTCAAATATCTGGGATGAAGTTCTGTAAAACTTCTTTCCGAGAAGGAAAGGTTGTAATACTGAGTAATCTTAACCAACATGTGGAATTCAGCAAAGATCTTATTTTTTTGACGCTTTGTCTAGAACAGTAGCATTTCTTAGCATCAGCAGCCCCTAGGATATATAATCAAGGTTCTTTTCTGTTTAAAATTTCTATTTTAAACTTATAATTCATCACGATGAGTAATTAAGCATTCCTGGTACAGAACAACAATTAAAATAATAGATTATTTGATGAAAATTCTTACAATGATATATCCTAAATACACAGGGCTGATTCAAATAAATATGTTTGGCGTGTGGTAGCGATGTTACTCAAATTTCTATCTGGCAGGTGCCCACAAAACAGTAATCCTCATCCTTTGTGACACTAAAGAAAGCATTCTTCAGCAGGCTTAGAAAAGAAGCTCAGGATCTGAGCTGGCAGCAAATGTGCAGTGCTCCCCCCACTCTACCCTTGAAATTGTCAATGTAGGGGAAGTCTGAAAAACTTGAGAAGAAAAGAATGTAATGCCGATATTGCTGCTCCTGCTGCTGCTTTGTATCTGTCCGAGAGATCACCCTTCTCCCACCCCTGCAATCTGCCCTCCGTGACCCTATCTATGACCCCTCACCTCCCTAACATGCAGGGGGAGGATCCTTTGCCCTCCGCACTCTGGTCCACCACAAAGAAGGACTCAAAGTAAATGTGAATTTCTGAGGGTCTGCCTATATTATGTCTGACTAGCTCCTGATTTCTCACTGTAGATTTCCCGAATTCAGCTCTCAGCAACACTTAGAAGCTACAACACTGTTTCAATATATGCCCTTACTATTCTCCAAGAGATACTGCCACAATTATATTAATGGTATATAGCTGTTTGTTTTCTAGAGTCTGTAACAACTCATTTGCTTCCCATGTATACATTATAATGATTTTTTGGGCGGTTCTCAAAACAATTTTATAGCTTATTTTCTAAGTATTCTTTCCATTTTTAAATCTCACATAGCAAAGGTAACAGGTAGGTGCAGTGAAAAATTTTTACTTTAAAGAAACCCGAACATATTCCACTTTTATGGGATTGTTGACATCCCTTGTTTTCCAGAGGTATGCTGATGATTTGCAAATGCCTCATTTTTCATGGTTGCTACATCTGACTGGGTATCAGGTAATGAATTATACATTTTATGTAGTGGTGATGTATTAATTTCACACTAGAATCTGTAAAGATATTAAATTTACAGATAAAGCATAATTTCTCACACTTCCAGAAATGAACATTAATTCTTTTCACCTCAGAAGGAATCTGAAAGGGCTTGTTGCATTTCATAAGAAGAAATATAAATCTGGCACCTATTTGGAAGATGAAGTCCATTAAAATACCAGTAAAGTTTTACAATTTTCTTTCATGATTTTATATTAATGTAGAACTCTGAAATATGAGGTAATGCTCTACAGAAATGTGGGATGTATTTACTTAAAGAAACCCTATCCCAGAGCCCTCCACCACTTCATACTATCCCTTTAGATTGAGTTCTTCCAGGTGAAAGTAATTTCATAACTGTAAAATATTCTGATATTTTATCATTTGTCTGAAGTTGAGAATGAACTGTAATTCATCTTCTTTGTTGAGGAGGTTGATGAAAAGGATGCATTTGCATAAATATACCATTACCATTTCACTACATCACACTAGGTTTTTTTCCTTTTCATAAACAATGAGCTCTCAGGTAACAACAGCGTTATACATACTAGATAGCATACTATGATAACACACGACACATTTCTGACACTTGACTCATTCCTTATAAGCCACTAGTCATATAATCTGAGTGTATAGATGAGTGCTGGTCAAATGGCTCCCCAGTGTTTCGCATCTTTAAATGCTGGAGATTTTGATTTCCACTTTTAGGCAGCTCTGCTCTCCAGTGTAATAAGTAGCACTGAGTTGCAACTGTTCAGCTGGTATGGCTAATCAACTATTAACAAGATTGATTTGAAGTTATTTTGGTAAGTAGAAGCTTTGAGTTTGATTTATATTAATTTTGGGGACATAAAATTCCCAATGTGTGCATTCTGAACAGCTCCCAGGAGTCTGTGAATCCTCACTTTAATTGCAAATCTTAAAATATAATTAATTTAATTACAAACGGAAAGCATCCAAATGTTCAGAATGGACATGTGGGTTTTTTTGCTATTTATTGCTTTCTAATTTCAATAATCCAGTTAGGGATCAGAACAGTAGCAATATCTTGTGATTTAAGTGATCAGTGACCCTCTGTGAATATCCAGTACAGGATTCCTGAAGTGGACAAGTTGCAATCACAGAATCACACAGAATCACAGAATTTTCAGAGTTGGAAGGGACCTCTAGAGATCACCCAGCCCCACTCCCCTGCCAAAGCAGGATTGCCCAGAGCACATCACTCAGGACTGCATCCAGGCGGGTCTTGACAATCTCCAGAGAAGGGGACTCCCCCCCTCCCTGGGCAGCCTGTGCCGGTGCTCTGTCACCCTCACCGTAAGGAAGTGTTTCCGTGTATTTGAACGGAACTTCCTGTGTTCTAACTTGTGCCCAATGACTCAGACAAAAGATGGATTTATTTTTTTTTTTTAGAACTGGTGAATATGGTAAGTGGGATTGGTTTGACAAAGAGAAGAGTTCATGCTTATGGCCAAAATTATTTGTAAAAATATCTCACTTGCAAACAGGTAGATTTATCTCTGTCCTTGCTAGTTGTGATACTCCATTGTAGAAAGCATCCATCATATCTTTGCTACAATGGGAAGTGTGTGCTTTTTTGAATGGTAGACCAAGCCCATTAGACCTTTATACTTTCTCTTTGGCTAATTTAACCAGCAAATTTCATTATCAAATATGCATTGCAGTAATACCTCTTAGAAACCTTTACCTCCCCGTCTTTTGTTTACACATTCATACGTACATAAAGACCTTTCAGTAAGTCTGAATCTTTTCAGGGAAATGGAATTTACTTAACGTGACCATTACAGAAGCATAGAGATAGAGTGCTCTATGTATTAATCAGTTAATTACTGCTGTTGCTTCAAAAATTATTAATCTCTCCGATGCATGTTTTCTACTCATGTTATCAAATGATACCTTTTTTTGCCGAGGGGTATCTGTCCCTAATATAAACCCAGCTATTATTTTGTACAGTACTTGACAAAGAAACTCTTTTTCTTATTGTGTACTTGTGGTATATCACTTATTAGATATTTGCACTTGCCTTTTGCCTTAAAGAAACCATACTTAATAATCTTCCTTTCTCTCAGCAAAAGCTTTAAGATAAGGGGCTGTTCTAGCTCTACCTATTACAAAGTTGCTGCACTTTATGCAGAAAGCTATTTCAAGAACATAACCATTTTCTTGACCCTTTTAATTTTGGTGTAATAGTATGTGTTTTTCCACACCAGTAAATCTGTCCGTAGAGATTTCCGGAAGCACGAGTGGTGATTTCATAGTTAGGGTCTGCACTTGAGTTTAAATGAAGAATTCAGACTTTACCTTACGCATAAAATGAAGTAAATCTTTGAGTGTGACAATTTATCTGAAAACCCATTAAAATAAATTCATTATTATTTTAGGAATTAACATGAAATGAAAATGGATTTTGAATAAAATTTAGTGCCCATTTTGAGACTTTTTGCCAGACGGAACGGAATAACACTTTGAACTTCTCAAGCTACATAAACTTAGTGAATTCTTACTTGGATTTGAATTTTTACGTAGGATAAATGATAATTTTTCACATTGTTCCTTGTGCTTGCTGAAGTGGTTGAAAGTGGTTGAGGACGTTTTTCTGTGCTATAAAGGAGCTTCATCTTTCCTCATGGCTACTGACTGTTACTGCCCTTGCTGGCATTGCAGTAGGAGGTGGCCCCCAGCTGGTCTTTTGGAGAAGGAAGGGCCTACATGATGAGTGGTAATTGGAAGGACAGGTGGTGAAGGCATGGTCGTCCCTTAAAAATTAGGAAAAAAAAAGTCAAATAAAAACAGTTTGTCTTTTGCAGACATTTGATATGGAGGGACTGGAAAAGTGGGTACAACTGAAAAAGAACTCAACAGTCTGTGAATTGAGTAGGTATTAAATACAGTACAGAACAGATACTTCTTATCATACTTTGGTGTTTCTAATGACACAGAGATGGAGTGATCTGCTGGAGGGCTCTGTCACAGCAGTAAAAATGCACACTAGCCTCTCAGAAAACGTAGTGGCTGAGTGGAGACATGCGGGTGTATAGGTAGGTTAAGGAAATGAAACATGTCTGTTATGGATTTTAATTTCACTTGGGGGATTTAACAATGTGATATTTTACAAACTGTTCTACATATGTATTTAAGCATGTGTAAATAAAAAATTCTGTATGTGTAATGAAACAAAAAGAAAGGATTTTTTTTTTTTTACATCAACAAATTATCTCTGGTCATGTACTTTTAAAACAACTATGGCCTACATCCGGTTTAATATTCAAAGATATTTTGTACAGTTCTAGTGCTCACTGGCTTTAATTATTCTATCACTATTCTGTGTACAATAAAAGGTAGGGTTCTCATTTAATTTATATTGATAATATTAATTATACTAGCATAAATACATGTATTAAAATGATCCATGAATCCATGTTGGGATGAGTAGGTTTTTGTTGGATTAAGTTAAAAAGGCCTATAGAATTAATTTAGTCGGACTCAGGTCATGGCACCAGTCATCATAAAGCTGCTTAACAAAACTAATTCCTGGGTGGTGCATAGGTGAAGTACTGAACAGTTTTGAGGGAAATAGTGTCCTGGCAATCTCACTGAAGGTCCAACATATTTACAGAAGATAAGCCCCGTGAAAGTGCATTGCTTCTGATGGAGGGCAAAGCATTGCTCACATCTTAGATTGAGAAATTACGTGTGCGTTAATCCCGTTCCCCCAGCTCAGAAATGCTGTTACATGCACTGCACATGCTGTTAGTTGTCTGTGGACCTTTCATTCTTCAGTGCTTGAAACACTATCCCTTTGGGTGGTTCTTGCCTCAATGCATCTTGACTTGGATACATGACAGCAGTTTCGTGTAGCTAAAAATCTGATTCCAGAGATCTTTTATTCAAGGGGCTTGGCTTTCCAGCCTGATTCCCCTTCCTGAGTATTTAAGATTTTTTCCTCTTGAGAGGAAGAGGAGGGAGTCTGAAGTAGCTGGCAGTTTCGCTGGCTGTGTATTATAGTAATGTTAATCATGTCTGATGTGCCAGTCTTCCCTGGCATCAGTTCTGTTTGGTCACCACATTCTCATGGCTGTTTGTCGGCACTTAGCCAAACAGATGAACTTTGTGCAATTACTAAAATGAAGAATGCAAATGTTCTGTATAATTCCGGATCCAGTCTTGCTTCCATGACTATCATTGGGAAATTTACTACTGAAAGGAGTCTAGATGATTGTATATGGAACATTTCCTGTACTCTGGAAATGTTGAGCTCTAATGGGAAGTATTTTTTGTAAATCTTGTGGTTTTTTTTCTATTAATTTGGTTTTATGCCAAATAGATTTTTTTTGCCACACGTAGTCCAAAGAAGTGTGAGGCTGTGGAGAAGTATTCCAAAACACACTTTTCACCACTTGCATTTATCACTACTAGTACTTTGTAATGGGTTGTATTTTGGCATTTTTACTCAATGTATTTTTACCTATATTTTTAAAAATCTTAAAGTGAATACATGAATTAATCAGATCCTGTAATCCATTCATTTGCAGCTACTAAGTTCAGTGAAGGCTCTGTGGCAAAATGGAATCACATGCTGCAGCATTCAGTCCTACCTTAGATATCAGCAATTCCAGAATGTTTTACTGCCTTAAATTGTCCTCTTAGCAGGGTGCGTTCACCATTGTCACTCTCTTGCTTTTGCCAAAGCATGCACATCTATGGTCCCATATTTGAGAACAGTAGTTGACATAAAATGTATAACGGATTGTTTCTGTCAGTCTATATTTTTTTGCAGATTGTGTTGTCTGCAATGGTTTGCAAAAGAACTTTAGGATTTGTCTCCTAAAATGCTGCTCTTCGAGCAATCCAACACAGAATCTCCTTTTTTCTTAAATATGTGATGACTTGTAGATTGCTTTATGAGCTCTCTTCCTGGCTGCTCCATTGCCCCCCAAACGATCTCAGGTTGTCCAGACCTTTCCCCCTGAAAGATGGGAAGCTGAACCGAGTACAAGTGGGTCAAGCAGGAAGTCATATCACATCGTGCCAGGAGCAAGGCAATTCTTATAGGAAAAATTTTGAATTTTGCATGTTGGATAATTGACACATGGTACAGCTGCAGAGTTGTGGGGTCTACCTGACTGTCATGGACAAGAAGACTAGAGCGGCTGACACCGCTAGAACTTTATTCAAACTGTCCACATACGCTGACAGGTAACTGTGACATATGCTTTGTTGCTGTCCAGATTCAAGCTTAGCTCTACAATCATAATGCTAAAAAAATATGTATTTTGCATTCAGATTCTGGATGCCAATGGTATGATCCAGTGTGGTGAATGTGAGGTGAAGTCAATAAGAGTTTGACTTTTGTTTACTATCGCTTTTACAGAGGAAAATGATTTATTTAGATGTCATAAGCTCAAATTCTGCATCCACAGATAATTTAACCATGTCTTTAGAGATGAAAAATGGAATCCAACTACATGTCCTCTTTGCTCTACTAGAAATTGATGAAATAACATTACAAAATAGCCCTCATCACCAGCAGAGAAATTATTAAGAACTGGTTAGTCCAAGAACAGAGTTGTGATTGGATAGCAAAGAATTCAAATTTTGTTCTCAGGCTCCAGGGTTAATAGTAATTCATTAGGGTTGTATATTTTTACTGAAATTTGGGAGTTCTGACACTGCTAAGGGTTTAAATAGTTTTTTCTCATTACTACTGTAATTTTAAAATTCTTTTAATAATTGATTCGCTAAATGCAATCGTATTAATTCCTCATGACACCTGTTCTGCAGAAACTGAAATTAAAGTTAACATCAGAATAGTGTTAGCAGGTTTAATTCTTATTAAAGTGCCAGCCATAGAAATAGGGATGGATGAGGGTATACTAAGAAGGTATGGAGCTGAAACTGAAGGACAGTAACACAAGATGACGTTGTTAGCTGCTGTGGGGGAGCAGACGGCTCTGGCTCAAGGCTGGCAAAAGAGCATACGGTTATTCCTTGCAGAGCCCAAAGCAGTGCGCAGGAGCCCGTCTGCCACCCAGAGCCCTCCGGGCTGTTCCAACACGTGGCTGCTCGCACTCCCAACCAGCTAAGAAAACCCTACTGCACTGACACTTTTCCCGTTTTCCTCTGGTCACATGCTTTGTGCTTACAATGCAGAGATAAAAATATTTCTATATCTTCTCTAACTTAGTAACTGGGGTGGCCTTCTAGGGAACGTTCCATGCCTTTTGGTAGCTATAATCAGGAGATACTGCAGCAGGATAGGCTGCACCCGATTCAAAGTGCTAGTACCTCCTTTTTCACAGTAATAATTTGTGTGGTTATTAAAGACAATGAATTTATTGTAGTGCGACTACTAGTTAATATTGCAGTACTTAGCACCTGGCAGCCCTTGAACTCAAAGTGCTTTACAAAGGCAGCTGAACGTTTTCTTTCACGGTTTTCTACTGGGCCAAGTGGGGCAAAGGAAGGTTAAAAACATGCATCGTAAGGCTGTGTTTGTCTATAAAATGTTTTCAAAACAGTATGCCCTGCTAGGTTGTAAGCATTTAAGACAATTTTATATCTCCCGTGAGTATGAGGTCTTAAAAACCAAGTGCATACTTAAGTCGGCAGCCCTTAGCTGCCATTGTGGTGCATTTGCAAATCCTGCCTGACTCACTGTGAGCTGCACCTGCATACAGCAACAGAAGAAGGGTTTATCTAGTTGCAATAAAAGTAACAGCTTGTTTCATAGCATAAATAAGGATTGTACAGTTTCATTACCTGCACATCATGGTTCAGAGCTTGTAATGTCATACATATGGGCATTTGTTTATTTATAAATTACAATCATGGCCTTCAGCTATGCTAGCAGAGGGATCATCCTGTATATCTTTGTTTAGAAGGCAGGGCTTTGATTGCATATAATTGCTTTCCCCTGCCGCTTTTCTTAAAGGTGCGTGTGATAAAGGAGCAAATATTGTACTAAACAAGAGCAGCTAATGAATGAAGGGAAAGTCTGTATAAACTGTGCTGTAAGTAGGCAGCCGCTAAATTGAAATGGCTTCTAATCAAGGCTATTTCTGTGCATAGCATTGTAGTCTGTAAATCAGATAGGCTTACCCCGAATCTGTCTGTGCCGCTTTATTTATGAGTCAGTTCTAATTTCAAGTGGTCATGGATTGTAATAAATACTTCAGCAACATGGCCCTGTTTCTTTATGCCAGTGCAAGAATGAAGTCAGAAAGGAAATCAAGTGCGGAAAGGGAGAGGTGGCTCTAGGCCATATTTGTTCTGGTTTTTATTGAGAATGCTCAATACTTATGAGACTTCAATGAGTCAGAGAGATTTCAAGACTGCTCTGGCTTGCATTCGGGGTTCCTGTAACTTCCATGAGATTTTCCAATGGTAACAAATACAGTAAGCAGTGCACTTCAGTCTTTTCCTCCTTGTCTCTATCAAGCCCTTAGCCATCATCCTGGGCTAGAACTAGGAAAGGAGCAGGCAATAAATCTCTTATTTCCTTTGCTAGCCAAAAGAAGTTCTTTGCAATGAAAACATGTCTCAGAGGCCTGTGAGTCACCACAACAGTGTAAAAGATGCAGGTTACCTTCCAGAGCTAAAAGATGTATAAGTTTGTTAGTACAGTTATACCTAAGCTAACTGGGGCGAGAATGTGCTATAAGGTTGCTATGAGGTAACGATGCTGGGCAAAATAGCCCGGGAATAGCAGTGACAAGTAAGTTCTGAAGAAGTTAGTTCTAGGATCCAAATTTCCAGTATCTTCAAGTACTCGCTTTGCCCACAGCAGGAGTATTTTGTGACCTATTTGACACAAATCTACAAAATTCAGGCATACTTCTGCATCTTATAGGTGAACTTGTTCATATTCGCTCCCCCACCTGCTGTAAACCTACTTAAACCTTCACAGCTCTTAAGTGTAAGTGCTCTCTCATTGCAACAGAAAAGGCTTGCACTCCATTTATATCAATGTGTAGCTGGGACTAGTGAATATTGATTGGTGGGTCAAAGGTTTTGTGAACACAAACTTGCCCTCTTAATAGGCACCTATTAAAACAGTTTAATTCCCCAGTTCTTACAAAAGCAAAATACGTACAAAGCGTATACAAGTTAACTAAACAGAAGTTAATGTTTCCCTTCCCCAACCAATGTACCATTAATAAATCTTTCATTTTTCTGACAGAGCTACGCAAACCTTGACTGTTTTCATTATTGACTTAATTGCTTTTCACTTACAGGTACATGGCCTTTTCCTGTTGAAGGCTAATGCACATTTCCTTGACAGGTACAATAACCAGAAAGGTTTGAAAAATGATGGAATAGCCAATGCAAAGTGAAATGTGAAACCAACGTAATACAGGAGAAGGGCAAACCTTGAAAGATCCAGAATTCTGGTTCAATGTCCTTTGGGCCAGGCTGAGCTGCTTACGAATGTGCATAGAGGCTAGCACAGCACAGCTCAGTTTGAATGTAGCCTGTAACTATTACCAGGGCATCAGAATTTAACGGTGATAGGCAATAATAATAACTACAAAAATAATAACAATGATGACAACAACAACAGCAAATAATTAATAATAATAATAACAACAATAAAAATAATGCACAGTAGGGAACTTAACTAAAAATTTAGTAGGCCACATAACTTGCCAAGCCTGACTGCCTGTTGCCTTGTACCTCTGAATTACTTTATGAAATGTGCTGGAATCTGTGGCTATGCTGGGGTCTGTGGGTATGCATGGATGTGACTGCACAAAATCAATCTGAGAGTCACCTGGAGCCCATGAGCTTGAAATTATTTTGTAGGAATGGTATAAAATTAAGATATGCGGTAAGAGGTATAGTTTGAATTCTTAATTGGTCTGTATCTTAAGGGCTGGTTTCAATTATTTATTGTTGAATCTCTCTTCTGCTACCAACTTTTCATATAGAATTGCTGCCTTTGTTTTCTAGACTTTCAGCATCATTGGACACCCTTTCTCATATTGCTGGTGGATACATAGAATCATAGAGTCATAGAATGGTTTAGGTTGGAAAGGACCTTGAAGATCATCGAGTTCCAACCCCCCGCCATAGGCAGGGACACCTCCCACTAGACCAGGTTGCCCACAGACACATCCAGCCTGGCCTTGAACACCTCCAGGGATGGGGCCTCAACAGCCTCTCTGGGCAACCTGTTCCAGTTACTCACCACCCTCAAAGTGAAAAACTTCTTCCTAATGTTCAATCTGAACCTGCCCTCTTCCGGTTTAAAGCCATTCCCCCTGGTCCTATCGCTACATGCCCCAGTAAAAAGCCCTTCCCCAGCTCTCCTGTAGGCCCCCTTTAGGGACTGGAAGGCCGCAATAAGATCTCCCCGGAGCCTTCTCTTCTCCAGGCTGAACAGCCCCAACTCTTTCAGCCTCTCCTCAGAGGAGAGGGGCTTCAGCCCTCGCATCATTCTCGTGGCTCTCCTCTGCAGATGCTCCAGCAGGTCCATGTCCTTCTTATGCTGGGGACTCCAGAGCTGGAGGCAGTACTCCAGGTGGGGTCTCACGACAGTGGAGTAGAGGGGCAGAATCCCCTCCTTTGACCTGCTGGCCACACTTCTTCTGATGCAGCCCAGGATACAGTTGGCCTTCTGGGCTGCGATCGCACGCTGCTGGCTCATGCTGAGCTTCTCGTCAGTCAGCACCCCCAGGTCTTTCTCCTCAGGGCTGCTCTCCGGCCATTCCCCGCCCAGCCTGGATTTGTGCTTGGGATTGCCCCGACCCAGCTGTAGGACCTTGCACTTGGCCTTGTTGAACTGCGTGAGGTTGGCTTGGGCCCACTTCTGCAGCCCCTCCAGGTCCCTCTGGATGGCATCCCTCCCCTCCAGCGTGTCTACCTCGCCACACAGCTTGGTGTCATCGGCAAACTTGCTGAGGATGCACTCAACCCCAGTGTCCGTGTCGCTGACAAAGATGTTTAACAGTACAGGTCCCAGTACTGACCCCTGAGGAACGCCACTCATCACTGCTCTCCACTTGGACATCGAGCCGTTGACCGCAACTCTTTGAGTGCGACCATCCAGCCAGTTCTTTATCCACCTAGTAGTCCATTTGTCGAATCCATGTCTCTCCAATTTGGAGACCAGGATATCGTGTGGGACAGTGTCAACTGCTTTGTACAAGTCCAGGTAGATGACATCGGTTGCTCTTCCCTTGTCCACTGCCGCTGTAACCCCTTCGTAGAAGGCCACCAAGTTTGTCAGGCATGACCTGCCCTTGGTGAAGCCATGCTGGCTGTCACCAATCACCTCCTTGTTTTCTGTGTGCCTCAGCAGAGTTTCCAGGAGGATCTGCTGCATGATCTTGCCAGGCACAGAGGTGAGACTGACTGGCCTGTAGTTCCCCTGGTCTTCCTTGTTTCTCTTTTTGAAAATCAGGGTTATGTTTCCCCTTTTCCAGTCGGCAGGAACGTCCCAGACCGCCACGATTTCTCAAATATGATGGCTAGTGGCTTAGTGACCTCATCTGCCAGTTCCCTCAGGACCTGCGGGTGTGTATCTCATCAGGTCCCATGGACTTGTGCACCTTCAGATTCCTCAGGTGGTCTCACACTTGATCTTCACCTACAGTGGGCGGTTCTCCATTTTCCCACTCCTCGCCTTTGCATTCCGCGTCACGGGCAGTGCGGCCGCGGTCCTTGCCAGTGAAGACTGAGGCAAAAAAGTCATTGAGTACCTCAGCTCTGTCTCTGTCCCGGGTAACCAGTTCTTGCGTTTCCTTCTGGAGAGGGCCCACAGTTTCCCTAGTCTTTCTTTTCTCGCTGACAAACGTAAAGAAGGATTTTTTGTTTGTCTTAATGTCCCTGGCCAGATTTAGTCCTGTCTGGGCTTTAGCTTGTCTAACCCGATCCCTGGCTGCTCAAACCATTCCTCTGTATCCCTCCCAGGCTACCCGCCCCTGTTTCCACTCCCTATTGGCCTCCTTTTTCCTTTTGGTCATGTCCAGGAGCTCCTTGTTCATCCATGCAGGCCTCCTGGCATTTCTGCCTGCCTTCCTCTTGTAGGGATTCATTGCTCCTGAGCTTGGAGGAGGTGGTCCTTGAATATTAACCAACTTTCTTGGACCCCCCTTCCCTCCAGCGCTTCCTCCCATGGCACCACACCAAGCAGATTCTTCAAGAGGCCAAAGTCAGCTCTCCCAAAGTCCAGGGTGGTCAGCCTGCTGCGCACCTTCCTCGCTGCCTCGAGGATCTCAAACTTGACCATTTCATGGTCACTATAGCCCAGGCTACCCTTGAGTTTCACACTGTCTACCAGCCCCTCCTTGTTGGTAAGAACAAGATCCAGCATAGCTCCTCTAATACAGTCATATTAGATCATGATGCTGATTAGGGCAGGTGATATCTAAATTAAGAGGTAGTTTTCTATTTGACTCGGTCACCTGATATGCGCAATCCATGCTGCTGGAACGCTAGATATAAGCGTCAGAATCCTTGTTTCTCCCATTGGTGAGTGCGATTCCAGGGCAGATGAACAGGTCAGCAGGAGGGAACTGTGGGCCCTGACAAAGTCATCGCCACTGCTATGAAAGGCATCTATGGAAATAACAATTGCCGATTGTCCTGGTTCCGGCAAGGATGGGGTTAATTTCCCCAGGGAGCCGGCAGGGGAGGCACGTATTCCATCCCACGTGACCCACGCCCCGCTATAAAAGGCGCTAGCCGGGGCGGGGGGGTCGGTCGCCACTCGGGGGCGGGCTGCGGCGGTGCGGGTCCGGTCGGTGCGCTTCGCGGCGGTACTGTAATCGCGTTCTTATATTCCTTTACCGGTGTTATTGTTTTTCTTTTTTTTTCTTCCCTTTGTCTGTTCTGTTAAATTATAATATCTCAACCCACGAGATTTGCCCTTTTCTGCTGATTTTTCCCCCGGCTGTGGGAGTCGAGCGAGCGGCTGCGTGGTTCTCTGTTGCTGGCTGAGGCCAAACCACGACACCGATTCGTTTTAATAATGAAATTCCTACTTCCACAGAACTCAAAAGTATTTGAAAAGATTCCCATTCCAGACCTGCTGTAGGCGCAATGTTTAGAGTTGATAACATTATATATGATTACCTTATCCCAGCTCTGCTTCTTTATTTAGATTGTAAACTGCTGTTGTCTAAAACTTGAATTTACAAAGACTCACACAAGTGCAGCCCCACAAGGACTAGATTCTAAGAGACATAATACTACTTACTAAGTAAATTTTGATTTATATTTTCTAAATTTTGGAAGAATTGAAGGACTAGCTCTGCAGCCCAATGTGACAGTTGTGTAGAACTGAAAAGGAAGAAGTGTGTTCACAGCTTCTGTCGATTAACAGAACCAACAACTATGACAAAGGAAGACTCATAAAATGAGAATGCAACCCTCCATTAATTCCCGTATCTTTGTTTTGCTGTGCGATAGCTAAATTATAGGTTTCACAAATCAAAAGTTTTTCTTCTCTCAGTCAAGTTTACAATTAATAAAAAAATATGTAGGAATGCAGCAGTACATAATAGAATATTCTTCTGTGGTCTGGGGTGTAGGTCAGTGTGTGTCTGGGAAAAATATAAGCTTGCTGATGAGGATTTACTTCAGAAGTGTGGGAACGTAACAACTACAGACATGCTGAGTGGGGAGAAAACATCCGGGTTTTTTTTAAATCAGTTTCTTCCACGGTATCCACACATAATACAATACTCTTAAAGGTCTAATTCAAAGGGTATCTGTAACAACGCTGGGGCTATTTGTAAGCATTTTCAAAGCATTTCTTTGGTTAGTAAGGTTCATTATTTAAGCCATTCTGGTTTTCATGCTGTGTCTTTTACTTACACCTTTTTTCTGTCCAAGGACACGTCCTTTCTGTTCAGACACCCTATGCCTTTCCTCATATTGCCACTTCATTGCTACCTATTTGCAGTAAAGATCTTGAGAGGGTTAGCCAGTAAATGACACTTGCACAAGCATTCTTTTTGTATGTATTTGCTGCACTTCCTTAGGCAAACATGCTTCCGCTTTCCATGCTAAATATGATCTATAAAAGAGGTAGTAAGGCATTCACATCTGGAAAGTGTGCCTGACCCATCAGTTATATTTTCATTATTAGTTCTTTTGTGAGCACAGAATCAACATGTTGCAAGAAATCATCACTTAGTCTTACTACTGTGTTCAGAAAAGTATCTGACTATTCCTTTAGCTGGAGTAGAATTTCTCCAGCTGATAAACTTGGCTCTGAAACAACATCACAACTTAAAATGTGGTAGGTAAAACAGTTTTGTACACTTTCATTCTAGTGTGAAACTTGATCTGGATGCAACAGACTTTCAGAATTGGCACAGTTATTCAAAACTCTCACAAGAAAAGTGAACATTTAAGCAGGCAGATGTTTAGATCTGCATATGGTAATGGCAGAAAAGAGGATTGCTGTGCGGCAAGTATTGAGCATCAGTTCTCTGTCAGTTGAGCATTGTAACCCGATAGGTGAAACAAACCTGTGGCAGTTCAAAAGCAAATCATGATATTCACCGTAAGGTTTAGGTCACTTGGATCCAGCTCTGCCGTATAAAATAATACAAATAGCATAGGGCCCAAATGATACATTCTTGTTTAACCTTGCTTGTCAGAGGGAGAAGGTGAGACACATTTTCTGCTGTGCAGTACATTTGATTGCTAGAGCTCTCTTAAAGCCGATTGAAATTTTCTTGCGTAGTCATAGAAGTGCAGCTGAGCTCCCCATTTTAGATTAATTAAAACTTGAACACTTCTCCTTCATTTGCTGATACACGATGCATGTAAAATGTTTTGTGGCTTCCTTAGAGCTACCCTGCAGTCCAGAACTTTCCTCTTTGTCAGATGGAAGGACAAAAGATTGGGGAGAATCTGAGAAAGATACTGGCTAGGGAAGGTCAGTGGTGAGACTGATCTCTGTGATGTTTCTTTCCTTCCGTCTCTAGATGATGTATCTATCTTTGAAATAGTGTGGAGTGATATCTGCATCCCAAATGTGACATAAAAAAAGAAGATGGTACAATCATTTAGGCAGAGCCTAACAGCTCACACTCTGTGTTTCAAGAAATGATGTCATTTACCATCTTGCATTGATGCTATTTTATTGCTAATTTGGCTATAGCTGGTAGCACAACCAAACCTCCTCAAAAGCGAATCCAACACATTTCTACTGGTGGTTGTGCTTTTGCTAAACAAATACTGGAAGTGTTGGGCCCTTATGCCTTGGCAATCTGTGATCAGTGCATTTTTTCCCCTGGTTATGATCAGCATTGTCGTGTTCTGTCTTTGTCCATAAACTCCCTTGAGCCCATCATAAAACAAGCACATATGGTGCTTGTCAGCATTTGCCTGCCATTCATCAGCCTTGGCTTTCCACCACTGACCCTTTATCTGACATAACTGATTTGGACTTCATGGTAAATCTTCCTGGAAGCCAGCTTGTCTGTAATTGAATCTGGGTGAGCCAGCACAATCTGACAAGTGCTCTGAGCAGAAGCTAAACTGCAGTATGATAGCCATTCATCCTGTTTTGGTGTTCCCCACATAAAAAGTCAACAGTTTGCTTGAAATCCAACACTTCCTGTATGGTCTACCATACCTTCTGGAGAGGGTTTCTGCAGAAGAGAGAGCAGTAATCAGCTCATACACAGCCTTTCACATTTGGCCTTTCCATTTTGCTTTTCCTCATTAACCCGAATAGGAGCTTAGCTGCTATGGTACTACATGTAGGAGGCTCTTTGTGGAGAAGTTTTGTACTATGCGGTTGACCATCTGTCAGTCAGAAGCGTATATTGATTCAAGCCCTTCCGGTGCTCAGTGATGTACCTGCCAGTCTCTCATAAACAAAATTGTAGATGCATGCAAGAGAACTTGAACTTAGTTCTTGAGACATGGCTCTGGTGATTTTTAATTTCATGCCTGATACACAGAGTAAAAAGTGAACTGTTTTGGCTGAAAATCACTTCTTCTATGTCTGCTCTCCACGTGAGGTCAAAAAGTGTTGTTCCATCTCATATGTGCATTTACATCTCTCAGATTAAGAATGTCAGAATTGGGGAATATAGAGGGAGTGATGGTTGACATTGGGTCAGCTTGCTATACGATTTTAGCAACAAACTAGCCCTTCTGTTTGCTTCATCCACGCAATATAAAACAATGGTAACTAGAAAAGGAGGTGGACTTGAAATAAAAATCAAATGGAGAGCGGATAGAGGAGTGTTTGTAAGATAGAGAATGCAAACAACAATCTTTGTAATGCAAAGTAAGTGCTGTGTTGACTGCAATTAAACTAGTACATACATACATGCATACTATATATATGTATGTATATGTGTGTGTGTATATATAGTAATAGAAGGAAAAAGATAATGTGGAGCTTGCAAGTGAGTAAATAGAGGGATGCGTGAATTTCGGGTTAGGTTTTAGGAAAGCACATAGTGTGCATGTTAAGAGAGAACTGGGAAAATCAAGATGTTGAGATTCTAGAGGGTATAGACAAGATTCTGCTGTCCTGATACAAATTTCCTTCTAGCCAGTATTGCTGTGCCCTGCATACTTAATCTTACTTCTAAAAATTGTGACTTTTTTTTTTTCCTGGGTAGTTGTCTGTTCTCTTCCCTCTTTGGTATTTGGCAGAATTGGTGCACTGATATTTCCCATAGTTACATTAATGGATTCAGAAGATATGTATGCATTAAACAGTCATCTGTGTCCCTGAAGGCTGTCCATTCGGTCAAACTGCCTTGTTCTGCAAAGCTGGCTTTAGCAAGATGGTGTTCCTTAGCCAAGCCCTTTTTCTGTAGGTTAACCCTACAAAAAGATCACATAGCTGTTTTCCTCAGCCAGCTGAGTTCCACCCACTGGTGCTACGCTGAGTCCATAAGTAGTCACTTCCCTGCTCCTAGCACTACTCTTTGCTCTGGGCAGCTGCCGTTGGTGATATAGAAGTGTTTGGATATTTGCAGGTAGCGACAAACATTGGATGGCAGTTAAAAGTAGCCACAGTGTTCAACTCTCAACTTGCTTTTGCTGTCATTAAGGAGTGACTATGATAACTTTTTGCTACAGTGACTTTGTCTGGGTGATAAAGACAGACAATTTTGGAGCACCTCATCCCTTCCATTTTAGTGAAGATTTGCAGTCCAACACGGAACCGCTGAGTCATTAAAAATCATTGGGAGGGTGTTCTAGTTTTGCATCAGCAGCTGCCTTTCAGGCTGCGCACATTCGAACTCGTCACTCTAGCTTCTAGTGCTGTTGCTGATTGCTCCCTGTATCGTTTCTCCCCGTAGTTTGTGATTCACTCTTTAGTTACAGAGGAGATTTTATTAAAGGCTGTTTTTCTTGCTGAGGAGTTTTTATCAAAAGTTATTTTTATTGGCCCTTCTAAAGGAAGGTCTTTCCAAAGATGGAATTGTCCTCTTCCCAATAAATATTTTGGCACATATGAATTGTCTAATGCTGAGCTGATAGATGAGCTGTCATGAGGGTACAAACCTGTGACTGTTAGAACAAAGGTTGGCAAATTCAAATGGGAAATAAAGTGCAAATTTTTTAACAGCAAGGGAAATTAATAATTGAAACAACTCACCTATGGATCCAGTCAGGAACAGATGTCTTCCTGAAAGACGCCCCAGTTCAACAAGAAGTTATTGAGCTCTGTGCAGGAATCAACTGGTGAAATTCTCTGGGCTATGTTTGGCAGAAGTTGAGAGCAGAGGACCCAACGGTATCTGCTGAATCACTAAAGCAAAACCAAACTGCCTTGGAAGGAACGGCAAACAGTTTTCCTCTGCAGATCAGACATCAGGGAAATGTAGCATTTGACAAGTGTGCTGTATATGGTAATTAAATTGCTTCTATGCTCATTTACAACTTTCTCTTTCCTCCTCTCAACTGCATTTTTCATCCTATATTTTCTCACTCTTTTTTTCTCTGCTCTTTTATCACTTTCTACTCCAAAGCATTCGAATTGTAGCTGAACTTTTGAACCACACATGGAGTTTGTTTAGCTTTAATCACCAACGTACACTGCAGAATTCCACCACATGAAAGTTTTAGAATAGGCACCCCAAAATTGCAATATAAGGAGGGAATGGACAAGTTTTAGGGTTAAAACTGTTTAAAAATGTCTCAGAAAAAGAAGTTATGGCAACAAATCATAATGACCTTACTCACTGATGGCAGCCACGGGCATGGGCTAGCGGTTGCAGCATATGCATCAAAGGTAGCTGGGCTGATTTTGAACCGCTGGCGCCAGTCCAGCTGAGTTTCAACTTATGAGTGGGGTCCTCTCCTTCTGCAGGGAACAGGGAACTCCAGCTTCTGCTGGAGTCTTGGCTTCTACAGTCCAAAATGCAGCCGTTCAGCCTGCATGAGTGCAGACTAATAAGGTTCTCAAGCGGAATGACCTCATTTACACTTTGCTACCTTTGTGCTAATATGCCTGAGTATTAGCGCTTATTTACTAGAGGTCGTTGGTGTGTGAACAGAACTATATTGCTCGCTCTTAGCTGTGTCATCTTTTGCTGCCACAATCTGGGATGAACTTTGGGGAAGTGTAATGTTATCTGACATTTTTGGGCATATGGATGCACTGTCCCAGTAAGAGCGCGGGATGTACTGTGTGTGTGCACTTTGAAAGTGTAAAGAATGTGCAGTGAATCAGTGTGGTTAAGTTGCTGCCTTGCCATCTGTGTGATACCCAGTACACATGTACTGTGGACATAGGTGGGAACACACAGCTGGAATGATCATAGCCCTTTTCCTAGACCAGGAGATGGGTTAATTTTCTTGTGTGACCTTACCAACAAGCTTGGGGGTCTCTGCAGAGCATTCTGCTATAAGCTTTACACATTTTCAGTGTGTTTTTTTCTTCTTATTTGTATCCATTCTTCTGTTGTCTTATATCACAAACTAAGCTGTAAGCTTTTCACAGTGGGTACGATCTTTCTGTTCTTCCTAGTGTCTAATATCAAGGACTTGTAAAGCCTGGCTGTGACTCCTAAGTGTTATGATGATAATTTTAATAACATTTCAGTTACTTTGACAGTGATTAACTGGGCCAGGTTATTGGTGGCTGATGCCAAGTTAACCATATTTGCATCCCGAATCTTTCACACAGCAAGCTGCAACGTAATGACCTGAAATTTCCCCATCTGAAAATAGTTTCTCAGCATTTAATGTATTATTTAATTAAATGTGAGCAGCAAAATTCTTGTTTTGATTGTTAAACCAGTGGCAAATTTGGCTGATTGTGTTTCTCATTGGAGTCTTTTATGATACTGCGGCAAAACAGGAAATTCCTCTTCAACTGTTATATGACAGCCATGAAGAGTTTCAGAGAAATTATTTCTAAACCTTATATTTGATCATATATAGTATCTTCTGGAGAACAACTTCATACCCTATGAACTTTCAAGGTATATAAGGGCTGCATGGTTAACAAATCTCCATACAAGGTGGAGCTTCCTCTACATTCCTCTACTTTCAGCAGACATTGTCAACTATTTAATGGCCTCAGGAGATACTTGAGTAAAGCAACCAACACAGCAGTAATGCATAGTGTGTTTGTTTTGTGTCTGTAGAGAACTTTTCACTTAAATTATACATTAACCTTTAGTGAAAGCTCAACGTAATTTATTGTTTTTGTTTTTCCAGGCATAGCAAGAGGCTCAGATGACGGTCACTCCATTTAGAGTTCCATTTAGGAACAAAAGGAAGAGGATTTTTTTCTCACTCACGTGGCTGGAGACTCATGTAACACAGTTGAATTCCTGCCATCAGCTTTGGTAACGTTGCACACAGAATGGTAATGTTTACATCGCAGAATTGGACTTTTAGTAAAAGTGAATGATAAACATATGAAATTATAATGAATCCTCAGCATCTCTGCATACATACAGAGAACAGGCATGGCTTGGGGCCCTGACCAAGACTTAGAGACAATGCTGGTAGGATTTTTTGCGAAGAAGGAATATTCAAAGGAAATTCGGCTATTCTGGTTTAACAGTGAACAGATGACAGACTGTAATAATGCAGATACACTATGTAGGAGAAAATCTGGCCAGGCTTGCCTGTCCCGATTAGGAATTCCTCTTGGTCCCTATGACGTAGTCAAATTAGGTAGGTTTTTCATATTACTGCAGGCCTCCTTCGTTTACTTGGGAAATATCAGCAGAATGACCACATAGTAGCGGTGTCTAAGAAATGCATTCGTAAGTTTTTCAGAGACTGGATTTAAATGTATATTCAAAGGTACTGTTGTATGGCACTTGGTCTCTTGGAATTTTAATTCCCATATCTTTATTTAAAGTCCTGAAAAAGTATAAATTCTGTTCTTTACTTCAGCAGAGAAAGCTATTCAACTATAGGAAAAAGGGTAGCAAGTTGGAGTTCTGCATAGTATTCCCTCAGCTCCATTAAATCTATTACAGTAACATCAAAGTCCTACTTTTAATCCTCTAAATCTGGTCATCATTCTGTTACTTTGAACAGACAGGATAAATCAAATGAAGTGCTATGCTTGCCTGCTGAAAGGACCTTGAAAAATCTTTAAGTTAAAAAGAAGTAGTATGGGATTTTTTGAACCTGAGTCTTCAGCTGCACAAAGAATCGGAATAATTGTCTAGATCTTAGCCTTACACGTGTCAATGTGCAGTTTTTATGTGCAAAAGACTATCTTTCCTTCAGGAAGACCAAAGGCTGGATAAGCAGAGATTTTTCTGGATGAAAAACGGTTACAGGAGTATTTTGATTTTGCTTGGTAGCAATGGACAAAACTCAACACGAGTTACTGTTGACCAGCCAAGAAGCCATTTTTCTGTTCTCCTGATTTACTGACAGTGTTCTCCTTACTTCATCACTTACCTTTTACCTGCAGAATTCCATCTATACTGGTCTTCAGTAAAAAAACCTAGACCATATTATAACACAATTGTGAGGAATAGCTTAACTAATAGTTCATTAAGTGTGGCTTTGTGGGGTGAGGCTTTTGTGAAAGTAAGACTGCCTGTCAGTAGAACTCTGACTCTTGTAGGATTTACCTCTGGTCA
This sequence comes from Vanellus vanellus, assembly GCF_965231255.1. Taxonomy (NCBI): domain Eukaryota; kingdom Metazoa; phylum Chordata; class Aves; order Charadriiformes; family Charadriidae; genus Vanellus; species Vanellus vanellus. The sequence continues at coordinate 433,494 of NC_138914.1, forward strand.
GCTGGCCCGTTGTTAAACACGATTTTGTCTGCCTACATTAAAGTCTAAGTTATATTAAACATTGTTCTTCGGGGCTAAGTTCCTTTTCCATAATACCTGAGAGTACCTAGTTGTATTAGGAGGCTCTGTCTGGCTCCTAATGCTCTGTCAGCATCGTCTGTCCTACCTGTATGCTAACAATATGCACAATGGAAATGTCAGCACTTACCAGCTGCTCCACAAGAGCTACTGCAAGGTTGGTCCTGGTCACGATTCAGCAAAGTTCAGCACCTAACTCTGACACAGGAATGGATCTGTTAAAGTCATTAGGCTAGAGATGTAGCTTAGTGGGTGTAAGTGCTTGCTAAAGGAACTGTTCTTGGGGTGGATGAACAAGAGTCCTATGACTTGGCCAATGGCCTGCACCCAGAGACCAGGAAGCCAGAAGAGTTTGCCTCCAACATCTGTTTCCAGTGTGTCTATCTGACTCTGGTGTTATCAACCCTTCCCATTGTCAAGTAAAAAAATACATAAAATAATTAGATTATCTATTAAGAGTTTTGAGAAAGCCAGTTATTGACCTTCTTCTACTCCAGTGAACTTAGCTGTGAAAAATTGGGTAAGAAGCAGAGCCTTGCGAGATATTACATCTGCGTAGTGCACTCTTGGATAAACAGAAATTACTGAGTAAATAACAAAATGTGAAGAAATAAGATCCAAATTGAAGTGTGGAAATTGTGGACTGTAGAAGTGATTGCTTTTATAAATACTTTTGAATGTGTATTTGCTCTCTGAGTTTCACTATAAATTGTAGTGAAGTGCCTCTATGTTCAGATGTGAATAGGGCCAAATCTTGCAGTTGTTATTTGTGCAAACAAAAACTCTGAAAAAAACAGTCTTCCAACTGAAAATAACTGTGTTTTGACTCACTAAAGATAGCAGTATTGGGTCTGAATATCATAGTATTCTGCTGTCCATTTATTGTGCTAAGCATTTGCTATAACCTTTTGGACCTTCCTTGTCATTCATGCTTGATATAAACTAAAACTGCACAAAAAGTAGCGGATTTTAAAAATCTCATACAGTCTGTCTGTAATTATCCTGGTGGCATGGTGTGACCTGCTGATTCAATTCTTATTGAGATGAATATGAGCTGTTAGTGGACCAAGGTTCAGTGAATACATTAATTCTTAAGGCCCCAATCAATTACCCGTTTCCTCATGGCAGTGTCTAGGATGTCTGGAAAATAAGAAATATCAGAGGTGATTAGAAGACACCTCCTTGGATGCAAAAAGTCTCCAAAAAGTTGAATGTGAAGTTTGGATTAACTTTTCCTGGTGGCTTACTAAGTTTGACTTTTGTTTTTTTGCTATTACAGAGACACAAGAGAAAGCTGAGTGTTCACTTACTGTTTTCCATTAAGCCAGTGCGCTAAGCAGGGACTGGCTACGATGTGACACTTCGATACAGCCTGCTTTGGCTGATGCACGGAGCAACTAAAACACAGCAGCCTTGTCCTAATAGGAGCTGAGCACCTTTACTTCCTGCTAGAATCCACTTTGCAGGTGGGGCTCAGGATGAGGGCGAGGAAGCTGTCGCTTCCCAGTAAGCAACTTCAGAAGAGAGAAACGGAAAAGGAAGAACAGTCACTTTGGATGAAATTTTAAAGGCAATGCTTTTACCCTTCCCAAGGAATCGGTCAAGTGGCTCTTGTGCTATTTCCTCTCTCAGGTGTGTGACCCAATGTTGGAAAGGGTTTTCTTAATATCTAAAGATATTGTTTCCAGTGTATACACTCCAGTGACCATCATGATTGATGCTATTAGAGAGCAGAGGGGCACACAGTAACGTATGAATGATAGTGTACTCCTTCTTGTCTTGTTTCAGTCATTTTACTCATTTTTTTTCACATCAGCTTCTTCCCTTGTAGTTTTCTGTGTGTGTATAGTATGTGCAGTATTTCTCACTCACACACACTTTTCCTTCTGTCCTAGTGGGAGGCATTCTGCTAATGATACAATCAGGGAATACTGTAGAGGCAAAGGGTGAAATTTGCCTCATCTGCTGAGCCTGTTAAACCCAAAATGTCCCATTTCATTAAATCTGTGCTGGAGGAGAAAAGGACGATTCCCATCCCTGGGGTTATTCTCACCTCTAGTGAGGTCTATAGTAGGCATATATTGGGAAATTTCTATTACTAACAGGGGAGCAAGCCTACAAAAGCACATGGAGGTAGACAAATTTGGACTGAGTTGTGTTTTTTCTTTGTGAGAGTTTGTGTGTTTTGTTAACTATAGTGGGTAATTATATGTAATTATTTTGGCAATTCACTAACTCTGATGCTAGAACAAGAACCAGGTCCCTTTTGTTTTGTGATCTTACTAAACTTAGCAGATTTTTCATGTCTTACAGATTTTAAAGTCATAGAAGTCTATTGCTATGTTGTGAAGACCATAGCATGTTAACAGGACAAGTGTCTCGGCTGGGATCATTTGGCAAAATTGGGAACAGAACTTGTCTTCTGACTGCCAGCACACTTGCTTTCTGGGGTTCTTTGCCCAATGGAAGAGTGCAGCTCTACAGAGGTATGGGCCATTTTATCTTGGTTCAACTGCACAATCTGGACTGCAAAACATGTAACTTTTTGTTTTAGTGATCCTGAGGAAGCATACTAACTGTAAAACGTGTGTGTGATTCTTGTTTTGTCCCTGAGGTATAAGCTTGGTCCTTCATGAGGAGTTACACACTCTTCATGTGCTCCATGGTGCTGTGGCCAGTGGTGTTATTCCCAATTCCTACTCTAAATACCATATACCTAACATTTTCTAGATAAATTTTTAAAAGCTGTGGAAATTCAGCTTTCAGTGCTAGCAATCCTGCCTGGAAGGCACTGAGTGCAAAATAAGTATGGTACGCTAGTAACAGCTGATATTAAAGTGATAATATAAACTTAGAATAATTCAAAACTGCATCACTGCAGTCTCGAGATAGGTGCTATATATTTAATTTACATCTAGAATCTCTTATGACTGGTTTGCCATATTGTTTTGATTAAATTAATGGTTTTTCAGGTACATGGCTAATTCTGTACTCTGTTCTTGCACCAAAGCACGGAGAGTTTCCTCTACCTGCTGCTACCGTTAATGGCAACAAGCTAGGGTGGTTGCCTGGCTGACAAGGTTAGAAAATAATGTATGCAATAGCACGTCGTTACACTGGAGCAACACCCAAGTACCTCGATATTGGGCCAAAGTCCTGCTGTGGTCGGTATTGTGATGCAAAGCAACCGCTCTGATGGGTAATAGGAATAGAAGAGAGGAGGCAACAGCTGGATGAGGGCAGCACCTGAGATTAATGAGATGGTCCTGGTTAGCGTGATAGGCAGCTGTCAGGCTGTGCCAGCAGCCTGCCTGTCGTGAAGTGCTTTGTGTGCATCGCAGCAAAGGAAAGGTGGCTTGTTCACTGGGAATTTCTCTGAGCTCTATGGGACACTGAGGTAGAAAATAAAAAAAATACTCTGAGGTGATGGAAGCCAGCAGTGTTGGCTGGACAGATATCAGTAACATTATTAGAGACACTGTGGGAGTTGGCTGTGGCAGGCTCGGTGGGGGAGAGAAGGTTTTGTGCCTGATGTGGATTACAGGACGCGGTGGTGATACAGGCGGAGAGAAATGAGACAGGGACAGTGTTCTCAGTGCGGATGTGAATGACTCTGAGTCGGCACTTGTCAAGCCAGCAAAGAGCGGCCTATGAACTTTAGGACGAGTATTCGATAAAATCTAATAGCTCAAGATGATGGTCTGTTATACTGTAGGATAACAATCCTAACTTGTGATGGTCCTGGTCGTAAAATCTGTGTTTGGATTCAGTACACCCTGAGCTTCAGAGGTGCTTCATTTACATGTGAATACGTGTCTTTGTGACAGCATGGGGTACTTGCATAATCATGTGTAGGTGTGAATTTCAATTTCTTTGTATTCGTTCTCTTCAAAGTCTGGATGTGTTTGAATCCAAATCTTCTAGTCATTGCCTTTGCCCCGTCTGTGTATGCTCTTATGCTGAACTGAAGTGCTGAAAGCAGAAGTGCTGTTTCTAGCAAAAATCATGACAAGTTTTTACAAAGTTGTATCTGCAAGAAGTTTCTTCTTGTTATTTTGTTTAGAGCAAAGAAAGAAATTAATCCCGTGGTGACATATAATTTGTCCTCATTAGCAGGAAGCAGAATTTATATAGGCTCAAAAGCTGTTTGTTAGTCTAACATACCCGCCTAAAATTTTAGCCAGCACTGATTGTGCATTGTTGACTTGACAGCAGAAGTAACCATAACTTGGACTTAATGAATGCTTTCATGCAGTATGCACAGTCCTCCAAGAGTCCTTATTTCATACTATTTAATGCTGTGCTGAACAGTTGAGTTTGATAAAGGCTGAAACAGTCAGAATTATGCTTTCATTTGAATTTTAATTTTTAAAGGGGAAGGCAGATGGTATTGTTTAACAGAGAAAATAGCCCAGCATGTCCTGCTCTACTAAAAGTCTCTTTGAGCCCATCTGATACTGGTCTCCGAGTTTTCTCTGCTGGTTTCCTTAGCTTACATACTGCCTTCAAACTGCATGCATTAGTTTCCTATCAGAATAACTTGCAGGCATGGAAATCAGCCATGTCCTGTGAAGGTCGCTGGAATCTTGGTGATGGAGAATTCATTCCCAAACACGCAGCTTCTGTACAGCTCTTCTTGGTGCCAAAGACTTAACTTTACAAATGGATATGAGTTCAAAAGGCAAATGCTAACTCAAAGCAATAGGCATGTTTTTGGAAGTACAGTCTCCTTGTCTATTATCTAGGAACAAATTATATTTAGATTGTTCCCATTGTAGGTTGATAACTTGTCTCTACAGTTCATACACAGAGGCCTGAGTTCCTCTCAGTTCCATTTATCCTTGCATGAAAATTAATAAGCATGCCCCCAAGTAAAACAGAACAATCCAATAATTCCTTTTTTCTTTGATAACTTTCCTCAAAGTCTTCTCACAGAGCACCTGCCAAAGAGATCCCTTGCTTCAGTGTCTGCAATGGATGCCAGGCTGCCGTTTATAGATCTTCTCTCCTGATTTCCTTTCCATCTGACTCTTCCCACCTATGGTTTCCTGGTTCAAACAACTGTTTTAAAAACTGTTTTAATCTCAGTATAGGTTTGCCTCAAAATAGACAAATCGGTTCTCTCTCATAAATCTTTCCTGATGCTTCAACATCCTTGCCTTTCCCCAAAAGCTTAGGTAGCAATATCTGTTGTTATTTGCTCAGCTCAACCTCCTAGATAGAAGTTGAAAGCTTTTAATGCTGGCAGGGTTCAGTTTGAACAGTATGGTTAAAAAAAAATTAAAAAAAGAAAAAGCTCATTTGTTTCATGTTTAGTGAATTCTATGCAAGTAGATGGGAAAAACCCCAAACTTAGATCTGATTCAAAAGCGTTGGCTACCATCACTGGCTGTGCAGCAAAACTGCATGGATTCAAAATCTCATTCCTTGCAATACTAGCAACAGTGACATAGAACCAGTTCTTTGAAAATGAAGTTACATTTTAAAAATTACTGGGAAGAGTTGATGGGCAATCAGTGGCAGACCCAGCTATGCTGGGAAGAGAGCGTACAAGTGGAAAGTAGATGGGGAGCAGAAGTAACTAATTCTGTCATGACTGACAGTAAGAGTGGGTGAGTGAGAGAGGTCTAGGAAAACAAGGCTGGAGCCTAGAGAGATCAGCTTTCTGCCTGCAAGACTAATTCTAATACTGCTGTGCACATTGACGGGAGGTGCTTGGAGATCTTAGGGTAGACTAGAGAGTGATGGATGTGCCAAAACAGTAGACAATTTGTTTTTCTTGCTGTTAGAAGGGTTTTTCTAATGCTTAACTCTTCCTTGGTGAGGAACTACAAATCACTGCATCTCCTCTTGGAAGATCTAGTGATGGAAGCAGTTACGAGCAAGGAGTAACAATCATGAAAGGAAATCCTTTCTGACATCTGTTGGACCTGGACTGCACTTAACCCAGAAAAAATACAAGGGTGGGAGAAAAGGATAGACTTCAAGTAGTATCCCCAAATTTCTTCTGTTGTTAATGCCAATAGACCTGCTGGTGCTCACATAGAGGAGCATGCTAATTTCTGTATAATAAAGTGACATTCAGCATAAGAAACAGCATTAGATACTCAACTTTTTGTTTTATTATTTTTTATAACTGCTACCGAATATTGTAATCATCATCGATAAGAAGGTTTTGTCACTCAGGATATTTTGTGAGTTGACTCCCTGTTGGAAGCTGAGAAATACAAATGTTGGCTGTATTCAAGGTCATGTGAGGTTTATTTAAATGTACACCTTGTTCCTAAAACAGGAAGGGTCTTAAATGTGTAATGTCTCCCAGTGTTTCCAATGTACACCTCAATTTCTGCGGCAACTGCTGACTTCTGTGAGAGAGATTAAAGTGGGGAACCTCCTACGCTTTGGAAGAGCTGTCCTTCTCTCTTTCCTGCTCTCCAGAAAGAAATTTCACTGGAAAAACTAACAAAGGCGTATCCTATCTCCAAATCAAAAAGTATATCTATTCTGTAAAAAAGTGTTAAATTATGTGTAACAGTGCCACCTGCTGAATCCCATCCTAACACCTTTCTTCTCAAAGGGAATGTGTGTCTTAGTGAAATGGAGTTGGTCTTGATTAAGGCATAGGCATACACCCTGGCTGTTTCTCCTGTAGAACAGTGTACAACAGGGTTTAAAATACTAAATTAAATACTCATCTTTGGAGCATAAGATTGATTTGATTAACTGTATCATCATGCAAATGCAAATTAGAAGCCCTTGGAAATCAAAATTTATTTTGTCTTCTTTTAAATAGGCCTGATGCATTTTCCACTATTATTACTATGGAGATCTACAAAAATAAATTTGAATTGCACTTCTAGTAGTAATTTGTCTAGAAGGTGCCGATGTTCTAAAGTTGCAAACAAAGTGAGATTCCCTGCTGAATTTCTGAATGTAGAAAAATTTGATTTTACCAAGAACACTGTCAAATAAGTCTAAAATGACTGAGACAGGCAGTCGTTTTGTACAAGAGAGTGAATGCTTTTACTGCATTCAGCAGTTTGATAAAACAGCCCCCATTCTGCCTAAAAATACTTAATGTTTCTTGAAGCCATTTTGGCTTGAATTATGCCTGCCTTATTAATGTTTATTTCTGTCTTTAAATGATCCTGTTCATGGAATGCTGATGCAGGACAGTGCTGTTAAGAGTCCACATAGCTGAACTGGGCTCCTACTCTGAAGGAGCATCCTATGTGATGACAGGTATTGGTGAACCAGGAGATGGTGGTTTGAGTAACCTCAAGAACACCACATGGGTTAGGCTGGTATACGCAGTCCTGCATCACTTGCATGTTAGCAGACTGTTTTCTGCATCACATCATATATGGAAAGACCTTTCTGTTGTGTTTAAATCCTATACATGCCCTTGTCTTACCCATTTTCTACCTGGTGCAATGTTACCCCGAAGTGGCTGGTTTGCTTGATTTCAGGTGACCATCCTCTGCTACACGCGCATTTTTGCAAATGCCGAGAGAAGTGTCCACTCTGGTCACAAGTACTGCACTGACATCTTTGGGAACTAAATCCAGCCTGTAAAACTGTGGCATACTGTGTGTTTCTGACATCAGTTGGCAGCAGATTTTATGCCAAGGAGGGCTTGCTGTGAAGCTGTCTTTATTAGGAAGGCAGAAGAGAACAGAATGAAGTGGGATAGGACTCATGTAATAGATCCAGCAGTGAAATGCAGGGTGCATGCTTCTCCTTTTCTACATCCCTACATCCTTCTAAAGAACAAATAAAGCACTCTCAGTGCATGGCAGAGGCCGCTTTGTTTATTTAGAAAATGAAATCTGCATATTTTTGGCATCAAATTGAGAAAATCTGGTCTTTGAGTGTCTGTCATAACTAAAATGCACGGGTATTTTTCTGCTGGCTGCCCCCTGGCACTGACATTAGGGCTGTGCGTGTATAAATATAGAGAGATGCGTTCTTGTGTTTCCATTTCCAGTGTGAGCTCTGTGGTATCAGCCTCAGTGTTTCTAAGCAAGGGAAAAGGGATGTTGACAGGCATGTAAATGAAGCTGGACACATGCTTAACAAAAAGCGACAGCAAAGTAAAACCAGTGACTTTGTTCCATCAAAAGATACAAATTTCCCATCCTCCAGCATAACATTCAAAGTGCCAGCATTCTCTGAGCTGTTTTCACGGAGGATGTTCTCTAATGGTCAATTTGTTTAAAGGGAAAAAGGGTAGCATTGCAAATGCAGCAAATAATATCTAGCAATGCTGCAGCATGAAATTCTAGCAGATATCCTACTGCTGGAGTCAGACTTTCGAAAAACAGCCATTCGTACTGGCTCTGGATGGCAGCAGTGGCACAGAACAGAGAACCTGTTTTCTTCCATCAAGGAGTGCAGACAGAGATGGAAGTACTCTTGTATTTTGGCACCTGTGCTCAATAACTGTGTGCTGAAATATCTGATAAAAGCTTCAGAGGCATCTTAAGAACCCTGTGTACCATGAAAAAGATACTGTTGGCTTCACTTGGGCTCAGCTCAAAACCCTAGATGAATGCAAAAGATTTTTGTATCTTTATTATAACAAAGATGGTCCCTAGCATCTCTGCATTCACAACTGCAATAAAACCATAAGCTTCTGTGAATTTAATAGTCACATTAGCATGTTAAACTATTTTTTAAACCCAGACCGATTCCAGTGGGTTCCTCAGACAAACCTTTCACCTACACATCTTTCAAAAGGAGCTCTGGAGTCTGTACTGAGCAGTAACCACGTTAATCAAACTGCTGACAGCAATATAAGGATTATTGCTTGTCTAAAGAATAGGGCAACACAGTTTCTATACCCTTTTTTTGTCATTACAAAATAGTCAGCCTGAGTAAGAGTAGAACTGAGCAGTGGATCAGCATAGCGTCCTCTAGAGAAGAATCGTCTAATGGTACATTGATGAGTATGTGGGGGTCGTTTGTACTGCTGTGGGAGAAACCTGGCTGGTTTCTTGCCTGGTAGTTTCCTGTGACAATAAGACAGACCAGGGTATTCTGTAAGAGAGAAGGAAGGGTCCTGTAATTGTGTTCTGAACATGATGACTACGAGGATGCCAGAACTTGGGCAAAGCAGAACTCACAGGATGGGGAGAGAACAACTTCATCCGCATCTTCCCATTAAGGAGATTCCCAGAACTTGTTGGGCAGGAGAGTACCGCTGACCTGTTGTTAACCCTCGGCAGATTCCGCTGGTCTCTTCTCCCAAGTAACAAGCGATAGGGCAAGAGGAAATGACCTCGAGTTATGCCAGGGGAGGTTTAGATTGGATATTAGGAAAAATTTCTTCACCAAAAGGGTTATCTAACATTGGAACAGGCTGCCCAGGGAAGTGGTGGAGTCACCATCCCTGGAGGTATTTAAAAGATGGGTAGACATGGTGCTTAGGGACATGGTTTAGTAGTGGTTTTGGCAGTGTTAAGTTGATGGTTGGACTCACTGGTCTTAAGGGTCCCTTTAAATCTAGATGATTCTATGATTTGCTGTGAGTGTGGATGAGGGAGCAGTTCCCTTGGCAGGAGAAACAAGTGCTGAGAAGACCTTGGGTGAAGCCCAGGGAAAAACCAACCACAGTTTGAGGCCCAAGTGCTCTTGTTTCTGAGATTCCAGTAAAACCACTCTGGGAAAATGGTGAGCATTAACGTTTATTAAGAGATCTGTGATCTGAGGTAGTAGGTCTAAAGAAACTATTTACAGTGACGAAGCCTGTCCTCATCCTATAAGCAAAAACATCTCGTGCATTGCCGTTGCTTGGCAATCTCCATTGGAAGCAGGAAGAGCCAACCAGTCCTGTTTGATGAATTTGAAACGGGCGCAGTGGAGAATGAATGGCTGGAATCCACTCACTGTAATCCTTCAGCAACCCTGGCATGAGTCCAAAGGCACAGGGCTCAGTGGGAGGGTAAAACCCTTTAAAAAATGACATCAAATCTCTTCTCTAGGCACACTTTTCTTGGGAACACTTATGGGAGAAGCAAATGCTATGCTCCTCAGAATAAAAAGTTGAAATTCTTCCCTTTCTGCCACTGAACAGCTCCTCCTTCGGGCTCTGCTAAATCATTAGGTGTTGGGTCTTAAATCTACCCTGTCTCCTGATGGGGAGAATTCCATGTTCTACAGAGAGAAGGACTTATTTCTTTGATAGATTTACTAGGGATGAGGGAGAGACTAGCAACAGATTTGAGGCATTTTTAGCCGTGGACAGGATGTTGGTGATGTCAGTTATGTACCTTTTCTTAATACAGGTACTGATCAAAGCGGGATGAGGTGGTGCAGGAGCAAGATGCTGTGGAGGGGATCGTGAGGTTAAGAGTGTGTTTTCAACCATTGCCATTTATTGAGCTATTTGACCTCTGGCTTGACTTTGAGTACTTTGCACAGCTGGTATCCTGTTTGGAATTGGACAATATTTTAACCACTTGGTAGGTGTACTTGGTGAAAATAGAATTTATGGTGACAAAGATTAATTGCAAATCCATCAGTTTTCATTGCGAGGATTTTTTTTTGAGGGGAAAATTAAATGAAATTTTGGGTGTTTGTGAATATTTCTCTTATAATTAGCAAAATCTAATATTTAAGCAAATTGCCAAGAAAATAAGTGGAAAATTACTGTTACTGCAGTGTAGAGAAAATTCCTTGATTTTCTTTGGATTCATTGTATGAGATAGGGAACAGATGTCCTAGCTGAGCCCATGACACCATGGGACGGAGTACTGGGGATGTGTACGGGGAGACTGTTCCTCCCTGGAAGAACTTCTAATGAAGCCAGCAAGAGATGGGGAAAGGAAAGGCACTGGCTAGGGAAGTTGCTGGCCCTGTGTCACAGAGCTGAGCAGTGTTAGGGTTAGGAAGAAATGTACGTTCTTGTTTTCAAAGGCTGTTAGCTCATCCCTCTGTCTATAAGGCCAAACTGCTTTACGCTCCAGGGTTGATGCCCATCTCTATTTTCAGGTCTCCTCTCCTAGCTAGGTGAAAAGTCTTCCGTGTAGCTTTTGCTCTCTGGTTCAGTCTTAGCTACTCGCTCCCTGGGACTTCCCAGGTCTCCTTATGTTTTGCTTCATCCGAATCTGCTCTGTATTTATAAGCTGTGCACCCAGTTTGGCAAAGCACTTGAAGGGCCAATGCCTTATGAACTAAGCCTGGATCCCAGCCTGATTCTTGTGGGAACATTGCTGAAGTTGGAGGCTGTTACGTGCACGCAGAGTGAATAGGTCTGGTGTGCAGGGCTGCATTTTGGGTTATCATCTAACTGGAAGGATAGCTTTGTCTCTTCTGCTGGGACAGCTGTGTTTGGGGCTGCACCCTGGGGAGATCCCTCTTGCCTATTAGTAACCAGGGAGGAACGAATTCTGCCTGCCTTCTGTTTCTGTTGTCCTCAGCTATTAACCATTGTGGTGCAGGGACCAGTCCTTTTTGGCCGTGCAGACCTAGCGTGAAGGGGCCGGAGTTATTGAACAGGCAAGACAAACGCTTCAGAGGAATGGCTAGGCATGTTGTTGCTGCCTAGGTAGGGAATGGGTTTGATGAACCCGGAACCTTTTCTTGCCCTTTCTTATGTGATTTTTTAGGTTGGGGTTTCCAGGGCTATCATAACGCAGGCTCTGGTAACAGTCACTGTAGCTTGGGGCTCAAATTTACAGGTGGTTTGTTTTTCTCTTATGTTGTCTAGCAGTATCTAGGATTTTCATTATTGTGTGAAAAGCTTTCTAAAGGCACCAGCAGTGCTGTCCGTGAGTTATTCTTGGCTTTTGCGCGTAGATCGTGATTTGGTTTTGTTCTCTTTAGCAGCTATGAGGCTAACCCAAAGTAGCCATGGGGATGTGCTGGTCATTCACCTTTCGGATCTTTTGTCAAAATATATTTAGTGAGAACAGTGGGGTGAGAGGAGGCCATTAGGGGTCTTCCAGCAGGTTAGTGTCAAAGGGGAGAATGACCATTGCTAAAGTCCTCTATCATGGCAGTGTAAACGGGAGAAGGAACAGCCTACCAGGAAACTGTTGTGCTAGACCTCAAGAGATGAGCTCTGAGACTCTGCAAAATTCTCTTACTGAATTGATAAAATAGTAAATGTAAAGGGAAGCAAAATTTTATTGAAATTAACTTGAAGTCCCTTTAATCATCAAGCTTAATCCTCAGTAGAAAAAGACTCCAAAATTGATTTAAAATCTTGGTACAACCATCCTCTCTAATGTGAAGCAGGGATCCAAGTAAATGAATGATTTGCTTAAAAAATTCTGACTAATCTTGAGAACATTAAAATTAATATAAGTGTGTGATCTCAAGTTCTATCCATTTTTGGATCCCATTTCAGTAAGTACATATAATTTGGAATGGGACCTAAGCCATTTTGTGTGTAAGTGTACAGGGAATGCATTCCAGTATCTTTAATCGGAATGTAAAAGGGAGATCAGCTTCACCGTTTCACATAAGGTATGGAAATATCACCCTAGATGAACTGGAATAGAAACAAAACACACTGTAGAGAGGAAAATGCAGCAATTTTTTTTTTTTTTTTATTTGAGGGTATGGAATAATTTAATCAGCTGTTTTCATGGGGAAAAAACATAAGGTTGTAAGAGCTTCTGGCCCCATGTGTTGGTGTTGTAACACTTACAAATTGCTATGTCAGAAGATTCATCAGGGAACCGTGCTATGGATTCCAGGATCTGTTGGGATAAGAGAGGTCACGTCTCTATGTTCTTGGCTTTGTGGAGGAATGTTTTCTGCCTTCCCCCTCCAGTGAGGGACTTTTTGGACAATTCATCACTTCTGCTAAGGACTTTTGAGGGAAGGCAGTCTAAGCCATAGTCTTTGAGTGCTATATAGCATTCAAAGTCCAATTTATTTTATGTTCTGCAGGAAAAAGTGAGTTAACTGCTCAGTTTAGAGATGCCATGGTATTTCTTTCTGAACCTCAAGTTTAATCCGCTAATGTATTTTATTAAGATACTGTCATCACAGGGTTAAAGGTGACATGAGGGCACTGTATCATCTTCAATATTAAGTAAATTCTGTATTAACAGAGATCATTACCTTTCACTGAAGTGTCTGTGCTTTCAGCCCAGTGATTTTAGTAAGACTGAAGTGTTTAGCCTTTGGAAAAAGCAGATGTGTGTCGGAGGCAGAGAAAGAGGGGTATGCTTCCCACCTATGCCTGCAGCACCCAGGAACACACGGGTGCCTGAGGAAGGAAATTCTCTTCACCACATCCTACATATTACAGCTGATCTCTGATGCTTCAGGGCTGGAGGCAGAGGAATCTTAAGAACTTGAGTACATCTGCTCAGTTGGGAAGGAAAGAAATTCTTCGTTAGCTCTGGTAGGTGATCAGATAAGCCCCTGAAACGAAAGAGCTGATTAAAGTCATTTTTCAAATGTTGAGCTGAGTAGTGAGGAAAATAAAGGGCTGCTCTTGCTTGCTGTGCCTTGTGGATAAGGGGACTCCCCAGAACTGCCCACAGATTGCTCCTTCTCTTCCCTTCCATTTCTAAGCTGAGTAGTGGGTTCAAGCTGTGTTCTTTTGTAAGACCTCTGGTGTTTTGTGATGCCCAGCAACGGTGACTTCATTGCTTCCCCAGATGCTGGAGCTGTACTGGTCCTGCCCAAGCTTCTCCCCTCTGCCTACAACTTGCTAGCCCTCTGAGGCCAGAACTGCTATATTACCTAGGAACTCATGTTATACTATGTATTTTTTCTGTAAATGACATTCTCTTGTGTATTACTCTGCTTTTTGGGGTAGATGAGAGGCACAGTAAATAAAGCAGGAAGTGCTACATTTTCTCAGAACTAACTCTTTCACTTTGTATATGTACATTTTTAAAAACAACACACATATTAACATAGACTGCTGTCACCTGAAGTAAGATCACTTCCTGAAGTTTGTAGGGGATTTTGCACATCCCTCTGCAAGCCTTAGGATTAGGTATCTGCTAGGATGAGGGTTAGAGAGACAGCAGTACTAAATACTGGGGAATCTTGCAGCATATGGGGAAAGCCTGGAAGATTATGCTGGGGGCCTCTGAGTCCTGAGGTTGCTTGGAATCAGAGCAGCAGAGAGGGTATTTAAAATTGTTGTTGTCCCTTTGTCTGTCCAGGCTGCAAGCTGTAGACAGGTTCGATTGAAGAATGTGATAGTGTTTATTGCAAACTTTTCAGGGGAATCGTGCCGGTTGTGGTGAGTGAATATGCCATACTCAGGAAAGATACTAGGACAACTATCTGGGGGGATAGAACCTCCTTTCTTTGCAGCACAGATGCAGCTGAGCTGTTGTGATGCCAGCTTCCCCATAATACCCAGTGACCAATTATATTGCTGCTAAACCAAGCTACAGTAAAATCAGTGTCACGCTTAAATTGCTGTAACAAAAATGTGCGGTCAACTGTATCCAAAACCTTTGGTAGATCAATAAATAAGGCTCCATAAATGTGGTTGATATCCAGAGAAATCATAGTATCATTCCCAATGCATACAGCTGTACTGCAGTAGTTAGTCTGAGCATGGTCCTGCATCCAGAATGAACAGCAGTTGCTTAACTGGTGTATAAATCTGCTGTGCACACATGGCTGTGTGGGTGACTCTTAAATGAAGAATGGCCAGGGTATATTTGAGCTTTTGTGCAGTTTTGTGAACCTGGAAGATACCTGCTTGCTGTGTAGCTTCTACCTGATTCAGGCTGAGGATAGCATGTGTGCTTCCAAGACTGATGAGATGCAGAGTGTGGGTAACTGTCCCATATGAAGGGTTCATACGCAGCAGCTCCCTCTCTTGTGTTACAGCACCAACTCACCCATGCCAGAACAGCAGGATTTTCCAAGTGTCGTTTCTTTTCTGAAATGTTACTTCCTGCCCCGTAAATTACTTACACTACTACTTAAGATGGTTTTGACTGACTGTAATGTAGAGACTGAAGTTAAGTAACGTGTTACGAACTCATAATCACTGGCAGTCAGGCTGAATTGTTCATCAGACACATTTATAATGCTGTTCTCATGACATTTTTTCATTACTGGGTAACTTTTGAGGGGGGAGAGTTTAGTGATTAATCATTAGTATGAAGAAATTAAAAGTGATGTGTACCAGTTGCAATTCTGACTTTGTAAAATCAGTTTGGAGTGCCAGACTATGATGGAGTCCTGCTGTAGTTAATGACAGTTGCAGATGTCCCATTGATTTTGTGAAGTTTGGGCTCTGCTGAAGGGATCCCATCCAGTATTTTCTGCATCTATGAATTTGCAGCAGTATGTTCTCTCCGTATCCTCGTGCCTGATTCACACTGCATAGGCATTGATCACAACCGCAGTTATAGTGTAATTTTTTTTTTTAATCAGAGTCCACGGACATGTATAGTCTGACCTAATACTTTTATTGGCCTGAATGCCACATGCCATTTATTGAGCTGGGGACTTCTGGAGCTCCCTATCCTGACTTTTTGCACACTCTTTAAGGTGTGCAAGGGTAAGTTCTCGGTCACTGCATACCCAGTGTAAGCTGCAGCTGGCTGGGCATAGCGAAGCAACAAGGGATGTAGGTAAGTTCCCCAAAATATAAATTTGACATAATGTAAATTTTATACCATCTACCTTCTTAATGCTGACGCTTCCTAATGAAAATACATGAATGAAATACATAATGAAATAATGAAATACATTCAGATCTGGGCAGAACAGTACCTTGCCTAGCATATCCTAACCCCAGAACGTGGGGCAAAGGACAGGCAGAGGCTGAGACCAGTGGCTGGAGCCAAGGTTGTACATGTGATATTTAACCTTCCAATGAGTGGCAAGGACTGGGGTGTATGGTGACAGAAAATAGGTGAGTGGTAAATCCAGTAAATGGACTTAGTATATATGTGGAAAATGTTTGCACGGGTCATTTAACACTACAGTTACCCAAATTTGTCGTGGCCAGGGGCCTGCCACTGAAGCAATTAATTTAATGAGATAGTCATGGTAACATAGATCCTTGCCGTTCTTAGCCAGGGCTGAGTATGTACACGTGACAAATAAATTGCTGGTGACTGGCAGGGATTGTAGTAAAAGGTGGCATGCCCCCCAGCCAGAGGCGTGCTTTGGAGGCAATTAATCAAATGAGTTGGGCAAAGATATGTGATGACATCCGTCACAGATAGCACTGGAAGTACACATGCAATTAATGATCTTGATGAAAGGAAGAAGAGAGAATTTAAAGGAAGGTACTCTCTAAAGAGCTAGTAACTCTGAGTAGAAAATATCTGTGTTAGCTACAAAGGAGTCCCAGCACTTTCAAAGCTATTGACCCTGTGCATTTTCAGGTAGTGTAGTTTATGCACATATGAAGAGGGAAAAGAGAGAGAATTTTCGGTGTCCTAAAATTCCCTCAGCTTGAAAGGCCTTTGCGCAAACAATGTGCGTGCACATGCTCAAGTATTGTAGCTCATCAGCTAAATTTAATATAAATATAGCAGAAGTTCCCAAACATTGTAGATTGCCCTTAGAAATGTCTTTGCTATCAGGTACTAGATAACTTAATATAAGAGTCTGCAAATGGACATTCCTCTATTGACACCAGTTGTAATTTTGGAGCTTTCTAGGCCATGACACCTTTTTATAATCTAAATGAATATTGACCTCAGCATACTTTCACCAAATTTATGCTGGATTGCACCTTTGCATGGGAAGCATGCATTTCTAATGGTGATCTTGAGATTAAAAAAAAATAATAATTGTAGCAATAAATTTCCCTTCCACAGAGATATCTAGCTCATCAGTCATTTTTTCTCTTGTTCCCACTCCCCTCTGCCCCTTTCCTGCAGAAAATCACACTGACTGTTCCACCCTGAAACTACTTCTCCAGCATAAGCTTTGAGTCACTTGAGTCACTACTGGCTTCACCAAAAGACTTCAAATGCCAATGCTTTACTGTTATGGCTGATGATGTGTTGAGTCTTGCCTGCGTGCCCTAATGCAAGATCCGGACTCCATTATTTTAGGAATTTCACCTAAAGATGACAACCCTCACACAGAAAATGGGCAGTCTTGATTTGTGTTATTTATCTGCTTCTTTTTCCTACTGGAGAACTAGTCTGTCCCTTATGTATAACTTCTTTCTGCAGTGGATGCATCAAAATGAGTTATTTGGGGATGTTGTCCTTACGTTTGTCTTCTACTGCAGTGGCATTGCAGGTGTTGCTCACTGATGAGAGTACCCCTGATACAAACTTCTGAAGACTTCCTTAGCCTGATTTTGTCTGAATTCTGCAGAGTTCTTTTCCCAGTTACCCATACCTTGCTGACTTGAGATGGACAGGAATTAGTACTTAGCTTTTATAGACCCAAGTTTAACATGTCATCAATTATCTTCCTCCAGATGAAGAAGCAATTAGGGTATTTTTTCCAGACTTGTCATGGCAACTCACAGTCTTTTAGGATAAAGCAAAAAGATAATGCTAGCTTAAATGATTGGCAAACTGGTTGACGAGCACAATGGGAGATGATCTTTAGTATGTACATTAACAGCTTGCCATTTCAGAGAACTCCTTTCAGTTGAATTGAGTGGCACTTTTGTTCTCGTTGCGGAGTTTCATTCCCACAGCAGGGAGAGTGCAAGAAAAGGAAGAGCAGGACCCTACAGATGACAGAGTCTGATCAGTTAATTTCAACAGCAACTTCAAAGGAATCTTTTCATCTCCTCATAATCCTCTGTCCATTGCTTGCAGGGTCCCAAAGAAAGGAAGAGAGCACGAGAGCGTGGTGCCCTGAGGCCCCCACCACTCCCACAAGGTCAAACACATTATCTGCTCTATTGCCACATCTCAGCTGTGGCCGTAGAGAAAAAGATGAACAGAAATCTGTTAATTTTTTCTTCCCACCCTAAGTGAAACATAAAAGCAGCAGCAGCAAAGTCTTAAGGAGAAACAGGATGATAATACAGAGATTCTTTTGCACAGAACAGAAACACCCTGTATTTAACATGTTCACAGGCACAGAAATGATTAGTGGGTTGATTATCAGTCCTTCCATTAGTCTGCTGGAACCTGGAGATACGAGGTAACTGCTTGAGCTGTGTCAGTGTTTTTAGTTTAAAAAGAATGAATGCATTGCTGTCAAATGAACCTTCTTTATTTTTTTAACCCTGCTTTATTATTAATGTGCAAACAAAAGAGAAGAGAACTGGATGTGAGTGAGAAATTAACTCCAAAGTAAAATCATCTGTCTGAAACACAGAGGACATACCTGCAAAAATATGAACAAAAATGGAAAGATGACACCTTAAATGTATAGAACTGAAGCAGTGTCACTTGAACAAGGATGTGGGCTAGATGGCTTGAGATCTCTCCTTCCTGCTGTAATTTCTGTTAGAACTTTGTATGGCTTGTCTTGGGGTCTGCAGCTCTTACGTGGTTCAGACTGCTATAGCATTGGATGCAAAATAGGACTACAACAGAATTTAGTGATATCTACTTATTTCTCTTATGAACCCATAAAGAAGGGGAAGGATTTTTAAAAAAAAAAAAAGACATTTTCTTCAAACATTGCCTGTACTCCACACTCAGAGCCTGGACAGTAGTCACTAGACCAAACTGTGTCAAGGCTGCGTGCTGCCATGTGAGAGTGATCTGACTGGCTGTGTTTCCGTATTACTTCTCTGCCTCCTCTAACTGTCCTCTTGGGAATAACAGAGCACAGCAAAGGGGCACTTCACGGTCAGGCCTCTGCAAAGCCTCCCAGGCTGCCCTGATCGAGGGGAGCTGCAGGTCAAAATAAGGGGACCGAGACTGGAGTCAAGAGAACGGGGTTGTTTTTTTCCAGAGAGCGGCTTGAAGAGAAGATCCAGATTGGGCTCACATTTCTTGTAGATTTCTAGCCTGGCTTGTTCTGCGTGTCTTTCAATATTCAGCTGTTAATTAAATCAGTTTAATTCCATTCATTACATCTCTGTCGGAATTGGTCCAATATACTCTAGTAACACTCAACCCACTAATTATTTTCCACTGAAAATAAAATAGAGATGGGTCAGTCTGAACCGATAGGACTTTATTATTGATTACCTGGAAGCTAGATTGATGGTCTTTGCTTAGTTCTTAATGAATTAATCTGCATTGGTGATGAGGAAAAGTAGAAATAGTTTTGGTTTTAGTCTTGCTGAAGTTGGGCACGTGTCTTAAATATTGCAAACCAGCAACAGATAAATGAGTAGTCTCCAGCTCAGTAGAGTTCAGCACTGGCTTCAAAATACTAATTTTGTTGTTCTTCATTTTGCTGTTGCTTAGAATTGAGCCTGAGTCTACAAGCACATTGTTTTCTTTCATCTCTAACCCCCAAATGGCTCAATTTCAGTTTTACAGTAAAGGAGAAATCAAAGCTGGAATTCGGGCTTCCTACTTGTAAGCCATATTGAGTTTGCTGTAAATTGGCATGACTACTGGTTGGCAAAGAGGTAGGATTTTGTACCAATTTAATGTGCCCTGTTAGAAAATGACATAAATAAAGCAGAGTTCTCAGAGAAGTACCTTTAGAGCCACAAATAGTCTCACTAAAATTTGGAAAATGGCTAATTTCATAGTGCTGCTGTTTTCCATTAAAAAGCAATAATTCTTCTTACTTTGTGCAATTCTGTACCAGTAATTATAAGCACTAATCTCAAAAGATGTTTCATAGAGCGTACCTGTGTGTGCACACACACAGATGTATACCTTTGTGCACAAACAGCAAGATTTTGAATTTAGGTTTTAGAGGCTTTTTGAAGTGACATGTGGTGTTGCCTACTGCTTTATAGGAGCCCTTGGTTAAAAAGATATGAGGATACTGATTGTAAAACCATCATGTTACAAACATTAGTTAATGCTTCTGTCAGTTAGTTCTCTCTGGTGTGCAGTCGTCTCACATCAGAAGGCATTAATCTTACACTGGCTGGTATACAGAAAGGCAGCATCGCTCTTCTGTTAAATCAAAGTGGTGCTCAGTCCGTTGCAGAAATGCATTCTAGCCATGGCGGTAAGCAGCTCTGCTTTTTTGGCAACATGCTGCGGTGTTTCTTTCTTGTGAAAGATTTTGATTTTTTTACTAGGGTACATAAATCTTTGGCTTTCGACGCTGGAAAACAGCGCAGGTCACTAGCATCTATCCAGGACCAAAAATCTCCCATAACAGTCCCCCAAACCAGAAGGACTTACGGGAATCTAGCTGTATTAAATAGTAAACAGCACCTGTAAAACCCACAATTCTGTGCTCAAAGTCCGCTTCTGTTCTTGCTCCCCTAGATCACTGCACTGTAAAGCTCAGTTAGTCAAAGGTACGGGAGAAACGCCAGGAAATCGTCAAGGTGCGGTGGGTTCTGATCCACAGCTTTGCTGCCGTGGTGGAAGTTCTTGGGACATCGGTCTCCTATCGCGTTAATCATCCCAGCTTCTGTATGTTGTGGAGGACGTCCGTAGCAACCATTCTGTGTAGCTGTGCGTTGTTTCATGGACCGTTTTTAAAGAACAAAACCTGGAACTTTTTCTGGTGAAAATGATCAGGTTTTGACCTGATGCATTTTGCATTTGTGTTTCCTCCATGGTGCCTACTGGACAAGTTGTTGTCTCTTTCCACTAGTTCAGGTGTGTTTGAGAGGAAACACAAGCGGTGTGTATGTGGAGAAGGGGGGGAGAGGCCGTCAGCTATGGGCAGGCCACAGCTCTCAGCCTGCGCTTGCAGAGACCCAGGCTGAGGTGAGTGGTTCCCCGCAGCACCCTGTGGGGCAGTTTGTGAGGGTTCAACTTCACAGGAGTCGGCCGAAGGATTGCCTACAGAATTGGTCTTCGTTGTCCTACCCCACAGCCTCCGTGGGGCTCTGCCTCAGTATCCGGGAAGGTCTAATCCTGTGTATCTGTTTTTATGTGTCTGTATGCACATCTGTGCCTACCTGTATCTGTATTTCCTTTTGTGGCTCTAGCCCCTTCCTGCAGGAACCTCCCGAGGAGTTTTCCTTGACTTGCTCATGTGCAGTTGCGTTTTGATCTCAACCTTGGTTGCTTCCATACCTTCTAACTGCCAAACCCTTATTGTTTGGTTTTCAGTTTTTGTTTGCCTTTGTTCTCTGGACCGTTTTCACTGTGGTATCTTTAGCATGCTTGCTATTAGGCTTTTATCTTCTTGAAATGTCGATCCCACTGTGTCGTGTATTTTCTATTTTGTCTCACAGCTGTAAGGCCTTTGGAACAGCTGATGATATTTGTTCTGTTTACATGGTACCTTGCACAAAGGGTTATGAACTTGATTGGCCTCTAAGTAGTATTATGTTCTCTGGGATATTTAATGTGAAATTATCATTGCGTGTAAGTCGCTGGCTTGCCAGTTACTTTTTTTTTTAATCTATAGCTGCTTTTGTGTCTGTTTTTCCAGGACTGATAAAGGCTTCAGCCAGCTATGAGTGTATAGGCAGGAAGTAAACTCAGTCGCCTCCTCCATGCTGCTGTTGTGCCTTATTTTATTAAATGGGCCCTGCACAAAGCCGGATTGCAACACAAGTCACTTCTTTCCAAATTGAACCCATCTATTACTAATCACTGACCTTAGATGTAGCACTAAGCTCATTTTCCTGTCTATGAATTGTGCTATCATTGCCATACTGATTCATCTTTATATACTAGTCTTACATAATATTGTATAAAAAACATCCATGGAGTCTACTACCTCATATTTCTAGCTTCAGTCCCGACAGCTTTTCATTGTTGTGCTCACAAAAGCTTTGCTGAGCATGACCTCCCCTTTAGAAATCCTCTTGGACCATTCACTGTGCAGCCTGTCCAAAGAGTCTTCTGTTCTTTGCCTTATTGACAGGTTTAGGATCTTTGCCTGTGCTACAGCTCTGTAGTTTTCTAGTTTGGCCCTTAATTCCTTTATAAGCGTGGATGCCATGTAAGCCTTCCTCAAATGCTTAGCCCCATTGAAAAATAATTGCAGTTTTCTAGGGTGGTATACAAACCATTGCTGTTAACAATCGTGAATACTACAAAGACTTTGAGCTATGTAATGCTATGGATTTTTTTTCAGAGAAGTTCTTTTCACTGAGGATGCCACCCCAAGCTGAGTTTTCTGCAATTCAGTGTGAGAGAAGACCTGACGATTCTGTGAAATTCAGAGGGATTTGAGCTACTGCCAGTTTTGAAGGAGAAGGTGCCAAAAAGGGGTGCAACAGAAACCATAAAGCACTTAAAACTGTTTCCACAGTATGTTTTTAATCTCTTCTTGCTGCACAGTTCCGGATATAGAATGTCCTCTGTGACTCCTCACTGAATTTGTCTTCTTTGGCTGCTGTGATACTGTTCTCAGTTGCAAAAATCAGATATGTCGCCCCACTAGTAGACACATATTTTGTTCCTGTGCGGTTTTCTCTTCCTCCCTGCTGTTCATGAGCATAAAGGAATACGTTTTTACTCTAGTAGTACTAATTCTATCTCCTGAACATCTTTTTCAAACCTACAACCCTTGTTAAGGACAGTCCTGCCCCTCGGCAGCCTCATATATTGGTGCTTCTATGTTGGGACTCATGAACAGACTTACCTGAGCCTTCTCTTGATATCTTGGGGAAAAACCCCCGCAAGCCATTTGTATTGCCCTCGCACACTTGGCACTTGCCTTGTCGCCTTAGGTCTCCTGGATATCTAGTGTCTCACTGGCTGAAGGCCATGGAAAAGCAGTACTTTGGGCCTTCTGTGGAAGGCTGGATTAGGAATGTGGAGCAGGACAATACTGAGAAAACCCTTTGTTAAATTCCAAGGAAGTGTTAACTGTCTCTTATCGGTTTGGTGCCGGTGGTGCTCCCTTTCCCTGCTGTGTTCTCTTGCTACTTGTCCTCTGAGAGGTGGAATTTATCACCTCATAGGCAGATGGGGCATTTGGCAGAAGCGGGATCCAGATGTAAGGCTTTGGAAAGTTCCCAATAGCAGCATCTGGGCTTGGCTCTGGCTTATTGCCTGAATTCTTTGTGAACTCCGAACAGCTGGTCGTGGAACTGCCTCTGGGGTTATCTCCGGGGTGGTTGTTACAGATCTGGCTGTGAAATCATATTCTCCTGACATACCTCTCCACTCGGAGGAAATGTACCCATACGTTTACATGCAGGAATCTTTTTGTAGCTCAAACTTCAAATGTACTGTATAAAATATGAGCATGTATCTTTTTGTACCCACAAGATGACTAATCTGGAAACTGTGTGAGGAGTAAGCTTGTGTGTGTGTGTGTGTGTGTGCGCGCGCATATGTATTCATGTCAATTTATTTCTGTGTGTATGAATATGGTTAATTGTTAGCAGATTCTGTAGTGCTATGACTGCTTTGACTCCAAGTCAGTGGACATATGCCAGCAGAATATTTGGCTAAATATCTTCCATCTCATGTAGCAGCAGAAGACTGTGGGTTTTGGGCATGTTGCCTTCTGTCCGTTTTACTTAAAACACAGCATTGCGCAGCTGAATCGTGTTGCCTTCATTATGTGAAACTTACTCCTGTGCACAGGCCTGATAAAGACTGATTTTTCAGGCTTAAATGGCTTCTAATCCAGTGTCAGACCCTCTTTCTGGTGGAGATACTCACTACGAGATAGGTTTCAGTGCAGTCAAATGAAAACAAATGTATATTGAGTCAGTATTTTGTAACATTCAGCACAGCTGCCTAGATCACCAGTGGAAAATAATCTGTCTTCTATTTATGATAAGTCATTGATTAGAATACACTTGAAATATTAGGCAGGAAATACATCTATTTCATATATGCGTATATATATTTTTCAAATATTTATTTATCCCTCTGTGCTTGTGTGCATTGTGGTATATATTTCTCTATAATTAAACGGTCAGACTTCTGAATTTTGGCACTCCAGAATATAAAAAAAAGTAATCTTCATTGACATACATTGTCTTGATTTTTAAATTCCTATAAACCCTGATTTGGACTGACTTCCTTTGGAGTGGCTACTTATTAATATGTAACTAAAGAAGCATGCATTTTTATCATATTGTCTTCAAAACAGCATTTTTTTTTTTTCCAGAAAATGCTATTCAAATTTCTATAATTGAGGATAACCCTTCATCTATAGCTATTTTTTAATTTAATCCAGCATAAGACCGGTCTAAAGATATAGGTATAGGTGCATTTAGAAGCAGAGTTTTTACAGTATTTACAGTACCCGACATATATAAAAATCTTTCAGAAACAAGTTGTTTGTGAAAATAGCCAATAAGACTTTGGGTGAGTGTTTCTACTGAAATATAGCAGCATAGTTAGCGTGTAGCTCGTTGACTTCACCCTGATTTGCATGATTTACACAAGAACCTGCTTCCATGTTGGGAATAGTCCGGTGTACCTAAAATCATGTATGGGATATACATAACTTGGTGTGGGAGTTTAAAAATGACTGACCACAGTGTTTCAGGCAAACGAAGCAAGAAGCCTTAGGATTTGTCCTCTGTTTTGTGGAACTCCTCTTTTCCCATGGGCGCTCTGATAGGACTCTCTCTTTGTTGAAGAAAGGCTGAATGTTGAATTTGACAACTGCAATGTGTATCTTTGGGTGCGCCCATGCTCCTTTTATACATACATGGAAAACTAGAAGAATGGGGTAATGGGGTGAAAATAATTTGAAAATGGTAGGATTTTTACCACTAATTTCTACTAAGTCATTGCTAGATGTTTTTCATTGATATCTCTACCGAAAGTTTACTTGACTCAAGACTGGATGAGTCTTACAGGGTGAACTGGTCCATCTGAGACCACTCTGTACTCATAAGGCACCAGAAATTTTGTTGTTGTTGTTTTTCTTTATGATAAATTGAAATATAAAAATGTTAAAGGCAAGATAAGAAATGCTTTTTGGCATGTTTCTCTTACTTCCTTAGATCAAAGGTGATTTTGAATACAAGAATGGGAAGCAACTCAGTTTCTTGAGGTCATCTCTGCTGAAGTACGTGTCTCAATGTTGTAGTACTGCGTATGCTGGATAAGTGCTGTCCCCCGAGATATTCCGTCTTTGACATCACAGGAGTAAATAGTCTGTACAGGTGCTTGTAGTGCAGGTTCCCTGCCATCATCTCCTTTTGACAGCTCAGCTGTTACCAGAGATTTTTCTCAATCCAAGGGGAACACATCTGTTCTTCCCTCTCCTTTTAACATTGAAGATGCTGTTCTGACGAGCTCTCAGTTATCTGGGGGAGTTTGGTGCTTAAAGTCAGAGGCATCAGACAGCACCAGGAGTCATACCTTCTGCATGACCTCTGCCAGTCAGGTCAGGTTAGCGATTGCTGCATTACACACAGCAAGCACAGATTCTCCTGTTGTGGCTTCTCTCTTCGTAATTACTGAGATCCATCTCTTTCCATTACCTAGTGTAGAAAGTGCAGTACACATGGAAAGGAAGGGAGTTTATACCATGTGGAGCAGAGATAATGGGGGAATCATAAAGGAGAACAGTATTTTCTCTATTTCAGAATACTTTTCTGCAAGTTTTATATTTCTTTAGGTGTAAAAAAAGTAATAGCATTTACTTTTTTTAATTTTAGAACTGTGGCAGGTGGTGTAGAATGACAGGATGATATAAAAGCATTTTACTTCTCATGATGTAGTTTGGGTTTGTACTATATTCACTGCTCTCACCTCTGTATGACATGATTTACGTGCATGGAACCGGCGTCCCTGGAAGGGTGATTCGTGCACTGATAGACCTAAATCTATACATAACAGCTGGTTGGTATAGTTTAGGACAGCTGCTGAGTAGTAAGTCCTGTTGATGTGCTAATCACCAATAACTTCCTAAAATCACTTGGTAGTTGAGACAACGTGTTAAAGGAAGTTTTAAGACCAGTAGCATTGCATGCATATCTAAGTAGTCTTGTCTCATCAGATACAAGGTCTAAGAAGCACAGAGCAGAAATCTCTTGTATACCTTTAAAACCCACAGCACGATCTGGACCTGCTTGGATTCTCACTCTCTATTGCAGGAAAGGTGGGTTTTCGGGCAGCCTTTTGCGGTGTTTTCTAGAGAAAGTCTTAGAAGCTATAGCAAAACCCTCAGCTGCTTAAGCTCAAGCAGTAAATCTGTTAGTAGCTCAGACGTCACACTCGCTATCTGATAGACTTGTGACTACAACTGAATATAAGCCAAAAAGTATAATTTTCGTATTATAATGCCATTTAGTCTGTTACTTGCAATCTGCCTTTTAAGAGGAGTTCTAGGTCACTGATCTGTTCATAACTTTAAATTTCAGAACTATGGAATTTTACACAAAGCCCTATTGAATAAGAAAAGATCTGTCCGTTCAGTTTCCTGGCTGCAGCAGGAACATCTGATTTCCCCCCCTTCCCCCCCATCATTTTCTTAATACCTTTTTAATAATGTCTACTTTCTCTCATGCAGTGCAGTAGTGCATTTATAAGGAACTTTTTCCTTTAACAGCCATTGTGGTTTTGACAGTACTCTGAATAATAGAAATTCACTTTTCCAGTGTCCCAAATGACAGGGCAAACTGTTCCATCAGTGATATATCTTCAGAATTGGATTTTGCAAATAAAAGTGTGGTGAACTTTAAATATAAATAAGACCCATCCCTCGAATCTTCTTTTAACTCTAAACCTTCAAAGAAATTATATTTTTACTCCCAGCAAATTACCTAGGAGAAAAAAATGACAAGAGTAATCTATTTTTTTCACAGCTGGTCGGTTGGCCAGAGTTTCTCATCAAGGAGTACATGCTGTTTGCTCCCCAGATGGACAGGCTGGATGAGTAACAAATCCACAGAGCCTGGGACACAAGGTAGAAATTATACTGCCTGTGCTTTTAATCTTGCACAGCTCTGCTTATTGGTAATTGCAGGTGGCCCATATCCAAATGAGGCTCTATTGGGACAATATCCTATATCTTGTCAGAATGAATCCCATTAAAGCCTGCACTGGAATTAGGCCAAAACCTTGAAATAATTATGGGAAACTTTTTTTTTTTTTTTAATGTTGAAGTCATATAATGGTGACGATTAGACATTTAAGCAACATCAGCTGTAACTGCAGTTGTAGCTTCTTCTGCTTGGTCCCTGTTTTGTCTGTCTGGCTCATCTACGATAAGAGGTACTGAGCAAAAAGTCCGTAAAGTTGTAACCATGATCATTATCTCTGTCTCTTGTTCTCAGGCCTCTGCATAGTGCTGGAGCAGCAGTGCATATTTGAACGGTGCCTGGCAAATTCCCTGCGGCTTGGACAAGAAATGCTGCCTGTGCACTGCCACTCAGCTATTTGGGTCACATCTTGCTCAGCTTGCTTTCCTTTTAATTTAAAGCATGTTTGCTGTTGTCCTCCTTCTGCCCAGGGATACTCTTACTTTATCAATCAAAAGGCATGGAGATTTAGGAGCCTTTATTGCAAGAGTCTTATTAGAAAGTCTGAATTACAAAGCGATTCCATAGATTAGCCCCGAACCATGTCCTTGGGGACACCAACCTCCTCTCTCTCCTACAGTCTAGATGTTGAAGACCTGCATTTTCTTCTTCCTGTGCTATTGAAATGCCATATCAGAGCAGAAACATCTCAAAGGTACACAAAAATGCTAGTGGGCATATTTAAAAGTGATATGTCTAATTTCTAAAGAAAGCCTCGAGGCAAAATGCTTCTCTTTTACTCTGGTGTAATCCTGTCGACTCCTAAATCATTATACTTTTAAAGTAAGCATGTAAACATCAGACTCCAAAATCATTAGTGTAAGACTTGGAGGGCTGCTGTTGAGGATGCCATGGTAACTGGAGCGCTCTGCTTCCCTCCGTCATTTTCATGGGAGCTGTGGGGCCGGAGCAATGCAGCGGTCCATCCAGTCTAGTGGCCATCTCCTCCAGGAATGGTGCTGGGAGGGGTCTCATCTTTCAGCGCAGCTCAGCACGCCTATTGGAAGCATTATCCGCTCTTTCTCTCCCCCTCTTTTTAAATGGCATCTCTGCAAATCAGGCTGGTGTGTAAACTCAGTCCTGACTGCATGGATTAAAAGTGAGACGCTTGTAGATGTTTTCTCCCTGTATCACCCTCTTACGCGATGCAGTGTTGTGCTGTGTCCCTCTTCCGTTGGTCCCTGGCTGTGTGCTGCTGAACAGCAGGTCCGCGGGGGGCATTCAGATTCAGCCTGCTGCTGGTGGCACCACTGGGGGCCGGTCACGACATCTGCTTTAAGGGTAGATGGAACCTCCTCAGAGCTCTTTGCCTCTTCTCTTCCTCTTTGGCTGGTCTGGCCCTGGTGTATATGTGGGAGAGGGTGTGTGGACATGGGTAGGAAAAGGTCAGATTAGGAAAAATGTAATCAAATGAATTTATTTAGTTTTTAAGTCTTCTACTGAATGGTGATGTTGCAATGCCTCCCTGTTTCATCTGGTGCCTGGCAATCTCCTGGTATGGGTACCTGCTGGGCTCATGCAATGTCCCTGAGACAGATAACTAGGACTGGCAGGAATCTGCACTGCCTTTTATTTCTCCACGTAAAGAGCAAAGCTGAATTTCTGCTGTGTGGCGTTACTTCAGGATCCCGTGTCCACTCCAGTCCTCTTTGCTCTTTCTAGTGATCTTAGAGAAGTGAGTGAGGTGAGGTGGATACAGCCCTTTTTCTGTGTAAATGACAGGACATTGGTAGTATTCCTTGCTAATGTGTCTCAAAATGTGTTTCAGGTCACCAGTTACGAAGGCCTTAAGTCCTGGGCCATAAGGCTGCAATCCGTCTTGGAAGGGTTTTGCTGATAGTTCCGCCACAGATGAGTGGGGGGGGCTGATTTCATGGAAGCCCTATAGACTGACTACTTTATCTTCAGCAACCTCCTCGAACCAGTTGATCAAAGTTAATTTAAATAAAGCATTTGTGCCCTTGCTCAACTTCATGGTCAATATTTAAATGCTTAGCTATAATAAAGATACCTTGATAACTAGCACGCACGATACACAGTCACAGATTTGTTGCTGTGCCCTAATAGTAATTTGTCTCCTCTGTAAGAAAGTAACATGAGACTGTATACAAACAACAGCATCAGCACATTTGTATGAATGTGGACAGACAGGCTAAACTTGAACAAGCTAGACATAAAAAATACACTATAATTCTTGTGTAACTGAAAAAAGTGAATGGTGGTGTTAGTTGTTTTTTTTTTTTTCTCTTAATGTAGAGCAATAAATTTAGTATTTTGTGGATTCCAAGGCTGGCAGAATCTACTTGTGCTTCTGTATAACATTGTCCAGGAAGTTCCTTCAAGCAATTTTCTATGCATCTATTTTAGATATTTTTGCTGTTCATGTATACAAAAGTGGGTTGGAGGGACAAGTCTAATACTTAGAATTATTTAAACACAGCACAGGGTCTAAGAAAAGCATGCATCTATTCAAGAACCTACCAGTGCTGCTGTAGCTAGTGTTTGGATGTCCTTCACGGGACATGTCTGTTATTCACACGGTTGCGTTCTGGGTCTACGCTGGTGGAAGAAAAGAAAAATCTCCCTAAAAAAATGACATTGCCTGAAATAATATACTCCCTCCACGAACTTGCACCACAGACTTAACAGCTGTATAATTAAATTTTTAGTCTGGAAAATAGTTGTCTTTTTGTTTGTTTTGTGGCTGCTCTGTCCTGGCTTTGGTGGCAACAAGCATAAACAGTGTTTGTCCTGCAGAGTCCAAGAAGGACAAGGCCAGCTGAAGTCTTGTAATGTCAGGTAAGCCTCCTGTACTGCTGGGTTATTAGAAGGGAACTGAGCACCAAGCGTTTGGACAGTAACAGTTCAAGCTCCTTTATGCTGTAAGCAGGAGATGACAAGAAGCAAAATAAGGTTTCCCGAAGGGACAGGTTTGTTGCTGACCCCAGTGAGTTCAGAGTAAAATATGTTCCAAAATAGGTAGACTGCTATTTTTACTGGCGTTCTCCTGAGCATGGGCAAAGCTCAACTGAAGCAGGGAGAACTGCGTTTAACGAGCACTAAGGCAGCTGAGTGTTCCCCGTGGGTGTGCATGGATGGCTTTAGGAGTCTGATTTTCTGCCTGCCATTAAAAAAAAAATAAATCTGCATTTGGCCATCTGTATGGTCATTCTCTTCTTCCAGGCCAACTTTGAGCAGCAGTTCCTTGTGGTTGTCCCAGCAGCCCTGAATGCAGGTTCACTCTCCGCATACCCAGCAGTCAGTCAGCTCCTAGAGAAAACTGTTCACAACAAACATGTTTCAGAGCGCGTGTGCCTTGAACGGGATGTGGCTCGTGGGTACGTGGCACCTACCACACAGACATCCTGATGAGCCTACAGAGTATCAGCTTTTTCCCGGTTTTGAGAACCACATGCCAGCAAGTGCCTAGAGAGTGATTTCTTCTTCCATTGGGTCATTTCTTTGTCATCCTGGGCTCCAGTAATCAGGTCAGGCCAGCCTGAACTTTGTGCATTTGAGTGAGAGAGAGAAACCATTACTGTGTTGTTTCAGTATCAAGAGTTGATTTAATTATCCCTTCTCATTTTCAGCTCATGCAGGAAGCATTCTTTTTCCTTACCCGTTTAGCCAGAAACATCACAGGCATTTTTATAGGCTTGCTGCAAAAAATGTCTTAGCAGCAGTCTTGAATATTCCATGACAGCAGTGTCTGTGGTGCTTCTGTCTCACTACACAGGCCAAGGCAGCCGGCCGCCTCCCACGAGAATTAGGGTCAGACATTGCCTCTTCATAATGGTGAGCAAATAGGCTTTTTAATGTGAGCATATTTGGGTTGAGACATGAAGCAAGGAAACAAGCCGTTCACATATCTGTTGTAGCGTATTGCAAAGGTGGGAGAAAAGTAATTGCAGCTTAATTCACTGGGGTGTTAATACATCTGGTGTGGATAGCGAGTAGCAGAGAATTTTCACTGATGTGTTATCAGCTGCACTAGAATCCAAATGCTGGTAAAGGCTCAAGCAAAATGTGGTGGAATCTACAGTTGCATCTCGGATCCCATGGCAAAAACATTGCCCAATCCAAAACTCAATGCCAAACTTCTTTTGGCTTCAAGGAAGTCAGAATCTGAAGGACAGAATTTAACAGAACATTTAACAAAGGCTGGCCTTCAGTTTTCCAGCGAAAATGCAGCATGAGGGAATTAGAAAGCAAATGAGATGAAGAATCACGGAGTGCAACATTTGGGTAGCACCTTGGCCACGGCAAAAATGTTTTAAAACTGTGCATGCATACACTTGGAAAAATATGTTGGACTTTTCTCCAAGGCAGGAGAGGATCAATAATTGCAACTTATTTATGTAAATGCCATTACTTGTTGGGCAGTGGTGCATTTCATCATAAGCAAATCTCCTTTAGCCTTCTAAGCCACTTTTAGCAAGGAAGGGATGTTGCTTCGGCTGTCAAAAAGCTATAGGGAGAGCCATTTCAGGACTTGTTGAGATTCTTTAAACACAAAGCTTTTCTTTGCAGCTCAGTTTCTCCTGAGCTTACATTTATTGTTTGATTTCAAGAGCCTAGGCTTCCTTTAAGGCTTGTTCCACCCGAGGAGGGATGTCCCTGTCTCACTTAGTGTCAGCTTTGATTCAGAAAGCATGGAACCAGGAAGCTGTGGCCTTTCCCACCAGCTGGTCATCTATCATTTCATTACAGTAAGGTTACCAAATTGATGTGTCCTGGCTAATTCTTCTGATGCAGCTATATAGCTATCTAGTGTCTCATCAGGCAACTGCGCGTGCCGTCTCAATTGATAAGACTCTGTGATACTATTAGCAGATGGCAGAACACGACCTACCTGTGAAATCTGACCCACAGTGATTTTCTACCGGTGCCTGTTCTCTCAGGGAATGTCTTGAGGTGTACTGTTATCTTCCTGGTCCAGCATTGCAACTGTGTTTTATTTTCCATAAACATAAATTACACTGCTGGTATTTGGCTTGTAACTGCTAGTGACTAGCTAAGAAATGAAGATTTGCTGTTAATATTAATTCTTACCATTTCTTCAAATGAGGCTGTAATGAAAGTTGATGTATATTTTTTTAAATAGTGGCACAGGAACTATTTTAAATTTAACAACTGTGGTATCTTTTCTTCTTATATTTTTCATTAATCTTCATGTGCTTAATTAGCTGCTGTTCCTCAGTGGGAACGTTTGACTAGAGTAGAATGAGACTAATGAAATCTCTCTGGTTGCTACTGCTGGAAGGGAAAAGGACTAAGTGCTAGAAGGGCATCAAGCCTGGCTAAATACTCTGCGTTTTCATAGGTTAGCCCTGTGTGGCAATGTTTGCATAAGTAAAAAATAAAAATAAAAAAAAAATGGTAGAAGATAAAAGCACAGAGTGACATGCTTTCAAATTTTTCCGGTGTCCCGTTCCACAGCGAATGGTTCTTTAATTGTGACCTTTAGTTTGCAAGGCAGGTAGAGTGACCACCCGCGTGGACTGGAAGTCTGCATAAAATGAGCTAACGGGACGAGTTCATCTCCTTTTGGAACGCCTGGCATGCAGCTTCGCAAATACCAGCAAAACAAGATCACTGTGTTAAATTCCAACCCTGAGATAGGCAAAATAGGTTACAGTTTTGAAATTAGAAGCAAAAAAAGAAAATGATTTATGTATAAGACGTCAGCACATACCTGGGTAGCGTCTGAACTGTGGGGAAAAGCAGTGAGATTGCCCACGTCTGCAGTGGCATTTGGACTAGGCCCTCCATTTCCTCACTTTTGCCTGAGAGCAGTATTTAAAATCTTTAATTTTCTTGTTCGGAAGACTGCATCCATGACTTTTTTCATATTTAGCCAGAGTATGTCAGTTATCACGGTGTACTGTAAGGGCTTACGCAGAATATTAGCTTATGTGACACCAGATACAATCTCCTTGTTGATTGTTTGGAAGCAAGAAACAGCGTTTATCTTTTCTGCAGCTTACAGCATTAGCGGTCACTATAACAGAGCTCCTTCCATGCTGTGATAACAGTCTAACAGATACTGTCGTCTGTATGTCTTCAGAAGAATAGGAAATAATGAGCCAGATTCACTTCTGAAGATTCACTTCATTGAAGTTGGAGAAATTGTATCAGCAGGAAGTTTGGTCTCAGGCATATTAATTGAGCTCTCTTCAGTTCAGTGCTTTGCATTACCTTAATTTTAAAATCATAGCCATAAATTGTGCCTAGCAATGCTCTACCAAGACCTGCGTCTATTGCCGAGCACAGCCTCTCGGTCCCAGTTCTTGCTGCAGCGGACTGCTCCCGGTAAGCTCCGCCTGGACTTGCTTTTGAAAAGCCTGTCGCTAACGTCGGCAGCGTCTGCAATTAGCGCAGTCGCCCGCTAACTCTGATGGGTGCCGCCTTTCAGTGCCTGACAAGACCTGTACCTCTTGATGTAAGAGTAGCGTGGCAGGAGAAGGGGAGACGTTGTGTCCGTCTCAGGAGACGCCGGCCTTGTCACGGCACAGGACTACGCCTCCTCAGGCAGGTATTTTCAAGTGAGGCTCATTGCCCCGAGGGACCTGGTAAACAGATGCCAAAAGGCGTTGATTTGGACTGGTTTCTCCAGAGATGGCTGCCAACCTGGGCCGATCTGTCTATCTTGCTCTGTTTTCCTCTTCTCATATGTAAGAAAAACAGCTGGGAAGGAGAAAGGGGAGGTGGCATTGCTGGAGGCTCGAAGTTACCGAGCAGCTGGCTGTGAGGTATTGGCAGTAACAGGGAAAACGCGACTTGCTGAATTAGATATGAACTTCAGTGGCTGTTCAACCCAATGCTTATGAAATACTCCACAGTTCCTGGACTGTAAAGCCCTTAATTTTGGGGTGGAAGTGTCTGTTTATTTAATTCATCTGACTTTAATTTTACCTAATTTTGTCTAATCAATCTCACACTATCGTATTCTGTTTGTAAGTGATGTATTTTCCACTAGATTGCTCGCTATTTTTACTGTATGTACATTTACAGTAATGAACCTGAAAGCTGAAACAGATGATAACACAGTAATTGTTTTTTAGGTCTGTAATAATTCATGAGTATTGCCTACAAGGCAGGTTTTGGATGGTCTTCAGGGGTAAACACGTTAAAGCCAGGTACTTGTAAGCTCTTTTACAATCTATTAGCATAATAACATCCTGTAAAATAAGCGTCTTCGTGATCTGAGAACATCTGATGTTGGTCCATTAACTGCCTTCATCTTCAGTTCAAACTGCCAACGGTCTCCATATCCGGACATCATTTAGTATCACAGCTGAGGAATCTCCTGCTGTTTTATGGAAGTGACCAAGTTCAGTAATATACTAGGGTTTTAGATTCTTTTCCTTTAAAATTACGTTATGCCCTATGTGAATGGGAAATCACTTTGACACATGTTGCTGTATGCCAAGTTATATGCTGGTATGCTGGTAGCCTAATAAAATTACATCTTGAAACTGTTAATTTTGTCATTAGCAGTTGTTTCCTCTTCATACCAAGTGATTAAGTAGCACGTGAGGAAAATATAATTTTTCCATCATTTATTTGTTGAAATATCAAGGGTTACATTTGACAATGGTA
Source organism: Vanellus vanellus (assembly GCF_965231255.1). NCBI lineage: Eukaryota > Metazoa > Chordata > Aves > Charadriiformes > Charadriidae > Vanellus > Vanellus vanellus. The sequence goes on from NC_138914.1 coordinate 468,094, forward strand.
TTATGATACACATCTGTTTCTGTTCAAATTAGGAAGCTTTTAATGGCACGTCAAGAATTAGAAAAGCAATTGCTTAACTAAACAGAGGGAATTCCCTACAAATGAGAGTGCATTGTGTTTATACAAGATTTGTTTAATCTAGGAATTGTTGTGTAATTAGTTATATTATACAGATGAAAATTAAATATCCTTGTTTCCAACTCTGTCATCGTACTGTAAAACCACAAAGAGCTCTAGTCTTCATTGAACATCATAATTATTCTTTTGTAGGTAATGTCCAGCTCTGACAACGTGCAAAGGAAGAGATACTGAAAATGTCTTGAGAGATACTGAAAGTTTAGAAGGTGCCTGTGTTAAAAAGAAGTCCAAACAAAGTATTCATTTAAAATAGAGAGGTATTAAGGTTTCACTTTCCTATCCTGTTGTTTTAAGTAGCGATACATAAACCATATTATGGATAATGTGGAGGGAGCAGTCTGGAAGTTCCTAGCTGTTTTGGGGGTTCATTTTTTTTTTCTTGCTACGATCTTAACCTCATTGGCTGCACTATATGCAAATATAATGACTGCTTTATGAAGGCAATGGTTTCCCATATGGCCCACTTCTCTGTACCTGGCAATTGGTATGACATTTTAAGGATATCATGACATGTTTACTGAGAAAAGTGAAGTAGAGGTTTCAGAAGGTCTCAGTGTCTTCAGTGGTGGTCTATCTCTATGCCCGTCTTGCTAAACGAGAAGACCGCCACACTTTATGAAACGTTCTATGGTATTTCATCTGCATGCCAGACCTACGGTTCAGAAAAGGCTAAGGCAAAAATACATCTGTTTTTGCAAAGCTGTACGTTGGGAAATGTTTGGATACCAGCCATCAAAATAAATTCAGTCAAAACCATTGAAAAGTCAACGTTTCCATGCAGTGTTCGCTTAGCCCATGGGAGCTTCTCGGGTTTTAGATCAGCTGCTGCACTTGGATGCTAGTCCAGGATTTTGACAATGAAAACAAAAATGGTGCATGAAAGTGGGTCCGCATTTTGGCTTTTTACACTCTCTTCCACCTCAAAGACAGTAGGGAGATGTTTGGAGCATTTTATTATTTTTTTTTTGACACCTGTGTGCACTTTTGGGACAAATGTTCAATCCCAACTTTAAAGAGAGCAAAACTGTCCTGAGAATTAGTGATGAGAGAGCCCAGGAAATCTGAGAGCTGACCTGCTGAAGATGGCTGCTTACAAGAGGCTGATGCTTTTCAAGTATGTTGACATCAGTGAATGTCTGGGTTCTTGGCAATGTAGACTCTTTGCCTTTAAGTAAATGTATTTGAGAATAGATTAGTTTGCACGCACTTGAATTGATTTAATGCGTGTTTACTCTTCAGATACTCACCGTGGCTGTTTACCTCTGCAAGATAAATATTTAAAATTGCATTTGAACCTCACATTAACATTTATGTTCATGTCATTATAGTTTCCTTTTGTGAATGAGATTTACCTATCAGTCTTAAAGCTGTAATAAGAATGAGTCTATTTTTGTAACTCTCAGCTTCTCACGATAATCTGCCATAGGGTTGAATTAATTTTGTGGCATGTTTACTGCTCATTCATCATCAGAGTCACAGCAACGAAGCAGTCATCAGGACAGAAAAGCATTGATATTTGGTGAACAGTGCCAGGCTGACAGCTCTTGCAGTGGAAATCCACATATAACGCAGTGCAGCTACCGATTCCCGGGCAGTGAACACGTATTTGGGGAACTGAACCAGGGGTCTCCGGGGCCAAAAGCATGACAGCTAAACAAGAAACTGGATACAGGCATTTATTTCATTCTGGAACTTGTCACTAGACGGGAAAGGGCTGACATCATGGCCATCGTTTTCAGATTCCGACAACTCGTTTGCTAGGAGCGGAGCGCAGGCGTTCTCTCTGTTTCCCCCACGGCTGCCCAAGCAGTGACACTGTCATGGCTCTTACGCGTGCCGGCTTTGTGGCAGTGACTTAGGAGTGAGGGGAGTTCCTCAACCATCTCTCTGCTGATGAACAAAAATAGGCTCAGTAACTAGAGTAGTGGAACAGGTTATCTTTGCAAGAAGGGGTTATCCTCCAATCGCTGCTTTTTCATCTTTGAATTACGTTCAGAAGTCCATCTGACAGTAGCTGCGTCACTGCAGCATCTAGTTTCTTCCATGTTCTCTCTCACTGAAGAAATCAGAAATTCCCGTTTGTCCAAACTATGTTCTCCTTTCCCCATTCTCTAAGGACTGATCGAAATTTGTATTTGGTTGGACATCAGAATTTATGGTGAATAAAAATATAAATCTGAGTTCCTGTACTTTATGGGGAGTTTTGGCAATTGTTTCAGCACTTTTCCACTGCGTGGTCGGTTTATAGCATTATTGTGAAAATCTGAAATGTTGCTGTTCATGTGGTGCTAAATTATATTGAGTGGAAGTAGCGTGGTTCCGTAATGCCGTATGCCTTATTGGTTGGAGCAGTATGCTTACACAGATATTGTGCCAAAAGTCAAATACCGAGGTATGCAGTTGAGGTCCTTCTGGTCTTGTAAACGATAAAGGCTTTAATCTTTCTTCCTAAGTTGCCATTTAACCATTAAATAATTTTTAATCGTTAACTGCAAATACATTTTTTTTCCCTAAGAATTAAGAATGTAATTATGTAGTAAAAAAACCTGAGCATATTAAGGGAGCAGATCCAGGTGAAGATAAAAGAAAATTAATGCTATGAATATCATCTTTTTAAACCTTTTTTTTTGTGTGCACTTTGAATAATTTAGTACTTGTATGTTTTAATTATTTTTGTGCAGAGGAACATGGAGTCAATAAACCTGGAAATTATTTCCCAATACTTTTGTTTGTTTTTAGATCTCTAACGTATCAGTTGTATAGGAAAGAAACATCTGATCTATGGGGGAAATGTTACAGGAAACAAAAAGAACTGAGTCCAGCCTGCCCAGGACCGTACCATGGGATGATTGTTACACCCTGCTCTTCTGGTATGAGACTACAGCTGACCACGTTATATTTTAGAAAAGGGTATAGTACAGAGTAATTTGGGGTAAATAGATCCGAACTACATGGCACTGAAGGAGACCTGTCAAATTCGTTGTTTGCTATTTGGGATGTTAAAGAAACAATTTTTGTTGTGGAATTCATGGAAATAGAGGCGTCAAAATGTGCTGGGCTGTTCAGTTAACCTTCCCGCTCTGTACATGATAGCAACCAGCTGTATGAATCTTGGCGTTTGGTTCAGCTTGACTCCAGCTAAAGCCTGTTAAATGGTAGTCAGTGTCCCGGTGTGGCTGGAAATCAATGCAGGGTGCGATCAACCTTTTTAATTTGTGTTTATGTGCCTTGATACACAAACTAAATCATAATCTATGTTTTCTGCAGCACAGAGCACATCTCTGGTATCTCGTAAAGGATAGCTAACAGTGACAGTAGAGACTTCTGTGGAAAGTACTTTTCGTGTTGAGCTTTGTATCATCTGTGTGATACAATCTAAATATGCTATTGTGCCTCTTCACAACACAGATAAAATGCTGTATCTTGAGTAAGGACAGATAATTGTTGCTCCTTCTTGAGAGGGAGATGGAGTGGTTTAAGGCTGGACTTTTGGCATCAGAGAGATCACTCATGTAACCAGGTTTTATCATTTATCATTCTTTTTCTGAATGGCTGTGGAAGCTAGACATCTTGATCAAAAAGCTGATTGCCACCCAGATCTTTTAGGTATGAGATAAGCCCTTACTTGCTGTACGCTTCTTGTTTCATAAAAGGAATAAGACAATATATTCAGAACACTAGATAAAGATACATTTAGAAGAAGAGATGCTGCTTGGACTGAGTTAGATGAGCTTGGTTCATCTTTACCTTGGAGTGTGCAATGAAGCTTTCTGGTGTGTCTGCCTTTTCCAGCACTGATTGCAGGGCAGAACTGTCATTCTTCCCACGCTGCTGCTTGCGTGGGAGGGGACTGCTTGCACGAGAAGGAACTCGTCACTGCAGTTAGAGTTGGTAGAGTCAGGCTGTGTGGCTGTCAGAAGTCCAGGAATGGTCCTGCTAGGGTGCAGATGTCTTGGGTGACCGTTTCCCTCCATTGACATTAGTGAGAAGGAAGTCTGGAGTTGGTCCATTAAATCTGTGCATATAAATCTTAACGACTGACATAAAGACATTATTCTGGAAAGCATCTGCAGCCAGGCTGCAATTAAGTCCAGGATGGGAGCAATGGCATGATTAAAGTTAATATATATTATATTACTGTGAACAAAGCTGGAGCTGAATGCTACTACATTGCTTTCCGGGGTTTAAGCTGGAGCGAATAAGCGGTAGATGAATTGTCAGCCACACATCCACTTCTGGGTTTTAAGTGGATCGTTAAATCCTACTTGTCCATGCTGTACTGCTTTACAGATACAAGTGCACTGGTGGGGTGGTAAGAAAGGAAAAAACAAAGCTCTGAGGAGGGTTGTTACCTCCTGTAACTAATTTGCCTATCAGATCAGGATGATGTTTTGGCGTTGAGTGTTTGATATTTTGGTGATATTTGGAAACTTACGGGAAAAGTTTTGCAGCCACAGAACTGGCCAAGAGTGGTGTTGTCTTCCATAGGTAGGTAATAAGCCTAGTCAGATCAAAATCAATTGCAGTGGATAGAAGTGCAGCAAATATTACTATATCCATAGCATTTACACAGTAATGGATGTTGTGGTTCACAAATTCTGAATTATTTTTGGTCCTCCGTTTCTTGCAAAACTAAGGAAAAGTCAGTAAGAAACACCAATGTCTTGCAATGAATAAGCAGTAGATTTCAGTTTTCTATGGAGGATATTTGTTAAAGCTTCTGCAAGCCAAGTACTTCGTAAAACAACTATTTATTTTTCCCCCAGATGTATAAAGTTTTGGTTGTCTCCGAAACATGTTCAGAAGAGGTTACTATGTCTGGACTAAACTGTATTTATATTCTTTGCTCAACTGTCTTGCGGTAAAATGCACATAAAAGTTAATTTTAGAATAATAATATAATATTCTTGGGGGTGCTGTAGGAGCCTTGAATAATACAAACTATGTACACTCTAGTTACAGAAGTATAGAAAGTTCCTGCAGAATATAAAAGTAACTTTGAATATTGATTTCAACAACAAGGACCTGTAATGTAGCAATATGGTAGATCGTTGTGAAAATTAATATAAAATCTAGCCCAGTTATTCAGATATACAGCAGTAAAGGATCTGGCTACAGGGCGAAGAGAACAAATGGTAAAAGTTATCTTAGAGTGTACCAATATAACATTAAAGAAGATATCTGTGTCAAATGGAGAAAGGCACTGACAAGTAAAATATTTCCATGGCAGTGTATATTTGAAAAGAATGCCAAATTAGATTGTGTTCTGGCTCCTCCGGTAATACATTTTATACTTTCTAGACCTTTGATTCCCAGTTGGTATACCACGTTCAGTGAGGTGCTCTCAGTACTGACCTTTCAGAAAATACGATTCTGCTATAATTCACATTTTATGCAGTACAAACATGCATTTATTGCTATTAATTCCTAAAACAGTGTATAAAGAATATGAAAAAGATGAACTGTATTCTGGGTAAGATGAGAGAAATCACATAGATATGGTTGGGAGATGTTATTGCTTTATATCACAAGATTTATTGTACAGTTCTCCACACAGTGTATGTTAAACAAAATTAATATTAGTGAATCAGTGGTTGCAGACAAATGTGGCGTAATTATGAACTGTAAATGGTAGCAAAGTCCTTTGTTACTTATGCATTTAATTCATTAATAATAAAAGTCATACACTGAGATGTGGGCGCTGAAAGTACTTTAGGAAATTATAGTACATAATTGCATCTTTTCTCCTTTGGGGTATTTTTTTCCTGCCTGTTTTGAATGTTTTATTAGTCTTAGCTCTTTACAGACACTAAATATTAGTAGTGCTTTGATCTTTAGCCAACTCTCATTAAGTACAGTGGTCTAGATCCTCCGCTGGTGAAAACCGGTACAACTTCGTGGATTTTCAACGCCTTTCCCGTCCTACAGGACTGCGCTGCTTTGCACCCACTGCCGGAGTATAAGGCTTGCCGTTGAACTGGAGGCGGAGAAAAGATTCAACTTCGTGGGTTTTGTCTTTTTTATGAAGTCTGTGGTAGAACTGATAGTCTGTATGGGAAATGCTAACCCTCTGGGGAAGACGCCACGGGGCAAAGGTTTGTCTTTTTGCATTTTCATTCCTGAGCTGGAGTTAGCAGGCAGTAGCCTGGAGGGCTGCCTGGGGGAAGGTGTCCCTTGATGTGAGTCAACGGGACAGACTGGGGTTACTCAGGCGTACTCTGCTGCCTGTCCCGGCTGTAATTTTCTGTTGGATTGTGCCCTTCTAGGCAGGTAACAGCCTTCCATACTGGCACAGGCACCTCTGCTTTTCTTAGCCGGGTGACCATCTGACGCAAGAGGGGTTTTGAACTCTCATTTAATTGTGGAGTGGGGAAGGGGCTCTCAGGTGTGGGAGAAGACAGCACGCGCCAGCGAGAAGACCGAGTGAGTGCCGGGATGTGTAAATGCAGTAACTGCCAGCTGCGAAAGGGGATGGCTTCTGAGAGCTATGCTGCAGTGCCGCTCTGTGCGTTATTCAGGAGGTAGAACTGGGAACCAAACGCCCTGTTACTGTACATGAGAGTTGAACATAGAGGTAAAAAGTGAGTGAGGAGTTGAATATAGAAAACACGTTGTGCTAAATGGTATCGAAACATATTACAAGGGCCAAAAGTACTTGGGTGAGATACAGATTGCATAAAGTAATGACAACCGTTAGATGCATTTGTTGCTGAGTTGACGTGCAGCCCCGCTGGGTAGTTACCCAGGGCCAGTCCAGCATAAGCAATGTGTTAAGTGGGGGAAACTGCTGACCTGCTGGAACAAGTGCTCTCTTCAGGGTTCACTGGAGGTTCAGAATGACTTCTGTCTAAAGGGCAATGTCCTTATCTTAGTGAAGCCAGTGGCAAAACTCCCATTTTCCCAGATGTAGCTCTTGATGATAGCCAGAGAAAAGAACTTTAGGCATCAGGTCTCTGCTGGAGCCACGAGTTAATTTCTGCTGTTGTGCTGAAGATCATCTGGCACGGATATTTTCTTCCTCCACCTGACATGCCCTTAGAGCCTACAGCTTGCTAGAGAGAAGCTGCTTGAGGTGCTGTGCAAAGTTCAGCCAGTTTTGGGCTGGTGATGCTGAGCATTAAGAACACAAGATGTCTTGATTTCTGGCTGAGCATTCTGAGCGCGTCCATTCCATCCTGCTCGTGCCCAGTCGCACAACTGAAATGTGGCGTAAGGAGGAACGCAGTGAGGGACACCTTAGCAAAATTACCAACCAACCAAATTACAGCAGAATTAGGCCAGATAAGTGACAACAGCAAATTGATGGGAAGGTGATCACCTGCAAAATCATAAAGTAACAGAGCATCAAAAGCCAACTTGATTATTCTGTAAGAATTAGATAGCAACAGTTTATTGTTTGGGTAAAATCATTAGCTCGTTCCGAAGGGCTTCTGTGTATTCTCCAATGCAGTGAGTGTATCGCTAGCGCAAGTAGCTGAGGACAGCACATAAATCTGTCAGGATACAGACATGTGATAGAAAGTTAATCTGTGCGCAAACAGACTATTTGCTGAGTACTTCCGTGCTGTCAGTTTCAAACCGGGTTAATTTTCCATGAGCTCCCAACTAGAACAGTACCCGGAATCTTCAAATGCTTAAGGTGACCTTGGAAACTGTTACGAAATCCTACATGTCTAGACCTTGATCCTGCTTTCATGTCTGTTTTAATTTGGATTATTGTCCATGTATAGAGGTCGCTTGAAACTACAGGTCCCTTATGGCCATGAGGATTGAAACTAATATATCCTATCACAGGGCATAATTAGACATGAAAGGCTAATTTAAATACGTGGAGGTTAATCTAGGTTAGCCACTGTGGTGTTAGGGCAATACTCCGTATAATGGGGAGATACTTATGTCAAATAACATTATTTTCAGATAACCTTAACACTGAAAGGTAATAATAAAGTATGACTCATAGGTAGTTTTAGGAAGAACACTGTAACTGTACTGTAAAATATATACTGCATGATGTGGTCCCTCTGTGCAGAGAGATAAAGCAATACAGGTATGGACTAGAGGCTGTAGACAAAACCCGAGGTAGTGGTGCTCTTGCTGTGACAATTTCCATATGTAAATAAGGTATTGGATATATCCAAAATGACCTAAATCTGCACTGAAGAAAAAACCTCTTACCTTTGAGCCAGAGATAACAGAGAGCTTTGAAGTAGCATTAAAAAAATAAATAAATTTTAAAAAATCCTAAAGCCCCGGCATATATGGAAGTTCTTTTTTATTGATCAGGATGTCCACTTGATGGGACTGCATAGGATGAGGATTAGCATAGTCATGTCCTGTTACAATAATTGGACATACTGTGTCTGTGTATATATATGAAAAAATATGTATATACAAATTTTTCCACACGTTGCTAGAAGGACAGATCTTTAGAACTCTGGAATTACTCGGGAAAGCTGAAGTATCCAAGAGTTTCAAAGGGAATTGGTCTGAGAACTTGTTGATGCCTGACATCTGAATCATCAGACTGGAAAAAAAATCCTCTCATTAAGCTTGGATTTCTGAAAACTGGGGCAATACTGATCTATTTTCAGACATAACAGGAGATATTGTGAGGACTGCTATAATGAAGCTTAATGATGAGATTAATATTTTGCTACATTTTACTTCGTTTTAAAATACAGTATAATAAACGTTGCTTCCTATGAAAGAAGAATGCAAATGGGTTGGGAGTGCATTAGCACACTGCTTTGCATATTAGGGGACTATATTATCTATATGGATTGAATTCACCCAAAGATTATTTTTTTTTAAATAAACATAGTACTTGAACTACTGCACAGCCCAATTAAATTGAAACCTAGCAGGGCAGTAACGCTGGTGGAAAATTATGTTACCCTTCACTAAACCTCAAAGACTAAGACAAAGAAGCTCTTCCAAAGATACGCCGGTCATAGTGATAAAGTGCTTAAGCAAGACATCCAATGTGCAAGTTTATGAGATTAACAGGTCTTTATCTTTATCTGAAATTATTTCATAAAGGGAATCCCAGTCCAGGGTGAGCGTTGGAAGTGCCGTGTGCCAGCCCGAGGGCAGGATCGTCATTAGCTGTGGTCCTTATCTGTGCTCTGCCGGTGCTGGCCGAGTCCTCAAGTCAGCCTACCCCTTGGAATTTAAAGCTTCCATTTTAATTATGTTTAATCTTTTGCTACTGTAGATCCAGCTGTATAAATTATTTAAAAGGCAGAAAGCTTCTCCTCAGTAATTAATGACAGGTTTGTTAGCTACTGTAACAGCCCGAGGCTTCACTTTCCTTGCGTAGTTCCGTAACAGTCTCATGATTATCTAGTATAACAACCAGCCTCTATGGCTTTATCAAATCATAATCGATGGTTTGTACCAGCAGCACTTGAAGGGGTGATGCAGCAGTAGAGTTGGATGTATCTACTGTCACTGAGAAGCAAGCCTGGGGAGGAGAGAGCAGCAGCCTGTCGGCGGTTTTCAGCTACTCAGGAAATGCTGAGAGTTACTGAGACCGTTGAGGATAACCAACTTTATGTCCAGCGTTAGTCAGTGTCTCACCACACCTGAGAGATCATAGAGATATTTTGAGTAGGCAGAACGCCCAGGTGGTGGTGGTCATGACTAAATGACTTATATAAAAGCCTTTCACCTTCTTCCTTCCATTGTCTGCTTGGTAAGAAAATAGACTTATTCCGTTAACTGTCCCAGGGATGTTCCGGTGGAGTACTCATCTTCCTCCTATATCATTATAAAACCAGAGGTCAGATTCTTAACTGGAGCCTTCTCCTCCATCAGGTGTCAGAGAGTCACTCTTGCAGGGTCTCATCGAAGGACCGCAGGTTTTTGAGATGATAGAGAAAAGCAGTTCATCTGTCAAAGCTCAGCAGTGAAAGCGGCACTACACTATCCCGTGTGTCTTTGAATATCGTACCAGGCATTTGATATTTTTACACCTTGGTCTTAGATAGCTTTTTGATTGCAGCTGAAGTGGAGCCTGTGTTCTAGAGCTTGAGGCCTCTGCTCTCCACCCTCACTGGCCATACTAGTGATGTCCAGAGTTCCAGGAGCCTGAACTCTCTATTCGTTTTAGATCTAAGTAAATGATGATGAATTCTTGCAGTTGAATTTCTTACTTTGCATAGTATGTAGAAAAAAAAATGCAACTCTCAGCAAAGTTCTTTTGTGCTTGTGTCCAGGGATATGACGACAGAGATAGCGGAAGGGCACTTTGTGGTTGACTTTCTTTGCAAGCATTTGCATTGAAGGGCTAAAGACTCAGATTGCCTCAGTGCCTTCTGGGAACCCTAAGGCAGGGTGGGAGCTGTCATCCATAGAGGTTAGAGATGGAGTATCAAGCAGAGGAAGTGAGAGGGATGGGGCTAGCATCTACAGAAGTTAATATAAAAAACCCCAGCCTGATGTGACATGAGTGAATTGTGGGGTTTTTTTGCTGTGGTGCTGCTCCTCATCCCACGTTGCACGGGAAGCTTTAGGAGGGAGGTGGGGAGAGCTTTTCCAAGATTCTGCATTGTGTGGTGGCAGAATCACGCAGTTTCTGCTGGTCTTGTGAAGCCCTTGGTGATGACTTTTTTCTTCTTTTTTCTTTCAAATGAAAAATCTGCCGAGACATCTCCTATAAATATATCTTTTAGGCCTGAAAATTATTTTTTTTTTTTTAATCTTCTCACTAGCAGTAAAAAGATATCTTACATATGTTTGTAAATGTTTCATAAATGTGGAAAACATGCATAAACAAGAGAAAGCTAAAAGTGAAAACTAGTGTCAATACTGTGATTCTGCAGCGTGCTGTGAACATGTTTTAAGTGTCTATCTGCATACAGTTGTAAAATTAGTCATTAAGGGTCTGGCCTTAGACATCGTTAAAGCTGTGGTGTAATTTTCCACTGTATGTGAATATCTGACGTATCATCTGCTCTACATGAAAAGACATTGGAGAGTTAAAAATGCGTGGAATCCATAATACGCTGTGGTCTGCTGCTAACAATGACAGAAGACACTGTTTTGGCAGCCGGCTTCGTGACTCGCGAGGCACCAAGGAAGTGGTATATCTGCATATATACCTTCATCACATTACGTGAATTAGAAGATTTGAAAAGGTAAAAAACCTGAGTCTTGGGAGCCTTTGCCATCTGCATTTTCTTCCTACCTGTGGTGCCTGCTGGGACGCAGGTACGTAGGCACAGCCGGTGGCCCGACCTTCCTTTGCTTTCGGGCTCTGGAAATGAATGCGCATGACTCAGTGCCTGTGCGAGAGAATGAATGCCGCTCGCACGGTTTCAGCTGGAAGTTATGCTTTTAAAAACTTGATGGCCCTTAAAGAGCAACTCCTTTCACATTTAAATTTTGCCACCCCATGCGTCTTACTTTCAGGATGATTCAGGCTGCTTCAGGAATAAATGAGGGGTGCGTGAGAACAAGCCGTAAGAATTATGTTATCCTGATCTTTTGCTCCTGACAACCTTGCTGATGTGCAGTGAAATATAAAGGGTTTAGAGTATGATTCACTATTAAACATTAAAGAGAAAAAGTTCAACTATTCATAAATTAATGTTAAATCTGTTCTCTGCAGCCAGTGTAAGGCTGGTGATAGCTCACTTGCCTGTACTTAGTAAAGAGCAATGCTCTCTAAAGAATCACATCCCATCGTTTCTGCTGACAGCTATTACGAAAAATATTTAAAATACCTCTTAAAATTGTATATGTAATTCTTGGTGAAGTGACATTGCATTCTTTTCGTTCAGTCGTCGCCCTGTGCTAGGACCGGAGTTTGTGACACACTAATTAACTCTGATTTAGCACAACCATTATTTTTGGAGTTAATGGTTAGCGAACATTGTCTAATATTATTACATAACCATTAATATGACTAAGGTAAAAAATGAGCTGAGTAAAATGGGAGGAAAGTTAACATGGCAGTTTGGAAATACAAATAGGATTTTGAGTTTCTCAGCATTAAGTCAAATAAACCATCTGCGCCATCCATCTTTAGAAAATAAGGCATGAGGAGGGACGATTCCTGACTTACTTATTAAAAGATTCAGTTTCGGGTGAAATTCATTCCTTCGCAGAAGGACAGCTCCAGCTCCGTGCGTGATGCTGGCCTCGCCTTGCCCTAGTCCTAGGTATTATGTAGCGAGTAAGCCTAATTTCTTTCCCAGAGCTTGAGCCCTGAAGTCAAAGCTTTCAGCGAGGGGAGGATCTGCCCTGCCTTGCCTGAGCGGGTCTGACATCGACTCTTGTGTCTGCGAACAAAAGAACAAGATCGGCACATAAAAACTGAGCCAAGATCCCCCAAATTATCTTTCTCGTTTTGCTTTGTATGCAGTGAATAGTCTGAGACCTGATACCGGGACGTGGAAAGTTGTCTCTCTCCTATTTCCCTCACCTGCACGAGCTGCAACCCGAGCGGAAAAAGCAGCCAGCCTGAGCCGTAAGCCAAACACCCCCTGCCTCTCACCCATCAGCACAGCAAAGTAGGACAGCGTGGAGTAAAGGTGGCACTCCCGTCAGGAAGATCCAGTAATACTTTGGGGAAAAAGATTTAAAATGTTCTTTTAATAACAAGTCTTGTTGACTGGTATTTTTCTCTATTTATGAGGGATATTTTGCCTGCAGGGAAGCTCTTTGCTTGTCTGAGTTCATCTAAGAAGATTAAGCTCCAAAAGTTCACGACTAAAAAGCTCATCTCCTTTCATCTTTATTCCTCACCTTGAACATGTAATCTGATGAGTGATTTCTGTATAAATATATAGATGGGTTTTGACTTGGGCTGAACTAAGCTCAGGACTTATCTCCAACTAGCAGGAGGTGGAAACACTGCTGAGGAGTTTGTCAGCAGGAGTTACAAACTGTTCGTGTGCCAGCACATTGGTCTTCCGCAGGCTTTGTCCCCGTAACCTACGCAAAGGGAGACAGCTCTGCTAGCGCAACAGGACCCACTGCAGGAAAATCTTTGACCGACACCCCAACGGTTCAGTTCAAGACGAACATTGCAAAGGGACTTCTGATAGCCGATGAGTGGGTTACACACGGTGTCGGTGCCCTCACCCGCCGTTCATGCGTTGTCCTGGCATGGAACGGGGCATAAACTGGCATTTGAGAGGAGACGCCTGCCGTTGGTGGTTTGACGGTGCACGTCAGGGTGGGCCTCTGGAAGAGGCTGCGTGATTGTCCTTGCAGCTTGGCGCTTCAGTTGTGTCCCCCGGCGCATCGCCCCCGAAACGAAAAGGAAGCTGGCAGGGGTCAGTCCAGGGCTGGCCGTCTACCTCCGCCAGGGCGAGCGGCTTCACTTCCCTGCGGAACCCCCTTATTCTTGGTCACCCTGTCCTCTGCCGTTGCCTTTGCCCCTTCCTGCCTTTTGATGGGCAGCGAAAACTAGAAAGGGGGAGGGGGAGAGAGGAAGGAGTTCGCTTCTGGAGTTTTACCATCCCGCCAGGCAGGTTCTTCGATATGCAACGGTGATAACTTGAAAACCCGGGAGGCACATTTAATTGCATTTAAAAAGCATCAATTCCTAAAAGGCTTTATTATCTGAGAGGAATACGTGTTTACTGTGTTCCAGCAGTGGTCTAATTTTCTGTGTAAATATTCAAACGGGCTTGTTACAAAAAATTACCTCTAAAAATACTGGTAAAATTTTGATTACCATGAAGCTTTACAAGGGATTTTGAGTTAACCACCCAAACTAATTAAGTGAAATTATCCTAATTTGTTTATTATGTTAATGATCTGAATTAATTTATAGTAATTTAGCATGTATTACTAAAGATTTATTATGTTTCCTACCAAATGACTTAAGAGCTATAAATCCCATGGTTAAATGTAATTAGCGGAGACATATTTATCGAAAGGGATAATTACATCTGATAAAAGTTCTTCAGTTAGGCTTAATTAAAACAGATTATTCCCCCATAAATGAAAAGTAAATATGGTAATTACTGGATAGATATTCATTGCAAAAATGAATATCTCAGCATTTTAATTTTCTAAAGGGGTGGGAAAATCAACTATATAACTGATTGCTTCTCAATAAACTACGATTAATAATCCCTAGGAAACAGATATTTTTATAGGAGTAAACATTTTGCTAGCTAATGACTGAAGAGTAGACACTAGCTGGAAAAAGCAGCCATTAACTCCTTTTTTTTGAGTGGACTGTTGCTGCTCTGAACTAATGAAAAGCATGCTAGGAAAATTATATTTTCTTCCAATAAGACTGTCCCTAGCTCATCTAAGTAGCAGAACTGAGGAAAAACCACACAATTTTTGCTGATGATAATGTGGACTGTAGCTTCCTAGGCATACACCAAATTTACAGTGGTTTCTGATGCTAACAGAATTTACTTAATACACATCACTGCACATGAAGAGATTAGATTGTAAATCTGTTTTTTCATAATTTATAAGTACATTGTGTTAAAAGCACTTTCTGCGGGGCTGTCGCTTGTAAATCACATTGAAAAGAGGGGGCAGAGCTGAGAGTAGCAAAAATATAAACATGCAGAACCAGATTCTTTTCCTGGCTGGAATTACTTAATGAAAATACTTGGAGACATGGGGGAATAAGCGGGCTCTAACTCCTTGATTCACAGCTGCCTGGGTATAAATGAGCGGAAACAGAGACATTTAAACTCAGATCATTGCCGCAGAATGTGGCTTTCTACTGGAAGAATTAGGACAGGGGTTTTTGACTGGAGGAAGGGATGGTTTGTCCTGCAGTACTTAAAATTTCTACTTTTATGAATGTGCTATGTGAATTGGCTGCTCTTTGGTGTGTCAGTGAGAACTGGTGCCGTGTCTCCTGGGATTTGTAATTATGGAATCACGGCATCGCGGAGTTTCAGAGTTGGAAGGGACCTCTAGAGATCATCCAGCCCCACTCCCCTGCCAAAGCAGGATTGCCCAGAGCACATCACTCAGGACTGCATCCAGGCGGGGCTTGACAGTCTCCAGAGAAGGGGACTCCCCCCCTCCCTGGGCAGCCTGTGCCCGTGCTCTGTCACCCTCACCGTAAGGAAGTGTTTCCGTGTATTTGAACGGAACTTCCTGTGTTCTAACTTGTGCCCATTGCCCCTCGTCCTGTCACTGGGAACCATTGAAAAGAGCCTGGCTCCATCCTCCTTCAACCCACCCTTTAGATACTTGTCCGCCATAATAAGGTCTCCCCTCAGCCTCCTCTTCTCCAGGCTAAAGAGCCCCAGCTCTCTCGGCCTTTCCTCATACGGGAGATGCTCCAAGCCCTTAATCATCTTAGTTGCCCTTTGCTGGACTCGCTCCAGCACTTCCCTGTCCCTCTTGAACTGGGGAGCCCAAAACCGGACACAGTATTCCAGTTGTGGCCTCACCAGTGCAGAGTAGAGGGGGAGAATGACCTCCCTCGACCTGCTGGCCACACTCTTCCCTATGCAGCCCAGGATTCCATTGGCCTTTTTGGCAACAAGGGCACATTGCTGGGCTATGGATAATTTACTGTCTACCGTGACCCCCAGATCCTTCTCCTCCGAGCTACTTCCCAGCAGGTCCGCCCCTAACCTATACTGGTGCCTAGCATTCTTCCTCCCCAGGTGCAGGACCCTGCACTTCCTTTTGTTGAACCTCATTAGGTTCTTCTCTGCCCAGCTCTCCAGCCTGTCAGGTCGCGCTGGATGGCAGCACGGCCCTCTGGGGTGTCAGCCACCCCACCCAGTTTGGTATCATCGGCAAATTTGCTGAGGATACACTCTGTCCCCTCATCCGGGTCATTTATTGTGGTGCTATAACTGGATACACAATGAAGGGTATAAAATTTTGGGACTGGGTCTATGACATACTTCAGGTCGTTGCAGCTTGCAAAAGGTCTTGTGGATGGAAATACATGCGTAAGCTCAGAGAGCTGACATCTGGGGTTGCCCGAGTCCTCTGGCAACGTACTCGGAGGTCTAGCAGGGAGGTTTACCGGGAAATGCCACTGAGCGGAGTGGCTGGGGAGGAGGGGTTGTTCATTGGGATGCAACACTACAGAGTTTGAGACTCGTTTCAGGCGGGTCCCTGTCTGTCTCGTTCTTGTAGCCAGAAGGTTTGGAAGGAACCGGGTGGTATTTTGGTGGGGAGTGTGTATGTTAAAAAATGAGATTTTGGTGGTGGGACGCACACTATTTACAAATTTGGATTGAGTTCTGGCAGTAGTTCGTACTAAAACAGGGACAGGAATTTATAATATGTTGAAACCCTTTTTCGAGGGTGGCTGAAGCCCCCTCTCCTGCGGGTGCTGACGAGCCCAAGGTGGGGGCTCAGAGCTGTGACGTGGCAGCAGCCTCACCCGGTGCAGCATCCCCACGCGCGTTTCTTCCCCACGTTATCCAAACAAAATGCTTCATTTTGGGGTTTCTCCAGTGTTGCGCAGCCACACAGCATCCAGAAAATCTTTCCAACCTTTAGTTTCAATCCAACCTTTTGTTACAAAGTAGCGTTTTTCATGGAAAAGTGTGACCTGAATTTGAAGGTTAAACAAACAAACAATGGTAAACAATCCCTATAGTGAAGCCAAGATTATTTTCTTTTAGGTCAAATGAAATGTTCTGGATCAATCCAAAATGAATTTTGCAGAAATCCCCCAACAAATATTTCCGTTTGAGCAAGACAGGTCCCTTCCATCTCCCTAACCTGTTTTTCATTGATCACTTCCATATCGACAGCGTAGGTTGAAAGTCAGGACTGGGATCAAGAGGTGCACTTCGCATTCCTAGGGAGGAAGGAAGGAAACAAACGGATCAGCCTCATTACTGAAAGGAGCTGATTTCTATGGCTGCTATTTAAGAGCAGATTTTGCTTTTTGCTGACTGCTGTGGCTTATGCCTGATAATTTACTAGAGAGGAGAATTCAGGGACTGTATTTGGGCAAAGAACTGTTAAAAGTCTGTAGAAAGTAGCCTTTCAGGCTTTAAGAAGAAAGAAAACGGGGCGAAGATCTTGGGAACTGAGCTGTGCAGGTCTGGGAGACAGAAGAAGAGCGGGGGCTTTGGGGTGGCACACAGACTTTCAGCACAGGGGGCTTCTCAGGGTTCCTGCTCGACTGATTCACCAAAACCCTGTACACAGGAGGAAGATGGAATTCTGAAATCTCAGAACAATAACAGGTCTCTTTTCAGTCTGAAATGAAATTGGCTGAGGCAAGATATTAAATTAGATTAATATGCCATACTCTTGGCAAACACAATTGCACAGACCTTGTGTTTATATGCTTTTCAGACTACTCGTGATGCACATACCTCTAACAGGTCTACATAGAGCTGAAAGTGAATGAACATTCTTTATCAGCAATAAAAGATGAAGAGGCATTTAGTCCACGGTGAGTAAAAACTCCAGCATACACTCAGTATTTTTGCTACTCGGGTTAGGAGCTTCTCAGCAAGTTTGTGTAATCTTGGTGACAGTACAACTTGCGTAGCTTGAAAACCGTGAAAATGCAAATGAGAAAGGTTTGTGCTTCTGCTCTTGCATCTAGAAGAGAGTAAAAGAAAGCAGTTTGCCTACACTGCTGCTCATCTTTCCTAACTTCTGGGGAATTATTCAAAGGGATGTTTTTGAAGTAATGTATCTTGGTTTGCCATGGTCTACAGACATTGCAGGGAACTCGGCTGTGCACAGGACCTTTTGAAGTGCTGTTTCTGGTGGAGTTCCCTTCAGTGAATTGAGCTAGGGCACCCAAAATAACACGCAAATTCCAGTGCTGTTGGAAAGGCAGTGATATGAATCTTAGGACTGAATTACGCTTGCATGTTTTGGGTTCTCTATGCAATTCGATTACTGTCCTTAGAGATCATCAAGACTAAAAGCTTTTCCAGCAAGGATGCACTGTCCCCCTGCTCCTCCACTCACCATCAATCCTGGTCCTTAGGAGCGCAGTAGACCTTGTTACATATAATTTGACTCCCTGTTAGTGTACGAGAGAGTTACTCTGGAAGTGCTTTGTACAAGGGGAAGGAAAAATCACAAACACAAGACACCAAACCTGACCGTGCCTCATAAACAAGACTGGTGACACGATACAAAACAGAGCCTGGGTTGAGACTGGAAATGGCAGCCGTGATCTTCAGAGAAGAGAGCGAGCCGGAGCATACTGCGTGGAGCAGCTGATTGTTGCAGTTCAGCATCGCTGGATGCTTGGAGTTTAATTTGGACTAAACCATAGTAGGATCTTGTGCCCTTTAAAGTGCACAGAAGAGTTTGTATCTTCATCTCGATAGGTTGTTTTCCGGGTTTTCTGCTGCTGTGTGACCTGAGTGATGAACACACATACCAAGGAAAAACTCATTGCGTCGAATTACCAGAGTAACACTGCCGAAGTGTATCTGGGGCAGGTGACCTATTTAGTACTGAGACCGAATGTTTGGTGGTTTGTGTTTTTTTTAAAAATCAGATTTTTTTTTTGCTGAAAAGGGCTGTTGTTATTACAACTCTTTCCCCATAAATAAGACTCCTCTGGAGAAAAAAATGTGGTTTTTTAAATTTATTTTTTTGTTAAAATGCTCAGATTAAAATTTACGATTCTGGCATTTTTCCCAAACTGAATGGCAAAGACAAGACATTTCAGAATGGGAGCAGTTTCTGTAAATATGGAAGCTGCATTTAACTTATTATCAAGGCCACTTGCTATGAAGATATCTAATTAAAGCATTCCTATTTAAATACCTATACAACACACACGTTGTATGTTAAAGTTCCGTTAACTTCAAGGATTTTACCAGAGAGTCTTGAAGAAATCACCAAAGATCACTATTGTGTCCAGTTAATCACCGTTCCCGTATAATCTTATCTTACAACCGTACATAACATTTCCTGTATTCGTAGGAACATAGTAGCGGCCCCAGGCACAGAAGCACAGAATGACAGCATCACAGAATGGTCAGGGTTGGAAGGGACCTCTGGAGACCATCTAGTCCAACCCCCTGCCAGAGCAGTCAGTGTAATCCCAGTCTTTTCAGTCCCGTATTCTGGTTTTGGCAGCAGTCGATAGCAGACATTCAAGGAAAGAGCAGAAAAAGGGAGCAATTAAAGTGTGAATTTTCTCCCTAGATATTTTCATAGATTCTGGCAGTTGCGGCTTAGGGGAATTTGTAAGTTGGATGTTATGTTCACAAAATCACATATCATGTCTTTCTTCTGTGAACTTGCGTGATTTTTCCTCCGACTTGTATGAAGACTTGGGACAGACAATGTCTTGTGGCCAGGAGATTTAAGAAGTAATTCTAGCTTTTGTGGAAAGGACCTTCCTTTTGTGTGTTTTAGACTGGTTTCTGGCATTTACATTTTTGCCCCCTTCATCTTGTATTTTGAGAAGTAGAGCAAAATTACATTTGGTAGATTTTTTTCATACGTATTTGATCATGCTAGTTACCCCTTCCATTGCTCTCTCTAGTTCTGCTCCACCAATTTTGATAAATGGTGTTATCTACAGAGGTGGCACATGTTGACTTATGGAGTGACAAAAGATTGTTTCTCTGTTCCATTTTTAAATTAACTGTTGTGTTCCTACTAGGCTCTGGCATTGCATTTACTTTTTTGACCACTACTTTAAGTAAGAGCATGTTTCTAGAGAACTCTTCACAGTGACTGAGGTCTTTCCTAAGTGGTCATGCTTAATTTGAAGGTAATCAAGGTGTGTGTATAGAAATGCATGTATTTCCTCTTCATGACTTTCATTTCTTGACATTGAGTTTCATCTGCTATTCTAACACCTCATTGTCTTATGTGCAAGATACCTCACAGCCAATTTTGGTTTTGAGTACCTGGAACAGTTTTGTATATTCAGTGAGATTTGTCACCTGAGGATTCACATCAGTTTTCCTGTTACCTGTGAACGCAGTGAGCAGATCCCATGGGACACATTGTTCCTTCCTGTGCTGAATTTGCTGCCTCTGTCCCTGTTAGTGGGCTCAGGAATACCGTCTTGTCTTGTCCCAGGACACCTGAAGCTCTTTAAGAGCTTTTCATGAGGAATATGACCCAAAGCCTTTCTGAAGCGGAAGTACAATATTTCACCTACGTCATTCCTCCAGTGTATTTGTGAGGCAAGATTTCTTTCAACAATGGCCGTGTTGGTGCATTCTCATCATACCGTATTTATTTAAATGTCTGCTAATTATTTTCTTTATTTTAGTTTCAGCCAACCAGTCAGATTTAATGGACCTCGCTCTTTCTGTCTTCTGGGAAGCCTTTTAAAAATTGCTGTCATTTTTTCATCTCTTCCTGTCTTTAATACTGAGCTGAACGTAAGCGATAGGGTACATGCCGCAGTAAGTACTTTGGCAATTTCATATCCAATACTATCTTGGGGCTGGTGACTTGTTACCAGTAATTTTATTCATTTATTCTGAAACTTCTCATACTGACATTTCAGTTTGACACAATTCCTCAGACATATTTCCTGTGTAGAAAAGGGAAAAAAAAACCACAAAAAACCTCTCTGATATCTGAACATCCTTAATCTCTTCCATCAAGAAAGCTGATGTAAAGAATGCAGTTACGGCTGGTTTTTCTTTTTTTTTTTTCCTTTTTTTGATTTTTGCAATGGTTTTATCATCCTTCAATCTTTCTTTAATAGGTCAATTTCTTATCAGCCCTGCAGACTCTTTGGTAGGATTCCTTTTTGAGTTGTGGATTGAAAAAGTTTTTGCTATTTACTTTTTGTGTCTTTGGCATGTTGATTGTTCTAAATCCTTTTTTTTTTTTGGCCTACTTTCTTAAACTTCCTAGCTAATGTGTCTGAGTTTCAACTCTTCTGTTTTACCTGTTTGGACCTCGTTTCTGCTTTTAAAGGACCTCTTATTAGCCCTTTGACCACCTCAACCTTTATTTGGTCCTTTTGAAAAGATAAGTGGCAAATGTTCCTTCTGAACATCTCCCGTGGTTTTCTGAATAGCCCCCATGCCACCCATAAATGTCTCCACCTTTTGCCTGCAACTTCTTAATTTCCTAGTAATAATCATTTTTAGGTAGCTCTTCTTTTAGAGTGGAGCGTTACTGTAGATCTGATCTTCCTTATCTCATCACTACCTCAGTTACATAGTAAAGGATATTGCTGCTGTTCCTTCTATGCAAGTTTGTCATTTCAGTTCATAGGAATCCTTTAGAGTAAATACTTTCATTGTAAGTATTTTCTCAACTAGATGTTGGCCGTTTGGTCTCTCCGATCTCACAAGCAGCTTTTCTACAGTGTCTAGCATCCTGTCTACCCGTAGGTTTAGTTTTGCCTCCTGGACTTCCCTCCTGCCCCTCTTGCTCTTGCTGATACCCCAGCGGGCCGTGGCTGTAAGCTCTTCTCCAAGGGTCTGCTGATGTTCCCGTGGCCAACTGTAAGATGTATTTATTACTATTTATTAATTACATGTATGTATATATATGTGACGTATAGCGTGCTTACACCATTAACCCTTTACAAAACAGTAGGGAGTATTTGAAATACAGCTTAGAGGAGAGCCAAAGGCGTACTGACTTCTTGCGTGGAGAAACCTGGGAGGCGTTGGGAATACTGTTTTCTCTAGAATGCTATTTGAAAGCACACAAAGCTAGGGCTTTTGCCTAAGAAAAGGAAAGCAAGCTCCTCTTTTCCTGAGCAACTCTACTCGTAAATGAAAAGAGCTTACCCTAATTCCTGCAGCAAGTAGCGATGAAAACCAAGAAATCCAGCAAGAAAAGGCCTTTTTCTGCAGCAGCACAAGAATCCTCGGGCCAGTTAATTATTCCTTTCTTCAGCAGCTTAAATTACAAAATCTCTTTAATATTCTTGACCCATAGTAGAAGAATATGACTACTCATCCTCAGTATTACAGTTCCTTATGGGATGCCCCATCATCCAACAGCAAAAGGGCCATTGTAAGAGACTTAATAGTGCCTGAAGGTTTAACAACAGCTGAGGGAAAAAATAGCTTGAAGACAATGATCGTTAAAAGCCAGAGCATTTTCTTTGACATATTACACCAGACGAGACTGGACTATGACCGTTATTGAATGACTACTGTATAGGAAGTAGCAATGAATTGACCTTGCGAATTTATCTTTTAAGAAATGTTTTCATTCCAGTGTGTGTTTTCCTTCCTGTTTGGTACAAAGAAAAGCTTTCTGAAACTTTCTAGGAAGTGTAAGTTAAAATATCATTTTAGAAGTTTGAGGGGAGTGTTGGAATTTTGATTTCTTTTGTGATGTGTCAATAATAAATCATAATATGGCATGCATAATATCATCTTATAAAATATCCCATTCATCTTAATTAGGAAGGTTTAATTCTCGAATTTCTCTGTGAGATATCAGAAGTGATGTAATTTTGGAAAAGCAAACCCCTAAGGCTGTCCAGACGTGCCTGATCGACTGGTTCTCCCCTCTCAAGGAAAGGTTTGCAAGGTGTAGATACATGTTCTAGTGTTTGTGATGCTGTTCTTCGCACACTTCATAAACTGTGGTAGCGAGAAGTTTAAGTGATGACTTTTGAACAGAGTGTTTTGAGCAGATCAGGCTTGGAATGCCAATACTGTGGTATTTTTTATAGCTTATTTTTTGTAGTGGCTGTGAAAAGTAAAGCCTTTGGAACTGTCTCAGGTTGTGTGCCCAACCTCATGAGGTGCTTCTGGCAACCTCGGTGTCACTCACGTTACGTTACCCCGGCCTCCGGACAGGAATCAATCTAAATGCAAAACTGACTTCTTTAAGCTGTGTTTCCTTCAGTAATTTCCTCCTTTCTCTTGCACACACACCTGCGTATTTGCACACATGCAGACAACAGTCTCGTGCATCCAGCTAAAGTATGAGCCAATCAATCTATGTGTCTGGATGAAAATAGAGAGATTGTTTATTTCCATACCTAATTACTCCTTATTAAAGAGCACCAGAACTTTTGACAGGACAAATTATTTTCTTACAGAAGTAATAAGAGAAAGTGACAGGCGCTCACAGGGAATAAATGGAGAACACAGCACAGTAACAAACTATTTAGAAAAAGGTTAGGTGGTTTTTGTGGATTTGTTTTTCTGCAGAAATATAGGTGATGCTGCCAATGTTCATAAGATATAGAAAAGAGACATAATATAAGCCCCTATAAGCAAGAAACCTGTTCTCTGTCATGGTGATAATACCACGGGGAAATCCTGCAAAACAAAATGAACAGAACAATCAGTTAATACCCACTCTAGGCTGCTAGATCCTGGGAAGAAAGGGACATTAAAATCTGTGTTTTATGGCACTGAGAGGCATGAAGTTGAACAAGATCAAAGACACATTATATATGTTCACAATAGTAGAAAGATCGGCTGTGAAGAGCTATGGACAGTGGCTGAAATACCGAGTGGCTGAACGTGGAGCAATACCTTCTCTGCTCAATGGCTGAGGTCTGAGGGGAGGGAGACTCCGTTCTACCAAAAAACCCCCAACAGTAGAGCCAGGAGCTGCGATGCCGCCTTGTACGTTAAGCCCAGGTCCACTGAGCTATTCCCCTCTTCTAATCCAGAGATCCAGCGATGCCCACCTGTTTTCTAGATGAGAAAATGACTAACCAAACTCTGCAGAAATTGGAACTAGATGAATGAGGACTTACAAGAATAAGCCACTTCTCCCTCTGTTTTCTAAGAATCAAGAGGACCGAAAGTGTCAGAGTTTTGCCTAGTTGATTTAGGAGAAATGTTGAATTCTTTGTCTGACAAATAAGAAGCAAACTGAAATAAAGCCAGATAGCGGGCAGGGAATGCACAGCTTGCAGAAACACAGGAACAAACAGTGATTTACTGTGGGCTGTTATAAGACAGTGACTTACCAATTCATAAATTCACAGTAAGCTTGCTTTTGTATTATCACCTCTGTTATCTCCAGTCCTAAGGACTGATAACGCACAGCACAAGCAATCTCCAGTCCTTTCCGTCTCTGTCACCTAAGTCACAGAGTTCCCTTCTTTCCGCTCATGCTTTACTTTTCCCCTTCTGCAGACGTTTGCTGAATGTTCCTGAGCTTCTTTCCATCAGTGGAGGCATTGAGCTGAGCATGGGAGAAATAGGGAAGACCCGTAAGCTGCTCTTGAGGCTTGGGCAGCCCTCAGCACCTCTCTGCCTCACCCAGTAGCCCTGGCTGAGGTCCAAACAGCATCCGCGCTGCCGGGGCACGGGCACGTCTGCCCTCCAGACCGCCCGGGAAGACCAGTGCTGCGAAGATAACGCCTTCCCTCTGAGTTTTACATCTCAGGCCTTGCTACCGCCCCCGAGCCACAAAGTGCAGTGTGGTACTTCCTTCGCTTTTTCACATGAAATCAATATTTAAAGCAGACCAATTACAGGAAATGTTTACAGCGCTTCTCCGCTGCAGCTCACATTAAACATTTAACAGCTCTCCTCATGAGCCATACTGGAACCCAGTCCTGTGGCGTGCTGGAAGGGGTCACTCTGACGCACGCCAAAATGGTCCTTTAGGAATCGGCGTAGAGCCAGCAGGGGGAATGCCACAAGGCCGGCAGCCCTGCCTGAGCAAGGGGGCCTCGGCGTCCCACAGGCACGGCCCCTGGAGGCTGCACGAGAAATGGGGCGGCGTGGAGCACGGCTGGCTGCCCCGCTGCTGCCAGGACTGGGACAATTCATCATCCCTCTCTGCAGACCCGAGAAACCACGCGCTGGCTTCCCACACGCTCTCTTGCCTGGCACGAGCTGTGGAGAGGCATGGTCAATGGCCCGGGCCTGCGAGCAGCCTGCCACCCTGTGAACGTGTTGCTTGTGCTCTCCTGCTGTGTAACCGGGTATGAGTTCATGATGGGATGAGGACTTCTGTATCCTTTTTTGTGTGATGGAGATGCACCTGGTCATGGCAGAGAGCAGCTGCAACGTGAGGCTTAAAAGCACTGCAGAACGTACGTGCCGTCTTACCTTATGGCGAGAGGAGGCAGTGCTGATCGGTGTGAGTCGCTGAAGCTGGATAGAAGCCGCGCTTGCCCAGCACCTCTGATACGCAGACCTTTCTTGGGTAAAGTTTAGTATCTGAGTGCTGAGTCACCTGAGAAGGGAATTGATTTTGGCCAAAGAAATAAAGGTCACATCTGTTTTGCGGTCCCTGGTGTGACCATGATCCTGCAGGCTAATTTATCTTTAAGCTTGTTAAGTAGCTTGGAAGATACAGAGCAGCCATGCTGACAAAGGGCTTGGTAGCCAAGGAGAAAAGGAGCTGGGTAAATACTCTGTGCAGTTAGCCCCTGCCCAGCTCTGGGCTGCTGTAGCTCTGCAGGGCTACCTGGCTGAAAGCAGCCCGAGGGGCGCGAGGGGGGCTGGTGCCAGGGATGCTGGGGCGAAGGCCTGAGTCGGAGCTCCACAAGGTATTTAGCTGATTCCACCTGAACATCAGGAGCGAGGCTACTTTTGGGAAGATAATTACTGAAGCACAGTTTGGCTTTTCCTTGGTAGCAAACCCAAATCTGAGAGCGATGAGCATAGGACAGCGTCCAGCCCCTGCCTACGTGCAAAGCGTTGCGCTGCTTCGGTCTCACACCGACGCTGAAATAATTGCTACAATTATAAATTGTCCCTTTTATAACAGCATGCTGGTTATTTACACTGTGCAGAGACAAGTCTTTCTCTTAAATTCTCATGCTGGTTTAGAGGAAGAGGAATCTTTCCTGCTGTTTGCACGAGACAGCAAAAGCAAACACAACATCACCTTTAATTCGCACCAGAGAGGTCTGATTCTTTAGTCATAGTTGAGTTTTACACCAGTGCAATTTTATAAATCTCCACCGAGTTACTCCAGATTTGTACCAGCTGAAATGGAAAGTGCCTGCTTGATGTGCAGATTAAGGCTTGGGAGCAAGGAGCACAGAAAAGTGAGGCAGAAGCTCGTCCATGGGAAAGGAAAAGAAATGAGAAAGAAGAAGAATTATCCTGCTTTAACCTAATGTTGTTAATCTATATTGCCCATTATAATCTTGAGTGTCCTGCTTAGTGAAGTATGCAATCTGTAGTGCTGGTTCCTGCACAAGCAGTGTATCTAATATAAGGGACTGGCTCAACATCCATCATAATAATTACTGTGTCATAATTTTCTGCCCTTCCTACCTCTGCTGCAAAGAGATAGAAGAGGCCTTTCAAGTGTTTGAGAATTTTCGCTAGAAAATTCTTGGGTTTTTCTTTTTTTTTTTAATATGGAAATCTGTATTTCTGCCCTATTTATTTTGCAGGTTTGACCCGACATAATGAAATGTACTTTATTGGGGGGTGTAGAAACTTAATTTAAATATCTGAAAACGTGCTCATTTCATTTAATGTCTGAATTTGCTTGGCTGCACTGACAGGGAGCAGTAGGCATATTAGAAGTTTCATTTGAAAAATGCTCCCCAAGCCCCCTTAATTCAATGACCCACAGATTCAGAGATTGCTTGTCTCTGAAGTTAAATATGAAGCAGTTACCTATGGTTGTTGCAGCTCAGAGTGGTTAAAATCTGGTCCCTGCTTAAGCCTTTTGTATTGAAAGAGCTGTAAAGAATTTCAGCAAAAAAATGTGAGCTCTCCCAGATCTGTGATATGGCATCATTCAAAGCTGGTGTTTTGGGCCCAAACATGCATATGTGCTCGCACCACCTTCTTGGCTTTGTGTTTTAGTTTATGTTGTTAATTCTTGTAGCTATGGAGTACAGCCTGAAAGTGTCACGTGCGTGAAACCAGCCTAATCAGCCTCCGCGAGACCCGTGAGCTGCGCGTCTCCTGGGCTGGCTGCCCCCCGCTGCACCCCGACGGGCGACTTTGCCTCCTTCCGGCATATCCTCCTTCCAGCAGCTCCTTCCAGCGTATCCACCCTTACCACATCGCACCCAGGCAAGACGTGTCCATTTGGGCAGCAGAATGGCAGTGCTGTCCCTGCTCCTGCAGGAGGAACTGATGCCCAGGGCTCTCTGCAGTGGACCCTCAGTGCCTCGGTGCTTTGTTGTCCGTGCGTTTGTCTGCAACAACAGCCCCGTCCGTGTTTTTAGTGTCACTGATGAGTGATTCTTCTGCTCTGTTTTCTCTGTTGTTGAGGGACTGCGTCACAATTAATGAGCTTTGTTACAGGAAAAATGCTACAGGCTGCAGACCACTGGTTTATGCCTGCATTTGGGGTACACTGGTGAAGCCCAGAAAGCAGCTGGTGGGACCTTAGCCCGGGGCACAGGGCGGTGCATTCAAAGAGCCTGAGCTGGGGCAAAATTGAGCGATAGCTTTTGGAGATTAAGAAGGCTTGCATTTTTATATTAATACTTCGCTAAGGGGAGTCCACATAAAGGGTTTTATTACACAAAAATATAATTCAGTCACTGAAAAGCAATAAAGATTTCTTCCTAAATGTACCGTGGTAAGTGCTACTGAAGAAAATACAAAGTCTCAGTTCCACAAAGGGATCTACTTGACAGAAAATGTAATTGGGATCAAGACCTGAACTGACCTGATTCTGCACTCCATTTGTGTGGTTGTTTTTGTTTATACGTTTTGTTTTTACTTTTAATTATAGAAACATTTATTTTCTGCCTCTAGATGTTTTAAAAAACCCATCTTTTTGATGTGTGAGTGCAGAAAAAAACCCCAAAGAATAGCTTTGGACTTTGCTTAGGAAACGCAGCTAACATGCTCAGTTGTCAAAAGAAAAAAAAAATGGTGGGGAGTGGTATAAGCACCAGATCTTTTCATTAAGCCCGTGCAGTTTACTGATAGTTTCTTTGGCCTTAAGAATTGGCATCTTTCTCTTGTTGTGCGCTTTTCTTTTTCGTATCTTGCTGTACGCAAGAGCTGTGGAAACACGTGCCCCTGCGCCTACCTTTCCGCACGTGAGTTGTCTTAATAAGAGCTGAGACCGGCCTGGGTAGAGCCAGTTGCATTTCTCTTTCAACTCTGCACGTGTTTGCGGGGTGGTTGGGGGGGGACACCTTGTGCCTGCCTAGACAGCCTTCTGCCGCTGCTCAGGGTGTACTTTCTGCAAAACACACAAAAATAATTTTATCTTCCATCTCTTTCAGCTGCAGTAACCTTAACAGGTACCAAAAAAATAGAGTAATGATCAAACAGGAATGTGACGTTTAAGTTGATGATGTCTCTTTTAAAGATAGAGAAGCTGATTAGATTGAATATGAGCCCCGAGGATCCCCGCTGTGGGATGAGCTGACGTCCCGCAGTACAACCTGGGAGAGATTTTTCTACTGCAGAGGAAAATTCAGCAGCCTCAGTAGCAAGCATTGAGCTCAGCTGCAGCTGGCATTAAGACTAAATTTTTGAACATCTGAATATTGAAAGCCTTTTAAACTCACCTAATATTATTCTATTACTGGAACAAATCTAACAGTAAATTGAAAAAAAAAATAGGAACCTTCTAAAAAATATGCCTTCCCCATCCATTTTCAGCTTCAGTATTATGTAAAGATGACAGTTATCAGCTATGTAGAAGAGCAGCTATATTAAATGTTAAATAACCTTTAACAGCACCAAATATTTAATCATAAAAAATTAAATTGACAGTGGTGTGGTTCACATAGTATCCCCTCGAAAGCCTGACAGCATCATTTCTCATATATATTGATAAGTACAAGACATCCATAAAATCGTAGGCTCTGTAGCCTTCTATTTATGAGAGGCTATCTAAAACTCATTCATTGCAGGTAATATCAGTAAGTCAATTCAGCTTAGTCTGATAGCTCATAACTTTTCAGACTGTTGTATTTACTGAGCCATAGACTATCCTTTCTTCAAGCGTACTTGAGAAAATGACTTGTACTGTAAGACTATTCCCTCTCAAAGTATAATCAAGTGCTTTAAAACGAACTCCATAACTGCAAATTCAAAACAGTATTAGACCTTGGTAATAATATAAAAAATATTGCTTTAATAATGCTTTGAAAGTTGCACGGAGTATTGGCAGTATTTTTCTAACTGTAGTAACTCACCCAGAAAACCGTCAGCGGGAGTTTGGTGCCCGGCTCGGGCACGTTTGACAGGGTGGCAGAAGCCCCTGTAACAGAGCTAATAGAGCTTCATTTGCACATGGGAGAACTTCCTCAGTATGTGACGTACATGGCTGTGGGTGGAGAATCAGCGCTGCGGGGAGCAGCGGGCACGGCAGCCCGCTCCGTTTGCTGGATGTGATAACGCCTGGCCGAATTCGGGCCTCTAAGCAGCGAGAACAAGTCTGTTGGCCTGACGATGTTGACTGCCTTCATCAATTGCTGACTTGTGGGGGTTACTGTAGAATTTGGTCCCGCTCCTGCTAAAGTAGTAGTAAAATGTTAAGTGTGTTTCTAGAGCAATCCCTGACTGAGGGAGACTCTTCTTTCGCCTTCGGTGTTCTGGCAGCACAGCAGAGCTGTAGGCAGGAGAAATTCATCGGTAAAACTCTCCTGTAAACGTTCTAGGAGCGCTTTATTTAAATTGGCCTGGACAGATTGTTTCTATTTGCGATTAGGGAACGGAATCAAAAACCCATAGAAAAACTCCTCTTGACTTTAACAGCCTTCTCGCTGAGGATCAGAGCTATGTATAGAATTTGCTCGTAAATAAACTGAATTTACAGGAGACTTGTAAATATTAGGCATTATTAAAGTGAGTCAAATGAAGTCACAACTGCCCAGCGCTGAAGCTGAAAACTGAAACAGAATTTAGGCAGTGGCATTCCCAGCTGGGGGACTTTGCCTTCCTGAACTGCTTATTCCCCTCATTCACCCGCGTTTTCTGGGGCTGGCTGGGGCTGGAGCTAAAGCCAGGGCGAGAAGCTGCATTTCCCTTTCTGTCAGCAACAGCCAGATTTGCTCAGCAATCACTTCTGTCCATAATTCAAGCGGTGAATTGCCATTTTTGAGGACTTCAGGGTGGAGAATTGTGTCACCAAGCTGTTTCATTACTTTTAGATTTCTGTTTCACTGCTTTCTTTCTGGCTTCTGATGTTTAGACAACATCAACTTTTAGTGTTGCAAACATTTTCCCTGGAGCCCGAGCTGCGAAGGGGGAGCTGCGTGCCCCCGATCCGTGGGCAGGGAGAGGGGGTGCCTCCAGCTCCAGGAGGCCAGACTGTCTCTTGGGCTGCGGAGCGAAGGGCAGAGCCTTTGACGCCGGTGCCTGTGGCAACTGAAGGGCTGCTGAGTTCCCCGGCCCCAGGGACTGCGTGCTGGGGCTGACGGCAAAAGCTCTTTACAAACATGGGGAAAATAGCAGGAGGTAGGTTGGGGGAATAGAGAGAGACAGGGAGAGGAACGGCAGAGGGACGCTTGGGGGGATTCTGCCCAGAGCAGGACGGGTGAGGGGGACTGGTCTGTCCAGGAAATTTTAGGTAATTCAGCTGTGAGAGCAAGACTCAGAAGGTGAAGCAGTGCTTTGAGCCATGAAGCTACAGCCCAGCAGACTCCACCAGAGACATTTTGGACTGCGCAGGAATGACTCGCTTCTCTTGCAAAAAGGAAAGAGTTTGGGGTTCAGCTGGGTTTCAGTTTTTCCTGTTCGTGGGATAGAAGTGCTGGCGGTAGCAAACTGGTTACCTGAGAGCAAAGGTATTTACAGCAGCACGTCAACCTCGTCTGGCCCGGCTGTGTCTGGGGCCGCAGCCCGCGGCCGTGCCCACCGCGCAGAACCGGCATCTGACAGATGGGCGCGAGCAGCAGTTGACCTGTAAGAGCAGCAGATCGGTGGTGGGTGCTCAGATATAAGGCCTCTGTCAGCCTGATAAGCACCGGGAGTGAAGGGTCATCTGCCTGATGCTATAAAATTCCAGCAGGAGTAATTGCCACCCCAACAAGCAGGGGAAAAAAAGACATGTCCTGGACTTGGAGGTTAGAGAAAGACAAATACGTGAGATTTGGATGCCCAGAAGTGTACAGGGACTGTGACGGCCTGGGCCAGAGCAGGTGAAAGCTGCCCTGTACCCCGGTTCCTCACTGGAAGCAGTCAGAGGGGAATACAGAATCACAGAATCATAGAAGATGAGGTTTTCTGCCGGGAAAGTTCAATTTGGTTTCAAGTTGGGAAGATTTGACAAAGACATTCTATTTTTTCTTGTCAGTCGCACCATGGGCCATCACAGGGTCCCACAGGCATAGCTGGAGGCCCCACGGATGTCCCGTTGCCCAGTTAGGTTATCGCTCCTGTGACTGCCTGAGGGACGTGCTGCTGTGTGTCACGGCAGTCCAGAGGCAGCTGTGGAGTCCAAGAGGGGAAGGGAATTCCACCATTAGATACAATTTTTTGTCTTAATTTGGTACAAAACTGCAAATTTTGAAACTTTTCACAGCACCACTGCCTTCATTTGGAATTAGAGCGGTGACATACCATAACTGCACATGGCAACTGTATAATAAACCTGAGTTCTCGTATCACGCTCATCACGATCCTAAAATATTTTGCCAAAGAGAAAGGCTGCTGACTCTATCCCCATTTTATAGGTGTAGAAATGAAGGCAAAGAGGGATGAATCGATTTAACCTGCAGATAAATTGATTTACTGAGGCTGAGCTAAAAATGGTCACAGCCCAGTCATCTCTGCACACTTGATAGCACAATACACCGGAGAAGCAAGAACCAGGTCTTTGCCTAACATGTCCACCGAACACATTGAGACGTTTGTCTTTCTCTGGGGCAGGGATGTCACTTGCTGACACCGCTGGTAACGCACGCAGGTGTCTCTCACAGCGCTGCCCTGACTCTGCGGCACTTGTGCTGGATATTGCTGTGCAACAGCCTCCCCTCCTCCCAGTTTGATAGCTTGTGCTTTGTACGCAGGCTTTATCTTTCAAAGCAAGCTGTCTGTGGGGTTGCGGGTGCCCTCTGTGCTGTGTGGCTGGTGAGCGGCCAGCTTCTGACAGCAGCGTGGAGCTCAGCCAGGGCACGCTGCTGATGTTGCTGCCTAAACGCAAAGCATTTAGGGATCTCTCCTGGCCACAGGGGTTGAGATCTTGTTTTATGTCCTCTGAAAGGCTGTAGCTGTGGCAGCACCAACATCCTCGGTCAGGGTTATCTCAGGCAGACCTGTGGTGTCCAAGTTGACGTGCTGAGACGGGGCTTCATCTCCACGTGCAGAACAACCTTTTTCTGTTAACAGGTCAGTGGAAGTGAGAGACACTTGGATTAGAGATGACTGAGTTTAGGAAAAAATATTGTTGTTGACAACTGCAGACGTGTTAGAAGGAGAATGGGTAGCAGGAGCGTGCTGGGTTCAGTGAGGGCTTCGCCAGGGAGAGGATGCTTGGACCTCCTGCTCACAGCCGACGGTCTGGCTGGTGAGTGCAACCCAAATCTGTCATGTTTCAGGTAAACACCCAAACTTTGGGAAGTCAAGATATCTGCAGCAGTTTGCTGATAAACTTAATAAACTGCAAAATGTCTCCAGATTTTACTGCTGGGACTGGAAATCACATCCAGGATCTTGACAATAAGAGTAGTTGGAGCACGTAGAGAAAATTCCGTTGTGCTGTGTGTGAGGTGAAGTATTTCTACATCCTGGAACCAACCTTTCTATTTGAACTCCGTCCTTCTGCGCAGTTAACCTTGGTGCTGTTACTGCTTCTGCAGCATCCGTGCTCCAAGCAATAATGGGATTAATTGTTTTCTAAGCCGGTAGTACATCTTTTAACATATGCAGGAGGCAGGCAATAAATAACTGGAAGAAGCCTACGGAGCAGCGGCTCCCGCTGAGGATTTTACTGAGCATATAGAGAAATTGATTCTGTTAAACTTCGCTTGCTGGAGTGGAAAGTTAAAGGGAGAAAAGATGCTAAGAAATAGAGTGGTGCACAGGACTGTCATCTTCGTTTTAGGATTCTCTCTGTAAAATGTGCACATCAGAGGCTTGGAAAGGCTTCCTGAGGAAAAGGAGCTTTGGTACAATGTCTCAGGGGCAGTGGGAACCACAGCACTTGACATGCTGTTTAAAAGGCCGAAGGAAACGCTTTAAAAAAGAATCGCTTTCTGTTCCAGATCCTGGTTCAGGGTCCACGTGCAGTCTTTTCTCAGTCAGCACTTCTGATGGAATCAGCAGGATGCCAAACTGAAAATGAAATGTCTGCAGGCTGTGAAACTTGGCCCTCGCTAGACTGAGGCTCTGATCTGGAGACTGGCACCATTTGGGCAGATGGTTGTCCCCATGGATACATCATCTCCAGCAGAGCCCTGGCAGTCTCTGGGAAAATCCCCCGACTTTTCCCACAGGAGAATGAGCGAGAGGACCAGAAAGGTCCTTAATGGCATGAAAATCAATTAATCAAAGAACTAATCTTGCAGCTGCTTCTTTCCAAGGGAGCTCCCTCCTACTTCCTTAATGAGAGCTGCTATAAACAGCCTTTTTTCCAATATGTAGGTCATGCCGATGCTCTCCGTGTGCCCCTCGTTGCTCTAAAGAGAGACCTCTGCGAGGTAGGAGGTTTGATGCACGGGGTAATTGCCAGAGTCATGGCTGGACGCTTGCAGGTGTATTTTAGGGACAATAATCTCAATGAATCTCAATGCGAGCCATACTAAATACAAAGAACTACTTTTTCGTTTGTTTATTTTTTCTTACTCTGCTTTTAAAGTGGGCAAGAATAGCAGTTACTCACAGCTATGATATGCTCCTGCAGATGCCAGAAGGGCTTTTCTTCTAAAATAAAAGGCAGTGAAAGGGAAGGTCCCCCGCTGCAAACACGCCCATAGTTTGCTGTGCTCACAATGCCGGTCCCCTTGATTTCCTGGGCCCTGCTCCCAACCCTGGGATGGACGGAGAACCCTTTAAATGTTCTCTCTTCCTCCTCCTCCCCCTCCTCTTCCCTGGGGTATTGGCTTGCAGGCACCGTGCCTAATTTGTAGCTTAGATAGGAACAATGATCTCGTGAATTGGCTGCTCAGGCTTTGGTCTAGTTCACGCCTCTGTTAACTTTCTGGATGCCCTAGATCAGGCCATGCGGGGGATGGCCCTGCAAACAGCCGTGTCTCCACGGCTGGTGGCCGATGGACCTGTGCCCCTCTGCAGGCTGACTGGCCGCGCACGGAGGGCTCCTGGCGGGGGCTGTTAGCATGGTGCCGTGCCGGGAGAAGGGCTCGGCTGAGCGCGCCTCGAGCACAGCAGCGTGCTCGTGGGTTCCCGGCCCAGACACATCCACATCCAGCCAGTACAGGCAGAGGAGCGTGCGTTTGCCTGCACCTATCTATGTAGGCTATACCCTTAATCTCCCCGTGTCTTGGTTCTGTCAAAGGGGTCTAATAGCCCACTGCATCATGAAGGTAGTATGGGATAAAAACCTATTAATCATTGCACAGTGCTGAGACAGATGGGTTTCATTCCTAGAATAAGTACGTAGATAGAGCGTGATCATCTAAAGCTAACATTAACACATTGGTATCTGTGATTTACATGATTTAGTCCCTGAAACCACAGTCGGATGGTGCTAAAAGAAGAGTTTCTGGGCTATTAAGTGTTTAATTTGGCAGATACGATTCAGTCATGAAATGGTTTGCTCTCCTGAAGTGACAAACGTGAAGGGTTTTCATTGCTTGGTTTGTAATAACAAGAAGAGGAAGTCTTACTGTTAAAAATAAACGGGGTCCCTGAATGGACAGGCGGCAGGGAGATCTCCTCAGATGCAGAAGGGTTTGGCTGCTTTAATCTGCAGTCTGGCTACCGTCTAGGAAAATCTTCCCCTAACTACAGAACTGACTGGCAAATCGTGTCTCACATTGTGGAGGAAGAGATTTGTCTTGGAAAGGTATTAAAACTTCTGCTCCACAGTTGTCATCTGGGAAAATACAGTATTGATTGATCCCGGAGTTTCGTTTGATTGGTCGCATTGGTGATTACAATATTGATTTGTTTCACATGCTGTTTGTTCCGTGCACTGCTCTGTTGCAGCAAGAATTAGTCCGACTTGCCGCTTGCTGCATGTTTTTCAGGAGAGGAATCAGGCAGAATTAATTTTTCACCAGTCTTACAAAGTAATTAACTGAAGGGAGGCTGCTGAGAATTACTGAATTACCCAGGGAAGACAGCAGAGTCGGAGTTTTTTCAGGCATGAGTAAATAAAGAAATTTGCATTCTCCAAATACGTAAAGCAAATACTGTATTCGAAGGGAAGTGTGTAATTTGAAAAAAGTGCAGAAATATAATAATAGCTGCAAGCAGTTTCAAAAACTTGCTGCCACAGCTGAGGCGGAGTAGCTGCTGCGCTGCCCCTTGGAAGTGTGGCGAGGGAGGAAGAGGAAGTTGACTGCAACTTCCCGCGTCAATTCATGCCCTGGCCTGAGGTTTGCTAAATGGCTTGGCTTGCCTTGTCTTCATCTGCCTTCATCAGCGCGATTGCCTGGGCCCTGGAGAGCTGATGTTCAGCTGGTCTGAAACCAGAAGTCATTCTGCTCGAAGTGGGCGATGCCACATCGAATGCAGAATCCGAGTGAGGTGAAGCCTCCGCCACTGGGATGTCCTGAGCGTTGTCTCGAGGTCACACAATTCGTTTCTGTAATGACCACATATGTCCCCAAAAGGGAGGAGGGTCTGCTGTCCCACGGCTGGAGAGGGGCACGTCTCATTAGAAACCGTCATAGGCTTCTGCAGCAGAAAAGTTTTGAACATGAATTTTAAACGCTCACTCTTAGTCATCCCATCTGGTATGAGATCCTAATTTAAAAAGTGAGACGTTTCTAGGCCTACATGTGTAATTTGGGAGAAAATATATGTACTCGGAATGTGAGACAATGTCACACGGTGTTGCTGTTGCACTGAACCAAATTTTCATTGGTACTGGATACCATAATTAATTGCTATGCTAATTGATATACTCCAGAGCACATCTAGAGTCCTTGGGTTTTTTCCCACTGGTAAAACTAAAGAAGGGTGAAAATGACTCATCCTCGTTTGCTTGACTTTTTCCCAACTGGAAAGAATTAAGAAAGAGCAAAGCAATGAGAGCGTCAGAGGTGAAAGTCACACTTTGAATGAACCTATTTCCAGTAATGTAGGAAAAGGTAAACAAAGCAGTAAGAGAAAGTGCTGCTTTTGAGTGCTGAAAGTGCGTGCGTGTGTGCATGTGTACATAGGCATATGCTGGAGGGCAGGAATGCGTTAAAAAATGCTTAAAGTTTAGCAAAATGAAGAAAAAACCCTTCAAGTTTAAAGCACTTTCTCCCCTTTGACAGCTGATGAGATGAATGGGGCAGGATAACAATTCAGTTGCTGATTTTCTTCACAAATATTTCTGTGGGGCAAATCCCTAAATTCAAACAGTTGTGGCTTTTGCACAGGGATTAATCTCAATTTTAACACATGATTTATAATTATCAATCCATCCCAGTGTAATTTTTTTATGTCTTCAGTGTTCAAAATATAGTGCTTTCTGTGAATTTTTAAAGTAGTCATAATATAAATTCATAATGAAGGTTGTTAACATCAATAAAGGGCCACTTACCTCTCTGTTCTACTAATTCTGGTTAGGAGAGGACTGGGATTAAAGACTCCCCTAACGTTGAAGGGATTGCCAGAGGGTCATGAGCAATTTGCTGCTGTGTGCCAGATGGATCTGTATATGCTGGGAGATGGAACTCATTAGCGGTGTCTAGTTTTTCCTTTTGAAATTTCTTTTTTCTATTTTTTTTTTTCAACAAATAGTTGACATTTTGCTGAAAAAGTAGAACTGAAAATTGTCATCTGAAATCTGGACTTTTTTTTTTTGCCTGAAAAGATTGAGTGTCCTCAGATTATCTGGGAAAAAATATGAAAAACTGAGTTGTGAATGGACACCTAAAAAAAAAACCAAAAAAGAAAACTTTAAAGAAGCAGAAACCATCAGTGAGAATTTTACTTGTCAAGACCCCTACTTTTTTTCTGAAAAATATCCACTGAACTTCTCGTCGGACTGTGCTGGAAATGCAGCGCGGCAGCGAGCGGGGACCGAGACGGGCACCACTGCAGCATTGCAGGGAGCTCCGCATTTGAGTGGGGGCTGTCCTGGCGCTGGTGACCTACACCCACGTCCCCTCTTCCACAGAGAGTCGCTACTTCCCTATGGCCATCAAAGCATCCGAGTGCCAAGATCCAAATGCTCACAACGCAGGTCTGTCTTCCTGTACAGGCCTATACAGACTGTTTTCCTATACAGAACTTGTATGGAAGAAGGGAAATGGCTCGCAATCTTTACATAAGCCTACTTGCCGCGGCGTGCCATTTGGGCACCTCAGTGCAGGTCTCCTGGGCTTGCAATGTAACCACCACCTACACAGCTACATGTTTGGTCACCCAACTGCCAGGACAAATGCCCGGTCTATGGGCAGACATAGGTACTGCATCTGGCTATCCGTGAAAATATGCTTGATAAGAGAGAGCTTTTATTGTTCTGAGAAAGCGATTGTATTTTAATGAAGGTCACCCCAATGCAAGGTGAAACTGCTGTGCAGCATCTCTCCAACCCAGAAATCAATTCATATGGCTGCTTTCCAGGGCAAGTGCAACTTTGGCTTGAAATTCATTCTCCAAATCTTTCAATCAAGCGTTCCTGATCATTATAATACATAGAGATCTGCTGTGCCATGGCTGTATGATCATTAAATTGGGGGAAAAACTGCTACTGCGCATATGTTGACAACCAATTTATTCATTGCAAAATAGCGAAGCATTGAGTATCCATTCCGTGTCAGTTGGAGGGCACTGTGCTATATTTGTTGCCATCATCATTATAAGGGTTACAAATGATCTACCTGGAGCTCAGCATATATCTTCCAGGATGAAGTGTCAACACAAAGATAATAGGGGTGAATTTAGAGTACAGCTTTAGGTACGCTTGCTGCTTTGCACTGTGAGTCAATAGATGTTGGTTGGAAACTGTGCAAAAGAAAGTAGCGGAAGAAAAGTCTGATTCAGTAACCTCACTTTAGGCATTTTTGGTTGGAAGCTGATTGTTTTCCCTGCCCAACACTGACAGCAGCTAAGTACAGTAAAAGTGATCTTCTTTTAAAGAAAATTTTTTGTCCTAATCTTCTTTTGTGTTGTTGTCATGAGGAAGTACATGGAAGGAATAATCAGGAGACCAGATGGCATTTTGAATAGTGGGTCTATTCAGACATTTTCAAATCTCTAATTGGTCATTGGTTTTAAATGTTAATATGCTTCACTAGTAAATCATTTCTATTCTTTCTTTTTGATGTTTGCAAAGAATTATGAAAGAAAGAGATATATTACTAAGAGTGGTACCAAACCCTCAGCATTCAAGCGATGGAGGGAAGTAGTGCCTATGAACCCCAGCGCATATGAATGGGATGACTGCCGTTCAAACTGACTGACAA
Source organism: Vanellus vanellus (assembly GCF_965231255.1). NCBI lineage: Eukaryota > Metazoa > Chordata > Aves > Charadriiformes > Charadriidae > Vanellus > Vanellus vanellus. The sequence continues at coordinate 506,507 of NC_138914.1, forward strand.
GCGACAGGCTGAAGAGAGATGCAGGGACCTTTTTTTTCTTGTTTTAAACTGGCAAAACTAGAATGAATTGGGTGGAACTATGCTGATTAACACCAGCAGAGAATGCAGTTTGATGTCTCTCCTTACATCCTTGCTTCATACCGCATTTCTTGCCAGGAGGAGAATGTATCGGGAGTGTCTCCTGCGGTACAGCAGGAGGGAGCTTGTACAAATGGGTTTAGGTCAAAACAAATAGATCTGAACTTTCAAAGGACGCGTGTGGTATTAGATTGTGGATGAAGTGCTGTGATTTTTTGCTCACTTACATGCTGACTTAGGTAGGAAGTCATGGTGAGAAGCACATCTAGAGAAGGCAAGTAAGGATGCGTTCCTAAGAAGTGCTCCGTTGGTACATTGTCTGGTGTGATGATAGGTTATGTGATGGTAGCCATCTGGTTCATCCTCGTTTAAAACGTTATGGGTGCTGGAGGAGGAGACGGTGTATACAGCGCAGGGCACTGGCCTTGCTGAGGTATGGCGTTTCTGCTAGAGAGAAAGTTGCAGATGTGAAGCTGTGCTCCACTGGAAAGATAAAAGCGAGGAAGCAAAAGGAAGCCAACGAAAGGATGACAAAGGAAGTCAGGCTGACATTACTGAAGGAAATTGCTCAAAGTTGCTGTTACTTTCTAAGAATACATTCTCGGGGAACTTTCTGGTGAAATGCTGTCTCTGTGCCCTGTTGTGACCCAGATTCTCTCTTACAATATCTTTTTATTTCAACTGGAAGCCTTCTGTAAAGAAGCATTTGGTAATGTTTCTGCCTACAGACATTATGAGACAAAAAAGAAGGAATTGAAGAAAGTGAGAGAAGAAAGGAAAGGAAAAGGAGCAGGCGCAGGCACTCTACCAAGGTACAGAGCGGAGGAGGGTTTGCCTTGTCAAGGTGACCGTATATGGAGCGGTTTTCTGACCATACGGTGGATTCTGAGTCAAATCAAATTCCAAACATCAAATCGGTAACCGTAGGTTTAAAGTGGACACCCATGCCCACACTGCCAGCGTTTGAGCATGGTAAGAAATACCTGCAGTGCCTCTGGGAAGGACATTGCCCTAAATAGAGCAGGTTAATGGAACAGCATTAACACAGCTCTGAGGAGAGGCAACAGATCTGGGGTTAATCACAGAATCACAGAGTTTTCAGAGTTGGAAGGGACCTCCAGAGATCACCCAGCCCCACTCCCCTGCCAAAGCAGGATTGCCCAGAGCACATCACTCAGGACTGCATCCAGGCGGGTCTTGACAATCTCCAGAGAAGGGGACTCCCCCCCCTCCCTGGGCAGCCTGTGCCCGTGCTCTGTCACCCTCACCGTAAGGAAGTGTTTCCGTGTATTTGAACGGAACTTCCTGTGTTCTAACTTGTGCCCATTGCCCCTCGTCCTGTCACTGGGAACCATTGAAAAGAGCCTGGCTCCATCCTCCTTCAACCCACCCTTTAGATACTCATATGCCATAATAAGGTCTCCCCTCAGCCTTCTCTTCTCCAGGCTAAAGAGCCCCAGCTCTCTCGGCCTTTCTTCATACGGGAGATGCTCCAAGCCCTTCATCATCTTAGTTGCCCTTCGCTGGACTCGCTCCAGCAGTTCCCTGTCCCTCTTGAACTGGGGAGCCCAAAACTGGACACAGTATTCCAGCTGTGGCCTCACCAGTGCAGAGTAGAGGGGGAGAATGACCTCCCTCGACCTGCTGGCCACACTCTTCCCTATGCAGCCCAGGATTCCATTGGCCTTTTTGGCAACAAGGAATTAAGTTACAGTTTACAGCAGAGGAAAAGTGAGGGAGGGGAAAACCGGACAATCTTACCTCGCCGGGTCTCTCTCTTTGAATTTGATACGCACATCCATCACCGAGGCCTCTGACTGCTGGCTGTTTAAGACACGTTGGAGCAGCAAGGTCCTCGGTGGACCTTCTGCAGAGAAGCTTTGATACTGGTGAGGTTACAGAGAGCGATGCTTGAGATGGACTTTCTTGAAGGGGGTGTTAGTGGTGTATATGTAGTAAAGGGGAGATGGCCAACTAGGAGGTGCTGCCTGCACAGCAAGGAAAATAAAGCTTTGGAAGCGCTTGCCTTTTTCAGCTTCTTTTCTTCAGCAAGCAATACTTGCTCTGTGCCGGCCACAGCAATCTCCCGTCAATCACTGCCAAGGTGTGTGGAACACGTCAATGTCTGGGTTGAACATTTCTACAATTCAAAATGTTACTGTGTATGTGAGTCAACAATAGTGCCTTAAAGAAGCAGAAAGATGTCATATGCACTTGTTAAAGCATCTTGTTTCGGAGACATTTGGATCCACAGGGGTTCTTTGCACTTTTCATGATGCGATTGACAAAATAGGATCAAGCTATACCAAGAAACAGCATCAACTCTGCAAAAAACATCATCACTATATGTGAAGCACAGATGGTGCTTTCGGTACTTGGTATTATAGCTGTTTTTAAGTTTATTGGAGAAAAATACGGATTTTTAAATCTTACACCTGCATGCTGAGAGGAAGCATATGTAGAGACTCACTGAATCCCTTGGTGCATCCTGAGTGGACCGTTACAGACTCGGAGCGGGAGTTTGCCTTTCTCACTCACCACGAGCAGTATTTAATTCTGGAATGGTTCTGCTGAAGTCAGACACGGGCGCAGTGGAAGATGAAAAGGACATATGGTTTCTGTCCTGTGTGTTAATGGTCTGGATGCAAAGATAAAAAGCATATTCAGTGTTTTCTTTTATGTACCCTGTGCATATGCTTGTGCATGCATGGACACACCTGCACCCAAATGTGCATGACTGTATTTGATGCATTTTTGTACAGAGATGTCAGCAGGGTAAACAGAGCAGCTTACAGGGATTAGATCAGAAAGACTCCTAAGAACAGCTTCTTTGCAAGAGTAACAGATCAAAGCTAGCTGGATGTTTAAATACAACTTCATGCAAATATCTGTGAGTTAGCGTCCCACCTCTGCCTCTGCCTTCTGTCAGTGCTTTCCACGCTGCTGAGCCTGACTGGTACCTCGCCTCGTTTTCTGCAGTCACGGCATCTATGTTTTCCTTTGATATTGCTAGGGAAGCTCTGCCCCCAATTTGTTGCTGGTCCTCTTAAGACGCTTTTGGAATTGTAATGTTGCTTTTATGTCATCCTTTTAGTTACGTTTCTTTGCCTGTTTCTATGTTTCTTACCGAATCTTGCACTGTCTGGAACACCCTTACGTTTCATAGAAGGGAAGCTCGCAGTTACACTCAGCACCCCAAAAGTTAGATCTTCTCAGGCACAGCCTCACTTTCTGCGTGCCGAGAGGCGTGTACTTCTGCCCTGGAATTTGTGTGTGCAGTTATCCCTTGGTCCAAGTGGGTGGATAGGCGTTTGTGCGTATCTTTGTCTGTGTACTCTCTTCTCTCTTTCCCCTGTTACCAGACTTGCTCCAGGACGCTCGGTGAGCTCAGCTAGCTTAGAGCTGGGTTCGGCTCTCCGATCCACCACAGGCTGCTTGGGCCTCTCTCTGCCTTTGCTCCCAGCTGGAGGGTGGGAATAGAGAGGTCACTTCCCTAACTGACAGGCGTGCTGTAAGAATAAACGCACTGAAGCTCGTGCCCCTGCGTTGGGGAGAGCCACGTGAGTACACAGTCACACAGCCGGTTGCTCACTGGAGTCCTGTCTGCATGGAAACTTCTTTCCTGTTCCTTGATATTCTTGCTGTGATCTTGCCGCAGCCTGTGAAGAACATGATTCTCCCTCACAGCCGGTCCTCCTCAGCCGTGCTCGTAATGCGAAGGATGCATTTTGGAAACTTGCTCTTTATCTACAGTAAGGAAAAAAAATCTTATTCTGTGTCGCAACAAGTACAACAAGATAATGCAAGAGAACTGAAGAGCCTCCTTCTGCCGTGAAGCGCCTGCTCCTTGTGAGAAATGCAGTTTCAAGTTTGCCCTTTCAAGAGTGCGGTGGGAGACCAAAGCAGATTTTTCTTGTTAAGATTTTACCTGTTTTGTGAGCTTTCAGATGGCTTTTTGACACCGGGAGCTAAAGGGCAGAAATATCAAATAGTAGCTCTCCCCCATGCTAGCATGTCACGTTCTTTCCTCCTTGGGCCGTGCGATCTGCAGGCAGGGTGTTCGCATAGTACGTGCCACGTCAACTCAAGGTTAAAACAGGATTATTTATTCCTTTTTTCAACTCAGGATCAAAGCACAGTGCACATTGTATGGAAATCACATTTGAAACAGCTGAGTTCAATTACCTTCTCAAATAATTGTCAGCAACATGCAGTTGCTTTTGAGGTGGAGGGTATTACTTACAGGAAAATCTGACCTTGGACATACTCACGTGGCCCTCTGCTTTCAATGCATGGCTCTTCAGGCCGAATGTAAATCCCGCTGAGGGCCAAATGCAAGCTGCTGAATAGCAGCATCAGTCAGTCAGGGGCCACGTACTGCCAGCTCATCAGACGGCCTGCCATTGGGATCTCCGAAAAAGGACTTGCGCCAAGCATGCCTGGGTGTAGTTTGCCGCCGTATTTTGGCCTGTATGTCCTGGCTTTGACATATGCTGAGGGTGCTGCAGTCCGGCTCCGCTTGTCCCCAAAACCCAAGCTCCTTGTCAGGGAACGGAGTGTGTTCAAGCGTTGGGTGGCCGTGTGAGAAACCTGCCTGCCCGCTTCGGCTGTGCCGCCTGTGCCCTGGGGAGCCGGCCTGCGGGACCGCCTGTTAGCACAGCTGCAGAGGCATCGCTCCTGACTGGGAGTTTATATCTCAGTTCCAGAATTGCGCTTCTCTGTTTGTTCCTCCCAAGGACAACTTTTAAACTTCCCTGATGCCAGTTCCAAGTGGGCGGAGCGGTGGCAAAAGAAGCTGCTTTGATTTAAGCGAGTGAGGGGGCAGCGCTACTCTGCCTGCCTGATTATTTATCTCCCTAGTTACACACAGCACTTGCTTTCTCCGGAGTGATTCAAGCATATCATAACCTCTCGCTTTAGCTCTTTTATCTTGCTGGTTTGCTGCTGCAGTTCGGGCAGAAATCTGTCCTGGCCTCTGCGGAGCGGAGGATGTCATCTCATTTTATTGGGACCTGATGCGCTTCACCCATGGTTTTTCAAGTTTCCCGTGTATGCTGCAGAAGGCTCAGCGAACTGTGCTGGCTGCTTTTGGGCTGGGCAGGATAGGCTATAACAGCATTAAAAGCCTCGCTCAACGTCACGTAGAGATAAATGGGTGGGAGGACAGGTACTCAGCAAGGCTGGCTGTGTCCTGAAGCATGCCGTCCCTGGGAACGCAAACAGCGTCTCACTGTGCTCAGGGATTCTCAGAGAGGTTTTAAGCAAAACTTCCATTGATTTCAGCATGAGCAGCAGCAGACTCATGGTTTTTCTCGATCACCCTGCTCTACTGTGATGCGGTCACATACGCAAACACTGGAAGTGATGTATGTGAGATCTGAGCTCAGATTCTGGGTCAGTGGAAATCCTGAAGTCAGTACGCAGTCTGAATTTTGTAGTATTACAGTGAAGCCCATTTACTTCTCTCCATCTCAGGTACAATTACATCTCCCACACCTGGTACCTCTCATTGCTCCCCAACATTTTTTGCCACGTGTAGGAGATTGCCTCCTCATCACCCGCTCTAGGTAAATTTGGAATGGCCTAAAGGAATGCGGGATACAGTATCTCCTGGGTGGTCCTTTCGGAGATGATGCCTAATGAGACTGTGATGTACAATGTAGGAGGATGAACATACGGACTAGACTGTCATTGAGTTTTTGGGAATAAGTGAATGATGTAATGAGGGAAGGATCATCAAATACTGTAGTTCTTCATATGTGTCCCATGAATTCTTGTGTTGCACATGAGTCTGTGCGTATGAAATACACGGAGGTGGACAGAGTGTGTACTTTCCGTATTGCTAGATGTCTCTGCCGCTCCTTCCTTCTCACACTCTTCCCCCGCTCCAGCGTGGTGTCCCTCTGATAGGATACAGTCCTTTACGAACTGCTCCAACGTGGGTCGTTCCCACAGGCTGCAGTTCTTCAAGAACTGCTCCAGCATGGGACCTCTTCATGGGATACAGTCCTTCAGGAACAGACTGCTCCAGAGTGGGTCCCTCACAGACCACAGGTCCTGCCAGAAAGTGTGCTCGTGTGTGGGCTCCTCGCTGCGGACTGCAGTTCCTGCCAACAGCCTGCTCCAGTGCGGGCTCTCTGTGGGCTGCAGGGTGGATATGTGCTCCATGTAGTCCTTTACGGGCTGCAGGGGGACAACCTGATTCAGAGTGTGTGTGTGTGTGTGTGTGCGCGTGCAGAGAGGAAGAGCGGTGGTAAGGAGCTGGTGCCAACTTGTTGTGGCAATTCCTTCCGGAGACAGTGTACCCAGGGCTGGGGTTTCACTTTACAGCTCCTGAACTGAGGGTTGAGAAGAAGTGGTTTCTCCCTCTTCGTGCATCTCAAACTTTAGGGAGAAGAATTGATTTAATTTCATCTCGTCTGATCCTGATTAATGAAAAGTCATTTCTGCTAGTTCTGGGAAGAAAAAATAAGCTTTGACTATTTTGTAACTTTGCAGATATATGTAGGTCGTCGCAGGAAGTTCTATAATTCTAGAAATTATGACAAGGCATCCATAAAGATGAGGCTGAAACCCTATGCAGCAGCATTGTAGCTTAAAGGAGCGTTATTTAATACCTATTAATGGAACTGCTGAAGCATAAACACTCTCAGCTCAAACAGATTTTGTTAACTCCTTTGTGCTGGCAGTTTCGGAGTGGGACGGCAGATCATTCACAGCTGTCTGTCAGGATGCTCTTCCCTTTGTTCAGTACAAGAGTTTGTGTCATGAGGGCGAGAGCCGGGCTGGTAGGCGGGAGGAGGAACGGCAGGAGGACCCGGGCAGGCAGCAGCCCCGCCAGAAGGCAGGAGCCTTTTTACAGGCTTGGTCCCGGTGTCCCTGGGCCATAGAGAAACTGCGCTTGCAGCTGTGACTGCGACACGGATGGCTCCGGAATAGTTTCTGTTCATCGCATTTAGCAGGGAGGGACTTGAGCCTCCCTGTGAGGGGCGCTGGGTGTTTGGGTACTTCCGTCTCTGCCTTGTGGTGCTGCCTGCTTTGGTAGAGGGGAGCAGTGCGGGGTCTCCCCGGTGCATGTATGGAGGCAGAATGTCCTGCTTAATCGGGAGCCTTTAACACAGCACTCCTGGGCTTTTCAAGTAGGCACCGGAAAGAGAGGTACCACCGAGGGGTGATCCAGTACAGCCAAGATCAGGACCCCTTCTTGGGGTTCCCGAACCTTTGCAGGGGTTTTAAAGATCCTCGAGCTAACAGTCCAATACCACAGCTGTCTCAGTTAAGCATCTCTGAAGACCCTTTCCTTTTATTCTCGTTTCATACTGCTTACTCACGGGTTCAAGGATCCTGGGTACAGCTCCTGCGCATCATGGGACTGGCATACAAATAACCACTTTTTAAAAGCAAGAACAATGCATGTTGGATAATTTGCATGCAAATTTTTGAGCAGTTATGGGACACAAGGATATCTTTTCATGTCATTCTTTGAAACGCAGGATTAAAAGAAACATAGAAGTTGAATTTCCCAGGCAATACCATGACTCCAGAAGTTAAGGCTTAAGAAAGAGCAATTGTTAACATGAAATTGATAATAAATGAGAGTGAGCAATTTCATAACCCATTTGCTTCTGGGGCATGCCTACACAGGAAATGTAGTCGAATTGTTCTGGAGACTGATTTAATTAAAATTGGTACGAACTCCCTGTGTGGACTCTAAGATGGGTTAGGTTTGCATTGTGCTGTGAAGTGTGATTCTTGGCATGTGTAGACCGGCCACAGATTGCTAATTATAATAAGTGATGAAGCTGCACCAGGTCAGGTTTCTGCCATGCAGTATCTAAGCACAAGCTTATACGGCATGCACCAAAATCTGTGCTGTGTCCTCTGCTTGCCAAACCAGCCATTTGAATGCAAGAGTCACGCTTCAGTGACCTTTAAGAAACACTGAAACAGAACAGTGACAAAGAGCACGTTGATCATGGCGCTGGGGCTTGTTGTAGGACCAGACCTTAAGCTCTGCCAGTGGCAGCTCAGGCAGAGTTTTCACATGCTGCAGCCAAATAGAAACCTTGTTTTTCTGGGGGGTGCTAAAGAGGTGCTTTGACTTCCTCCCACTTTCACTTATGCCCAAAGGACTGCTCTGGAACACTGCTCAGCAAAGCAGAGTGCTGTCTCCAGTAACACCCCATCCCCAAATTTTCCCTTTGAAGGCCCCGGGAAAGGCGTTTTTGCATCCCCGGGTGTCATCAGAGGAGTCATGAGCTTGTGGACAAGACGAGGGCTGGATCTGAGTGTTGTGTGCTTGCCTTCTCTGGAGATGAGCTGTCTCTCTCTGGTACTGGGGCACTTGGGATCAAAGGCTTCCCTTCCGCAGCCTGCTGCCTGAGCCTGTTCAGCAAAGCGCGAGGATGGTTTCTGTCTCGTCTGTGCATTCAGGCTTTTAATTAGTTACCAGCTATTCTCATGGTGAGGAGTTGCTGCCTGACGTTATTGAGGTACTTATTCGAGCGTTCACGTTTATGCGAGTGCATTCTTTTCATATTGGATTTCAGGCAGTCACAAGCTGTAGTAAGGAATTAAGTGTCGTGTAAAGAAGAAATGCGACCCATTGGTCACGATGCACTGCCCCAGCAGTCTGTCCTGGCTGTGAACTGGCTACCGTCTCAGCTGCAGAGCCTGCTTTTTCAGTTGGAGCTGCAGCAGCTTGTGCCCTTAGGTCTGCAGGTCCTCGGAGTGGCCCATTCAGAAAAGACCCGACGTTTTCCTTTTCGAGCATCTGTATTCAGAATTACAGGTGTTTATACAATGCGCACGCATAAGCTGCAGACACACATTCCTCACACGGTCCTGGCACTGGTCTCGCCATCGTGGTGCCGCGCGTTTCCCGGGTGGGTATATGCACTGCTTCACCCTTTCCAAAGAACTGGGCCGTGGGCCTGGACCCCGGGCAGGTGAGGACATGTCCCGCCATACTGAAACCCAAATCCTTAGCAATACCGCAATACGTAGAAGCACTCGGGAGCTTCTTGCCTGCTCCCACAGTGCAGCAGTGCTGCAGCTGAGTCTGCCATCGCTCCACACCCACGTCAGAGGACAGCGCATGACCAAATAATCACAAACTCAAAAGTCGTCTAGACATAATCAAGGAATATAATTTTAACTGGGGAGTTGAAACAGAGATAAGGAGCAGGCAAGATGCAATCTATTTCCCCCTTTAAACTTGTCGCACACCAGGGAGCAGATCCGCCCATGACGTAAATCAGTGTAGCTCCACTGACTGGAGAGAACAACTGTAATTTCTCCTGCCCGACGGCCTGCACAGAAGGTGCTGGAGCTTTCTTGCAATTCATTGGAGGCTTGTGACATTGAGGGCAGGCGTTTGAGCTCCACGGTCCTCTGGAACGATTTGCAGCACAGGCAACTTATAATTACAAACGCTTGATAAATCTCCTTCAGAGAAACTGAGGAGCTTGGTAAGATGCTTGAGTCAGTGATGGCTGATTTCACTTCTTGGAAGAAAGCCGCATTTCTGTGATTTTGATCTTGGCACAAAGGCACCGTGCAGCAATACTATGGAAGAGGTTCTTAGGGTTTAGCCAAGCTTTAAAGTATTTCAAGGGTCTTCTTTGTCTTGTGGAGATCAGTGGGTTCCTTTCCAGCCGAGCTGAAAAGCCTGGGGCCAACAAAAGGAACCTATTTCAAGCCGGTTTTGTGAGAACAATACCTCTCTGCAACACCTGACACCTGATGCAGCTGGTAAATACCAGTCCCTATCAGCTACCGCATCTTTTTAGCAGTGCTCGGCCACCTACACCCGACCACCAAATTTCCGCTCTGTTTGCCTCTGCTGACATTTATGTAACAAAGAGCCACTAACTGCTCTTTTATCAGCACAAGAAAGTTGAGCACAGGAGGAGACCAATATGATGGGCACCACAGAGCAGTACTCAGAGGTGTGCCGCTACCTGGATATCCAGCCTCTGTGATGGTTATATTGAGCTCAGAAAATGGTTATATTGAGCTCAGAAAAAAAGTGCTGCTGGGTGTTTGGAATGATTTAACTCTTTTATTCCTGGGACAAAAATGGAAGCTCTTATATACTAACTCCTTTCTCTGCTGGATGTCTTATTATTGTTAAAGATTTCAAAATTGCGTGATATAAAGGAAAAACAGGGCTTTGGTCTCTTCTGTCAGGCATGTCTAGATATCACTTCTGTTGCCCTGTAATTAGCAACCAGTGAACACAGGAATGGAGCTGACAGTCTCTTCTTCCTTGTCTTGTTATCTCCAGTCATGAGTGAGGAATTCTGGTTCTGAACATGAACAGGACAGAGGCTAAGGAGAAGGTCCTGCCTGCAGAGCTCAGCGTGTGAGTGAAGCTTTTTGGACTTCCCCCGTTCTTCCCTTGTACTCTCCTGAGTCTGGATTTCCTAGGCAGCTGTATAGATACACGTCGTGCTGGTTGGTGCGCACCGCTGGGAATGGCATCTGACTGTGGTCTTCAGTTGTTCTGCTGGTGGGCCTGGGCGAAGTCTTGCATTAACAGTCGCACCGAGCCCTGCCCTCCTGTGTACCCGAGAGTCACGTTGTGGAAAAGAATCATGGTCATTTCTGACTCGATGTCTGGTAGCACTGGAATGCGGCTTTTCGTTAGAGTTCCTGCGATCTGCCAGCTTCAAGGAGCTGAAGAATTTAAAGCAGTTTAACAAAGACTGCTGTCCCTCAGGGACAGAGCTGCCCCGAGAGGCACTTGACAGTGAGGGTTTTAACCTTGAATTCAGTATCTACAGAAACACGGGGGACTTTCTGAGTTTGTAAGCCTGGAAAGTGGTCAACAGGATTGTCTTACCGTGTTCGCTTGTGATGGAGAGCAAGGCTTTATAATGATACATCCATGCCTAGTTAGAGCTGATGTTTGTTAAAGATGAGTACAATTTTGCTAAGCGGTTGTTAGAGTAAAATGCATAAGGAAAAAAAACATACTGCAAACAATAACAAGGTCCCAGAATTGCCTTGAACTGTGCAATTGGGATTCTCAAGTACTGTCAGATCATCTCTGCATAAGACTGAACTGCTGACCTTTATTTAATTACAATATATTTATGAAATGGAGCAACGTTCCTAATTGCTCGTGCATGCTTGTGTTACATCTTTTGTGCAATATCTTTATTCAATTGGAATAAATTTTCATTAAAATGATGAGAAAATGATTTATTTTGCAACCATTGGACACAGAGATCACAGTGTACTTATAGCTTACACAGGACTTCGGAGTACTCACCGCCCACCAGCGAGCGGCGTTGCTGAGCAAAAGCAGCCTTGGCGGAAGGGGAGCCCTGCAGAAACAGTGAAATTCTGGTTCAGCTAAGGTAGTTCCATTGCAGTAAGCTCAAGACTTTCCACACAGTAACAATTAAACGTATGCAGGCATTGATATTTGAAGGTTGTTTTAGGATCTCCTGTATTGTTTTCAGGGTGTTTTTCTGGATATCCGTGATTAAAAATTTAGCAGACTTGCCTAGCTGCAGGTTAGTGAAGTATGAACTTTTCCTGAAGCTTTGCCGAAGCTGAGGTACTCTAAAAATTGCCTCTACTTGCTCTGGGGTCCTGAAGCGGGAGTACGGATCAGCAGAAAGCCTTGCTGTTTTTGGACTTTTTGGAGAATGCCATTTTGCTAAGGGTTTGGGCACTGTGTCTCTGGTGTCAGAGGCAAAGCGAGGCAGGCGTAGATGAAGTCATTTCAGCATCACTGCAGTCATTGACTGCTCTGCAAACCCCGTGCTGTTGGAAACCGCAAACACGCAGGAAAAACGGGGAACGTGATGTGGAATCTGCTGGTGAGTGAGTGGCAGAGTGTGGCTGTGCCGCTGCAGGAGTCAAAGATCAGAACAAGCGCTGAAAGCTAATCCATAAGATGATTCATGTGATAAGAATTTATCAGGATGATGAAGTGTGTGAGGTCTGTGTGGTCTGTTGCAATTAATGCACTATGAATAAGCAAGGCAGGTTGTGGGTGTTGGTATTCACAGCCACGCTGTGTGGTACGTGCGTGTCAGTGCTACTGACAGCGTGGAGAATTCTGCAATAATCAATAGCTTCCAAGTGTTTGGCCCTAATCATTAGCATTTAGTGAGCCAGAATAGCCGCCTTCTAAATAGCGAAAAGGTTTTGAAAACATGCATCGTAGGACTACAAAACTTGCTCTTCAGGGCCACGTTACATTGCCTGTCGGGATTGTCGGGTTGTGGACGCTGGCACTTTACATACCCGCACCACCCTTCCCATTGCCCGCCGGGAAGCCTTGCGGATTTTAACTAACTTGCAATCCGACTAGAAGGAACAAACCCAAAGCCATTGCAGGCAGACCTTTGAGATTCTATACATTGAAACTGCAGCTCGGAGCTCGGAAAGGGCAGAGTTTTGCAGTAAAATACCAATTCTCCAGAGAAATCTAAAAGGAGGGTTTGGAAACTGCTGCAGCAAAGAGAGGAGGGTTTTTTTTTTTCAAATGGCAATGAAGCGCTTGGAGTATCCATGTAACTTTTGTGAAGAAAATCTGTCTCTGAAAGCTGCTGCACTTGTCTTTGAATGAGTTATTGTCTCTTAGCAAGCTTTAGGGTGTAGTTGGAATCCTTCCTTGCAAGGCTCGAGGGAGGAGGACGACCGCTGTAAGGATGGCGCTGCAATCATCCCTATGAGACCTGGCACTGGCGAACGGGAGAGCAACGACAGCCAGTGTTTGCCAGGCCCGGAACTGCTGTCCTTGGTTGCCATAAGTTCCAACATAATGAGCATCTTCCTGTCCGGTAAGTTTTGAAAAGAGACGCTCTCTTCAAAACAAATAGTCACTGCCAGCAGGGTTGCAAGCTGGGACTACTAAAAGATGATCTGATGAGGACAGTTAACTGCAAATGGGATGTGGATTTCACTCTAACAGTTTATCAACAGGAGCTTTCTGAAAAGCGCTTAAGTGTGCTGCCAAATCCAGTTTCCAGAGCAAGGAAAGTAATACAAGTCCAATATTGTTAATGTCAGTGGTTTCTAGTTAATTATCTGTTACCTGAAAAAAACCGCTGAAAAGCACAGAGCGTTGTTTAAGCCTTGCTTTGTGTCTCTTTATTCACATACTCCTTTGTTAGAAATATATTTTCCTCCTCAAAGTCCTCTGGCTCTCGCAGTAGACTCTATAGGATATATTATTCTTCTGATACATCCAGAAGACACTTCTGCAGTTAAAAGGAAAATATAATTTTAAAAATGTATACATGTGCCCAGGTTAGTATTTCCTGAAAGAAGAGAAAACCTATAAGGAAAACAATAATGACTTATGTTGCTCAAACAATTACTTTGTCTGCCTTCTATTTTATTTTGAACTCCCGTTCAAGCAACCCTATAAGTCTTCTAAGGCTGATATCTACTCTTCGGTCGTAATGTTTCCCTGCTGCCTAGTTGAAGGAAAGAGAAAAGAAGCCTTGTGTTCCATATGTTTATTGAGGGATTTTTTTGTATGTGCTCTTCACATAAAATTGCATCCGTTCGGCTCATGATCCACAGTGCAATTTCATTAACAAAGCATCGCTCCACCTTTTGTTTGTGCTGCTATGCTTAAAGCCCATTCCTGTCGTCGTTTCTCCCATAAAAATAGAGCTGTGCGGGTGATTTAGTTTAGTTCATTTCCAGTTCGGTTCTGTTTTCTTTTGTAGCCCAAATAACTTTTTAGGAAATATTTGATACAATCATTTTCATTTTTCCATTCAAGATAAAACTTGTACTGAAAGTAGAATGCATTTATTTGGTCAAAATTTTCAGTTATATAAAATGGGAAGTTGATTTTTTTTTCACTTTCTTTCACTCTGTTTTCCTCCCGGCACCTTTGAGAGCAGAGACAGTCTTTTCTGTCAAATACGAGGAACACACATGGCCTTATGTGCCATTCCTGTATATCACCACGGGCTCCCTGTGCATGCAGGGTTTATACAGCTCTCGACTCAACCGACAATTGTGTCTTCTTCCAAGACCAGGACAAACAATGGCCTAAGCTCAAAACTTGCCAAGTCGGGAGCACGGCTTTCATAGGTGCCTCAGAATCAACAGTTCTTGCAAAGCCAGCGGCCGCTGTTTCCGAGCGACCCTGTTGAGTTTAATGTGGGGCTGTGGTGCTGCTTCACAAGCACGTCCCCGAGGAAGCCCTCCATAATTTGTGATATGTAGAAACTACGCACTCAGAGGAAGGCGTTCCGCCTTGGCAGGCCTGCCCCAGCACGTGTCCAGCAAGGACGCTCTCCGGGATTGTGGACGCCTAATAAATGGGCCCGAGTTCTCCATTGCAATGCGACGGCTGGGCCAGAGACCAGAAACTCATTTGCCGCCCGGTTTACAAATGTCTGTCAGTGGCTGGGCTGCTTATCGCCCGAGCTACTGACAAACGCGCTCTTGTGGTTTCCACATACTCTCCAGCCGTCTGCCCACAACCCTCTGGCATCTCTCCGAAGGCAGGGCCGCCCCTTCTTCTCGGGCTTTCTGCAGCAGCCGGGGCCATGGAAAAGCAGGCGTCGTGTAACCGTTCGCAATGAGCTACCTCAGCGAGCCTGCCTGTTTGTGCCTTGGCGTCGCAAAGCCCGTGGGCTTTTAGGGGTAAAGGAGGAAACTGGAGGAAAACAAAGGGAGCAAAAAGAACCAGGAAGATTTTCAGGCTGAGAATCTGCCTGAAACGCGAGAATATACGCGTGGAAGCATGCAGCGCAAAGACGTCCGAGTGAAACCCCTCAGTGTGGTGAGAGCAGCTTGCCAGCCCTCGCGTCTCACGTGTACAGCTGTTCTTTCACATGAAACTGGAAATCGGCGGCTGCTCTTTCCCCTCCCGGTTTGCCTGGCAGGCTTGTGCTTCGCTGCTGGCCCGGGAGGGTCATCAGGGACTTTCTTTACCTTTTCCGTACGTTTCTGTATCAGTCACTCTGGCGTGTGGAGAGAGTGCCCCTTTTTAGAAACAGCATCACTGGACATTTGCTAAGGCAGGTTGCCAGACTTAATAACTGATGGACAGGAGAAAATCCCGCGTCCCTGTCTTCTGACCTCAAGGAACATTGAAATATGGCGCGTAACAATGCACGCCTGACCCCTCGGAGGTGATCATTCAGCACCATTTTCCATTCTCTCTCTCTCTTCCCCCCTTCCTCTTTTTCTAACCTTTCCCTTCCTATTTCTTCTGTTCAGCCTGTTTGTGTATCTCTTCACCTGGCTTTTTGACTATATTACCGGAGTTTTGGGATATATTCCTATTTCCAGGTACAAAATTAAGATATTGCTAAGTGTTGTCATAGTTAATAATATAATAGTAGATCCCTTTGTCTGAAATGTGCTTTTAGGTATTACCTTGGTCAGTAATTTAATTGAATTGGATAGTGACAACACACTGACATTGTTGAGGTTAATGACCCAATGATTTACAAGACAAGGCACATTTACCGGCAAATGGATTTTAGTAATTGTTCTACCGAACAACGAGAATAACAATTTGTACATTGATCCACAGAGTCCTACAGCAAAGCCTCTGTTCTTATTTCACCACTGCCCCTGTCTGTAAATTCAGTGTCTCTCGGAGAATGTTTTCTCGCCCCCGCTGTATTTTAACTGCATGGCACTCAATTTCAAATGATTTCCTCCAATGTGATCCACAGCTTTTGCTGCCCGTGTGGAGCGCAGCTTGGTGCAACGTCGGCGAGAGGGAGCAGAGGAAGAGGGAGGATGTGATCTGCCCAGGCCGGCGGCGCTCGTCTTGGCTGGGTTGCTCTAAGAGTTTCTCCTGTTGGCAGTTGCATCTCTTCGACACGTGTCTAATGTCTAATGTCTGTTTCGATAAATTTGGACTGTTCTGTTTTCTTTGCCAAAATGCTGTGGGAGGCCATGTCAAACGGGGTAGGAGTATTCTTGTTTAGTTACGGCTGTTATCCTTCTTAAATAACTCGGCAATCTTATACAACACAAAGCAAAAGTGCCCGTTTTTCTTGAATTAGTGTTCATTGCCGTTGCTTAGGGTGTGCCCGAAGTACTTTCAGTTAATTCTTTACCAGTTAAATCCCAGTTCATTTTTTTTCGACAGTTTGTTTTCCTCCTTTGAAGCCCATAACCAATTCATCCATTTCGCTGAAATCCCTTAAATATTGTGACAAGAGTAACTTTACTGGAGCCTGTAATTTTGAGAATATTCGAGGCTGACTGAAAAAGAGCACAAAAAGTCTTCAGCTGGAGCCTTTAAACTCCTGGATATAAATTGTTTGAATCGCTGGTTAAAGATTCTGATTGTAAGGGATGGTGTTTAACATCCTTATCAATTAATTATTGCTGGAAAATGAAGTATTTAATCAGCATTGATCTGTTGTAAGGCTACATCGCTGGCATTAGCTGAAACAGAGAACAGAAGTGTTTATTGAACACGGTCTTTCCTGCAGTGTTATTGACAATGTTATCATTTCCATAGTGGTAATGGACCAGTAGCTGTTGGTTAGATACTCTTTGTTACAACACGCTTTATAAACTTCATTTTATCGTCCTTAGCTTTATTGACCATTGATTTCTTCAGTTGTCCTTTTGCTTCCCTTATTAATTTTGTGGCATTCGTGGCTTCTGGTGCATTGCTGCCAACTTTCTCTCTTTTACTTTTGATGTTTATTGGCATTTCTCCCTGTTTGTAACTACTTTCACTCCCCCGTTGTGCCACAATGAGGTTGCTCGTTCAAGGTTTTATTGCAATTATAAGCTGTGTCTTCTTCATTACAGTGCGTGTGATATACCCGAGTAAGATTGCAAAACTTCTGACCTTCAGCACTGTATTCAGTACAGCATTGTGCTTAGGCCGCTATTGGATCTTAGACAGCAATATCTTAAAATAAATAAATACCTCTCTTTTTACTGTCAAAAGTAACAAGTGAAAATGAAGAAGAAAATGACATTTTAAAATTATTCTGGGCTAAAATGACCTAAGTATGGACTAAATGGAAATAACTGGGTTCTTTTAGTTTAAAGAAGAATGCTGTAGCTGTAGTTATCCAGTGCAATGCTAGTGATGGTATGTTGGCGGGGTTTTGACGGGTACATCGGTTATTGATGCCTCTCAGTGGCCGAGAGCCTGCAGTTCAGGAAGTTCCTGGGGCTGCAAAGGTTGGGTGGGGATCAGTTCCCTGGTTTGCTGAACTGCTGTCCGTAATTTCAGTCAGATCTTAGAGACCCCCGGAGGTACCCAAAGGAGTGGGAAGAATGCAACAGTGGAAAATACATTCTCTCCCGTGTCAAACCGATACTTTTGGGTTTAGTCCTCAGTAAAATAAAGAAGCGAACAGTAGGAAAGAAGAAGCTGTAGACATGAAGAGAGTAACGGAGTGATGAATAAGGACTTTGGCCTTTTAAAGAACCAGTCGTAGCGGAGAGTTGAATGGAGACTTTGAAACAAATTAACGCTTTGAAACTGCGTTTACAAATTAGAAAAGGAAGAGGAATGGTACAAAGATAAGATTAGGAAGAGAGAAAAACTGTCCAAAGAGATGCCGGAAGGATACATGAACCTAACCTGTGTGTCCAGCGTTCGGCTTAGTGTGCAGTAAGAGGCTGTGCTGGATGTAAAAACCCTACATATTTCCTCATTTTCTGTGGCACGGGCTTTTGCAGGAGAAATATTCAACAAACCCATCTATAACCTTTCTGACTGCATTTTAAACATTTCTGTCGCTAGCCTCTACATCTAATAAACCTGAGACTTTAAATGGACTGTGGCTTATTAAATCGTATCTTTTCTGTCAGTCTCATCAGTGGCCAAACCAGCATTTCCTTGCCTTTTGTGCTTGAAAACATCCGAACCCCAGTCCTTCTACCCTGATGGGTGGTTATTTGTGATCTCCTGTCTCCAGTTATTTTCATATGGCACTTGTAGGGTCATTAATTTTCACACTTGTTTTTCCAATTAAACAGTCTTACTGAAAAGCATGGGTTAAAGGCTTTATCCAGGGGTGCAAGCAATTAGCTGCACATATGTTCATTGTTAGAATTACTCGCCCAACTATTATAAAAGGATGTGTTACCATCTGAATGTTAGATCGAAGGGTATGGTTAGTGTAATGGAAATAAAACAATTGGGGAAAAATTACAAATGCTATAAAATTAAGGTACATAATTTCATAAAATTTTTTATAACTGATGGGCATTAAAAAACTTAAAGGAACGCAATCAGGAATAAGTTTACAGCTGCTTATCAATTCAACTCTTCGTATTAGTTATCAGATCGCTATAAGCAAACCTTTGTCTTGCTCACAATCACAGGGGAATGAAAACTGGGCTGAGTGTTACAGGAGAAAAGTGCTTATGGCAATTATGTGAAAGAGGAATCCAATCAATGATGCCCATTTATTTCCAGCTGGGATGTTTGCATTTCCAAATTTCAGGATACTTTAATGTGGGATTAGGCATAGCATAACAAGGTACTGCAAAATTCGGCTTGGTGCCAGGTCCAGATTGTCAGCAATCCTGCCGTTTTGCCGTGGTCCATCCTGGGGAGACAAAGAAAGCCATCCCTTTGCTTCATCTGAAGTTTTGCGGAAGATTTTTACCCAATATGGAGTGCTTTGTGAGGATTTGATACAGAGACATACGTGACATCATATTTTTGCTAAAACTATATTCATATTCCTTTTAGGTTCAGTAACAGTGTGTGGCTTTGTTCCTCCCTGGAGCGGCAGTGTCAAAGAGAACTCCGCACGTCCCTGGGGATTATTTTTAGCAGGTGGGATGCAGCAGATATAGGGCATTTGGATCAACATTTCTTTAAGAACTTTTTGCAAACTGACAAATTGACGAGGTCTCACCACAGTCTGAACAGAGCTGGACCGGGGGCTAATGCCTAAATAGGTGAAGTAGAATATTTACAAGTAAGGCAACTGTAGGCAATAGCAGAATGCTTAAGGAAGCTGCGGGTGGAGGACAAATCCCCAGGTCTGGTCAGCAGAGACCTCCGGGAGGGCAATTTCAGGGGAGTTTGTGTTAGGTTTGAATAAGGAGAGGAGGGAGCCAGAGGAGAGAGATAAGGTCAAATCTGAGAGAGAGCGCCGAAGCGGTCCCTGGAGAAGAAGGCAGAAAGGTCAGAGAGCAGCATTGCCGTTGACTCTGCGTAGCGGGAAATGTTGTGCCCGTGGGATAAGCGAGACAGGGGTGCTGTAGGAAGGGTGGGATGCAGGGAAGAAAATGGTGTTGACATCTTTTGCCCTTTCACTTCGAAGAAATTGGTCAGCAAGAGCAGGTGGGCGGCGTGCACGCACGGGCTGGAGTGGCGCACAGCCGTGTTGCTGGTGACACAGCTGCACGCGCCCGTGGGAGACAGGTTAGAGAAGGATGCAGAGGCAGCTATAGCAGCTTCCGCGGACTCGGAAATACCCAGTCACCAGATGTTGTTCTCGAGTGTTCAGGAGCGCGGGAGCAGGCCTGGATTTTGTGCAAGTCCCACAAAACCCCGGTGCAACGGGTGGGCTGCTGTTGTTTCTCTGGAGTCTGGTGGGTTCTCCCTTCGCAGACACAAGCCAGCTTGGTTCTTCCTGCTTGATGACTTTCTCTCTTTGCCCAATAATCAGTTCGCTGTTTCCATTGCTGCTTTCCCAGGCTTGTCGGCAAGCAGTGCAAATCAAGAGATCCGCGCTAGGTCGATTTTGAATTAGCGAGTTTGACAAATGTTTTCATTTGAGAGGGCAAGTTGCCTCATTGTGCTTGGTTTAACATGAGCACATTAGAGCGACAATGCTGGATTTAACTTTAGTTATCAACACTTTCAGCCTACATTGGTCTAAGTAATTGTCCTGTTTATACTTTGACAGATTAAAATAATGTATTCTAGACTAAGAGCGCTTCTACCGAAGATGAAAAGCAGCCCAAGAGGGTTATCAGCTGTTACTAACTGTGACAAGCAGTGTGAGCTAGATGTATGGATAAATTGCTATTGCTCCAGAGGTTATTCCTATTAGCAGGAGACATATAAGAAACCCTAACAAGGCACTAATACAGTACAGCTGCTAAAAAAACTCATCTGTCCTATCCAAGCCCAGGACTAATGGCATATTCCAGCGTTTTCTTGATGCTGCACTGGCAGGTGGTGATAGACCTTTAAATAAAACAAAAGCTCTACTAGGCTGTTGGGAAGAGGCAGGCACCCGTGAGGATTTAAAAGCTAATCTTTAAGAAAATAAATAAATAAACATATTCCTCTGAGTTTTAAACACAGTTAGGAACGATGCTTCTGGATTCCTCTTTACACGGAATCAAATAATGTTGTGCAGATGGGATCTTGGCAAAGTAGGTAATTTCTGATAAAATTTTCTGTCCACAGAAAAGACATTTGTTGTTGTGGACTTTTTTCTTCAGTAAGTGTTCTTGGGATCAAAATAAAATGTTCGTTTAAACATGAAGTGTTCAGTTTCCTTTCCGTCTGGAAAAGGGTACTGGAAGTACTGAGAAATGGACCGCAATAGCTGAACACTTTCAGTGTTTTTAAATAACAGAACTGAGCTCCTGCGCGGCGCGAGTGGGCTTCCGTGGACTTTGGGAGAGTGTTCCTATTCGTGCCATGCAGTGGGCTACTTAACTTGTGCCAATGCAGTTTGCAGGGGAATATTTAGGAGGAGTTGGCTCACACATAGGCTGGTTCATCTATAAAGGAAATAGTGTAGAAATTTCTTTAGCAGCAGAAAGATGCTTCTCTGGAGGAGAATTGGAGGAACTGTAATTGCTTGTGCAGAAAAGATGGGAAATTTTTGCATTATTTTCTAGGAGAAGCTATGTAGAACTTTGTTTACCTTACTTAGACTGGCGCTTGTTACCCAGCATCATAGGAATCGTTTCCAGAGGCGCTCAGTGGGAGCAAGCAAACAAGGGACGGGAGCGTGCATTTCCCGTACCAGATGTAATGATCGAAGTTAAATATTGATGGGCTAATTTCAAATGGGAGTTGCGTGTGATAGTAAGAGGGCTAAAGCTGAAGGAAAGATTGCTGCAGGCTGCTCAGTTCTTCCAGAGGGAACAGGGTTTTGAGGATGGAAAAGCCCTGCGAAGGGGAAGAGGCGGCGCTGTTTTAACGGCAGACGCAGAAGCTGGGCACTTCACGAAGGCTCACGGTGGGCACACAGTAATTGGAGGTTTGAGAAGGAAAAGATAAAGAGGAGATGATGTAAATATGACAACAATTACAGCTGCATAAGCAAAAGGGAAAATCATCCTAAAATGTGGAAAAATACTGAATAGCCATACGGGTGGCGAGTGTGGGACTGCCGCTTTTGGGAGCAGTGCTGTAGTTTTAGCCAATTGTCTAACCCGTCCCTGAATGTAGCAAAAAAATCTCCACCACAGCTCATATACTCACCTCCCAGAAGAGACACCTATTTAGTTTGATTATTGCTTGAGTCCTACTTTGCAGTAATTAGAATACAAAGCTCTTCTCCTGCTGTAAATTGGCTGCCTTTCTGATACTCCGTACAATAAAGGAACCTTATAAATGTAATTGTGTGGTTATTTTGACATCTTTGCAAATGGCTTTGCTGTAGGTGGAGTCCCGGGGAGATAGAGGGCTCGGACAGAAGCGGGGCTGATGCATCTGTTTCCCAGTGCGTGAGGTAATCCTGAACGGCGGGAGAATAAAAATGGTAAACGGTGAAAATAACACCGCCAGCCATCACAATTTTATTTTCTTCCCGTGTTCCTTCTTTTAAACTTGAAATAAAAATGTAGGAGAGAGTAAAAGCTTCGCCTTGGGGAGGAAGGCGCGCTGCTGGCCGGCGCTGCTGGAAGTACGTGGCTGCGGCTGCTCCCCGGGGAGCTGAGCTGCTCCCGGCCCAGCCTGCGCTCTGGGGAGAGGACGGCGGCAACGCTGGGAGCGCAGGGGCTGCGAGCACGCAGTCACCAAACGTGAGGCCTCGGCATGTCCGCTGGATCGGGCCCTGCTGGTTAATAAGGGAACACTCCCTTTCAAATTAGAGCCTCGTTGCTGAAGAGGTCAACCCGCAAAGAGCGGGAGTGAAGAGGACCGCCACGGCGACACTTGCACGCACAGGGAGAGGGAAGCTGGCGGGAACGGGACGCGTTTACCAAGGCTCACCAACCGCACGTTCATTTCATTTCTGCAGTTTTAATATGCGGCTTGGGCTGTAACATCTTACAATGCGAGGCTCGGGCTTGTTTGTTAGGTACTGCCAAGACGGGCCTCTTTAAGTATGTTTTCTGGCAAACACAAAAAACTCGGCTCAGGTGTCAAGTTCAGTGTTGATTTTAAATGGCTGTCATGGGGAACCTGGTATTTAAAATGGGGAAGGAGTGTGAATAGGTCAGCTGCACCCCGCGTCCTTCTTGGAAGCTGCTGGTTGCCAGCCTGGTGTTTATTCATGAGGAGACTAGCATCGCTAGGAGGCACAGGATATAAATATTTAGCACTGCCAGTGGAGAAGGAAAATATTGTCGGAACAATGTCTTCATTTGTCAGAGGAAAAATAGGGACTAATTTTTTTGAGAGAGATCACAATTAACTTCTCCCTATGAACTGTTTCTCTAAAGATCTTGGGCAGAGGGATGCTCTTGCAGCAAGAGGAGCGAATGCCAATTGAGAGGAACACGGATCCATTTATAAAGCCAGAGAAATCATTCTGTCAGGCAGGATATAGGTACACAAATTAAGCAGGTATCAAAATTATATCGCCTCTTCAACAGCAACTGCCTCTCAAGAACAGGCTGTGGGCAGGAATTGCTAAAGATCTCAGCGGGCGGTAATGTAACTGACAGCACAGGACTGCAGCAGTAGTCACCGGCTAGTAATAATGACAGGCAGCTTTGCCCCACTGCCCTGAAAATTCCCTGCCCTCCTGTCACTGGGAAATTTCAGCCTGCAATTCCTCCGCCCAGAACCCCCCCCGAATCCCTGAGCCGTCCGCAGGATGGCACGGGAGCGGCTGTGGGGCTCTGCCACACGGAAGGGGCTTTTTGGCCCACCAGGAATTAACTTATTGCAAAGTAAGTGCCAAGATGGACTCTCCCATGTGAAGTTTTAAATTGCCCAAATAAATTCTCCGTTGTGTGGACGCCTGCGCATCCACGCCCGAGTAGCACAGGCTACTCTGCGCCAGTCCGTGTCCTGGTGACTGAACCTGGGTGCTGTCACAGCCGGTGTGGGACCCCGCAGGCCACGGCAGCGGCTCTGCAAGCCACAGCCTCGTGTCAGGAGGAACAGGTAGCGTGAGGATGTAAGATGGATGAAGGCAGGCAGGGGACGGGAGGCAGTGATGAGCGCAGGGTCCCACTTGCTTGGGAGCAGATCCCGGAGAACGCTGCTATTTGGTCCTCAGCCCGACGCCTTGCTCGCTGTGCCACGCGGACCTCCCCCAGGGCTGGCACAGGGCGGCCCCGGGCTACCGAGTCTCCTGCTTTGCTCTGAAGATTTCTGTCACCCTCTATAATCAAAGAGGTGGTGCTATTTCCAAAGGAAAGGGAATTGGACTTTAAAGCATAATTAATAGAAAAATGTCCCTCAAAACATTTTTTAAGTCAAAAGCCTGATGCCAAGTAACAAAAATTCTGATCATAAACATTTGTTTTCTCTCAAAATTCTCAGTTTCACATTGGAAGACGACAAGTATGCGCTCAAAACCCATTCTGCGCTTAGTATTCTTAGCCACGGTTTTTGGCTTTTGACATTTGGATATAAAGTTGAAAGTTGCTGATGAAAATTTCAGTTATTGCCCTCTAACTTTTGACAGCATTTTCCATAGGCTCTGCTATGCCCAAACTATTTTCTACACAGACCATTCTTTGAAATTCAGTCACCTTTGCTTTTTCCTCATAAACATGTATGAGTCTGTGTCTGGCCTTTGGTAAAATAAGAATAAGGCCTATTCCCAGCTTAAATCTTCCTAACATCCAAATTCCTTGCTAAGCCTCTACTGCTGCTGAATTTAATCTACTGTGAATTATCAGAGTTCAGCTCCTAGTATAAAGCACGTCTGACCTCTGGCTGTGCGGTTTCCTTTATTGTCGTTTATTTCGCGTGTTTGTTCACGGACATTTTATTGTCCAAAAATTCTTGATGGCTGGATCGGGGTCTGTCACCTTATAAGCAATGGTTACTGGCAGTTGAGAGGTCTGAATAGCTTATTACTTTGACGTTAACAGAAATAAAAGAAGTTTCATTTTAATGCTTATTATTTTCCTCATTATGAATCGCTCATCTTCCTGGAAAACGGAGCTGTACACAGTTTCGGAAATGGGTTGAAAGTTTGTGCTCTGGCGTTGTCCTTTCTCTAACCTCTGCTGAACTGCGGTTTTGTAACTTTTAACAAGTACAGTAAGTGACAAACGACATCCCTCGAGGTTTGTTCATTCCCATTCTCGTATACCACCGTTTAACTTGATTGATTTCAGCCCAGTCCCCAGCTCCTGGGAGCGCTCCCCAGCCGATTCCTCAAGGGAAACAGCCGATCCCTGGGATGTCTTCAGGGCCGCAGCTCACCAGACGGGCCCTATCGCCAGGGCCTCAGGCGCAGGCTAGGCAGGCCGTTGCCTGAGGGGGGGACCTGCCCTGCAAGTAAAACGCAGACCCGGTGGGGGCTGTGGCCCTGCATCTCTGCTCAGCCCGGTTTCCGTGCCTGGCCCTGCCTTGGCCCTGCCTGGTGGGCGCAGATCTCCCCTCCTGCAGCCCCTTTCTCGGACGCCTGCTTGCTCGATCCCCTCTGCAGCAGAGCCGTCCCTTTGGGGGTGATTTCTGTGGTGAAGCTATGGTAGCTCAGAGAAGAGGGAACAATGGAGCAGGAACTGGATTTTCCGTGGGAAGATGTAGAGTGGGGCTATTCATATGGCAGTTTTCCATCAAAACCAGACCTCCTCAGGCTCCCACACCTACAATGTCTCCTGTGTTCCTGCAGGAGATCTGCCCTTCCTGCCATTCCCCCAGTTCCTGAGCAGAGCGCGGGTCCTGCTGCAGCCCTTGGCTGCCCCCCGAGAGCTGGAACTGTCTCTGGTTAAGACGATGCTGGTAAAATTGCCAATGGATGCATAAAAAAGGGCTGAGTTTGATAGCAGCTCTTTTGTAGCTCTAATGTCCTGGACTATAACAGGAGAAAGTTTCACGGACACTGCTTATGCGGGTTGTACGGCTGTAGGACAGGAACGGTGCTTTCTTCAGGGGGGTGAGCCTTGGACTTCCATCTGTTTATGGACTGATGTGCTGGTTCGAAAAAAGCAGTTAAATCTTCAATGGGATACAATAAGCAAATGCAAGTTTTTTGACTTAAGGCTATATTGTTCAATAGACCTTCTATGACTTCTCATTCTGCCACCCTTTGACCCCACTGTTTGCAGTATTACTGCAGTCACCCCGAGCGCTGTACAGGGAGGACGTGGAGGGAGCTGCTGGAGGGGTAATGTTTGCTTTGGAAGAAACACATATTTTCAAAATAAGTTTCCCTCCCTGATTTTAAGCCATCTAAATAATTATTTTCTTAGAGATGGATTCTCTGCTCCCCCCCCCTCCGCATTCCTGTTTGAATTTATTTTCTGTGAAATAGAGAGAGACTTTTCAGGTCTAAGTATATTGCCTTGGAAATTGGTTCATTTGCAGTTAGGGCTAAAGAGATTATTTTGGCTTTTCAATCCCTCATTCTGGGGGGAATTTCTCTCCTCCACAGAGATGCAGCATGGCGCCTTACACACTATTTCATTTATGTCTACACAAGCCGCTATGGCCGATTGTGCCGCTGCCATGAATCCGCTAGCCACCTTTACAGGGAAGCCTTTAGCTTTTGGGACCCATCCAGCCTAACCTTTGAAGCTTGGATTTGCGGAGAACATCCGAGCATGAGGTTAATCCTTGTCTCCAGGCGGTTTTCAGCCCTTACTCTCTTCGCCATAGTCACAATTCTCCTGGTGCAACCAGGGGCTGAGAGCAGGAAACCGGCCAACAGCAACGCCACAACCGTCTCCCCGGCTCCCTGCCTTTCCGAACATCAATTCTTCTCTTGTGCACTAAGAGGGAAAAAGTTTAAAAAGGGAGATGATAGGAAACCTGAAAACAGATTCCTAGAAGGTGTCTCCTCAGATAACCAAGCTGCAGTGAGGTCTTTTGAATGTAAGCTGAAAAACACTTTGATACTTTATTAAGCATCACGCGATTATCTCTGAACGCAGGGATTGGTGCGGTGCCGAGGATTTGCCAAGAAGTGACTGTCCTTCACCATCTCCCACTCCGTACTCCTGATAGGCAGCG
Organism: Vanellus vanellus; assembly: GCF_965231255.1. Classification (NCBI taxonomy): domain Eukaryota; kingdom Metazoa; phylum Chordata; class Aves; order Charadriiformes; family Charadriidae; genus Vanellus; species Vanellus vanellus. The sequence continues at coordinate 532,851 of NC_138914.1, forward strand.
GACTCCTGGGTAATCTAAGGACTTGAGGGAAGTGTGAGACTGTTGGGGTGTTCCAGAAGCTTTGGAAAGCTGTGAAACGAGCAATGCCCTTCCGCGCCTTCCAGAGAGTATGTAATGTAAAATATATATATATAATCTCAAAATGTATAGAACTGTATTGAATTAATGTAAACTGTGACCATTGTTCCGATGTTCATTCTTTAAAAGAAGTTCAGAGACCAATTTTAAAAACTAATTTGTGGCTTAAGAAATGCACCTACCCGGTTAGTGGACTGAGTCGGATTTCACAGCAGAGAATAGAAAAAGTGAGCAGAATTTATACTGGAAATATGATTCAGTTTTTTAACTATGAGTGTAATAATTGAAACGGCTTAAAGGAAGAAGTGGCAGATTTGCCACCAGTGGGGTGTTTAAATCAATGGGGGATGTCTCCTAAAGACTCACAAAGTGAAATTCCAGTTGTTGTTCTGCTAGAGAGCAAATCAGAAAAAAACGTGAAGTATCTCTTTTGTCCTTCATCCTTTATAAGGTCTATAAACATCTGCTTCCTCGATCTGCAGAAATTTGCAGGACCCTGAAAAGTTTTTGTAAAACAAAAGACTGTAAAATATTATAGTTCTGTGCTAAACCCCAAAATTTCAGAGTTTCAAAAGCATTTTCCTTAGCTCTCTGCATCTTCTCTATTTATGTGTATTTTCCCCTTACATGGAATTCTTTTTATAACTCAGTCTTTTACATTGTTCTTTTGTGCCCTTCTACACTGTAATCATTTCTTCATCATAATTCTCTTGTTGCTGTGTGAGATGTTCCACTACTCGTGGTTTTCTTTGATTTAGCCGTTAGTATCGTTTTAACTCTTCGCTTCCTGTGCTTGCCAGTAAATACATAAAATAGAGAATAGACTGCATTTTCGCAAATAACAAGATTCATTGTTAAACAGTGAATGAATTGCAATTGCGCTTCGAGCTGTACAGAACAACGGAGCTCCCCTGCGCAGTCTAACTCGGTTTAACTTACTCACTTCTTCCTCAGATAGCCCCTTTCCTCTCAGCCGACTGAAGCGCTCCGCTGCATCAGAACCAGAGGGAATTGCTGGCCCCGTTTAGACGAGGCTGTTGATAGCACACTGGCAGCCGGGCTTTGCCTTTGCATTTCACAATTCGCTCTGTGAAATGCATTCAGTAAAATATGACGCTATCTGAAGCTCATTGCTTGGAAAAGCCAACGAAGCGGCAGGTTTTCATCCACGTGACGTGGTCTGTGAGTCGCGGCTGGGCTAACCCCTTATTCCTGGGGAAGTTTCTGAGAAACTCAATTTGACTGAATTTTCTGATCATAGGGGAGTTTGGAGCGGGAAGCAGCAGCCCTCCTGGCAGGCCCTCGGTAGCTGCCGAGGAGCCGCAGCTGCGGGGCACCCTCTGTGGGTGCCGGGCGGTTCCTGGCGCCGCTGGGATCGCCGCTGCCCCACAGGTAACCACAGGCTTTCGTCGTGCCTCTTGCTGATCACACGGATGGTCAGCAGCTATCCAACCCTTCCTGGCTTAACAGCCACAACGTACACTAAGTAGCCCGCACGGATCTAGGCATATTCTTTCCCTATTAGTCACCCCAGGACAGTCTCGTTGGTTTCTGCACCAGCTGGGAGCATCAAGCAGGGCAAGAGGGAATCGCTGTCCCCACCAGACTTACTCTCCTCCCTCCTCGTTTGGAAGAGGATGCCACCATGGAGCCCCAGTTTTAATCCTCCACTAAACACTCTTGCTGAGGGCTCCCAACAGCGTCTTCAACTTGCACAGGGCGGGCAGAGCTCTAACGCAGAACCAAACGTGCTGCAACTGCAGTCAGGGAAGCCCGCAAAGGAATAGCTTACAAAATGCTACGCGAGATACAGTTGAATTCCTGGAGGAGAAATCAAACAACACATCAGGTATTAGCCTACGCCTCTCTGAAAGCCTGCTCACCACGTCTGTCTTTTTTTTTTTTTTTTTTTTTTGGTAGATTTGCCAGCTCAGAAAACTCTCCTGAAATTCCGGTTGAAATAGTGACAGACAAACTCCTTGTCCTCAACTCAAGAGCAGCCCCCAAATCACTTCTGTATCAGATTCACACTAATTGCTTTACTGATGCTCAGTTAGGCTAATGAATACTAAATATTGCAGAGCATTCCTGTTGCATTCAGAAGATTGGTTTGAAAACTGTGCTTTGGAAACGAAGCGCAGCATCCACCTGCCTTGCCTGCAGGACCAGCACCAGCTCTGCTCAGGCGAGGTCAGGAGGTGTCCTAGGCTTCCCATGTCCTACCAAGGCACAGGAGGCAGTAGTAGAAACCCAAAACCATTGCACGGCAACTAGGGACGTTGCACTCCATTGGGAACGTAGCCTAGAAAAGGCAGTGCTGAGGACATAAACCAAGAGGAGCACTGAGGGCTCCCCCGAAGGGCGCTGCATTGAGCAGCACTTTGTGACCAGTGAGCCAGTAAGGAAGCAAATGGCCTCTGATACCCAGAGCCATCTTATCAGCTAATTATCAGCTGCTCGTTTATCAGCTGTGTTCAGGGAAGGGCAGATCACACCCAGCTCACCTGTGTCCAATATTTTATTGTGACAAACGGTGCTGTGCTCAGCTCCTGCTGGGTGTGGGGCACTCGTTTCAGGGTAGTAGTCCTTTCATTTAGCTGCTTAAAAGGGGACCTAAGCTCTCTGAACAGTGTGGGTCAATTCCTATTCAAACAGCACCTCTTTGACTCGCTAGTCCTTTTTTAGCTCTCTTACTGTAGGGCTCCCTTTTTCTTGGAGCCTTTTTTCCTCATTTGCTTTTCCAGTGTGTGCTCTTTATATGTGGGAGAGCTGCCCAGCAGATGCTGGTTTATAACTGGCTGTGGTCTCTGTTTCTTCAGCTGGTGAGTACTGCTGAGCTTCATTCTTACCGTTATGGAGGGTAGTGTAAGCTTTGAGCAGTTGCTTTTGCTTGGGAAACAGAGAATACCATGTTACTTCTGCTAGCTGTAAGCACACTTCAGCTTTCCTCTGTAATCCCATCATCTTCTCGTAGCTCTCTTCTGCGTACAGAGACTGCATGTTCCTTACTGGAGTAGGTGACCTCGGACTTGTGTGTCTGCTTCTGATAATGTGCCTTCGCTTTCCTTGCTTAGTGCGAATTACCTTGGAATAACTGGGCTGACAGCTGCTTGGCAGTGAAGTGCCTGTTGCTGCAGGACTTCTTTCGTAAACTCCAACAGTGCCGCAGTGCGCACCCCAGTGCAGACAAATGATTCAACTATTACTGAATTTCCTCCTGTAAGCAAAACGTGTGAATGCTGTGTGCGTTGCCTTGCTCTGGCCCGTTAAACTGGCCGCAGGAGTATGCCCTGGCGCTGTCCCTCCCTCTCTAGCTTCACTCTTGCCATGCGTTCGTTCAGAGGCTTCTGAAAGTGCTGCGATAGACTGGCAATTCCGGTCCTGTGTGCCGGAGAGTTGCTTCTTGCTCAGCATACGAAGGTCACAGTAGCTGTGAGTACTCTGAACAGCCTAATCAATGTATGCGTGAGCCTGTATGGGAACCATTTTGCATTTAATTGATGGGCAGCTTCTGGCAGTCACACTTGGCTCTAATTGTTATTTCTTTTGTAAGTTAATTTTCATTGTCTAAAAAATGATTTTAAAATTTCAAGTTCCTGGAAATGTTTGTTTGCAGCAATTTCTTTCAAATACGTATTGTCCCAGCTGCATTTGTGTTTCTTTTGTTCAGTTACAGAAACTCATAAACATCCCTAAAAGTGAGGACTCGGATGCTGGAATACCACTGGGCAGCATGGAGAGACGGCTCAGGCTCGCGGCGGGTCCCACGGTATAGTCACAGCTAAGGTACCAGAACGGGTCAAATGAGACCTCCTTCTCTGCTGTGTTTAAATACAACTTGTAATGTTTCCCCACCATTTTCAGGCATTATTAGCACTCGTGGTATAAAGCATTAAACAGGCGCTCTCCGTTTATCCACATTAATGATTCAGCGCAAACTCCTGCCTTCCCATTAATATCCACTAACCTCATTCAGTGATAAAACTTGATTTAGTCTCCAAATTACCTCAGCACAAAATTTCTTGGAGCAGCACTGCCTAATAGTTCAGGGCTACGTGAGCTGTTATGATAGCCGAATAACAACAGTGGCAGCATCTTTTTTTGAGACTCAGTGGAAAAAAGAATCAATCCAGCGCATAAAGAGAGACACAAATAAATTGCTAAACAGTATAATCCAATGATACCATACATCTCAGAAATGAGTGCCTCAAAAATCAATAAAAATTGAAATTGAAAAGGGAAGAGTTGTAGCTGTCCAGATGCAGGTATGCCGAAGGCGTTTCGGGTGAAGGCGCTGGGAACGGGAAGGGAGGTTGGCCCTGGATGAGGGGGAGCGGGCTGCCAGGGCATAGTACAGTAAGGAAAAGGTGATGCTCTCTGCGCCGGTGGGGGTTGTGGGGAGAACAGGAGCGGCAATAATGCCCTCTGGAGTTCGAGGGGCTCCCGCACCACTGCTTTTGCGCCTCGACAGCTTTCTTCCATTTGGAGGCAGAGGTGGGAGCGGAGTGGGCTGCTCAGTGCCTGTGCTCTTGTCCGGGCTCCGCTTGAGTGGGAGGCTGAGGTATTGGCTCGGGGGCATCTATAGCTGCAGAGCCTCCTATTGCTCTGCCGGGGCTGTGTTTGTGGTGTCGTGGATCCCGAGCATCCAGAGACGCTGTGTTGGACACCCTGTCGTTGTGCCTGCGCTGGAGTCCGCGTGGGGCACTGCGGCTTGGCGTGCGCTCTAGGTGAAGCGCGTTGTGCCGGGGGTCGCCGCTCTGTGGGTTTTTTGTGAAGGAGCGTAACTTTCCTGCCTTGCGCGATGCACTGACCCGTCTCCCCAGGGACAGGTTTGGAGCTGATATGATGTGGATGTTGTTGCTTTGGCTTTCTCCCTTCACTGTTCTTCCCTTGACTTTTTTGTGGGCTGGTGGGTGCAGGTTTGGGTGCTAAGACTAGCAGTCGCTGAGCGGTGGGTGCTCAGGAACCCGCCAGGCTCCTTTGTTTTTGTTCTGGTTTTGCATTTTTTAAAAAATGCCATTAAGATCCCCGTCTTCCTGCAGAGCACGAGCAGACCCAAGCTGTGCTGCTTGCTAGCTCCGATCTGTTGTCTACCCTGCAAGCTGCCCTTACCGCTCCCTTTGGAGTCTGCTGGCAGCAGATCAAGCGCGGCTTGTCCTTCTTGGTTTGCCGCAGCCTGCTGCCTCCAAAGGTTGGCCAACAGTAGGGCCATTGCCTCACTCTGCTCGCAGCTCCTCTATGTATCCTGTTAGAGCTGGGTGCATTTTAAAGAGAACGTGGGGAGGGGGAGGAAAAGAGATAAAAAGGCAGAAATAAGTAGAGAAAGAAAGGGAAGGCAGACGCCTGCCAGTCACCTGGCAAGGAAAGGAAGAACCAAATAATCCAGAGAGTGACTTGGACAGTCTGAGCTCAGTGATCCTGTTGAATTGAGTCTGCTGTCTCCCAAATGGTATAATTTAACATCATTTGCTGCAGTTTTAGGCAAGAATTATTAAATGAATATTAATCAGTCATTAAATTCTGTGAAACTGCTTCTTCATTCTGGGCTGAATGAGGCCATTTAGCTGTAGCGTATTCAGCATGTTAATGTCTCTGTGTGAGAGTTGTTTCTTCCCCGCCAGAGCCATGCGACGCGCTCAGCCCTGGTAGCGACGGCAGTCGTTTGGACCAGGTGGGTCCAAAATGGCCATTTGCAGTCTTTTCAGTTCCTACAAGCAACGACTGAATGCAGTTTGATGAAATATCAGCCCAGCCTCAAGTCCAAGTCCCTCTCTGCCAGCACTGAAGCCAGGACGTTCCTTTCCAGTTAGGAAAGATTAGGGTGAAATGCTTTCCTTCTTCCCTTTCCATATGTCCCAGGCCAGCGTTTGTCTTGCCTTGCTCCTGGTGCATTCAGCTCTCAATCTTGATTCCTGTGGCAGGAAAAAAAACCTCGCTGAGCTCCTGAGTCATGCAGAAGCTGAAATATTGAGGGGGAAACTGCAGACATCTTAATGGTGGGTGTATTTTTGCTGCCAAGACAACTAAGACGTTGCTCACGAAGGACCAGATGTTAACGGTTGTTTGGAAAATAATCCCTTTAGAAGAAGAACGTCTCTCTGGCTTGACCTGCGCCCTGCGCGTTTGTGACGCCTAGCACCGTGTCGGCTCTCCGCGGGTGTAGGAGGCACCGGGGCGCTTGTGAGGGGCGCTGGGTGGGGAGCGCTGGCTGTGGCCCAGTGCTTACCCAGGTCCCTGTGGGGACCGACTGCCCGCCCAAAGCTCTCTGAACTCTCCCCCTGCACCTTCTGGTGCTTTCTTGGCCCTGGAGAAATGTGAGAGCCCCGAGCTGTTTACGGGAGAGTATTGACTAGTGCTAACTCCGAACCAAATCCATCATCTTCCCAGAGCTGCTGCAGTCCTCTGTTTCTTCTTTATGTGACTATCTTCTCCTCTTTCTATATGAACTGCAAAGGTTGGGGGAGAAAGGAAACTCTGGATGAATTCTTCCTAACCTCTTTGCCTCTCCAGGCTCTGGCAGTTGTGGATAAGCAGCAAATACCAGTGGAATCCCGGTACGTATGCAGTGAAATCCCGGAACAGGTGCCCGGCCCCGTGTTTGGACTATGTGCCAGCAACAGCCGTCATTGAAAACTACAGGAAGGAAGAAATCTTCTTTTTTTTTTTTTTCTTCCCTTTTATTTGTGAGGATGATTTGCGGTGGGGGATCTGGAAACAGTATTTGTCAGAGGTTAGTGAGAAAGCAGCTCTTTCCTGCTTGTGCTGGAAAAGATGAGCCCGTGCGCAGCACGCTCCCGTGGCTGTCGCTGCTCTGGGCTCGCAGACCGGCAGGTAGGAGGCCCTGGGGGCCCGGCTGGCCGCAGGGCAGCCCGCGCTGCCTACAACAGAGATCCTCTTCCTGTGCGCTTTGTCCTCGGTGCGACACGTCCATTGTGTCCTTGCGCTCGCCAAACCTGGCACGCCTGAGGAGCTCGGTGGCTCGGTGGTTGCTGCTCCTGTGGGGGACAAGGAAAGAAATGCAAGAAGGTCCCCGATGCTCCACTGGTGACTTTGATGCCGAAGAAAAGGCTTTTGGGTATAAAACAAACTCCAGTGAGATGTGCAGATTTAGAAGCAGCTGTGGAAGGGCTTACTGGATGTGTGGGACGGTGTTTGTGCTGTTGCCTTGGTGGTGGCTAAAAGCATTCCTTAGGCAAATTATTTTATTACCGGGCTCACCCAGAGCAATACGGATTGCTGACTGGTTATCTCAGAAGGTGGTGTGTGGGTGGAGTTTTGGTTGGATTTTTTTCCCCCTTCGTCTTTAATAATAAGCAGGAGAAGGAACAAGGCTCAAAACTTTCTAGCATACGTCAAATATATATGTGTTCATGTGAATTTAATCTAAGGGCAGAGCGGTGAGTTTTCACTAGCCTGATACTCCTGCAGAGGATGTTTTGCATGGAGATCCGTTACCCGTGTAATGGTTCTGCAGGTTCTAAAAGGTAGAGCACTTATAGTAGTTTTTTAAACTAAACAATTCTCTTTTATGTATGTTTCACGGAGATATTTTTTTTTCCCTTATCAGCCCTTCTTTTTAATGATATATGGAGGAAATAAACCAGAAAGATACCACTAAGCCCATGCAGGGGAGGAAAAAAAGAATTAACGCATTCTCTTGCTCTCAGGTCTAAAAAATAATGAATCATTAAACCTTGAAGTCACATTGACATTACCAAATGGGTTTGAAATCAGCTTGGGCCTGGGAAGCTATAGAAAACCTGCCAAGTGACTAAAACAGATACTGATGGTGATGTAAGAAATTGGAAACATCTATTAAACAGACGCAGCTTTCCATTTCCTAAAAGTTATTGGTCGGAGTAGCGCAGCACTTCCCCCGGTGCGCATGTGCTGCGAGGGGACGGCCACAGGCAAAACCTAGTTAACTGAAAACATCACAATCAATAAAAAGCACTATGTTTTCCATTTACTCCTGGTTTTTAGGGGTTTATTTTGTTGCAGCAGCAGAAGGCATCAGTTCAATATCAATTCACCTTCTGGGTGGGGAGAGGGAAACAGATAGTGGCTTTTAATGTGCGATGAAGTTTGTGACAACACTAAGCTTACGAAAATTTAGACCAAGTGCTGTTTGGTACAAGACGGGGCACCGGCTAATCCTGTGCTCAGTAAACAGGCGAAGCAGAGATCTGTTTTGATATTGTGCTTTCTAGCCAGGAACAAGGAAGGGGTTATTTTCCGTTTAATCCTTTCTCCTGTCAAATTGCTGAATGCCAGCGCTTCTTCCTTAGCAGCTGAGTTGAAGCTGGGCCTCTGATACGGGGTGTCTTATTCATCGCAGGGGGTGCTTCGAGCCGAGGGAGAAACGTCCCGTCTGTGGGGGTTTTGTGTAGATAAGGTGGAGCCGTTACCTGTCTTGAGTGTCCCCATACTCTGGTGTGGCCCACGCCGGGCGGTTGGTGCCGTTCGGTGCTGCTGTGGGCAGTTCTGTGTGGCCCTTCAGCTTTGGGGGCGTCCCGCGGCCGGGCTCGGGAGCAGTGGCCGGGGTGCTGCTGAACAGCCACCGCGGCATGTTGTGCCACGGTTTTAAAAAAAACAACAGAAATCCTTCGGGTGGGCGATGCATTCGCTTGAGATTGTGTGCGTCGCTTAGACAGCAATGCAGAGCTGAGCCGGGGCTGGCTCTGGTGGGGGACATCTTCATTGACGTGCGTTTCATGCTCAGACCCCGGGGACGGGTCTGCCCGGGCGCGACCTCCTCCAGCGAGCGCCTTAAACGTCCCGCTCTGCTGGCTGCAGCTATCGTGGCCTTCTCATGACAGCCGACAGCTCTTCGCGGGAGATACTCTATTTTGACCTTCTCTGTTTGGAAGCTGATTGCTGGTTTAGTTGTCCTTTTCTGCCCATTTGAGATGGTAATGTGAGAAATGAGAACTGACAGTGCGTTTTAAGTGCAAGCCCCGACAGAAATTGGGTATCCACACATCTTGGTGGAACAGTTCCAGCTCGGAGCAGGAAGAGGAGCGCTGCCGTAATACTGACCTGGCTCTCGGGCTCTGCTTGTCAGAGGAAAATATACTGCACCAGAAAGTTAAGTCAGCAAAGCTTCTTGTGACCCAAATTCTGAAGGGAAAACCTGAGGCAAATGATTGCTGGGAAAAGAGGTTCATCAAAGGCAGAGAAATACGATAGTCTCTGTCTCTTTCTCTGTAAGAAAACCTATGTAAAATAAAATAGAGGAAACGTTTTGCTGATTCTGATCCCTGGGCAGCAGAGCGTCTTCCTCGCTTGCTCCTGCTGCGCTGGAAGAATATTCCCCCGAGTAACGCAGTAAAGGATCCCTTTTCAGCGGACGGCGCTGGCTGGCCATATCTCGCTGGATCCTGGGCTCCAGGTGCTAAGCTGTGTTAAAAGATATTAAAAATACACTAAATACTCCTTTTCCTGCTATTTTTCTCCACTTAAGGAACTACAGTGGCTGGTGCAGAGATGCTATTTGATGACGAATGTACTGAGAAGTGGGAGAGGGCGTATAGGTGTATTTTCTCTTTTTCTTTTGGAATTTAAAATTAAGTCCAATTGCAAAATGGATTGACTAGGAAAACATATGAGCAATAACCTTATAACTTATGAGCACAACGTGTAATCTGGTTTTAGAAAACATCTTTTGCTGAAAGGCCTTTGCTGAAGGCTGCTCAAACTTCTTTCCACTGATCTAGATTAGATTCCACTTATTTTCTTCCCCGATCTCTGCCGGCTGCCGTTGCGATAATCAATCATTGTTCTCCTTTCTTTGTCACTAAGGCAATATCAGGCATGATATTGTCCTGCTGGTTGGTTGCATCCTGCTTAAGTAGTTTAAGCACCATGTGTTGTACTTGTCCTAATTGTTTTGTGCTCATCAGTAAAATTGACTGATGGCACTCTTCCCATCTGGTCCAAGCTGTGACTTCAGATTTCTCTTCCCATCCCTTTTGTCGTGCTGGAGGACAGGAACAGGTGAATTATGGACTATAAGTGATAGACACTCACCTTTGGGTAAATTTGAAGACATTAAAATTCTTTTTGTGAACAAACCCACACTTTCGAAAAGAAAATCGTGTGTTTTCCTGTAGGAGAGCAGATAGCGTTTTGGCACCTCCGAAGGTATTTCCCTTTTTTGATGAAATGATGCTGTTCACAGAAATTGAACTGTTCTTATGGAAAACCGTTTCACTCTAAAATGGCACCCTGTTGTGTTTGTGCAGTACTTATGACTGACCGCCGTGTTTTGTGGGGGCATTCCCCTCGCACTCCTCTCACCTTTGGTTCTGCTTGCACTAGAAGCACGGGAGGGTGAAGGACAGAAGCATTTAGCAGGTTTTTCCGTATAACTTTGCGAGGTTTATTGATTTCATACAAAACTAGGCTTTGATCATTATCTTTCTAAAGCAATTGAATTTGCTTTATTCCAGCTTGGGAATACGGTTTAAATTTACTTGTCTCTCTTGTATCATACTCTGTATGTCTTCTGGTGCATGCTTTCAAGTTTTAAAGTTTGATTTCTTGTAATTTATTAGCTAGAAGGTTTTCTTAAATTACCGCTTCAATAATATAATCTACTAAAAACTCCGAGGTTTTATCGTATCACACCTGTATTTGACAGCAAATTGATCTGACGGTATTATTACCTGTTTTTGACAGGCTTATTTGAAATCTTTAAATCCCAGTTCCCTCTTTGTTTCATTACCGTAACATCGCTGGCATAGCCTTGCGATCAATTATCCACTTAGGAAGACCCAGGTGTCTGCTGGTTAGGTTTCCAGAGGTATTCACTTCAGCGTCTGTTAAATATGTTCGTTTTATCACAGTTTTACCAAGTTGCCCTGCCCTGTCCTTGCTGGAGAGTTGCACAGGGATGCTCTGACCTGCTTCTGCTGGGACAGGTCCGGTGGCAGCGGGGACCCCGCAAGGGCCACGGAGGTGTCTGCTCCTGCCAGAATATTATGTTTCTTGGCGGCAGCCGCAAAAAGGGCGAGCGCCCGGCACCGCTGTGGCTTCTGGGGAACGCGGCGCAGGTTTGATTTCCTTCAGTTCTGACTAGATTCGGTTTGAGGGATGGCGTTAGGCCCCCCCTTGCAAACCGGGCGTCGTGGTTGGGCCGACGTCCCCGGCGGAAGAGGCTGCCCTTTGTGCCGGCTGGAATCCCCCGTCCCAGGACTGAGGGGTGCCCCCAGCGATCTGCTGGGGTGTCCCAGTTGTGTTATCTGCCCGGCCGAGGTCAGGGCTTGGTCTTTCCCTGCCTGTTGCTGCCCGCTGAGGCGGGGAGCTGCTGCCTGTCTGCCTTCAGCCCAGCCCGAGCCGAGGGAGGCGCTCGGATGAAGGACTGCAAGCTCTGGGACGTCCGCTCCAGGAAAGCACCGCTTCAGCTGCAAGCGCTGCCCCGGCGCTTCCCCGGGCTGCAGCTGGTCGCGGAGCTGCTTCTCCACGTGGCTTACACGGGCAGGACCCCGCTGGCAAGGGTGTGCTAGTTGTTGTTAATAATTCATTTTTAGGGAATGAAAAATGTAAATTTTTCACAAATAAATGTCCTACAAAAGGGATAATAAGCTATTTTACCACGGCTAGGTAGTCTCAGGGGCTATAGAACTGTGCTCATAGTCGAACCCTTCTCCCGGCGTTTCTGCCTATGTCAATAACTTGCACAGATAGCGCGTGTAAAGGATTATGCTCTTGTTTGTGATGCTCACATTACTGGATCATTATTATACACTTTTATTGTAATAAGGAAAAATCTTGCAGCCATAAAAGGAAAAAACCTTTGCAAAATGAGTTTGCCTTCCAGAGACATACGTGGTGTTGGCAACGTGCTTAACGTAACACCTGGAGAGTTCTATAGTCACTGTGGGTCTGTGATGTTAGCAGTCATGTTGCTTATGCCATTTGCATCGACAACAGGGAAAAACTACCTTTTCTCAGCATAAAAGTTAAAGCTGAAGTTTTACTGAAAACCAACAAAGTTAGGACTCACTCTGTTGTTATGTCGCAGCATCGTTTGAGTTGGGATTTTTGAGCTCCACGTTAGCATTTTAGCTTCTGAAGCAGCATGCCATGTTATATTTTGAGTTACGCTACACAGTTAAATTGGGCAAACGGCCAAGTGGATTAACAAATGGAGGAGAAAAGAGGAGGAGTCCAACCACAACCAGTGTGTTATGTAAAGAGGAGACAGTATACTTTAACTAACATGGATGCTTCTCTACCGATACAATTTTAGCATCAAGATCTAGCTTTTGGCTGCGAAATCTGATACAGATCAACTGAATCCACAATAACTTTGCTGTTTTAAATAAAATGAGGATTTGACCCAAGAAATATGGACATAGTTTTTCACCAGCCCTGCTAATGTGGGAGGTGAAACAGCTTTTATTTTACTTTGAAACCACAAACCAGCTTTGCATCCTAAGGGTGGTCCCATCAGATTTCATTCTCCAGCAGAGTCTGACTTAAAGGTTAGTGTGAAGCTAGTTGGGAGCCCCGTGTGCCCGGCAACTTGGCGCAGTGACGTGTGACTTCAGCTTGAGTTTCTCTTTAGAAGGTGACTAGTGAGCCTTGGTCTCCTGGAAGACATTAAAATACAATTACGTTATGTTAGGTCAGCTCTCACCACTGCTAACTTACAGAGGGGTAGGCATGATAGAGTTCTCGGAGATGTGCGTTTTGGTTTGGGTGTGTTGGTTCCCCCCCACCCCCCCGCCGTGGATTCCAGTCAAACTCCTCCTGACACAAACACATGTGATAATTCACCATGTGGACAGAAATGTATGCGCTCCTGTATTTTACAAGGCAGATTTTGTCTCGTGTTTTTACAGGGTTTTCTAGCTCTGGTAAAGTCTCTAATGAAATTCCAATCCTGTAGTTGACTCATTAAACTTTCCCTGAATCCATCACTGTAAAACTGATTATCAAGATGTTGTCTTTTGGTGTTATCAATCTCGAGTGACTTTTTTGGGGATTGATGCACATTCATTCTTACGACCGGCTCAGATGATATCTGCTATTTATCTTGATCTCCTCTTATTTAGTGTTTTAACTTAGAAGGTTCTACTGCCTTTTTTGATTGAATTTTAATGATGAGGTCTTGACTACACGACAGACCTTCCACAGCTTTCAGACACATTTTACAAAATAGTGTCCTCGGGCTTTCCTTGCTGACACATTTCCAGATTGTCTTTTTCGCACAGTCCCGGAGGGGGTTTGCTGCACCCTGGTAGATGTTCTGCAGAAGTACAGCTAGCTTGAGAGAAGATACTCCGCGGTATAAAACAACTATTTGCTGGTTTCCCAGCAGGTGCTAATGGGTCTGCAAGGGGCAAGTTCAGGTGTAAAGGAAAGTAAAAGAAGCAACACGTGGTTCTGCCGGCAGTATAACCGCAGGCAGACCAACACGTCAGTGAAATGCCAGGTCAGTTGTGGTCAGCAAAGTCATACTCTGGCTAAGCACAGACAAAATCAAGCAAAGAAAACCGAGGAAGAAGAGAAATAAGGGAGGAAAAAAAGTCTCAGAAGGGTGGTGGCAGCATCAGAGTCCAGTGATGGGATACTTTAGGGCGCAACCGGAGCCAGACCAGTAGGGAATATTTTTGAGGATGGTCTGAGAAATTTTTGAAGGGCTGGACAGCAAAGCTTTGAACTTCTGTGGCAAATTCATAGCATCAAAGGATGCAAGTGACTGCCCTTCAGTGTTTTCTTTACCATGGATATCTGACCTATGGCACATCCTTTTCAAGTCCTTTTTTAGGATCTACGCTTTTCATATTCGAGAGGCCTGTAACACAGCCTCTGGGTTACAGCACATCAGGACAGCCTTTTCACTGGAATAATTAAAATTTCACTTTCTTTTTTTCCTCTTCTGCGGCACCCTGAGGCACCTTGCAATAAAACTGCCAGCAGGTGCCGAGGACATTAACAGCATCTCATGGGTAGCCGTTGCCAAGGATGCTGCTGTGAAGCCCAGCCCTGGGGTAAAGCTGCCAGTCTCTTTGGGAACAGACACACTGATGCAATCCTGGGCTTCACGCTGGCTGTCTTCCACGGGACACAGCTATTCCTGCTAGCGTGGGGCAGGTAACTGTTTGCCCTCGGTGTGGGGTAACTGTGTCTAGCATATACCTTTGCCTGCATCATTTAGGCTCTTGCTGGGGGTTCTTGTTCAGCCGCGGGGAGTCAGGGCGCTGTATTGAGGGCTTGGGAACTGCTCACTGAGAGTTCGTGCTGCAGGACACCGTGAGGGTTGCACCTTCAAAAATGGACCCTTCTGTATTCATTCAGGCTCACGTCAGAGCTATTCTAATGGACAGAAAATGAGGTGCGTCTAGGTCAGTGTTTGACAAGCACTTAAGTATGCCCCCGTACCCCCCAGATGGACACAGATGCACAGGCAGTCATCTGTAACCTGCTTTCATGGTCCTGTGTTCTGGGCTCAGAGCTTCTGCCTGTTCCCAGCTGTACTTTAGTATCCAACAGGGATTGTAAATCAGCTGATGCATTTTAATGTAGAATAATAGATTTCTGGTGAAGAGCTTTCTTCTCTGTGCCTCCTCAGCGGAGTTATTTGCATATTTCCACCGTGTCTGCATGTGCGCCGGTAGTTCTGGAGATTAACCTTAATCTCTGATTGAAAGCAAAGCAAAGTGACATTAGCTTGTAAAATGGATTCTGAGAGAGATACATTTAATGATTTTTTCTTTTCTTTTTTTTTCCCCCCCTCAATAGTCAAAGGTAAACTGCTACTAGCAATGTTATTGGACCTGGATTTTTTTTCTTCCTTCTTAAAACTTTACCATTCAAACCCATGAAGTTTTAGAAAGCTTTTGGATCTAATTCATAGATGGTACGTAGTTCCTGAGTGCATCCTTCCTGATAAGGAATCAGTTGTTTCTTTGAAAGTATTTTCTCAATAAACAGGTTCAATTGATTCTCTGTGGCTACTGCCTGAGCTGAACATCTACGGGGATGAGGAAGAAGAAAACATGTAATCGGGAAGCTGGGTACTTTGTGACGTTCACTTGTCCAGAGATAGTAAGCGGCTTGGAAAGCCTCGTATCTTGGCAGGTCACACAAGTGTGTAGCTGTTCTGCGTGATTCATAAAGTTCTTAAATATGTCTTTATCTCTCAAAACAAGAATCATAATATGTCTCCTGCTTTTTTCCTTTCAATTAGTATGTGGGTGCATGTAGAGCATCTGTGCCCTCTGCTATTGACTGTCCTTGGGGATGACTCCATCAGACCTCTAGGACAAACTCCAATTGTGCTGGAATACTTAATTACAGCACATCAAAACCGGCCTCTGTAGCACACAAACTGTCCTTGGCATCTCTCTGGAGCCTGCCATGTTCTTGGGTCATCCCTGCAGGGCAGCTGGAGCACCAGGTCTCCGCCTCTGGTTTGCAGTGCGGTGAGAACAGGAGCCGGAGCCGGTGGGTGCGGGGGGATCACCTGCCAAGCGCAGACGCGCTCCGAAGCAGAGCCCCAACAGGCAGGCAGGCACTCGGCAAGCTGTCACGAAATGCAAATTCCGGTGGAAGTTATTTTTCATAACTCTGCTGAAGAACTAAAGCTCAAGGCAATGTTTAATCTGTCAAATACTTATCGGAGACCTACTACTTCACGTGTACGGTATGCTCTGACAGTGCCCAGCTGCTGGGAAAAGGCATCGACCCGAGCAGAGGTGGCTCTGTACGTGCTGGTTGGGGAAACGGGCAGGAGGGAAGCGTTTAAAGAAAAATCGGGGTGTGAGAGCAGCCCTGGAAAGGGAGCAGGGAAGGGGCGTCGGAAGCAGCTGTGCCGAAAGGAGGAGCAGCCGAACACTGGGGGAAGCCCGAGCTCAGCGTTACTCTCGTATTGCAGCACCGGCTGGGTGGGGAGGGGATGGCGTCCTCGGGGGACTGTGCCCTTCTGTCCGCAGCATGTTAGCAAAGCGCTAAAGTGGAGTATTTGCAGGTTTTAGTGTACGTGAAAGGCCCTACCAAAATGTCTTGGCAGCGGGATTATCACTGCCTGTCGGGAGCTCTTTCTCCTTGGAGGCTATCGGCAGTGCCTGCTCCCAAGAGGCAGCTCAGCCGTAAAGCTGCTGGAGCAATTTGAGGAAAACTGTGTTTTTAGTTGCCTCGTGACACTGGCCATGTGGTAGGGGTGAATGCTTCCAGTGGCCGGAGTCAGCAGAGACCGTGCTGTGCTTTGCCCGTGGTCGTGCCCAGTGCTGGTCTCTCTGGGATGGTCCTGTTCGTTGTCAGCTGTAGCTCAGACTGCAGTGCACACTGTGCCGATGGATTATCCTCTTACACTCACTTCGCTCTCCATATCTTTTTTCCGGCTGTTTTTTAGAAGGCAGCTAAGTGTTTCTCCATGGCTTGCAACAATATTCAGAACATGAGGAAATGCCACCTTTAAGTTTTGCAGCCAGTCTGGCACCCGTCTCTTATAATTTCCTCTCTTTATTGTTGCCTTCTTCCA
Organism: Vanellus vanellus; assembly: GCF_965231255.1. Classification (NCBI taxonomy): domain Eukaryota; kingdom Metazoa; phylum Chordata; class Aves; order Charadriiformes; family Charadriidae; genus Vanellus; species Vanellus vanellus. Next base: position 549,421 of record NC_138914.1, read on the forward strand.
AATGCCTTAAAGTCATTTGAAACAGCCTTTAGTGCCCCTTTCTACAGCCTGTCTTTATCAAGATCTCCCATAATTTTTGTGTCAATTCGGTGGGAGGAAGGAACGTGGCCTTTCCTTAGCCATGTACTATAATTCGCCTTTTTATGTGCTTGCTGCGGTTCACTTCCTTGGCCAGTGTGCGCTTTCTTTGGCTTTCTAGTTATTTAAACGAGTGTGGTTTGTGGAGCTCATGCTGTCCCGTGTCAGTCAATGTCATGCTGAATTACTCTGGCTACTGCTACGCTATCGATGACAGCCTCTGCCAGCTGTCCTGGAGGTGCCATTTGTCAGATGTTACGGTGACGCATCTGAGGAAAGGGCTTTGCACATGACCAAACGGTCACCTCCGGCTCTTCCCCCAGCACGAATGCTTCGGGGCCGCAGAGCTGACCGCAGCAGCGCCAGCTCCTGCCTGCCTCGGGGGTGTCCTGTCTGAGGTAAAACAGAACCAACTTTCTGGTCGGTCATTTTTGCAGCTAAGCCTCTTCCGAGTGACTGAACTCTCGGAAATTAATGGCATATTTGTCAGACTGCTGGAATAAATGTTTCTTAATAGCATTCCTTGTAAAGATCTTCAGCTTCTTAGGGCAAGCCCACGTTCTTTAAGTTCTTTGAATGATGGTAGTTTGGATATCCTAACATCACTGCTTCCTTCCTTTCATCCTTCCCCTCTCCCCCTTTAGCACCACTATATCTAATGAAATTCAAAGAGAACATTGCATTGCCTGTTTAATGTTGCTTACAAGCTGACAGCACGAGAAGGCCCGGTGGCCCCTGCGCCCCCGATAGCTTTCCCGAGCCCCGGCCCCCCCGGAGCAGTGTCGCCTCTGCTCTGCCAAGGAGATGATCCAACCTCCGTGTGCGCACTCTGGGCTTCTTCCTGCTCAGGCTCTGCGTGCGAGTACGGGGATTTGCCAGGCGCTGTCATGTGCAAACTGCCTTCCGGTGCCCCAACCTTCCCTAGGCTTGGAGTGTCGGGAGCAGTCCTGAAGCTTCCCATGCGGCTCTGTTTGACCCTGGAGGAGAGAGACGAATGCTGTTCGTACAGGTTCACTTCCTCTGACGAACGGTTCATCGATCCATGCTGGAAACGGGCAGCCTTGTTGACTACAGGAGCAGAGTACAGGCGGGGAACCGTGTTTCCTTTTCTCCGTAAGCCGAATGGCATCGATTGCTTTAGAACCAATACATTTTCATTAGGCTCATTTCATTTTCCAGATTTTCATTGTTCACAGTGTTTATGAAAGGAAGAAATTAATGGCCCCTTTTGCAGGGGTCGCTCTGGTAGCAGCGCCCGGGGACTGGTGTCGCCTGCAGGGCCTGGCTCTGCGCTCCTGCGCTGCCTCGCGGCGCGGCCCCCTCCGCTCCTGTGTGCGCCGCAGGTGGGGAAGGCCTTCAGGGGAGAAAAAGACATCAGCTGAGTCCTCTTCTTGCAGCCACTGATGATAAGTGTCCTGGAGGGCACAGGGACGTGCGCGGTGTTGACAGGAGGGGTCTTGGAGGGGACGACGAGGCGGTGCTGCCCGTTGCCGCGTGGATGGGATGCTTTGTTCTGCAAAGCCAGGAGCCCAAGGGCTTGAGTCCAAGGGGTGCTGCCGCTCCCGGCTAGAGCGGAGAGGCTGCCCCGGACCTGGCCTGTCCCACGTGGCGCTCGGGCCTGTCCCGAGGGGGCGGGAGGCTGTAGCGGTGCAGCGAGAGGTGAGGGGCTGGCCAGGGTCTGCCTGTGGGGAGTTCCAGACGAAAGCCTGCAGGTGTGCCAGGGTAGGGGTGGTTGGGTATGCCGCGTCCTGTCCGAGTCCCCAGTGCTGGTCGGGGTCTTGTGAGGATTAAAAGCTGGGGAAAGGCAAACAAAACCCAAACAAGGCCACTCCCGTGCCAAGGGGTGGGCTGCCTGGCCGCTGGGCGCTGTGCTCGGCTGTGGCTGCTGCAGACCGGGCGAGTCCCTGCTCCTACCCCATGGTGGCCCCTGCCCGCCTCGGGTGCTCTCCCATTGCCTCTCCCTCGCTCTCTGTCAGCAACGACCTTTCCTCACAGCCCTCTGCCCCCTCGCACCCGGGAAGCCCAGGGGGCAGCCAGCGCCTCGTCCAGCACCCAGCGTGCGGGGCTGCCCCCGGGCCGGGCCGCAATGTCAGCGGCCGCTGCTTGCATCCAACCCTTCTGCCCTCTGGCTTTGCAGCTGAGCAGAGGCTTAAAAACAGAAAACAAGCCAAAGCTGTCGGAAAGTCTGGTATTTGCGTTGTTTCCCTGAAGGCAGAGTGGCATACCGGCAGCTGGGCAGCAACGCTTGCTTTGGAGCGCTGGAGAGAGGCCGCTGCTCTTGGAGGGGTCTGGATTTTATCACGTACTCCTTATTCTGCAGGTTTGCTAGTCTAGATGTATTTACTACATGGTTTCTTGGCTAATTATTTCTAGCACGGCACTGATTGAGCTGTTAATAAAGTGTGAAGGTGCCTCGCAGGCACTTTTTGAGTCTTAAAGAAATGATCTACATCTAAATTGCAAATAGTAAAATTTCCTTACCCACCAATATTAAGGTGATAGCATCTCCACCATTGTAAAATTAATCAAACTTCTCTTGGTGACAGAAACGTTAATTTAAATTTTTCGTCACAATTACAGAGAGAGTTATTGCAGCCTCTGACTTGTAATTAATTTCTCTTTCTTTTCATCACTGTGTTACAGCCCTTTGTAATAGTGATAAATGGAGTATCTACCTGACCTTTTTTTCTTATAGAATATAAATTACTTTTAGGTTTAAAAAAAATGACTTCTGGTTAATCAGTGCTTTTCCATAAACAAGAAGATAGGAGAGAATAGCTTGGGGTTGTTGTTTCAAGTAGGCATTGCTGCAGTTAAGATGATAGGCAGCGGGGGACCGGAGTTGAGAGTAGAGGGACCAAATACAAGACTAGTCGCTGTCCCTGTGTTACGCATTGTCCCAGTGGAACCGCGTGCGCAGGAAATGCACAGTGAGGAGAGATTTGCTGCTGCTGAGGAAGGCTTTAAAATGGGAGTGAGAGCTGGGAGAGCCTGAGGGATAACTGTCACAAGAAGAAAATTAAGGGGTCCATCAGTCAAATGTTTCAGATATGTCAGCACAAGGAATAAAAAGGAGGAACTTCAGGTCTTGTGTATAATCAATATTGTAATTTAAATGCCATAGCAGAGGCTTGGTAGAAAATGGCCGTGGCTGGAGTCCTGATGGAAGAGCTTACAGCTTGTTCAGGGAGGACTCGGCCACGGGGGGGAGAGTGATGCTCAGACTGAAGTCGTGGTGTGTCTGCTGCAAGGCTCCGGGTGCTGGTTGTTGGGAACAGGCGGTCTGTCGGAGACAGTCGGCTATGGACCACCGAAGAGATGGGGTGAATGAGGCTGCTGCTGAGCATCTGGCAGATCAGATCACTGGTAGCACAGGGTGGGGTTTGGAAAGAGAAACACAGCAGGACATGGCACTCAGCAGCTTTGCAGCTGGCTGGGCAGGAACCGATCTGAAGAAACGGGGACATGATGATGGAGTGGGAAAAGGTGAAAAGCAATGCAGGTGATGGTTGTGAAAAGAAAGCTCACGATTCCCACTGAAGGCAATGTGCTTTAGGACTGACATGTAAGGTCTATGAGACAGCCAGAGAGATAAGCAGTGCTGAGCCCCTGAGCTTGCTAGAGCCTTAGGGAGAAAACATCTCCCTTTTGCTCTCTGGAAACGAGCGCACCAGCAGACCCTGTAGATTTCCAAATTTCTGCAGCTGTTAGGATACTGGGGCAAACAATGTTCCCAGCTCTTGGAGCATTTTGAGAAGAGGCTGGAACAACTTTCAGGGCTGATTGGCAGTTATCTTCAAGAGGAGGTCTGGGGAGTCACCAGGGGAAGAGAAGAGATGTGGGTAGCACCTTCCTCTGAAAGACAGGGAAAAGAAGAGCTGGGCAAGCCTAGACTGGTCTGCTTGAATTCACTGCTGGGGCAGATGATCCAGTGATCTGTCCACACGCACCTGGAGCATCACAGGTGATAAAGAACAGTCAGCACAACTGTCAGGGACATGTCACATCAACCCCACCTAGTTTCCGTCTATAACAGCACAACGGGGTGTAAGGAGGGGTGTCGGAGAGTGTGACTGTGGTGAGGCTTTTCATGCCACCTCTCATATCGATCTCCAAAGCAACTGAAGGAAATTGAGTCTCTAAGACAGGTTGTGAATGATCGGCAAGTGGTGTGCAGGGTGAAGTTGTCAGTGGTTTGCTGTCAAACTGGGGAGAGCTTTAGGTGAGGTACCTTACGGTACCTGTTAGGGGTCTGGGACTGTTTGATATTGCACTGGTGACTTGGGCAGCGGAGTTAAGAGTCTACATGCAGGGACCAGAGGTGACACCAGCCTGAGGAAGGTGACATCACTCTGGAAATCAGCATTAGAATTCAGTGTCTCTGTGGAAAAAATGAGAAATTATCAGAAAGCAGTTTGGTTTAAAAAAACAATAAATAAAAATATGGATGTATGTGCTTTCAGTAACAGAGGCACAAGCTGACAGTGTCGGCCTAAGCATGGCAGAAAAGGATGTGAAGGCTTATCAGGGATCAGGAACTAAATGGGTGAATAACGGTGTTTTGCTGCAGACAAAACAAACCAGCCATCGCTTACAGGCTGCTAACCTGAGGTGTCATATGGGAGACGGGCAGTCGCCTTTCACTCCCCACACCGGTGGGATGGGGGCTCGAGCAGAGCGTGCGGGCTGGGGGCGTGCTGGGGGGAAGGTGAGGAGCTGGAGAGATCCGAAGGAGAGCTGCAGGGAGCCTCAAAGGTCTGGTGGGCACACGCTGCGCGGAGAGGCTGGGGGAGATGGGCTCATTTAATTTGAGATCATGGGAAGCGGAGTGGGATGAGGTGGTAGCTTTTTAACTCAGCAAATGATTGCAGCAAGAGAGAAAGTAAGTGAACTATTCCCAAAGCCCAGTGTGGCTTGGAAAAGGGGGGCTGACCATTCAAACGGGTTTGTTTGCGGCTTACCCAGGGATGCGGTATACTGTTTGAGTAAAATCACTTGGGCGTCATATGTCAGAAGTGGCTGTGCGTCCAGCAGAGTTGGTATCATTAGTCCCTAATTACAGACTATCTTATCTGAATTATTTTATGACATTCAGTGATCTGTCTTACAGGGGAGAATAGGATAAATTATGAGAATATTGCCTCAGGCTGCACAATCTCATAAATCAGTGCATATCAATTTTTGTGTCTATCTTTGATAAGCACCCACTGCTTTGGATGCTTGTTTGAAATGTGTTTTCACTACGGTTAAGTTTCCCACCTGTAAAATTTGTGTCTGTGTTGCAGTCTTTGGGTTTAACCCAGAAGAGTCTCCTGTTGGAGGCACTTGGCCACCAACCAATTTGCCAGGCAAACTACATTTTTCACTCAAATGTAGTTAATGACCCAAACAAAATGAAATGCTTGTTAGGGGTTGATTTAAACAACACGGTCTAACGACAATGTTCTTTCCTTTCTGCCCACTCTCACTAACAATTCCACTTTATTTCAACTAGGCAAAAAGGAAGCGAGCTTTGTAAGCAAGGCTCAGAAATTTGTCTATTGGCTGGAGGGAAGGAGGGCACATTTAGCTTGAGTTTTTTACTTTGAAATTTTCTGACAAAAATTAATTAGAATCACGAAATTGCAATAAATGTATCTCATTGGTCCCCAATGGCTTGTTTCTAAACACAGAAGGATTATTTAGGCGTTCATGACAGCAACAAAAAGTACCAAATAAGCATAATGGGTTCTTTTTATATACAATAAAAATGACATAGCGTAGCTGCATGTTTTACTAATTTGGCATCGGGATCTTAAAGAGGTAGATACGGTTGTGCTTTTAACGGATGTGGTTTTAATCTTTGGGGATACAGAGGCTGGACTTGTGCTCGCAAGGGATAAGGTGCTAACTGGTTTTCCTGCCGGTGTTCCACAAGATACCGGGGAAGAGAGATGTCCCAGCACCCAGAAATGTGGCTATCTCCACTTGCTCTGTCATCTGCGTTGCATCTCCCTCCCATGAGATGGGAGACGTAAGTGCTCCTGAAAGGCAGAGAAAGGCTGCAGAATAACGGAGGGGGCTGTGTTGAGCAGCCGGTGCCAGCAGAGCTGCAACCCCGCGGCCTGTGGTGGGACCAGCCTGAGCCCGCGCGGGGAAGGTGGGGATGCTTCTTCCACTGCCTGCTGCTCTGCAGCGACACAACAGCTCTGTTCCTCTGCTATCTTTAAAGCAGCTTTTTGAGCGGGCCTCGGGGATGCCTTTGAGGCTGCTATGGCGCAGGCTTCTGTCTCCCTCAGTTCCAGGTAATGCAAAGATCCCTATTGAATCCTCCGAGGGAGGAACCGTGATGTGGGTCTTACTGTACCGCTGTAGGTGCTGCTGTGTATCCTTCCCCTTCCCACCAGTAGTGCAGCCGGGCCAGCGTTTTGGGTCCTGTGAGGCAGTGGTGTCTGCACAGCCCCCCCTGCCCTCCCTGGCCGGGCGGGCCTGCACTGGCCCCCGCCGTGCGGGGCGCGCTCCCGGCTGAGCAGGGCTGCCAAGGCACAGGGGTGCGGAGGCGGAGGTGCCTCGCTGCAGGACGGAGCTGAGCTCAGCGCCTGTTGCGGGACACAGTGCCTTGGTTTTCATCGTGCCTGTGACGGATTCCGTCTTGCTGTGTGAAAATGGATAACCCCCCCTCCTGGGGCACTTCTGCCCCAAAGCTCAGTGGGGCAGGAGTGGTGCAAATGTGTTGTTAGGGAAGGATCGGGATTAATCCACTGCTTTTCTCTCCTGTGTAATTTAGGCTCGCGAGTGCCTTGAGCTCAGGTGTCTTCACTTGTTTTTGTTTCACTGGGTTTCCAGGATAAGTGAAGTTTGGAGGGAAAAATCTCATCACTCTGTGATACGAATTGGACTAAACCAGTTATAAACATACACATAAGGTGGACGCATGCCACCTTAATACACTTCCTCCCCCCCCTCCCCCTCTGTTGCTTACAGGGTGGAGGTTTTACTGCTCTATAGCATAGAGAAGTCTGTCCTGAACATACATAGCATCACCAGATAAGTATGCAACTTCATTTTGGCTTGGATTCATCAAGTAGATAGTTAAGCTAGATGAGAAGACTTGTGATCTGGAGATCACGGAATCACAGAATGGTTTAGGTTGGAAAGGACCTTGAAGATCATCGAGTTCCAACCCCCCTGCCCTGGGCAGGGACACCTCCCACCAGCCCAGGTTGCCCAAGGCCACGTCCAGCCTGGCCTTGAACGCCTCCAGGGATGGGGCCTCAACAACCTCTCTGGGCAACCTGTCCCAGTGCCACACCACCCTCGCAGGGAAAAACTTCTTCCTAAGGTTCAATCTGAACCTGCCCTCTTCCAGTTTAAAGCCATTCCCCCTGGTCCTATCGCTACATGCCCCAGTAAAAAGCCCTTCCCCAGCTCTCCTGTAGCCCCTTTAGGGACTGGAAGGCCGCAAGAAGGTCTCCCCGGAGCCTTCTCTTCTCCAGGCTGAACAGCCCCAACTCTTTCAGCCTCTCCTCATAGGAGAGGTGCTCCAGCCCTCGCATCATCCTCGTGGCTCTAAAGATGCCTTTTCCTTTTTCGTTTTATACTGAAACAGCTTGTGTATAGCAATGCAGACTGACTGCCTGACTTTGGGAGGTTGGTTAGGGGAGGTGAATCCCACTCTCTTGTGTTCGGATCTTAAAGGTTGTGCATAAGAGCCATTGGTGGAGACATATGGACACTGCAAATCTTTTTACTGCATGTACCAACCATAAAGAGAAGTGATCTTCAAATGACATCATCAACACAAAGGGCACTAGGAGAAGTTCCAACTTATGACACAATAAATCACCAAGGAGTCTAGTAATGGACATTGAGCCTAGACAGTTTTGCAAAGCGAGTTCTCATATAAAATGGTATTCCTCATTGAAATGTGGGCTCCAAACCTGCTTAGCTAGTACCACTTAAGCTGCTTTAGTGAGATCATTTTGGATTTCCACAGTCGACCAATCTTCCCAAATTGCTCAGTGTCTAATGTAATCCCAGATGTATTTACCATCCTTCATTGTATTTATAGAGGTGACCAGGCCATGAAGACATGGCTTATTTCCAGGGACAAGAAGTCCAGGTTCTTCAGTGCATTTTCTTCTTCTAAAAGCAACGCTACGGCACTCTCGGAGTTTGCGGTGAACACATTTGTCTTTGCTCAGTGACGATGGTTGATCATTAGCAAAATGTATTTCGGTATTTATGGTTACAGGCGTATTGACCTTAATGCTACATACAGCAGTGATCGGATCACAGCCAGCCACCGTTAGGAGAAGGTGCAGGAGTTACTACGCGCAGCTTTTTCTGAGCAAAGAAAATGCCTCCAAGGCACGGCAGCTGCCAAGGGCAGTGTAGAAGAGGAATAAGTCCTTGGTCAAGTATGATAAACTGGCCGCTACAGTCTTGTTCCTTTCCCTCGCCGTTGGTTCTTGTCCTCACTTAGCACATAGGCACCGGTGCTTGTGCGTGCAGCTGCCCTGCAGCGAAGGGAATCGCGCTGACGGCTGTCAGCGTGAGGCTGTGGCCCACGGACATGTGTACTGGTGATGGTGCCGGAACTCGTGCTTGAGAGATGCTCTGCTCCAGTATACCGCTTTGTAGTGTCCCGCTGTAGTTTGTCGGTTTGCTGTGGCTGTACGCACACTGGCATCGCGCGTTGCTTTATTCTCAGAAGCGTCTCAAGTTCGGTTACGTTTGCAAAGACCAATGTGTGATATCCGGAAGTACAATTCGTATTTTGCCATAGGTTTAGTGTGATTCCTGGCAGCAAAAGGGTCTGATCTAAGCCGGGCGAAAGGCATATTTTTCTGTTGAGCAACATGACAGTCTTGTGACAATGAATTACACACAGCTGGTTTTTCTCTGGCTTAGGAATTTTGTTTCATCATTACTGTGTCTGTGCAATTTCTCAATATTCCTGAATCGGGGCTCTGCTTACAGGCACATCAGACTATTCACATGCTACAGTGAAACATTATGTGGAGAGGAGCGCAAGAACGTGCTTTGTTTGTGGGCAACCGGGTATGTAACGGTATATACAAAGTCAGGGGGGGTGCTAAGCTGCAGTGTCTCTTCTGCTCTTTCATTCAGCCCCAAGCCTACGTGTATGAGACTTACTCTTTGTAAGCCCCTTCTCCTAGCGCTACTTCCCTTCTCCATCTGCCCTTCCTAAAATCCTTTCTTAGCTAACAGCCTTTTCGACAGCTGACAGCGGTAATTAAATAAAAGAGACTTCAAGGGGATGGCTGACGTGCCTTGTGCTCAGCCGCACGGCGTTAACGAGGCTGGGCCTTGGGCTTGGAGCTGTGGTCTCCTGTGGTGGTTGTGGGACGTACTGTGCTCTCATTGGCCTCAGAAGAAATTGAGAAGGACATTTGGTATAGGAAAGGGTTGGGGAGGGGGCGATTCTCCTGGCCTGCGCTGGGGCCAAATGGAGGCTCTTTGAAGGGAAACCTCAAGGGACGGGAGCACCAGTTCTTACTCCCCAAACCAGCCAGGGGCACAGGAGTTAGGGGTCTGACTGGGAATATGGGGGACAGATCTTGTTCTACGCCTCAAATCAAGGCCTCAAATGTCAGGTTTTTTTACATGTGAGGCTGGGTTACTCATAGCTGGAATATTAGGCTTCTGGAAGAAAAGGCTGAGCTGAAAGTCTTGTTTATCTATGGTGAAACTGGTGTGTATGATGTTATGAAATACTTTGTCAGAAAGCGTTTGTCTAGCAGACAGTTTTGTTAGTGTATTATTACTGACCGCTTCTGACTCCCCATCTTCTTAATGAAGAGCGTGAGGAGCAATGACTTTGCTCTTCGGGTGCGTCTGTTAGTCAATCACATTCCCTAATTATGTGCCCGATTGTATTAAATGCCAGTTCCCAATTGCCAATGCCCTTGGATTTTCGAAGTGATATTTTATTGATGCAACTGCATCTTGCTTTAAGATTTTACTACATCTTCACCAACAGTGACGAGAAACTTTCTCCTGCATTTTGTTATTGCTTCTGTCCACCTCCAATGAAATGTATCTTAATGTAATCAAGTACTGTGCGGTTTACTACCGAATCCACCGTGCCGAAAGCTTTCCATTTAGGTAATATGGCATGTCCAACTTGGCTGCCTATAGGTGGAGCGCTTGACTGCTGTTGCCGTCATGGGCTCAGTCTGGGTTAGATTTCTCTGGAGGGCAGCGCTCTAATTTAATAGCTGGTCTACAGTTCCATGAATTACATCCAGAGAATCGTTCAAGATGGATGATAATATAAATGGGTTACTTGGGCTAATTCAAGACACTTTCTCGAACATACTAGGTCAATTTTCTAATAGATCAAAGTGGGTGTGTTTCAGAAAACTGCTGGCACACACGTACCTACGCTCCCACGCTGCATCACGTAGATCGAGGCAATTCCAAATTCTATTCTATTTCAGTCTATTCACATTTCGTGTCTATTTGAGACTTTTGAAACTGAACGAAGCACTGGAGGTCGTGCTACAGGGAGTGACCTGGGACTGGGAAGTGAGTGGTCTAAATGTTCCCTTTCCATCTATTCAATTTTGTGAAATTTAAGTTGCGGGACAGGGCATACTGGTGAAGCAGAGAGTCCCCAGGCTGAATTCGCCGCCTCTGCCGCCCTCCAGCCTGGTGATAACACCGAGCAATGGAAATGCGTGCAGTCAGATGTATGGATATTTACCTGTCAAAGTCTACTCCTCCTTGAGAAGCCAAGTATCAAAGGAAGCTGATAAAGTTGCTGGTGAATGCTTCCCAGTCTTTTGGTGTAATCATTGGAACGGAGGTGATACAAAGGAGGTGATCTGTCAGGGACACTCGTGTTTCAAGCGAAGTCTGAGGACAGAAGAGCGGCCTGGGTTGATTTTTTTGTGCAACCTCAGGAGTGTCGAGTGAAGCTGGCTTACACATTTGATATGGCACGCAACTTTTTTTTTCTTATTATTTTGCATAACTAGTTTAGTTGACAGCGTACTGGTTTTGCTCCTTTGATCTCTGCTCAGTTTGACTGTATTTTCAATAACTACTTAGTATAAAAATAAAATGTGCAGGCCGCATCAAATAAACTAATTAAGGATTAGAATGAAAAAGTGTCAAAATCCGAGACCTCGCCGAGGCAGATTAGTCACTGCATACGAGACGCGATCTAATAACTAATGGGTTGCTGTAGTAACGGGGGAATCAATACCCCTCGGCCGGTCAGGGAGCTGACAGTAATTTCTGCTGGGTCATAGATTCTGGAAAATGAAGTGCCACCTACTACAACGCAAGTAATCTCTGTGGACTTTTTGACAACAGAGCATCCTACAAAGTTTATATTAAAGAAAATATTAATCTCCCAAGTCTGCTTGTTTATCTCTGCGGGGGTTATCGGATATTGTTACAGCCACAGACAATTAAGTTGAGACTCCCGTGTGAGCCCTCAATGGGTTAGCTTTGGAAATAAACCTTTGGGTTTGCTTACTAAGTGGTGGGTTTGTAGGATGTATCAGTACCTTCAGGGCGCTGAAGTGTGGGAAAGGAAAGCTGGAAGAGTCCAGTCTGCTATCCCAAATCAGCTCTTACTCAAGGAGAACTCCTACTGAAATCGAAAGAAGTTCAGCGTGGGTGGAGGGGAAGAGACGCGCTTGGGCACTCGACAGACGAGGGTGGTTAGGAGCTGGGCGGTGAAGCCAGGCCTGCTGTAGGCTGTGTGTGTTTGGGCCTCAGTACCCAAAATTTCCGTGGGGATGATCATTCTTCCTCGTCTCCTCTGTATCGATGGCAAGCCCTCTGGAAGGGGCAACGCTCTTGGGAGTCTGAGCAGCACCTAGAACAGTGTCAGCTGTGCACCTTGATGGCAAAAAGGGACTTAAGTCTGTGCTGGGACAGGCAGCGCAGCTCTTCCTCCGTGACTGGGAGCTAAAACCACCCAGTGCAGAAACTTGAGAAGGAAACCGGCAAGCAAAGGGGGCTCTGGCAGGCGTTCCCCCCGGCAGGCAGGGAGAGGAGAGCCCTGTGAAGCACAAGGAGTTAATAATGTTAGTCAAGGAGCTACAGGGGGATAATAAGGACTTTCTCCAAACATCTAGGGGGATGGTAGTGCTGGAGAGAAAGTAGGCCACTCACTAATGAGGGGAGTGGTGATGTTAATTACGTCTTGAAATTGCCTGAGATACTGAGCTCCTGAAATTCATCTTCAGCAGAAAACCATCAGGAAAATAAGTTCGGGCAATTAGGAGGTGGGGGGGAGAAAGAGTGTAAAAATAGCCCGGATAATTAAGAGCAGATAAGGGAACATCTGAGAACTGGCAAGAAGTGCAAAGAGAGCCTCTTGCCTTTGCTGAGCTCCGCTGCGCTGATCCCGCCGGCGCAGGGCCAGGAGCGCTGGGGAGCGCCGGCGGGGGGAGGACAGGTCTCCAGCCCGCTGCCGTCTGTGCTGGGGGTTCGGCCGCACCAGGGCTGCCGGGCGGCAAGGGCGCGTCTCCGTCCTCGTGCCGCACTCGTGGCAGTGCCGCTGACACCGCTGTGCCGCACATCCCCGCGCAGTGCGTGGGAGGTCGGTTGGGGCGGCTCTCGGCTGCGGCTGCAAGAGGGGGACTGACAGGGAGCCACCGCGGTGACAGCCACACACAGACCTGTGTGAGTGGCGACCTGCTGCAGCGGCGGCGGGCAGCAAAGGTAGCTCTGAATCTTTTCGCCGGGCTGTGCTGTGGAAAGGCATGGCTGGCTTTTTTGCTTCCCGCAGCCTTCTGCTGCGGTATCGGCATTCCTCCTTGGCCCAGGGAGGGAACGGGGAGCTGCTTCCCCGTCGGCTGCTGCCCCATTTTATGGGACCAGTGTACGGCGGGGAAAAGCCCGGTGCTAACTCTGATATGCAGTGGCAGCTCGGCAGCTGCTGCTGGCGTTCGTGCTGGTTGGTACATAATGTTGGTGAATAATAATACCTGACCTGGCAGCACAAAAACTCTTTTATCAAACCCATTTAAAGAAAAATGACAGTCCGTGTAGCTTGTAATGTAATGGATGATAAATCGCAAAATGGGGAAAAACTATTGTGTTACTCCTGCTGGTACGAGTTCCTGTTCATAAGGTCCTTGTGTTATGTTTTTTGATGACATAAATTTAACGAAATTCTCTGGAAATGCTGACCAAAAGTCAATATACAACTCAGCCCCAAGAAGTTTCCTAATATCTTTGTTTGGTTTAGGTAATAGATCTGTTGATGTGTATCTCTCCTATTAAGTGCTGTGATAGGATGCTATAATGAAATTACAATATGGAATGGTAGCTCGGCTAAAGCGGCATTATCAGAAATGTCACCCCCTAACAAATTAGCAGTTGCAATGTTTGCCCTCTGGTTACAAAACCTTGTTCCTTTTGTCTTTTTCTATAACTTATAATAACAAAGCCTGTGATGTAAATGTCTGCAGGGTATGTTTCCAGTATCTAAGTGTGAAACATGATTCAGTGGGGATATGGGGGGAAAAAAACCATACTTTTTTTTTTTTTTTTAAATTCAAGACAAAGGATTTTTGGCCTTGGGCATTTCAGCTGCAGCTACTGTTGATATAGGGGAGGTGGGACTGCTTTTCTACTTCTTTATTTTTTCTTTTTAAAGAAAATAAAGCTACCCGCATATCTCGTTATGTAATCCACAATCTTTAAAACAGACAAAACAAAATAAAACAAAAAATCCCGCCTCTCCCGAAAAAGTAATAATTAATTTCTCTGGAGATTTAATTTATTTTATTTATTTTTTTTTTAATTTAAGCTGAAACTAGAAATTAATGGGGCTCACTCTAAAGCCCGTTCAAAGACCTCCGTTGGGCCCTATGTTTTTCCTTCAGCAGGGCATGGGAAGAATTGCAAATTTTAAAAGAAGTTTAGAAAAACCCAAACCCTCAAAGCCATGCCGAACCCCAGCCCTGCAGGTGTTGGAGCAGGTGACGGGCACTGCCTGTCTCTGGCTCGGGGGGAGGCAGATTTCTGCCAAGGTGTGCCCAAACCTCTGCCAGTGAGAGCAGGACACGCGGCGTCTCGCTGGAAAGCCCGGCTGGCTCTTGGCTCTGCTGCCCTCGTTGGGCTGCTCCGGGCAGCTGGGAGAAGATCTTGATGGGAACTTCTCCTCCTTGTCCCTTGCCAGTGGCAGCGGTCCCCAAAGAGGTCAGTAAAGGGTCTGAGCCAGCCATGGGGGTGGGCGTGCAGGGCTTTGGGCAGCTCGGGGCTGCCTCCAGCGAGGCTGCGGTGCATGCGGGACACAAGAGGGAATGAAAACTGGATATCCAGGAGCAGAGGAAAAAGAGATGATGGACTTGGTCAGCACGACAAGCCCCGATCAACACGTGCACGGGTCAGCGTGTGCGGCGGTGCAAAGGTCCGGAGCGCGCCTTAGTGCCAGCGGGGTTTGTTCTAGCAAGCCGGCGTGTGCGTGGTTAATCATCTTTGCCATCGCCCTGCCTGGAAATCAAAGAACGGGCTACCTTGTGCTCCTCAGGAGCAGAACCTGTCTTCGTTTCAACAACGGAGTTGGAGCCAGTCTTCAGTTAGGCATAACGAAGTGTTGTTTTTTATTTTTAAGATGCAACAGAGAAAACTTAGAGTATAGAACCTTAATCCATAACAGTGACACTTCACTTATCCAAGCAACTGGGAAGTGCTTAAATACTGAAGCCTGTGGCTTAATTATTTACCTGTGGCTTAATTGGGTGTAATTTTACTGAAGAGTCTGTTTATTTTCCTATGGAGAGGCTTTAAGATGCCTCTAAATGAAAATGTTACTGGTCCCTACCTGTGCCCCCTGACATCAGCAGCAAAGAGCTCACTTAAACCTGCGGAAACCTGGAAAAACCACGTTTTCTCTGGTGCGATCAGCCTGTGGTTTCCCACAGCTCTGCAGCTGGGAACGTGTATCGGGGGGGGGGGGGGGGTGTGTGAGAAGGACCCTCCCGTATTTCTGCACACACTCAGTGCTGGCGTCTGGCCCGGGAGCGCTCAGCGGAGCAGGGTGACACGGGAGGTATCGCCGATGCCGTGCTGGGAGCAGAGCCGTCTCTGGGGCGATCCCGCAGTGGCACCCAAAGGGCTCAGGAGCAAAAGTCGAGATGGGCTTCGGGAGGCTCGTGCTCTTCCATGTTTATTGGGGTCTCACTTGGTTTCCATCCTCTGCAAATTTGATGTCGGTAGTTGTTCCTCTCCCAGAGCTGGGAAGGTTCATTTATGCAGGATCAGATGTTCAAAGTTATGCTCATATCAGCGTGTCTGCGGGCATTCGCTGTTTATATTCCAGGCACAAATCCCTGGCGACTAGAGACAGGCCAGGGGCTGTACAGTGGCCAGGCAGCCTTATTTGGATGACCCTTTCGACTTCAATGTATTATTCTTGCATGCCTAAGAATAGTTTTCCTGCATGAGAGGTTAGAGGATTGAATAGCGGGGCTTTCCATTTGCATGCCCCGGTTAGAGGCTAAACCGGCGCTGGTATCCGAATGTGTGCAAAAGCTCTTCTACTGTTCTGCCAGCGTACAGTGCTATGAAAAGATTTTTATCTTAAGTATCCATTTAATTCAAACCAAATGTGCTCAGACATTTGTGCCGGCTAGGTTTTCAATTTGGAAAGCTCTGATTTTTCTTCTCCCCGTTCCTCCCCCTCCCCAGCGCACAGGCTCAAACCAAGAACCCCCTTTTGAATCTCTGTAGGCGATTTCCTTATAGCACTTGGATCTCCAGGCTTCACTGGACTTCTACAACAACAGAAGCTTTATATCATTGGTTTTTTCACCCCAAAATGCTTAGTTTCTATTAACAACCTTACAAAAAGGGCAGTGTATTACTACTTGGTGATCCCAATGATAAATGAACCACATTATATGTGAAGTAAAGGCTCTATTTATCCTTGCTTTTTTTTTTAAAGTCCCAGCAGGTTTAATGTGAGTAGCTTTTGATGACCTTCATAACAAATCAAGAATAAACCTCAGTGCATTTTCATGAAGGCAGACAGCATTGTGGACACGTTTTTTTATTGAAATAACAATAATAGCAATGAGCTGTATTAGTAGTATTTGATAATGCAAAAAAAATTAATGTTCACTGAAACCCAGGTGCCAGCACTATTTGATTGTTTACCAACATAGTCATAAAGAAACAGAGTTATTAAAGGATTTGAAATCACTCAGTAATTCAGCTGCTGACGTTGATGGATGGAACTTGGCTGTTCCTCTTTGCTGAAGCTGCTGACTGGATAAATGTTTTATTCATGAAGCCCAGGGCAGGAAGGGATGCCAAAGGTTTAAGAATATTTTAAGAAACTCTTTGAGATGTCAAGCAAGTTATCAGGTGTTGTTAAGCAAAGGAGCTGAAGTACTACATTTAAACATAACTGAGCTCTCAACATATACAACAACAATACATCAAAAGCCGGGATGCGATTCTTGTCTCGAGTGGTATATGGAATGACGAGTTGGGAATGCAAGTCCTCTTATTTCCTGCACCTTTGTACCTTCAGTCATCTCGCAGCCTTGTCTCTTCGAGCATTGTTATACCAAAGGGAATTTTCACACATCGCATTGTGAATTTAGGCTCGGACATAAATAAACATTCAGATGCCGAACCCCACAAGGTCACAGATTTATATCAAAGACAAAATAAATGATATGATGGCAACATTCATTCCTGGCTGCAATTTCCATAAACTATTTGGATCAGAGCAGGTGGATTCTGCCCGACCGCTCAGTGGGAGAAGTTGTTCAAAATGGTGATTATTGAAAGAGGGTGTTATCAAAATACAGGATAATGACATTTTCTCTCTGTCTTCTTCACCCTACCCCGACTCCTCTTTGTCCAAGGGCAGCGTCTGCCGACAGCAAGGCTATGGCTCCTCCCCTCTTTGGTCGGGCAGTGCTGCTCGGCAGCGGTGAAGGACCTAGTTGTAATTTAAGTGATTCTTTCAAATGCCTTGTTTCTGTTCTGTGAGAATTCAGACCTGGGTCCTTTGTTGAATTATTTTTTTATTAGTATTATTTTTAATGGAAAGGTTTGTTTTGTACAAGAATTTTAATGAAGAGATCCTTAACCCCACAAGCTCCTGCCTCGGCCGGTGTTTGAATATTTCCTGATCTATATTAATAACTTCTGTTAAGTTTCTGCTGTCTTGTAAGAGCAGAACGGATGAGCTCTTGATGGAACTGAACCGTCAATCTGAACACAGTGACATTAGAAAATAGCTCTGTTTCCAAGTCTAGCTGTGTGAAATGTCCCTTCTTGCCAAGGGAGCAGCAAAGTATAGTTTAAATGTGCCTTATTATGACATCTCAAGAGTATGAAAATTGGGAAAAGTGTTAAAAATGAGTAATTAAAATTGAAGACTGATAGATAATGGCAAATGAACCCCAGGTAAGCACCGTGCTCCCACTGCCCTTTTGATTTGTGCAAAAGACCAAAAGCATATTTCTCCCGGGCCCCAGTTGAAATTCAAATCCAATAGACTGACAGTGAAAACTACTGTCAAAAAAAGCTGTCAAGTTGTATCAAAATAAGTCACTATATTACCTCTCTTTATCTGTCAAAGGCATCGATTATTTTCAATAGAGGAGCCCTATGACAGTTGCTGAGACTGAAGAATCCTGTGTTGAAACGATTTGGCTGACACATGTCATTATTTCCTAAACAGATAAGTCAAATACGTTATTTTTGACTCTTTCTGTAGGAGAAAGCATGTTTATGTAGTATTTTATGAAAGATAAATAATGCAGAAAGAAAGGAACATCCATTAGCACTTCAGTTTCCCAGCTATTTGTACCTGTTTTTTTGTAGCGTGTTTTTAAAATGTTCTTCTTTGCCTAAAATCATGTGGTCCTTTGGTGGCTGTGATACATTGCAGGGATTTGCTAAGATACCCTGAAGTAACTCAGATAACCAGTGAACCATATTGCTGCTATTCTTGATCACAGCTGACGGTTTGCTGTTGACTGCACTGAACTTCTGGTTCCTACCGGCCACACGTCCGTCGCCGCGAGACAGACATTAACGTTCTGCAAAATGCCCCTCTGTATTGCAGATGGACAAACTGTGAAGGGCGAAATAAGGACTGCATCTTGGACTTGCTGTCAGTTTTTGGAGTGAACCTGGGGCCGAGCCTCTGCCCAAACTCTTTGGGTAACTGTCGATTTTCACGGTGGATGGGGGCACCCCTGGTCTTGTAGGTGCCGGCTCTGCGATCCTGCCAGGCGGTTTTAGCGGAGGGGAAGAAGGTCCTAGCTGCCTGCCGCCTCAGCGCTGCCATGTCTGGAAGTAGGTGCCTCTTTCCAGCCGAAACTGTGCAAAATGGAGGATGTTTCCAAGGTCCTCCCGTGGGAGGAGGCTGCTGAGTGGGAGAGGCATTGTGAATTACCGGCGCTATTAAGGAGGTGGGAACTGGCTCAAGCAGCAGCAGTCGGGGACAGGCCAATACCCTTGTACGCAGTCTTTATTATTCATCAGCACATATTGTGCTTCCCCCTAAATATAATTCAGGCTACACTTGTATCACATTAAGATAACGCTAAATCTTTCTGTAATTTGAAGGAAATATTGCTCCCAGCTGTTGTTGCAGAAGTGAACTAAACAAAATCCAAAGAGGTGCTAAAAGAACAACAGTAAAGCTCCAACTGCATTTGGCACAGATCTCCTCCGGTGCCGTTTATCACAGAAGTGGTTGCGAGCGGACCTCTGCGCTTGTGAACGTTATGGCTGTGCGCTCGCAGCAGCTCTCGCG
The DNA here is from genome assembly GCF_965231255.1 of Vanellus vanellus. Lineage (NCBI taxonomy): Eukaryota > Metazoa > Chordata > Aves > Charadriiformes > Charadriidae > Vanellus > Vanellus vanellus. The sequence goes on from NC_138914.1 coordinate 568,256, forward strand.
TTGGGAGTGGCTCTGCCAAAACGGAATGAGCTCCCAAATCCTTCAGGTACTCGAGCGCTTTGCTGCTGGGGGGGCAGTTGGGTTCCTCGATGACTGATGAACTGGGCTTGCGAGATCCCGGCGCAGGTCGTCCTGAGGGTGCCCTGAAACGAGGCACTGCCCCGCGGGGCGCAGCACTGACATCGTCAGGGTGCTGCTGCTCCAGCAATTGTTTGTCGACTGTTACCGAAAATGAGGCGCACGGGGACTGAGAGCCATCTCTTCAGAGACATCCAGGAGCCCACTTCTGGCTCGCCATGACAGAAGCGGCGCTCTCAACCCCTGTGATGAGCTGCCCTATGCAGCGTGTCTCTGGTTACACCGAATCGACCTGAATGAAGCCCAGCGTTTAAACGTCTTCTCTGTTACAAGCGTCTCCTGAGGCTGTAATCTCTTTGGAGAGATGTCATTTTGGTTTGTGTTTGTAGAGTGTTTAGCGGATAGGGTCCTTGCCCACGTGGCTGCTCAGGAACTGCCAAGATGAGTTAATATTAATAATAATACTAAAAATAAACATGTGTAAATAGGGACAGCGACAGGCTCGGGGTTCTGACAGCTCTGGGAGGCTTTGATCTCGCATCAGTAGAGATCGGGATGTGCCACCTCCCTGGATGACAGGCTTGGATGGAGAACAGAAAAAAAAGAGCTATAAACATAGCCTGCAAAGTATGCCTCCATCGTCCTCCTCAGGCTCCCTTCCCATTAGCTCTGATGATTTACTAAGAGAGCGTGTCTAAGTACCAGCGAAAAAGCAACTCGGAAATTAACCCCAGCAAACCTCCAGTCTCACACCTGACCCCAGAAGTGTGTAGTGGTGGTCATCCAAGCAGTAATGGCTCAGCGTAAAGCAGAGGAGAAACGTGCCATTAAAAGAGAAGCGTGGAGCGAGCTGCTGAGTGGTGACAGCCGTTAAAAGATAGAAACCAACCCGTGTTTCTGACAGAGTATTATATGCAGAAGATAGAGAGGCAGAGAGGAAAAAGCAAAACAAATGGGCTTGCTCCGTACGTAAGGCCAAAGGGAATCGCAGCCTAAACACCACCAGCCAGAAATTACGGGGTGTGGATGGACTGCCTGTCGGGCAGAGAGGCACCGGCCCTCCGGGGTGGTGCTGGCTGGAAGCCTCGTGGTGAAAGGGAAAGTGCTGCAGGAGATTTGGGGGAGGGTCTGTCTGGCAGCGGGCCGGCAGGTGCTGATGGTCATCGGCGGTGACGAGCTGCGGACAAGGACGGAGCCTGATTTAGGGGGAAGTGGCAGACGGTGATTTTTGTCGAACTGCAGATTTGGTTTCTGAGCAAATCAGATTTATGCTTCTCTCAGACAATTCTGCTAATAAGCCGATGACTCAGAGCCCGCAGCAGATGGGATGCTTTAGCTGAGGTGGAAACTATTGTTTTTGTTCTAAAAGGAAAGTAACCATTTTTCTTTTCTAGAAAGCTGATCTCTGGAAAATGTGATGATTTTTCCTTCCCAGCAGGAATGCAGCTTTTTCAAGTAGCACCCAGCTATGCTTCTGGTCTCTCGTATCGAATATGCTGGAATTACCACTGGAAATAAATAACGTGTGACGATTTAGTATGTCGTGTGCTGAGGAAAATTGTTTTTTCTTTATATCAACTCCTGTAATTGATAACATCCCAGAACCATTGCCAAAGCCACAGCACTACGTGTTGATTTGAGGTGAGCTTTTCGGCTATCTGAAGGGCAAAATGCCTCCTGTCTGTGGCTGCGGGAGGCTGCTGCCAAGAACTCGGGAGTATTTCTCTAGCAGGAACACATCTAGCTAAATCCTTGGAAAGGGACTCTTATCTAGATGTGAAACTGCTGAAGATTCCCTTCATCTCTTCTCTTCTTCCCGTGGATGTTCAGAAACTTGATTCCCACTAAAGTAATTCAGCACTTTTTTTTCGAGGGGAAAAGCATCCACTCTATAGGAAGTCTCTGAAGGATGGCAGCAAGCATGAATATATCATTATAAAAAGACATTCTGCATTCAGAAACCACATGTGGTCTGAATTTCACCGAGACGGGTGTTTCTCTTCACAGGCTATAGAAGTGTGTGGTACAAAGGGTGATGAAGCCTTTCCTGACATTGTTTTGTTTAAAATCCCTTTGAAGACTGTCGTGTTCACCTTTCTTGAAAATTGCGTTACAGCAGGTAGAGCAGGAGGGTTGGTTTGGCTTGGCGCCGCGCGTGTGAGCGTACCCTGCCAAGCCACAGAGGCCGCTTCCCTCCTTCCCTCTTTGTAGGCTTGTGGTCGAGGGGCAGAAAGATGGGGTTTGAGATTTGAAAATGCTTTAAAAATAAATCAGGCTTTTATTTGTGTTATAATACGTGCGTTCTTTAAAAATCATATGTCCGTGGAGACCTTCAGTAATAACGGCCGTTTGTATGGTAGGCACCCCCCCGCCTACACCCAGTATTGTGTGATAATCTGGAAAAGACAGTACGTAACGAACTGGTGAAATTTGATGCTCCAAAATCTAAAACAAATCTAAACACGATAAATTCGAAGGAAACTCTTAATCAAAGCTATGTTAGTCATCAAAACACTGATAGAAAAAGGCAAAGTGAGTAAAAGGGAAGTTACTCTTAATTGGATGGAACGGTCGATCTTATAATGGGGCAAGCTTCGAAACAGAAAAAGATCTGGAAGAGCTCAATGGAAAACATCTGCTCAGGTCTGAGCGGTGATCAGGGAAGCAGAAATGCGAAATGGCGTGACATTAATTTGCTGAATAGAGGACGATGCTGAAAATATGACAGTGGTGTTCTAGAGATGGTGATGTGGCCTCACCTTGAGAGGCATGTTTGGTTTGGTTACCCTAATTAAAAAATGATAGAGCAGGAAATAGAAGAGGTTCAGTGAAGGGCAACAAACCTAATCAGAGGCATGGAAAATACTTTAGTGGGAAGATTTGCATGCAAGCAGAGACTGCAAAGGTTAGGTCTGTTTATTTTAGGGAGAACAATACGTGGGATGTGCCACTGAGAGACAGGCTATGATGGATATAAATAAAACAACAATGCCATGACTTTTTCCTCTCTTGGAGAAGAAAAAGAGACATCAAATTAAATTTGAAGTCAGTGCATTGAACAGCTTTAATAGGAAGCACTTTTAACCTAAGTTTTAATTAGCCTATGGGACCCACTGCCACAAGGTAGGATATCGAGACCGACAGATTGGCATCGTTTGTATGATTAGCAATATCATCTACAGTTAGGCGGGCTGGAGTTTCATCCTTTGTACTTCTGGCCATATGCTGAACACAACTTCTCCCTCAGGCATACTGGTGCATAATCCTCCATTATGGGATTTTACAATGCCTTTTGAAGCAGCTGGCACAGGTCGGTCTCTAGGCCATTGCTTGACTCCAGCACTTTGAATCCGGTGCTGGCGACGAGGGCTGGGCTGTAATTCCTGGATAAAGAAAATAAGTGTAGAAGTTCGGATTGTTGTCACACCCACTACCCCCCCCCCCCCCCCCCCCCCCCCCCGCCTTTATTGACTCCTCTGTGAGTTGACTGTGAATACAGCTTGGAGGCGGAGAGGTTTTTGCTTCCCATGGAAGGTGTCTATTTGCTCATTCTAGACTGGTTTGTTTTACTTTCTTTGTCCTTTTAATCGCTTGCATCCTTTATAGTCTTTAATCATTGCACATTTTGGACTTTTTCACTCCAAACCAGCTGCCATCAATAAACTGGTCTAGTAATTATTTCTCTGGCTTCAGAAAATGGCTATCGTGAAGTCAGCGGCAGTAGGAACAGGTGGACTGCAGAATGCCTGTTTGATTTGGTAAACAGCATTAAAAAATTGGCACTTTGACTTAGTCCCTGTAACAGACTAGTTCTACAGCTTTTGTTAATAAGATGCTGCATGTTTTCCAATGTCACAGCATACGTTATTTGTCACTGCAAGACGTTTATTGCTTTTTGTGTTTTCCCCTTTTGAAAACGTGGAAAGTTAAGAACACACGAGATATCCATCGGGTGGAAATCCTTCCAAAATGTACGGTGATGTTTGGTTGGGGAGAGCCCCTTGGGAAAAGGGGAGGGCACAGATGGACAGGCAAAGTCAGAGCAGGCTGAGCCTGGGGTACAGCGCCGGCACAGATGCTCTGCTCTGTGCAGTTCCTACTCCGTGCCCAAAAATTGTGCTCTGAGGCGCTTGATGCTTGTAGGACAGTTTAGCCTAATGGAGAGCTGGTAACTTGGCACGCAGGAGACCTGCGGTCTGTTCTTGGCTCTGCCCAGACCTCCTGGGTGAGCTTAGGGAAGTCACCGCAGCGACCTCAGCCCTCTGCAAAATGGGGATTGTGATCCTCCAGCCCCACAGACGGGCTTCGTGAGCTACTGGGAAACAGCGTTACTAAATGGGGGGGTGAGATGGTTACTGCTCCTCTCGAGGACAGGGCTGGGTGCGGGGCCAGGTCGGGGTGTTGTCCCCACGCCGCAGAATGTCCCAGTGCTGTGAGCTGCCAGCTTTCCTGCCCCACGTGGTGCCATAACGCAGCTTCAATACCAAATAATAGATCTGGGTTTCTCTGTTCATCTGTTCTTGCAGTCTCAGGTTTTACTCCATGTTCCCCCCAACAGTCTCTGACTCTTGGAAGCGCTGTTTTCCACCGAGGCTCTCAGTAAGTAGGTCCTGCGGGAAGGGCTTTGCAAGGCAGACGGCCGTCACTGAGGGACTCGGATGAGGCCCTGGCTAATGAGAAGCGGTCCTGCCCCTTCCGTCTCCCTGAGGATAAACAGTGCTAAAAAAGATCTAGGGAACTTCAGTTCCCTTGCTGTCCTCTCCAGGCTGCCTGGCAGAGCAAGGCTGAAACCGAGCGAGAGCAAACTTCATCGCTTTGGGAGGGGAGGCAGCGGCTGGTCCTCCCCAGAGCACTGCGCAAAATTCATTCTTCATTGCAGGTCACAAAGGAGCAAGTAAAGAGATTCTTCTTATATTCACCCCCAGGAGTGGCTGCAAAGTGGCGACGGGGGATTTGTTCCTTCTGCCGCTGCTCAACATCAATGCACGTACGTGGGGACCCCGTACCGTGAAGGACAAGGAAGGCAGAGACACAAACTGGAGTTTTTGGGGGGTTCCCACCTTCCCACAAACTAGAGATTTGCTGCTTTCGCGGTATTAGCTCTTCCCAGCACAGCAATCTGGTGATTCTTCATTTTAAGGGCAAGCTGGGTGACAAAAGCGGGCTGATACCAGCTTTGTCTGAAGTCTAGTGGATTTTAGACTGGAGAGAGCGATGTCCCTGCACACACTGACATCTGAGAAGCCTGTTCTTCTGCTTCCCGTGCTAGCAGCGCAACTGTTAAAGCTCTGGAACATTTTTGGACAAAGAGTCCTATGTTCCTGTGAGACTTTAAAAATGAATTAATAGAACATTGATTTAACTTACTGGCTTTTTGCAACGCCTGTGTTTCCAGGCAGTAAAAGTCTGCTTGCCGGTTGTCCAGCCAGAAGCCAGTACCTATAAAAACCTGCCCCAGGCTGTTTGTGGAGGGCCGTAGTTAATTAAGATATGCGTTATCATCCCTGCTTTGGGCTGCTTGTGAGAGAATGTAAAAAGCACAACTAGACAACTGTCTCTTCCTCCTGTTTTGAGACTCATTCTTGATCCCACTGTGATTGCCAGCAGTAGACAAGGAACGGAGCCAGAAGAGTGAAAATTAATAGTGGTGGCATCTGAAATCTCCATCCCTGAGCTGAAAAACATGCCTGCTCTAGACTGGGACTTCATTTGCAGGGGCGAACAGTGCGTTCCCCCAGGCCGAGTGCTGGAAAACTTAAAAATAGGGTGTAAAGACCCCTGCTGCCATTCTGCCCACGGACTTCTCGGTGATCAAAGGGGTATGTCCTGTTGTCTGTGTAACTGTCTATTTGGGCATTTGCATTGCACAAAGTGACTGTGTTCTTAATAGTCGAGGGTAAAATGGTATCCTGAAGAGCTTCTGCTCAAGTATGAAGGGCTTTTGGTTCCTGACACCGTCTTAGTGAACGAGAAAGCAGCGGTGCTTTGTTCGCAAAGCCTCCATCTCCCCCTTTGCCATCTTCCTTCTCACACAGGTTCTTTGCGTCTCTCCCTCTAGTTCATTGGCACTGGGGCATGGACAGTGCTTGTTCTTCCCACAGGGACCTTCCCTCCCTGCACAGCTTCTCGCAGCCTGCTCAAAAGCACGGAGTGCCTACAAAGGCCAAATGTGCAAATTTTACATTCTTCATAAACGTGTGTCGGCTCGAGGTTCTTGCAAGCGATGTGCTACAAATGGATAACTGGTGAAAGCAGCAGGACTTTGTTTGCAGTAGGACAGGGTGGATCACGGTGGTACAAATCCTCCCCAGTGTCAAAGCAACTGGGTACCACCTGGACTGGGAACACAGCGAGCTCCAGGCTTCAGCACTTCAGGTGTGCCCTTTTCCTTGAAGATGGATGAATCGAGAAAGGTTTCTTCTTGGATATGGACATATGGCTGCAGTGAGGTGCCCACTACTTCTTTCCCAGACCATCAAAAGCTTGTCTGGTGGTGGGTTCTTCAGGCTGCTATGGTTGCATTGGGTTTGACCGAAAAGGAGGGGAAGGGGGGTGGCTGAAAGCAGTCAGCAGCTTCCAGAGCTGTCTATTCCCCCAAGGAAGAAGGTAGGCTCCTAAGCCCTAGATAAAATGCTCATCACTTAGACAAATGCGCAGAGATCCTCAAATCCTCCCTAGAAATAGGGGATTGCAATATTAAACATAATTATGAAATGTCTATAGAGCTGCAGCTACAGATGGAGCTTTATGACTGGTTTGAAGTAATGCTGCACCAGCATCAATTATCCCCAGCAACTGCACAGAGATGTTTCTGGGGTGGTATTTTCATTTTACAGCAGCATTTGGTCACTCGCAGCCACCAGCCAGGTGTCTCCCCATTTGCACCCCGAGTGTGCAGTGAGCTCTCAGCAGTGCACGGCCTGTCACGTCCTGTTACCTCAATAATCAACAGCTCAGATGAACATTTTACCCTATCTTGGCACCTATGCTGTCAAAATTACTGTGAACGAGGGAGCCTGCCTCTCTGCTACTGCAGCTGTGAATATTAGCTACAGAGCAGCACTAAATCTTGTTTAAACTACAGTCATTCCACCCAGTGATGAATGTCACTACCTGAATAATTTGGGTAATTTCCTGCAGCTCTAGTGTACTAGCAGAGAAATGAATGTTAATTTACTGCTAATTTAGTATACTAACCCTTAATTAGCAACGAGCAAGCTCTGAAATATTGGATTCTGAAAGCTCATCAAACTTTAAAAAAAAAAAAAAAAATCACCCCTCCCAGCTGAACTCTTCACTCTCTCTGAGGTTATTAGCAAAATGCTATGGGAGTGCTGTTCATTACCTCTCACGAGGATCTGTGTAGCTGGGAACACCCCCACTTACCTCTCGCGCTGCAGAAGGCCATTAAGAAGATTCTTGCTCTTACGCAGCATATTCAGCCGTTGCACAGCGGTGCAGCGTGGAGGTACGCTGCAGCTTTGGTGACGGGCAGGGTTAACGGCAGGGATTATCAATGACTGGTGGCTACAAAGGTGAAAGAGGCTGAGTGGGTCTAATGGCCCGGGTCGTTGCTGCGGGAGGCAGTACCTGGCGAGGTAAAACAGCTGGATGTGACGTGACTACTTCGTCTTCCGCTTTCTTGTCTGGGCTGTTGTGCCCTTTCCATCAGGTCCAGTGTAGTCTACTCAGTAGTCCTATTGATTTTATAATTTTATTCGCGCGCGTGTGTGATAACTTGCACAACGCAGCCTGAACAGGGGTCTGTGTGACACAAGTGAGGCGTCACGTGCAGCCCTGCCTGTGAATGGAGGGTGTGTGCAGGGGGCTGAGTGGTGACGGGAAGCGGTGGGGTGGGAGCAGAAGGGACATTGGGAAATGGAAGACTGGAGACAGGAAACTGAAGAAAGATGTGTATGTCAGCTGAGCAGCTGAAGCCCAACCAAGCACCAAGCTGGGCAATGGGCCAGCGCGTGACTTATCCGTGCCTCTGTGTTGGTACCAGAGTGGTTTTGCAGAGAAAAGACCAAACCGTCAGGCGAAACTTCGTATTGTCGGAGATGAGGTTAGGCAAAGCCCCATAATGCTGCAGAGCTCTGCCAATCGTCCAGCAACAATTCCCCCTGCTGTGTGGGGTTTTTCAGGTATCAACTGGCCCCTAGCTCAGTAATGAGTAGAAGAGCTTCCAGTGGTGAAGAAAGACTTTGAACGCCTTTCCCCGTCCCCGTGAAAGATGGACCTGTCTCAGAGGGGAGAGAGGGTGGGAGCCAGTCACGGCGCGTGCCGACTGCGGGGACAGGTTACCCAGCGCCCATCATTGCAACTTGATTTCCCACATCAAAAAAAAGAATACACTTTCCTGTTTTGGTCTACGCAGACTTGGCCTTCCTAAGCGTACTCTGACTGTGGGCTGCTTTGGTGTTTCTGCCTGGGACCCCAGTATTTACCCATTATCTGCCAGCCCCCCTGGTCCTACTTTCCCTTCCGCCTCTTAAGGTCCTCTCCTGGTGTCCCATCGGTCACCTGGGTGGGTGACAAGGACTCAGCTGCTAGTGCTAGGGGTTACCAAAAGTCCTGTGTAACACAGGATTCGCTGCGCAGCTTCAGTTAAATCTTGTGAAAAGTTAACGCGTTGGTCTTCTGGAAGTAGTCAATGGCCGAGCATTCAGAGAAGTGGCTGTTGCAGATAAGCGCCGGCGGGCCTCGGCTCTCTTGCTGTGAGCATGGGTGGGTGCAAAGTGAAGCCCGTCCAGCTGTGCCAGGACTGCTGCAGCTCCAGGTGGGCCAAAGATGCCGAACTGCAGTGTTGCACAGCCTTGTCCCACCACCAGTGCCTGGGCAGCCCCGGGCAGCACGCGGCTCCCCGGCCCTGCATCCCTCTTGCCGTGTTCCTGGTTCTCCCCACTGCCCCGAGACCAGCTCCAGCTTAGAGAGGTTCTTCGAGAGGATTTCACGGTCAAACAAGTAGGAAAGAGCTGTGCTGAGAAAGGAGTCTTTCTAAGGCGAGTGGAGCAGCAGGATGACAAGCCGACCTTAAGTGCAGGTCATCCCTCTAGAGGCCGTGTTGTTCTGCCGTTCTCTCCCTCTGTTCCCCACTCGCTTCAAACTGAGTCTTCTGTCCCTCCTCAGGTATCACCAAATTTCTCTGCTGTTGATGGAGATTCTATTGTGTTGTCCCAAATTTTCCTCCTTATGTAAATGCCCATATTCAGCACCAGAGGGCTATCTCGCTCTCGATCCTACGTGGAGGTGCACGTTCAGGGCTGACGTGTGCAGGGATTTCTGCAAAATCTCCCTCTTCCCGCTTTCCTTGCAGCTTCCCTGGCGAGCCTGGCAGGGTAAGAAACCAGTTACCGGGCGTAGGCTGTGAGTGTGGCAGGAAGGCTGCAGCAGTTTTTCCATTTGATTTTTCTGAGAAGTTCTCCGGTTTTTGGGAGGTCAGCGTTGCTTCCTTAGTTGCTTTTCTCCTCTAGCCAGGAGAGTGGGGAACCGTTGTATCTGCATGTTAGAAGAAGCTGAATGAAAAACGCCTATGTGTGCTTTCCATTCAGCTTTCTCTTTGAGACTTTGTGAGGGTTCGTTGAGCCCTTCTTCCATGGAATATAGTTTTCTCAGGGAAAATTTTCCCATTGATAAATGACCCATTCCATGAAATAGGAAGAGAAGAAAGCTGCTGCTCGGCTGTGATCTTCTCTTGCCCCCCTGGGCAGAAAGGGACTGACGTGCTAACATGAGGGTGAGGTGGATGTGTCAGCACCTATTTTGTGGTGCTGACCATGTTGGAGGAGGGAACAACCATCCCTGCGTGCCTCTTTTTGGAAGGGGCCGATTCTACCCAGCTATTCTTTACAAGGACCGATCTGGGAGAACCCTTTACTCCCTCTTGTCTTGTTACATGCATGTAGGAACAGAATCTGACATCAAAATTAGCACTTAAAATCCATTATTTAAAGAAATATCCACTTCCATATTTATGTGATGGGTGTTTTACCACTGGAGCACTTTAATAAGGTCATGCCTGTTATGCTGTGTTTATCTGCAGTATATTGTTTAGACTCAAAGGTGGGGTTTAGACTCAAAGGGGGAGGTTCACCGAACCTGAAGTAGATGTGTTCATCTTAGTTTGGATACATGCAGCTTCTAGTACAGTCCATGGAAGGAAACCGGTACTTTACACATCTAATTCATTGTCCAAAAATAGATGTGTAAGGCAGGTGAGATGAAACGAACCCTAAAAGCCCCTGTTTCTCCCCGTTGATGACAAAGAATGTTTTGGGTGCCAGGCCTCGATGGCTCAAGTCTGCAGTAAGGGGAGTACCATCCCACATCTTTGTCTTCTGCGGAGCTCCAGGAAAGTAAAGGGCTCTGGTGAATGCAGAAAGGGAAGACTTAAGTTCAAGATGTGAAAACTTTTACGCGGGTGTGCTTTCCGAGTTACCATTTCACGTAACAGGTAACTTTAAGACCTGTTTTACTACAGCCAAACAGAGATCAGTAGTCCAGTTTAGAGTGGGAATCGCTATCCCCGGAAACAGCGATTAAAGTGAGACTTGGAGCACAGGCTGGATAATCCGTGGGATGGGAGTAAGTCTAATGTGATGTTATGGTCAGATGTTCCAGAGCAGATAACTGTGCGTATTAACAGGAAGACGCGGCTGCCCTAATATCTGGCACTGGGTGCAACTGTGCCCGGAGCTTGAGAAGCACGCGAAGAACGGGATTAGCCTCAGAGGACCCTGAGAAAGCGCAGGGACTGTTTCATACCCATTTAATTGAGAAAGTCTGGAAGATCACAGCCCTGGTAGTGGAAACTCAGGCACCATCTGTAAGTGCTTGTACAGGGAGCAAGGGTTTGCCAAATCGCCCTTCACCCTAGCAGAAGGGAAGACCAGCGGTGGGTGGAGTATGGAACCGAACAAATCGGTGGTGGAAGGAAGCAGGGGTTGCAGAGGAACCGGCCCCTGGTACGGCACACCACGGCGACGCTGGCTTCTGCTTCGCTGCCAATTTTACAATCAGGATGGGTTGTTTTTCTAACGGAGCTGCTATAGTTCAGAGAGGGATTAATTTAGGGAAGTTTGTGCTGTGCAGTAGGTCAATATAGCTGATCACGACAGACTCTGTGGGAAAAAAGACTGTGTTTCCATAAATCATGCTGTGGTTTTGTCCAAATGGTTTGGAAGCAGGCTCTTGTTTACTAATCTGTGAAGTCTTTAAGCAGAAATTTAAATTTTCTTTCTGGAAGCTCTTTAAAATTGATTCCCACAGTAAACCCAGCTTCAGGAAATCCAGGACAATGCCAGTTAATTAATTAAGGCGATTAACAAGTAAACTGGTGCTTCCTTTCACTGTGGGCGAGCAGTTGGCATTTTAGCAAACTTTGCCTCATAATAATAGTAATGCTTCTTGGGGCTGTCACACTGTCCTCCCCCACCTCCACCCTTTCCCAATTATAATTCTCTTCTTTTGATCTTGGAAATGTTTTTTTTATTATTTTTTTCTAAAATATGCTGCTTGGAGATGACATTTTATGAAATGTTCATTTTAATTATACAGGGATGGTTATCACTGCAGGGATGTTGGCGCTGGCTTTCAGCGCAAAATCCTTCTTTTCTGCTGATGATATCTAGGAAAGCTCTCTGAGCCTTAGGCACCTGAAAATTGTAATGCATCATTGTTCACTACTGTGAACGGCAGGGAACGGGAATTAAAGAAGAAGTGGGAGGGCAATGGTGGTGGCATCTAAATCAGCGGTCCATGAGGACAGCGGGGAGGCTGGCACGCGGGTGTGCTGCGCCCGGCCCCAGGCAGGGGCCTGGGACTGGCTGTGCCCTGTGCGCGCACTGAGGGGCCGGGGCGATGGCTGCGCCCAGCCAGGGAGGCCAGCACCACGTGTCCTCCTTCCTTCGTTGGCTGCTAAAAGGCACTGGGGAGGGGAGTCATGAAAGGCTTTCCAGCTGGAGGAGCGCGGACGCCAACCAGTGGACTAACCGCCGGAGCCCCTGGCTGTCAATGGCACACGTCTCGTTGGCTGGCCAAGCCTTCAACCTGGGGTCTGCCAAAGCCTCAGGGTGTGGGGTTGGGGCCCTGCGCAGCTGCCGTGCACGTCCCTGCTGCCCCAGATGGCAGGGCTCCGTCCTCTGCTCGGAGCTGGCACCAGCCGCAGCGGTGCGCCCTGGCAGGGCTGTGCCTTGCCCGCAGCAGGTTGGTACGGGCCAGGAGCCGAGGGCCGATGCCGCTCGTGGAGTTACTCTCAGGTCTAGCGATAGAGGTTCCCAGTTCAAGAGACCCACGTGTGACAGTGACATTGACTTTGGGCCAGACTGCTCCCTCCTGCATGTCTAGCGCTTCTTGAGGCTTTCATCCATCTCCGCGGGACCACCTGAACTGTAAAGTGCTCCTTGATACGGGTGGGGGTGGTGCAATCTAAGGACATGGTAATAACACTCTTCGGCTTCAGGGCTTTCACGAGGAGATACGAAAAACCGGTTACAAAAGAGGCTGGAGCTGTTTTTCGTGTCCCGTGCCCGAGGGCAGACTCGCGGTGAGCCCTGCCCCGGGGCACAGGCAGCGGCTGCAGCTTTCGCCCGTCCCGCTGGGTGCGCGACCGAACTGCGATCACTCCTCAGCACGACTTTACAACAGCGACTAGCGCGGCTTTGAGAGATCCCCCTGTCTGAAAATGAACCTTCCTCCGTGTCATTCCCTGGGTTTAAATTTGGCCCAGGTTCCCTACATTGGCATTTCTGCTTTTGTGCCTTCCCGTACAGGCTGTCAGTGACGGCCGCGGCCGTAAGGCACTCCTGTTACACGTATCGCAGTATGGTCTTGCAGTGAACTGAGATTTGAACTTTATGCTGAACAAACATGTGACTGATGGCAGGTCCTTCCCTAAGGACCGTACATTAAATAGATTCCTCTTCAGATTATTAAAACTTCTAGTTTGCCGCTTAGGTGAAGACAGAGCTGAGTAAATTGTGAGTATTTGGGATGACTAATAAAACTGAAACATTGGCTCGGTGGAAAGAGCAGCTACAGTTTAGTGGCCAAAAAGAAATACTCTGTACTCTGCAAAAGTACATAGTTTAGTTCTCTGTTCTTTAATTTTTAAAACTGTCCTGTCTTCTAAAAACCTAGCTCAATGTTTAATTTCAAAATGGCATTTTAAAAATTAATGCTGTTGACAGTTTGTTTCCTTTTCTGGGGCTAGCGGAAAGGGAAGGGAGTGACAGAAACAACTCATTACAAGTCATTTTGGTCCTTTCATTTCTGCTTTTCAAGAAACTTAATATTCAGAAAAATTAATAGATCTCCACTGAAATAATAACATGAGCCCGTCTGTCTAATGCCACCCAGCTGTTTTACCACCATGGAAAAGAAATAATGGATTTCATTCTTAAATGCAAAAAGTGCATGTGAGAGCTGGGTGAGAGCCACTGCTGTTGCATCAGGCAACACAGGCAAACGCAGCTATTAACTGGGCTAAATCTGCACTAAAGAAAGTGATCATTAAAAGATTAGCTAAGATTTTTTTCATTATTATTATTATTAATGAAAACTAGTTCCAAGTGTTAAAAACTCCAAACATCTTTAAAAACCAAGGCGTGTATCACTTGGAGAAGAATGCTCAGAAATGAAAAGATCAACTTTAAAACCTTTTTGTCTTAACACAAAAGCACACTTTAAAGAAACAAAAAACCCCTCGATTTCTTATGCCATACCATGTTTTGCCTAATTTGACATATTCAAAGAGTGGGAGGGAGGCGGGTAGCGAGGAAGTTGCATGCGGACCCGAAAGAAATGGATGTGGAGAAGCGGGAGGCGAGGTGCTCGCAGGGCTGCTGCGGGCTGGCAGCTGCCCCTGGGCAGAGCGGCACCATGCATGCCACCCGGCCGTCCCGCATCCCACCCAGCCATCCCGCATCCCACCCAGCCATCCCGCATCCCACCCGGCCGTCCCGCATCCCACCCGGCCGTCCCCTGCCCTGTGGCTCCCCAGTAAGAAATAGGTTTGCAAAAAGGTCCAGTATGGCAGAGCGCGGCTCCCCAGGTCTGAGCGTGAAGGGCGGAGGGGGAGGATGCCCCTGGCCTGAGCAGGGGATTATAGGATCCTTTCATGCTTTCGGGGCAGCGTAGGGGGCCCGCGTGGGAAGAAGGGCTGTTGCAGTCCAGGGCCTCATCCCAAAGCCCGTTGGAGTCAGCGGGAGTCTGCGGAAGCAGCGCGTAGCTGCCCAACAGCCCTTTCCGCATGCAGTGCGCCCTTTCCTGCCGCTCCACAGCTCATACACATCTGGTTCGTTATAAAGTTGAAAAGAGCTGTTAGCTAACTACCTAGAAATCTAATTAACCCTCTTGTAGCACAAATCCTGGCTTTACTGTTAATCTCGTTCAAGGAGTCCTCCTGTCCTGGTTTGTCCCGGAGCTTAAGGCAGGGAGCAGCGTGAGCTGGAAGTGTTCAGCCCCATTGAAAAAGAGACCCCCTGCGGGTAGCCTGCATTAAGGGATGCTGGAAAATAATCCCCTGGCACATTAGGTCATGGATGTGTATGTTGGCAGAGATCGAGTCAGCGATTCACGCTGAGCATGTGAGGTCACAACAAGACCCGAGTTCTGTAAAATAATGCTGGCTTTTTTAATCCATATTTATTTCCTGCTTTCAGGCGCTTTTGTAGGTATTGATTTGATCAACGTGAGGAACTTTTTTGACAAACAGGCTCCTTAAAATGCCTTAAAAGCTTCATTATTAGGATAATGGAAGCAAAGTTAAAAACAAATCAAACAACGCACGTGTAAAAGGTTTCCCCCAGACAGCTTGGAAATAAATTGAAAACAAATTCAATTAAAATAACAATCAACCTTTTTGTTCCTTCAGCGGTATGATTTCTCCGAGGCAGGTACACAATGATAAGAGGTTTCTTTGAAATGCTGGGGATAGCACACCCATAGGCAGAGCTCTGCCAGATCAAAGCAGCATTTTTGCTGAAGAACAGCCTGCTACTATTAAGTTTCTACTTTAAGGTCTGAAATGTTTGGGTTTTTTTTCCCTTTTCTTTCTTTTTTTTTTTTTGTTTTCAGTCCCAGATGCTTTTGCATCTGTTAGCGTTCTTTCCTCGTGCTTTTTCCCTCACTAAGGTAGGCATTAGATCTTGACCCGAAGGAAATGTCTTATTAAAATTTCTTTTTACACGTAGCATTGTTCTCTCCCTGCTCTATGTAACCGGTAGTTTTCTGTTTCTTTCCTTACGCTGATACCCATATGCCTGAAATTTCTTTATGCCGTTAATGTTTTACACCCCAGCTGTAATGGAAACGGGGCCGTGCTCGGAGCAGCGCGGGAAGCGCGCGGTCGGAGGCTGGTCCGCACAGCGGGGGCCGGTCCTGCCTGGCCGTGGAGTGGTGCGCCAGCGGCGCTGGGGCACTCAGACAAGCTGCCAGCTCCCGTCACGGTCCCCTCGAGTATGTTTTGCTGTTTCGAATGGAATTACAAACGGGCTGAGGATTTGCTGCTCCGTTATTCGGCATCGTGCTGGCGGCCCCGCAGCCGCAGCGTTGTGTGCGAAGGTAAAAGTAATGAAGGCGGCTACTGGGGAGCCGTTGTTTGCAACTGGTTGTGCTGTATCGGCTCATAGCGGTAAAGATGTCCAGTTACTTACTGAGTGTTTTGTATATGCTACAAAGCGCCTCGGCTTTGCAGCCACCCTGAAAAAGACACATTTTCTGGTTTAAGCAAGATCTGGCAGTGCAAGAGCCATCCTGGTATTGTCCGTTATTAGGTGCCTCTCAGCTCCTGTGGAACGGGAGCCTCTCGGCCGGGCTGGGGGTGCTTTGGGTAAATTACAGCGCGCTCCGTGCAGAGCACGTGGTGTCGTTTGTAGAAGAAACTTGCTGGGTTTTTTAACACCTTTTGTTGCAAATTTGCTTGATGGCTACTCTTCTCTGCCAAAGTACCTTTTAGTCTTGAAGAAGTTGATGGGCTTTATGTTTTGAAGATCCACTAAAATGAGGCATGGAATACTCCCCGTCATTCAGTGTGTGTTGGGACGACATGTTCCCGGGCCTGTAACTGGAATTGGCTTGAACTGGTACTCTGCACGAGGCCGGTGTTTGGTTCCCTGTATTGCCAATCCACCGGTAGGCAAATATGGACCTATTGCCCCCTTTTAGCCGGAGCAAACAGAGGATTAGAGGGGTCGAGGGCCACGTCTTCATCTCCTTGTTCATGTAAAATGATAGGATGCTCCAAGCGTGCCACGGCAGACACGGCCAGGAAGGTGCTGTTTGGGACAGTGCCAGGTGTGAAGGCAGAGCTCTGGGAGCTTCGTGAAGGCCAGGCGAAGAGCTGGCGCTGCAGCACTGATTTCGGCACGCATTTTTTTCTTCTTCAGGAATGGTGTTTCACCTGCTAGTTCTGGGTGGTGGCTGCGTTTGGAGCTACTTCTTGTTTGGTTTGAAACAACGGTGTCACGTAAGTGTGGTTGTGGTCAAAGGAAGACTTTGTCTCGTTCTGAATGCAAAGCGTATTCCTTGTTATTCCGGGCACTGCCACTTCCACAATCACAGATTGTCTTTTGAGTCACCAGAATTGATTTTCATGCCCCACTAATTACTGCCACGTCTGTTCCTTGGAAACCATGGGCAGTAAAGGCACAGTTCATGGGCGTTGAACCAGTACAGTTTATTCTGAGATGAGTTAATATCTGAAAGGATGTTTGATGTTAAATAGCTGGAGAGGTCCCGCAAGGGTTCTTGCAGCTTTGGAAAATAATAGGCTTACAGTTACCATTCTGCAAGTTTTCCGTTTGCTTTTCTCTTCACTACATGATCCAGTCCAACTGCAAGTCAGCTGCCATCATTTGTGCTTTGTACAAGCCGTGAGTTTTACTGGTTTTATTAAGGACTCCCAATAAAACGGTATTTTTTAAGACAATTTTGGAAGATGTTTCCTTTCTGTCAACTGTTGTCAGCAGGCCTGCCAGAATAAAAATAAGAATCTGGGCTGGTGGTGGATTTAGAGCTGTGCTGGGATACATTGAAGAGGAGCCAGAATATGACACTGGCAGGGGTAAAAGAGGTCGTCGGTGGGCTGCGTTCTTCTGTAAAAGCAGCCACATCTGCAGAATATTCTATCCTGGGAGTGCCTTGTTACCAGGGCAAGTTCTGGTAATAAGATCTCGGGAATTAAGCTGGTTGTACTGGGTAAGAAGCCAATACAGATATCGCATGGGTTAGATAGGCGGTGTTAACGTCAGTTTCATAGCAGCAAGACAAAGGGAAACAAGATAATTCTTGGGCTTATTTCTCTTTCAAGCCAATATGATCCTTAGCAAGACTTTATTTACAAATTTTCCTGGAAGGTTGTGCTACTTTCAGCAATTACCAGGCCTTGCTTTTTCCCCATGCGGAATACAGGTTTATATGAAATCGACGGCAGCTACAGGTCTTGAGCACCTGTGATTAAGAAATAAACCAAAGCAAGCCAGCTCTTACCAGGCTCTTCTCCCTGGATAACCCGAATCTTTGGACGAGTTTGAAAGCTGAACCTGAATCTAAATTTTACAAATAACCTTTACTTTTTCAAGTGGCTGAACTAACGTTCCAGGTCCTGCAAGCACTGGCTCTGAATATTATAGCTTGACCCCATCTGTGTTGGTGTAAAAGGGTCAGTTTGTCTGTCCACAGAGCGTAGTCATTCCTGGGTGAAATGGCTGGAAGCTCTTTTTAGCAGCATAAAGCACAATTGTAGGTAGGGGAGCAAATGATTTTGCAGCCTACTCTGCAAGTAATTAACAGAAACATGGTGTAAACACCGGCTTCGGTGCGCTCTGAAGTAAACAAAATAAGAATTTATGCTATTGACCTTGTTAAGTAACTAACATTTTTCCTCCTCTGCAATAGCTTTTGCTTTCTCCCACAGTTCAGCTCCCCCTGAGCCTGAGGCCGCACGCTACACTGAAATGTTCAATCCCACATTTGAATAAACTGAATAAATCCAGCCATACTGCTAAACATATGGTAAGTAATAGCATCATTAACAATAGCATAGTGCCCGTTTGACAACTGAAGGGATTTGGCTGCTTTGCGCCAGGGGAGCGACAGCAGAGAAGCCGTTCCGGCTGCTCCTGCCGGGCTGTCCTGTCGTTCACCCTCCCTCCACCTCTGCCTCGACCTTCGTGAAAATTCGAAAGTCTGCCCATCTTCCCACCTGTGACTTGGGCTTTTATCTTACGCTGCCAGCTCCGGGGCTGTGCACCACTGGCGCTGCGCGACTGTTTCACCTGTAAACGCTGCTGTTTATTCTGCTTGGGGCGACTGCACGTGTGGGGATGAGCGTGGGCTAAGGAGTGCCCTCTGCATCTGGCGAAGGCCATCGCCCTGGGGCACACCTGCACCCTCATCCTGTCCTTCCATGGCTGAGCACCTCTTGTGGCTGTGAGGCACAGGGGGGATGCCCACAGTGTCCCAGCCCCTGCAGCATGGTCGGGAGCGCAGGGCACTGGCACGTGGTGTGTTCACCGCTCCGAGCCGAGGAGGCAGCAGGCCGGGGCACGTGGAGGTAGTTGGTGGAGTGATGTATATTAATTTTGAACTCATTCAGCGGAAAGCACGTCACTCTCTTTCTGTACCCTCCCCTCCCTGACCTGTCCTGAAGACACAGGGGCTGTTGTTGCAGTCCAGCCCCAGAGGACGTGCGCAAGATCCTGCCCCTTCTCTGCCAGAAGTGCTCCTGGTGCCGCGCCGCTGCAGGATGCGGCCGTGCTCCAGGGTCCCTGGGGTTCCCTGGCCCCCAGCACCTCATTCCTCAGGTGCCAGTATGGGTCGGCAGCCACTGTTTGGTTGACTTCTTGCTGCTCCTGCTGCAGTCCCCGGCAGCACCCCACAGCCCCCGTGCCCTGCCTTCCCTGCGGCCCTTCTTTCCTGCCCTGTTCCATCTTTGCTTCCCCTCCTTGACTTGCTGTCCCTCCTTTCCCCCTCTCTACTTGCCAGATTTGAAATCCATAAATCCAGCAAGCCCAACCCCCACCCGTCTCAGAGCTAGAAACACCAGGACTTATCCCAGTTCTCCCAGAAAGACCAGACCTTTGCCTTCTGCACCCCAAAGGGTAGCTAACCACGAGCACATGGGGGGGCCTTGGCAGCAGGATGCCTCGATCACTCTGTTTTGGCTTGGAAACGGATTTATTTGGCATCTCGGTGTTGCTGCTGCTCTGGTGCCTCATGAAAACACCCACAGCCAAATGAAACTTTTCCTGCTTTGATAGCCAGCTTTGCAAATTCTTTTAGACTCTTACCCACGGAAACAGCAGATGGCTTCTGACCAAAAAGTCACTCCATCAATATAATGCTTAATGCTAGGGGATAAGTATTAAGACTGCTGCTTTACTATGCGTCCTGGATACATAAAAACAGTTCACTTCATCATCCCTGAGCTCCCTTCACTTGCCACCTGTTATTCTCCTCCTGTGGATCAGTGAGATCCCAGATAATCTCTGTTTCTCCAGTGGCTGATGGGCAGCGCTCGCCCTGCTCTCCCGCAGCCTGAGCTGCCTGAAGGGCAGCAGCAGAGGCTTCTGCAAACGCTTCCTGCGCCAAGAGGGTCTCCCCAGCCGTTTGCCCGGCAGTATTCATATCCCAAACTGCTGGCTTGAAAACCATCCGTGACTCTTACAGACAGGTCACCAGGTCACACTGTCCCTCCGTTTAGATGTTGTTCTCAACCTCTGCTAGCTGCTGGGTTAATAAAAAAGCGCCCACAAATGAATTTCTTTTGTTTCTTTATTTTCAGCAGGAACACTTTTTACAGAAGTGAACGTTGCCCTGCAGCATTTGCAATCCAGATGTTACCGCTTTCTGTTAATGAAAAAGGACCCCGAAGTGAATTGACTATAAGGTGATGGTATGTTAAAAAGTTAAAACAAAGCCAGGAAGTCAGTTCCTGTATTTTGCGCTGGCTGAGCTCTTAGAAATGCAAGAAGAGAATAAAGCATAATAAAGAGAGAAGTTAAATGCAAATGTTTAAAATTTTTTTACTTGAATCATTGAATATGCTTTGAATAATAATCGAGACAAGGACTTTTTTTTTTTAAATAAGGAGTTTTAAACAGATTGTTTCAATGCAAAGCTGTGTTACATTGCTGGAGAAAGACACCATTTTATTCATCTAACACACTTGTTTTTAAAGGAGTACGGGCGTGCAGGGGGCGGGAGGAGATACTACCGGCGCACGTTGGTCAGACCAAGTGCTGGAAGATGTGTTTGGCTGTGCCTCAGGTCTATTTTGACTGTGCGATCTACTGTGTGTGCGTATATGTATATGTATATACCTATGAGAAGCTAGAAAAGAGCGCAGGTAGTGGAAGAGAGTCACTGGTAATAGCTGAGACCCATCTGGGCTGTGGGCTGAAAAGAAGAAAAAAATTTATCTGCAAACGAGCAACAGAGCTTCAACCAAAGGGGAGGGTTGGAGAATGGCTTGTTGCAGAGAGGTTGGGATTTTCAGGGAGTGAGGGAACCCGTCATGCGTTCTTGTGCCTCGGGAGCGTCGGCGCAGCAGCGCGCACTTGCGCGGAGCGTCGAGGAGGAGTTGTGGGGGGTGACGCGTGAGGGGAGTTCACGAGCGCAGCCGCTTCTCTTCGGGGAGCTGCGGGTGCCCCGGCCCGGGCGGCAGGGCGGTGCGTGCTTCAGGGGACGTCCCGCTCAGCGGCGCGCCCTGCCTTTGGCCTCGGCTTTGGCTGACGCGACAGGTTCCGCGCCCCGGGGCCAGGCGTCAGCGTGCCCCGCGTTTGTCGCTCGCACTGGTCAACTCCCTGCAGCCCCCTTGTCGCTCCTGCGGCCGCCCAGCAGGTGGAGCAGTGCTCCCGCCGGAGCGGGCGGCGGGGGGGGCTCCGCGGCGGCGGGAGCGGGGCCGGAGGCAGAGCGGCGCTGCGGCAGTCACGGGAGGTAAAGCGACCGCCCCTGCGCAGCTGGGCAATACCGACCGAAAGGTTCAGTATGAAAAATACAGGTGAGATTCCCAGTCTCGGGGAGGGGGTGTTCTGTAACATATACATGAGATTAACCGGGCAGTTTATGTAGAAGTATATCAGCTTTTCAAAACTATGTGCTCTACAGTCGATTGTTTCTATCTGAGCTCTGATTTACAGTTAAAACTCAGACAAGGGCATAAGAGAATAATCCTTTTGATCACATTGCTGTTTTATGATAACGACATACTTTATTATTTTTAATGAAACACTAGTAGCTGCTGTGAGCAGTATTGCCACAGCAGCAGCCATGAGCAGTGGCACAAACAAGAACAGAGAACCCTTCTCCATTGCTTTTTTTTTCTTAGTAAATAATTGAAGGAGAAAACGAGAAAAATATGGTGTGGGATCCAAACGATAAACAAAAACCAGGGTCAGAAAGCAGGGCACATGCTTTCTTCTCCTTTAAACCTAACTACTCATATTTTTTTTTCTTGCTGTGACAGAGAAATGTACTCAACTCTTTTTGTAGTGAATTGTATCTTGGAAAAACATTTTTATATATGGCAGTGCTGAGCGGAGTAACATGTTTAATGGCACACTTTCATCTACGTTACAGCGGTGGAGCTGAGACAGCTCTGCTGCTGTGCGAAGCACAGCCCTGCTCC
The DNA here is from genome assembly GCF_965231255.1 of Vanellus vanellus. Classification (NCBI taxonomy): domain Eukaryota; kingdom Metazoa; phylum Chordata; class Aves; order Charadriiformes; family Charadriidae; genus Vanellus; species Vanellus vanellus. The sequence continues at coordinate 589,962 of NC_138914.1, forward strand.
AAGTATATCCTCATGGCTGTGCCTGCCCTTAACCTCCTGCTCGTCTGGCACAGTTACTGCACCCAGGTTAGTCTGGAATAAAAGAGGTCGCCATTTCAGCCTTGCAATCAAATGGGAATTGAGCCCTTCGTAGGTTTTCATGTCTCTCTCTTGACTTCACTGGTGGGGCAATGGCATCATCTTCCAGCTGTCTGTGGACGTTGTGCCTTGCTGGTGTCTCTGCATCTCTGCTTACTTCCCAAACTTCTTTGCTCCAGTGTACGTCCTTTGGACATCTCATTTTACCCTCTGAGGCTGCAGTGCTGTGACCTCCGCCTACAGCATTCTGCTCTCCGTTTGTCTGTCTCTGTGTCCAAGATACCTCCTGTTCAATGATAACGCTGCATTTCAAAAGCTTTAGAAGTTTTTAATTGCAAATCAGGCCTAAGAGGAATGTAAATAGCTTCCTCTGAACATAGGTATTTGACATTAGTGAGGCGTGTCTGTTTGGCAGGCTTCCCTCCATTGCAAGAGGGCTAAATTTGGCTTCAGTTCAACCATCCTACCTGGTTGCACAAGGTAAACAGCAGAAGTGAGCTGTGGGTTGCTGTGTTAACCATCCTGTATGTATTTCATTCACCTGGTGTCTATATTTCCAGTTTTGTGCCTGTAGCAGGAAAAAAAAAGCGGCCACTATCACATCATTTTAGCTCTATTTAAAAACTAATGGGAACTGCTACAAAGTCTTAGCTAACAAATAGACTTTAACTTCAGCTTGACCTCCTTAGCCAAGAAAAACAAACGCCGAGAAGGGATTAATTTGCTTCCTATGAGCACATCAAGGGGCAAAAGCCCAAGCGGGTGGGGAAGAGCTGTTTCAGCTGAGGATAATGCTAACAGGAGAACAAAGGGGGCTGGATTTGTCATGAATTAATTTAGGATGCTGGAAGCTTCTTCATCTCTGGTCAGGGCAAGTCTGGGGCGAAGGCTCAGCAGAGCAGTCAGGCAAAAAAACAGAGCTGGCTTTTCAACGGAGCATCCGCAGGGCATGAAAGGGGTTACGGGGGTGTCCTGGTTTGAGATAAAACAGGGTGAGTCCTGCAGGAGCCTGGGCTCGCTGCCCAGGGAGCCCTTCTCAGTCCACTGCTACTTGTTCCTGCGTTAAAACCATTTAGTGCTCTAGTTGGAATTACTCTGAGGTATGGAAAGAAGCATTTCTTGTGGTTGCATCGCTCAGCAAGAGCTACCGCTCAGCTGGGAGGAGTAACCAGCACCTTCCAGGCTCTTTGCCTGTCTTCTCTTTCACAGCTCTTGGCAGCTAAGTTGAGCTCGTGCCTCTCCCGCTTCTGGTTCAACCCACTGCCTGCTCCAAACCCTTCTTCGTCTTTCCATCAGGTCTATGTATTGACTTTGAAAGTCACTCCGTACTCTGTCCTGGCCTCCCTCTCTGTAAACCTTACCCCATGCCCTTCTCCTTCCCCAGCCCCTTAGCCTCATCCACACCCCCGCCTGCCGTTCATCTTCCCAGGGAGCAATGATCTGTGTCTGTCGTCTTCAGGCGTCTCATTTGGACCCAGTGCTCCATTCTTTACCACCTGCTCCTCTTTGGAGCCTCGCCTGCGTCTGAACGCGCGCCACGCACCGGGAGTGAATAGGATTGCCTTTCTCCTCCTGTGCTCTGTGCCCGAGTCACTGCATCTCCTTTCTGAGTGCTGGAACCGCTTACACCTGCTTTCGGTAGGATTTTGCGGAGGCCAGAGCCAAATCTCCAAATGTGACTGCTGGATTGTAACATTTTGATGTGGTGGACGCTTGGGCCAGCGTTGACGACGCTTGCTCAGGACTGCTCTTGTGTCTTGCCAAGGACAACAGCAGCACTCGCTTTTGTTAGTAAGGGCTCTGGTTAAAGTTGGGTGCAGGGAAGAAACTTAAGTTAGTGGAATGCTGGGTGCGATGGATGTATTTTCTGGGAGATATGATCCCATTAAAGTACCTGTTATTTCTATAAGGACCTGCCCTGGATGTTTCATCAGTGTTGTCAGCAGGTGGAAGCCATGAGGGTGGATGAGGCTTTGTTCAGCGGTAGTTCTCTGTAGTCTGCTGGTGGGTTGGAGTTTGGTGCTTAGATGACAGCGACTCTTCTTACTGATTTCCCGTGACTCTCGTGCTGCGCGTGGCTCGCTGCAGAGCATGGCTGTCGTGCCCATCAGGGTAAATACCTCTGTGAGAGCCTGTGGGTCTGCATTACCCTGGGACAGATCCTCACCAGCCCATGGAGCAGCGGTGCCGCCAGCCGGGGCAACCAGGGGCTGTTACGCTGAAATTCAGGGACTGCAGCAATTCCGCACGCACTGTGGCACTGTATTCCAGCTTTGCACTGCGAGAATTGGGGGTCCAATCTATCTGATCCGTCTGCTGTCAAATTAATGTCCAAAGCTGGCTTTTGGATTCAGGTCTTTCACAAGGAGCAGCCTGAGTGACAGCCAGGGGAGAGAATAGAGGGATGTGAATTTCCTGCACTATAACTCCTGAAGACTAAAATAGTTGGTATTCATAGTTCAGCTCGGCTTTGGCAGGGCGCTCTGCAATCGTAAGTTACACAAAGGAGAAGCCATGTAACCATGTGTGCTCAGATACACTAGATCTTTTTTTATTGCTATTGTACTAACTCTTCATTCCTGAGTAGCTACGTGCCAGATGCATGCCATTTCCCATCCTGCCCTACAGCAGAATTTTAAATTATGAAAACACTTTTTGTCTGAACTTTGGCAAAAAGACGTCTAAAGCTCTGTGAGCATTGTGAGTCTCCCAGAGATGTAGTCCATAGACTTCTGGCACTTTGCAAGTACCACAAGATAATATTTTACTTGATTATGAAGTTTGTGCACTTTGCATTAGTGGTACTAATACCTCAGAGGAACAAAAGAACATTTTTAGCATTTCATTTACATAATGGCTGAAATGAGAATTTGTTCCTCGTTGAATAGGTACCCTGGGGGTCCTTTGATTTGCTGGAGCGCTCTGTACGCATGGAAATAGCGCAGGAGTTAGTAGCACCAATGGAGCTTGGGTACTTTCCGGCTTGTCGGTGTCTTGCTACTCAAACCCCATTAACTTGCCACCTGCAGGTTAGGAAGCTTCGGGCGTTTGCTCACAGTGATGCTGATTAGCCGACGGTTAAGCACAGTGAGACCCCCGTGATTTGAAGGCAAGTGGGAGAGCGGCGCCCTTGGGAGCAGGGTGCTGTGAGCCCTGGTGCATCCGCCTTTGCCGGGGGCGGAGGGGAGGGGGGGATGGCTGGCACGACTCTCCTGTGCGAGCCCTGTGGTCCTGTGGAGACGCACCGTGTTGTGGCCCAGGTTCCAGCTGTTGTCCGTGTTGTTCATGACCGCACGGAGGGGCCCTGAGCCAACTTGGACAGGCAGTGAGCAGGAGAAGACAGTGGTTCCTGGCCCTGTCTTACAGGAGATGCGGAGGACCGGGGAGGTGGAGGGTGTTTCTCCATCGCGCCAGGCAGCACGGCAGGGGAGTGAGCCCCGGAGCCAGAAGCCGTTTAGCACAGCAGCTGTCAGTGCAGGATCCCAGCGGGGCTGATGCTGATGGCCCGGGCACGTCCCTCAGCTGTCACCTACCCGCTGGGCTTGTCCAGTATGGCAGAGAGAGCTTTTGCTGGAAATATGAATCTCAAAACACTGTCTTCTATTGCTTGGTACAATAAGCTAATCTCAAAACCATCTTCGCATTGACAACCATTCCAGCATGGAAACAGTGGGCCCAGTTTGTTAACCCCTGTGCAAAAAAAAAGAATTCCCATAAATTTATTCAAGAACTTTGGTGCCGTCAAGGAATGCAGTACCTGACATGTTCCTTTTTCGTATTTCCCGTAGGGTTTGGCACTTGCAAGCCCAAAGAAGGGGAAATGTGTTGTGGTGACATAAAGGGAAAGTAATGAAAGTTAAGTAGATACATACATTTAAAGAGAATTAGTTAAACTGCATTTAACCTAAGTGTGAACAATCATTCAGAATTAGTGAAGTCTTCATTTGCTATAATTTACTGTGAAAGTGGATTAAGGTAAATTGAATTTAGGCCTCTTTAATTCTAAATAGAACATCTACATAGTGATGCAATTAAACTAATCTGTTCTGCAAGTTTATTTGAATAATGTATCCAGACACATGAAAAGGGCTACGGGGCAGTGCCTCGGTTTGAAGGATCACGTTCCCTCTTAAGATGGGCAGCGGAAAGCATTAGCTCATTTCAGAGATCTATGAAAATGTCACTGGGGCAGGTTCCCCCTGTCCTGAGCCACGCAAAACTTCTGCGAGCAACTTGTTGTCTTCAGGCTGAGGAGCCTCTGCTGCAGCGTTCTGAGCTGCTCGGCTCAGCGCTCCTTTCCTCGGCGAGGAGTAACGCAGCAAAGGACGTTCGTTTATGGGACTGTAACTTGAGAGGCAGATAGAAACTCAGAGAAGAAGGTTGGCAAGAATTATTTTAAAAATCCACCAAATTTTTAATGAATGAAAACGCAAGGTGATTATCGTTAACCCTCTCTGGTTCCAGAGCACAGGGTAAATATTTGCTTTTTTTAGCTAAAACTGTCTACGTATTCCAGCCCAAGAAGGAACACACAGGTGCAGTGGCTATACTGCTGTAGACTGATATATGCTTTTGTTCCCCCCCCCCAAAGACTACACTTGTCTTAATTTCCTCTCAATTACGCTCAGGCATTAACTAATACTGACTAACTACAGCCCAAAATAATTATTGCTATCTGTTCCCTTTGTAAATATAACTCCAGCACTGAGTTAGAAGAATAATGGTATATTTACAGAAGGCAGCTAATTAAATTGAGCTTCAATTGCTTTCAGTTTGCCAGAAGGAGCCATTTTCACAGCAAAAAATGTGTGCAAGCCTGCATGCTTACCAGGAACAACTCGGTATAACATAATTCAGAGTTCCCAAGACAAAAATTCAGTTCAAGACAAATTTACACTGGCAATAAAAATCTCATTAAGGAAGATATGAAGATCTCTCTACTACACCACGACAGTTAAAAGAGGTTATCATTTTTTCAGTTTATTTAAGGAACAGTATATATTTCATTGTTCCAGAGCAGCTGTAATTGCAAGTGTCTTTCAAACACTGCTTGCAGTAATGCATTTGTCTTACGACTGTAACTTCAGCATCAGCCTGTTGATGCGTCTTCATTAGGACAGGAGAAGATGCCGGAGTTTCAAAGCTCTTCAGGGCTCGGTTCAGTTGTTCCCTGTTTTCCCAGCCCTGGTTCCTGCACTTTGGGAAGCCTCTTCCCCCCCCATTATTCAGCCACCTGCGAAGATTTCCTGTGGTCACAATTTGCCTCCAAATGTTTGCACCCTCTTTTGTTCCTTTGAGATGTTTAGCTGAAGCCATTCATGATAATTGCAGAGCGCAGTCCTTTGACAATCAAAGTTTGAAAGAACCGTTCATGTTGAAGCCTGTTGTTACCAGTCCCCGGGGCCTTTTCTGGTTTGCAAAAACAAACACGAGGGGATTGTTTCAGAGTTGCTTTTTCCCTCCGTAACAAAGGCCGTGTCTTTCTTGTGCCGGTGTTCAGAGAGAGAAGCCTGGTGCGCTGTTGTTGTTTACAGCCTTCCTTGCAACACTTCACCGAGTTGCTGGATGGAAAGCTGATTTCCTTCTCCTGTCTGCACATCATCCCTGGATTTGTTTTTGTCTGTTGGAAGTAACAGTTTGGCAGACAACTGCACTTTCCCCATGTTTAATTAATTCCTTTAATTTTGTGGTAAATGAGAATAATGGGGCTTAATTTTGCTATTTATGTAAAATTGATTGGTAATGATGGAGATCACAGGAGATTTGGCTTTACAAACCGAAATTAAGTGACCCCTCCACGAAGATGACTTGGCACGTCTCCTTCGCTCGTTGTGTGAAAGTGGAGATGGCACGGAAGCAGATGTTGCTAAGCTACGTTTAGGTTACAGGAAGACAAAATGTGGAAATTTGTCATTTAAAAATATATGACATGAATGGAGACTAGCGCTGAGGGTGGAACGCAACCTGCTGTACAAAGGTTGTTGCTACCAGCTCATCTTCTGATCCAATGCCGCTTTCCTTTAGAGAGAAGGAGCAGAAGATGTGGCACTGTTGTGCCTCAGAGGGCCGAGGAGTGAGAGGGAAATCAGATAAATGGATTGTGAGGAGCGTCTGAGCTCGAGGCCCGGGGAGGATACCTGAGCTTAGTTCTGCTTCTGCAGCAGAAGACTTCTGTGCGCTTTAACAAGTTCCGTATTGTTTTTCCTGCTGTACCATCGGGTCTATAACGCGGCTGGCCTGCGTTGGCTGGTCTGAGTGCCACTGCCCTCCGTGAGGAGTTCTGAAGAGGGTGTAACAGAGGCAGGTCTGCCTCCTGTTGGAGGCTTCTGCGTGCTGGTTTGAGGTAAAACAGGGCCGTGCTACTGAGATGGTAAATGACACCACAAGACGCGCACCGGAATCTGACGGCTTGCGGCTGTCTCTGGTGACGCAGGACCCGGTGGGACAGAGGTGCCGTGGGCGAGCTCTCCCCGTCCTGGCTCTGCTGTTGAGTTTCCTTCGAGGAAATCTGGACTTCAGTTTGCACGCCGGGCGATCACGAGCTGAACTGCAACTGCCTCTGGCAGCGGCTCTGCCGGCACTGCTGTGGGTCTGCAGTGCTGCCTCGGCCGCCCCTGGATGATGCTGGTGCGGGTCCGGCGCTGGTGCCGCTGCCCCCCCGCCCGCCGGCCGGGTGCTTGCGGTGGGGCCGGGGCTCTGGGCTGGGACGCGGTGGGCTGGGCCCAGCAAGAGAGAAGAGCTTTTGTTAGCTTCTGTCAGAAACGCCACGTGTGTTTGCCGGGAGTGGGACAAGCTACCGGGGCTTCTTTGAATTCAGCCTCAAAATCTAATTTCAAAGGCAGCCGCTTGCAAATTTCCAACTGTCTTTTAGTCTTAATGTTGAAAGCCCCTTGCATTCCCCCAGTGGCAATGTTCAGCAGCCCTTGAAATTATTTCCAGCATGTATTTTAAGTTTCAAAAGAGGAAGGATGGGGAAAAAAAAAAATCTAGATTCTTCTCAGTGATGCTGCATCAATACTTGGTTGATCTGTATAATGCTAAGCACAGCGGAGCAGAGCTGAGCTACCAGTTGCTGGCTAATGAGAGGATTAGCTATGCCTGCAGATGGGCTGGCACAACTTAAGCAGGAGGGCAAACGTGTCGAAAAGTCGAACTCGGAGTCTGGGTGAGGGTGGTACAGCCTCTCCTCCAAAGAGCGTCCGCTGCACGAACAGCGGGTGGCAGAGCAAAGGAAAGCGGGTGGTTGGCTGGGGCCTGACCAGCGTTTTGCCGAGACTCAGCGCAGCTTTGCTTATGTTTGTTACTACTAATAATTGTATTTATATTCCTGGCCAGCCCAAGTACTCTGAGGTTTGCATGTGATAATCAAGTCCAATCAAAATATATTCACAAACTCTCAAGTAGGATCCATTTAGGAAATAACATCCCCCGAGGTGGGCTGGAGAACAGGGAAATCAAACAAATTGACAGCAAAGAGTTTTCAGAGCCAAGAAATAACATAGCGATGCCTTTTCCTGTTGACCTGGGGAGGACGGGGGTGAGAACCCGGCCTGTGGGGTTCGTGCAGGGGGTACGTGCTGGGGTCACCCTGTGGGACCTTCTCAGTACTGGGGTGATCCTGAATTTCTTGAGGCTCCTTTGAGGCTTCCCCATTGAATGCGGATGATTCAAAAGGAAAGTGGCTGTTTCAGAGGGTTCTCTATCAATTGTTTAACTAGTCTGGAGAGCAAACGATTCAATCTTGTACTTAAATGTTTACATTTAATGACTGTTTAAAATCTGTTACTGTTGGAATAGAAAGTGTCGCAATGTGGCTGTAAAAGATGCGCAAATTTTCCGTCATTTTAAATACGGAACCGAAATGTTTGCTGTTTATTTCTGCATTTTCTGCATGATGTTTGATAATTTTTCCATCCTCGTCTATTACAAAATCTGCAATCTTGCGAGGATTTAATGTCATGCCATTATATTAAATTTCCATATTTTTATTATTCTACAAGTCATAGAATTTCCGTTGATACCTTTAAGTTCCTTTTTCAAATTATCTGCTCTTCCTTGTTGCTGATTTATGCTCCTTGAGATCATAGCCATCATTTTTCCATTTGTGATTGCATTTTTAGATTATTTTTACAGCTCACATTTTAACTGGGTATTTTTTTTTTCCTTTTTAACTAAAGAAACCTTCTTTCACAGTTGTAGGGTTGTGGGGGCTTTTTTCTTTTTTTTTTTTTCTCTTACCTCCTGGATATTACTCACTCGCACTTTATTTGCCTCAAAAGCATTTCGGTTGCTGGTTTGGCTTGTTGGTTTTTTAGAGTACCAGCAGTTAGCACTCACGGGCAAACTCGTATCTGCAGAGAGAAATGAAATGTGACCGTGATTACTAGTAGTGAAGCCATGATGAATATTTAGGTTGGCGATTCGTTCTCTTTATCTATTTTTTCATCCAGGGAGATTGACTGTTGAACCACCTCAATGTAACTGCTATATTTTTTTGTGTTAGAAAAATATCAGTTTCTAAAGTGTTTCCTGAAGTTGAGCCCCTGTGGTAATGTAACTTCTTCCACATATTATGGTAGATGTATTTCAGTAGGTCTGGAGGGGTCTGAGAGTGACGGCTCTTAATGCACTGTGGTAGCATCCTGTACTAACTGGGTCTTAAATTTATAGACAAGCCTCTAATTCTGTTTTCTTTGTGTTTAGGAAGCAAACGCAGCAGTTTGAGTCAGGACAGAGCAGGAATTCCAGCAACGGGTGACTCGACAAAGAGGTAAGAGGTGCAGATTCAGTGAAGGACCAAAGCCAACTGCTGCCCTTGGAAGGGGTCGGGTCTCAAGGCACACGAAAGCACTTCAGCTAATTTCCGATGCGTGGGCAGATCACCCTCGGGGGTTGGCAGGCGGAAGATGGACCCCTCATAGAGACCCCTCCCAGAGGAGCAAGCAGAGGCTGCAGCTTCAAGCAGTGAAAGGTATTAAGCTGAGGCTGAGGGGTTACTACCTGGGGGGTCAGATTTTGGCGGTGGTGCGCACAGCTGACGGTTCAGTGCTGCTGTCTCGCAGCAGTGGGAGCAGTGAGGGAGGTCACGATTTAAGGACCCGCTTGGTGGAGCAAGGCAAGCTGGATTAAGCAGGGAGGGGTTGGTCAACTATAAGAGCTCATGGTGGTAGAAATGAGAGAGGAAATCATAATTGCAAATAGCAGGTGAAAGCAGTTGAAATTAATTAGGACTGCAGCATGAGGTGAAGTTGCAGAAGGCTGTGCGCCGTGCTGTATGTAACTGCCTGCTGATTATCACAGTCTCTTTGTTCGGCTGCAATTCCTCGAGGCAAATCTCAGCCCCTTCGCTTGAGGAGTCAGAGGAACAATTGGATTTTGGCCTCGGAGAGAAATCCCTGTTAACTCGAACAAGTAAAACATCTGTGCTGCTTATTCTATGCTTTTCATATGCTTGTTGGCTGTTAGTTTAGCATTTTACAAGCGAGGCCAAGAAGAGATGATATTATTTCATCTTTTCACATTATTTTTTAAAATTTATTCTTCACGTCCCCGCAGAAACCAAGTTTCCCCCCTATTGTTCTTGTTATTGGCATTATACATAGATAAAACAATTTAAGGGAGTATTTTTCCTAGTTAGGCAGAGCAGAGATGCAATAGGCACATCTGTCAACACGATGCCCCTGCCTGTCTTTATTTTCTCAGTTTCCTTGTGGTCCATTTAAAATTAGATTGCGACTGATTGGTTCCTGCATTCAAACTGCTTTGCGCGACGCTCCGTCCACCGGCGTATAAAACGAAACTGAGACGACTGGAAAGCCTAAGGGATCAATTCCAAATATCACTGGGTAATAAAAACTGTATTTCCTTAATTTTTTTATTGATTCAGCACTCATTCGCCTGTAATGCTGCTGTGGTAATATTAAAACTCAGTGACTGACAGTGGCGTCCCATAGAAGTGATTTAAATAGCAGTACCAGGGAAGAAAGCAGGCTTTGCTTTCGCAACAGTTTGGCTCAAACTGGCCCCGAGCATCTCCCTTGCGGGGAGGGAATAGACTGTGCCCCTTTTCCCCTTTGAAATATATCATCCGTATTTCTTCCAGGCCTGTACTGTGCCCGTGAATCCAACAGCATGCCTGCTGCTGGCACCGCTGGGGGCAGCCTGCAGCCTTTTAAAGCACATATGAATATTTGGGCTGCACGTGGGAACCAGTTGTTTCTGTAGGGTAGGAAACTGATGTTTGTTCAAATGTAAACCCCAGTCTATTCTTCATGTCATCCGCTGTACAAAACAAACAAAAAGAGCATTCCTGTGAAATGGAAGGAGTTTGGCTAATTAATAGTCACAACAAGTGTGCCACTTACAGGTGGGAATTTCAAAGGACCTTAGGAGGTTTGGATTCACAGAGCCGGTCCGTGAAGTGGGAGCTGGGGACCCCTCGAAGTGCCCAGGGGTCCTTGCCTGCCTGTGGGAAGTGGGATGGAGGTTTTGTGACATGCTCTGAACCTCCAGAGTCTGCAACACTGCGCTGATGAGAGGCGTTTCTCAGTCTCTGCTGCTCGTGAGGCGTTTGGCTGGGGAAGCGGGGTATTCACAGCGCTCTGGCAAGGGGTCCTGCTCCCCGTGGGCATGCACCAGTAAAGGAGAATGCTAAAAATGAAAAAAAACCCAAACTTGAAAGTAGATATATGGGAGCTCCAGAGGCTGCTGGATGGTAACTGGTTTCTCTGTGAAGACGGGTTAATCTGCTCTCATAAGCATCCCAGAACCATAAAAAAGCCGTGGCACAGAGTCCATTTCTGGGCTATGGAGAAAAGTTAATGGGAGTAGTCTCCTGCAGGAGTCCCCCAGGGTCTGGCAGAGACAATAGTTCATGTTGGGGGTAGGTACAAATCTCCAAGATGTTTGTGGTCCAAAACTTGGAAACAAAAGCCAGGCAGAGTTTGATCAAAACGGGCCCAGTTGCGATGTGCTAACCAGAACTATTCACGGCAACTAAACTGTGATTAGTGGCATGTCTGAAGTAACCCCAAAGCGGTTAGCGGCAATTTGTGGAAGAAAACTGTGGTGGAGCCTTTGTAGCGGCTTGGTGCTAGGAGCAAAGCTGAAGGCCTCCCCCCTTGGCTCAGCCTGATGAAAAAGCAGATCAAACCCACCCCTGAAAAAAACAAAAAGCTGAGACCTGGTCCAGAACCATCATCTCTGCACCCGAGAAGGGAACTGACACTGGCTTTGACACTGAGCGGCCATTTAATTTGCTCTGCAAACTCTGTGCTTGTTGTTGATATCAGATACTAATTAAACGAGTGAAAAAAAGGTGGCTCTGACCTCATCTGAGTGGCATGAGCAGCCCCTTGAGCTGCACAGGCACACGGGCGTCTTCGCCTCGACGCAGGGTGGTGGGAGCTATCGCTGCCGCGGGCTCAGCCGGGGGCAGCGGGTGGAGGGGAGCACAGCCCACGCCAGGCTCCGTCGTGCTGGGCAGTGTCACCCTGCGCCCGCTGAGGCATGAGTGCTCTGTCCCATTGCCGCTTCCCAAAGCGGAGGGCCGGTTTCTGAGCTGGAGCTCTGGACTCGTTTTCTGTTGACCGAAGTCAGGCAGCGGTATTGTTCGGGCGTGATACTGGATGAATATCGAGTGTGCCTCCAAGATAAAGTCATTATTTAGGAGCTCATTAAAGTACTGGCCTTGAAAAAATTCCCCGCTGCTAATACCCTCTTCCATCACTGTGTCAGGGATCGGAGCTGATGTAGAGGAAGAGCTGCGTGCTCCGCAGCCACCTCCCGCCTCTCACCTGGGGGCTGGGACAAAACTTTTTTAAGCCCAGAGCTCAGAAAGCGCCGGGTGTTAACGTGAGCTGTAAATTGCTAAGTAACTCCGGCCAAGTCCCGTAGCACCTTCATTCCAGAAAAGACGCCGAGGCTATCTTCTCTCTGCCCCTCCCTTTAGCAAGCTGGGGCGCCGCTGCCTGCTGCGGGAGCGGGCTTTTCCCGCTCGGTCCCCCCGCGCTTCCCCCTTTCTCCCCTCGTGCTCCCGAGACTCCCCTGGCGCTGTGCCTGCGGGGTTTGCAACGTGAAGGGAGAGAGCAGCCGCCGCTGTTCCCGCGCTCTGCCGTCCCCTGTGCCGAGAGCCGATGGAGCCCCGTCCCGCATCTGTCCCCGGGGACGCCCTGGGGAGGCCCGTGGGGCCGCCCGCTCTCAGCTGTTGAAGGCCGCTGCAAAAACCGAGTCGTGGGAGTAGGTCGCACGAAGCACTCCCTCGCAGCCCCGCTGCCGTTTCCCAGGCGGAGGCTCTCAGCGCCGTGGCTGTGTTGGCGGTAGAGAGGTTCTCAGCTCGTCGTGGCAGGAGTCAGGAGGACAGCGATTGCCGGTGCTGGAGAGGCTGTCTGCAGCCCACCTTCCCTCCAGACGGTGTGCAAAGGCCTGCTGGGGCTTAAATAAATACTAATTTGCAGTAATGGCATTTAATCGTCTTCAGGCCGTAATTTACAGTATGAGATTATTATCATAATATCTGATCTACAGTTCGCAATGCTTTATTGTTATCCCATTACAGGGAGTTCTGCTGGCACTGCATATTGTCTATTTCTCTTACAAATGTTCTGCAGAAACCTTATTAATTATTAGTCTCATAAAACACCTGTTAATGTTGCCATTTTAATAAATCTCCTCCTTAATTAAATTAGGTGGTTCTGATAGTAATCCTCTAATGTCCACTGCCTTTCTGCTCTTATCACAGTCTGATTGTAGAGTGGGAAGCGGTGTTCAATTATAATTGATGTAGGCCATAATTCAGAACCAAATTATAACATATAAAGCCATATGATCATTGAGGAACATAATAGATCTCCACACTAAAGTGTCATTTGGATTGATTAGTGCTCTTTCTAGAGCCTTGTTAGAGGTGAGAAAGGCTTAATTCTAAAGGATCTTTTTTTGCTTTGCGTCTTCTCTCTTTTTGTCTTAAATTCATGTATTCTATTTCCTCCTCGATACACAGCATCCTCTTCAGCTACGTTGGTGTCATGTTCACAACACCTACTTTCCCACTTGATTCAGTTCTAAAGCTGACATTTTTTTTTTTATTTTGGAAAGGCAGACTACACGATGATTTTATTTAATGATTTAATAAAACTTTTCCTCCTGAGATAGGTGTAAGAAATCTTGCTGATCTATTACTGCTGCTAACCAAGCATGAAAGTACACTTATATATGATATAGCAACGCTAAAGCTATAAGCAAAAAATTAAAGGTATACCAGAATGAAGACCTTACCCTAGCTGGAAAGTTGATTAGGCTTCGGGAAGGTTTCCCACACTGGAGCAAACATGCTGCTCGCTTGGGTCCAGTTCGGTTCCTCTCTGCTAGGGAATGTCTCGGTCAAAACCTGTGCTGGAGACCACGCTGGTGCTCACCCAGATCCTGTTCCCATGGGGGGGTCTGAGCATCTCTCAGCCTTGACAGCCTCTTTTCAGCTTTGTGAGTAGAGATGTGCCATGTTTTATGGGATTCGTGATGATCTCTCCTCTTGCAGGAAACCCTAGAGCAAAGAGCGCAGCTTTCCCAGCGCCATGGTGAGAACCTGACTCTCAGCTCTCCAGACCTCTTCTGCTACTGGGGAGAGCCGGTGTTTTACACTGCTTCACTGCCTGCCTCCCCTCTCACCGTACTCATTTGCCTTCTCCATGACAGTTATGGTCATTTATTGCCCAGGAAAGCAATGTAGCAAAATGTCATGTGTGGTTTTAATTGGTTTGAATGTAACTTAGAATCTCAAGTTGTAGCAGTTCCTCTTCAGGGTCTCCCCCTTCCCCTGTGTATGCCTGCTTCCTCCCCTCCCAGTCTTCCCTCTAGCCTTTGGGCTTCGATATCTCACCCCCGTGAACCTAGTTGAATGCCCTCCTCAGTAGGCTATTGACTTCTTCTTGCCCCATTTCATTAGGTGCATCCCAGTAATCCTCATTCCTCAAAGGGGATCCCACGGATGCAATTTCTGAATCATTTGTCAATCAAACAGAAGGATGCTGTGGCTACTTTGTAGGTGATCTGACCCCAAAATCTTTGCTTTCTTCCTTTTAAAACTGAATTACACACCAAAAAAGTTTTGAAGAGAAAAACCTGCAAGCATCATTTGGAAAACATTGAAATGAAATATTTTGACTTCTTAAAAATGAAGCATTTTGGGGTGTGTGGTGTGTATTTGCCTCCTGTTTTCCCACAGTGGAAATATTTTATCATCTTTCTCCCACGTTTGCTCGTAGCTTGCTGAAACTGCGTTGTTTTGATGCCTTCCGCAGTATCAGCTCTGGTTGCTCATTTGCTCAGCCCCAGATCCATTGGTCTTGGGGTTCCCATTCCCACCCTATGTTTATCCAGACTATACGTCCTTTCAGGCAGGGACTGAAAAGGGACAGAAGATGACGACTTCAATCTCACGTCATTGGAAACAAGAAATAAGTGGAAATCCATGGAAAGCAGCTGTGGAATTCAGACTACCGAGGGGGAAAGGTGCGACGTAGGTAAGGTGCAGGTGATGGCAAGCCCCGTCGATACAACGCGGTGCTGGTTTGGGATGCCTAACCAAACTGCAAGTCGTTCTCTAGCACTGCTCCACCACCTGAACTGCCGCTGTGGCTCGTTGTGGGAGTTTGTGAGGAGCAGCTGCTGCAGCCGAGGCTTGCAGTGAGGTGTTAGCTCCTGCTGCACACGGTGGATCTTCCTGTGGGAAAGAGACGATGCCTGTTTCTCCGTCCCCTGCCAGCATCGAGCGGAAGATCCCCCATTCACTTGCACACAATGTGATAAATGGCAGTGAGTTTCCTGGAGCTGAATACTGCCTGCCCAAGGTCAGCGTCTGCTCTTCCATCTTGCCTTCCTTTGACGTCCAATACGAGCTCCCAGCATCAGGCGATTGAGGGAGTCCTCCGAGCTGATGAGCCTTTTTGTTGCTAAGAGACGACTTCTGGAAGAGCAACAGTCATTAACTTGTTGGGAGTGGATAAGGAACCACGAATTAAAGTAATTTGAAAACACTCGTACCTTCATACATTAATTGCAAACAGAGGGAAATTACCCTGAAATCTGGGGTGTTCTGGTTACTCTTGGGGCGTGGTCCTTCTAATGGATTGTTTGGATGTTTCACAGTGGGGCTGCATCTGTGTGTAAGCATTGCTGTCCTCCCTCTCTCTTTTGGGGTGCATTTACCCCGTGCAAAGTGTGGCAGAGCCCAGCGTCCGCTCGGTCCTGTCCCTGCTCTCCACTCGACATTCAGAGGCTATTAACTGGTTAAACGTGGCGATGCTCAGAAGCAGCGTGTGGCCCAGCTTTACCGAACTTTGGTAGATGAAGCGTGTCTGTTGAGCTATATTCCTGCTAGAGAGAGATGATGCAGCAGGAGATAATGCATTAATTATCTTGGTTTCAGGGCATTTTTTGGAATGTCACGCATCTCTGCTGGGAGAGGGGAGGCAGGGCATGGAGTCGCTCTCGTCCCAAGCACACTGCACTTTGTGCCTCACCCTTCCCAAATAATTCTTTGGACCATTTAACATCAACAAAATCACACTTGTGGGCCCTTTGCAAGAAACGGCGTGTGACTCCTGCCTTGGGAGGCCTGATCCTGCCCAGCAACACCTTCCTGGCCGGGAGGGAGTCCCTCGGTCAGTGCAGCTTGTTCTGTTTGACTTCATCCCCGTGGTGTTTTAGCGATCGACTCGGCTCCCCGTTGCTGGGGTGAAGGCTGTGCAGGGGCTGTCTCCGGCTTGCAGGCGTGGCTGTGTTAGCATCCTTTCTGCTCCGGCCCCGGGCAGCGCAGAGCAGGGCTGTGCTGTGCAGGGAAACGCCTTTCCCGCGTGCTGCACAAAGACAATCACTCGCTGCGCGTTAGCGGGATGTAGTGGAAAATTTATATACGATTTCTCTCCCTTCAGATTGAACAGAAACACCATTCTGCGAGAGAAGTGGGCCTCAACAGAGCTGAATGGCTCGAAGAATGGGTCCTATCAAGGCTGATAATCTTCCCTAGCGATAACGCAGTGGATTATACAGCAATTGGATGTTGAGAGTATGCTGACCTTAATCTCCCTTAACTTTGGTTTTCTCTCCCATCTGATAATAATGGAGAAAGTACAACATGTGCCATAGAAGATTACACACATCCTGCCACACTTCGCAGATGGCTGATAGAAAAATCAGAGACAATGCTAAAATAATTAAAAAGCCCACAAAAATAAACCAGTGTATTCAGCTCCTTTTGTGAGGCTGTGGCTAAGGAAACTGAGCCAGCCGGCCTGAAATGCACAATATAAATGTGAGTAGATCTTATTAAGATTCTGTGGGGCTGTTAAAGCATCCTCAGCCGTTGCTTCCAGCTTAGCGTCACTGCTAATGGGGAAGAGAGGGAGAGATTAGTTTAGGGTACTTTGAGACACCACGGATATACGCGGGAGGCATCCTCTGTTGCTTGAACTTGTATTTCACTGACCTGCTCAGTGACAAATGGAGTGCCAAAAATACAGAAGAGTTGGCACATAAAATCCACGTCTACTCTATCTACTCTGTCAAGGCTGAAAAAAAGTCCTGAATGAGCCTTGGAGAGTCAACAAATCACTAAAACAGCAGCTAAAGGAGGAAGTTCAGCACGAGTTCAAGTCATTAAAATTCTCTCTAATGTATGCTCTCGCAGACCAGTGGGCTGAGCATGATCCTGGCGAGCGGAAGGATGTGTGTGAACTTGTATGCAAGTAGAAAACGGACAAGGTTGATGTGACTGACCTTCAGCGTTGAAGCCCGATCGTTCCTGTCATTTGAGATGGCTATGCGGGAAGAAAAGGTCAGTGGTGCACCTCGGAGCCGGAGATGGTAAGAAATCAGCTTTCTGCACAGCTTTCGTGGGCAAAGCCCCACCTGTGTGCAGAGGAGTGTGGCATATTTATGTCTTGGACTTTTGCTGGTACTAGCATGAGGTCCCAACGGGGAAGGCAATGAGGTAAAGAAGCGGCCATGGCGGGGTATGAACACAGATCGTTCATTTAGAAAACGCCCTTTCCTAATGGTAATATTTGTCTAAAAAGCAGACGAGGGCCTATGAACAGTGAACATCTTCCTTTTATGTTCTTCCACACAGGCAATGTGGACAAGAAAGAGAGTTAAACCTGCATTGTGTATCTTACCTGCGTTTCTCATCGCTTCCAATGGCAGTTTGGCTCAGGAATTTCAAAATAGAGCTGGTAACTATATTTCCATTTATTCAATAGTTCTGCGATTGAAAACAGTAGAGACTGGGCAAAAGAAATAACAGGGGCATCTCATATCCATGTATCGCTTCATTAAACATCTGCAAATGGCAATGAAAAAGCAGAGATTGCAGAATGAGATTTCCAGACAGCAGGATGATAACATAAAAGACTGTCCTCTTTTTTACAATACACATGTGGTCAGAAAAATAAAGGCAGCAAACTATCTTACTATATAATAGATGAGGATTTTCATAGCTGTTATTTTGGGTGTATGGGAAGTAGAAAACCGCTTTACACAAGAGAATCACTTGTTAACTTTAGATATATGATGTCTGAATGTATAACTGAGATAAAAAATCATTTGGTTTCATCCTTCTCCTTGTCAGGAAATACTTGCATTCAGAAGCTCCAGAAGTAGCATTGAGTAGCTAAGGAATATATGACAAAATATTGTAAAGCTAACTGACATTGCGTGCAAGAAAATTAGTCTTTACAAAGCAGGTTGTTTGCTTTTATTGCTGTTCTAAACAGAAAAGATTTGATCAATCTTTGCCTACTCAATATGGAGAAAAAAAGTGACTAGACCACAAATTCCCGCGCAGCTGCCTGAAGGAGTGACGGTTGCTGAAGGAAGGATTGCTCTTTCACCCTTGCAGAGCTGTCAGGTGGCCACGGGCAGCAGAACAGTCCTCCTGTTTTCAGATCCATCTTTTGGAAGTTGTAGCATCCAACGTCTTATCCCCTCCTTTCTAAGGCCCCTCAGAGAGATGAGGATAAGGCAGGCCCGTCATTTAGCGTGCCTGAAACGCCCGGGTCTGAGGGCTTTCTCAGGTCCTTCGTGTTCTTTTTGTGAACAAAGGTCTTGACACTCAAAGCATCCCGCAGCTGACAGCATATCAAGGGTGATCTTTGAATGATCAAGGTCAGCTTGAGTGGAGGAAACAGCATTGGGTGACTCTGGCATAAGAGCAAAGTCTTTGAGGAGCCCGGCAGAAACTCCTGGGCCTGGGAGTGGCCTTGCTGGACCTAAATATGCAGGCTTCTGCTCCCAAACTCTCTGTGTTTCCCCCTTGCTGTTTCTGAGGAGTGCTTTGATTTGCATTCACATCAGAATGGAAAAAGGAGTGAAAATATTTTTCCCTGAACAAAATTCAGATGACTGATTCCAACCTGTTGCATCCATTTGTGGCTCCAAATAAGTTTCCCTGAGCACTTCCATCTACGCACTTTAGCTTTTGAAATCTGGCATTAACTCGGGGGGTAAATAATGGAAATGCTGGGGGTAGGCAGTCTCTCAGCCATCCTTAGGGGTAACTTGGTCCTGCTGCCACAGGGATTGACTCTGCAGCTGTGGAAGGTGGAAAGCTTTCGGCAGCACCTGTAAATCCGTGCTCGCGGACTTTCAAAGCCCGTCTCTGCCACAGGAGAACCGTGTGTAAACGGCAGCTTTTGGGATCTTGCTGTAAGAACTGGGATTTAAACCAGTTGCCCGTCATCCTCGCCAGTCCCACGCTGGCATCGTCCCTGGAGCAGAAATTGCCTACCCGTGGCCTCCACTGCCCCGGCGTGTCACCTGCCTCTCGCTAACAGAATCCCGAGAAACTGAAAGCTGCGTCACCTCTCGGGAGCAGAGGTAAGAGCAAGCTCCGGCCCTGGCACGGGAGGAGGGCGGGAGGGAGCAGCCCGGGCCCTGCCTACGCGTGGGTCACTTGTCTTTCGGCTTAGCTCAGCCTCCCAGCCCCTGGCATCGCCCTGACGGTCCCTAAGCCAGCCCCGCTACAGTAGAGCTGCTCCAAATTTTTTTTCTGACAATGGGAAATTTGTAACGTAAATTTCTACTTGAGCACTTTTTTTTTTAGGTTTGTCTTTTTTTTTTTTTTTTTTAGGAAAAAAAGGGATAGTACTTTGACTTGTAGTAGGTTGTGCCGTTAGGTCCCGAGGCAGGCAATGAAAGCTGTAATTCCAGCTGTGTCTGCACATCAGGCCAGCTGCTGTACGCCTGCCTGGCGGCCCTCCATGCCACCGCCGCCTGCTGCCGCCCACCTCCTCGCCCTGCCACAAACCTGAGGCAGATCATCTACTTAACCAAATTCAAACCCAGCCCCTTCCCTGGGGAAGCACTGCCCCTGAGCTCCTGCCGTCCTCTTCCGTCCCCCCGAGCGCCTGAGCTCCCAAACCAAAGGGGGCAGATGAGCCAGGAGGACCCCAGCCAGCACCAGCAGGTCAGGTTTTTGGTCACCCAAATCTCACCGGCTCTCCAGGTGGGCTGCTGCTAACGTTGGGGCTCGTCCTCGTTAGCTCCCGTGTGCTCTCCTCCAGTTGTTAAGGGCTTTGCCTCTTCACTTGGACTGTTAAAAGGGACTTCTTAATTATGTTTTGATGCGTCTGTATCTGTATAGCATTTCACAAGTTCCGTGGTTCCCTGCACGCTTTTGGTTTGCGTTGGCTCTGTAATTACAGCGACATACGAAGGATTCCCCAGGGCTCCAGCCTTGCCAAGGGGGCTGTGCTGGTGGCACCCCGGCTGTGTGCTGCGGGCGCACGGTGGCACTGGAGGTGGGGGCCGGGAGGTGAGGAGGGACATCTCAGTCCCTGCACCGGCATCCAACCTAACGGTCCAGCACAGTTGCTGGCACGTAGCAGTGTCGCAGGGACGGCGAGGCCTGCAGCCTCTGGAGTCCGGACGCATTAGAGCCTAAAGAGAGCTGGGCTCCCTCATGGACACACGCCGCGTTTTCGAGCGTCTGCGCATCTTTTCCTGATTGCCTGCTGTTGAGCCCTCGTTTCGAGGAGCGCTGGGCTCTCCGCTGCACGCCAGCAACAGCTCTTCCAGACTTCCTTGATTGTGTCTGTGCCTGTTGCTCGGTGCTCGCGCGATGAAATGGAAGGCAGCAAGAGTGACGGAGATTAAATGAGCAGCGAGAGGAACCTGAGCTGAATTTTGGGAGGGTAATTAGTGGTGCCAGTGGCTCCGAGCAGAGTAAGGGGTTTTGCTTTCTTCTATTATCCGCGTGGCACTGGGGGAATGCCCGGCAACTCCCTCCTGATCCTTCTCTAATTAAAAGGTTTCTCTGGGTAAGGACTGGAATATATGAAGAAGCGATAAATTAAACGCTGCGAGTTCCCCGCTCTGTGCTCGTGCTGCGGCAGGAAATAGATCCTGCGTCTCGCAGTGAGACCAGCGAAGAAACTGCTCCTTTCCCATCGCGAACGGGAGCTCGCGGCGCTTCCAGCAGCGGCCGGCTTCCCTCCGCAGGCGAGGAGGCAGCCACCGTGTTTGCTGTGCCCGGGCACCGGCGGCAGTGCCCAGCGGTGGCGCACGGGCCGTGGGGTGCAGAAGCTATCCCCTGAGCAAAGGCAAAGTGAACGCGCCGAGTGTGGCAGAGCTCTGCTGGCATCGGTCCAGGAGAGGAAAGGGGAGGAATTGCCTCCTTCCAGCAGGCGGAGAGCAATAGTGGAGCTGCTTAAAGCAGTTGCCGCGGCCCCGGGGCTGCACTGGCCTCCTTCTCTGTGCGCAGGGTGGGAAGGGCAGCTTTTCGGCCCGACTGCTACAGCTCAGGCCTCGACCTGACACCCTCCCCGCGCACCCCTCGCGGCGGGCCGGACAGGCGGGGTGGGTAGCGGGGAGGAGGCTGGCGGCCCAGAAGGATGGAGCGGAGAGAAATTGCCACCCTGCCACCCCCGGGGTACCGCAGCCCTGCGGGGACAGCCCCAGGGGGACATCCAGGGGGTATAATGCGGAGACATAACCCTCTGCTCCCAGCTGACCTCCTCGGCGCTGGGCAAATAACTAGTGCACTAAAGCAAATCACACACAGACCAAAAAGGAAATGCTTCAGGTTGATCCTAAGGGATTTTTTGGTAAGTTTTCTCTGAAACATCAATATTTTATTATTTTCTTTTTTGAAGGCTTGCTTCGAATGAAATGGAAAAGGGAGGCTGTTTTCCTGTGGCCTGGAGTCAGTGTTTAAAAAATGTAGTTGTAAGTGAAAAATAATTTAAAAATAAAATTAAAAGCTGCCCCTCAATGCTAAAAGAATGTCAAAATGGAATTTCTTAGGTCGAAAGATCAGGTTTTTAATCTGACTGAAACAAGTCAACAGTTCAATAGCATTTCAAAATACTTGAGTGAATCCAAATCTGTGCGTTCTAGAGAAAAAGCTTTCTTTCCAAAAAAGTTCAATAAGCTCTCCATAGGCATCACCTCCTGGTCTGTCCTTGCAGTAGGAGGGATGGTTTGTTCCTATCCTTCTGATGGATTTTTTTTTTATTTATTTTAATAAGTAAAACTCATGCATAGTGTAAACACACCAAAAAGCACACGCCCTATTGAGTTTTCAGAGATAAGTATTTTAAATCCAGCCTTTCCCGAAGCTCCAGACATGCATTATTTACAATGGAGAACAGTAATGTAACAAAGCTGTATTATATTAAAATTATTCCATATAAAATATTACAATTATAATTCTTTTGTAGCTTGACTTAAGGTGCACAATGTATATAAAACAATATGAATTATTTTTTGTTACAAAAAATTATTCAGCGTGGGCTCTGTGTATTACAGTTATTAATCTTTCTATTTAAATGCAAATTTTTCCTTTCAACTGAGAGCTAAAGATACTTTTCATACAACTAATAAAACACAACTTTGATCTTCTGATCCCCCATCAGGGAGATGGCTTTCTCCGTTGTGTTTGGGATGTCTCTGCCAGAACGTGGTGTTCCTTTACAGCAAGGATGCTTTCTTCATAAATACATTGAAAACTATTCCCTGTTAAAAATGAAATATTCATTTGTACAGGAAGGTGTGACTTGGCCAATCCTTAGTTGCTTTGTTTGCGTGATAAGAGAAAAGAGCTGAAAAGAGCGGTGTCCTTTGTGCGGGCACGAGCCGTGCCTGCCACGTAGGGGGGTAATGTATCCTCGGAAGACCTTGCTTTGCGTCCTAGTGCCTTTGCTGCTATGAGAAACTTTGAATCAAAATTTCTTTGAGCAGGGTGGCCTCAGCTCAGGTGGGAGCCGGTAGGGTGGCTCTGTCAGGAGAGGTGGGTGGGGTGATCAGAAGTGTTTCATCCACCCACGAAGCAATGGTTGAAGAAATGTCAGGCTTCCCGATCACCAAAGTGTCTGAGCTGGTAAGAAACTTCAGAAAGCTTCATGTCAGCCCCAAAATACTCTATCCCCAGAAGCTCAAGGGACGTGGAAGCAGTTTGGTCTGCATAAGCGTCAGAGACTCTGTCTAAACCCTCGCTCTCTTCCCACCTGCAGAGGGAGTGGAAGCGAGCCCGTTGGACTAGGAGGAGCCTTCCCGTGTCTGATCCCCCGGAGCTGCCCGCAGCGGTGTTTTTGCAGGTCTCGCCGTACGTGGAAGAATGTGACAGTGGTCAAGGGGAGAGGTAACTCCGAGCTATCTGGCAGCTTGCAACCTGAAGCAGAAATCAAAGTTGTTTATGTGATTTCAGGCTAATTTCTGTCAATTCTTGTTCTGACAACTACTACTGTTACCCTGAGCAACCCCAAGGACAGCTTCCTTAATAACGTTTATAGTGTTGGGTTTTAGTTACCAGTATTTGCAGCGGAAGCTGAAAACCACACTGCACCTCCATCTTTCATCCTTGCATGAGCACAGACTTCCCATTCCACCTCTCGAGAAACGCCATCTCCTGCTGGTGGAAAGCTTTCCGATGGTTTCCCAGGCCCTGTGTTGGCCGGCAGAGCGTGTTGTCCTCTGTTTGCTGGCCACCGCTCCGTCTCCCTTGTTAGTTTTGGTCTGACTAACCCTAGGCTGGTGCTTGGCTGCTTCAGCCAGTGGAAACGCGGATAATTGAAAAGGCTAAAGCAGCGAGCAGTGTTATAATTAACTGGCCATATTAGGCATTTTACAATTCTGACACCTCGCAAGAGTGGAAGTTTAATGAGAATGGAGAGAGGCTCAAAACCAATCCATTTTCCCAGTAACGATTGTAATGAAGGTGTGAAATGATGCACAGCTAGCTAAACCTGTCTGTAATAGCCTCTCTGTTATAACGTAGTGATCTGACAGACTTTAGAAAAAACAATACAGTGTTCATGTATGTGTATATAAAATATATAAAAGATATATTTCCTTACAGTGCTAATGTAATGTATAGTACAGCTTGATTAGATATGCCATGTGTGGGTCAGGAGCCAAAATGTGTACAGAACTGATCTTTGAAAGAAAAAACTCATTTGCAACGTACACCCAAGGAATGCCCCGTAGACACCTTTCCCAGAAAGGATGTTCAAGGGGAGCGCCCGGGGCTGTGAATGCCCACGCCACGGCCGGCTCTCGTACGGCACGAAGTACTCCTGCGACCCACGTGCACCAGCACAACCTGCTCACTACAGCCCTAGCACGAAACTGAGGAATTCCTGGCGGATCTGCCACGGAGGGGGAGACAGTTAGCATAAAGGTATTTTCTTACTATTTTCTTCAGAAGAGGCTGTGTCTCTGATTATTAATTTAAAACTCAGTGGAAGCAACGGTAAACAGAGTGTACTGTGCAGAGCGAAACCCTGCAGTCTGTCGCCGCGACTGCATCTCTTTGCCTTCATTTGCAAATAACGCATCAGATTAGGGTGGGTGCAGAGGGAACAGGAAGGAGGATGGCACATGCCATGCGGTTTCTGGCGGGCGCGAGCAGCCCTCTGAGGCTAAGTTTGGAAAAGGATGCCTTCCTGTGGGACTTTGTGTCCCCCGGACTTCTTCATCGGGTGTTACCTTCCAGCCCCGCAGGGTTTTACTGTCGGCTGGCGAGGAGCTGGGTGCCTGTGTAACCCGCCGCCCCGCAGGAGCAGATGGGCTGTGCCTCCTGCAGCACCAGCTGGTGCCCAGCGTGGGCGGGGGGTCGCTTCTGCCCGTGACATGTCCCAGAGCTGCCCAGGGCACAGAGCGCCGAGGGCTGCTCCAGGTGGGGTGCGCTCCAAGGGGCAGGTCTCATTCTGAGCGGGTAACTTTGTCTGCCTAGGGGCCCTTTGCCACCCGATGTCACCTTTGCTCTGCAGCTGTCGGCGTCCTCCCACGGTGGGAACACGAGTCCGCTGCCGCCTCTGCCTTTGCGGCAGCCGGGCTGAGCGGGGGCGGAGGGCCAGACCTGCGGCTGCTCAGAGGTCTGATGTTTCCTGTGCTGGAGCTTAAATGCGTCGGTGTGGTTTATGGCGGACACGCGTGGAGGACGGTTTCCATCCTGTGCAGCTCTCGTTCCAGTTTCATCCCAAAGAGAACTTTTCCTGGCTGACCTGAATTACCTTTTGCCTTTTTGAATGTATAATCTGTATGTCTGATATAAATGCCAAGCACATAGATGAGGAATAAAAATGCGGATAAACACGTTGTTAATTGTAATCATTATGTAAATAGCTGATCCCATAAATTCCAGCTCACGTAATTAATTTTGCAGTTTCCTTTGCTTGTCAGGACTTGCATGAATATGGCTGCGCTTTCGCGTAGCTGCTTGCGGGATAGAGCCTTGATTTCTAAGCTACATGTGTTTTGCATGTGGCATATGGTGAGGGCTCGTGAGGCATAATTGTGGAGCATTGCTGTTCAGCTCTCCTGCGGGGAGTATCGCATCCTGGAGGGTGACTCCTTTCAGTAACATCGAGATCCTGTAGGAAAGGAGCTTCCTTTAAAGATCTCAGCCATATGATTTATGGTAAATAACACTCGTATTTCCATACTGCGTGTTTCTGTTGTAGAGGCTTGCCCTTGTTGGTGCTCGAATTTGTTTTTGTTTAGCGTGTCACAGGACTTGGAGCAATACGGCTTGGGCAGAATGTGTGGGAAGACTATGTAAACACTGTGCAAGCTTTCTATATACTCGCTGCGTCCTCTCCAGTGCATTTAAATGATCCAGCTATGCAGTTAAAGCACACCCATTAACACAAGTTAATACAAAGACATGGTTATTTTATGGCAGCACTTAAGTTACATTTTCATAAAGAGAACAAGAGGATCCCCTGAGACACTGTTGTACAAATAACGAAGAACAGAAGCTCAATTAGTGAAAGCACAGAAGTGAAAAGTGAGACAAGAACCATGTAGAGTATAATTCAGTAGGTATATTAGTTTGCATAATATACTGTTTCTTATACATTAAAAGGCTGCATCGAGGAATGAATTAGCTGCTTTTACAGTGGCAGACATTTGTAGTGTTCTGACTCGAGACAGGAAAAGTCGATTCCTTAATTCTAAATTGATGGACGTGTCACTTTAATACTTTCATTTACTTTTTTCATTACAGGAAGAGCAGAAATTGTCCGGAATTATTTTTTCATTTTGTGCTCCCCTGAGACTCCAACAACCACCGGTGATATTTTTTGTCTGTATGATTTTAGATGAATATTTTCCAAGTGACGACGTATGGAAGCATGAGCCTCAACAGTTGGCCAGAAAGTAAAGAAAGAAAGAATTGAGTTTATGGAAGTAAACCCAATCCCTATTCTTTTTCCTTAGAAGCCACCAGCGTGTTTCCAGCAAGGTGAGACGACATAACAAAATGCTGCACTCTGGCCCGTGCCTGCGGAGCTCTTTGGTAATGTGACTTCTGAGGCCCTTTGTGACTTTCCTGGAACAAAGCCGTGGTTTCCTTTCTGATCTCCAGAGAGAGCCTGAGGGCCAGCGGGGCCGTGTGCGGTGTGTGCGCTGTGGGGTTTGCACCGGGTTCAGGGACTCGAGCGCCTGATTTTGTGCAGCTTCGCATGCTTTAATCCCGCTCTCGTGGTAGTTCTCTCTCGGGGACTGCCGAGTCTCTGTACCGGCCAGTGGTCTCAGGAGGGAACTGCGTCTGTACAGAATCCTGGGAATAATCCCAGGGAAAATGGTTGCTAAGAAAAAATGAAATTAGCGGCGTGCATGTCATTTCCATCAAAAGCGCTTCCCAATTAATTGGTTCAAAGTGGTTGTTGTTGGTAACCTTCTTCTGTCAATCACTGTTCTCATGTATTTATATAGGGCTTAGTGATGAAACTACTTTGAAACAAGTGTGAAAATATGTATTTTGCAAATTAAATTACTCTTTGCCAGCTAAAAAGGAAAACCGAGGAGAATACTGACTCGGGCAGAAATAGGGTCTGTAAAGGAACTGTCAGCACCAGCTTTTGGGCTGGGGGAATGTGTGGGGCAATGAGATTCAGTTCAATTCAGTGGAGTTTGGCTGCAACCTCCACCTCAGCCTGCTGCCGCCCTGGGAAGAGAGAAGATATTTTCAGAGCAAAGGTTGCCTTATAAAGCGACTTGGAAGCATGCATGGACGTGTCTGTTTCTGAAACAGCCGTTTGTTTCTCAATTACTGTTATGTTCTTATGTGGAATTGGAAATTACAGAGTTCCTTTGACCCCTTAAGTCATTGTTATATTATTTAATGATTCAGAACTCGACTCGCTATTTTTTCTCTCACCGAAGATTGACAGCACATTGCCGCTGCTACAAAGTTGCCGTGAGTCAGGGTTTGGTACGGGTTTGTTTTGGTTTGGGTTCGTACACAATTTTAGCATTTTTATTAGTATTTTGCCAATGTTAGCATTGGGTTTGCAGGCACAAGAACACGGTCCTACTCTCTTTTTGAACGATGACTACAACGGCTCCCTGTGCAGGCAAACCCAGAAAGCAGTCCTGAAACTTCCTTTCAAAATGGTATATACTGCACGACTGATGACGGCCCCCAGAAGTGAAGCAATACGGGCCGCGTTGCTTCATTTAATAGTGCGAGATCCTCACAATGTGTTTCAGTTTCTATTTTTCTAGAGATAGGAATCTTTAAATACTGAAGGAGCATACAGTGTACAAGCATTGTATTGACATTTTTCTATGCTCTCATAACCATGGATTCATCTGCTTGTCCTTATGCTAGCAATTTGATTTTAATCCAGGGCAATAATGAAAAAGTGCCTTACTGGCGAAAAACAGACTCTTCATACCCTGTGTTCCTGATATTTTTAAGGAATTGAATTGCATTTTCTGTTGACAATAACAGAGTATCTTTAGGTCTTCCGTGAACATCTATGAACAACAAAAATAGGTGTGCTAATGTATTGTCAGACAGAGGAAAGTAAACTGTTTGTAGCTCTTGTATTCAGAGGCGGACCCGGATCCCCTCGCTGTGACATCGTTACTCTACAATTTCCCGCTAGGAACTCGAGCAGCTCCTGGGGCGCAGGAAGGCGCTTCTGCATACGCTTATCTTCAGCTGGGAGCCCTGCCCTGCTTGGGACAGGGCATCCTATCCTATCCTATCCTATCCTACCCTATCCTACCCTACCCTACCCTACCCTATCCTATCCTATCCTATCCTATCCTATCCTATCCTATCCTATCCTATCCTATCCTATCCTATCCTATCCTATCCTATCCTACCCTATCCTATCCTACCCTATCCTGTCCTACCCTATCCTGTCCTACCCTATCCTACCCTATCCTGTCCTATCCTATCCTATCCTATCCTATCCTATCCTATCCTATCCTATCCTATCCTATCCTATCCTATCCTACCCTATCCTGTCCTACCCTATCCTGTCCTGTCCTATCCTATCCTATCCTATCCTACCCTATCCTATCCTATCCTACCCTATCCTACCCTATCCTATCCTACCCTATCCTATCCTACCCTATCCTGTCCTACCCTATCCTACCCTATCCTGTCCTGTCCTATCCTATCCTATCCTATCCTACCCTATCCTACCCTATCCTACCCTATCCTATCCTATCCTATCCTATCCTATCCTATCCTATCCTATCCTATCCTATCCTATCCTATCCTATCCTATCCTAAATATGTTTGCCAGCCTGTAGAGGTGGGTGAGGGTGCGGGGCTGGGCTGAGGCTCAGGGCACAGCTGAGCGAGGCTGTGGGCCGCTGTTGGGGTGCCGAGCAGGGACGGCTGTTCCTGCTGGGTAGCCAGAGCCCAGGCCGGGCACACCTCCCCGCGCTGCGGAGAGAGATTTTAACTGACAACAGCGGGAGTCCCTGCCGATGCTGAAAACCAGCCTCGGGGTTTTTTAGGAGCAGGTTGTCGGTGCGGGCATTTGCCTTATGCAGTCCAGGTGCCCGTTGCTGGTCGCAGCAGGTACCGGCGCGGTGGCTCCCAGCCGGAGCACCCCAGGGGCAGAGGGGAGGCTGACTCTGGTGCCGGGCAGGGAAGGTGCAGCCCGTGGGGCTGCAGAGCGTGGTGCGGCGTAGACAGGGAAAGAGCATTCAGCAAAGGCGCCCTGGGAAATTCGCCTCAAACTCCCTCCTCAGCCCTGTCCTCGCGGCAGACCTGGCTTCTCCTAGGGGTCTGGGTGTGAATGCTCTGGGGCGGTGGGATCTCCCCAGCCCCGGTCCCCTCCAGGGAACGGAGGTACAGTCCGGAGGCGGTTCAGTTGCAGCTTTTCATGGCCACAATACAACTGTAGCCACAGATTTGTTTAAATCTGGGAACACTCCAAAATCTACAGATATTTGGATCTGACAGCAGACTTGAGTAAGTGCTCGAGAGTGTTGTAAAAGCAGAACAATTTGGATTCCATTTTTTAATAGTTTAATCTCTTTATATGTACATACAGTGCTCAAAAATCCTCCAAGATGGAGCACAGTATGAGATTTATTTCTCTTAGTTATTTTATTCTAAACTCTTGCAAAGAGTCGTCTATTACAGTTTTGAGCTTTATTAAAAAAAATCCTAGGGGAAATGCGTACTATTCTTTATTAAACTACATAGGACATATTCCTAAGAGTTGCTCACACTCCTCCCACACACACCTTCCCACATGTGAGGTAAATTAAGAATGTCACTATCTTTAATGCCAGAAGTATTTCCATCTTCCGCTGCAAATATGCAGTGATGCATCTCGAATAGCACTGTCAGGGGAAGAAATCTTCACATGAACAGGATTCAGCTATTTGTGTTCCCTTTCAACATGCACTTTTAGTATTTTATCCACAGGGGATATTTTCTTCAGTGGGATCATGTTGGCTGCAGGTAAATAGAGAAAGAAAACTCTTGTTTCCATATATCTAAATTTGTTCCGAGTCCTGCCCCTCGGCCGCTCGCTCTGACAGCCTGTGCCCGGTTCAGAGCCTTGCGAAGCTGTAGGGGATGGCGGCTGAAGGGCATTGCGCTTTCTCATGGCCTGCAGGGTGCTGGGTCACGTCCCGCGCGTGGCGCTGGTGCTGAGCGAGCCTTCACCTCCTGGCTCTGAGCAAAGCTGCTGGCTCCAGTGGGGAAGCAGACAGGAGCGGAGACTCGAGAACCGATCTTGTGTCTGCGCTTGTGCCTCTGTGACTAATTGCTCTGAAATTTGCACGTGTAATAGCTTTCACTTTTCCTAATGCCTCTTACTAGGTTAGCATTTAAAAAGGATGTATTTTCCTGTCGTTAAAAGCGCTAGATGCAAACGGGAAAGCAGATAGATATGCATTGCTTAATAATTAAAATAGAAGCACAAATTTCGGGGAGTGCGGTCAGGCTCCAAAGAGTGCCTGATCCCACGTCCGATGCGCAGTACTGTAGCAGGAAATGCGCCCACTGCGCCACTCCTCTATGGGAACGTACAGATTAGAAATTTCAAGGCTTGTTGAACACTGTGAATTTCCACCGTGGATCAGCACAAAGTTATTCGGCACAGGAGGTTCTGTAACTGTGATACATTGGGGAAGTTCATACTGTGCAATGGCCCTCAAACTCACCCTTCCTCCGCCAGTATGCAGTGCTAAGGCGTCTTTAATATAAAGCAGGTAGGATACTGGCTGACTGGAGCAGGTTTTTTGTCTCTTGCTGCCTTTTCATTATTCATCTTAGGATCGTCTTCTTTGCTATTTATATTCAGCATAAATAATAAGTAAACCAGGGGACGGAGGTGTGATGGTGTGAATGTGAAGAAAAACTCCCCATCCCTGACGTGGCAAAGCTGCAAAGTAGGCAGGGCTGGGGCGGTCCTCAGTCTGAGGAAACGTGGTGCCTTGCATCCGCTTGCTGGAGCGCAGGAGGACATTAGCATGCAAGCACTACGCTTAAGTGGCCAGAATGTAGTGATTAAAGTGCTCTTGCTGTGTGAGCTTGGGCCTCTTGCCCTTTCTGTTCCTTAATTAATTTCCTCTATCATTTATGTATTAATAAAAACAAATTACCTGCTTGATGGGAGGTGAGAGGTTTTATTCCTTTATGTTTGCAAACAGCTTTGAGATCGGAGAAAGGAAGGAAGAGGCTAGAGAAGTGTGAAGCCTGTATGTAGTGCATGAATGATATATGACAAGGTTTTATTCCGTGGCAGTCTGGTAATTTGGCATAGGAGTAAGCCTTTTTCCTTTTCTGCTGTCGAAGTTTCTTTTCCTGACATTGTCAAATGAGGCACAGCTTTTGCCTCTAGTGTAATATGTAAATGAATGGAAGTATGGCTACTTTGATTTTGGGTCCATCAGCGTCTTTGTTTCAGCCTTCTGTCTTTCCTGAGCATTTATGGGGAAGGGCATTGCCCAGTGACTGTGGAGCCATCTGCAAGTAGGTCACCCGTTTGAAGCCAGTGCTGGGATTTAAAATTGCTGCTGTGTCCCATCTGTATGGAACGAATATGGCTTTATCTGCTGGAGCGATGCTCTACTTTCTGCTATTACCAGTAGAGTAGCAGCTGCAGAGGGTGTCGTGGGTGGGACAGAGGTGTAGAGGAAGGACGTTTCCAGGTAGAGATGTAAAGTTGGTTGGTCTCTACTGTCACAAATTGCATCTTGCACCGGCGTTCAGATTTTTAATGTCTTTCTCTGAAAACAAACCTGATCAAGGTCTTGCAGCCTAGCAAACCAACACGCAGTTGTGCTGGCCTGAGGCTGCCTATATGTTGTCGGTAGTTCAGCGAAGGCTGATGCGTGCCCATGAAAGGCAGAAAAGTGCTATCAGTGGATGCTCTTGATGTCTTTTCTCCTGGTGAGTAATGCAAACAAACACGACATTCCTTCCTACCTGTGCAAACCAGTCTCGGGGTGGAAGCAACATTAAAAGCCAGCACATCTTCTCTTGTAATGTCTAATAGCAACATCTAATTCTGGATTTTCAAAGCTATTCCCCTTAAGGTTATCCTGTGATATGGAGCATGTTTGTGCACAGGCAGCGCCGCGAGAGCAGCTCGGAGTGCTTCAGTATGCAGCGAGTTCCTCGGCTGGGGTTCCCCTCGGAGTTCCTCAGCAGGCACTAAGGATGTGTCATCCTTTGAGTCATCTCTTTTAAAGCAGCTTTCTTCCATGAAAGCTATCTTCGTTTTGACTCCAAAAACTTTACACAGAACACTGCATTTCACAGTCCTTTGACACAGGTTTGTGCAGGGGGAGCAGCTGGGGGGTGAGAAGATGCGAGCTGCCTTTGGGGCCGTGCATACATTCGACCCCTTATGTATGTCATGCCTTTTTCATCAGCAGTTTTCCTTGTCCCCTTCCCCAGTTTGCTTCTCCCAGGGATTTTTAGAAATGGTTGATGCCCTCTTGGACTGAGCTGTGCGGGATGGGGAGATTAAGTTGCTCTTGGGTGTTTGCAGTTTGTCTCTTATAAATCCGACCTCAGAGGACATGTCTTGCCCCATCTCCCATCTTGAATCCAAGCTCAGGTGTCCCGTTCCCTTCTCTTGAACGCTCAGGGTTTACGTTTCTCTTGTGCTTGTGACCTAGATTCGCCCGGGGGCAGAAGCCATTGTGGGGCGATTTCTGCATTTGCAGTGTGAGTGGCCCCAGCCCTCCCACAGCAGCCTCCCCTCATTCTGGGCGGAGATTTCCGTGCCGCAGAGTGGGGTTTCAGCAGCTGGCATTGAAACACTCCTGGAGGCTCCTGCTGACCTACAGCCCGGCTCCCTGCGGGCGGGGGGAGTCTTGCACTCTGCCCCCGAGCATTTGGGGCCAGGCCCCCAGGCAGCCCGAAGTGGTGGGCTCTCGTCACCCAGCCCGCCAGAGCCGGCGTCCGGTTACCGGCGTGTGTAAAGTCTTCCCACTGACAAGGCCATCCGTGCTGTTCCAGGAATGTTGAGCTGATTGCGCAAAAGGTGAACCTCCAGTAGTACAGCAACGATTGATTCAGCCTCGGGCCCTGCACAGCAGAGAGCAGCTCATGAAAACCGAAGAGGAGGTGTGTGGCTGCAGACCCTTAATCCAGCTAAAATACCACGATGCCTGACCTCATTAGAAAAAAGCCACAAAACCCATCTCCCTGGATTGTTTCTTGCTGTGTCCAGTGAAATACTGGGAGCTTGGCCAACCAGCCAGGTATTCCTCCCTCTCCTGCAGAATGCTGCGGTTTCCTCTCCACCTTGGAAACGCTCATAGACCCTGTAAGCTCACGGGGATGAAAACTAGTGACTTTTACACTTTAATTAATACGTAGATGTAATGTGATTGCAGCCACAAGGATGAAAGCTGATACAGGGCTTGTAGGGCGAGGGAGTAAGGCCAACTAGCATGTAGGGTCCTATCAGAGGCCAGGAGCATTTGTAAGCTGGTCATCAGTGTTTCCCTTAGATACTAATTTTACGGGGAAGTTAATGCGTGGCCACTGCACAGTCGCAGGGCTGCCTGCCCATAGTCTGGGCTGGCCCTGACACGACCCTCCCTCTCCCAGCGAGTCTGGTCCACTGCAGAGCGTAAGTCTAGATTAAACCCAGGGTGGGATGCACTTTGCATGTGGCGGTGTCACGCCTTTGCTTTCAACACCTATCAGCTTCCCTAGCATATACGAGTCTCTGCGTCTAACCGCAGGCAGCTCTCGCTCCAGGCCTGACTGTGCGCGTGCTGAGCTTTCTGCACTGGTGTTTGAAATTCGTGTATGGGAAAAGTGGAGGAATACCGGCATTTCCATGCATGTGGCTTAGTTCTTCACAGCGGAAGTCTTCATGGCTGAAGTGGTCCTCCAAGGTGGCTTGGTCTCTACAGAGGTACCTCTTCAGCGGAGGGAGCAGGGTGCTGTGTCCCGGCACCGTCTTCTTTCTCTCGCCCCTCTCAGCTCAGCACAGGCAGGTGGTCCAGGCGGTGCAGAGTAATCTTCCCTTTCACAGCTGCACTGCAGGCAGGGGACTGGGGGGACGGGGGATTTGGTTGGCATTTGTGGGCTGGCGATGACTAATGTTTCCCTGTCGCTTGCCCATCACTGCTTGTATCAACCAGGAGCGTCGGAGCAGCTTGGTGTGGACCGGCTGAGCGTCGTCAGCGATTTGTCGTGGTCATTAGCGCGGTGTGAAGCGCCACGTCTGCAGGCTCCCGCTGGCGTGTGGCGCCACGGGGTGCTGCCTGCAGGGCCTGCGGACCCCTCCGGGACACCCACACGCAGCGGCTCCCATCTGTACCGTTCACTGTTAAATGTCAATATGAGCCTATTAGAGAGAGGCCGGGGAAGCGGGAGCGGCAGCTCAGCGGGCAGTGACGGATCGTACGCTGGAGAATGATTGATTTACTTATTTAGGGCTCCGTTCAGCAAAGATTCGGATCCGTGGGGCTTGGGCTTAATGCAAGTTGGGGAGATGAGGCTGTTTGGGCAGCCTCTGGAGTAAACCACCAGTACTTCGGGCCTTTCACAGCGTTTGTCTAACCCTCTGTGCAGAGCTAGGGCCGGCCCCACTGCCAGCGGGGAGCCCCTCGGCCTCCTCCAGTCTCAGCCACCACTGGAGTTTCAGATGCTGCAGGAGTTTTGGAAACGCCGGTCTGGGGGGGCCCTGGGCCCAGCCCAAGCCTTGCGGCAGCAGCACCGGGCCGGGGCGGCCTCTCCTGTCGGGGGATGCTCAGTTGCTTTCCAGCCTTTGCTTTGCTGCAGCGCGCTGAAGGCAGGAGAGTTGCAGCGTGGGCTTTGTGAACAAGAAGGACCATCCTGGAGCGGCGAGGCCCTGGGGTAGGGTCGTCCTGGGGCCGCTTTGCCAGTGACCATAACCATCTCACCCATTTGGGAGATGTTTCTTGTGAAATGCCTGCTGGCACGCCCCACCACTAACTGGGACAGAAAGATGCAAGCTGACGCCGCGCGCTGCAAACCTCTGCTGTGCTGTAGCCCAGGCTCTACGCTCGGGCTTTGCCTTCTGGGTCCAGAGCACGCGTCTGTCCTGGTCCGTCTGGGTAGGAATTGCCAGGCGTAATCAAACCAGTGATTCATGCGCTGTGGGAGCCCGTCTCAGGGCCCGGCAGCACCAGCGCTCCCAGGGAGGTGCGAAGGGGCCCTGACACGCTGCCCCACCATAGCCCCGGGGAGGCGTCGCTCCCCGGCAGCGGGGTTTGGCCTGGAGCATCAGCCTTCTCTCAAGTGAAAATACAGCAAAGCACAGTTGCAAGAGCACAGAGATTGTAAGGAAAAGGTCTAAAAAGGTCTCCCTAATTAAACTGCTACCTGAGGAGGGCAGCAGCTCTTCCTTATAGCTGCACGTGGCTTTCCTACAAGAGTTAGAGCTATCTCCCTCCTCCTCCGGACAGGTCTTTGGCTGACAGCAGCAGTTTTGATGGGACTACTAGTTCTCCTGCATGTCTCCACTCTACCAGGACTCCCTTTATTTTAATTACTTCCACTGTGCCCATTTACCACTAAATTTTCTGCGATGGTTTCTTGGCTGCAGCTGCCAATCGGAATACTCTATGACTTGGAAAAAAAAAAAAATCAAACATCTATTGAAAGTAGCCAAGTTGCTAATGGAGACAGATCAAGTGTGATGTGCATCACCTGAGGGCTGAGCACTCAGGAGGGAGACCAGGAGGAAGCACTCACCTACTTAAGAGCAGGATGCAAAGAGCTCCCCACTGGAGGATGCTCTGGCTGCCTGTGAGAGGTATCTGCAGCTCGGCCGGGTGCTTGCTAATATCCCATTCATTGGGCAGGTAGTACAGTAGAAAAATTAATGGGAATAAGGCAGAAAAGCTGGAAATTTAGGGTGTTATCTGCAAAGTGCAGGTGGAAGAAATGTGTTCTCTCTTAAAGACTTCCCACAGGTTTAAGTCCCTTTGTGTCTTTTCTCCTAACGTCAGTGCTTAAAAATAGGATGGAAGAAGGAATATAACCTTTTTGCGGGTGTTAAGCTGGCAGCTAGTTCATGCCTGCTAATTATTGTATTAAGTACCTCAGAAGACATCTGTTTTATGGATGTGCAACTCCTCTCTGGAAACAGGAAAACTGGGAATCTCTTGTCTCTTTTACTTCTTAGGAGGCACAGAGACCTGCAATACCTTAGCTTAGGGTAATGAGTCTCTCGTATCTGCACTTACCCACCAGGTAACAGCAGGTCAACTGGGCTCCTGGTAGGGTTGGGGAGGCTTAAATGAGGACAAGCAAGTTCTCTAATGATCCCTGCTTCACTCCTGGAGGAGGCTCATCTAGGGTAATGCTGTCCCCTGCTGAGTGACCACCATCCTCCTTTATTTCCAAATCTGCTTCTTGTACTTCCGTGGTTAAGAAGAATTTAAGGCTGTTAGCAAAAGGCGGTGTGCTGTTTGGGAAAGGTTTGGCTCTGTGTTGTGCTTCCTTCTGGTGCTGGTCTGAGCTGCTGAAATATCCAAACATGTTTTTTTTTTTATGGTGGCGAGTCATAGGTATGTTTGTTTGTGGTCCACGCTGGAGTTGCCAAACCTGTGTGCAGTTGTGCTAGGATGCTGTCCCTTCTGCTCCTGATATCTGGGCATTCGATGCTTCCAGTTCTCAGGATGTTCCTTTTTTTTAAAAAAAAAGCAAAAACGACATAAAATCCACTCCCCAAAACAACCCTGAAATCTGGAAACAAATTACTAGTTGCCACTCTAATTTCACTAGTGTAGCACGCGTGATCGTAATAAACAACCCATGTCCTGAGGAACTTGTAGTGGTTGTGGACTGGAGAAGGGTGGCTTCGGAGGGGGCAGGGACCTGCCCGGCAGTGGGTGAGGCAGCGCTGGAAAATGGTCCTCAAGCTCTTCAGATCCACAGGCCTCCCCTATAAGCCTGTGTTTCAAATACAAAGCAATGATGTATTTTGTATGATATCTAACCTATTGTATCTAATGTTTGAGAACATCTGTGGGAAGGGACTCTGCATTTGGTAGCTGTTTGGGTTTGCTGCCTGCTGGAGCGGAGTCTGCTCGTTGCCTACGAGGTGCCGTTCTGCGCTGGCTGGTGGGAACATGCCGCTGCTTTTGCCATGCATCTGACTTTAAGTTCAAAAGTTACTGGGTTTGGGGAGTGGTGTGGCTGGCTGGGTGGTTGTGATGGGCACGGGGAGCAGGAGAGAGGGCTGGGGTCCAGCAGTGGGAGTGCAGCGAGGCAAGCCTGGGTTCAGACCTACTGGCTGAGCTGCAGGATAGACCTTGCAGGGACATGTTAAAGGCAAGGGAAATGGTGACATGGGGACACTGCTGTCTCTCAGGGATTCCTGCCTCTTCCTCCACCAGCGTCTGTTGGGTAAGTGGTTTCTTCCAACTTGGTGCCTTCCTTAGTGTGATGAGGATCGCTGTGGACTGAACTGCTGTTCTGTGAAAGCGTGCTCTCTGAAGCCCTCTGTGGAGCTCAGTGACCCGAGGAACTACATAACTGAAGAAGGTGGTGCTTCTCTGCAAAGCTACACAGTCCCCTCCTGTCAACGCTTTTGGAGAGTTAGCTTGGTTTTCAGTTCAAATACATTTAGAAACCTCAGTCTGGTGAAATGGGGTTCCTCTTCTCAGTTACCTGCAAACTGAGTCTTTCTATCATGTCCTGCTCCTTTCCCACAACTGCTGTGCGCATCAGCACAGGTCTGCCAGACAGCACAAATCCCCATGGCTGTGGGCGAGACAGGCAGAGCCCATCTGTGTGGTCCTTGCTTTTTCAACAGGCTCCTCGGGCCTGATCCAGACCAGCTGAGCAGCTCTTTTCACTAGTAGCGTCAGTGGATGCCCATTGTCTCCTGCTGGCCAGGCACTGGGGAGAGGTGGTGGCACCCCATTGGCACAAGCCAATTGTCCACAAAGTACATTTGTGGTGCCCCAAGAAAAGATACCCCTTTTTCTGAAAACTGTATGAGGTGGAGCAGCGCCTTCTGTTTATAGTGCCTCTCACGAGGCTTTTTAATGTTGCTTATTTAGCAGCTTGAGAAGAGCTCACCAGCCGGCAGCACCTTCCCTTTGAGCCGAGGTCTGCGCTGTCCCTCGCCGTGGTAGGCTGGCCGCTTGCTGAGTGTGTTTTCCTTGCGGGGCAGCTGTTTTAAGGACCTGCTCCCCAGTTAGGCTGTGGAGAGATTAGCAATGTCTCTTTTCCATGCAGTGTCCTTGAACAAGCCAGAAATCCGCCCATTCAGTGTTTCAAGCAATTAAAATGATGACATGGCCATCAACCCCCACGCAACCAGTTGGCGAAAGCACTCTGCGATGGAAACTCCAGTCCTCGGTGAGTGAATTTGTATGTAGTTTGGCAGAGAACAGCCCTGCTGACTTCCCAGGCCAACACTGCTTTGTTACTCAAATGCAAACATCTAAAACCAGCATTAGGCGCTGCGAGCTGCGCCAAAGCCGACTGCTGTCATTGTATAATAAAACAGCATGTTGAGGTTTGCTATTCTAATCGGGCAGCCAGGAACCCCGGCGGACAGCAGAGCTTATGTATTGATTGCTCTTCAGATCAGAAACTGGACGGCACCGCAGGGAGCTAGTAAAGGAGGAAAACCATTTTAAATACACTGTAAATGCTCCTTTGCAGGATTAATGAGCGGGAAGCTGTAATGTGTGTTAACAGGATGCACAGAAAAGTAAAAGCTGGTAAACTTGCATGGCTTTCCCTTCCACTGGAGAATTCTGCTTCAGCAGAGATGGGGAAATACAGGCTGTAATAAATGTTGCTTTATTGCTGGGGCCTTATAGTGGAAAAGAATCTATATTCTTACACTGGAATTCTTGCGAAATTGGAAATTGTAGAAATACGGGGGGAAAATGCTCAAAAAAAAAAAAAAAAAAAAGAAAAAAAGGACGGGGGTGAGTTGCAGTTGGCAGAAATGGAAACCTTTCCTCTTGGCTGCTTATTCCTTCAGGGCTGCCTTGCAAAAGGCATGAAATGTGTGCTGTGCTCTGTCTATCTCCTGCATAGATGGGAGGGATTCACCAAGCGAAATAGCTGAAGGTGTCCAGCAGGAGACATGTTCCCCAGCTCTGTAATGGCCATGGTGCCATAAAACATCCCCCTGAGTCACCTTTCATCATGCAACATCCCATCCTCAACAGCCCGTCTAGGCGGTGTGAAAGGGCACAGATCCCGTTTATCGCGTTGCTGAGTGTTTGGGTCTTCCCCCAAAGGCTTTGCGTGGCTCTACTGTGCATTCAAAATGCCCGGGAGGGGGCTGAGACACTCCTGCACAGATGTGCAATGAAAGTATAAAGGCCCGTGCTGTCGTTTTAGGAATGTGTGCTGTTCCCGTGGTTTGCCAAACTCTTATAATTATCACAACACCTGCAGCTTGCTTGCAATTCAATCCTGGGGGCTTTTTTCCTGCTCGATCAGCTCATTTCTAGCTGCCTGTCATACGGGAGATGCCCTCTCCAGCACAGCAGTTATCGTTACCGAAGCAGCTCCCGCGAGCAGGGCGGTCGGCAGGAGGGGAGGTGCGACTGCTCCCTGCCTCCCTCGGGCATCTCGTGATCCCGGCTGAAGGAGATAGGTGACAGGCAGACAGCGATCAGTGTGTAGAAACCCGGAATTTTAGGAAGTCTGATGTCTTCACAGTGATCTGACTCCTTGTAGAATCACTTATGAGTGAAATATTAAGAAAGGTAAGTAAACCAGAAAGATGCTGCAATTTACCAGTATAACGGACTAGTATTGCACGGGAAATTAACTCGTCGGCAAAGCCCATTTTGTTTTAATGTGATATCACCCCCTCAGCTTGGTTCTCCTTTGTGTTTGCCCACCTGACACATCCAGTCTGCAATGTGAGCAGCTTGTGACAGGGGATGTTTTTCTTGTGCTTGTAAAGCCTGGGGATCCTGGGCTGTGACGTTGAAAGGGGCCTGGGTCATCTCTGGTGGAGCCAGACCTGATCCTGAGCTGCAGGACCATCACCAAGATGGATGTGTTAGATGCTGAGACTTCTTGCAGCCTCAGACACTTGCCACCCAGTGACTCTTAAGACAGTGCTGGCAGCATCCTCTGGGAGACCCACCCATGTTGGCCCACCCATGCATGGTGTCTCCTGGGCCATCTGCCTGGGAGGCAGCTGCTCCAAAACCACCCCGTGCTCAGAGATGTGCTTTCAGGACATCTTGGCAGACAAATGCAATGGGCTGGGCTGTCTCCACTGGGCTCAAATGCTTTGGTGGAGACTTGACTGCTCCATAGCTAGAGCTATCAGCTTGGCGCTGCTTGAGACATCTCCATTCGTGCTTAGACCACCAAACACTTCTGCAAGTGAGAGGGCTGTTTTTGTTACCCAACCCTTCCTTGTGGAGCGGGAGTGATTTCTTAAGCACACAGAGGTTTGTGATGCAAGTACTCGTTATCCACCTGTTTGTTACAAATGAATCACAAACTAAACTTGATGAAACAAAGCACAAAAAAGTAGATTGGTGTTTGACTCAGCTTGGCTTGATGTTTTCTCTTCTTGGGTGTTTGGTGGTTTGTTTGTTTGGGTGTTTGGGTTTTGTGTGTGTGTGTGTTTGGCAAATACTCTAGGTTTTTATCCAGCTTTGTGCTCTCCATGTCGTCCTTTTAGAGGTTTTCAGAGATCACTCCAAAGTAAGGAAGAACCACACAAAATGAGAGACAAACAGCCAAGCCGGAGGTAAAAGCAGAACAAGCATATCAGGGTGTATTCTTCTTTTGACCAAGGTCTTTTGGACCCATTTGGGGCATCTTGACAAGAAAGTTCGGTTTCTACAGCTGTGGATATTATTTTCAGGGGACTCCCCTCTGCAAAATGCTTTGTTGTAGCTGAAGACGTGAAGATCGGCATGCCTGTGGGCATTGCTGCTGAGGGTGACTTCATGTGATGGGTGGAAAAGTGAAGCAAAACTTGCAGAATAACTATGGAATAAGTTCATGTCATGGGGTATAGCAAAGCCCCAGGGCACATTTCAACTTGTTGGTTTTGGGGGGAACCTTTTTGTTAGCATCTGTCCTCGGCCTTCGGTGCCTCTGGCCATTCTCAGAAGAAATCGTCTTAGAGGCAGTTTGTCTACAGAGCCTGACTTTTAGATTATATTGTTTGTGGACTTCCATGGGCACCCAGGGGAAGGCAGCTGTTGGGAGCGGGGAGGTGGCCTAAGGAGGATGTAAGACAAACCTTATTTTTGATATATTTTTTCCTCCCATCTCACTAAAGAATTATAATGGATTCTGTGTTGGAATATGAATGGTGAAGATGGGACGTAATGGAAGGTGAGGAGCAACGTCCCTGGCTGTGCTGAAGGCTGTCTCTGCCTTTGAGAGCAGCTGCCAGCATCTGTCTGCTGCAACTTTTGGGCCACCAGCTTGGAAGGCACTGGCACAGAGGGCTCTCCTGGGGCACGTTCAGAGCCCTCGATGCCTTCTGGTGCAGCCAAGCTTTTATTTTCCTTGTTGAGAAGCCTCCCAAGGCGGCACAAGAGGGGTCTGTCTTACTGGGTGGAGAGAAGCACAAATAAAAGCAACCAGGAAAAGGAACGGAGGGTTATTTTTGGGTGGAGTCTGCACTAGCCAACAGTTTTATGTTCTCTTAAAAACCAAAACCTCACTGGAGTCGGGCCTCTGGCAGCAGAGAGCTTGCTTTGGGGAGGCTTTCTTTCTGGGTGTCTCAGCAAAATAAATATATTGGGGGCATATCTCATTCTATGGGCACAGCAACAAGCAAATAAAACCAATCAGCCCATCTCCAGGTGGCTTCTGATGCCTGTTAGTAGCAACCCACCTGCCAGGAGTGTCGCCGCTGCCCTGCTGAGAGATGAAGTGCTGACCGACCGGTGCGGGCGCAGCTCTGCGCTGATGGTGGTGTGTGTCCACCTGTCCTCCGGGCGCTACGATGGCTTGAAATAATGTAATAGTTCAGTTCGGCAGGGGTGCTGGGGGATCTCAGCTTGCTTGAGGCTTCAGGAGGTCTTAGTCCTATTCCTAAGCACTGAGCGCCTTGGAAACTCGAGTGTCTGGAGGCCAAGCCCCCCACCCTTGACATGGGTGGCGAAGCCAGCATCAGTTTCAGAGGAGACGTGTGGTTATGTTTGCCGCTGGCTTGGACCCGTCTGGGATCCAGGTGATAAAGGCTGGCTGCAGCGTCTCCTAGGTGGCTATTTTGCAGGCAGAGCATTTGTCTGGTGAAGCCAAACCTCGAGGGTCAAATCCTCCACAGACAGAAGCAGATGCAGCTGTTAGTGCTTTTGGAAAAGCCGTGCCATTCATTATGAATGGAGCATGTGTACTTGCCTGTTTCCAGGGGACACGGAGCATAAGGGTGTCCGCCTTTATACAAGATGTGAACAGGCACACGGTGAAATACAGCAATAGTTAAACGTCAATGTTCACGATCTGATTTTTGGCCGTCTTCCTGCACGACTGGTTGCAGATGTGAGTTTTTTGTGTGTGGATTTGGTGGTTGTTTTTGTTTTTTTTAAAAAAGAGAAATCTTGAAGAACAAAGAGCCTGAGAGCCCTCTGTGTGAGATCCGAAAGCTCTGCTAATCAGAAAGGAGGAGGGAATCATTTAGAAAACAGCCAAATAAAACTCAGGTGCCAATTAAAAACAAAAAAACCCTTCCACTGACATTTGGAGTGGTCTCTTGCTCCTGGAGAGGGAACAGCATCTGTGGAAGCCGTCCAAGTCGTGTATTCGAGAGTCACTTTTACTGACATTGACCTGATGGCTCAGGTCATTTGGATTTGTTGTAATTATAACGGGACTTTGATTATTCCTCTCTGCACACCATAGCAAAACCGTAAGACTTCTGGACAGTTCGCAATGGTCTTTGGCTGCAATACTGTGGTTATTTGATGGTTAATAGCAACACCACCCGTTTAGAGTTGCTTAAAGAAAAATAAAGCCTGGGCAATCAGTGAAATGAGTCTTTTACGTAGTCAGAGCAAGGCAATGTATTTTTGCTCTTTGCTGACAACAAATACAGCAGAATATGTGGAAAGCTTAAATTGTTTTACTGCTCGGGCAGCTCTTTGACAACTTGAAGCAGCACTGAGCACACATAGTCCTGGTGTCTGAGGATGAGCAAGAGCAAACTGGACAGGCGCCTGTGGCCGCGGGAGAACAAGGCTGGGCAAAGCCCAGCTCGTGGCAGTGCTGCTGGAGCCCACGGAGGCCCCGGGTGCCCTCGGGAGGAGCCTGTGCTGCCGTGCAGCACCCCGGCACGGAGAGGGGCGCTCAGCAGCCGGAGCTGGGGGTCAGGTAGGGCTCAGTGGCGCTCAGCGCAGGTTGTGAGTGTACTGCCTGGGGAAATTGGGGGTTTCCACTCGCTTTTGTGGAGAGGAGAATCCTTCCGGCAGCCTCGTTAATTGTGGTTTAAGCAGAAAGTTACTTTTCCAGAGCTTGTTTTTCTCAATTCTTTTGCCCCCTGGTTTGATGAATCTGTGTGCGATAGATCACTTAGGGGAAGGCGCGGGGATGGTGTGCCTGTGCAGCCAGGTTTTGATCCCTCCTGTCTCTTTTGCATGTATGCGATACACTTGTTTCTGAGAATTTTTTTATTATTTACTTTGTATTGCTGCACTGATGTATTTATATCATTTTATAATCAGAAGTGTCTAGAGTATTAATTACCAGAAAACCACATGAGAAAATTGGGCTTTTCTGCCAACATTCCTATGCTAATGTACCAAAAATAATCGTGTTTAAACATCACTAACTCCAAAATACATTTAAATTGGGACCATTGAAATTCGTCTCTTATTTGTGTCAAAGGCTCCAAAACACACTTTTTCTAAAATACAAAAAGTAACAGAAAAGCCTAAGGCTTCTAAAATGTCATCTCTTAAAAAATAATCTGGATTTCAGCTGGAGGTTGGTAGAGATGCAGCAAACCTTTTAGAGACTGAGCTCAGCAGCCTTAAAATCAGGTTTATAGTACTTGTATCAACAGATTGGCTACAGAAGTTCAACTTCATTATCATGGCAACGTGCTACAAATAAGTGGTGGCACAGTACCGAGAAGCTGAGGCTGTGCTATGGGCTGCCTTGAGAAGCTACAGAAAGTGAGAAGGTGGGCCCGTGTAATCTGAAATGCATTGCATTTTCCTGTGGAAAACCAGGGCAATTTTTTAAGATGCAATTTTAATCTGAACTCTTGCTTTCAGTCTTTTTAAGGATAAAAGACTTTCACTGAGGGCAGTCACGCACCACAGTGTGTTTCATTGCTGCCAAATCCAATGGTTCCTCGGGAAGGCTCTTGGCCTCAGAGGTGAGACCAAAGTGATGCTCTGCGGTCCCACTAGAAGTGGCTGATGAGCACCCGGCGTGTGGAGACCACAGCCCAGCGTGGCGGGCGGTGTTGTGGGTAGTTCATAGCCCTCGTTGGGAATGACAGGACTGGGACACGGAGGGGCCGTACTCGGCCTCTGTCCGCGAGCAGATGGTTTTCTTCTGCTCTGCTCTCTTCTGAGCAGCAAAGTGGCAGGGAGCAGGGGCTGGCACAGCCCTGGGCTGTGCTCTAAGGCTTGGGGACGTCTGACGAGATGCATTATACTTTCCAAGTCATTCTCACTTCCCTGTGCTTTTACTTCCCCTCTGCATTTTTATCTCGTACAGCAGCAGCTGTCTGCTCTCGCTGTCTGCCTTCCAAGGATCTCCAGTTCTGGGCTGGCTAGGCAGAAGGAGCCCCCAGTAGCGCACACCAGTGATTTTTCCTGTGTGACCCCCTCTTCCCCTCCCCAGTCTTCAAACCCAGATGCTCTGGTGGAGTTCAGATGTCCCACAGAGGTGCAATCTAAAAAGCTGAAGTGGCAGAGAATCTGTCACGTCCTCAGGTAAATTGTTCCAGTGGTTAATTAATTACTTTAACCGTTCTGCACCAAGAACAATTTTATTTCTCTGTAGAAATGCCTTTAGTTTCCAGCCACTGGATCTCAAGATGCTTTCCTCTGTCAGATTAAAAAGCCTCATCTTATTACTCCTCTCTCTGCGTATGCACTTGCTGACCACTCTCAAGTCACCTCTTAACCTACCCGGGGACAGACTAAATGGATTGAACGTCTCTAGTTCGCCGCTGTAAGGGAGGTTTATCAGCCTCCCATTCTTCTCGCTTCTGCCTGCTGAAACCCCTCCAATTTGTTCTCGTCCTCTTTTCCAGCCAGATGCAGCAGGGGTTTGTGCGGTCTTTCATGTCTTCTACCACGGCTACGGTGCTTCTGGCCACCCTCTGAGCCTGGCCCTGCTCCGGGCGTTCCAGGGCTGCATTTCTCCGCAGCTGCTGCCGCGGCCAGGGTCAGGCTGAGTACTTAGTCCCGCGCCAGTGTCCCCATGAGAATGGGATGGGGAGTGTGGAGAGAGCAGCCCCAAGCTCAAGATCAGCCTGTTGTGGCCTGAGGGGTTTCTGTGCCTCTATTTTGGCATCTGTCCTGGCTAGGCAAGAAGAAGCAGAAGGTTCTGAGACAGGCAGC
Organism: Vanellus vanellus; assembly: GCF_965231255.1. Taxonomy (NCBI): domain Eukaryota; kingdom Metazoa; phylum Chordata; class Aves; order Charadriiformes; family Charadriidae; genus Vanellus; species Vanellus vanellus. The sequence continues at coordinate 634,776 of NC_138914.1, forward strand.
TGGGCTGGGCTGGGAAGGAGGGACAGGGGAGCTCGGCTGCCTTTGGAGTCTGCTCACGCAAAAGTTCACCAGCTCCAAGTGAGTGTAATTGCGGAGACAAAGTAGGAGCAGGCTGAAAATCGCAGGGACGGCATAACTTCCAGCCGAGGAGAAAGGGGCCTTTACGAGGTCTTGAACCAGTGTCCTTACACGCGTCGTGCTGCGGCGTGATGTGTGAGCGCTCAGCCACTCCACCGCCGGTTAGAAATGAGAAATTTCAAGGGCTATTGAGCACTCTGTGAATTTTCACAGTGGCTCAGCGCAAAGTTATTTAGCACAGGTGTTTTGGTAATTGTGATGCATTGGGAAAATTCACAGTGCTCAATGGCCCTCAAACTTCCACCTGCTTGGTGTGGTGGTTAAGTGTTAGTGCAGTGGATTATAAGATAAAATATGCAGGAGAGACTTGCTGGCTGCAGGACTTTTTCTGGCACTGGTTATATTTCTTTGTTATTCTACGATCGGTTTGTTTATCTGATGTATATTGGAAGGACGGAAAGTTGACTTCGATGGCTTTTAAAGTTGAAGGTTTTGCACCGAGTAAACCTGACGGGTCCATGTCCCCCTGCGGGCTGGGCGAGAGCTCTGCGGAGAGGAAAGGCGTCTCCAGACCTCATCCCTGGCTGTGCTCAGCGGCATCTCTGGAGCTCCCCTTCTGAGGCTGCATCGCTTCTGAAAATACCCACCCATGAGCCCTGGGAAGGGGGAGAGGGAAGAAGAGGGACCTCTGCCCACGCTTCCCTAAATGTGCAACTGTAGAGGGCTTGCGAGTCCTGGGTAGAGTTTTCTTTTAATTATCTCTTTCCAAGTCACCTCTGCTCCCACGCTGACTGTGCTAGGAGGGGCCCTTCGGGAAGGACGCGCTATCGGTCCTTTCATGCACAAATGAATTGATTAGGCATCTTTGCAAGGATGTGATGTGGCCAAGTACAAAGAGTCAGGAGAAAGCTTTAATTTTACTTTTACTTCAGCCCTGACAGTGGAACATTGCGGCAAACATAAACGCTGAACTGATGACACGGGCCATTATTACAAAGTAATTAAATACAGAAAATATTGTTTTCTGCTGCCTCCTAAGCTGAATTGTTGGACTGATCCTGCGTTTTACTGATTTTGCTGAGCTATGGACGGACAGCTAAAGCAAAAGGACCTGCGACGATGTGGGGTGGCTGAGCTTGTTGGCTGCTGCCATTTGCAGAGCAAACTGATTTTTCACATTTTTAGTTGTTGGTGCTGAATGGCTATTAGGAACGTGATTCCCCTCCTTCCCCAGCTTTCCTCCCAGACAAACGCAGGTAGCTGACTGGCTGCGTTCCACCCAGTTCTCTCCATATATTCACCCCAAGCCAGTTATCATGGGAACATGGCTGCACATAACCATCTAATCGAAGTTTTTAAGGAAGGGAGGGTTCAGCATCTGAAAGCAAAAGGTGATAAACAAGAATGCGCTGAAAATCCCAGATCTGTGCTGGGAAAGGGTGTTTAGGTCGGCTGAGAGCCTGTTGCTGTGTTCATGCACGGAGGTGTAAGTGCAGGTGAGGAGGAGGAAAGCGGTGGTTGCGGTGGGGATGGGAATACTGGGACTGGGAGCTGCCAGCGTGTCCGTGAGCGGGTGCTGCAGTGCGCCGGGGGATTGTCAGGACCGCACCAGCCCAAGGGTAACGCAGCTCCGTCCATGGGGGCTGGAAACCCCTCGCTGGGGCTGGGGATGTTCAGCCCAGAGTTTCTTTTCCACTTGTGGTGCCTGGTCCTGTGCCACACGCGCCTCCGCAGCCCTGCTGACACGAGCGGGGCAGCAGCGATGCTTTCTTGGCCCTCAGCTCCTGCAGCATTTCTGCTTTTGCTTCCTTTCTCCCCACTGCGTTTAGACACCAACTTGCTAATAGCAACCAGCTGCCTCCTCCGTGCTGGGACATGAGCGTGTCCCCTGCGAATCCTGGCTCGGCTGCGGGCTGGCTCGCTGCGTGTCGTGCTGCAGGTTTTTGGCAGAGCAACGTGCTGACTCGGCGGTGCGTTTGGCTCTTGCAGGCACAGGTGGGACTTCGGTGATGAAAAAACAGAAACACAACAGTCAAGGTTTGTCATGAGCGTAATGTGGCCACCTGCAGACATGTCCAGAAGATGAAAAGCTGGTGCATGACTAGAGGGTCCTGCCATGAAATGCAAGTAGAATTAATGGATGGCTTTTATTTTGAGCTTATAGAAACATTTCAGAATTCCCAATTCTGACAAGATTTCCAACGGAGGTTTCAGATGTCTCCTCCTCACTTCGCTTTCTTCTCAGTCTCCTCTCTCCCTCTCACACCATGGTTTTTGGTGTTATTAACATGTAAATTAGTCTCATTTATAGAAAGTAACATCTTGACAAGTTGACAAGTGTTGTATATGACAAGAGTTTGGGCTGGGAGGCGTTTCTGCTTCTACAATTACTATTGTTCCCTGGGATGGAAACGTAGCCGTGCGCAGCGGCGGTCTGGGTGCTTACGCTGCATTTAGCCCCAGTTCACTTGGAAATATGCAGCTGGGACACCGTGCTGGGTGCAGTCATCGGTGTCTGTGCAGGGTCTCTCCAGGTCCTACCAAAGCCAGCAGATGGTTTGCTTTGTGGCTGCTACTGGGATCAGGTTTGGACCTGTGTGTTGCATAGCAACCCTAAATTATTATAAGAGCCCTCAAAAGGGTATTAATGCTACTCATGAATAAATACAGTTTGTCTCACTCCTGTTTATGAATTGTTTCTGTGCCGTTCCCCAGCCGAGTGAAGGCTTTCATCTTCCCTAACAATGAAATTCAAGTTACTGCCAGAAGACTGGTAGCTCTCGCTCAGTGGCACAGCGGCTGTAATGAGTCTTTTCCAGTGCGTACTTCTTGGATTTCATTTTAAGGAGGACTTGGCTTGAACTTGTTGCTTCTTACTCGCAGCTGACCAGGCTCAGCTCCCGCTTGTGAAATGGGTTTCCTGGTCAGTGTTGGGAGAGGTCATGTTTGAGGTGTGGGTGTTTCCTGCGTGGATCCTCATCCCCAGATGGAAAGGGCCTACAGCTCATCCGTCTTCACTTCTAGGAAAAATCATCCCTGAAAGCAAGGAATGTATTTTGCCTTTTTCTCCTACTCTTTGAAAGCTGTCAGTATTAATTTAATTAGTTGGTGCATAATCACAGCTTATCATTTCCAAGTCTAATGTATTATAATGTTGTTTATACTGATTTGATGATTAAAGGCCTTGTCAGAGTCTTTGCTTCTTTTCAAAAAGAAAATGTATTTATCACCCTTAAAAAAAAAAAAAGTCTTTGTTGTTATGCAAATGACAGAGACCGGATTAAGGAGGTTTATTTTACCTGAACAGGTATTTACAATAATTTTCTGTACTCTTGCTGTCATTTTTATTGTCTAGGACCAGCTGTGTCACGCGGCGCTGCCCAGCCTTGGCCCATGCTCACGCTCACCCACACCCTCTTCTCCCTTACCCGAGAAGCCCCATCCAGCCTCAAAAGGGCCCTCCCCAGCTCTGCGCCTATGAACAGGGGGGTCTTGCAGACCTCCTGCAGCATGATCCTCTTGCACAGGGCTGTTTCTCAGAGATGCTCCCAGTCCTGGGGTCCAACTGCGGGTCCCCAGGATGACTGGTGCAGGCACTGGAGTGGCTGTGGGACCCACCACCAGCTGGGGAGCCCATGCCTGGGGGTAAATCGCGGTGTGTCCAGGGGCGGAAAGCCCGGTTTGGAGGCTGAGGGAGCTCCTTGTCTCAGCTTTGCCGATGCAGGCAGTATTGGTGGGTATGGTCCTGCCCAGCAGAGCGGGGCCGCTGGCTTTGAGTGGATGGGTCTTCCCCAGCTGCCCTTTCCAGGGACCACGGAGTCTCCACCAGGATTTTACTAAATCCCACTTTTTTTTTTTTTTCCCCCAGTCTCCTTGCAAGAAGGAACATCTCCACTTTGCAGCGGAGTAGGACTGAAGATCCAGTCAGGTGAGTAAATGGGTTAAGGCTCCTCTGCTCAGAGCTGGATACCGCGTAACCCCTTCTGGTTTGGGGATCACTACGTTCTGCTTTATTTTGGATGCATAAATACAGTGTCCTACATGTGATGGCCATGGCTGCAGGCTGTGTTTCCAGTCCTTGAAGAAAGCAATATGTTTCCTCCTCCCTCCTGCCGGAGCCTTAGCTGCAGTTTTCTGCAGCTGGGTGAAGGACCGTGTTTGTGTCTGTCATCAATTCCACAGTCTGTTATTTAAATTACGAAGCTCATTCGTTGCATCGGTGTATGCACAGCAAGTTAGCAATCTATGCATGAAGTCCCAGCAGGCAATGATTGTCTCCTAAGGAAGGCAGCAGTAAAGACAGCCCACTGGATTGACAGAAATATTGCTGAATTCAGATGCGTTCCTGGAACGATTGGTTTTCTTTCGAAGAAAGTTGCCGTTAACACTGTTGCAACTGAGTGTAGGTGAGCAGGGTGTTGAAAATTAGGCTGCCAGCACAATTACGTGGTGTAAAAAAACCCCCAGTGTCATCAGCTTGTTTATGACCTCAGTAAAAACAAACCCCAGACCTGAACAATTATGCTAATTCTGCTTTGATTTACAGCAATGATAACCAGCAAATGCGCTGCCGGAGCTGCCTGATGCGTGTGCCGAGGAGCAGGCAGGGATCTCACGGGGCTTTCTGCAATGTTTTTCCTTAATGGTTCATTAAGATTTGGGTTCTGGTTAGCATCGTTCCCCCTTCGGGCACCTCCTCCAGCTGTGGGTAAGGGCGATGTGAGCCACTGACTCCTCTTTACCGGTGGGAGAGAATGTGGGTGTGGGGACTGCACCCCATGAAGTGGGTATCGGTGGTCTGTGTGAGCTGGCAAAGGAGGCAAGAAAAGGAAAGGGGGGTTTGTATTGTTTTATTTTTTCCTTAATGGCGGACCATAAGAGGGCTGCGCTCTCCTCGGCCCGGGCAGGCGGGGAGACAGAGGAGACTGGTTTAGCCCTGTTTTGCCTCTGCCGTGTGGTCTCTGCAGGACACTGGCAGCAGACACTGCAGTCTCCCAAAAGTGCAAGACTGAGCTGTGCTGGCCCTTCCTCAAGCCCTGGAGCAGCTCCGAGAGCGATCCCCTGTCGCGCCAACACCTGCTGGCTCCGGTGGAGCTGGTGCTGCTTACCCGTGAGCATGGCGGAGACGGCAAGAGCACCTTCCGTCCTCCAAAGGTGCTGAGCCACCTGGATTTTTGAGCTTCCTGGGGATCAAAAGGCTATTTTCACAGAGATCTCTGGTTAAACTCTCAGTGGATAAAAAAAGGAGCTAGAATTTAAAAGTAACTGAGCCCTCCCAGACCGTTTCCATCTATCCTTGCAAGGGGAAGTTTCAGGGTCTTGCTGTTTGGCTGGCAGGGACGGAGGGGTGTGTGTATGTGTAGATGTGTGTGTGTGTATGTGTATCTTGTATCTATACGCACACGCGTGGGGGCGCGTGGGCAGGAGAGATGCCATGGAGGCCCTGAGCTGCAGCCAGGCTGGTCCCGGCAGGCAGCACGCGGCTTGTGCACGTGCCAGGCCGGGGTCCGGGCGGGACGTCACCCCGGCGCTGTCACCTCCTCGGGCCACTCCGGCTAAAGCCGCCGCGGGCACAGGCACTCCTGCGCAGTGCTGGCTTTGCAGTGCTGCCCTAGCCAAAGTTCATGGTCGCTGACCTCTGCGGATTTATTTCTTGCTCAAATAAACAGGCGGCAGCGGCTCCTGCCCTGGAGAGCCCCCAGACGGTGGGGAGCGTCATCCCGTGGCCACGCTGCTGCAGCTGAGCCCGCTTGCCCGCCTCACCACCCCGGGTAGGGCTGAGCCTGCGGAGGAGCCACCCTTAAAACGCCGTAACTTTAACCCTCGGAACAATTTCTGGGTCTCTGGTAATGATCTTTCTTCTTGCAGCAAAGCAAGCTGGGAAAGGCTACCCTTCACTTGCGGGCTTTAAAGCGAGCTTTTGTTTGTTTGCTTGTTTGTTTTTTTCCCTCTGGCATAAGGATAAAATCACAAAAATGAATGCGATGATAGTTTTTGTTGTTTGGGGTTTTATAATGCAATATGCCTTGGCTGGTGTGAAATTTACATTCCCTGGATGTAGCTCCTGCATGCTTCGCCAAGAGTGGTAGGATTACAATGGCACGTCTTAGTCTAATGAGTTTAAACACAAACAGTTATTATTTCTAAATAAAAATGTGCTATTAAGTGCTATCAAACTTCCAAAGAAATTATTAAAACATTGGATGAAAAACATCATGAAAGGCTGAACTCTCACCTGGGAAGCAGCACATAATGCAAATCAATAGAGCTGCATTTCTCTTCCACTTTATTGACTCACAAACACGCAGCTTCTAAGAGTCCTTCAGGATCCTCCCCCCTTCACAACTCCCTTTTATTGCCAAATACCACTAAAGGAACATTTTTTTCCTCAAGATAATTGCATAACTTCCGTCTGTTTCACACTCAAAAAGCACTGGTGCAAGTCAATAGACCACAGAGCATGTTTAGATATCTCTTACCCTTCGCTAATGATGTTCAGTAGATCAATCAGGGAGAGAGAGTAATTTCTTTTTTTTTTTTTCCCCTTATAGAGGATCTTGATCTTTCTCTGAGGGGAATGACCTTGACTTGGTAATGCAGCTAAACTGGGAAAGCTGTTTTGCTATTCAGACTGAATTTAGACTAGCTAAACAAATAGTAGGCAAAAGAACAAGTCTTCTCCGTTAAATAAATGTAAGATATTAAGACCTGGCTTTGTAATGATTATAGGCTAATACACAGCTTGCTGAGAGGCAGTGTTTTTTCTTTTTTGCCTGTGTCTCTAACCTTGAATGTTCCATTCATCTCTGTGGAAATGCTTCCTTTTTGCTATACATTTTGGGTACACAAAGAACAATTTAAAACTTACATGGCATGGGCAATCAGAGATACCTAACTGGCTCTTTTGAAAACATGGATTGTGCTTTTTTCTTTTTTTTTTTTTTTTTAATGCAAACACAAAACAAGTCAGTGGCACCACATTAATCATTCAAACCGATTGGAAAGCCTCCAAGCACCAGCTGAGTTAAAAAAAAAAAAGAAAAAAAAACAAACAAAAAAAAACCAACAAAAAACAAAAAAGAACCCCACCCCAAACAAAAACCCCACACATTTTAATAAGAACCAACTGGGAATGAGATTCCCCTCCCCAAGTTTGAAAAAGAACAACAACAAAAAAACAATTCAAAGAATTGGCAAGAAAACAAATTGAACTATCATGGCCGGTTGTAAGGGCCATGCTTTGGCTCTGGAGAAACAGTTCATAAATATTCATTAGCCTGGGGAAACATGAAAAACAGGATTAGACTTATTCATGGGAGTTCATCTTTAGGGTCAATGCTAGGGTGAGAGAGCCAAGACAGGCAAATTGCAGTTTTATAACATATTTCCTGGGATAGGCAAGATCTGCCGTCCTCTCTCGTAAAAGCAAAAACAACACCCTCAAAAGACAATAAAAAAGCATTTTCATTTCTTTATACAGCAGAGATGCTGTCTCGGCTCAGGCCTGCCCCACGGGTGACGCACACCCCGTGTCCCCAGGCGCTGTGCCATGGGACAGCGATGGCTCTGGCTGTGTGTGGCACGTCCCCAGGGATGGGTCCCCTCGGACCGTGGCCCCGCTCCCATGCCGTGTGTGCCCCTTCTGCCGTTGCCTGGGCCCGTTAGCCCCGGGGATGCGTGAGGGTCCCCTGCGCTCCTCCGCACTCAGTGCTGAGAGCCACATCCAGGCAGCCCTGTACTGGTGGGGGTTTAGTGCCCGTAGCACGCTGTAGCCCCGTGCAGAAACGGGGTTCGTGCTGTGGGAGAATATCCGATGGTTTTGAACCTGGCAGCGTTGGACCTGAAGCCCTTCCACACAAAGTCGGTGCAGAGCTAATGAGCTCAAAAGGCAGACAGGGTGGGAAGAGTCCACGATGCTTCCAGGAACCACCCCCAGCTCGCCAGGGGGAAAGAAAAGGACTTCTGTGACCTCTGGCAAGACAGCCAGGAGCGTGAAGACATCCATATGTCACCTATCTGCTACAGGCTGAGGTGAAGAGACGCGGGTCTCGGGGAAGCGTAGCCAGGGCCAGACGATAACTCAGTATTGCAGGACGTGGAGTCGCTGCCTTCCCCTGCTTCCAGGGGAAAGGCTGTTCCTCGGCTTTCTCCTGCATCCCTTGGTTGCCCGTTTAGAAGGTGACATTGGTACTGCCCGTTGCCAAATGTATGTGCAATTTCTTAGCGTGATTGCTCTCCACTGCCGGGATGGATGGCTGTGTGCTGCCACGAGACACAGAGTGACAGTAGCGGCAGAACTGTGGAATCTGTGAGTAAGCCCCTGCGCTCATATTAAAGGAAGAATGCAGCACGAGCATATGCAACGTGCATTAGGAGATCGAGCAGACTGATGATGACTAGAACCAACTGAAAAATCAGACTTCCACTTATCCCCCCTCTGCAGCACACAACGTTAATTGTGCTCTAATGCCACTAAAGTGAGTGGATAAGTGATTTTAGTGACTTTATCCACCATCAGTTCAGGACAGATACACCATTTGTGATTCCTATGCTTGCATGAAGGGATAGGATCCTCAAAATCGGTACCTGGGACGAGGTGTCAGATCCTCACTGCCACCGCAGGCGTGTTCCGGGACTGGGAAATGCAATATACTTTGCAAAGTGTGCGTGGGGAAGTACTTCCAAGGAGTCTTGCCAGAAATTACACAGGTTTCGTAGACAAATCGGGCAAGGATTAAACTGAATTGAGGAAAACAACAGCTATAGACATTTTCTGCTTTGCTATAAGCAGCAAAACCATAGAAGCAAATTGGTTAGGCTGCAGGATCCAGCTGTTAAATATCAGCTTTCCCAGCACCAGTGGGAAACACTTTGCCTCATGGTAATCGGGATAGTGTAATATTGCTGTGCGTTTTTGTCTCTTGCTATGTCTGCAGAGTCATTCCCTCCATCTTTTCGGTTACTACTGTCATCTCCAGTGCCTTTTAATATGCCAAAGTAACTCTTAGCAGAAGCACCAGAGGCTGAGGGGAAATTGGGCTTTCTCCGCCTGAGCCGCTCCGTGCAGGGTTTTCTGTTGGCCGATTATGATCTTGAACAAGCAGAATCCTGACAAACGGCGGGGGGAAGGGGCGGTGGTGTTACTTGAGCGTTGGTACCTCCCCCAGGTTGTTTTCCTCTGCTAGCTGGGTTACAGGGATACAACCACGGCGCCTTAATACCCTTGCTCTGGAGCGCGGGATTTCCAGCTCCCCAAGGCGGGTTTCACTGAACAGCTCCGAGCTTGGTGCTGGGGAAGGCAGAGGCCGCGGGACGGGCCGTGCTGTGCCACGATGTCTCCATCACAGCTCATCGCGTGCCGAGGGTAACTTGCCGTTAGGGGTAACCAGCCCACGGCCAGGCAGCGCCAAACCACCGACTGCCCTTTTATTAGGTGAGGACTTAAAACGCCCCTCTGCATCGGGTGACCCCGAGTCTGCCTTTTCTCCCCGCGCAGGTGTCCCACGGCTGTGTGGCCACGGGGGCCGTGGAAGCAGCATCCCGACAGCCGGACGGGGAGCTGCCGGCTTTTGAAGGGCGCATCGTTGCCGTTTCCCCTCCTGCGCGTGCAGGCATTTCAGGCGCTGCCAGCTGCAAGCGGGGAGTCCGCGGCCCCGTCCCTCCCTGCTCGGCGCTCGCTCCAGTCTCGTACTGTTTTCTGTTTCTTGCCCTGCATTGCTGCTTCCTTCGCGCTTCTGCTAGTCCTCGATCACCAGCAGCCAGGGCATCGCAGCTGTCTATATTTTAACTTGAAGTGAGTGGCATCTTTTCTCCTGGCAACAGGCTGCCTTGCTTCCTTCCCCTCTCCTTCGATAAAAAGTGACAAGTGCTCCTTCACAGAGCAGCGCAATCAAAGGAGCCGCTCAAAGAGAGCTGACAGTAAGTTGTGCGCTGGCTGCAAGATGTTTTACCGCGGGACCGCTTAAATAGAGTTCGCATCCTTCCCATCTCTCTCCCTCCTGTGACAGCGCAGAGCACCCTTTCTGGTGATATCAGAGCTTATCGCAGCGTGGCTTATCTGAATAATCAGCTCCGGGGTTTCTAAACCATCTCGGGGGGACTTCTGAGGTTCTGCAAAGCTCTCCCAAATGTGGTATGATGCGGCCGAGAGCCGTGCCAGAGGGTTTCGCTCCCCGCTCTGCCCCTCAGCACCCTGCTAACGGCTGGGTCAATACATAAGGAGCTTTTCTAACCGTTTCAGGATGCACTGATGTGTGTCTTTAGCACCGGTTCAGGCAATCACAGACGCTCTTTGGAGGGAGGATCACATCTTACTGAGTGCCAGCGCTGCCTAGCAGCAAGGGAGCCTGTCAGCAGTGCTGCGAATCAATAACGTCTGTAGTTCTCCAGATTCCCTGGAGCCAGGGAGTTTGCCTCCCCCCGCCTTCATCTTCAGCAGTCTTCCTCAGCCCTGATGGGCATCTCTTACCCACGCGCTCAGGGCCAAGCATTCGCAAGCCTGTGTTGGAGGCACCTTGACTGAGACCGCTACCGTTACTGGTAGCAAGCTGACGATGAGCATCTGTGTCAGCCAGCGTAGCTCTGCTCTCAGCGGGAGCGTTTGTCAGGCTCCTTTTGGTTTGTAATGGCCGCTTTCGCCGGGCGGCAGCCGACTGAGCGGGCATCAGTGTAAGCGCTGATGGGGGATGCGGCTGCTGCCCTCTGCTCGCTGCTGTGATGCGGGCAACGGCAGCCTGCTAGAGCACAAGCTCTTCGTTAAATGCATGCCCAGCTCCCACCCAGGGTAAGGCTGCTTTCTGCAACCCCACCTTGCAATTAGGAAGGGGGCAGACTGCCGTGGCCACGTGTGCTGGGCCGAACCCGTGGCTGGAGTGGAGATGTCGCCCGGAGGGCTCGGCACTGTTGCTGCTGAAGCAGCGGAAGGATGGAGAGGCTCTTTGCCCCACGCCTAAGTCTGAGTATGCCTAATCCCACTAATTTTAGTTTTAATTTCTTTGAACCAAGCGCATTTTAAGCAGAAGTTTTGAGTTCAAAAGAAGTCACTAAGCCTTCCAGCCTGGCCTGCTTTATGCCACCAGCCATCTCCTTTTGGCCTGTTTTCCTAGAGGTGATCCCAATAACATGCACTGGACTACACCATATTTCCAGGAAGGTATCGTCCTCAGTCTTTCTGTATTTTGATTTTTTTTTTTCTTAATTGTATCTACAGCATGTTTCAGTGAGTTGTCATTTTAACTGTTAAATCTATTTTTCCCCTTCTAATTTAAATGAGTGTGGCTTTAGCTAACAGATGTACATTGTAAGAGCATTAGGAAGTTCAGAAAACTACTTTGCAAGGATTCTCCTGCTGCTGCTGTGCTAATGAAACCGAAACGCTCTTCCTTGCAGTGGTCTGTGTAAGATAGCTGGACTTTTTACATTTCATAATTAGTTTCTGGATGATTATCTATTAATATTTTTGTGCTTGATTCCATGCCAATGTCTGCTTTTGGCCAAGGTCTCTTTTGGCCATCTTATTTTGCATATTTGCACTAAGCTGCTGAATAAAACACTGCTTTTGCTGAAATCAGGGAGACTGCATTTGCTAAGTGGACCGGGGTAACAATTTGGGAACTTCAATAATTAGTCATTCGTTTCCAGAAGACTGCTTTATACAGCACATAAATGTGAACTAACCTTTAGGAATCCTCTGCAGCTCTGACACCTAATATCAAACGTACACTTCGCAACAGGACGGAGAATGTATAATTTATGAGCTAGCGAAGTATCTTTAATTAAACCAGTATTTTCTAAATTTTGACTTAATTTAATTTTAATCTAACAGAAAGAAGCAATCTGAGTCCAAGCGAGGTTTTCCTTAAATACCATCCTTGTTATCTGGGAGGCTTTGAATCAAGTAAGATAGATGATTTTAATTTCCATGTTCTCAGTGTAACACTTGGGGTCAATGTTTGCATACTTATCATAGGCAGTTTACCATTGACAACCACTGTAATTGTCCAACTTTTCCTTGGTGAAGACCTGATTGACTATTATGCACTGTATTTATTATGTCTCACACTAAAATATAGATGATTGATTATTCCATTGTTCTATTGACCAAGGCTGTAACAAGGTGTGACAAATACGTGCCATTACAGTCCATAACCAACTGAGGAAGGTAGTGCAGTCAGGTAGGAGAATTTTAATGTCTGCGACTCTCTGGAAAGCTTTAGCAAACTTTCAGGACACTGTATTTAAAAGACTTTATCTGAACGAGTGTTCTTCATTTCGGCTAGGTACTTTCTAAGGATGAAAAAAAAAAAGATAACAGGCCCCGATCTGAAAAGCTTAGAATATGACTGCGAGCCCACTGGAGCCAAGGGAAATTCTTCCAGTGGCTTGCTGGGCTTTGGCAGGGTCCTGAGGGTAATTCCTCTGTTTACTTCGCTGAGAGTTTTGTCAGCCCCTGAAAAAATCACCATTTGTTAACTGTATTAAAATGTGCAGGGAAAAAAGTGTCTTCCATCACTGATGTAGCACATTAATGTGAATTATGTGCACATATCAAGGGGACTTACAGTTGGAAAGAGAAAAATCCTGTATTTTAAAGCTCTTTATCTGCAGCCTGGTATTTGAAATGCATAATTTAATTATCTTTGAACTCCTTTGTTCCTCCTTAAAATAAATCATGTTTAATTTTCCTTTTAAATATCACGCATTGATGGACGCAGCACTGGGGATCATGGTAACAAAATGGTGTTGAACCAGCTACTGGAAATTAGTAGCAATAAACAATGCATTTGCTACCAGTCTGTCATATTAATTAGTCTTCAGAATGTGTCAGCGCTCTTCATTTGTATTTAGCGTTGCCTGAGCTTACTGCCAATTAAACACAATGTTGTTATCAAATCAGCTCGCACGTGATTACGTTGGATTAATGTGGTTATTTTCTTTGATCCACTATAATTAAAAATCACAGTTGTGATTTTAAACAAGTGTAAAAATATAATCAGTTTGCATACGCAGCTGCCTTTTTCTTCTAATTTACTTTAATAACATTCGCCTATAATTAACAATTGTGGAAGTCCTGGGCCCTGTTTAGCAGCTCAGAGGAGCCAACGGCATTTTGCGAGTGCTGGAAGAGGCCCCACAGGTGCCTGTGCACCGTCCTCTCCCTCTGCCCAGCCTCGACGGGCGATGTTTTCCAGCGGGATCTATGGCACTTCAGCCCCCAGATCCTCAAGGAGAACTCAGCAGCTTCGAGCCGAAAGCAAATAGCACCTTAAAACCCAATACTGTTTCCCCTGAAGCCCACTGGCTGAGTCTAAGAACTCGTCCGCACCGTGAATTCCCAGGGAGGCTGTAATCGCGGCGCGCACTGCAGCGGGCTGTGCCGTGCAGCGTCCCCGTCCCCACAGGACCGTCACCCCCGCAGTTGTGCAGCCAAGAGGCGTACGGAGACATGGGCTTGTGCAAAAGGGGCAACCACAACACGCTGAGAAGATGCCAACGCCCACACGCCAGCCCCGAAACATCCAGCCTACCCGGCCCCGGTTTTTCAGGCTTCAGCTTTTCACTGAGTGGGGGCTCCTCATTTTGGGACCTGCCACCCAGCAGGGGTGAGGAACAGGCGAAATGCCACCACCCAAACCAGAAGGATGTTGTTTGCCATCGCTACCCACTTCTCTGCTGCTGACAGACGGGACCCAGAGAGCAGAAAGACTGGAGGAGGCTGCTCTTCTGCTGGAGCAGATAGAAGTAATTAGTCAAATCACTGCGGCGCAGAGAGAGACTCTGGCCTATCTCCCGTCAGGCAGCAAATGACTCATTGCATAACAACTTCAGTAAAGCCGTAGGTTTTTTCTTCCTCTTCTTCCTCTTCCACTTCATCAGGGAAACAAAGAGCTGAATTTTTCAAAAGGCCACCAAGGCTCTTGTTTGGGTGCTTCACCTCCCGGATCTCCTAAGGCCACCAAGAAAGTCACCACCGTGAATAAATGTCACCAGCTGTCACCCTGGTAGGGATGGAGACCAAAAGCACTGCTGCCTCTTCAAGAGGCATAGACCTGGTGAGAAGCCGGTGGGTCGCTGGTGACTTGTTCTTCACCAGCCTGATTGACCCATTCATACCCTGGGGGGACCAAGCGGTGCTGGACCCGGCGGGGATAAGGCAGCCCTGGGTGCTCACCACCTCGGACCACCCGACCCCGTGTATCCCCCTTGTCCGTGCCAGCCATGGGGGTAGCACACAGCAAGGACCTTACCGCATCACTTCCGTGAGTGAGGAGTAGTGAGCACCATGTTTCCAGAAATTTGGCCACTTCAGCTGAGTTTTGCTCACATGCCACGGCACAGGTCTTGTGCGCTACAAGAGGCAGAGTTTGCCTGTCCCACCATGTGTCCTTCCCTACCAGGTCAGAAAGCAGCCGAGAAATAACTAAGCAAAGAATTAAGGTGGAATGAGTGGAAGTTAGCGAAACAGGAGCCATGCCGTGCTGGCCCTTCGGTAAGTAATGCGCAGTGTTCTGCTGAGGTAGGGCTCTTTGTGCACATAATAAGTAATGTTGCAGTGAGATGAAACCTCAGGCTCCTGATTCAGCTGATATTTCTGGCAAATTGTTGACCTATTGCAGTTTATTCAGGATTTTTCTAGTCTTGGTAGAGCGGCTCTAACAGCGACAGATTTGTCATGCTGTTTCTAACAAATATGCAGCTTTTGTAACTCTGAAAGTTATAATATAAGCAGCCCAGATAATAATTGCCTCTGTGCTCCGCAGTAGCACTCTGTTTATAGGCAAGGAAAAGAATTAATTAAATATTAATTAATAGGATTTAATATAGCTGGTGCTAGCTTGTGTCGTAGAATAACTCATAGGGACAATTTTAATTTCACCTGACATATGTATATTGATGATTTCTCTCCTGGGCTGGAACCGTAGGACCGCGCGGCTGTGCCGCGGGCAGGGAGAAGGGCAGCCCGGCTAATGAAAGGTGGCTGTGGCGACAGGGTTCAGCAGAGCCATTGGCCACCTGGA
The DNA here is from genome assembly GCF_965231255.1 of Vanellus vanellus. Lineage (NCBI taxonomy): Eukaryota > Metazoa > Chordata > Aves > Charadriiformes > Charadriidae > Vanellus > Vanellus vanellus. The sequence continues at coordinate 649,871 of NC_138914.1, forward strand.
AAAGATGTAAAAGGGAAAGCAGGAAAAGAGCCCTTATTTCTCTTCGCCTTGGCAAGGAACAAATGCAGAAGCCGTCCCCTCACATTGCTTTGATGCAGTGGGCTCGATGGAGAAAATTCTGCTCTTTTAAAGCGGTTTCCTGTGCTTTATGGCAGCACAAGCAAAATTTTAGTCCAGTTTTGGTTCTGTTAAAATTTGGAGGAATTTTTGGAGTTCCTGTGAAGCCAACACAACGTAAGGGCATTGCTTATGACAGTTGAAAGAGGAGATGTGTCAAACGGAGTGAAAAAGCAAAAGGTAACTTGTGCTTCACCACCTGTTAAAGCCAACACGAGGCTGTGAGCGAACCCCTTCTCTGAGTGTTGCTAAAAGGCTTTTATTAGCAGAGAGATGCAGCCTGTGGGGACCTCTCATACCGATGTTTCCCTGACAGGGGTCAGAGAGCAGACAAACTACTACAACGCTGCACGTCCAAGTTGTCTTTCAATGTCCTTTGGCCTCCCGATTCATGTCACATGTCACGCTTTTCTCCAAAATACTGATGTTGAAGGTGAATCTCAGGCTGGAGCTTGCACAAGCCCATAGGTGTACGCCCGCAGTTGGTCTTTCGGTGATTTTGGGGGGGGCCTGTCCCCCCGTGTGTCCTTCCCTACCAGGTCTCGCGATTGCAGCCCAGAGCTCGGCTGCCGTGGGGTGGATCTCCAGCGCGGCTCAGCCTGCGTGGGTGAGGATGCGTGCAGACAGCTGAGGTCTTGGGAATTGCTAATGAAACCAACTGCTCTGCCAGCAAACTATCCTGGGTCCCCCACTGGCTGTGTAATTAAAATGGGGGCTGTATGGGTGTGAAGTTAATGCTGTATACATAATGTATCTGTCCCAAGGTAAGCCTTCACATCTGTTCTCTGTAAAACTGTAAGTGCAGGATATAATTAAGCGAGTGAGAAATAGTTTGAGCAAAACGCAGCGTTGTCCACCAGCAGCTCAAACCGCCTCCCGCTGCAGCAGCGCAGTGGCTCTAACCAGCCCGAGTCAGAGCTGGCATAAGCACAGGCTGGAGGCACTGGTGGTTAGAAACATTCGTTGGTTTGGCTTTTTTTTTTTTTTTTCTTTTTCCCCTTTATTCTGTCATTGAGTACAAGGAGAAACTTCAGTCTGTAAATGCCACCAGCTCTCCGTTTCACACCGACATTCCCAGGGACAGCAGAACTGCCTGTAAAGTGTCTGTCACCCAATGAAAATTGGAAAAAAAAAATCATCCAGGCTTCTGCACACCCTCGTCACTCGTAAATAAGCTGTCACTTAACCCTTGCCTGCCCACCTCCTCCTGCTGCTGGAGCTGAAGATGGTGAAACGCTCGCCTCAGCACTGCCGCTCTTCTGGGTGCGGGCAGTTCTGGGAGAGCTGCTAACGACATGGAAAAGAGAGGGAAAGTACTTTTCTGGGCATTTTAGGAACATGTCTGGAAGTGCTTTTATGTTGGGGAGCCAGAAAGGCTCACCTGAGAGATTTGCGACCGTAGGCAGACACCCAGCTACCCACCCAGCCTTGGCTGCCCACCGCACCTTTTTCTTTTTTTTTTTGTCTTTTTTTTTTTTTTTTTTTTTTTTTGTTAAATGTCAGTTTGCTTGTCAGCCTCCGGCTGGGGTTTTGATGTTATTTCCTCACTTCTTTCGACAGGATCCCTTTGCCGGAGAAGAAGAGAAATGCCACAGTGTGACAGCTCCTTCCCAGCCGGGGCTGTGCCTGTGCAGGGGGGCTAGACGGACAGACGGACAGATGGACAGCCAGCATGGGGTTTCTCCTGGGGCACGGCCGCCCCTGGGGCACAGCACGGGATGCCGCCCGCAGCCCGGCCGCGCCTCTCGCCCCCATCACGGCCCAGCGCCGGCACCGCGCTGCCGGTGTGCCGGGGCTTCTCGCCAGCCAACGGCAGGCGCCTTGTGTCCACAGTGCGGGAGCTGCAGCGCGCCGCACCGGGCTTCATCCACAAATACACACCCGGCAAAAAACTCTGGGGAGCTGGAGGGAGCCACCGTGGTCCTCTTCGCCTGGAATTTAGGTAATCTTTGGTGATGGGTTGCAGATTTTCTGCGCTCAGTGTGTGTGCCAGCCCTGCCTCCCGGAGCCCCACCTCAGCGGCTTTTCCTTCTGGTGGTCCCAGAGAGAAACGCAAAACGCTCTGTGTGTGTGTGCGCACGTGTGTGCGCACAGTGGGCACGTAGAGAGACACATTATCTCTGTGAGTGTGTATATATAGAGCCTACGATCATTGCAGGATATTATCTACATCTTTTCACATTTGTATCTGCCAGGCAATAAGGAACTATTGTTAAAACGGGGCTGCTTAAATGAAAGCAGTTGGAGAACAGAGTTTTCATTACAAGGCTGCCAAATTATTTGAGCAATCTCCTCACCTTACCTCAGGCCTACCCCGGGGCTGCTACTGAAATGCCGTTAATTTGTTTCTGCGTTTTTACGTATTTATTTTTCCATTCATTCATATGCACAGATATACATAAAAATATACAAATATATGTGTATTTAAATGCGCATATATAGATATATTCTGATTATACTTGTATATAAAGACCTTTTAAAAGACTTTAAAAATGTATTCTAAATATATATAAAATTATAACCATATAAATGTACATAAAAATGTAGTACATATTTATTATAGAATTATGATTAGTATATTATAAAATATGCATCGCAATATGCATATCATTTATGTGTTATATTTATATAAAAATATACTATCTATTTATATATAATTTTATATAGCATATGCATCTCTACATATTCATATAAATATACGTATATACGTGCACATCCATACATATATAGTCCTTCTAAAAGACCTTGAGATATGTAAATGTATATAGAATATATGTAAGTGTGTATATGTCTAGAAGGGTCTTATATACGTGTGTATACACATATGTGTAAATACGTGCATGTGTATAAAGGTTTTTATATCCACATATACAACCAGAATATATATATGCATATAAATATACATATACACACCCTTTTTAAACATCAAAAAGATAATTTCTTTTTTAGATATATAAAGACCTTTATATATAAATACCCGAAAATGATCTATATCTGTATATCTATCTGTACCTATACAGCTTTATCTACACCCGTGTCTGTACGTGTCGACCAGGCGCGTGCTGCTGGGCGGGCTGCGGCGCTGGCGCCTGTCCCCGTGGGCTCAGCAGCGGCCGCAGCGGCTGCCCTGAAGCTGTGGGGGAGCGCCTCTGCTGCTGCTCTTGGCCCTCCTGTCCAGCGAAGTGCCACCAAAGTGCCTGAGCGCTTGTGTTTGTGTCGCTGTCCCTTCATGCCACTCTGTCGGGAGGGGATGGGATGTCCATCCCCCCGTCCTTTCCAGGCAGCTGCGGTCAGACCCATAAACGGGGGGCGCGCTGAAGCCTGTCCTGCGGGAGACGCACAGGCGTGCACACACCCCCCCGGGCTTGCAACTGTTGACTGTCCTCTCTTGTTTTACTGACGATCGTTGCCTCAACCTAATCAAAAAGTCACTGCAGAGAGCGGCTGAGAGCGGCGGAGGGCCAGAGCCCTGCTGCGGGGCCAGCGGTGGCGCCTGGGCCTTTGGAGAGGAGGCCGAGGGATGGAAAGGGATGCTGTTCTTCTCAGCTGCTGGACTTGACTGACACCCCCTGTTTAGTGTTTATTGCACAGCTGCCTACTGATGGTTTGCTTATGATCTGCAGCCCGGTTTATGCCAGGAGAGGTTAGGGATTCGGCGTTCCCTTCCCTTCTGGTTCCGGGGCTCGGGGGGGCTGGCGCGTGCCACCAGAGGGGACAGAGCCTGCGGGCGGTACCGGGAAAACTCCGTTTAGCTGAGGCACAAACATCTGTGCAGACTTAAGGCAGCGTGACGTTAATGCCCGCCTGCAGTCAGCTAAAGTTCTTGTGTTGATTTTGTGCTCCCTGGAAAGGGTTGGGTTTTTTTTTCAATTTTTTTTGTGCATCCTTGGCTTGAAATTTATAAAGTGCTTGATCACCCGAGGAGCTGTGCAACTCCGCCGTCTGCATCGTCGCACAGCGAGCCGGCGGGGACGGGCCGCCTGCTTCGGATCTGGGAAATGCCTCCCGGTTTAAGGGGAAAAAACTTTGAGGAAGGAGCTGGAGGCGGAATTGGATGAAAAACGTCTTCTTAGAAAGGACACCAAGATTTAGCAGAGTCTAAGCGGCACGAAGAAGGAAGACCTGGCAACAAAGCAAGCTGCGTGCAACAGGACAGGAAGGGAAAGGATGAGGAGAGACGTGCCAAAACGCACGCTTAGGGGGACTGAGGAAAGACTATTCAAACGCACGACTTCTACAAGCACAGGGCAAGAGAAAGGCCGAGGAGAGGAGACTGCAGGGCTGCGGGCTGGCAGCGTCGGGCAGGAGTACACGGGCAACCATAACGTTATGTACGCCTTTCCTCAAACTGGGCGAAACGCCCGGCTCTTGGGTGAGGAGGAAGATTCGGAGCATGGGCTAAAGGCAGCACGGCAAAGGGACCGAATGCAAAACTGGAGATTGAGAAAGATGTGCAGACATGAAATCCCACATCCAACAGCCGACGCTGACCTCGGTTTTATGGCTCCCTATTGCCCCGCAGGAACTTGCAACCGGCTGGTTTTTAGGTATTTCCGTACTGTGCTGGCGTTGTTAGCCACCTAAGGAGCGGGCTTGGGTGCCCAACAGCAAAACGTGGGCACGCTCTGTCCTGCAGTTTTGAAGGATCTGGCCCATGCACCCACTGGTGGGTGCTTACCAAGCGTGTCAGCTCAGCGGTGGGACTGTGTACCTGGAGTGTGGCAAACGTACTGTATCTGTTTAAGAAGGGCAACTTGCTACGTGAACAGGGTCCCATACTCGGAGCTTGGTGACATTTTTCTGAGAGAAAGACCATTTACAGAGACATGAACACAAACGGGATAAAACGCAACATGACATACCGAGCAAGATTTAACCTGAAATCCCCAACTGATCTTGCAGATAAGGAAAGCCAACAGTTCTGCTCCTCTGGGATTTCAGTGAATCCCCTGCCTTAGTGCTCCGAACATCTAACATTAGAAGCCGTGCTGGAGAAGATGGGGATTAATGGAATACCTCAGAAATGGGTGGGAACTGGCTAATAGGGCCCAGTAATGGTGAAAGGAGAGGTTTTTCAAGGACTGGGCTGAAGCTTTCTTCAGTCGCTATCTGTCTTCATTAAGGGCCTCAGCAGAGGCACACAGGTGTTTGCTGATGGTACCTGATGAGGAGGATGGCCCAAACTCGCAAGGAGCTTCAGGACATTTTAGTGAAAGGACGTGGAAGACCGTCAGCGCACAGGAGGTCGAAGCCAGCTGCTACAGCGTGGCAGAGGACACCCTATTGTCCCCCAAAAGCCCCACGGCAAGAGGGAGCACACTCAGCTTGTCACACGTGGTGCACTATCCTGTGGCCCTGCACCGAGGCGCTGGGCTTCCTTGTGCCCCGCTCCAGCCCTGTGCCTGGAGGCGGCTGGAGCTGCACGTTGGATGCCATCAGCTGCACGGAGCTGTGCTATAGTTGAGCAACGCTGGGGCTGCCCTTAACTGGAGAACCGCTGCCTGTGCAGGGTACACCCCTTTGTGGCACACGAGCGCTCCAGAGCCTCCTGGGGAAAGGCTGTGTTTTGGCATGTAGGAGGGTACATACAGGAGACTAAACTGGCTGAGAGGAACATCGCTGCTGGGACAAGCACACGCCGCTCAGCCCTGGGAGGTCTCTGGGGAAAAGCGGTGGTGCTGGTGGCATCGCGCCTGGCTCAGCGCCCCCCTGTTCCCAGCTACCGGGGAAACCCGTCACAGCCGCGCGCTGGGCTTTCTTTGCTACGCTTCTCCTTGCTGTCACCCATCTCTCTGCACGCCTGATTTCTGAATAATGTAAATAGCCGCCCCCTTCTTTAGCATAATGAATACTAATTCCTTAATATGTGTTATTTTCTACTGTATCTCCATTTCCCTGCTATCCATCTTAAGAGCACCAACAATTGCTATCACCGTTTGTCTGCTGTGTGTATATAATTAGAACAGTTGGCTCAGGTAATTACTTTTTGCTTCCTTCAGTTCCTTATTCTGCTTTGCACTACGCTGCCTTGTTAGGGTTTTTCTTCGTTTCAGGCTCTTTGGAGGAAGTTTTCAAAGCGGGGTGCGTGGCTTTTAACTCTACCGCCCATTGAATCGGAGGCCACCAGCTGCTAAACCCTCTAAAACCTCTGAGTTTGCTAAAAACTCCTGAGCTGCCGACTCTCTCCCATTCTTCATTTCTTATCCCCGAGGCTGTAAGTGGAATGTGGGAAATGATACTTCTGCAAGTGAATTGCCTGGTTGAGAAAATCGCCTGGCTGGTTTCGTTGCCCCAGGGCCGCCGAGCAGCCGGCACTGCTGGGGCTCAGCTCGCCCCCCGCGCGGCCAGGGACGGGACGAGCAGGAGCTGGGTCTGGCCACCCCCTTGCCTCCTGCTGCCATGTCCTACCTGCGTGGAAATCAGTGGCTGCCAGTGGGACGCGAAGCCATCCTCGCTCCAGCAGCAGCGACGGGAAAGCTTCCAGCCATTCAGGAATTCATGCGGAGACACAAAGCAAAGCCACGTCGGAGACCTGGGAAGTTCCCTCTCTCCTCAGCCACCATGTCAGAGTTTGTCTTGAGAGATTTGCTTTCACAGGTAAGTACCTGTTTAATTACAGCTATTGCAAAACCAGTTAATAGCTGATGAGCACGCCGGTATATTTTAATTGAATATATTGAGCATGCTGAACAAACCTACGGCTCTTGACCTTTCCCTTAAGCGAAACATCAGGACAAGCTTTTCTGCAGCGTGAGCCCAGGGAGAGCGTGGAGGGGACCACCCATTGCTGTTAACGGGAGCCACCCATGCAAATCCCTTTCATGTCAGCTCAGTAACGGGCTGTTAGTGTCCAATTATTTTCATTTCATATAGTCATTGTTCATGTTGGAGGGGAAAAAAGTGTGAGGAATGATCTGGCTAAAGCAGGTTGCACCATCTTCTCCGGCCACTCCAGCCTCAGTCATCCCGCAATAACACTTCTGTTACCGCCGTGAAGGTCTTGGGTGATTTAATGCCGGTGGCTACGGTTTGTCATCGCGATGGGACAGATCAGTGAACTAACCACCCTCTCCTGCCCTCCGGGATCATGACAGGACAAAACCAGATTTATTCTGGATGCCGGGAACGGCTGGCCCTTTGCCCGCCCGGCCGCAGGCGCTGCAGGGATGCGGGACCCGCAGCCCTAACCACCCCCTCGCCCCAGCCAGCCGCTGTCTTTATTGATTTCTAAGCAGCACGAGCTTGTGATTAAAGTTTGCTTGTGCTTAGGTACTTTCCTGAATTGGCGCTTGGGTCCTTACTCCAGCAAAAACTCTCATTGATCTGTGCTGGAGCACAGGCTGAGGAAGCCCTCGGGGACCGGCTATATATTTGCAGCGTGGTGCTCTTCAGACACATGACAATTTCAGGGCAGTTTTGTAACATTAAAACAGCATTACCAGTGTGTCTTTGGCCATAAATAGAACCTGGACTTGTCTATAGTGGTTTGATATTCCAAGCTAGGCAGGAACGTTCAGTCCTGGCTTGCAATCCATTTTATCACCAAAAGGAAATTTTGTAGGTTAGATAAGTCAAGAGCTTACTCTTGCAAAACTTCAGGCCGTGTCTGGGAGCTGCGATGAGGCTGCATCTAATATTCAAGTGCAGGAAGAAAAGGGAAGGCTCTTTTTAAGGCTCATTAGAGATGGCAAAAAGATACAAAAAGACCAACACCATTTTACGCTTGTAAAAATACCCCTAGTAGATTCATATTTTTTAATCTTCAGTACAAAAGCTCCGTAACTACAGCAAGGCATTAGTTTCCGATGACTAGCTACCTTTTTTTCTATAGCCTCTGGCATTAAAGCTCTCAGTGAAAAGACACTTCAGAGCTAGTTCAGGCAGTTCATTTTCTGTCAATCAACTCTCAGGCTGGAAGTATAAAGGCAGTAACATGACAAGATTTCTATTTTAATATCTTTACTCTTGATAAGATAATCCTAGAGGAACAGTGGTGATCAAATATTTACAGGCAGCGCTCACTGGCACAGCCTATTGTAAAATTAAATACACAAAATTATGTGGGGATAATGCTAATGTTGTGATATGAGGACAAAAGGCAGCGCGCTTGAATTGAAGGTTGACTCTTCTTAATATATCCTCCTCTGTGGCAGACACCGGCGCTGCTGGAGCGGAGAACAGAAGAGCAGCTTTCATTTCGCATTTTGTGACCTTTCTCTGCTTTTCAGTAGCTTGGTTGTTATTTAAACCTATTTGTGTACTTAATGATCTTGATTTTCAAGTATGTATTTGTGTGCGTGTATCCTGTGTGTCTCTCTGAGATGCACTAAATGACTAATCAAGCCTTGGAAAGAGCGGTACTCCGGAGGGAGCTGCCCCCCTGCCCCAGCGTGAGCCCGGGGTTGGTCCCAGCCCCGGTTTGGGGCCCCTGGGGGCGGCGGGGGCCGCAGAGCCGGGGGAGCGCAGGCTGGGGGTACATGTGGGCTCTTTGCGAACTCACCGCATAGGTTGGAACGAGCGGTTACCTCTGGGGAGCTCTTCCTGTGCGTCCCGCAGATGTGCCCGTGCCCCAAAACCGACAGAAGTGCCCAAATCCCTGGTTTTACAGACCACAGGACTCACAGCAAACGCACTGAGGGAGAAACCTTTGTAAAGTGGATTTTTCGTCCCCTTTTCTCTGTGCCTCCCTGGAGTGCAGAGGTGGGACGCGCGGTGGCTGAGCCCTGTCCCTGCCCAGGCTGTCCCGGAGGAGCGCCGGCAGCACCGCGGCACACCGAGGTCCCTGTGCCACCGCTTTTCCCACCGCTCTGCTGAGGCTCAGCCGGAGCCCGGGGAGAACGAAGCGCTGATTTAGGCTGAAAGGCCGGCGCTAGCTAATATGGGAAATTACTCCAGCAATCATCACTCTTTTCCTGTCACTATGGTGACAAACGAAATGACAAAAGGCTGCGCAGAAAGAGAGAGGGGGACACAAGTAAAGAGGGACAGAGCAAAGGCCGGGCAGCGGCGGGCAGGTCGTGGGCAGAGCCAAGGAGGGGACAGGCTGCGCGCTGCGCGGGAGCCACCTCTCGCTGACCGATGCTGTCGCGTCCCGCCTGCGCGGACGGGGTGTGCAAAGCGACACAAGGACTCAGCCCACGTTGCGCCAAGTGCCACAGTCAATGCAGCTATCACGGGCCTAAAAATGGTAACAATCCCAGCCCTACAAGGCTCTCACGGCACAGCTTTAACCCTGAGGCACTCACCACTGACTGTTGCACCTCCTGCCTCAGCAGCACGCGTTACGTGCCGCCTGCCTCAAGGACAGGGCCTGCAACCAGCCCGGCCTCCTCCCCGCAGCTCAGCTCTGAACATCGTTCGAGGGCACAGCGAGGGAGGCTGCTCTTTCCAGACACAGCAACGATCACCCGTGACTGAGAAACACACGTCCAAAAGGAAGGGGAAAGCACAGGGGGACGTGCCTGGAGGCACCCCAGGACTGAGAGGAGCAGCTGAAGGCAGGCCGCTGCTCGGCCCCTTCTCTCCGCAGCACCGCTGGTCGGGTTTACCTCGAGGCCCTTCCAGCACCCACCATCACCCTGTGAACAACAGGGACACGGCTGCCAGCTCTCAGACGCCTAAACAGCAGGTTTTTGAGCTGCTCGAGAAGGGACACTCCAAGAAGAAACTGGGCAGTGGCAGCAAAAAGCGAAGGTCCAAGGACAACTTGCCCAGGAGTTCCAGCTGGAGAAGGTGCCGGCAGGTTGGTGCCTGTCCTGCAGCGAGACTCCAGGCCCTGGGGGCCGGGAGGAGGTCACCAGCAGATCAAACAGCATCCAATGACTTTGCCACTTTAAGTGGAGTTTTTATTTTCCTGGAGTCACCTTCTAAAAAATGGGGTTAGGAGGAAAAGGGTGCGGTGCAGGGGGAGCAGAAGAGGGTGCTGGAGGGAGCAGTGGAAAAAATCTTCATCCTGAAACGTCAAGCCAAACATCCCCATGCCCTACCAAAGCTGCTTTTTTTTTTGTATTTCAAGAAGGAAAATCATATATTCCAGCCAGCTCTATTCATGACTGATTGTGCAGAGCTCTGCTAATGGGCTATGCCAAGCTGTGGTCACCCTACAGAGCTATTGGCAGGAGAGGTGGCAAGTTGGAGAGGACTACAAGGGAACTCTGCATGATACTTTTTGATGAGCTGATTATTCAGAAATTTCACAAGAGCTGAAATACATCACTCTGTTCTGAAACTCACAGCCCTGCCAACACACAGGACAGCTTACACGAGCAGCAGCGTTTTCTCCTTCACAGCGCTGCTGGCCTGAACGTTAGCAACCAGATGCAGGAATCCGACACGGCTTTTCAGCAGCCATCGACCGCAGTGACAGCGAGAGATGGGGAGTGGATAGGAGGACACAGAAAGCTGAGATAGAAATGATTTAGGTATTTTCATGGCTGTCACTATGTGTGTATTTGGCTTTGCAAGTTTTTCATTAGCTCTGCGGGTACTGAGGCATTATGATTTTTGTTGCTTTAGAGCTTGGGTGTGAGATCACGCCCAGATCCCACATGTGCCCAGGTATTTTTATTTCTGGTGGTGCTCAGTCCCCAGTCACATCTCAGGGTGCTGTCACAAGCCAGGAGCTGACCTTGACTCCCCCCATCGCAGCCCGGAGCCTCTGTCTTAGATGTCGTCCTGAGTCTGCAGCCAAGTCAGGCTCCCACCGAGACCAAACGGTCATTTTCCCCTCTCTGCAACATTAATTAAAACCAAAACACCGTGTTATTTGAGCACAGGATCAAACGAGAGCCTGATACCTGGGGGGCGGGGTGCACGTGTGCTGGGGGACGTTAGAAGCAGCACAGAGCCAATTTCTGAAATACTGCACAAAGACTTGAAGGAGCCGACGCGGCACGTCCCCAGCCCATCGATCTGTCAACACGCAAGCCCCTTCGAGCCACCTGATGTGGCACAGGCTGTCCTGTAGAGGACCAGGGGCATCTGGAGCAAGGATGATGCTGAATTGCTGAAAATTAAAATTATCCTCATGCTGTACTCACAGCCTTCATTGAAAGCGCTGTAAACTACCTGCCTGCCTTAGTGCAAGCAGATTTGCCGCAGGACAGTTAGCCTTCTAAGTTGCCTTTCTGCACAAAGAAACATAACTGCGATCCGGATGAGCATTCACACACACACGAAAACCAAGCAGGGATGTACGGAAGGTGGGTGTCTGGGACCTTGCACAGCACAACATGGGCCCGTGCTGCTGCCACGGCAAAGCCTTCAGAACTCATTCCTAATGTTCTTTGCCCAGCCCTGAAAACGTACCTGCATAAGGCTCCCAGGTGGCCTTCAAATGGGACTATCCAGCAGGACTACCTGGCATGGCAGGGACCAGGTGCATGGGCTGAGGATCACAGAATGGTTTAGGTTGGAAAGGACCGTAAAGATCATCCAGTTCCAACCCCCCTGCCATGGGCAGGGACACCTTCCACCAGACCAGGTTGCTCAAAGCCCCATCAGGATGTCCCCATCAGATGTGTGTTCCCAATAACCTGGCCGTTCTCCTGCCCATGGGAATAACCATGCCTGAGAAAGCTCTTCTGCAATTTCTTTTTCAAGGTAGGCAGGGGGAAGAGGGCACGTGGAGCCACATCCTACTCCCAGCCTTGTCCTACAAAAGTCAATGAAGGGCACAGTGGCTGAACCGCAGCTGTTTTGCTAATGAAAATAGAGGCACACAGGCATAGCCGCCGCAGCCCCTTGGAGGAACTGCTCACTTCAGCAAAACAAATTTTCAGTAATTGAAAAAACCCGGGAAACTTGCTTGTGCATAAGGGCAGGGAACGAGGGTCTGAGCCGTGTAACAGCGAGCACAATTAGCTCTATCCTGGTATGAAGCCATCCCATCAGGACCCCTCCACTTGCAAGATGTTCATCTGAGCCCCTGCACGGGTGAGCTCAGCACTCCGCAGCATCCCCCAGCACAGAGGCAAGCCCTGGGCATGACCCCAGTGGGGGAAGCGATTGAGGTTGGAAAGGACAAAGTTGGTTACAAAGACCATCACTGCCTTCGGCACAACGGATTCTCACATTTCCAGCAACTGCATCTTTGTATGCAGCGCCCTGCCTGTGGAAAATTAAGTCTATAGGAAGTGTATGAATGATCCAGACACCATCCGCAAGGCTTAGGTCTTAAAAAAAGGGGGGGTTACTCCACATACTGCTGCAGGATGTCATGTACTTCATGATCTGTCTTTTCTAATCTCTCCTTATCTCTCACTCCAATCCTTTCTCATGTCCCTCATCTATTGCAAATTCCCCTTTTAAGCTGGAGCGAAGCACATAAATATTTTCATGCTGCATAAATAGGTTGTTTTGTGCATAATGCCACAGGAGGCTTTTTTTAAAAACAGGACCTTTAGTGCTGTGATAACGGCCTCCTCATTTACACAAATGAAATCTTCCATACAGCTCAGCCCTCATCTGCTCAGCAGCCCCCGTGCAAAATGGTTGGCGCAGCGCCCACTCATCACAGGCTACAGAATTAATACAGCGTACTCCATACTTTAAGGAAGCCGCTGAGCATCAGGTTTGGAAATACCTTGCAAATGTAACCAATGCTCAGGTTTTCCTTTTAGTGCTCCCCCAGCAGCACAATTGTTGTCTTCCTTCTTGTGAAATCACAGCTGCTTTAAATATTAAAGTGCAAAAAGACAACCCTTTGTGTTCGCCTGTTTTCCAGCATCTTTGACCATCCTGACTACTCACCTTTTCTTCTCTGTCACTTCTTGCCCCTTGACCTTCATTTCCTGTTTATTCAGCCCTTGTTCAGGGTCTAAAAAGTGCAGACACCATCAAAAGGTACTTTTCATTTACTCCTCATGGAAAAAGAAATAGCGTTAAAATCTGTACAGTTTTTAAAGGGGCTAATGGAAGATGTCGGTGGTCACGTTGGGTCATGGCAAATCTTTGAATTTAACTTGCTTTTCAGGAGCAATATTTTAACAGCACCACAATAAAATGTGGACTCAAACATCGGTGATTTTGCTCTGGTATTTCTATTTATATTTGACCAGTACAAAGACTTCAAACCAACAGACTGAATTCCTCTGCAAAGAGAAACTTAGGGAAAATTATATGAGTTTGCACATTGAGCGTTTTCATACTTTTCAGGTCAGGCCGCGAGCCTTTAGGACAGACTATTTTGAAGCATTTTTATTTGTTCAGGACAGTGACCACACCGTGCTGCCGGGCGTGCAAAGCACTGCCAGGCTCTGGTTTGGACTTGACCCTGACTTCCTCAAGCCTTTGGGTAGACTCTGCACGCTACAGCCCCCCTCAACACAGCTCTTACTGAAAGACTTGGCACATTTTCATCCTGAGTTCAGGGGACACAAAAAGCTTCAGGTGTCGCTTCCTCACAACTCAAGAGCAAGATTACGGGTGCTCTTTTCATGCGTATCTTGCAGACTCATTTCTTCTCTCTTCCATCTGTTGTTTGGCTTTCTTTTTTTCTTTATTACACGTTAGTGATCAACAACTCACTCATGGTGGGGCTCTGAACGTGGCGTTTCTTACCCAGGGAGTGTTCCACACGGGTGGCTCCCACTCATGCTGGTTGTTGCTGCCAGCAGGATGTTCGTGCCAGTCTAACCCTAATGTCATTACTATCCCATTAGCAGCTTTACGTGCTCGTTGATTTGCAGAAGTGTTTGTATCACCTTAAGCTCCAGAAACATTATGACGCTGCATTAAAAGGAACAGAAAAAGGAAAGATCTTAAGAAGTATTACAGTTCTTGTTATACTACCTTACCTGACAAAACGGCAGCTCTCCAAGTTTATCTTGGCTCGTCTGTAACAAAGCCTTGGGTTTTATGAGTTGTCATACTGCTAAAAGATCTAATTTTTCTATGATGTAATAGCCCACATACAATAACCAAATCTCATAAAGCACAACATGGAGTAAACACTTTGTAATGTACCTAAACACAGTAGCTACCTGATTTCGCTAGCACTTTATTTCAATTTAGGCTAAGGGACAATTTAAAAAGATTTTTTCCCAAGTACACAATACAGCAAAATATGAGTTACTACACAGAGCGATATTTTGAATCAGTGCTGTTAGTTGTCTTAGCTGAAATTCAACCTTGATGATATCCAAAGGTCCAATAAAATTTTTCATGGAAGAATCCCATATTTGTAGAACATAATAAAACTGTTCAGCTGCAACTCCAGGGCCACTGAGAACTGGAGCATGACGTCTGTCTTTCTGGGGAGTTTCTTGTGTCACGGGATGTTTTTCAAACGCTTTGTTACCTGAGAAATATCAAACATAACAGATAGTTACATATAACAGTATCTTTGATTTTTTGTTAGTATGACAAAATGTAAGGCTGTTTATTGCTAACGAGTTAGGTGCTCATTACTGTGTTCCAACAGGAAACACTGACAGCGGTGGGCAAAAGAAAACGTTCGGTGTTAAATCCACATACAGCACATTTCAGCTCCTATTATAGCATGTGTGATAGAGAAAGGAGAAAATCCTCACACAAAACTATTTTAAAATTACATATCAGAGCAAGAAAGAGGAGCATTTGTTTGATTTATTATCTACTTTTTCAATATGGTTCGCTTCCAAATAATACTAACGCCTGCCTTTCATGTTGTGCGTTTCATTCCTAACTCACAAAGCAGCCTCCAAAGGAGGTCAGGATCATTTTGTGAAAAACAAACATGAAGTGAAGCCACCCCTCTGATGTCCCTGAGTAAGGCAGCACAGTCCCCGGCTCTTTTGACCACTAGTCATAGGAACAAAGGATTAGAGAGGGCATCTTGTGTCATCAAATCCAGCTTCTTAGTCTTCAAATCAATTTTGCTATAATAATCTCATGCAAGAGTCTTTGGGGTGCGTGATCTCTTATATAAGCTCCTGCAAATGCTCTTCAAAATCATCACCTCTCGTATATCCTCATCCATCCTGACCCTGCGGTGGGAGCCTAGCTACTGCCAGGCTATTACACACCGGTGATTTGGGACCAGCACCCTGAAAATGCCCCCAGTCTCAGGCACTGAAGAATGAACAGGAGCATTTCTTCCTACGTCTGCTCAAATTTTATGCATCTCTTGGTGGCCCATCCTAGTAAAAGACCTGTGATAGGTGCCATGACAGACGTGGAAGGTGTTCCTGAAGCAGAGAAATAGAAATGCTGAGAGTCTGACAACTGAAGCCGACTGCAGCTCTGAAAACTGTGTGCGAAATCCCTTCACAAACTCACAGTGCAGTTGTCGTTGCAGCGTTAAGTGGAGGCTTGCAGCAGCCCCGGGTGCCAACACAGACCGGGCATTTGGGTTTACCCCTGCACATACCTGTCCTTTTGTGTAGTGAGTGACATCCTGGCAAACAACGGAGCCTCAAGCACGCTCAGTCCATATATTTCCAAAGATGTCCATCACCCCCCTCCTTTTTCAAATAACTACTACTGGAGAAGTTATTAATGCCTTTCCACCTACACAGCCTAGATACCGAAACTAACACAAAGGCATCTTTTAAGCTTTGAGGTCACGTTGGAGTTGCTGGTTAGAGTGTCTCTCTGGGCAGTTCTATTATGCAGCAGCTACAGCAGTAGGATAACACGATACCAACCTTTGCTAATAATTGAGCGTGAAGTGGGCTTTTTGCTTGGTATCTTCAGTTTTGTACCTTCACTTCAGAGCATGTTTAGAGCTGGCTTCAATACTCAGAAAATTATGTCAGCTTATTAAACACAAAGCTGTTAGACGAGGGCACGGCCCCCGAACTTGTTTCCCGCGGCTGTATGAGGCTTGGCTCCTCGCTGCTTTTGCGGCTGCAACTCCCCAACCGCCCAATGCTTTGTTTGATTGTCTTTTCTCACTGAAACATATGTTTCCCCTTTTGATGGCATTTTGAGCAACAGTTTCCATTGTATGCCCTTCTTGACTGACAGTTTGATGGCAGCCTGTAAATTACTTGGCACATGTTTTGTGAGTCTGCTTGAAGGAGGGTCTGGCTGCTTAGAGAGTGCATCCTTTTGCAGCTTTGGGGGCAAGAGATTAGGGACATTTTAGCACAGAGTTGGGTATAAAAGTACTTGACCACAGCAATATCATCCTTATTTGAAGCTCAGCATTGTCCTGTACCATGATTCTTTTATCCCAGGTCCCAGGACAGAATGTCCATCAGTTATGCTTGGCTTTCCCCGTCTTCCTCTCGTACAACGTGACACACATAAAGCCTAATGATGAATCAAGAAAGGATCAGACTGAAAATACCTGGTATTTGATGGATAGCCCAGGTAAGCATTCAAGCTGCTGGATGTGCAAGTTGGAGAACATCTGGCTCTCTGTCAGCTTTCTTTGCTAACAGTAACACATTTGCTGTTTTGCCTTTATGTGGTACAATCTTGTCTGTGTCTCTGGCCATGACGTTTCTACTGTAGCTATAATTACAGGACCCAAGCAGTGCCGTATGGAATTCATGTGCTCTTTACAGCTGAATTAAATGGCCACCTATAGGGAAATGGAAGTCCGGAGAATGAGGTGTATAACTTTCCGCGCAGCACTACTTACAGCCTCAAAATAGAGCCCCGGAATAGCTGTGAGGGGGGCATTATGTTTATGCTGGCCTCCTACAAGAGGAAGATATTTCAGTTATAACCATAACTAACTCTGTCGCAGCTTTGTTTTCATAAGAATAACGATATGCTTCAATCAGAAAAATAATCAACCTCCGTTCTGAGACTGCTGTGCAATAGCACACCGCATTTATTGGGGGAATCCTTTTGCCCTAAGCCTTCTAGGGTAGGTATTACTGCTGTACACAGTCACCGCACCACTTCTGGCTGTTTACATCTTCCCTTGAAGAGATAATTTAACTCACTCCTGTGCATAAACCTTCCCCCTGCTGCAGACGTGGTGGGTCTGGATGTTTTTACACTTCAAAAATAACCAACAAGAGCCAGATTATGTTTGTCTATTGGATTTCTGTTGATATTAACTTTCCTTGCATTCCACTGAAATGTCAAAAAGATTACTTTATATGTACTTACTGCAGAAAAAACAGAATTTTGGGTGAAAAAGCATAGACCTATGATCTGATCCATCTTCTCTTTGCTATTTCCAACTACTTAAAGCATAATGTCACACTGCAACGCGCACTTGGAGTGCTGCATTCTCTTCTCCTGACAGATTGTTATGATGTTTTCCAAGGTGACCTTCATAAACCATGTTTCTTTTGAAGCTTATATTTCACTCAGGTCATAACAGTTTCACACAGTCAAGCAAACTGTCCGCTCCTGCTCGCTAATTAATGGTTCTTGGAGGCTTCTGAGTGGGGGATATAATTAATAGCACTTAAGTCTGGAGTGCAGAGAAATCTATAGCTGATTACTAGGATGTGTATTTACTTAGGGATTATATGCAAACAGCTCTTAAGTGCAGCCATGAACAGCTCTCGACAATGCTCTCCAGGAATTCCCCAGGATCAGGCGCGCCCTTGAGTCTTATTCCAGTGTAAGCACTCAAAAAATTGCCCTGCTTTTAAAGCCAGGCTGCCGCGACTGAGGGGTCCCTGCCTGCTGCGCCCTCTCCCCTGCTCCCATGCCCCATACACCAGAGCCACAGCATGCTGTGTTTTCCATGACTGCATGCTGATTCTGCTCGCCAACAGGCTTCCTACAGTGGGGGAGCATCTATCACAGAAAACATCTCTGGCCATGTCTCTGTTGTCACTGTGGCATCCACCGAGGAGACAACCTGCCCTGGGGTCCATACTGCCCAGGTACAGCATCTTCTGGTGCAGACTGGCTGTGTTCTCACCACGCGGCACGTGTGACAAATCCACTCCAAGGCATAAACGTTTTGTGTTTTATTCAGTTTAAAGCACCAGAAGTAATAGGAGGGCTTTTCTTACAGTAAAGCAACCAAAGAAGGGTGTTGCAAGCCATCTTGTCACACTTGCCTAAATTATAGGAGATAGGATTGCTCTGGTGCTCGCTCTCACGCGTGCAGCATGGATTGTCCGAGGTGCTGGAGCAAAACCAGATGCCAGCCAAATTGCCAGCTTAAATTCCCTCTGGCCAGCTGCTGCTAACAGTGGTAATTTCCCTGCTGAAGTCAATAGAACAGCATCAATTCACACACACTGAGATCTTGGTGCAGAAGAGGCAGCTGTGAGGCAGGATGAGTGCTCTTAAAGAATAAGATAGTCTCTCTTTCACAGTGGGGAAAAAAAAAAAAGAATAAAATTCATATTCTCTGACAAAGTTGAAAAGACTGTATTCTCCAGAAACATTGCCGGACTGGGGATGAAGGGGGGAATTAACATCAGAAATCCTGCACCCGTGTGCAGCCTGCATTATTTGGGAGATTTTGAAATGAATTTTGCATGTTGAATGACACAAAATATTCAGATGGTTAAGCAATTAAAAGCTATTGAATATTTGAAACTCTAAAAGCACTAGGCAACAGAACGTCACTGTCAACCCCTCTATGCAAAGGGACATTTTGACAGACTTAAGACTGACTACTTTTCTAATGGTATAACAGTATTACATCAGTTATACATAAAGCAGGAAAACTTCTACTGAAACTTGTGCAGCCTGGTTCTTTCTTCAAAACAACACCACAAAGTGAAACTGCCTTTGAAGAGAAACATTTTTTATATACTATCTGAAGGTTAGTAACTCTTTTAATCTTTAGCCTTTCTGCTGGCATGTGTAATTTAAAATGCACAAAACAGACTATCAAAACACTTATCCAGCTATAGATAGTTAGAAAATTTAAAAGGTGCATCTGAAAATAGGCTTGGAAACTAAGATGCTGCACCAAATCTTGCTCTTTGAGTAAGGACTCTTTCCCTTTGGATCCACCTCAAAGAGCGACCAGTTATCAAACACAACTGACCATACGACAGTCAACACTGAATGAGGAATGGCTCCTAAAGAGGTCAAACCTTGGAGCTACTTAAGCAAGAGAGTGACTAACTGGGGCAATTATACATTAAATATCCTTCCCACAGAAAGTTTTTTTTTCCCTTTCTTGCCCTCCACAGCCACGTGAACTTCTGCCAAACTTGAGCTCTTCAGACACAGCAGCACGAGCAGCAGTGCAGAGCCCGCACGTGCTCATGGTGTTCAAGAAGTGACAAACCCTTCTAATAAGACGGGATACAGTGGTGTGGCGACATGCAGTGTAAGACTAGAAACACGCGCCAAACACAGATTCACTCACTGATTTCAGTCTCATCTGCTCTAGGCACTTGTACACACGACTGATTTATTGTATGCCAGTTATTTTCTTAAGAGTGTAAATTAGCCAGGCTAAATGGGGTGCATTTCTTTAAGCAGGTGGCTGGATATTTCTGATCATCTGGGGACTGGTGTAGAAGCACTCAGCTGCGGCTACCCAACCAGCCAAGAGGAATCAGCGCCAGCAAATGTAGTAGGAAGACAATCGAGAGCTTCTTGCCTTGTTCAAGTATTTCTTAGGAAAAAGAAGTCACCTGCAAGTCCTCCTTGCTCAGATAGTCTACAGACACTGGCAAAAGGTGCTACTGTACCTGGCCAAGTCATATAGGAGCTGTCACAGTTGGTGAAGACTTGCGATAAATGTAAAGGTAGCTGGGAAAGCTCTGAAGCACAGCTCAGTCTGTCCAGGCTAATCTAGCTGAGCTGGGCTTCTCTCAACAAAAGATTTATGTAGAAAAATAATGCATGAGGCCTTAAAAATTGCCATTTATTGGCTCCAGAACACCCACATTCAGCTCTTTCTGACTTTCCCCGTGCTGCATGAAAAAACTCAAGTCAAATAGCATCCAGGTAAACTTACAAATGGCAAAATAAATCCTTTGTAGGTTAAAAACAAAAATAGCTTTGAAGAAGAATGCACACAGCCTTGATAATTTGCCAAAAGTTTTCAATCTTCATCACTTTAGAAGCAAGGTTAAGAGAGCAGCTAAAGGTTGAGAAATTCAGAAGTTGCTCAGATATACCTTTATCTCAGGTTTAGAGCCTTAAACCTCAGAAGCAAAACAATGTCAGAGAGAAGAGATTGGCAGCGATGCCTTCTATCGAGAATCAAGAGTTGGAAGGACTGCCTGTACTAGGCAAAACAGTCTCATGATAATGATGCCAGTAAGATTTAATTTACCAGTGTGTTCTAGGAAAGGTGATGACCTTAATATCACGGGGAACTTATCAAGAGGTCATCCATGTGGACACATGCTGCTTTATTTTCATAACAAATGGAAATGAAAGTCCAGGAATTTGCTTACAGGAATGAATCTATACCATCTATCCAGTTTTGTGTTTAGTATCGGAAGAGCCCAAGAACATTTTATTGATACATGGGGACTTAATTCCAACCCCTTTGAGAATCTCCACAGGAAAGTATTTCAAATTCATTTCTAACTGGACTAAAAGAACCTCTCCAAAACCCCACCAAATATATAAAGGGGAACAACATCACATTGGAACAGGGATGTGCCATTTTATCCTAAGTACTGTTCATTTGCTGCTATGCCATAGATGAAGTACTACATAATGCCTCTGTTAGTAGAGAAGAGTGCTTACATCTGCATTACCTAAGGGTATGCTCTTTCTGGCCGAGTAATTCAGTTTTGACACGCATATCTCTGAGAACGTGAAAAGCGAGTGTCTAAATACAAACCCGGCAGCCACTGTGGAAACCTGACTGTGTAGTCCAAACCCTGCTGCTCCACACCCTGGAGGTCCCTAGGTCCCAGATTCCCAGATTTGACAGGGTGAGGGGGAATGGCTTCAACCTGGCAGAGGGTATATTTAGATTAGATATGAGGAAGAAATGTTTCCCTGTGGGGGCGGTGAGCCCCTGGCGCAGCCCCGAGGAGCTGTGGCTGCCCCATCCCTGGAGGTGTTCAAGGTCAGGTTGGACGGGGCCTTGGGCAACCTGCTCTAGTGGGAGGTGTCCCTGCCCAGGGCAGGGGGGTGGGACTAGATGATCTTTAAGGTCCCTTCCAACCCAAACCATTCTATGATTCTATGATTCTGAGGCCAAGTTTCCTTCACAGATGGGATTTACGCACGTTACACAGCTTTCTCTGTGCCAGTCCACAGAAGTGTTCACACAACTAATTTGACTGGAGAAGACAAGAGCACCGTCATCACGCAAGAAAAAATGGAAAGGAAAGAGTGTGATGAACCAGCCGAAATGGAGATGGCGGAATGACATGGGCGACGAGAGCCGCCACGTAAGTGTGCCACACGCACACTGTGCGGTTTAGCTCAAGATGTCTCAAGCGGGCTGCAAGCAGTGAGTCACAGGCAAAGAGGAGGGTTATTTATGAGATTTCAGTTCTTCAGAGGAAGAAATATGAAACAGTAAGAAATGACAGAGAAACGAGAGTGCTGGGTGTTGGCAAAAACACATATGGGGAACTGGGGAGAGGGAGCTTTTGGCATCATTGCAGCAGCATACAGCCCAGTGTAACTCATATTGATCTCTGGGGGCCAGTTCATTTCTACTGGAAGAATCTGGCTTCTGGGACTCCAGGTACAAAATGAAAACCTCTCAATTTCTAGAGCACCAATGTTAGTGTTTGCCAAGTGTTTTTTCTATTCCTCCCTGCAAATCTTTTTTTCTTTTAGGGCCAGTGGAAAATTTAGCAGAACAGGCAGTTTTCCAGCAGCTTTAATTCTGAAAGTTGAACTGATCAGATGATTTAAGATTTGTCAAACGAAGTTAGCATTTTCTTATCCGCTCTATAGTCTGAATTCTGCTGGGATTTTGTATGTCAAGGTGTATATGCATATCTGGGTGTACACAGACACAGCCGTTTTTAACTCATCATAGAGGTACCAAGGCTGTTTTCTGTTCTAAAACCACAGGGAGGATGTGTTAGGTTAGACATCCCTCTTAAGTAACTGCTGATGATTCTGATTTCTAGATATGTTCTTTATTGCTGTCCGGAAACGAAATGCTCTAGGATGGTGCCGATTATTTCAGCCACTGTTGGAGTGCTGCGTTCTTTTGGAAACAATGCAAACCTAAGAGCTTTCATTTCTTTTGTTCAATTCTACATATTCTCCCCCTGTCCTTAAAAAGCCTATGGAGGACTGAACAGAGTTTTGGGTGTTGCTGAAGTAAGTTAACGAGTAAATCATTACCTTTAATTTTCCTGAAAATACTTCTTCAGAATTGCCGCTTCAGCTGCCATTTCTTCTTCTGTCCTCCACTTGTCAGAGGAATCCTCTTTGTCGTGTTGTTGCAACTTTTTTGAGGGAGGAAGAAGAAAAAAAACAAAACAGTTTGTTGATATTCTTTTTCCCAGTTTTATCGTCAAATTCAGGGCATGCCTGTATGCAACTAATCCAACTATTCCATGTGTCCGTGGGACGGAGGGACCTGGTGATGTAGAGATGAAGGGTGAAGGTTACTGGTTTAGAGTGGTGACAGTAGTTAACTGGCTCTGACGGATTTATGATGATAACGCAAGGTGCCAGGGTGATTGATAGGCAGTGAGTTGATGGTCAGATACCTTGTGAGTCACCTTGTGAGTCTTTGATGCAAAGCTGGTAGGTAAGAGGATGACACAGGTATTTTGAAGTGCCCATTACATCCGTGCAGTGAGCTGGGCAGAAGCTGCCTGGGCATCTTGTCAGTAATGAATGTAAAATTTTCTCTCTGGCTTTTCCTCTGCCCATGGGGCCACCTTTCCCATCAAAGACCTATCGTGATAACAAGGCCTTGTTGGAGCTGTTTCCCACCAGCAGTTTTTATCAGTAGTTTTCAGAAGAGATACATTCCCCCTCCGCATGCAAGTTATTAGCCCTTCCTTGCCCTTGCTGAAAGTGAGACACATCCCTGGTCTAGAAACAAAGGCTGCTATTTTAAGCGTTACTATATTTCATTGATGATTTACTGGGGAAAAAATCAAAAGTATGTGAAATATTTAATTTTTGCATCTAGCTTGCATAATATGCCCACAAAAATAAGTTCTAGCCCATATGCAGTAAGTATTAAGAGATATCCCAGACATGACAATTTCAAATACATCCTTTGCCCCTCCAGAAGAAGGGAGAAGCTTAGGGTTTTGCTGCTCTTTAGAAGAGGGGAGTTCTATTTTATGGTAAATATAGCATGCCAGCACTTGAGTGACTATTTGTACAGACGTCCACTCAAAGAATGCCTGACACTCCTCAAGGGAAGACTACATTTACAACAGACATCAGAAACATTTGCATTAATGCATTAAGTATTGAGATTTCCAGTGTGTCTCCAGGTACAGAGCACGACACAGATTGTATTAACAGCATCAGGGCTTCTGAGGAACATTATAATATCGACTTTTTGTTAATGTCACAAACAAAGTTGGAAACGAATAACCTTTTATTCCTGGACAAGTTTTAGTACAGAAGATGAAGCAGTGAAAAAACAAAGACGAAACAATATTGAACCTGCCAAGCAAACTGCATTACTGTATATGGCGTGTTCAGCAACACACTAGCATTGTTAGCATACATCCAGCTCACAGATACTTATATTTGTGTTGTGCTTCTCCTACTCTGAATTTTGCTGCCAGCTATAGCCCTACGTAGTTTTACATTCTGCAGCACAGATTTCTCCCTTCTCAGCAGATGAGGCTGCATTAGAAAGCTATTTCCTTTCATGCCAATACGAAACAGTAGCTGTGGGCAAATTAAAGTGTATTACTGTTCGACTGGTAGAGGACTAATCTTCATTGTTACATTAGCTCTAGGTGTGTTATAAATCCACCTTGTAATAATGCTACCAAATTATAGAGAAAGATTGAAAAGCCAGGAACCGGTACAGCGCGTACACTGTCAACGTGCAACCTTTGTGTCCGTCAACACGCATCCTTTGTGTCCCCGCGCCTGCTCTCACCCACTGTACACACCTATGCAGTGCACAGGTACCACAGCTGAGCTGGCAACGGGAGGAGTTATAGGAAACAGCATACATCATTCTGTACTTTCCATGGACTGTGAGCATTTACACGTCACAAGAGGATGCACCAGGACAAGCCAAGTGGTGGTAAATCAATTGTCTGTCTGAGGTGTGAGCTGTTTTTCAAAAAAAGCAATGTCTTGCTCATTCGACCTGGCATCAGCAGGAGATACAGCAGGCAACAGCTAGAAGGCAAGGGAGGGCAGCCCCTGTTCCTCAAGGTCTCCTTGTTTAACCTGCAAGAAATGCTTTTAGTGACGCGATTTGGCTGCTGTTCTCCCTCGCTATCCTGTTTCTGCACAACCCAGGTGAGAGCTAACTCCAGGAGGAGACTAGTAAAGTGGAGATCAGCCTTGTAGTTTTTATTTCCCCTGCTCAAAGAAACTGAAGTGAACAGTAATAAGGAGGCATATCCTGAAGTGGCCATTGTTGTTGTCTAAATTAAAACCGTGTGAAGTCGCAGCCCATAGTGACTTCTTGATGCTGGCAAAGGAGAGGGTTTCTTTTGCTACCCAACTGCTAACCTTTAAAAATAATCAATCTTTGACTTAAGGTTAAAACAGATATATGGGGAGCAGCAATGAATTCCGAAACTAGCCTGGAAACCCAACCTACTTCAGCAGTGCTGGCTGCCGGCACGCAGCGCGCAGTGCCACGCAGCAAGCCCCAGCCTGGCGTAAAAGCGCTCAGCGCCGCCTTACCGCGCTCCGACGCGGCAGGCGTTCACGTGCCGCTCATACTGAAAAGACGTATCCACGTTTTGTGGACACACTGGGTATGACGAACAACAGACTGTGGTGTTAAATCACTGCCACGGCTAACGTATTCATTGTTCAACTGACTTATAGATGATTTAAGTATAAAATTGCTACGTCTACCCAAACAGGACCCCAGGACTGTTCTGCGTTCAAACCTCTTGCTGTGTCAGTAATTTCTGAAGAGCAATACGCAATTATCACCCCAATGCCACTTAGTTTCTGATATTATCTAACCACCACTGTGGAGATTTGAAAAACTGTCTCTGGCAGGTGCGTACCCATCTCTGCCACCAGCATCCTGCAGCTCCAGTACAAGCCAAACTGTAGAGTCGCTTTGAAGCACAATACTTAAATTGCAGATAACCTTGCTGGAGGATGTTCTGGACGCTAAAAGTTACACAGGTTTAAGATCAACAGCACCCATAAACGGATGAGAAGTTAAGGGCTGATGATACCACCTCTGTTTCATGGATTCTGGATGCCACAAATTAATGGAGGCTGGAGAGCACAATGGAGAGCGCTCCAGGCGCAGCGGTGCACTTGTCTTCTCTTAGCATCTGTTACCGGTCTCCAGTGGTGACAAGGTATTGGGATCATGGGTGGGTTTGGTCTCACCTGGTTATTTCATGTGTTCTTATGTAAGAAACTTTTCAACCCAATTCAGGTCTTCATGTGAGGGCCTCCATAAGCAAGAGCTACTTTATTTTTTTTTTTAAAAAGAGGCTAAGACAGTATCCATAGTATTTTGGCTGAGTTTGAAGGCTACTTTAAGGGACAAACAACATACATATTTCAGTATTACATTGTATTGATTTAGAACTCAGGTGGGAAAAACATAACAGCAGATACATGTTTCTAAGAGACTTCTGTATCTCGGAGTGTGTTCATATTCACACACACATGCAAGTCCCAGCCGCGCTTCTTTACAAACATCTGACATGCTATTGAAAGTTTGGATGATACAGGGGAAGCAATGCTGTCCCGCACCTGGAGAACACTCCAAGATTCTGCTCAAAGCAAAGGGAAAAAATACCTCTATTTGCCAGCTATCCATCTGTAAAAATGAACATTTCTTTTAGACAATCTCTGTTATGCTAACTTTTTCTTTTAATATTCTGGACAAGCGCCGAGACACACATTAGTCAATTCTCTAATCGCAGTTGCCCAGCAAATTACACACTGTATCTGCTCAACATTCTTCAAGCACTACGACTCTTGTTTATAACTTAGTACATCTTCTTGCCTTGCAGTACGAATAAATGCACCATTTCTAAGATATGCCCTTCTTCAAGCAGATCATTACTGATGTCTGACTTCTTGGGCTTCCTGATAAATTATCCTCTACTTTCACCTCAAGCAGAAAATGCTATTCCACCAATAATCTATGACTGTCAGTCTTGATTACTTGTAAACAGTGGAGCTCTTTGAATATTTCTGCTTGTGAAAAGCGTTCATTTTCTCACTCATGTCTCCCAGTGTGAGATGCTGGCAGACCTGACAGCTGTGCTTTATGTTGTTTTATTAAAGTTGTTAGTGCTGCAGAATGGTCTGCGTTTTTATCACTGCAATTCTTAAGGGAAACACAGTATTGTTTTATAACACATTCGCATTGGGGAACCTCTTCTTCTTGCCCTTTGCGGAGGAGCCCAGAATTCTCAATGCAGCAGACTATAGGGGACCTGGGTCTAGCACTGGCTGTTGTTTGAAGTAACATCTATATTATGGCCTATTCTACTGATGCCATAACACCAACAGAAAAGCAACCTGTGTTAATACAGAGCGCTAGCCAAAAGTATTGGGAAAAAAGCTTTTACGGTAGTTAGCACTATTCTCACTCTCCGTGAATATTTACTGTTGATAGTTAAGGGTTTATAACCTCCAATGCATTTAACTAAAAGAAAAATCACAGTGATGGAGAGCAATTATGCCAAACTGCTGCAACACAACAAAACTCAACTGCTTAAGTGATTATAAGATGTATAATCAAAATCAGCAGCTAACAAAAAACCCCAAACCAAATTTTTACCAGCAGTTTGGGTCAGATATTAGGCATTGCTCAGTCGGTGGTGTTTATTACCAATACACCTTGGAATACCCAGGCATCTTTTCCATACTTAATTCCTGCACTTGGGTGAAATCTGCAGAGTGGTATTTCAGCATCAGATTAACAGCTGAAGCATGAGGAGCCTGAAAGTCTCATCTCCTCTCTCCAGTGGTAACCCTTTTCCAGAGACTGGAGACAAAAACGATCCCAGGGCTGCTACATGTACCTCCTGCTCCATCTCCCTTATGGACCCGGAGCCACGTGATGAACACGCGCCCACAGCACATCCCTGCCCCCACTCTTGCACTGCAGCAAGCAGATGTGGTGAGGCTTCATCCTGAGCATCCCACCACGGCGGGGGAGGCTCAAGGACTGAGCTGGCTATGGCTCCTCAGCCCTTTGCTGATACTAAGGGCCTCCTCCTGGTCCTGGTGGCGACTTCCGACCATCCGTACCTCCTCTTGTACTGCCTTTGCATCAACTTAATTCCTCAGTTGCCTCCTTTGCCCTCTTCTCCCTGGCCTTGTCCTCTTTGCTCTCTTCCCCCAGTGCTTTCTTTCCTTTCACTTCTCTTTATATTTAGCTTATATCCTTATAGTAAGATTTCATTGCCACCCCCACCCCCCAACGTAATTAAATGTGACATTTACTGCTATTATCTGTAGCTCCTGCTATGCTCTATCCTTTCCTCACCCTCTGCTGTCTTGCTGAAGAGAGTTTCTGCTCTTCGGTGGGCAGCCTCCTACGCCAGTCCGTGTCTCCTGCCTCCACCCCATTTGCCTTCAGCTGTGGTTTGAGTCTCGACTTGACTAGCGATGTGCAATGAAAGGACAACGGATGAAACACAGCGCAGCTTCTCAGGGATTCTGCGATTGCTTTATATGGTTGCTCGGACACAACATGGCCCTAAATCCTTTTTTACCTTCCTGGGACCAATCACCACAGGAGCTCCCAGCCCTGGGTACGCTCCAGCTGGGCACCCCCCTGCAACTGGGCAGGGCCCCAGGAAAGGCGAAAACACAGGCAGAGCGCAAGCACGGCGTGCTCCCTCTCGGCCACCTGAGAGACCACCTCAAGATACTGTGTACAGAGGGTGCAAGAGGCCCGGCTGCCCCTGAGCTGCTGCGGGGTCAGGACCCGTTTCTGAGCCGCCCCTACCATTGCTCCCACGCCGCAGCCTGAGCAGCCCAGGCAGCTCAGTGCTTTCCGCATCTCCGGGCCCATCTCCATATTTAATTACAGCTACAATACTGCTGTAATTTAATTGCTTTAATTTACAGTGAACGCTGCAGAAAAAACCCACATCCTATAATTTTCTCATCTGCTGACTTTGCTTAAGATTCTATATCCTACCGGTATCTGCATTTGCATGAATCAGAAATCCCTGATTTTGAGGTGTTTTTCACTTGCTGCATTACATCTGAGTTATTTAAGGAGGTGGAGAAGAAGCCTAAGTTGCCTGCATTCTACATGCAACACAGTTTTTAACTATCTACTGGAAAATCCTTCTCCAATTATTTTACCACTGCCACATGAAATACACTGCTACCTCACAGCTGCTGCTATTATTCCTACAAAGCATACATTCCATTAGGAATCTCGGTTTATCAAAGCCGTGTTTTAGAGTGGTGGGGTTTTTTTCTCCTATTTATTCTTTGTCATAGTGACTGCAAATATTTTTTCAGTTTTATTGTTGTGCTTTGGGGAAAGACTTGAACCTCACACTTCACATAGACATATGAGTGGCTGCACCTTTTTTAGCAAAGCACTTAGAGGAAAACAATATTGTGGAACACACATAAAGGTTAAGTAAAACCCTTAAGCATATATATGTTTAAGTGCTTTGCTAAAATAAACTCTACAAACACTACTTTCAAACAATTCTGCATTCAAAAATAAGAAAAAGAATAAATATAAAAGGCATCCGAAGAAATTTGCTTTTGAAAGTATAAAAGACAAGTAAGCCCACGAGCAGAACAACAGTTGTATAGAAAACACATTTGCCATTCGGTGAAATATGTAGATTGCACTCTGAAGAGCTCAAATCTTGACAGAATTCCAGTTTGGCTCCAACCGAGATAAAATTCTTGGAAAGTGAGCATGTTACAAAGGAGATACTTGAAAGAATATCCACTGGGGTACGAAGTCCTGCCAAAGACTTGGAGAACTGCTATTTACAGTCTGATATGAATCAAGGCAAGACTCTATAAAGGTGTTTGGATACGTTTTCCCATGCCCATTATCCTCCTAGTTAGCAGATAATGTCATAAACCCCTCTGCAGTCTTCCCCACCTGGGAAGAAAAGGTAGATGACCGTGGGGAGCTTCCTAACGGCGTTTGCTAGGGAGGGCTGCCTGCACGAGAAAACGTGTGGCACAGAGACCTGGCTACGAAATGGCAATGTCATCAATGTGATAATGTTGGAGGAAGCGTTATCCTGTGTGCACAGCCTGCCATGCAACATTACTCATTTGGAAAAAGGCTATTTTTAATCAAGGAAAAGCACTTTAATCAAGGATAGAGTCAGTGATTCAAAAATTTCATGCAGGTGCATGTATTACTTGACTGAAAGCCTTTTCCCAAAAGGTCAGAGCTGCAGAGCGATGTGCGTGTCCCACTCCAAGAGCAGAGATAACCCCGAGGTGCCTGTATCAGGGTGATGTATTCTGGCTCCTGACGCGGGGAGTTTCAAAGTCAGAACTTCCCCTGCTAATCTTCTTAACTTTACACAAATACTTGCTGTGCCCTGAGCGCACTCAATAAGATTCATGACATGCCAAGGAAGACACACGTGTGCTTAGGGAGCTTGATTTAGTTTATTTGTTTTCTTTGTATTTTTCTGCCAGCACAAAGGAACTCAGCTGCGGGTCCCACGGCATCGGCACAGAGCCGGTGCAGTGCGCAGAGGGACGTGAGTGTGTCCCCATTTCCTGGGGGGAGCTTCACCCTCCTCACCACATCTCTGGGAGCTGCAGGAAGAGCCCACGATGGCCAGAGCAGAGAACAGATTTCTTCTTCTCTGGGAATTAGCTTATTCCTATTGAGCAAATCCCGCGCCTCTCCCCCTCCGACACCTTCTGAAATTAAGAAGAAAACATTCAGTCAATGTGCCCTGGAGTAAGTCATACTCTGAGTCACTCTCTCCACTGGCTGCAGGAGGATTTTAAGGAGCCTCAGATGTCTAGAATGACACATACCACATGCTTGAAGCAAACCACTGGGGTTTCAAAGCCTGCTTTTGTGTGTGCTTCTCAGGGGACCCCTCACCTGCCAACAGACCTTCCCAGGATGGCCCTGTCGGCTTTCTCCGCAGCGCTCAGGATCACGGGACTCCTGGATGAAGCTGCATCCCCAGGACGGCCTTTTCCCCAGGCATCCCTCAAATACTTCTTTAGCTTTCAGCCTTGCACACGCAAGGCTAGCTCGCCTCTGAGATTGCCTCCCCAGGATTTAAGCAGCCAATACCCTCTAGTAAGGAGGTACTAAAATAGGTTGAGGAATAAATTGCTCTCATTTAACATTCACTCCAAAAAATACAGCTGCATTTATTATGCAGCATATTGTTTTATATACTGTTTTGTTACAATAAGTCATGTTTAAAATGTCATGACATTTAAATCAACAGCAGTAAGAGGGAAATGCTGAAAAAGAGCAAGATGATCAAAAAGGATTTAAAAAATCCTGGTAAAACGTTATGGGCCAAACACTCTCATTACAGTAAAAATAGTCACAAGGGAGTTTAAAACTCATCTATGAGAAGCCCGCTGTTGAGAAAGCCACTCTGCCCCTCCTGTGAGATGTTCTCCACGTTAGGTCTCAGTCTCACCGCGGTTGTCCCCAGGTCCGGCGGCCAAGGAGTGGTGCCACCACCGGCTGGGGCTGGCTGTGGCCAGGGCACTGGGGCACCTGCAGCCAAGCCCTCCTGGTACCCTGCGTCCCCTTGCAGGTTTAGCCTTTCTCCGTGCTGCCCTTTGCCACTGAGGCACCACAATACTCCGGAAAACTCTCCTGAATATGTCCTCGGAGCTTATTAATGCCTTTGTCTCGGTGAGGAGCTTTATTTCAATGCCTGTGCTAAGTTCTGTGAATGAACTTTACATGTGATGTAAAAGCCTACTTTAATGTGGCTTCACAGCCTTTGAGGAGACACAGAGCCTATCCACCACTGATGATCTACACGCATAATTTTCACCAGAAAGACTTTTAATGTTAAAAAGAAAATAGCTCAGAACAGAGGAGATACTCTCTTCCTGCAGATTCAGTGCTCATCTTTTCTCTCAGGCCTGGACCCATATGCCAGCATCCCTCGCTGCCGCCTCCATGCTCCCTCACCCCCCACCAAGGGAAAAAACAACAACAACTGCAACAACAAAACAGATGGCGATGCAACGAAACATTAAACCCAATCCCAATACCTGAGCCATACCATGAATATTTCACTGAGGCATGGGGTAGAAAAGACAACAAAATGACCTTTTCTAGCATCTTAAGGGAGATCTAACCTTGTAATTGCTATAGACACACTGAAGACACACAAGAGGGAGAGCAAGACTATTTTAAAAAAGCTGTGTATATTTTTAAAAATTAGTATCTCGATGTTCCCATTATAAGCTGCCAATATGAATGACATTTACTCTTGCTCTGAGAAACGAAAGAAACTCTAAAAGACAGACTGCATTAAGAATCTATTGATATTCCACTGACCTAGTGGCATAAGAACCAGACAAGCTTTGTCAAGGGCAAATGCCCCAGAGTCTGCAAATTCATCTTTTAAAGTAGCAGTAAAGGAAAAAAAAATCTTCAATGTCTAGAATATTTATAAAACCCAGCGGAGGCTTGCACTTCTTGATGTTATAATAGCAGTGGATGGCTCTAGAGCCAGATATGGGAGCAGAATCGGAAATTTCAGATGGTCAACCACTTCTTCCAGCGTTTCCAGTCAATTAATATTGCCATAAAACTTATGTGGGAAGTTCCCTTACGGGACATCAAATGGGGTTTTGCCCAATTTATTTTCTTCCTATTGTACAAACTTCACAACGATATGTTACCCATAGCAGAATATGGTCCAAGATTCTGTTTGGGACCAACGGACGCAAGTGGTGTAAGCTGTGCCAGAGGTCCCTGCTGCATTGCCTTCCCAGCATTAGTGGAAATAGCCAGACAAGGGAAGAGGAGGAAGAGCGAGGAACAGTTTGGTATTGTTCAAGCAGGCTCCTTTATCCCTCAGATGAACCTCTTAACTCATACACTAAATCAAATTAGAGCAAAAAGTCACAGAGAAGGGGCCCGACACAGGAGCCCTTATTTACTCGGTGAAACTCAGACTGGGACAACAGTGGCTTTTTCAGAGAGCAGAGGGGCACAGGCTGCCTTCACTTTGAGAAGGAAGAATCTGTTTGCTCCTCTTCCAACCTGCGATGTTGGCCTTCCGTCCAAATTCTTTTCTGAGAACCAAGACCACAGTTGTACCCACATAACGCCCAGGCTGAAGAACAAGGAGGGCATAATATCCTGGGAATACAATATTCTGCAATTAATTTCAGTGAAGGGACTGTGAATTTGGGGAGAATTAATTTTAGCTGGATAGATTTTGCAGTTAATTAAGGCTGATAGCTTCTGCTAGTAGGAAGATGGTTTTGATGAAAATACATTGAAAATCTTATTAAACTGCCTAGGAAAAAACAGTTGGCATTGCCCATGCTACAGCCTCCCAGACATCCCCATGTTTCTGTATAGAGTCATGAATCGATAGCATTTGCATAACAATTAGTATTTAACACGTAGGCTTCAGTACCGTTGCTTTTGGACAGAGTTAATATTCAAATCTTTGAGCGCAGACATTTTGGAAATATTCATCTGGAAAAGCCACAAGGACTTTTTTTTGTTTGCAATATTTTTGCAAGGTCTGTTCCTGTGCCGCTACCCTGGCAGCAGATCCCCACCTCCGCTCAGCACGACTCGGAACACGCTGCAGAGCTGCAGAGAGTCCTACCCTGCGTGGATGGGGGATCGCATGAACATGGGGGGATGGGGGTAGGAAGGGTACGAAGCCAGGAAAAGCGACCCAAACATTCCCTGTTTCCGGAGACAAAGAAGTAATTTTGTTTGCTTTCAGTTCAGTCAGTTTGCTCATGCCTTAGGAAACAATGAGGTCAACAGAAATGAAAGCAGTTTTCAGCAGATACGAATAAAACACGTGGCTCAGCTGAGAAGAGCCTGTACATTACCCCAGAAGCTCGGGCAAATGCTTGTGGATTAAGTGCTGCGATAATGGATCTAGCATGGGCTTGCTTCATCCCAATTTGCCAGACTAGGAATTTGCAGGTTTCCCACTCATTCTTCAGGAGGGGGTTGATTGGGGAATAGGCTGTACAGACACACACTTTGTGGAGGGCGTGCAAAATAATTTTATTCATTCAGACGCAATTTGAAGTCAGAGCAGGGTACCTTGCAACCAGAACTTCCTCCACAGAAGGTCTATTGCTACATTTTTCTCTCCTCTCTTTAAGTCTTTTTTTTTTTTTTTTTAACTAGCCTTCAAGCAAAATCCACAAAAAAATATCGTGTTCTCAGTCTGGGTTTAGCCTGTGCACGTACTGAAGTGTACAAAGGCGCACAAGCTCTCCTCGTTCATTCTGACCCGTAAGCGTTATTACATTACATTTAATTGCAGAAGACACTGTCTTCACAGCTTTATTTCTCATATGACATCTTGTGAATTGCTTTTAAGAAAAGCCATTTACACAACTTCTATATATATGTAAACTAGTACTCTAATGTCACATCCTTGTTTGCACATACCCTTGTATTCATGTCAGCTAATCCTAATGCAAAAAGCAAGTGGCCCTTCGTATATTCCAGTTAGGAAACAGTAGCATAGATTTTCATAAAACAAAAGTTTAACTGATACTATGTAAAATCTGTTTCACTGGAAAACTGGCATCTTGCCCATCATCTTCCACAAAGTTCGGTATCTTTGTCACTGCTCATCTACTTGACTTCTTAATTGTCTATGTTCACTGGCTGTATCAAATGGAGTTTTCTTTTTGCCTTTGCTCACAGTGTATTACATCTTTTAATCGGTATATATAATTACTTACCACAATCTGCCATGCCAGATTTTCTAAGCATTAGTCTAATTAACTTAAGCTTGATAATTATGTTGCAGATATCATAACAGTATGCACAGAACTTGCGGATCATGCTGTTGGCTTAGCTGTTTCTGATAACATTTCTCCTATTCTTACTTTTCACTTTTTCCCTTTCTGTACAGGGTGGGAGCACCAAAAGAAGGAGACACTGCTGTTCTGTTTAAATGACTGGAAGTTTCTCTAAAAGCAAAAGCCGGCTGTTTCTAATAACAAGTCATCAAGTAAGTCAACACAAACGAGAACAGATCCAAAATGCAAGGATTTCCTCTTTTTATAAGAATACAAGATAAATACATCACTGAGGAAAGAAGCTTGAGCTTCCGATAGCAGAAACTGTGGAGGACTCGAGCACGAGCCTACAGCACTCACCGGCCAATTATGAAAGTCCTCAGACTTTCCACAGGTCTCCAGCCTGAGCTATTCTAATTATACGCCTGTTGGCGACAGCGTGCCGCCAGGGAGGCAATAAATAAGTCATAACATGCATGGGACCTGGCACACATACCTTTTCAGCACAGAAAGATCATCCTTCACAAAGTGATGGAGGCCATCTGGGCAAATGAAATATGCGGGCTTGAGACCCCAAGTAAGAGTAAATAGATGCAGAGGACATTTATGTCACAGTAATAAATAAAGGAAAGCAAAAGAAATCTGCACTAGGCTATACATTTTATTTGGCTTTCTGATGTAAAACAACATTTCTTTTCACATCTGTCCAACTCACTTTGGTAGTCTGCTTTTACAATGGAGAACGTACCCTGTATCGTTTGGTTTG
Source organism: Vanellus vanellus (assembly GCF_965231255.1). NCBI lineage: Eukaryota > Metazoa > Chordata > Aves > Charadriiformes > Charadriidae > Vanellus > Vanellus vanellus. Next base: position 684,663 of record NC_138914.1, read on the forward strand.
CCTTTCTCCTGGACGAGGGCAGGGATATCGTGTCCAGCCACACTCTGCCGGGTGAGAGATGGGGCAGAGCCAGGAAGACCAGAGCTCCTCTCCCTGCTCCCAAGGACCATGGGTCCGTCTTGCTGACTGGAGTCCAACAAGCCACGTTCAAGTCCCAAAGGCACCCAGACCACACTTTGGTATTTGGGCTGCAAACCCACTGTTACATCCATGCCCAGAGCCCATTTGTTTGAGTTTTGGGTGCAGTGGTACATAAGTGTTGTCAAGTCCACTCGGAGAACCACACCAAAAAATAATTCGCATTTACTCTAGAGTTATCGGTGAGGATTTAATCGGCTATGAAACTCTGAAAGACTGCTCAACTGCTCCTATTTTTAACACAGACTTCGTGGATAAGGAGACAAGGACAGGAACAGGCAGTCCCTCTTGCTGAAGTTTCCCTCATTCAAGCCCTTATTTTCATGTGGCTGAAGGGCTGTCACCCTTGACAGAAAAGATTAGCAGCAGTCAAGGAAGTAATCAGGGTGGCCAGTACATAAATAAGCATAACATAAATCTGAATATTAATAATCAGCATTTGATTCAATCAGACTAGAAGTGTTAGACCGCTGTAGCAGCAATTCCTTATAGGAAACTATTTAACACTGCAATTATCTTTAATGAATTAACCTCAAAGTATGGCTGAGGTGCAACATCCTAGGAATCCCTGTGCTCATCTACAGTCCACTTGCAACTAATTTCACTTCACAAGCCTACCTCAATTAACATTTTTCTGTATTTCACACATGAGTAACTACAGCACTGAAATATGCGCTCCTTTCCCAAATTTAATAGCTGAGATACCTTAATTTTTTTTTATTCTACAAATGAAGGAAAATAATTTTCTGCTACTATCTGAAACCAATTAAAATTCTTTTTATATTGGCTCTGCATCTCTTCGATATATGTATGAACCAAAAAAGGTTCTACGTTTTTCACATAATAATTACTTGGAAATGATCTGCTATGAGGCACTCCAAAGACAAAGGGGTTTACAATTAGCAAATTTAAAAATTTGCTTTACATTTCCCATCACTAGAGTTTTTAAAGAATGTTTCTTTGGTTGAACGTCTTATATTAGGAAAGAAAACCTCAATCAGTGTAACTCTAAACTGTCTGAATTTAGAAAAAACAACAAACCAAACTTGGAAAAAGTATAAATTTATTGACAGGCCTGGAAGGAGAGGAGAACACATTGCCTTATTGACCACTATGCAACTATGGTACACAAATAGCAACTGTAAAGTAAAGAACACTTTGCATAATACACCTTGTGCATTGTGTAGCATGGGTAGAACGACAGATCTCTAACCGCGTGATCTCAATGAGTTATCTAACGCCTCTATGATAGGTTGAGGCTGGTCAGTGGCTTCCCTATCCGCATCGAAGGGCAACAGCTGGACCTCGTGACTCTCTCCTTTTGCTTTCCTTGTTTTTTCTTTATCTGGGAGTGGAGCAATAGGATGAGGGGTAACGGTTTTAAACTGAAAGAGGGTAGACCTAGGTTAGATATTCAAAAGAAATTCTTTACTCTGAGGGTGGTGAGGCACTGGAACAGGTTGCCCAGGGAAGCTGAGGATGCTCCATCCCTGGAAGCATTCAAGGCCAGGTTGGATGGGGATTTGAGCAACCTGGTCTAGTGGGTGGGAGGTGTCCCTGCCCATAGCAGGGAGATTAGAACTAGATGATCTTCAAGGCCACTTCCAACTCTAACCATTCTGTGATTCCTTCTGAATTGATAAAAATACATAATGTCATTTAAGTGCGAGTTGTGTTCAGTTTTGGGCCCCTCACTACAAGAAAGACATTGAGATTCTGGAGCACGTCCTGAGAAGGGCAACAAAGCTGGTGAGGGGCCTGGAGCACAAGTCTTACGAGGAGCAGCTGAGGGAACTGGGGTTGTTTAGTCTGGAGAAAAGGAGGCCGAGGGGAGACCTTAGCGCTCTCTACAACTACCTGAAAGGAGGTTATAGAGAAGTAGGGGTTGGTCCCTTCTCCCAAGTGATAGGACAAGAGGAAATGGCCTCAAGTTACACCAGGGGAGGTTTAGGACGGATATTAGGAAAAATTTCTTCACAGAAAGGGCAGTCAAGCATTGGAACAGGCTGCCCAGGGAAGTGGTTGAAGCACCATCCCTGGAGGTATTCAAAAGATGGGTAGATGTGGTCCTTAGGGTCATGGTTTAGTGGTGGACTTGGCAGTGTCAGGTTAATGGTTGGACTCAGTGATCTTAAAGGTCCCTTCCAACCCAGACAGTTCTATGATTCTCTGATTAACGTTATCCTTGCATTAATGGGGAAACATGGTGAGGAAGCTCTTGCTTTGTACCATGATTGTGGTAAAAGGAGCAGCATTCTTGAACAGACTATGAGTCTGACGTTATTTTCCTTTTCACTGCATGTTTGTAGCATTGTTTTAGCATTTAGAAAAATGAACACATACGTAGATAACAGCATCCACGCAGCAATATGGCATAGCTGTTTGTCTTCTTACAAGCATCCAATTTAATTTCATCATCAAATACCACACTCTACAAATTCCTACGTTCTATTACTGATTTCAACCTCAGTTTAAAGCTAAGCATTTTGTGCTGTACATATCATCTACAGCTTACTGCAGTAGAAAAACATGTGGGGATACATCACGAGTACTTCTTGTATCAAGACTGTTGGATTTTCTTCTCCATCTGAAGCACCCGTGTGACGCCACAGAGCTTCACTGTCATTTCCTCTCTGAGCCACTGAGTAATGTTATAATGAAGTTACACAGATAGGGACGCAGATATAACTTGCCCGTATAGCTACATAAATAGAGTTTATTTTGTATATTAATTTTAATAACAAATAGGGATATGCATGGCCTATTTGGTTACACGAGCAAATCCGTGCCCTGAAAGATAATGTTCTCATTAAGCAAAGCTGCAAGCCCAAATCTTATCTAAAGTACTGTTTACTTTGCCGGCAGAATGGCCAACATACTACAGAGCATAAACCTTTCACTGTTGCCACTCAAATTGAGGGCACCCCATAGCAAATTCTGAAAGCTTAGAAAAATTAAATACACCAGGAACATGAGAACATACATTAATAATAAATAAATGCTTAATTTAGCTAACATTATAAACTAACATTTCTAGATGGAATAAGTTTTTTCTTATCACACCATTTCTCTCTAGTATTTTATCTAGTCTCAGAGAGCCTTGAATATTGTGACGTTTCACCCTTACCTGAATTTTTGCCAGCCCTTGGTTCTTATAGTGTACTACATTTTGGAAAATCTAAATAGTAGTTAAAAAGAAACTCTTTGCTATCATCCTATTTCCACTACTTCCATTTATAACCAATACCACACTGCATTTATGCACGGATCCGTTCTTATTTCAAAACCTGTTTCAGGTCCAATTTTACTCATTCTCTTTGTCAAGTGTCACTCGGCTCCTGGAACGGCTTTGGTCCACTCAGCCAACTCAGGGAGAAACTCTTACGTCAGGCGGGCGCTTGTATCCCTGGGCAAACATCCAGGGCCAAACCTTTGCATGGTGCCCCACCTGAGCTCATGCAGCCTTCAGACCTCGCTCTACACCTTCTCGTGACTTTGGCCACGCTGGGGCCGACCTACTTCCATGAAAGCAGTGGCAGGACTCTGTCAGCTGCCTTACGGCCGGACGGAGCCCGCAGGGCAGCGGTTCGGGGCCCCCGTCACCGCTTACGGGCACTGCTATGTGAACTGATGCCTTTCTTATTTTCCCCCTTTCTTTTTCTGGTTGGTTTGTTTGTTTTAAAGTTTGCTTGAGATGACAGTGCCAAGGATCTGGAGACATTTCAGGCCTTGAGAACATTAGGAAAGCTATAAATACTGTGTTATGGAATATTTCTGCGACACGGATTTGGAGCATCAGTAAAAATTTGGATAAATACATTAGCGTGAAAAAAATTTTGTCCCAGTTCACAACTAGAGAGCCTCCTGAAAATTAACATTGTGAAGCATTTCGTGTTCGTTCATTAATAATGGGAGAGGGAAAGGCTAAGAATAACCTAAAGAAAGCGAAGTAGTTTGTACCAGCTTGCGGCACCGAGCCGTTGGGTACCACACGAAGACAGAGCTTGTGCTGATTTTGGCACCAGTAGGAAAAGGCCATTATCTCCAACTCATCTAATAAGATTCGAGGAAGGAAGGACATTTTCTCTAGCTAACAATTTTGTCAGTAAATCAGAAGCTGATTCATGGCCCCATTCGGCAGGGCATTTAAGTTCTCTCTCAATGCTGAGCATATGCTTAAGATCTGTTTGAACTCACTTAAGCTGATCACTCGCTTAAATGCTAAAATGAGGTTGCACTGAATACCAGTAGGCACGTATATAATTAAAAAAGCCTTCTGAGCCTAACAAGCATAGCTGGCTGTGCGTTACTCATTGACCACATTGGAGTGTAAGGACTCCTGCTTTAATTAAAGTGATTGAGTGAAGACATCTGAATGCTCACATGCTATGGCAGTGAGCACAGTACAGAATGAGAAATTAAGTCATAGTGTGAGGCAGAAAACTGCATGCAGAGCTGGATTAAAACTAGAGAAAGATTATGACAAATTAGTTTAAATTCTTCCTGAAAATTTTATCTGCTAGTTCAAATAAAAAAAAAAAAAAAAAAAAAAATCAATCAAACATTCTGACAAATTTTAGGAAAACATTTCCTTCATCCTTAGCCTCCCTTCTCTTGCATCTTCAGAAGCTTCTTCTGTTATCAGACTCTTCCACTGTCATGTTGCAACTCTGGCTAAGGAACACTTAGTATTATTTCTAGTATTCTTATGCCTCAACATGGAAAATATGCATGGCACTCAAGGGGTAAAAGGAGATCCAGCAGGGGAGGACCACATCTTGCAGTGTTTACTCATAAGCATTGTTCTTATTGCCTAGCATGTCCCTCGACCCACTGTGATAATTGGGGTCTGCAGGTCTTCCGTAATTGTGAGCTCAGCGCAGGAAAATGTGAGGTTTCACACAATAGTCTGGAAACCTGTAACAGGTGTTGATAAAAACAGGACAGAAAGGGAAGAGCCTGCATTCATCCATCCAAACTAGACAGCTTTGTATGTAAACTCAGAATTGTGATTAACACGGAATAAATTAGGATTAGATCATAATTGGCACATCCACAATTACACTGAATTTGTGACAAAATAAGGTGAATAATACCTAGTCTAATATTTCCACCTCACTTTGGAGCTTCAAAAAGAGGCAGCGTGAGAACAAAAGGGGTCAAACACGTTCCAGTGAAAGTGGGGAGAGTGCTCCTTTTCGCTCCAGATAGCATAGTTGTGACCGAGTGAGGCCAACACGCTTGTCAGGACTCTCATCTGCTGCTATTGAAGGAGATACACCACCGTCCTGGCCATCCTTCCCCGCCCTCGTCTGTTTTTCTGTTCTCCATTATGTTCTTCTCTTTCTCTCACTTTCTACTTAGTCCAACGCCCAACCAGCTGCTGTGCAGCACCTAACGCGACTGAAGGAGACACCGACTCCAAGAACGGGGCGAGGACGGAGAGGGGGTGGTATTTTCACTGCAGGAAGCATCAACTGAGAAGAACCAATTCACAATCAGGTCATGGTGTCCACAGCACCATTTCTTCTAACACGATGTGTCAAAAGCATATTCAAATTAAAGCCCATACACCATTTAACGCTGATGTCAGAAATGACATGTGGAGCTAATTAGATGCATTTGTCTGTGAGAAGAGGTGTATCGCTTCCATTTCTATCTGCCACTATAAAGCTGCCATGCAAACCGAGATGAAAAATTCCTGCTGTTCCACGTGCCTACAAAGAAAGCATCCAACATCCATAGGTCTTTTCTTTAAGGACACATTTTTAGTACAGATTGAATAAAAAAAAAAAAAAAAAGACCCATTTGCATATTTCCCCCAGCAACCACTTGTGCATTAGCTCAGCCCTTGGCTGCCTCGGCAGAGAGTGAAATCACAGCGGGGCTCGTCGCGGAGCTGCAGACAGAGCAAGCCAAGCCGGTCCTGCCAGGCCGCTGCTGCTGTCCGCATTTGAGCCGCCGGAAGCGGGGCACCCGGGCGCACCTTGCTGCCGGTTACCTGCGTTATCCGGGATAAGCGCTGGAGCCAGCGTGGTCACTCTGGATTTGCAGAGCTGTAATGGGGCTTTGCTCTAATGTCACAACAGGCGCAGGCAGCGAGTCAGGCCCCGGCAGCAGCAGAATTCAACCCAGCCGGGCCCTGCTAAAGTCAGTGGAAAAACACCCACTGGCTTCAGTGGAAGAGGGTTCAGCATCTTAGTGCCAGCAGGGAAAAAAGCTCGAAAGGTCATACAGAGAAAATATAAAGGGGAAATTGTTCCAAGGCACAAGGAGCCGTTTCAAATTTTGGTTCAGGCTGGCCTATCAGTCTGATTTTCAGCAGAGCAATGCATCTTACCGTGCAGTCTCCCCTAACTAATTAGGCAGAAGCACGATCAGTTTTAAAGGAAATCGTGGGTTTGTCCGCAGACAACTCAATACTTCATTGCATCAGGCCCTGTTCTCGCATACTATTTTTTATTGATCAGAATACCTCAGGCTATTAAGTTTATTAATTAAATGATAATTTTTTTTCCTGGTGAGTATACAAGGAGATAAATGTCTTACAAATAAACTCAGAGCTTGCAGGCTGAGTCATGTGGTGATTTAGAAGTCATTTATCTTTTTCTCTCCCCCTCAGCAAAAAGTGATCATTACCACAATGCTCTGCAAGTCTAATGTGCCCGCGAAATGTGCAACACAAAGAGATATTTTTCATTTCCAGCACAATTATACCGAGCTTTTATGCGATACTGATTTGTAATTGCAATGCTAACAAGGGGATATGGATAGCTGCTAATCCACTTAAGCACAAACTGCCACACTTCTCAAGTAGGGAGTGGTCCGACCCCATCGGCTGAAGCCAACCTTTGTAGAGGCTGAATTTAGACTCAAACGTCTGCGCTCTTCAAAGACATACAAGTTTGCATGTGCCCGAATTCCCCAGCACTTCATTGGCGTTCAGAGCCAGGCCTGGGTTGGCAGATGATGCTCTAAAGCTGAGAGACAGTAGCTCTCCGAAGAGTTTTCCCCCAGTGTTTTCTCCTGGGCTGAGCCACTGGAGAGCACTCCAGTGGGGAACTGGTGCCTTTTACCTCCCCGCTCGCCCCGGAGCGAGCAGAGAAGCAGGTCCGGTGCCTGCTAAGCACGTAGGGAAAACATCACAGTTCTTTGCTCAAAGCCCCAGTCAGACTGTGGGCGCCAACTGACACCAGGTAGAGGGGCCAAGTAACGGCAGAAACTCAAGAAGAAAGTGTCCATGTGGACCAAAATGAAGAAAAGGGGCATAAGTCCACCCTGGAACAGAGAGGAGGGTTGCCAGGAGCGCGTGAGGACATGTTCAGATACAGCAACGGATATAGTTCAACAACACGGACAGTTCGATCTGAACAAAGCCTCCAGACTGCGAAGAGGCTGCCTCAAGCTCCCACTTACATGTAGTTTTAACACACAGTGACACAGTTACTGCTTTAAGTGTTTGTAACACTGAATGCACAGTGAAGCCGAACCGATCCCAGAGTCCCTTATTTTCTTCTTGCTTCATCAACAGTACTTTGATTCAAATAGACCGTCCGCAGGACAAGCGCACAGCGTGCGGGGTAGCAGCTGAAAGCCTGGGCAGTCAGGAGAGGAACACTGGAAGAGGGGAAAATAGTATGAACTGAGAGCAGCCTAAATAATTAATCTGAAACTGGACTCGTGTTCTGCAACAAGACAAACCAGCAGCAGTTGACATCATCTCTATGTAACTCCTCATTGACTCCAGCAGCCCACGGGGCTTTCAGACCACGGGGGGTAGAAGAGCTGGAGGGGTGCCATGGGTTCCTTCTGTGCTGAAGCCCTCAAAGGCGTGCTTTGCTATTCTCAGTGAAAGTAGGCGAGAATGCAAATAACAGACCTTGATTTTTGTGCTCTGTCCTAAAAATTGCAGCTTTTTGTTTCTTCAAGAAGAATATGTTACAACATTCTTAGAAAGCGAGGCGTATTGCACGGCACAGGAAGGGACGCAGCAGCACACGGGAAAAGAACAGTGACCTCTTGTGTGAAAACCCGACTCCGTTCTGGATCTCTTTTCCCGGGCTGAACTAGTTCGGTCTAAGATCGGCTGATTTGCAATGTCTTATTCAAAATGAGTCACATTCCCCTATGTTTGCAGCGTTGCTCTACTGGTTTGGAACTGGAAGAGGGGCTTAGCAGAAAGAATCGTAAGAGGCAATGACAGCAAAGGCAGCATTCGCGGGAACATATTTTAAAGGAAATGATGGCAGAGGAATGTAGGCTGAGGCCTCTCATTTTTCATCCCCCTTTCTGCAAGCAAGGGGCTGCCACAGTACCGGCTTACCGGTCATCTGCAATGCTTAAGGGACATCTGCAATTCCTGGGGGGGACTGTGGATGTTGTTCCAATACCATGTTTGACAGCAAGCTCAAGAGGCCTTACTGACAGCTTCCAGCTAGGCAACAGGGCACGGTGCGAGTATGCACGTGTACAACACGCACAGGCCTTTAGCCTTCCGCGCAGGCGCCACGCTCTGCGCCAGCCCCAGCCATCACGCCTCTGCGGCAGCTCGGACGGCTCCGAGCGCTCTGAACCAGGCTGCTTCCACCCCATCCTGCTCTCCAGAGCTGTTTGCTTACTGTGCCCAGTCAACATCTGATACAGATTAAAAGAGCCATAAAGCGTTTGAAGAAATCAAGACCCTGAATGTCCTGTGACAGCTATGCCAAGAAACAGCCGTGCTGCACCGAGTGCTAGTTTGTCAACCTTTGCTACTTATGCAATTCACAGCCAATTTAATTAAAAATATAACAGATCTGAAAGCTGCTAAAATGCTTGCAATGACTATCAGTCATTTCATAATGGTATGAAAGAGCCATTAGAAGTGAACTGTAAGCAAACTTTTTCAAGATTGAATAACAGGGGCATTACAGCTCCAGCCATTAATGCCATGGGTTTTGAAAAAATTAGCTGTCCATCTCGACCTAAAATCTAAGCATTTTTATCTCTCACACACATTTACAATCAAAATATGTTTATAAAAGGTACCGTAAATTTCACGGTTATGAGCTGCACATCTTGCATTCTGAATACTAAAACAGCCTCCGCTGACTCACTTCATCATTTAGTTGATTTAATACAAAACTTTTTTCCTCCCCTTTTCCGCTTGTTGCTAAGATGAATAGTCTATATTCATTAGTAATCAAATACAATAGCAAATGTAATATGGTTGCACAGATGAACTCTTTTTATTACCAACACCCTCATGTTTAAATTATTTCCTTTAAATAGTTGCCTCTTGTTACTCCGGTTCAGCTCATGAAGGAAGTTCTGGCAGCAACAGCTCGGACAAAGAACGTCAAATTAAATAAGTGAGACACCCCAGAATCAACAGATACTGGTGTCACCGTTAAGAGAGTCATGTTTAGCCATAGCCACAAGCCTTTGGGATTGCCATTGTGGGATAGCGATGGGAGAGAATCCTGCTGCTGGTCCTGAGCAGAAACCATGCTCAACTGCTTTTGCCAGCTGGACACTTAAATAGTGGTTGCCTCAGCTTTGAGGCAGGGATGGGTCTCAGAAAGCCTGCGCAGCCCTGCGGGTCGCCCTGCTAGCAGAAGCCACCCGCCAGAGCCAAGCATTCCCAAGCTGTGCAATCCTGCAGGTGTTGGAAGACTTCTGAGCTTTCAGAAGTTTGAAGAGGTGGAGAGGTTCAGTCCCAGGAACGTACAACTGGGAGGTCAGAACAGCGTTATTTGACTGATCAGAATTCTGCAAATCGAGTTTTGAATTTAATTCTGACCTGAACAAAGCCACAGGTATTTGTTTTGTGAGATACATTTCTCAAATCTGTCTCCTAACTCGAGGACTTCGGAGTACCCGCAAAGAGAGGCAAAGCGGCTCGGTTCAGAGCAGCTCAGGTGGTGTGCCTGCGGCAAACCGCCAGCTCGCAAGCACACAACTGCGGGCGTAAAAGGAAGGCTGCAGTCCTGTGAGCCAGGACAGCCAGGCGCAAAGCTCTCCTGATGAGACCTCAAATCTCCAAAATCGTGAAAAACATGAACTGAAGGAAGAAAAAAAGAAAGCAGTGGCTTCCTTTGATCACAGAGCTCCAAGAACAGAGATCTTTAACAATAGTGTATTACACACAAAGTGTATACATACACACTCACACACAGACACATGCATAAATATATATTTATATGAAAAACGAGTTAATAAACCTTGTGCTGGAGATTAACCCCTATTCATAAAGGTCCTAAGCTCTGTTTTGCAATCATTTTATACATCTTATCACAGATTTTTTTTTCCTGTTTAAAACTAGCCCAAATTACTTCCTTTAATGAAGTGTTGCAAAGTTAGAATATTTATATGTATAGCAGCAGATGCTGCTGTATCTCTGTACAATATAATACGACTTTATATCATATACTGCTTTTCATACCAACTGTATTCCCAAACACTGAACAGAATTAAATACAACGAAGCAGTGGATGCAGGCAGTACACAGTATAAATTATAGAAACCAGTGGTGTAAAGAAACTGTATGATGAATAAATTAAGGCACTGAGCCATAAGGCCAATAAAAGAGTGAGAAAAAAAAATTAAGAGGCATATGCAGATGAGAAAATCTACTTTAAAAAAAAAAAAAAAAGACAAAAGTTGAAGAGATGGAGAGTTGATGAGGCAGAAAGATACACGGAGGCTTCTCCAGATGGTAGGAACACCAGCAAAGGTTCCTACACTAGAGTGGCAAGGCTACGTACAAAGCAGCACGGGGTGGCTGCAGAGTCTGCAAAAAGGCAGCAAGCAAAAAAGGGGCTGCATGCATTGCTGAGATGAGTCACTGGTTTTGGAAATAAGGAGAGACCCTGAAAAGACTGAAGAACTTGTTCCGAGTGTGGTCATATTGCTTAAAGTACATATGAGGGCACCTGAGACTATGGCTGTGAAAGTGTCCTTTAGCTGTGGTGCTTGAGGAGCCCTCATTGCCCCGTCCGGGCGATTTGCAGACACAAGGGGCCGAAGGGAACATGTTACCGCGTAGTCTGACAATCACCAATTTAACAACTGGGACAGACAGACACCTACGTGAACCCACACAATGAACACGCATGCACGCAAAGAATTACTTATCTACATCACAAACATCGGTCAAAAGCATTTGCCCAAATGCATGGTTGACCCGGCATCCCCATAGCAGATGTCTTCTACTACATCTATGTTAGATTATCCTTATGGGCTCCACATATTTTATGTATAGTGTATAGAAGTCGATCCCTAAAAACACTCTGCTACCTGAGTAGTTTTTAGCACAGACTGAAACGATGCACTGGTATCACCATATTGTTTAATATTTTGAAAAGTCAAACACGACTGTGCTATGCTACACTGTTTTTAAAAATATTAACAAACAAACGTTAAACAATCTCAAATTGGGCCTGAAGCTATGATACACGAGTGGCAAACCGGCATAGATGTGTTGGCCAGAATTTACCGAGCTCTGAATTAAGTGGCAAAAGCGATGATCGTGCTACTTGAAATCCCCGAGCGCACATATTTGTGGATCCATTTCACTCTGAAGTTGTCAGTGTGAGAACAGTGCTGAAAATAAACATCCCTCTGTCAACCTCCACTAACGAGCCTGCACAACCTTTAGGCTCTCAGACTAGCGAGGTCTAGTGCTGACACAGCTTCCACAGCGACTTTTTCAAGTCAAGAACGACAGTAGCGACTCATTTAAATCTCGTTCATCTCCTTTCCATATCCAGCTTTATTTCCTTCCTCATCATCTGTAGTCTCTGCCGGCCCACTCCCAAGATGATCCTGGTACATCAAAAAAGCATTTGGCTACAGTGCTGGTACATGTGGTCTTGCACACCTCAGAAGACCCAAACACGCAAATGCTGTGCTTCACATTCATCAGACAGATCCAATAAAGCTGTAAATGAAAAGCAATTGAAGGACTCTGTGCCTAGGAACAAAGCTAAATTAAGTAGCAAGCGTTTACAAGATGAAGACCTAAACCACTAGCTCCTGCAACACGGAAACAATCACTCTGGCACATCTGGGCATTCAGCGGCCAGAAATGAGCTCAATTCTTATGCAGCAACCCAGAAAATAACCTACAGGCAATTTTAAAGCCCTCAAGAGGGCACACAGAAAAAGCCCGAGTCACTTACTGAATTAGTGGTGGGCCTCTGTATGGAGGTTAAACGTCCATCTCTCTGGCGTCAGCTATGGCAGGCAGTCAACGTAAGCTATCCGGCGCACCCAAACTCAGCCGCCTGCAGAGGACCGGCAGCAGGAAAGATTCACTTTCCTGGCTGCCCCATTCTGGCTTGTGAGCTCCGGCATTTCAGTTTAACAGCTGATGCTTTAGACATCTTGGCATTACCACCTACGGGTACCCAACTCGGATACGCAAGTAAATAACTCAAACGTTTTCGGTCAGATGCTTATTTTATGCTCAGTTTTGAGGAAGACGGGTCATTACGAAGAGCTGGAATTACACAAATGCTGTATGATGTGCTACTGGGTCATATTCCTATCAACATGACAGCCCAGAATATGAAATGCAATATGAATGGATGCACTAAAAAACCAACAAATCAAACGTAAATAATCGGTCTTCAGGTTGAAGACAGGACAGCGCCGGTTTATATGAAATAGCCCTTGGAAAAAAGTTACATTATTCATCTATAATCTAACTTGGCATTTAAATGGACTTCAGTTAACTATTAACACTCAGATATCATTAATTTGGTTTGCTTTTACTTTTCAAATGAAATTCTCACTAGTGGACCGCTGGATTGACTATTTAATGGCACGGTGCTTTAAAGAGCGTACAAGTGTCACGTGTGTCAAATATAAATACAGAACAACCCCACAACCAGAAGAATTGTACGTTTTCGTAATGAATTTAGGATACCGCCAGTCACGATGCTCCGCTTGGAACACGGTGCTGAGGTGCGGGCTGAGAAGCCCAGGCTGAGCAGGAACTTGGGCTGTCAGAGCAGTCGGGAGCGGAACTCTCGGAAAAGGATTAGGTCTTCCTCTGAGACATGGGCAAGAATGCGATGCAGTTCCTTATGAAACTCAGAGTAACCTCTGTCCAGAACTGCAGAAAAAGCATAATACTTATCAAATCTAGAAGCAAGATACAAACAACCACGGCAACCATGCATAATTTGGAAGAAAAGAAATCAACCAGAAATAATCCACAGTGGGTAACCTAGCTGCATTTATTCAATCTGATTGAGCAGAAAAAGCATTATTAAAAGAATTAACACATCCCATCCTGAGATCTATTGGTATGGAACCAACTGGTGGGTGAGATCATGTAAGAATTGATTTTTCTGCCTTACTTAAAAAAATAAGGTTATGTGGAGACTAAAAATCATTACCTGAGGCGCCCAGAAAGTCCTCAGCAAAGCTAAATCATACCTACAATTCACTCGGTGCACGTACACATCTGATCAAAGGGTGGTAAACATTGTTGTAAGGGAGAAATTAAAATGAAAAGAAAAATTTAGTAAAGTATATCACATATTTTGAAGACACTGCGTATAACGTTAATTCATTTACTAACTAGGTCAATAAAAATTGCTGTAGCCAAGAGCTCTATTAAAAGTCCATAATGTTACCTTAATGGAGGAAAACCAATAGAGTTCTTTTGGAAGTTCTCCATAAAATTAATATTGTAGAATTTTAGTGGACATCCTAAATAGTTTAAATAGACATTTTTATTAACAGACCTAATAATAGAATTAAACCAAATTAAAATAATTACTTTCTCTAAGAGGAATTATTTACATTCCAAATATCCTAATGGAGTTTATTCTTAAAAGAATTTAGAAACAATGTTCATTATTCAACACCGTGAAGTGGGAATCGGCTATCTGGCATCCACGCGCAGGAGACCTGCCAATTTGCAGCTACTGTGGCACTTACCCGGAGCCTCTCTGTCTAAACCACTTGGCACGGCAGCCGTCCAGAACCTCGACCTGCACCACAATCCACCTCCTCGTCAAGAGCCCTCCTTGTTGGAAAGCGTTAAACTCACCCAGCAACCAAGGAACAAAAAATAATAAAAAAAAAAATAAAATCTGGGTAAACCTCAAGGCAGATAGCTAAGAAAAGCATCGTATCGGAAGTCGGCTCATACCCTCATACCGTGTTTCCCTGGGCATTTCACCGCTGACAATTACGCCCTCGGCTGACCTCAGGTTATGCTGCGTTCCTTATTTCTGTGGGTAACTGCTTACTGATGCCCCGGCCACATCTGCAGCCGAATTAAACCTTTATATTTCAATTGGAGCGACTACTTGCTTATAGGGTTAAATCACCCACCGGGCGCTGCAGACCAGCTCAGCGCGAGCCGTAGAGGATTGTCAGGGTTTGAGACACAGACAGCATTCAAAGTGCTGGAAATGGCACGTCCCAGAAAAGCAAGTTTTTGGCACACTCTTCCAGCTCACAGGGTAGTAAGGGGCGGTGCACGAAGCGCTGTGCGGCTTGCACAGCTGGAGGAAGCCCAGACTCGGGGGCAAACTTGTGGGGTCACGATCCTTGACTCCTGCTGGTGGGCAGAAAGCAAATTGTGCTACAGCTACTGTGAGCAAGAGCAGCCACGGAGCCGACGCCTGGACCCAAACCCCGCAGAACCGCAGACAAATTCTGCCTTGCGCTCACACAGACACGTCTCGGGGGTTTATGGAGGAAGGAGGGTACAGGAGCAACTTTGCCTTCCTATTGAACTCCGTAGGCTTCCGATTCCTAAAGGAACAAGCTGATGAACTTCTGATGAAACCACTGTATATTTAACATCCAATTACCGTACACAGGCAATTGAAATAAGAGCTTCTGGAGTTTTGTTGCCCTATGAACATTACCACCGGTCTTAAGTTAGAAGAGTGGCTCTTCTTGACACGTCAGAATTGACTATGAAAGGCGTTACCGGCACTGGTTCTGTACACGGGGGCGATGCACGCACACGCCCCCCCAGCGATCAGAGACTCGCGTCCCGCCCCGCCTGCCTTACCCCCGTCCCTCAGGGGAAGGGGAAGGATGCTGCGAGAGTACCGCCTGCGCGGACACCACCCGCCACCAGACCCAGCACAGCTCCCAGGCCGGGCGCCTTCGTTTGTACCAGGTCTGTACCAAGAACGCGGCTCCTTCGTGCAAGTCCCGCCCCGCAAACACTGCCTTCCCGCAGTGAGAACAGCGGGTTATACAAAAGTTATTTGTCATTGTGTAATCAATAGCGATAACCAGATTTTGCTTCTTGTTATCCAAGTCAGGTTGGAATAGACATTGGCAGAGGTATAACATCACATAATAATTGCTGCCAACACTGGAAGGGGTTTTTTCTCCCCCCCGAAAGAGCCTGCCAGGGAGCCAAAGCCCTTCCGCTGAAGCTGGCGGCGCTGGAGCCTTCAGAGAACAGACCAGAGCACTGCAAACTGTTTTAGCCGCCACCTTACCAGACACATTAATGGATGGGATCCAAAGGCCATAAAAGCTCCGGGAAACTTTTCGTCGTCTATAATGAGGTTTGTATCAGGCTCCAGGTCCCAAACGGCCATCCCTAGCTTTGGTATTCATGTTTGCTAAAATTACAAAATGTCCTTTCATTCCAGAGAATCTTATCAGAAAATTGATCTCTTTATATATAAAGTCTTCAGCCAAGGTAAAGTCCTTTCAGGAGGTTTATGGCTTCCTATCACTCTTTTCAAAACCCTCTGGAACCTGGAAAATATGCTGATACTGTTTCTGTGTTGAAAAGAATGGTTAAATAAAAGAAAAGTATAGTTCCCAAGTGTTTGCAAATATCCAGCCTATTCTAGTTTCTTTGGCAAAAAATGGCAAAGTTTAATAGCAAACAGGTAAAAAAATAATTCAGAATGACACAATTATTTACAGAAGTACCTATCTGAACATCATCTCACTCAGTTTCTTATTTATAGACCTACAACTGTGCTCTCTCTATGTATTTAAATTAAATTATCTAATGCAAATGTTATATATGAACAGCGCAGCAAGACACCCTATTGTAACAACACACCTTATTCCATGTAAAAGCAGATTGCTAGTTCTGGGATTGTAAATGTGTCAGACAATAATTTTATGGCTTTGCAGGTAGCAGAACACCCAGCGTTCTTGTTCCCAATGGTGATTGAGTGATAGCTTTTAATATTGTCTAATGATCACAGACATGTGGGGTCTTGTGTTAACATCTGGTTTATGGGTAAAGTCACACACAGAAACTACTCACAAACCAAACAACCTCCTGCCCTCCAAAAGCTAGAATTAATAGAACAAGCACACGCTCTTTCGTTACTGAAGAAAAAACCCACGGCGTGCTGCAAATATTTCTAGGTATGTTTTACGTAGCGTAACTAACTGAACAGATCACTTCGTCCAAAAAGTTCTTAGAAGTCACAAGGTCCAAGGAGGGGAAAACAGTTTGTCAGGAACACTGGAGGAAACAAACCACCACAAAACTAAATCCTGCAATTCTGCGTATGGCAAAACTTTCACTGCAGACAAGGAGAGCTTTGCCCAAGGACAGCCTTCACCAGTAACGTGCAGTGTCCAGGTACGCTCAAGAACTCCTGAAGGTAAAAATAAAAACACTGCGTTGGTTATTCCATCCTTATGGCTCATCTTTCAGCAATGAGCATCACATAGCAAATAAAGCCTCAAGGACTATTAGAAATCTCCTTACTTGGCCAGAGCTACGTTTTACTTATAGGTCTCCTTCTACGCGTCTGCGTTAAATGGGCTCCACTGTGGGCTTTCCAGCCTTTTCACATTTATTCCAGTATCCCAGAAATTGCACTACCATACATTTTTCCTTTAGACTATTTTTCTTTGTTCTACCCCTATTTTTTCTGTGGGGCCGGGCTTTTTCCCGGACACCGAGACCTTTCCAGATGTGTGTTTGCAGCCCAGAGCCCTCTTACTGGTACGACTTACACAGAAGCGATCGCCACTTGCGAGGCAGAGCAGCAGCTCTGCTCAGGGCGGAGAGCACATGAGAACAAGTCCCCCGCACATCTGGCACGTCCCATCGCATCGCATACCTCGGGCGACCTTGCACCTCTGGCTGGGCCGCCCTGGGAGGGATGGGAAATATCTAAGCCCCGGGGCTGCAGAAACCGCTGCACTGCGGAGGGTGGAGAGGAATTTATTGTAATTGTTTCTCAGAGCACCAAGGGCACCGTGGCCGTTTTGCAGGCATTGAGAGGGGAATCATGCCGTGTCCGAGAAGCTCGTGAAATCCAGATGAAGGATGAGACTGCAAATCTACTATTCCATAGCGCCGAGATACAGCAAAGGAAATTCTCCTCTCAGCAGAGGGTGCACGCACGGCCTGTGTACCTGCGCCCCGTATGCGCCAAAGATCTCAACCCAGCAACGCTCTCGCACCTGGGCCACGGGGCACTATAAAGACCCACAAAGGGAGCAAGTTTCGGCACACCAGTTCAGACCTGGCCGAGTGCTGCGGAGAGCTGCAGGCTCTGTGAGCCTCTCCCAGTCCTCAAAGCATACCTTTCAGACGAGTTTCAGAAGACAAACATCATGCGATTAATACTATGAATAACAGAGAACAGCCTCCAGCATCATCGACACCGCCGCAAGCCTACCTCTCTGCCCGAGACCGTAGGGCTCAGCGGCTCTTCCGCCCCAGCAGCAAAGAGCCCTTACTGCGTACTGCTTCCCGTGCAGAGCAGACTTCTCAGAACGCCCTCGCTGGCTGATACTTGGATGAGACTCAGCTCCTCTGTCCTCTAGACCCCAACATACGCATATATTCCCTTTCACACTCTCACGCCGGCAATTAATTGAAGTGGCATATATTTTAACAAACTGGTTAATTGAACAGAGCTAAGTTGCAAAATTTAAGAAACTTGCCACATTTATATACATAGTAATGAGATCAATTACTTTCGGCTCATGTAGACGTATTGAGAACTAATGAGGTACTTAAAACGTGCGTGGAGAAAGTCTACTTTCTATTTCCATGCCGTAACTTAGAGCTTGTTAGGGCTTTAGCTCTTTATCAGTTTGAGCTATGGCACTTACATTGATAGAAGGCCTGTTAGCTGTGGCTCCCGACTGCATTAAAAAGTCTTTTAATGCAGTTTTGTAGTGGCATACATCTCATTATAGTGCAAAAATGGGCAAACATTGAAGACCACGTTGTTGGAAAACACTTTGTCCAAGAACACAGCAAGCAGAAAGCGCGTCTTTTGAAGGATAACATCCACCTCACTCATAATTTAGATAAGTAATCTGGAGACCCTTATAATAAGAAAACCTTTATAATTTTTTAAAGCTATTAAAAAAGGCCTGCAAAGGTAAAGTGCCAAATTCTAGAACTGTTATCTTTATGGGTCACTTTTAACAACAAAACACTCTTTCTCCCAATACAAAACACAGTGGTAATTTATTTCTTCAAAGAAATTGCGCTGAGAGAACACCTACAACACACTACACTTCATACACTGAGCTCTAGGTTATTACCTGGGAAGCCAATTTTCAGGCAGCGATTTCAACATCTGAGCACAGCCTCGAATACAGCTCCAGGCACATCCCAAATTTCTCATTAAGTTAGACATGCAATGAAAATGTTGAAAGTTGTTTAAGGGTGAGGAAAAAAGGGATACGGGTATTGTAAAGGGACAAGAAAGAACAGAAAGAAGTGGAGAAACCTTTGGCCCCAGCATGGAGCCATGGTTCCAGGTGAAGTCGGCCCAAGACAGCCTCTCCGTACAGCAGGTCCCCGTGTCCGCTTTCCGCGCGAGCGTGCTGGCCAAGCCACGGCAAAGCTTTAGATCTTACTGTGAGGCAGATAAAAACAACTTCTTTTTAACTATAGTTCTCACAATGTTTTCTGCCTGTTGGACCCTCTAGACTTTTTATTCCCCTGGCCCAGATATTATATGCCTCAGCCATGAGGCCGTCCTCCAGGTCGGTACAGCACCTTTCCCTGAGGGACAGGAACGCCTTACCCACGGATGGAATGCCACCGCACAGATATCTCAGCCTGGCTCCCTGGGGCTACTCAGGTTGTGAAGGGCATCTCCACCGCATGACCGGGAGCTCCTGGTTTCCAAGATGCACAAAATACCCTTTTGCAGCTCTATCAGTCCAAAGCCTCCCTTTTCCTCCTTCAGTTAAAACAACTCAACAACTTAATTTTACTCATGCATTTGCTGTTCTCTTTTGAAATGTTCATTTACAACAAGACAACATCCACCAGGAGAGCACCCCTTCAAATGCCAAATCAATCCCGGATGTGAGGTTCAAGGCAGGAGCCACAGGAACCACCTCCACTTGGAGCAGAGACTTTCAGATCTGAGCTTCAGCTTCTAAGGAAGGGAAAGGAGAAGAAACACTTACCCAGCCATGGCTGAGCGAGACAACCGCAGGCAGCAGGAGAGCAGCAGCAAAAGCCGAGGCTGCTAAAGAAGGATTTACATAGCGGTGGTCCTACTGGGTTCACCTGCCTCCAGCACAGCCTTTATTACTCAGCCTGGGTGAAAGCATGACCCGATGTAGGGGTCTGTTGTTGGGAGGCGGCGAAGCAGCTTATGCCCTGATTCACTCCAGCTGTGGGTGCATTTCCACCTGCGCCAGAATCGCCCTTGGGTTTCATCAGCCACCTGGCAGAGGAACAGGCTTTGCCCCTAACTATCAGGCTACATCAGCTCTGTGGGACTTCGTGGGCTTAGAGCTGGACATCAGGGCTCCCAGTGTGCCACGAGAACTGGGAGCAGGTACGTGGGTCCACCAGCTCCTCCTCCCTGCAGGAGATGACAACCTGCAGACTGGGGGAGGAGGAGACAGCTATGGGCTACGCCTGGCTTTGGTTTTCCTTGCCCTCAGTATGCGTACGCACACGGGCAGCACGTTCAGCCCGGACACACTGCTTTCTGTAGCACTGGTCTTACATTTGCTTGCCATTACAGTGCCTGTAAGCAAACACAGCGAAATAAATAAGAATACTTAGCACTTTAAGCCCATTAAAGCATTGGCAAAGTTTCACATGAGATGGTCTTTAAAGCTTGATGTATGGCAATAAAATTAGCTCAGAAAGAGACAGCTGCATAAAAACAATGTATGCCTTCACATAAAACTGTGAAAAATATTTTGACTGGCACAGATTTTAAGGTAGGCTTATTTATTGGAGCTATGCTTCAGTAATTTACAAAATACAGAATCTGATAAACAGGAGCGTCAGATGCTCGCAGAGGGGAAGACCGATGAGCACTGATTTCAGCTGATGAGCTTGAAATCACATTAGGCTCGTATCAAAGATTTATACCCAATGTTGAGGAACGATCGCACTTTACGGAAACCGACAGCTAACAAAGTAAAATTAAAAATAAGTGGAGAAGCAGGCTGCAAATATTATCTAAAAATATAATATGAAAGGAATATCTAATAACTAAAGATTAATTCTTTTTAAAAAATCTAGAAGCATCAAGTTTGAATTTAAACTAATATATATTTTTAAAATTGTGCTTCTGGACTACGTATGTCAGAAAAAAACATCCCATCTGTGTCTTTGATCCAGTTAGCAGTAATAGAAAACACTTTCCCAGAGAGCGATGCAAAAGAAAAACGGATTCATGAGAGCCTCCGCTCCTTATTTATAGCTTTATGCAATTTTTATCTCATATCCTTCTTCCTGTCCTTTAATTGAAAAGCAAAATTTATACCTAAGAGTAACAGTGCGACGAGCGGTGGTGCCTGTAGATTGGATTTGAGTCTCTCAAGCGAACGGAGTCACATGAATGATGCAGTGTTCTAGTTTTGGTGTGCTCTTTGCTATCTGGTCGTGCTATCGTGCGAGAAAGGCGGCGGCCCGGCGGCGGCAGGCTCGGCTTCCTCCTCCTACCCTGTTCCACAGCGGTGACCGTGGCCGACGCAATTCACACAGGCCAAAGCAAAACAGGACATCTTTCTTGCTGCAAATCGTAAAATGAAACAGAAACCTCGTATTTTTAAACAAATAGTAAAACTGTGTCTTTTGACAAGACCTTGGCCTTAATAAAATAGATCGCTTTACCTTTTCATATCAGATAAAACGTTTTAAATAGTCAATGACAGTTTGTACTGGTTCTCCATTTATGCCCGGACCACCACTGAGCCTGTCTCGCGTGAAGAAGCTCCCGTTCGTGCATTCTTTTAGTTGTTGGTATAACGAATTCTCATGACAAATTGAAGCCTGTCCAGTCACATTAGATATTAAAGTCCCTTTATGTTCTGATATGTATATACACCTTAATTCGGATTATATTGCTCGAACCGCACAAATTAATTGCTCTCTTATTAATTTTACAACACCTCACTTCTAAGGGTTTCTTTTGAAAGTACACTGAAAAGGTCAACAGCCCAGTCAAACACTGCCCTGTTCAACACGCTTTGAAGATTATCATACTATCTAATTGGAAGTTTTTTCAATTAGTAAGTTTTCCCTTCTATGAATTAATATTTACCCTGCCAAACACGTGTGCGCGTACCACCCAACTGCTATTGTTAGTTTTGTCATTGTTAGTTATTGTTAACAGTTACTTTTCATAACTATTTCAGCTCACTGAGAGCCAATGGGATGTCACCGTCATTTGGTATTTTTCTCAGGCAAAGCTCTCCTTCTGCCTGAAGGTTTACTCCCAGTGTCCGCAGCCTGACGAGGACTCTTGGGACAGAAAAAGAATACCAATGAGCTGATATTTAATGTCGCAGATATTAGTAGTACTCTATGCCTTTGTGCAATTTTTTTCATTAAAAAATGCTAATGTGAGGAGAAACTGCCGAGGTATTGGGTACTTTGTGGTGACTGCTGCACACAGCCGCTAAGCAAAGGAGAGGCACGAAAACAATGCACTTCTGAGTCTGCCAGAAGGCACGTTTTTCTCATGCAGAAGGGTACAGACAACAGATTAGTATTCCAGGTACCGGTTGATTTTCAGCTCTTCTCTGAAAGCTACACATGCACTTGTACCCCAGGGAGCAGTATAAGAGCAAGACTGTCAAGCTTCATCTTTGCTGTAGACTAATTACAAAACCTAGGAGCCTAGTTTGCAAAACTGGGCTTCCTTTGCTGCCTGTCCATGCTATTTTATGTATCTTAACAATATGGGGGATATTTTATTACGGTAACAGATATAGTCGGTTTCTGGGTCTCCGCGAAGCAGCACAACGGGACAGTGACAGTATCTGCAGCACCATCAGGAGGAAAAGCTGGCAATGGGCTAAGTTTGCCTCAAATTAATTACCTGCTGAAATCACAACAACAACTAGTTTGTCGATTTGAATTTTACCTAGGATACAAACGTTAAAAAGAAGAAAAGATTAAAACAAGCTAAAAGCAGTACGGCGAAATGAAGGTTTGGTTGTCATCTCTTGGGAGAGGATCTCTCTCTAACACTCCAATACAAACATACATGGCTTTGATTGAAAGCCCATTGCTCTCAGGAAGATTTGATTACTTTCCAAACACAAGAAGGAAGCATCATTCCTCAAAACGCCGTCTTCCACAGTATACCTGGGGCTTTCACATCACCATTCATTCAGGGTAGCAACTCACAACATAGCCTTCCCCCAGCAGCATCATATCAAACTCAATCTAGAGAAGGGCTCATCTGTAAGCCTGTCTGCTGCCTGAGTATGCCCAAAACTGCCCGGAGAGCTAAGGACTAGTTTAATGATCAGATTTTAATATTCCTGAACTGCCACCGCATCGACCCTTTCAATGGATTTGACTCGCACGTACCCTACAGAGCCATTTGTGTATCTACTTGTACATCCTCAGGCATGTTCTGTGCTGATTTCCTCCCCGTCTTGGATGTAGTATCTCTTTGGAACACAAAGAGCTAATTATAAATATAAACAACAAGAAAAAGCCTTTTATCCCTCAAGGCAATTTTTCTTTGAACCTACATACATTTAGCATATATGTGGCTTCCATATCTCAGCTTGAAGTATTAGAAATGTATTATCGAGTGTTGGTAAAACTGGTCAGATTTGTTTATATTCCTTACATTCACATCCAACTGACCCAAATCTCCTTTCGTAGGATCTGTCTTCGTCCCTCAGCGATGTCAATGTAACAATCCCTCACCATCAAGGGAAACATGAGTCAGGTCTCTCCTTAGAATTGTTTCATTAAACCCTTCTTTATTGTTCCAGAAAATTCAGGAAAAAGTGAAATCTCATTCATTGCTCAGCTACGACCAACTGTGACACGACTTCTAATTGACCTTGACATTTGAGAACTTCACAAGGCAGCAAATTACTAAGAGGACCTATAAGTCAGCCAGGTTAAGAGAAGTCAAACAGTGAATAGCAAGAAGGGCAACACAGCCAACAGTATGTAAATTAGGAATTGTATTTAAGCCAACATATTGCATTATGCATGAAAAGGTGAGTAATAGCAAATAGTTTAAGAAATCTGTCTACAATTAATGAATCCTAAATAGCTTTATTAATGTAGGTCAAATTCCATCTTCTTGTGGGAATTTGACATTTACTAATATGCCCCTGTATGAATTATTCAAAGAAGACGTATTTAATACATATACAAAATTGTATTGAGTATGCTCTTCACAAAGGCTGCATTATACTTGTATTACGAAATCTACAGGGGCTACTTAATTTCTAATCCAATAATCATTAATTAAATAATATTTAAATGATACTCTAATATATCTAAATCCAAATGTTATGCAGAAGTCTGCAAAATATTATTTATTTGTAGCCTGTAGCACAGTGTCATCACCCATCACAGAGCAGGTATTCGAATTCCGTCTTTTGTTCTTGTAAAATATAAACCTAGTATCAATTCCCACTGCGAAGAAAAACTATGATTAGTAATTAAATTACAGTGCATTAAACTTACTTAACTTAAGTTCACCAGCTGGGAAAATTCTATGCCCCTGGGTTTAACAATAACTCCAAATCTTGCTGTTGCCTGTACCTATTTTTTTAAGTTGTATTATAATTTTCTTTATTGGAATTTCATTTGAAATGGTAATGTCATTACTCCTGTTAAGGCTTAAAACCAACACCATAATCCTGAATTTTAATTAGTAATTATAATTAATCATTATTTCATTAATGAAATGTTTAGTTGCTAATTGTCTTTGAGCACCCCAGTCCCTAGGCTTGTAAGCATTTCACAACATTTAATTTCTCAGTTTCTGATTAAGTGGAACCGTCAACCTTATTCACGTTTAACATTTTCATGTGGTGCAGTACTTTAGGCCTTTTATTTACTACTTACACCTGTTCAAATGGATGGCTTCAAGTCCTGATTCGTGTTTCATTAATGGAGAAACAAATGCCTCGGGTACGCAGCAGACAACACAAAGATATCTGGGAGGTCAAATGAGTTCATCCAGGGCTCTTTCCACTCACTTTGTCATAACTGTAGATCCCGATTTTCCACTGTCCCAACATCACACAGCTCTGGGTTCATCCACCGGACACGCGGCGAGAGAAGGAATGGCTGCAATTAGCACCTGCGCTCCCTACAGAGGGGGAGGGGGCGCCGGAGGGTCCCCTGGTCTTCATGGGCACGGGCAACCGTGCCCCGGTCTACGGGAGCTGGGGTGTTTGGAAGTCGGTAGGATGATCCTGGGCCAGCCTGGTTAGATGCAGACACTTGTAGACACAGTGAAGAGGATCTGCTTTTGGAAAACCTGGCTCAACCCTAGAACGACGGAAAGGCGCCAGTGTGACGCCTGGGATCCGCATACCATGAATTTCGAAAGGTGATAGAATACAAAGTGCAAAATTTTGCAACATGTAACTTGTTGAACTATTCTTATAAAAATGTCTACCAGCTCTCTCTTGGGATTAATTAAAAGCAGACGCTGGCTGGCCAATAGCTGGGATAACAAACTGCTTTTTGTTGTTGTCAGGGGGTTGGAGGGTACAAGAACCAAAGAATCCAAATTAAATGGCTTAGTTTATGTGCGTGTGCTCTAAGAGAACTAACCTCTCACTGGCTGCGCTGAACTTGGGAAAAACCGCAGGGGAATGAGTTGAAGTACAAATCCCTCTAGCGCAGGACCAGCCTCCATCGGTGCCTGGTTGTGGGTCGCAGGAAAGCAGAGAAGAACAGGTTGAGCATACGTTGACACTTCCCCAAACTCTCCTCCCACTCTGGATTTCCTGAACCAGGCTCCTTTTATAAGTTACTCATAAAAGTCTAAAAGTTACTAATAGTTCTTATACGTATACTACAGACATAAGTATTGTGCATTAGACGTGGCCCTAAATACAACAAAAGAAAGCTTTAGAGACGATCGCAAGTCACGGTGATAATTGTTTTTTGAAGCTGTGGGGCTATATAAAAATTGGCTCACTGATGAACAAATATATCACTGCTAACACTAATATATTAACCTTTAATTTATAAATGGAACTCAGTATGGAGCGTAGCCAATTTGATCTGCGAAGGGGGCTGTGAATCTCACAAGGAATGACTGATCTTCTGCATCTCGATTTCCTGAGTTAAGGTTCACAGGCTACTGACAGCCTGTGCAGCCTTTGCTGGGAACCTTATCTGGTCCGCAGAGACATAACACCCTTTGGGCGTTTTTAATTCAATGCTCCTTGATAAGGCTGCACGCTACCCCTAAGAAATTATGAGGACTAACAAAAGGATGCTGGCCCAAAAGGCTGGAAAGCTGGAGTTCTGGGTTTATGCTGGCATGGCTGTTACGCCGAGCCAACATTCACCCCGTAAAATCTTGGGAATTCAAAATAAGAATTAACCCGCGGTTTTGGTGAAGATCTGATGTTTTTGTTTCTGCACAGATCTTCTTATACCAGAAGTAAACCAACAGAAATACGTAGCACAGTGAAACACATGTATTTTTTGGTACAACAATAAAATAGCATTCCTTTAAGTTAGACAACTTAGGTGTCTACTTATCTTGTGAACACACACGCACAGAGCATTCTCGGGGCGGTGGGAAATACTTTTGTAAATGATTTTCTACTTATTTTACACTGACTATTCTTTAACATGCCTAATCGCCTGCAGTCTGTTGCAATGAAGCACAAGGGACGCACTTTTTCCTTTTCAGAACACGATGCTAGATACTGGATGGCTACCCAAGAGAGTGTCAGTGAAAATGTCTAGAAATATGGTGGGATTTACATATAAAGGAGGGCTGGATCTTGAAAGAAGGCCCATCGTTCTCAGGGAGGCACCTCTCAGTCCGTGCTGGAGTCCATCCGCACAAGTTGGAGTATTTGTCTTAGGGCTGAAGGTTCAGAATACAAACCTCCGCCCCAGTGCACTCAGGGACAAGAACTGCACGAAAGACGGTAACAGAAAATAGACTTCCTCGTGGTTCACCGTCTGGATATTATCTAGTTATTAATTAGAAGACGGAAGATAGGAAGGAAGGTACCTCTCCGTTAGGCGTGGTCTACCCCTAGGAATATCTGACAATGCATATATCCAAACCCATGACATTTGGAGACAAGGGCATTTAATTGAGATTTATACCATATTTTCTTGGCTGCACTGGAAATAAACATGCAGAAAGCCAAAAGCATTTTTCTGTGTTATGGTGGCTGAAGGATGACAGAAGTACATTTCGACTTGCTGCACCTCTAAGAGCAACTGGGATGCTGTACCGCGTATAATGTTATGTTACTAATGTAGTACTTGATTCAGCGAGAGAAATTCTTAAAAGATCATTTTGAAGCAGATGGGGGATCAATAGTTTCCTGTACAGTCTGTACTCTCTATAGACCAAATAGTATTCATACATCTGAAGTTTAGCAGATGGTGTTTTTGCATTAATTTTCTAAACTACCAACTGTAGGATACTCTGTTTTCAGAAAACCAGTTGCCTTAAGGCTTGAATTTTTAAAAGTATTTCAAATGTTTCATGTGTTGTAAGCACACCTCTTTCTCAGGTTTTCTCTCCCAAAGGTGCCGTTCTGATTTTGGATCTCAAAAAACCGAATTGGCAACAGGCTCAGACGTGCGGGCTCATACCATGTTTATAACAGGAGGGTGGAATATGGCAGCGGCATTTCACCAAAGGGCATTTGCTCCACTCTCTGCCCACAGAGCCACCCCGCTGCCATCGCTCTACACTGCTGCTTAGAAGAAAACCAAATTGGCAGGTGGAAAGTACAATAAAATCATTCAACATGCTCTCAAGATGCCAAGGACCATTTGCTTCTGTTTCAAATCAGTCTCCAAAGCCCACTCCACACTTGGAGCACCTGTTTTCATCTATCGGCACTTCTTTCCTGATTTAAATTATTTATGTAAACAAAAGAAAACTCGAGGAACTCTGAGAAGGCATAGCACCTCTGAATATTTTAAAGATATCGGATTCTTCTTTTTTGGCTAGCTATCGCAAGCAGCACTTTTGAGAATTTGACTATAGGTATATATATATCAGGGCAGAAGAAGTTGAATGAAGGTCACTGCCTCAGATTTTATTTGAGTTCCTAAAGAACCCCCCAAAACTGGGAAGTCTTTGATCCGCACCAAAGGGGGAGAAAAAGAAAACTTCAAAGAAGAACAAAAATCCTCCTACTTTGCACCTGCCTTAACTGCAGTCAGCGTGTATTATTTATCATCCCCACCTCGCTTCTGCATTGCTCTGAGCACGCCGAAGTCATTCAATTTAGCTTTTCGGTTTGGTCAGCCTGCCAGGAAGGAGTAATCTTGCCTTCACCTTCCCCAGCCCTCTTCTGAACGTAAATATAGTGTGACTGCTAATTTGTTGATTTATACAAGGTTTAATCCACTAGAGTCATAAAATATTAAAGGAATCTTTCTTCAGTAAATTTACAGCTAAATAAAACCGTAGCTCTCAAGACTTGCAAGGAACGAGAGTGACATTTTATTTGATTGAAATGCATTTTCTGATTCAGTGAGGTGGACTGGCATGGGCAGCTGGCTTATTTAAACCACAGCCCATGCGGTGTGCTTGGGTGGTATCTTCCTGAGACAGAAAATTTGTTTCCTTGTTGCCCAGAATAGGGCAGCTACTGCCTTCACCTCATCTTTTATCGTTACTAAATAACTGTAACGAAAAAGCAGACAGTTTCTGCTATAATTAATGTGAAATAATTAAGAGAAACCCCTGAATTAGTGCAAGAGGGAAGCTTGGCTGAGTTTGGTTGAAAATACATCCCCAAGCACCCTGGAAAACCTTGAAATAAGACCTCTCCTTCCTCCTCCCAATTAACATCTCATGGAGTTGGTGTCCGTGTCTACTGCAAAGTGAAGACCATGGTGCAAATGCCCAAAAGACCAAAGCAGATTAAGTTTCCTACAGCACATCAGTGTCTAGCAGCACATCATGAAGCAAAAAAACCATTTCCCCCTGTGTATTTCAGATTGGAGGGAGGCCAGAGAAGGCGTAGGAAAAATAATTTGATTTTAAAACTGTTAATTTCATCCCAAGTGTGATCCTGTCCATTTTTATTTCCGTGCTTTATTGCAGTTCTCCTCAAGGGTTGAGCTCCTCCATTTCGCGTTCCCGAGTACGTTACAGGGGCCAAAGAGAGCATTTTTCGCTGCGCACACCTAGCATCGGACTTCCGATACACAGGGTTGTACACAACCACTGTTTAAAAAGAAAGAAAATAAAGACGGGGCTACATTTTTTTGAGGAAGAGAGGATGGGCAAATGGCCTATAGATTTTAACTTCCCACTAACAAGATTGGACCATAGGACGTCATTTGTGAACTCCAGAAAATCCCTTATATAAGTGCTCTGCGTATTTTTGGCAATTTCTCTACTGGAAATAAACATTTAGATGCTTGGTGTGAGTTTCATGAGGCAACAGAAGTTCTGGGTAATCGGCACGTTTGAAGATTCAGGCCCTTACTTAAATGCCTAAAAATACAATTAAAGAATGAGTCAAGTACTTGGTTTTGTTGCAGCAGATTATTCAAGTGTATTGGAAAAATATGAGAGAGCGTGAGCTCAATGAGCATTAAAAGATGCGGATTCTCAATGGGAAAACTAACAGCTTCCATTTTTAAAGATATTTATTGAAGAGTCTACTTTTAAAAAATATTATTTTCAATAAAATAAGCTATTCCTATTAGAATAAAATCTTTTCATAACAAGTGTGTTTTAGCTTGAAATCAGAGTTGTTCCTTAGCTTGGTTTGGAGGCCTTTATTGACAAAGTTAAAAATGATTAAAGATTTTAAATCTCCACATGTGTTTTCTAGATATAATCACAGCGTGGCTTTGCTGATTTTCAGCCTTGGAGGCAGAACACCCAGTCCAATTAACAACCGATCCTACAAATCCTATATTTTCTATGCAATTTTCAGAATCTGGCAGTTTCTGAATCCCCAAACTTCGCAGTATTGCAGAGAATCTATTCAAAGTATGTCTGCGTCGCTCAAGATAATCTCTTTTATGTAACAAAACCAAACCCCAAAACAAAGAAAAAGGTCTGCTCGCTCTGAGTATTTTTAAGGAGATTAAAAATTTACCATCTTTAGCCGCTCTTCTAATAGCAAGCCTGCATCAGAAGGAATAATCTGCCTTGCCTCTTCACCCCAGAAACAAGAGTGTTTCCTTAAAGACAGAGCTCTGTGGATATAACCTGATTTACAACCGAGATCGCTCAGAACTTTACCGTAAGCTTTCAAACCTTGCCGCGGATGAAGACCATGTGCATTGCCACGCTTCTGCAGGCACCGAAAGCCCTGGCACTGTCCCTGCCGCGACTCAGCTCCAGCTGCTCCCGGGCGTCCCCCAGCCCGGAGCCCCACAGCCCCGCTGGTGACAGGCGGCCGTACTGCTGTGCCACACCGATACTTCCCCAAATGCTGGGCGCTCGGCGATATTCATCCACTCTCATCTCTGCACCAGGACTGGCATTGTCTAATTGTCACGATTTCAGCCGGGATAGAGTTGGCTTTCTTACTGGTGGCTGGTATAGTGCTGTGGTTTGGGTTTGGGATGAGAATGGTGTTGATATCGCACTGATGGTTTTGGTGGCCTTTTCTGCTCCTCCTACCGCTCCGCCAGCGCGTAGGCCAGGACTGCACAAGAAACTGGGAAGAGACACAGTTGCCGGCTGGGGTAAAATCACGACACTAATGAAAATACACCTCATTTCAAGCTCCATAATTTATTTATTAAAAAAATATTAATTTAATCTCATTACTGACCTATAGAAAATCACATTGTTAAATTAAGATTTTGGGGGTTTATAGAAATGTTTACACATAGCATATAAAGCCCGTTGTTTCCTTCCATCTTGAGATTTTTCTGTTCTCTCCCTATACTTTGATGTTTCTGTACCCGTTGCATGCGAAGCAGTGTGTCAGCTGCATCATTTCTTAACACTGAGTTTCTCACTGTGTTTTCTTCTGGTTTATCTTTAAAAATCTACACTGGTTAGCAGTCAGCCTCCTGCAGATCTGCAAGCAGGCTGCTCCACTGCCCTTCATAGCAGGTTCATTTATCACCGTTCACTTTCCTCTCAGATCTCGCCTCTTTCCATAACAAACGCTCCTATAATCTCTTCTTCTTCTTTCCCTAAACTTGCACAGGAACTTGCCATGGTTTCTGCAAACCTCAGTATGGCATTAGGCATAGCTTTGACTTCAGCCGCTGGTTCAACTCCGCCTGCTTGAGCCGAAAGCGCTGGACCAGTGCACTTCTGCTCTTGCCTTGACGAGTTGTTGCAGCCTGCTGCAACTCCAAGTAACCTCAATTCCACCCTCACATGATCCCATACTCCTCCCAAATTTCAGTCTTTCACTAGCCCTAAACTCATCTTCATTTAACTTAATGCAGATTCCTACTGTGGGAAACTCTGGCCATAGCTCTACCTACAGGGGATGCTAACTTGTGCTATCAGACACTTAGGGGTCTGCCGCATGGCCAGGAAATCGCCCATACGTATTTTACAACCCGGTTCCCAGCTGTGGAAGATCCTGAAACTCTCCAAAAGTTTCAGGAATTCAGTTGCAAAATGACATGTGCCCCAAGCACTAGCTTCTGCTGTCGGTGCTTTCATTGTACTTTTCATTCAACCAGTGATTTATTTTTTCTCTCGAAGCTCACTACTACTACCACCAAGCCACAGCTTGGTCTGACACCATTTCCATCACTTTGCCCATCGCCTGTTTGCATACAATATTGCAGCAAAGACGGTTGGAACACCCAGCTTTTGGGGGTTCTTGCAATGGGATTTATCCGCCAAGAGACAACCTTGATTTATATGTTGCAGACTTTCCACCTTCAACTCTGTTTTGGCATGCCCCTCATACATTCAATATTCATTCCCTTCACTCTTATCCTTGCAGTTGTTGAGTTTATAAATCCTAATCTGTCTCTCTGGGATGGTGAGGCTATATTGCGCCTTGTGTGCTTCTCTGGCTCTCTTGAGATTCGTATCATTTATTAACTGTTTGCAAAAACATGAGATCAGAAAAAAGCCTGAATGCAGGTCCATGGATTAACCATAGTTATCAAAGCTCCTTTTTAAAATGGATAGCAACAAAGCATACACACACACACTGCAGTTTAAATTTTAACTGCATTACCAAATTACTTTTTCCATTTATATATAAATTATGCATCTAAACAGAAGTGTTAATAATTTAAGTTATTAAGTTGCTCAGCTACCATCAGATCTTAATTAGTCTTTGGTATATCTGTAAAGAATAAACAGGTTGATTAGAACATGTAAATTTATTATATGTCTTTTCAGCTCTTAGTACAAAGTGGAAATTTGGTTTTTGTTTGTTTGGGGAGTTTAGGTATCCCAATCACTGTGTACACTTGAAATTTTGTTATTTTCTCTTATAGGCAACAAACAGGAAAGAACAGAAAGAAATATTTAAATAAAATCAGAATTTGACTAGTGACAGGTTTTGGACACGCTTGGGACTTTCACTGTGAAACCCGCTCTGAGGGGTGGAAGCGAAGACTTACTGCCATGGAACTAGCTGCAAGGAAATATTCCGGGGCAAAACAGCGTATCACAGCTGAGTCAGAAGCAGGACCCCAGGTTCAACAACACTGGGGAAACAATGATGATGGAAAAAAAAGTCACTGATCTAAAAACTGGAAAAGTGCTTTGAACGCTACTTCCTTTGCCTTCACAAATAGAGTTCACCCAATAGTCCCACGCTCCTCCTTTGCTTCCTGACCAACAAGAGACACCGCCTGCTCGGCTGCTTGCACTGAACCTTCTATTTACATATCACATACTTCTAATTGGCCCTTATCAGGCTTTGAGTTTTATTTGGGGGTGGAGAGGGCATTAATTTAAATACAAACGCACAAATGTTATACTTTGAAAAAAACACAGGCATGTTCAAAATAAGAAAAGTTGAGAGCAGGCCCGCTCTTCTTACGGTTGGAAAGCTGAACGTGGGTTTAGCATATCTGAGTACACAGACAGGCGTACACCTTGCCGTTGCAGTACCCCATCAACACCTCCAGCCCTCTGCCCTGCAGAATGGTGATTTGCCGTTCAAAGGGACCAGTGAGGTCTGGAGACACTTGAAAATGATGAAGCACCTCAATGGTGTCGTGCACGGGCACAACTGGTGCTGCCATCCTCCAAAAGACCACCAGCTGCTGGGAATGAGCCCCCTAAGCTGCGATAAAGGTGATGTTGAACGGTCTCTAACGTAAATGGCTCGGCCAGGTGGGGCACCTGAGCCTGGTCCTGTGTCCCTGCAGACATGGCATAGTCCTGGATCTTATTTTGCATTTTTGTAGTTGCTCAGCTGGACCAGGTCCTGTTCCACTCCCTCTCCAGGCAGGACTACGGCTCTCGGAGACTCAGGTCCATTTTCTGTTTTCCTCTTTGCAGTCACCCCTGCAGGATTTTCCCCCTTGGAAGCAGCTTCTCTCACAGCATCCAGAAATATATGTGGGGTTTTTTTTGTCTTTGTACTTCTAAGGCATTTCCTTGGACTTCTGAGTTATATTCTTCAGTACAAAGTCCTTCTCAGTGAACTGTATGAGCCTTTGTCTCTGTCCTGGTTTGAGGTATCTAAAGGGTGGGTTGAAGGAGGATGGAGCCAGGCTCTTTTCAATGGTTCCCAGTGACAGGACGAGGGGCAATGGGCACAAGTTAGAACACAGGAAGTTCCGTTCAAATACACGGAAACACTTCCTTACGGTGAGGGTGACAGAGCACGGGCACAGGCTGCCCAGGGAGGGGGGGAGTCCCCTTCTCTGGAGATTGTCAAGACCCGCCTGGATGCAGTCCTGAGTGATGTGCTCTGGGCAATCCTGCTTTGGCAGGGGAGTGGGGCTGGGTGATCTCTGGAGGTCCCTTCCAACTCTGAAAATTCCATGATTCCGTGATTCAGGGGGAAAAAAACCCAGTAACCTTTAACACAAGGCCCTCGGCATTTCCACGTAAATTATGAAGAGGAAGAGTGACTATTACCATCCAAACGAGAGAAAAGTGTCAGCCTTCATCATATATAGATAAATATTTTAATTCGAAAATTTTGCTAGAAACTTTTCAAACAACAAATATATCCCTTTATCAATGTCCACCTTCATTCATACTGTCCAGCTTCATAAATACATTTTCTGAGGCCATGAGACACCATTCATCCAGAGCCCTGTGACTTTGCTGAGCTACTGCATTCAAGAGAATCATAGAATCATAGAATCAGTGAGGTTGGAAGGGACCTTTAAGATCATCAAGTCCAACCGTTAACCTACCCTGATAAAAACACCACCACTTCTAAACCATGTCCCTAAGCACCTCATCTACCCTTTTCTTAAACACCTCCAGGGATGGTGAATCCACCACCTCTCTGGGCAGCTTATTCCAATGTTTAATAACCCTTTCAGTGAAAAAATGCTTCCTAATATCCAATCTAAACCTGCCCTGACATAACTTGAACCCGTTTCCTCTTGTCCTATCACTTGTCACCAGGGAGAAGAGGTCAGCTCCCATCTCTCTAAAACCTCCTTTCAGGTAGTTGTAGAGGGTGACGAGATCTCCCCTCAGCCTCCTCTTCTCCAGGCTAAACAACCCCAGATCCCTCAGTCGTGCCTCATAAGGTTTGTCCTCCAGACCCTTCACCAGCTGAAGAGAAATTCAGATGCAGTCTAATGCTGGAGGACCTCAGCCCTCAGATAAACAATGATGTATGTATCTCCTCCTAAATTACAGGAAAGAGGTGATATCTGCCTCATCAAAAAGTAAGGAGTTCCTAGAGGCTGCGCTATTGCAGATAATGAGGCAGTCCCAGACCAAGCACCCTAACCTACGAGGTCAGAAACTGAAAACGTGCCCATAATCTGCAAATTTTTTAATTTAATATTTCAATTAAAACCCCTCCCTCACAGATCTCTTGCAGATCAGGGCACTTTGATGCCACCAGGGGACGTAAGCGTGGCACCTCTGTCCTACACGAGCGGGTCCCTCACGCAGCGTTGCTGAGCAAACGGCGCTGGCTCGCGACGGCAGTGCTGTGGCAGAGCCGCGTGGAAACTTGGATCCGGGAAAAACACAACTATAGACACGTTCTTGAAAAAAGAGTGAATCTGTCCTTGCCAGTGTTGACAAATGTCTGCCTCAAAAGTTCCTCTGGGAGCTGCTTTGCTTCCTCTCCAAGGCTTAATGGAGGTTATCAACAACAGGAATTTTCGTTGCTTTGTTCCCACATCTAACCCTTTGCTTCCTAGACAGCGCTCCCTGTCCAAAGGTCAGGGATTCCCCCTCAAGCCCGGTCACAGAGTCTCTGCTACAGAACAATCCTAAAACAGCAGACGCTAATTTGGGGATCAGTCTGTAATTGAGGGGGGCCGTTTTCCCACTCTGCTGAGCCGAAGGACAGCCAGACCCCGGCGCGGCTGCTCCCAGCGCTCTGCTGAGGCTGCTCAGCGCAGGGCAGCAGCTCCACGGGGTGAGAATCGTGAGCCCTCACCAACAGGTGAGTCACAGCCCTCCACCACCACCGTTTCCAAAGGCCAGGAGAGCCAGTGCGGCTCCAAAACTGCTTCCAACCTCCGCGGTTCAATTCTGCATCACCTAATTCTACCGTTTGTCTCACGTATTTTGCTTCAGAGTTTCACTACGTGTCCTCTCCTGCCCTTTCTTTGGAGGAACGGTGAATAACCATCTCCCAGTACCCTCTCTGTGTTAACCTATGGTTTTCAGAGATCTCTGGATTTCCTTCCTGTGCCTTTTTTCCACCTGGAGAACCTCAACCTGCTTAGTCTGCCTTCCTGGGGAAGTCATGTGGATTTTCCTGAAGCTGTTTAGTCCAATGGATTTCACTGAAATTTCCTTACATCCAAAAAATTCAATTCTGTACTAAACCCAAACAAAATAAAAGAAATGCGCCCAAGATAAGGTTTTGTTTATAGAAAGCTGTGAGTTCTGGGAAGGAAAGGGAAGGAAGATTATAATCGATGCTGCATTTCAACGTTAATTATATAAAAAATGTTTCTGTTTTCTTCTGCAATTTCACATCTTTGTTGTGTGTCCCAACCACAACATAGTAATTTTTCATTTCTTCTCCAGTTCAAATGCACATATGTCTCCACAGACCTTTTTTAATTAGCAAGAATATTTTATAAAGAATGATTATGTCTCACAAAGTTATAGTGAATTTAACAATTGTGCAACTACCATCTCACCAAAATAAATGCTTGGACCAGAAACTATGCTTTAGCTAAAGACAGAATCTCATCTGCAATCCCCGTTTGGGACAGAGCAGTTGTATTTTAAACCACTTCAGATTAAAATTTCCTGCTAGCCTTAGATCATGAGAAAATCATACGTTTTTAAAATTAATTTGGAGGGATGGAAACAGCTCAAAGATTCAAAATCAGGGTTACCGAGCAGACACATACCCGTACGACTGATTGTAGTTTACACCTCCAAATTGTTTTAATAAATATGTAATGCTAAAAGAGGGATACTTTTGATAGGCATTTAATTTTTTATATATTGGACAAGTTATTTAAATTATTTACCCCACGTTAAACCACAACAAAGGGAAATTGGGCCTAAAGATCCTGCAGCCGTCCACATAAAAATCGGAGGCGGGGAGGGGAGGAGGCCTGAGGACAGCAAATAAGACATCTGATTTTAGGCCTCTAATTCAAGTGACGTGTCCCAGCAGCCCCCCCCTGCAATCGGCACAGCCAAGGTCCCTGCCATCAAGGAGGGCACCTACCTGCCCGGAACAGATTTGCACAGATTAATATCAGTGTAACACATCACTGAGCGCCATGAAACACTCAGAGACGAAGAAGCGAGAAACAAGTATTAGGATGAAACCAAGTCCCTTGCTTATTCGTCCCTCATTTTGTTAATTAATCCTTTCCTTTGCAGCCGTGCTGGCTATTCCTTTCCACGAAAAGAGTGAGAGACTGGCGTGATGGCGAGCACGACCCATGCCGCACTCCAGCGAAAGCAGAGCGAACAAATCTCGCAGGCGGATCCTCCGGGCAGGTTCCCTTCACAGCTTCCACGGGACTGACTGCAGCTTCAAAGTGATTTCAGAAGTGCATTAACGGAGCTCGTTTTACCTCGGAGCACTATTAGGAGGTTACCATGCCATTGACTTCGTTTGCTGGGGAGAGTGGATTAATTGCCTTTGTTAAGTTATCATTACTGAGGAAAAAAAATTACTTTCGTTGGGGATATGTCTCCCAGGCACAGCAAGTTTTCTTACAATCTCCTAACTTGTTCATTTACTGGTAGAAACTTCATCATTTTCCCCTAATTTATATACACTCATATATATTATATATGTTCCAGACCAGTGACAGATATCTTGTCCAATATCTTGCAGCCCATCAGGGTTAGTAACAGGAGCTTTAAGTCACGGAAAACTACAAATCTCATTTTCCCAGTGGAATACGGCTTTATTTCTAGCCTTGAAAGGCCATGAAATGATAGGCTATAAATTGCAAGTTTTAATATCTATTTATATGCCCTTCTACGGTGCACATCTATGTATAAAAAAACTTTTTGATCTCTAAAGTTCTAAAATTATTACTGTCCTCTGCTTCCAAGGTCTTTTTGGTGGAAGTCTCAGATCTAAAGGAGCCAGGGCTTGCGAATGGCAGGGATCCATAGACATGGGTAAATTCATGCCAAAGTACCCAACTGCCGCCTCCCTGGACGCTACACTCTCTTGGAGACGTCCACGCTAGCACCATTTTCAGACTACCCATCCCATTAACATCTAATGAACAGTGAAGAGGAAACACAAAGCAGGTGACCAGGGCAGCTGATGCAATGAGCGTCTGGGGCAGAAATCAGTTCCTGCCCTGCTTCCTGTGACCCACACGACGCTTTTGTACGTTCTGTCACTCGAAATTAATGCGATAAGAAATGGCAAAGTGTTTCCTGCCACCACTTTCTTCTACACAAGAACTTAAATGAGTTAACGTGTGTGAAGGACAGTTATTCTGAAAGCTATTTGCAGGAAACACTTCCCGGTGGGTTGTGCCTCCGCATCTCCAGTGAAACCCCATCCGCTCTGGCTTGGCACCCACATCAGTGACCCATGGTGGTGAACGCTCCAGGGATGGCAACAGCAAATTCCAGATGTCTACCAAAACACTGAAAAAATTTTCTTCCTGAACGCAATACTTGCGCTAAGCCTCAGGAGCTTCTCCTGGAGTGGGGACCACACAAGCCAAAGTGAAGCTGAAAAAGCAGAAGGTGGGTAGGTACTGTCAGACCTGTTAGGAGCAGGCAGCTCCTTCTGGCAGGACCTGCCTCCAGGCCCCTTCTCGGCTGGCCTGGAGTCCTGCCGCCCAGGCAGATGGCTCTTCCCAAGTCACCAGGTTGATGCATCAGGGACGAGCAATGTGGAGCCATTGTGCAGGCGTCTGGAGCATCGCCCCAGCTGCGCTGCTGCTCCGCGCTGCACATTTCCACCCCCATCCCCCTTGCGCAGCACCACCGAAAGCAACCCCCTAACAGAAACCATCGCAATACCCAGAAGCAGAGGCTTCAACGGGCACTTCAGCCTTCGCAGGAAGTCCAAAACGCATCCGAAGCGAGACCTGACTCCCCTATCAGCTAACGAGAGCTGTGGACTGGGCTCATCCCCCTCTGCCTCACGGAAACCGGGGGAGTTGTTTCAGATTGGTGTGGGAGCCCCAAAGCGGGGGGGCAGCCGGCAGCGCTGTTTGGCGGGACCTGCCGCAGCAGCGCACAGAAGACGACAACGGCTGCAGGGTTGATTTGAGAACTTCAAGTGACATTTTTCCCCCCTTTTTTTATGCTGGCGCAGGCCTGAGCAGGACGCTTAATGCTGGCGCACACAGCTACCACAGCATAAGATTTATGATTATTTTCATAACATAGGCCTTGTCAGGGATTTTTGATTTGATTTTGGTTGGATTATCTACTGCAATGCCAATAACAGGTTTCACAGCTTTTTTAGCATGCAGTGCAGTCAAGGCTGGCGGAAAGCAGGGAGAGACCCACTTAAACGCCATTTGTTGGCGTCCTCGATTCCAGGAGCTACTCCCTAGAGGCAGCAACGTTTGCAATGCTCTACAAAGGAATTTCTTAGTATCTTCTTTTTTTTTTTCCTAGAAAACTACTTCCATTAATTATTTGAAAAAGATTTAACTGAGATGAAAGGCTCTGGTCTGCCTTTGATGTGAACGCATAACTATCATTAACATTTTATTATTAACGGGAGTTGGGCACATACAGAGGGAAGAATAGATCCCCTTTTATTTTAAGCTAAAGCTTCGCCTCTTTTTTCCTCCCTGTTCCTTTTACCGCTAGTGACAAAAACAAGGGACGAACAGCTGGGCACACGCCTCAGTCACGTTAACGGTCATGTTAAATGCTTCCGTGGTGGGAGGCATTCGCCACCCTCCAACACAACGGTGGCAGAGCAACTTCCACTGAAGAGTCAGCTCTTGAGTGACATCCTCCTGTGCTCCCCGTGGGGACCACATTTCGCGTAGCCGACCACTGACCCCCAGCTACCTTTTGCTGGAAAGTTTAGGCATTAATTAGCTTGTTACCTTTGCATTCCAGAACAACAAAAAAAAAACCTGCGTTTTTCCCCTGGAGACCTCTTTGTCAGAGTTAGGTACAAGGTGCCACCTGAACCTTAGAAAGCATTTATGCCCTGCGAAGACCATACCTGCATAAGGAAACTGGACCATAACCATGACAGCGAAATACTCTGCATGAGAAAACTACTTCAGAAAAAAACATTTAGTCTAGGAAGAGCTACATTATAATGGTGTAACTATAGAAATGTGGTGTTTTACCGCACTATTGCCGACGTATCTACCGATGTGGACGGGCTTTGTATCTGAGAAATTCGTGAGGCTTTAGGAAAAATTTAAAAGGTATGAACACTGGAAAAATTATGCTATAGCATAAGGAGGGTTGACAGGAGTTTGGTCAAGCCTTTAGCAAGATCCAGCTTCCTCCTGACAAACATGCGTATTTTCACTATGTATCTATTTTCCTGGTTTACATAAGGAGATTACGCTTCTTTCACAGAAATACCATGTGAGCAAATTAATGAAGCTAACAGAAACTTAACTTTTTCATTTCCAGACTATATCATTTTAACTGTGCTGGTTTTATGGTGCATTAATGTTGTTGTTGGCATTTATATGGCATATTAATTACACCGCACTCAGTTATTTTCTCTGCTAAACTTAAAAGGTCATATCCTTTGTGTATACTTTTCTATATGGAAATTTGATTTCTTTAGCATACCAAGCAGAAGCTAAATCAACGAAATAATGCATTTTCTCTGAAACGAGTAAACAGTATTCAGTGAAAGGACGGTTAATCTACAGGCTTGTTGTGAATATCTGAGCCATAGAATTAATGCTTTCTTCCATTTCCCGCAGCAGAGGAACTGTGCCTGCGCGCCTGTACAGCACTGCGCACGTCCTGCCGGGGCCAAGAACGCTGAGAGAGAGAGAAAAAGATGAGGGAGCGTATACAGCTTTCTATGTGCATAGTTTTATACATGGTATAGAAATACTTTCCCCAAGAAGATGGCAGCACAGAAGACATCTGATATACTACAAGCTATTAAGTTGTCACTATGTCTACACTGTATATCTTCCCTCGAGTGCAATTCTTGGATGTTTACCTTTTAAAAAAAAACTGGTAATATTTTACCCCCAAAAAATTCCCTGCAAAAATGAAGATCAATGGGGTGAGCGGAGAAGTGTAAATATTGTCTGGTGGAAAAAGCAGTCAATGCATAAAAGTTATTGACAACAGCTGGGGCAATACAATGATTTTCCACAGAGATGAGACCATTCCATCATGAAAAATTCGTACAACAGGAACATATTCACTCTGCTAGGGACCTGCTATACAATATTTTTCACAGATTTCCTTTGTACCACATGCTGACGTGCAGGACACTCGTATGAATTGCAACGATAACGGGCTTTTTGATTCCTAAATTGCAGCAGTGCACATGAACAATAGTGCTCCGCTCCTGTGCTGGGGCTGATGTGGGGGCTCTCAAGAGCGCAGAGGCCCTGTGGTCTGGGTACTTGGTCCTTGGAGGAACAACCCCCTGAAATCCACAGAAATTGTGTCCAAGGGCAGCAGCCGGCTGCAGGAAGCCAGCAGTTGCTGGCAGCTCCTATGAGGTGTCAGACCCGTGAGCACAGACATCCTGTCCGGGGTCAGGGGACGTGTGTCCCCTCCCGCTTTCTTAGCTAGAAAAATGGCTCTGATCTAACACAGGGAGACATTACGTCTGAGCCCTACAATGGAAAAGAACACGAGAGAAATGCACAGGACAGCAGCAGCAGAGACAGGGGACTGTGCGCAGGGACGTGACGGGACACTGCCAACACCTCCCGGGGAGCCAGGCTGCCTCTGCCTCCCCGCTCTTCCTACAGACACCAACCTCCTCATCCCCTCCAGGATCTGGGGGCTGCCCTACCACAAACGAACAATACTGCAACACGTAATAATTACATCACGGTGTAATAGCACTATTGACGCTCTACTGAACCCGGGCTTACAGAATCACAGAATCACAGAATCATCAGAGTTGGAAGGGACCTCTAGAGATCACCCAGCCCCACTCCCCTGCCAAAGCAGGATTGCCCAGAGCACATCACTCAGGACTGCATCCAGGCGGGTCTTGACAATCTCCAGAGAAGGGGACTCCCCCCCCTCCCTGGGCAGCCTGTGCCGGTGCTCTGTCACCCTCACCGTAAGGAAGTGTTTCCGTGTATTTGAACGGAACTACCTGTGTTCTAACTTGTGCCCATTGCCCCTCGTCCTGTCACTGGGAACCATTGAAAAGAGCCTGGCTCCATCCTCCTTCAGCCCACCCTTTAGATACTTGTCCACCATAATAAGGTCTCCCCTCAGCCTTCTCTTCTCCAGGCTAAAGAGCCCCAGCTCTCTCGGCCTTTCCTCATACGGGAGATGCTCCAAGCCCTTAATCATCTTAGTTGCCCTTCGCTGGACTCGCTCCAGCAGTTCCCTGTCCCTCTTGAACTGGGGAGCCCAAAACTGGACACAGTATTCCAGTTGTGGCCTCACCAGTGCCGAGTAGAGGGGGAGAATGACCTCCCTCGACCTACTGGCCACACTCTTCCCTATGCAGCCCAGGATTCCATTGGCCTTTTTGGCGACAAGGGCACATTGCTGGGCCATGGATAATTTACTGTCTACCACAACCCCCAGATCCTTCTCCTCCGAGCTGCTTCCCAGCAGGTCCGCCCCTAACCTGTACTGGTGCCTAGCATTCTTCCTCCCCAGGTGCAGGACCTTGCACTTGGTTTTGTTGAACCTCATTAGGTTCTTCTCTGCCCAGCTCTCCAGTCTGTCCAGGTCACGCTGGACAGCTAAATAAATGTACTTAGAGACCCGATCCACCAACCACAACAAGTCTTAGCGCCATTTAGGTTTCTGACTTGAGATCACCATGTCTGAAAAACATTCAAGCCTCTCAGTGGCTGAATTCCCACCAGCTATAAAATATTACACTACTGCCTGGTGTTTTGTAAAAGGCGTTATAGAGCTGCGGAGTACAACTACCATCACAGTGCGGCCGGCTGTGCACTGTCCAGCTCAGCTGCTGGGTCTCGCTGGGATGTGCTCAGTACGAAAGCCATGAAGAGAGGTGCACCAGGGTTGTCTGTCTGACGGCCATTCCCCACCACGGGTTAACATACTTTTCAGGCAGTTTCTGCTAACAGCCCCCAGCGCCATTGCATTTCAGGGGGCAGGTACACACGGAGGGGCGTCTAAGATCGTTGGCACCTTAGCTCTTAACTGCTTGAGTTTCCCTTAAGCAAAGGAAATTGCACCTAAGGGTTTCTTGGGCTCACAGGATGAGGGACTGGTGAATTAAGGTATTTAAGGTTTAGGATTTTAATTCCTTTTTGGAGAGAAGGCAAATTCCTTTCTGTCAAAATAGCACCCATCCTGCAAGACAGCAAACTGCATCTTTTCACCCCAAAAGTGTAGGAAAGAATAGACGGACTTAATGACCGTGTGGTTTCCTCAGGCCATATCTGTTTCCCTTATAACAGGCTGAGTGATTTTTTTTTTTTCTATTTCTGCTAAAATGCAGAGGGAGTTAAGTCTGCAATTAAAAAACAAATATGAATTAGAAAAGTAAATAGAAAATAACGACATATATACAAACCCCAGGTAAGCACACTGAGCATTCCTTCAGCAGCTTGGGCTTTAAAATATATTTCCTTTGGAGAGGGTGGTTCCCTACTATCACAACAAATATCTTGAAGGGCAGGAAACTGCCAGCAGTGGCAACAGCAATATATGAAATTGCTTCTCAATTCTTCATATCTCCAGTATACCAGCAACTGTAAATCTAGCAATGTAAAAGCAGTCTGAACCCGCTGGGCTCCAGTTGCGCTTATTGTAGTGTAGAATGGCCACAAACTAGAAATGAATATATAACCTACTGACCACGCTTGTGCCAGGCTCCCCCACCCCAAGTAACCAGCGCACTCAAAAAAGTTTTCTGAAAGACGATTGCCTGTAATGAAGCTGTTTGCCCCTTTTCATTCATTTTGCACTAGGAATTTCTGTTTTGCTTTGAGGCTGCCCATTGCTCCACGATGAAGTGGCGGCGGCGGAGAGGTCTAGAGCCTCCTGATGCTAAGGATGGAGGTGCATAACAGGGCTTTTGAGGAGGCGGCTCTCCCTCTCTGGCAATGCACCACATGTTATGCTGTCGACTTAGCTTTTACCCCATGGCCACGGGGCAGGGATGTGAGGGCTGTCTCGCCCAACTGCTGCACAGAAGCAGCCACCAGAAGCACCTCCCCTTCTCTTCCATCTCATCCAGTTCTCATACATCCTCTGAGGAGGCTCTGGGGGATTCTTCCTCCAGCTGAGGAAGAGGAGAAGCAGATGGCAGAAGAAGATAGGGAGAGAACTCTCTTTTTCCCAGCTGCTAAAACGGGGCTGTGACATTTAAAGAAAAAGGAAGCTGGGAAGGAGGGGAACTCTCCCAGCACATAGCGCGCCCTCCCCCTTCCCCGGCTCTCAGCGGCGGCGCAGCCCATGCCTTGGGGGCCACAAGCTTCACTGGGGATTAATACCCCGACCTGCCCGGAGCAAGCAAAGCCAGGCTCTAAACACACAAGGACTAGGTCAGCAAGGTGCGTGCTCATGCTTACGTGCATTTAGGAATGGGCTGAAACCCTGTTGGAAGCAATGAGAGTTGAGCACAGAGCTGAAAGCTTTGCTGCATCGGCGAAGAAAGGCAGGCTCGGGGTGGGGGGCTGCTCCAGACACCCGCTCTGCCCCCGGGCAGCTCTGCCCAGAGCCATCAAGCACCTCTCCCTGCTCCGAACCCCGCCAGCTGTTGTCACGGCACAGCTTCCCAGAATTTCAACTTTCTTGAAGAAATAAAGAAGACACCCTGAAATTAGAGAGGACGTTTCTCTTCACAGGTCTGGTAGGTTATCGAGATTAGAAACCTAAAATAAATTAATAATACCAGATTGGTACTACAATGGAAAATTAATTCAATCTTTATTTTTCTAAATAAAATTCCTTTTATACTGTCAGTGTCACTGCGATATTAACAGCACTGAAACATAAATCCTTCCCTCCATGAAGCCAGCATAATTGTGCGCTGCGTGCTAGCTATTTTATTCACATCAGAAATGCATCCTTAA
The DNA here is from genome assembly GCF_965231255.1 of Vanellus vanellus. Lineage (NCBI taxonomy): Eukaryota > Metazoa > Chordata > Aves > Charadriiformes > Charadriidae > Vanellus > Vanellus vanellus. Next base: position 728,944 of record NC_138914.1, read on the forward strand.
AACATTTCAGCTTAAGCCTTGTCAGTACTAATCCTAATGCCTGATGCTGAGATGTGTATTTTATTACTGTGTATAAATGAAAACCGAAAACCTTCATGGAGGATTACGGGGTGTAGTAATGACCTCCACAGCATTATGGCATGAAGATGTTCCCAGGCACCAAATGGGATTCTGGGATGAAAGTGACATGTATCTATATAACCTTGGCACCCGCTCCCGGTACGCATGTACCTACCAGCTGTGGGACTGTAACATATGTCCCTTCTAGTGAACTGAATTTTCACTTATGAGGAGGCTAAAACCGAGGAGCAAGGAGGGGAGATGGATTTTGTCTGAGGCAGCTAATGGGCTCTCGCTTGCCCCGAGCTGGGAAAAGGACCGCAGTCGTTTCGTGCTGTCACGAGCGCGTGGACTGAGGGATGGCAGTGAAAACAAGAAGAAATGGCAGGAGAATGAAAAAAGAGGAGGACAAAGCTGGAGGGGGAGGAGAGAGGATGGGGGAAGGAAGTGAAGAGAAGGAAGAGGCAGGAGGAGGAGGGTGCATCTCCCGGATTTCAGCACTGGGTTGCTCCAGCCGGAGTGACGGCCCTGCGTGGGATTACTCCAAAAGAAGAGGGGGAGCACTCGTGGGGAAGGGGAGACAGCGAAGCATGGAAAGAGGCAAGGTTTATGTCATCCCTGCTCCCTAAAACCAGCCCTCGCCGCCTTTTCCAATAGCAGTGAAATAGAAGTGAGATGCTTTGAAGCCTCATTTTATTTGGCCCGGTTTTACTCTAATCTACCTCGGGCCCAGAATCACTGCTTTTCAATCTGCCAGAAAGTTGTTCTGCTGACCCCGAAATGTCAAACTGTTATAGGGGGCTGAATCCAAAATTGATTACTTCAGAGGTCAGACAATAGCCAGTTTTATAGCAATTTTTTAAAAAGTCTTTCCTATGAACTTAAAAAAAAAAAAGAAAGAAAGAAAGAAAGAAAGAAAGAAAGACTTTTGAAATAAGAGCAAGTATCCACGAGCCCAGAGCTTTCCCAGACACCGGCAGCGGCTCTTTGCAGAGGAGGGGAAGGAAGCACAGCGCGGTGCCGGACTCGGTGTCTGCTGCCCCAGCGCGAGATCCCAGGGCACGTGTTCAGCCTGCGCAGATTTGGGGCCGGCTGGCTGCCTTGACCAACTCCCGGCCCGTTTGCACCATGAGCTTACCCCTCGCAGCCTTGCAAAGAGCCGTGTGCCTTTTCCCTCCGCCCCAGAGCAGTCCCCGGTGGCTGCGGGACTCATCCTGCGGCCGGCGCTGCCGAGGCACCGTGCTCGCCGGGGAGAGCCCCCTCCTACCTGCATCTGACAAAGCTCTTTTCCAAGCCCCCCTCAAGCAGTGAGAAATGCCCACAGGAAGCGTTTGGATTACCGTCTCCGGCTATTAGACCGTCGCAAATACTGTAATCTATATGTTCATTCTCTGTAGTAAATATGTGCTCTTGCTAAATTTCAGCAATTACAAGTGCTTCATCCTTTTCTTTAGCCAGCCAGCAATATAAATACATTTAATTAGTTAACACCCCCTGCCAATTACAACATCTGAGGAAAGTATTGCTGAGATTGTTGGTCCTAATTATTTTAATATTCAGGAGAACCACTTTAACATAACAAGATAATTACTCATGGATAAGGGTTTATGAGAGCTGCAATCCTTTTCTTTATTTTCTACAGTGCAAGCCTGGGCCTAGTTAACTTTCTGGACACATTTTCAATTTAAGATTAAAAATTGTAATTTGTGAGAAATCATCAAAGCACCACATGTTGGAAGAAAAATAACGATATGCAATCTCTGTTAACACTATAGCAAAATAAATTCACTGTGTATTACATGCGATTATTCCTATGAGGAGAGGCTGAGAGAGTTGGGGCTGCTCAGGCTGGAGAAGAGAAGGCTCCGGGGAGACCTTATTGCGGCCTTCCAGTCCCTAAAGGGGCTACAGGAGAGCTGGGGAAGGGCTTTTTACTGGGGCATGTAGCGATAGGATGAGGGGGAATGGCTTTAAACTGGAAGAGGGCAGGTTCAGATTGAACCTTAGGAAGAAGTGTTTCCCTGTGAGGGTGGTGCGGCACTGGGACAGGTTGCCCAGAGAGGTTGTTGAGGCCCCATCCCTGGAGGTATTCAAGGCCAGGCTGGATGTGGCCTTGGGCAACCTGCTCTAGTGGGAGGTGTTCCTGCCCAGGGCAGGGGGGTTGGAACTCGATGATCTTCAAGGTCCCTTCCAACCTAAACCATTCTGTGATTCTATGATTAAGAGTGGAATCTAAGGGAATCAGTTTATTTCTTTTTAAAAATATCGTTTTACATGTACTGAATTGATCAGCTATGAGAAAAACCCTGACTATTCCTCACTTTAGACAGAATGTGAGTTGCCCTTTATTAATCAAGCCTGTATCCTCCAGTAACTATGCAAGTACTCTCTCCCTGCTAACAGTCAATGGAAAACCCGAGCCACCTTCTCTACTGCGTATCTGAGAAATGCTTTACTCACATTTCTGTTGTTTGCAGCTTGACCATCAATGGAAGAGTTACTCAGCTGAGAAAAGGTTGGTCTCAGTATTTGTTATATGTTAATTCTATAGCATACCTAAAGAGATATCCCACAAGGGTTTTTCACATGCCAAATCTCAGAAATATATGCATGTATTCATGTAAAAAGAGTTTGGCCAGGGCTGTCAAACAATAAATTGTGTGCTGTTCCCTTCATGCATTCAGAAGGAAGCCTTTCTTCCACGTCCCTAAAGACAGCTTTAATATATATCCAGTGAAATATTTCAACGTTTCTGTTTCTCTTTCTGTATTTTTACTTACGAAAGTACAGCCTGTTTACAGCAGAAGCCAGTTTTCAAAGTAAATTTTCCTTTAAGAAAGCAATTTGCCCATAACTCCCATATTATGAATTTGCCTGGTCTCTGTACAATGCACTAGTGGGAAAACAGGAAGACGAGAGATCTGCACCACCATTAAACATCTCCATTCGCTCTGTGTGTAAAGAAGGCACCTGATGACGCAGCTCCTCCTCTTGGGAGGACAGACTGTACTGGCTTTTGGGTTATCCCCACCCGACCATTTGGCTTTAGGCTCGGGAGATGAATAGGGCAGGCACCAACTAGAAATACGAGCTAATCATCAGTTCTATTGCTTTCACTACTGCCACCACCAAATATTAGCGCTAAATGTAAGCGTAAGAGGCTGGCCGCTAATCAGGTGTTTAAATATTGAGGAATAATTTAGAGTTTGACAAAAAAAAAAAAAAAAGAAAATGCCAACATTACCCACTACTTTTACTCTATAATCAAAATAATTTGAATTTATTTACCAGAATATTTGCCATTTTTACAGCGGACTACCAGAGCGCACAGGAAAAACACTGTCTGAGTAAATATATAGTAACAGAGAGGGAAAAGAAAGCTGCTTGATTTAGTGGAGCAAACTTTGCCTTTAGCCCACCACGTGTGCTTTAACACAATTGCAAGTTTTATAAAACCTGCATATTTGAACAGTGGTGATAAATTAGTGAAATTAATCCAAATAATAGGCAAATGTTAAGAGCAACATACGTAGAATGACTGCAAAGTTAGATTAATTTAAAATAAAACCCTGGAGTTATGTAACCAATTACAAAAATGGCATTTAGCAGTAAAAGAGCAATTAGAAACAAAAGAAAAAAGTCCTAACCCCAGACATGATGTGCTGGGGACAGGGACTCGGAGATGAGCTGGAAAAGCAATTGAACAGAAAGTTTGTCTGGTTTTACTGTGTTATGGAATCAAAGTGCCCAGATATGGCCTCATAATACACAGATGAAAGGTTCGTTTCTCCCCAGATGGGGCTCAGTAATCAGATATAGAAACAGCTATTTTTAATGAAGACCTGCAAAATCATCAAGGCTTAGATGTTGCTGGCTGGGATAAAGCAACGGGAGGCAGACGAAGCAATTTGCTAATCTGCCTGGTGGCACAAAGTCAAGCCCGATCGACACATTTTTCATAGCAAATCACATTCCTTCAGTAGGGCTGGCCCAGGAAGGCAGCCATGCCAAGCAAGGGGGGAGCCTGCTGCCAACTGGCACGCGTGCCCCTCAGGTGGGAGAGCCCAAGCTGCACTACACGGCCTTTTACGTTAAAAGATAGTAAATACCTGCTGTATTTTTCAGTCCATCATCCTGACAAAATGGTCCCATCAGTTCACCTTTTTTATTTCCATGTCTCCCGTCCAGTCTATTTAAAATTATTCCAATTGGGGGTATTCGTTTTGTATGCAGGCAGACATCCCGGTAATTACAGCAAGAGTGAAAATCTCTTCCTTAACCCCTTATTTTCCATTGTACACACTACGCATCCTTTGAACTCAACATGCTCTGATATGCAAAGCCAGCACCATTTGTCTTCTGGTGGCAAATATTTTGAAAAGTGGTGGCAGAGAAGATTTGCTTATCTTTGTAGTACACTAGAATGCCAACCCTGAAGCATAAAGACACCAAAGAAACAAGCACCAAATCCCTGATAAAAATCTTAGTGGAACAAACACAGTCTCAAGCAAGACAAATAATACTTTCTAATGGGACAAATTTGTGTATTTTCACACTAAGCAAATGCATGCTTAAGTTGCTGTCCAAACCAAGCTGAAGTTTTATATGAAAAGACCTGGAATGTGCAGGTTCTCTGTGGCACACACTGACACAATCTATGCACTGGACACCTGAGATTCTCCATCGCTCCCCACCCGTTGTAAAAAAACTTAGATAACAACTCTGCAAGAAAGAAGTGCTGTCAGATTCCTGGCAGAAGTGACATAGATTATTCTTGGCAAAACAAAGTCAGGCTGGTCCTGCCAGAACAGAAATGGAAGCATGAGATTCTGGCAAAGCAAAGATAGCAGTAGAACTTCTATTCTGGAAAAAAAAAATAATTAATAAAACAAAGCAAAAAAGAACTTTACATAATTCTTGGCAATGAAAGTATATCACGTGGGTTTTATTTCCTGACAAGACAATCTGGCATTTGCAGACAAATAATACCACACACTTGGGCAACCACTCAACTCACGCTACAGAGTTGCCAGCCCACCACAAAAGCAAAAAAGTAAACATAAAACCCACAGTAGTTCCATAAAACCATTTTTGTTTCTTTGTGAATCCTGGCCAAGTTATATATCTCGTGCCCACAACAAAGTCAGTCCGTCTTTCCCATGAGCAGGTTTTCTTAGGAGTGGAAAACGAGGAGGGGGGAAGGGGGTGATGCATTACATCCTCATTTCAGCAGTGCCATGGCTGTAATATCCCCATAATAACGAAATGAAGAAACACAGCTAAGTTTCATAGAAATGTTAAGCATTATTAGCAAGAAGTCAATGTATGGACTTCTCAGCCACAGCAACCACAAATCCATTAAAAAATAAAGTCATGGCTATTAGAGGTATAGGACATTACCAAATGTCCATTAGCAAAGGCCATTGAACTGCTGTAAGTGGGCTGTCAAGTTTGCAATGAGCAAAACTCAATATTTGTCTATAACCTCATTTGAGTTCAGTGTTCTTCTGACTCACCCGGGTTGAAGTCTGGCTTTCAGACACCCTGGTCGGGCTTTTTCTGCTTCAGATTAAAATCCCCCTACTGATATTGGATGCCAGAAATAAAAAAAAATAAACACACACACACAAAGATTGTTTTGTGATGGTTTACCTTACTGTTAGCAAGATGTACTTGCTGCTACTTCCTTGTCAGATATCTATGAATAAGGCTGAGGAGGACAAATCACAGATATCCAGCAACTTACAGTTCTGTACTGAAGTAATCTTTACCGTTCCATTCTTGGTAAAACAAATAAATTAAAAGGGAAGCCACAGCATTTCTAGCACACTAATGATTAGATGAAACCAGCCTTTACGGTGAAATAAATGCTTCAATAGCCAAATCAGGGAAGAAGCCCTACCAGCCAGGGCCCCCAGCAAACTCTGCCTAGGAGCTGAAGTCAAGGAACCGCGTCTGGGCTTATCTGCTGACCGCGCTGCCTCGACAAAGCCAGCGGAGCTACCCTGCCAGACCCCCCCAGCTCGCCTTCCCTTTTGTCTTGTGCACACCCTCCAGGTGGGAGGGTGAGGAGAAACACCAGCACCACAGACACGGCTCTGAACTGAGAAACTCCGAGGCATTCAACCAGATTTCTTAAAAAAGCTATGTTCAACCCAGAGAAAACTCTTTGCAAATGCAGAGGTCCTAGTAAGGAGCCTCCTTACTGGTTCTCAAAGTCTCTGAGATTTTGAGCTCTGCTTCCCAAGGTGCAATGGACTGCAGCTGAGCTTTATACATATCAAAACTGCTGGTCAATGTAGCTGCTATTTTATATCATCACAAGATCAAGCCGTCACTGCAAGTCTGCTGCCGGATCCTCCATCCCACTAGCAAGCAGTTAGCCAAAGCCATCAGAAGCCACAGATGTTCATTAAACGGTGCTTTCTTTCTTGGTGGGTGGGTGGTGGTGGGTGTTTTGGTTTTTTGGGGGTTTTGTTCTGTTTTTTATGGTAGCTAAATGAAACGCAAATGCAGCAAAATTTTGCCATCTAAGCCTTCAACTACCTGAAAGCCCTCTTTCATGGATACTTGAGGACAAACATATTTGTTCATTCTTTACCACCCCAGCAAGTCAGGATGACTCTTAAAAATTATATTTTAGAAATAGGTAAAACATAAACGACTGAACAAAACTCCTAAGAGAGACAGAGTGTGCAATTTTCCAGCACGTAACACACGATCTGATAATACACTCTTCTCCAAAGAAATAGCAAAACCCACAGTCTGATAAAACAGGATGCACACAGCGGTCAAGAGTCGGACCCAGGAAATTTCTCTGTATCGATGACAGCAAAAGAGAGATGCCAACAGCCCAAGAGGAGGAGCTCCATCACTTAGATAAAGGGGAAAGAGAGGGTTCAGCTATGGCATGTGTACTCACTGGATAATTTTTTGTTCAAGAGCCTATTTTAATGCCAATCAAGCTTAATATATCTTTACACTGGTTTAAATAGGAATAGGACTGGACTCCAAGGAGCCTGTGTGAGCACAGATGTCCTCAGTTCCCAATGCACTGAACAGAAGCTGGTGGTCTGCATTCCCACGATCAGGCACTAACCACCTCCATATGCTCTCTCAGTCAAAAGTGTTAACCACCTTCAGAGTTTAACATTAACTCCTGATACAGCCATAAATGAGTTCCCAGTGATAATCTGCTCTGCTTGGTTTTTTGGTTTGCCCCTTTTTTTTTTTTTTTTAAATCTTGCTCTAATTATTAAGGAGCAAAACACTGATGAACAACACTGATTGCATATTCTAAAAAAACACCACCCTCCAGCTGCTCTGCTGGTGAATCCCCTGCTTGCTGCTTGTTGGGATTTACTCTTAGCCCGTTGCATCTGAAACTAATTACTGCAACACTATCCTCAACATTAATTCCCTTCTCCTCCCTGGAATCGGAAGCAATATGGTACATTCAGAAGATAATTTTTCATCTCTCTTCCTAAAGAGAGGATCTCAGCTGTTCAATGGAGATAATGGCAAATGAGTCACCAATTTCAGAAGGTGAAGCTTTCCGACGTCCCTTTATCAGAAACCATTGTCCGAAATTTCAGCTGGTGATTTAGGAAACTTTTTTTATATGAATGTCACCAAGACCTAGAGAAATCTGTCAGCTTTCTGTGTGATCTTAAAGACAAATTGCAGCAATATCTTGTCAACCAGCGCTCTTCAACTTACTTCACTGCCTATTCTCATTGCACCTGTTTCACTATCAGTTTTTCTCCCAGAAAACATTTTGCCAAACTTCCTTCAGCAATACCTTCTGGAAATTAACCGTTTTTCTTCCTTTTTAATGAAGTCCCTATGTTTTCATTGAGAAGAAGCACTTATTGAATGACCGGAATTATCAGGCAGTTGCATTCACGGCGCAGCACTATTAAAAAGAAAGATTGTGCCGTCAGGCCCCGGTACGTCAGTGAGATGCTCTGCCTCAGTTGGTTTCAGGAAGGAAAGCCACCTGCCTGAGCTCACTCCTGCCTCCTGTTACCTTGTCAGCCCTATTCCTGCATCTTGTCTGGTCTCTACACTCCGGCGCACCTAAATGTCCCTCCCTCAGCTCACACTTCAGCGAGCAGCAAACGGGCTGCCACCCACCTGCTCCCTTGGACCAGACATCTGAAGAGGGGCTTTTTGAGAGGCAGAGCCTTTAGTCCAAGCGATAGTGCTATAGCAAATACGTAGTCATACATTTTCTGCTATTCAACAGGATGCTAAAAATAAAAGGAAATGAAAAATCAGTAATTCAGTCAATTCAGCAAGCGGAGGTAACTTGTGCCCTTCCACGTAGACTTCCCTATGCTAAATATTAATCATAACAATTAGACCTTCTAGTGGATGGCATTGTGCTTTCTCAAATTGCTGCAGAGCATTAAGACTTGCTGTTCGAGTTCGTTGGTGCCTGAGCTATTGCACTGCCATGCATAACATTAGGAGCATTACACAATTCAAAGCTGTACTTTTAGGACCAAAGTGACACAACTGAAGCAGTTTTCAGTTTCCGTGTGCGTTCTCTGAATACAATCTGAGCCTTTCAAATATTACGTTCAAAACATTTACATCCTGACAATGCATTACAAAGAAAGAGATTCTATGTTTTCGTGATTCTATGAAAGTTAGAAAAGCAGTAACAAGATAAAACCAAACCTAGCTGAGGATCAGATCTCCCTGGTCATTCAGGTGAAGACGAGAATGAAAAGCGGATCATTTCAATAAAACTCCAGTCCAAGTACTCTCAAGATCTACTCCTCCGCCTGTATATATTGCCTGCATTTTTTAAGCTATCAGGCTAAAATGAAGAACTGTTTGCTCGGCCCCTGGTTTTTCCATTATGTTGACTGAGAGGTTACATTTAGCACTTGCCATTTGTGGCTCTCTGATATTTGAAATAGGGCAGCCAAGAAGTTTTCAATGGATGAAACCGAAAGGGATTAATTGAATATAAGCAACTTCCAGCTACCGAATTCATGCAAGTCCTGGAAGAAGGGCTATTTCTGTTGGGTTTAGTCTGGTCCTGACCTGATGCTAGAGTCATGCATGCACCCTCTGCCCAGGGTGATTTCGTACCAGTGCTGCCCTACGTAATCCCCCCCATGGAGAAGCCTTTATTAATGCCGTGCACAGGGATGGCGAACAGCTGTATTGCTCCAAGAGGCAACATCCCACTCTTTTTGTTGCCCCCTTCCCTACGTTTGTGGGCTGTGCAGATGAGTCACTGGCACCTTGAGGTGGCTCTAGTACTTTAGGGACTGTAATTTCCCGCTGTGTAGCCCACTTGTGCTTTGAGCACAGTTTTGGTGCCCACGCTTTGGAGCGGGAGAGCTGCGGAGCCGACAGCCCAGCTGAGAGCAGGCTTTCGCCGCGAGGTCTAGAAGAAATCTGCAACATCATGTCTGCAGTATTTTGTACTCCGTTGTTTCCAGAGATAATGCCTTCACTTTTCCTTGCAAGATCTTTGTGTCCCCCGCTACAATCAAGGAGAGGAAATCTGACTGTAAACCTTTTTGTTCTGTATTATCATTTCATGTCGGTTTGGTGTGTTAATCAAAGTGTCAGTAATGGCTGCAAAAAGAACTCATTCAATCCTCAAATGAAGAGAAATCTGAGCTTTCTAACACTGGTACATTTTCCAGTGGATAAGCTTTTTCACAAAGTAATTATTTCATTTTCCAGAAAGATTACTGATTACATCACACTGGGAAAAACTAAGAGAGGGGCCCTTTATCTTCCCCATGTTTCTGCAATTCTTGTACAAACTTATACTTGTTACCATGAAAAATGAAAAATTTGCCATCTGATCAAAATGTTAACAAGGTAAGTGTCAGCGAGATGGATCACTGACTGTCACTGCAAGCCAGAACATGAGGATACATTGATATTTCTCAATATATTCACTGCTTCCCCAATGTTCGCTAACAACATTTCTACCGCGAGTGTAATAAATCACGCAGAAATAACAAGCTGCATAGGATCTCCAGGATATGATAGATTTGTCGTAATAGCAGTATCTGCAAGGTAGAAAACAATTGGTAATGATCTACAGGAAGACCTAATCAGCTGTCATTTGCTATAATGTGGCAGACGAAGCTAAGATATGAAATCCATAACGCTTCTTTAGCCGCTGCCCTCCCCCTACACATACACACGCGACAAGTGGGGAATAGTAAAAAGAATGAATGAGCTTTGGGGTCGTAGAAGTAGAAAAGGGAGTTAATAGCATGCCCTGGATGCAATCATTAAATTACGCACTGCTGAACAAGGCAAGGGGTAATCACAGACGCTGCACGGTCCTGTAACAATGACGAAGGCTTTTACCAAGCCTGCTCCTCCCCCTTTGCTTTAGTTCTTTTTCATGGATTTCAGTATTTTAAAAAGCACCCATGTTGAAGTGAAACCAAATGCAAGTGGGGCTAGATAACCAAAGGAAAAGCCCATCCTAAGTTCACAGGGGGTCTCAGAGGACTGAAGGCAAGATGTGCTGAAGCTCCCGAGGCATCCTGTGCAGCTCCCGAGGTCAGAAACAAATGGCTGTTTTGCATCGGACCGTGCCAGGTACCGAACCGGCTGCTGAGGCTTTACTGCTCCTTTGCCTGCTCCCACGTGGGAGTGAAACACCCGTTTCCCAGCAGACGCATGCAAGATGTGCCGTTTCGGTTTACTGAAACACAAAAGTTTGTCAGAACTACTTTCCAAGGAGCTCAAGTGCTGCCTAGGTTTGGAGCCTCCAGTCTTGCATTTTAATACACTGAAATACCCTCTCCCATCACATTCTCCATTGCCACCTGCCTGTAATAACTTCTAGATCAAGAACTAACACTCACCTATTAACCCTTAAGCTTCCTAGGTTACACAGACTGTACTGCACAGATTTTTCTTGCTAGCCACGTCAGGGAAGTCTCTCTGGAGAACAACGCAGTGTAGTGTCTGCAAGGGTAAACTTGGGTTTAAAACCTCAAAAAAAAATATTCAACCCATTTTTATAAGGTGCAAATGAATCTTTTTTGTTGTGTTGTTTTTTTTTTTTTCTTTTCTTTCATTTGCTTTCCTTTTCTCTTCTCTTCTTTTTTTCTTTTTTCTTTTTTTTGTTTTTTCCCCAGGGAAGGATGGTAGAAGAATAATGGCTGCTTTGTGCTACTTTGCTTGCAAATCACATTTTGCTAAGTGAATGCATTTTTGGGAACACAGGAATTGCTGTGCTGCCTCAGCACAGCGGTGCTCTGCTCCAGCATCCTGCCTGGCAGCTGCTGCAGGGGAATGTGCAGGAAACCTCCTAGTGGGCAATTATGGGAAAACCTGTTCAGATTAAAAATTTTCTCCCAGCCACTCTATCAGTCAATAAAACCTGGCACGTCTTGAAACATGGAGGTTTGTCTTTTTCAAACACTTGTTTCAAGTCCTTCCCAATGTTTGTAACTTAGTGTTTTCCATATCAGAGAGTTTGCTGAAAAACATATTTTCAAAAGTCCTCATCTTCCAGCTCGGTGCTAAATAAAGCTGGACAGATTTTGGGAAGGGCTCAGCTCCTTGGTGAAAGGGAACTGCTGAGCTCTTCTGCAAATCTGTCCTTAAAGGGTCACAACAGGAGCTGCTCTGTGTTGAGCAGTTGTGAAAATCTGTCCTCAGTAGGAGGTGCTAAGCCGTTGGAAAGCTGGTGCTCTACACTTTTGAGAATCTGGCCCCAAGTTAAGTAACAGGGGCCAAATTATGCGATTTAGAGGCAGAAATTCCCTACTGACAGCAGTGGAGGTTTCCACTCAGCGCTGAATGGCTCAATAGGATTCTGGAATAATAGAGCCATGAAAAGTGGATAATGCAACAAATAAACTTCAAAGGGTAGGGCTTTCCTTTTCAATCATGTCCCCTTGCACTCTGCATAAAAGGACTGAAATATTCTGACATGAAAGAGGGAGAAGGAACAGTTAACTACACAGCCCCGCATTTCCTTCTAAGACGAAAACACAGAGCATTTTTCAGGAACAGTTTAGTCATAGAACATAGAATTGGTCGTTCACGCGATACGTAAGACACTGGCGGTAGTTGGACTAGCCTCCTCTTCATCTGCACAAACATGCACCAAAGAGAGAAGAGCCTTATATTTCTCCAGTTCTTTTCCACGCTGGCAGTAAAGTTTTCTCAGTTGAGCTCATTTCTCTTTTGCTTATGAACAAATGACCTCCCTCTCTCTCCCTTACATATTTTCAACATTCAGTCACTTCCATCCACAATTCTGATCAGAAACGAGGCTTGCACACAATTATGCTTGTCGCATTTTGGCTGAGAATTTCAGGGGAACTTACTGGTACTCAGATGAGCTTGGCCACCACAGAGCTCGAACCTCAGGCAATTTCCCCACATTCCCATGACAGTTTTGGCCTTACTTACTACTATGATTAAGACTCCTGTCCTTCACTTCTGATGGAATATCCAGTTAATGGGTTGCCTCTGCGTTTAGAGCGGTAGGCTTGAGCGTGGAGCTAAGGAGGGTATGTTGTGGGCTCGATGGGAGTACATCATGTTTCCTTCATGGCTTCAGGTCTCTTCCAAAGCCCTCAACAGGAGACCGTTATTCACAGGTCCCTGTAACACAGCTTAACACACGGGCACACAGGTTTTCTGGGGCCATCAGAACAGCCTGTTCCCAGAGGCTGAAGATACCGTATCAGTATGGGAAGAAATCAGGGTCGCACACTGGGGAAAAGAGTTGGGCACTGGACTAGTTATTGCAACCAGGCTATTTAGCAAGTGTTAACACCATCGTTCTGTTGGGGAAGTTATTTGTCTTGGTGAAACCATGAGTAAGGCGGAAGAGACTGAGACATGGAAGATACCGCACACTCCTTCCCCCAAAGGAGGGGAGCAAGGCGGAGGATGAACATTTTCATTTTGCCAGAGGAAAACTGGTTATCGAGATGTAATTTGCTAATAAATGCCGTTCCATGTAATTAAAAGAAACCAACAACAAACAAAAATGACTGTGGACCAGCAGGAAACAAGAAACTCTCCACAGAGAGTGGCAATTCAGAGAACACCCACCATGCGGCCCACCTTCCCCATTCTCCCTCTAGAAATAGACCCATTTTATATATGGCAATTAAGGCACTAAAGAAGAAAGCATTAACATGATTCACATGTAGAAAACAAGGTTATTAGGAGCAGGGATCATTTCAGCACATTGTTCTCCCTAATAAGCATAGCAAGGAGTAATTGAGTTTCAGGCAATCTCCGAGGTGGCGCTTTGTAGAGAAAACGGAACTTGGCATGATGTCTACTTTTCCTTTAATTACATTGCCCTAATGAGCAACTTTCTTTACTCTCAGCAAATTTATTTCTTGCAAAGAAGCAACAGTAATAAATGCATAAAAAGGATCACCAGGTAGCACCAGAGAAGAAATATCAGCAGCTTATGACAAACGACAAAAAGGTTGCTAAAAGTGATGGGAAAACACCAGATTGTTCTCGGCTTCATTGTGTTTACCACACTTCAAAGCAGAGCAAAGGATGTTAATCAACGGACCACGTTATCTAACCTGGGAACTATCCTAGTTTTACTGTTATTTTCCTTATGCACACGTTCACAAGAGCAACCCAGAAATGCGAAGTGCTCATCCATCAATCCAAAGCTCCTGTGCTCGCACACAGTGGAGAGTAATTCCGTCTCATGCCCCTGTGCAAGATGAGAGGAGAAAATCACATGCCAATAACATCCTACTGAGTGTCGATACCGCTCACCGCCACCTAATACAGAAGGATAAAGGGTTGGCTTTTCAAAAGTTTTTAAGGCATTTAGACATCTGACTCTTGTTGAAAGTCAATGGCAGGCAGAGCCCAGGCTCTTTTGTTTATCTTTTTTTAGAAAACTCCACCTGAGAATCCACTTATGGCAAAGGACTCCCTAGATGTGCCTTTCTGGAGCAAAAAAGGCTGGGACACTCCATACATGTGTTCATTCTTATAACTTTTCCCCTAAGCATTTACTAGGAGACACCACACCAGTGAAGGCAGAACCCCAGCACTACCTAATAAAACCAGTCTTATCTACGAGTGGGTGAACATGAAACCTCTTGTTAAAATACCTGAGGTGTCCACCTTCAGAGAGCAGCAATTGCTACAGCTCACAGGCCTTAGTTGAACATAGCCAGCGTAGTGCCGGTGACAGTCTAACTTCGTAAATGCCAGCAGTATTATTCTCCAGGAAAAAGGCGAAGCAAAATTCTTTAGAGTCATCCAAGTTTTCAGCGTTGCTCAAAGCCGGGAGGCCCATCCCAGCAGATCTATTGGCTGCCTTAGGGGCACAATTTCCTACAGGGAGCATGAACTTCATGTGTTGGATTACTCCATGTAGCTGCAGATGGGTGATCAATCCATCTCCCTCCTTTTGCTTGTTCAGAGATTCATGGATGTATCTCTACTCAGCAGCTTCACTCTGACTCTCTCCATAACTTCACAAAGTCCCTTCACCTCTCTGCATCGCGTCTGCAAGTACTATGACTTAATGCACTCACAGAGCTGGTAGGAAACTTAACATATGTTAAAAGAAAAAAAAAGTAATACACTGAGGTCTCCAAAACCAGACACTTCAGGTGTAAAAGTGAGAAATGAAATTATCTTCAAATACAAAATTTGAAAGTGCCAGTGGAAGCAGACACCTAAGACCTTAAGTGTTTAGGCAGCTTTATGTATTGTTATTTCTTCAGTAAGACTGCCACGGAAATGGCAGGAGTACAGGAAGAAAGTATGTGAGCACTTAGACTCTACTCATAAATGCATTAAGTGCAACTATTTTACTGAGAAAAAAATCAGGAGAGCAGAGTCCCTTCTCCTGGGGAGGTAATTTCAATTACTGCTCAGAAGCACGGTTCAGCTGAAGAAAACCCTGCATAACTCCCATGCTGTACCTGATCTCGCAGTTGTATGCATTTGCCACTTCAAAGACACTAATGTAATGAACAAGAATAGACTTTTTCCTTAAAAAAAAGGAAGAAAAAAAGGGATCATTCAAGAAAAAAGATCTAAAAATAGGCCTTCCATTAAAAACTCTATTTATTGCAATACCTTCCCGCTTCCACAGAGATTGCAATCCCTAGAAGCAAGTTGCCAGTCCACAGAAGTAATTTACAGAGGCAAAAAGGAGATACAAATGTTTAGTTGGATTTGCTTATACGTTTACCATAAACTCATGATGAGTTTTTGCAATTAAATGAAGGAAGGAGTTCTTTGCCAGCTCCATACAAAACACTGCAACTCTCCGGGCAACGTGGGACAGAGGCTGCTTTATTTCCCTGCTTTTCCTGGTTATTGGAATACCTGCACTCGGATAGCTATAATTAGGTTGCAACTCAGTCAAGTGGGATTTTAAAGCTTGCTTTTTCTTGAAGCAGTAAATGCCGCTGCTCAGTGTGGGCACCAATAAACACTTTCTCCATTTCGCAGAATGCAAAAGCTGAAATTGGGGGAAAAAGCTGCACTGCGCTACTTGAAACCCTTTCAGTGGCTCCCTGCAACAGGGAGGGGCGTTTTCAGCTAAAAGAAGTTGTTAGCACACAAGTTAGTTGTCAGAAAGATTGGAGTTTCCTATACACGGAAAAAAGCAACACAAGCTGGTTTCGAAAACAGATCATACCTTTCCAGTAATTAATTAAATTTTGGAGGTGTTTCATTTTTGCCCCCCTCCCAAGGAAACTGCTGCTCTCCTCTTTTCGAGCATCCCGTGTGTTTGAAAACACACACTTAATTCCAAGAGAATTAACAATTCTGAAGACTTTGCAGCGATATGAGCATTTTAAAGCTCCCTGCGAGGAGATATTACCCAGTGTGGGAGTTAAAGCTCTTCACTCCCCCCACCCCGCGGGTGCCTTGTGCTTCAAAGCCGGGAAGCGCGGTCGCCGTGGTCTGCTGGTGGCCCTGCCGAAGCCCACCTGCCCCTGCGGCACCACGTAAACCCTGTGCAGAGTTATAAACGCTATCTAATAAATTTGAGGGCTGGAGAACAGTAGGAGAGAGGGGAGCAGATTCTCACATCATCAGGAGGAAAATAGACTTTTAAAAAGCCAGTTGTGTCTGTGCACAACAATGAAGCTTTATGTCTATATAAACTGACAAGTCAAATTGTACTCCTGGGCCCAATTCTCAACGTCAGCGCCATTTGACGGTGATGGCTCGCCTCCTGCCTCTGCAGCCTAATGGCTCTGTCTGCCAGGAAGGGCAGGCAGCCTGATTAAAATAAGCATTAACAGAATGGTTTGGTGATTAGCTTCTCCCTCTCTCCTTTTCCTTTCTTTTTTTTCTACCTATAGTTTTGGTCTGCCAAAGATTGCTAAAGCCTTTTCTTCATTAGCGGTGTACTTAACAAGTGTAAATTTAAAGTATTCATTTTCCTAAGGCCAAGGATTAAAGCAATTAAGGAAAACTGCTGCAACCTAGCACTCAAGTCAATCCTTAACATGGAAAAGAAACAATGGTGCTTAGCATATTTAAACAAAACCAAATTGTATATAATTATCCTGACACTCTGTCAAATTCAATTTTCACTCTGCCGCAATGATTTGTTAAAATCTCCTTTCTGAAACTGAAATAAACATGTTCTTTCCCAGTATGGGAACAGGTCTGCAGTCTCTTTGGACTGCCTTCATGCCAAAAACATTGCACCAAAAGCTAATGTCCACTCTCATTCTGTACTCATTTTACCATCATCCTTCTCCCCGGTACCGTATGGGTTCAATCACAGGAGACCTGAGCCTTTGCCATCCCACCAGCCGGCCCACGTGCTTGCACCACTGGGGCCCAAAAGAGAAGAAAAAAATTTTGCGCAAAGGCCTCTAGAAAGGGAAGCCGTATTCCTGCAGTCTTTAGCCTCAAATAATTTTGTACCTTCGCCTTTTATGCACATTAAGTCCTTCTTAACATATGGCAATGATGGTATAGAACAGGGCCTGATCTATCTTAAGCAATGAATTTTTTAGCTACTATTTTAAATGCATGAAACCGAGAGTTGCCTATGATAAACTCTGTAGCATTTTTGCCAGACCGCAAGCTGTAATGTAAAGTGTTGTCTTCTACAGAAAGAGGTGAGGTGTTAACTGTGAAACCACAGCGAGCTGGTAACAGAAAGGTGTTAACTCTGGAGCCTCAAGGATGGCAATTTATATTTCAATGTTGTTAACTGTTTCACTGATGATTGTTGTAGCAGGAATACTGAGCAAAGGCATGACACCATCAGCTCTTGCTCAGAGATGTAGATGCTCAAATCCCATTTCACGGAATCACGGAGGGACCTCTAGAGATCACCCAGCCCCACTCCCCTGCCAAAGCAGGACTGCCCAGAGCACATCACTCAGGACTGCATCCAGGCGGGTCTTGACAATCTCCAGAGAAGGGGACTCCACAGCCTCCCTTAAAATTTGTTTCTGTGGAAAACAGAAGGTCCACAAGTTCGCACGAACACTAAGTTTATGAATAAACCCCAAACACACAGCTCTAGCATGCTACAATACAAAATGTAAAAATGCAGCATTTTTCCTCATCTTAGAGGGGGCCAAAATAAATACTCCATGTGCTTCTGAGCCCTCCACTCTGTCCAGGCGGGTACGCCTGTAAGTGTAAGCCCATAAAGTGTATGCCCATAAATATAAATACGCAAATATATAAATACCTGTTTTTTTAAAAAGAAGCATTTGTCTTCAGACTTTATAATTTTCACTATTATTTTAATATCAAATTTCATATTTAAAAGTGCCTAAGTAAGAGGTCTGGCGATTTTTGTTTCAACTTAAACTGTGAGCATGTCGTTTTGGTTTCTGAAAACCACAAACATTCAGTTCTCTATTTTCCATTTCAGGATTATTGGCAGTTTTTTCTAACTCTCTTTCAGTTCAGCTTCTTTCTACGCTTTTATTTCCCCAGAAGAAAAAAAAAATAAAAAAAAGAAGGAAAACAGTGGGCAAATATATAAAGGAAAAAGTGAAAAAGAAAGCATGTGCTTTTTTTTTTGCCACAAAATGAACAAACCCTGAATACAAGCACATATCTGGAAAGCTTATTTCTCATATCTATATATTTTTTCACTCTTTTGACTCAAAAAATAAATTAACTTGACCTTGCCAATATTGGTAAACTCATCCCATCAGACTTTTATTTACTTCCCAACCAGGTAGAACACTTGGCTCCATTAGTATACCTCCACCTTCATTTACGAAAGTCATATTTGGAAAGTGACAGATAGCATCGCATCTGAATCACTGAAGCTGCTGATTCCGTGCCAGGTGAGCCAACAAAACTGCCAGCAACAACCAGTTCAGACGGTGTCTTCTACGAGATGCTCACTTCCCAGGTACCTGGTACTTGAACCTCCACGGGACAAAGCTGATCTCCCAAAATACTGTGATCCACATTTGCAAGGCGGTAGATAAAGGAACTGCCCCAAATTACAGGGTGCGAAGAGCTCTTTCCCTGTGGGATCACAAGCTAAACCCGTAGCATCTTTACATAGCTGCGTGGGGGTCAGAGCGTTGGATCGCTGTGAGCTACTGGTCATATCAGAACCAGTCCCAGGAATTGAGAAGGGACTCTCCAAGCTCTTGCCATTTGCACAACAAATTGCTGACGTCATCTGTTATGCAGTGCATCGGGTTTCAGTGTGATTTGGGGTGGGGGTTACCAACTAACTGCTCCCACATCCCGACGCTTCAATAGAATGCAAGGGAGCATTTCATTTTAAGTTTATGGCAACATTTCAGTCGAGAGAAGAAAAATCTCTCTTTGGAAAATGCCAGCTCCCTGATAGTCTTGTTTACTTTCCATCTCATCAGTTCCAAAAAGCTGAGTATCTAGGATACTAATGGGGCATGTTCTCCCCACCAGCATGAATTCAGCTTACACTGCGCATCAAAGGATAAGCAGAGGTCTGGAGACAGTTTTACCTCGGGGACTGGGAATACACAAGAAGCACCTGAGCAGCTCAGCAAGTCCGAGCACTGACAGAGTAACGGCCCTGAGAGACCATGTTCACTTTAATCCCCTTATCAGCGACTTGTCATTGGTTGGAGGCTCTTTGTCACTAAGTCACTTGCCAATGAACTACCATCAAAGACACCAAAGAGCAAAGACACCATGAGCTAAACACAGTAAACATCCTACAGAAGGGGCCGAGAGATTTTTTGTAATCGTCACAATAATTTGTCTCTGCTATATTATAGACTAAACGTAAGTGATTTCTGGAAGCTGATATTTTTTACCTATGAGGAAAACGATTGTAGAAACCTCGAGGCAGGAAAGGGTAAGAAGCAGCACGAGCAGTGACGGAATGCAGAGAGACAGCCAGGCTAGAGGGCAATGAGACTACACGATGCTATGTAAAATGCCAAATGTACAGTACCTTCCGGACAAAGTCGAGGTGTAAAGGGCACGTGTGTGATCATGAGGGGTGGCTGCCTTCATGGGAACCCTTCTAATTCGTTCCTATAGTTGAGCTGATTCCACTCCCCTAGATGCGATGGAAAATACCAGTGCATTTGGCTGCTAATCAGATCTGACGATGCGACCCTGCTATCTCAAAATATGTTCAGGAATGTATGCAGCACACAGGAAGGTCTCAGAGATTTCAGGTATCAAATTAAGAAGTGCCTCCCAGGGTTGGGAAGGGCAGAAAATACCACAAACACTAGTTTCCATGGAGGGAGACACACGTGACGCTGGGATGTCTCTCAGTATTCCCTCTAGGCCCCACTGACAAATTTGTCAGTTTTGCCTTAAGTAAGCTGGGCGCGTGCAAGAAGCTTGTACGGGGTGCCAGCAATCTCCAGGGGGGTTCAAATCATAATCAGATAAAATATCATGGTCCGGAAAACAAATCATCCTGTTTGACTCAGAAAGGAAATTTGTTTGATGGGAAAAGAAAATTGTTTCAGGTCAACTCAAAATGTCTTTTTGTCACTCAGCTACCAAACCCCAAACATAATTATTTGCGCAGTTTTAGCTTCTACTGCAATGCTCTCCGTTGGAAATATTCCCGCCCAGTGAGTCTGTCCTGCCCTGTTGGAGTCGCTGTAATATCAGAAGACTCATGAGACAACTGGGAACGGCTGATGCTCCTTGGCCAGCAGAAACCTCCTCTGATGCTCTGTCACTCAGAAAGAGCAACACTGGCAAGACCAGGATAAAATCCACGGCCTACTGGGAAAAATTTATTCGCTGCTGCATCAGAAGATAGGGAAATAGACTTGTACCTGCGGAAAACAGAGCTTCTTAAAAAAATCTGCAGCAACT
Organism: Vanellus vanellus; assembly: GCF_965231255.1. NCBI lineage: Eukaryota > Metazoa > Chordata > Aves > Charadriiformes > Charadriidae > Vanellus > Vanellus vanellus. The sequence continues at coordinate 749,302 of NC_138914.1, forward strand.
CAGATTCTGTGCTGTTTCCCTCCCTTTCCACCGGTTTACCCACGCAGGGCGCAAAGAAAGCAGAGTCTGGCCCCAAGGGAGCTCAGATGCAGCAGGCTGATCTCCCAGCAGGCTGCAGTATGTTCCCAGAAGGTGCAGTATAATTCTGAGGCCAAGGAACAGCCTATTAGCTCTGCATGCCATTAATTTTCATGAATAGTTCAATCCAACGCGCACAGAAGCTGTTGGGCATCTTTCCATTTTGTCTAGCAGGACCTGGATTAGGGCTTATTTACCTTTTCATTATATACCTTATCTTTAAGGAGGAAGCGGCCCAAACAGTTCAGTGCAGCTGTGCGCATTTCAAGCCCCCCACCAGGCTCTGTGCCCAGCAGCAGGCGAGAAGCTGTCTGCAGGTCGGAGCGAAGGCATGTCACAGTCAAAGCCACTCACGGAGAATTAAACTTCAGGCTTGTTTGACTAAACTTCTCAATTCACCATGGTTCCCCTGTTTTGCCAGCCTGAAGAAGCAGCCCAGCAGGTTCTTGAGTCACATGCCAAAATGCCTCCTTCATCCTCCCTGGAATTGGGGATGATTACTAATAGGTATTCTTGCTGAAATGATTTAACATAATGTGCTGAATGAGATCACTACGTCAAAATACCTTTCCCTAAGTGACTCTCTTCTCTCGCTGCGTGCCTGAATGCCAGAGGGGAAGGAGGACAGCATGAACCAAATTGTTTTGCTGGCTTGTGCGTTTTACAGAATCTCTATGTTACTGAAGAATTCACATTAGGAAGTTTCAGCCAGGCTCATTACAAGAGGTCCGTGACGCAGGTCTGGCAGGCAGCCGAGGGACGGAGACACAGGGCTTTAGGTTAACCTCTCTCATTCACACTTTCCCCTTTTAGGGTACTTTCAGTGCTCTCCAGCCTGGGTTGGGAACTGAAGACAGCTGAGAAAATGAGGTGGGCATGAAAGCAAAGCTGGCGAGGGGATGGGGACCCTTTGCCCTGCATGCACCGCCCTGGATGTGCACCGCTGTGGCATCCGCCACTTGGCTGCAACCACCAAGCGAAACACAGGGTTTGGGGAGGAACAGAGAACCACGAAACCCATCCCTGCACACCAGGGATGCTCAGGGTTCCGCTGAGAGGCCAGGCTGCCCTCACCCATCCGAGGCTGTCAGCCTCAAAATTAACTTATTGAGGTCAGTACTCATAACAGCGGTATTGTGGACTTTTGATTCAGTCTTCCTTTCTGAGAAAGTCCCACACTCTCTGGCCCAGCATGGCTATTACCTGCCAGCCTAAAGGATGATGAATGCCATTTATATTGCAGTAATGGCTAACCACTCAGTGGAGACCAGGGACAGGCTGTGCTACGGGCTTTGCAACCACGCGCTGACTGAGGACTGCCACAGACGGCTGAGTGTATGAAACTGCTGAGACATTTCAGGATAATGTTCTTGAACGCCTTGGACACGACGACCTCCAACAACTCTGCGGTACTTGTGCTGACTGCAACAACACAGGGTGCCACTCTACAGTAAAGATGTTCATTAATACCAAATTCTTATCAGTTACTGTGAACGTGCCCTTACAATAGCAAAAACCTCATCTACTTCAAAGCAGGCAACTCCGTGGTAGGAAGGCCTTTAAGTTCCTTGATTAATAAATGTAAAAATATTAATCTATTTCAAACCAAACAGAAAACATAGAGGAATAAAGGGGTATTCTGATTAAAAGTTTTCCTAATATTAAGCTGCTACAGTTTTGCTGTCCAAGAAAAACACTGAATCAATGAATAAGAACTACTCAAGATGTAGATGAGAAAAATAATCCAGCAACAGTAAAATACGAAGGGCCTGATCCTTTAAAAAAGACTGTAAGACCAATTTAACTCTGACATGTGCACACTTGCAGGATTAGGTTTCGAATAATTGCAGGAAAATGTAAGAACTGAAAAATGATACCTTTAGCTTTTCACTGCTGTGAGCCCAGAGGGCGGCTAGCTAACGCTCCCTGGGAAACACCCTCCCAAGGAACAGCCCCGCAAAGATGCAGAGGAACTACATCTAAAACATTCAATGCAGATTTTTTTTTCATTATTAATCATTCTCCCTGTATCTTTGTAAAATCATGCAGTGACTTCTTTCATATGCACTGAGGTACAGGAACCTAAAATATTAAGTGACGTATTCCACCAAGAAATGCCTTGGAGAAGACGCTGTGGAACGGGTGTTATCCCTTTTATCCCTTCTACAATTAATGTGCCAGTACTGAAGTTCTAATATATACATCCAGAAACCAGCAGGCATTAGTGTCCATCAGCAACCTTATTAAAAACCAAGTGCTAAAGATATACTTTCACTTTAAGTATACCCTTTACACATAAAAGCTGCTTTAGATGAAGCTATGTCAGAGCTTCAGAGCCAAAAGCCTGAAGATACCGGAGCCCAGTAAACAGACTAAGTACGGATCAACCTGATATGCTTTTTTCTGTCTTTTCAGTCAGATGAGTGGTCACTCCCAAACCAAATGGGAGAAATAAAGCACTCGGTAAAAGACTGGAAGTACTTTCTAGCTGTCTCAACTCTAGAAGTCTCCTAAGAGGAGTGATGTCTCAACATCTGGGCATTCCTTTCCCTGTCAAACACTCACAGAGCAATGGGATTTGTCAGCAATCTGCTGAGCATATACAGATGACAACTGCCGAGCTTGGAGAGCTCAAAGGCACTTACAGATAGATAAGGGTTTGCAATAGATGTGCTGAACCAGAGCTGTGATACACAATCTGAAAATTACCCACAATAGCTGTAAAGCCTTTAGCGGCGGTAGTTAAACCAAGCACCACAATACACAAAATTTAGCCTGGGTGTGATTTACAATTACACAAATTGTTTAAGGGAGTCTGATCAGCTTCCATGTCTCACACGACAAGGAAAAGGCTCTTGGGATGATTTTGGAAGGTGGTCTTCGCTGCCTAAACATCAACTCCAACTATCACTCAAATATATGGAAATGAAGAATCGTTTATAAACAGGTTTTGGATTGTCCTAAGTACAAATTTCATGGACGATGGATTTAAAGCTCTCTCCATCTCACCTAATGGTACTCTGTCTCATAGATTTTCAGTCTGTTGCTCCTCTATGATCTACGCATCTTCCTATATATTTTAAAAGATCTTCTCTGGACAAAGGGATACGTCATCTTGGTACAACACAGAGATGCTTTATATCAAAAGATTTTTGCTTACTGACACAAGCTCCAAATGATTGCCAAAATCGGCTGCATTTTCAAAAAGTTGGCCATTTTGTATTTTTAAAAATAGATGTATCCATTTATCATAGCATTGTGCTTAAGCCCCTCCATCCTCCAATCCAGCCAGCGACAGAACTTTGCATCAAACTTTTTATAACATCAAATATGGGTTTTTTCTCTGGCATCCTAAAAAACATCTTTGTTCAGCTACAGTCTGTACAAAAGCATATGTTAGCTCTGTGGTATTCAAGAATAGCTGGTTAGACTCTGAGGCTATACATTCTCTGTTAAAAGATATATTATCACATCTGTGTCTAAATATTTTTGCTTCCTATGTCTGCTTCAAGCAACACCTACAATTGCTGTAACTGAAAATGACAAGATAAAAATAGTATTCACCAATTTGTCACCCTTTTGCACTTAACAACACTAAAAGTATAGTCTAGTTCATTGAGTTTTGTCTGTTTGTATTTACATGTAACGAGGGAGAAATAAATGTGTTAAAAACGAAAATGGCATTACAAGTACAACAAAAATAGAAACAGAGTTTGTGGGTTGGTGCAGCATCTAAAACCACTTAACACTTTGGAAAAGGAAAAAACTGTTAACTTCCAGGTTGCCTCGCTTAACTGCAGCAGTACGTAAGCTGGCCATCATGTATTTACCTTTGATCTCCTTGCTCAGCAGTCTCATCGTAAGGTTTCACCCTTATTAGTGGGGCTCTCAGTCTCTACACTTTGTGTAAATGGTCAATAATAAACTTTTCTCGCTACTTTTGCATAGTTAAGTCATTAGAAAACTTTAAAGTACACTATCATTTTTTTTGCAAGTGGGGGGTTGTCATCACGTATATATCACAAAGGAAAAAATACAAAAGCATAATATGTCATGAATTCTCCTTCAAGCAGATGGTATTGCAGTAGCACTGAATAAGTTTATATTAATTACTTTTCAGAAAGAGAAGGAAACGTCATATTTGAGATAGAGGATCCTACCACACCCACGAAGAACTGTCCGTAAATCCAACAATAGTGAGATTTTTCCATTAACTCACTGTGACAGCTGTCAAGCTGGGGAAAACTTTTTGTTAATGCCTGTACAATTGTTCATTTAAACAAAAGCCAGTAATTCAGTCACACTGGAACAGCTTACGTCCCCAGCTCTGCCGTACAATCTGCGCACATGCATATGTTACATCTATATGCATAGCTGCTCTTTCATTTTTATCTTTGGGGCTACAACGTGATTTGTCCAGAGCCCGAGCAGGGCCTGACAAAAAGCAGGCCGGAAGGCAATTTGTGATTGAGTTGTAACAGCCGCCTGTGTTTTCCCTTGTTGGAAGGGGGAGGTTTGGCACCCCCGGCTAGCAGCCGGTGTAGGACACGCTCCCTGCACGCCCGGCTAACGCTGCGCTGACGCTTTTTCTCTGTGCTCTCATAATAAGAGAATACAACTATCGGTAGAGACGTCACCTCACTCTGTGCATGAAGACGGACCAAAGTACCGAAGACGTCAACGGCATCCTCCCTCAGGACCCTGAGTGACCACAGCTTGACCCAGAGCTCACAGGAAATCCCAGCGGAGGGCTTGATGCTATCACGGGCTCTTTGCAACCTCTAAAGATGCAGAGGTCCCATTAACCACCTCCACCCCCGGTAGGGCCTGTAACGTGATTTTCTAACAGCAAAATCAACTCTGAAGAGGAAACGGCGTGCAACCCTTACCTCCTCGTAGACATCATCATTTCTGCTGAAGTCTCCAGCTCTCCTTGGAAGGACATGGACATGAACATGCTGAAAACGTGAGACAAAATAACGGTGACTATCAAGCTGGTGACTTTCTTTTCTGGATTATCAGCATTATTCTCCACACATACGAGTAACCGTGCATAGGCTCCCACAGCATTATTTTCAGAGGAAAATACAGTTATAGAACAGGTTAATGTATCTCGACTCTTTGGAGAATATAAAAGATGAAAAACAGGAGAGAGCAGCTCTGCTGTATTATATGAGCTTCAGAGCGAAATGCCTGGAAGTTTAGGGGCTCTGGGGAATTATTCATAGTTGTCGGTCAGAGACGAATTTAGCCACAGCTTTGAAATGACAATGTACCTCGGAGCTGCATGTCATGACTTCAAACCCGACAAGAATAAGAAGGTGCCGGTGATGGGACGTGGCTGTAGCAGGCGTGGGCAGCCCTGGGCCAGGGGGCAGAGGAACTGCTGGCACAGAATGGAGACCATGCCGGTAGAAGGGCTGTCAGGAAAGGATGCGCACAAGCTCTTCGGTATGGCTAATGCAACGTATTTTGGGAGGTTAAAAAGACTTTGATGTTTTGCTTTTCCTTCCAGGAGGGTGTAGCCCAAATATAAGAGCCTGAAGCCCCCAGAGCTATGCGATGCGTGCTGGGGGCACACGCCTGCAGGGATACTGGCTCCAGTGCAGCAAGTGGCCCCAAACCTGCGAGGCACGAGAATTACGAGCCCAGTTTTGCAGAGCCTGAAGCACGAGCGCTGCTCTCCTGGCAGCCGGGCCATTGCTCGGTGGGCAGCAGAGCTGAGGACCATAAGCTGCAGAGGCAGCTTTGGGCTACCCAGGGTGGGATGGAGGTGAAGGGCAGTGTATTTTTGTCACAAATGCTGATGAGATATGGGGAAAAGGAACAAAAATATGGACAAGAAAGCAAATATATGACCTGCCACCTTGCCAACTTGATGTGTATTCTTATTGTTACTACATTTTATTTTTCTGTTAAGAGATTATGACAGTCTCATCACACCGTACAGGAGGGGTAATTCAAGATTCTCAAGACTCAAACTCTACTAAGGAAATCAAACAAAAGCTCATCTACCTGCTTTTCTGCAGCAAGTGCAGCTACAAAATTGCAAAGCATACTTTTATCTTTTCCCCTTTCTCTTTCACTCTATTTTGAGGAACAAAACCCTAAAACAACTGAGAATGATTCTTCAGGAAAAAAAACAAACCGCAACACCTCACTGAGGAGAGGCAGCAAAAGACTGGAGTGACAGATCACATTTATGCATCTCCAGATCCCTTTAGATGGTGCCTAAATCCTTTCAAAAAAAAAAAAAAAAAAAAAAAAAAGACTGCATCAGAAACAGCACCAAACACTTAGATAGCTTGCACCTGACTCAATTTGATGAGGCGGAAATCAGCTGAAATTCATGCACCTCATTGAAACATTTTCAAAACATGGCTCAAGTCTATAACGAAATCCAAAATCAAAAAAGATTTTCTTAGGCTATTTGTAAGAAAATTCAAACACACCTATATTGTGTTATCTTCAATCCATAAAAGCATCTGCTCAGTGAACAAAATGAAATCACAGGGATGTTTCAGTTAATGAAATATTCCGAATAGCACTCTTATTTTCTCAGCTTACCCTAGAGAAACCGAATATGCGATTGCTTGTTCTTATCATTATACACGGCTCTCAGCGTATTCAGCCTCGAGATGAGGATGATTCTTGAGGGTTAAAAACTGTGTCTTTGAGTAATACATCAGTGATAGTGTTCTGATAGTGTATTATACTAATATATCATGAGAGCGATAGTGCTCTTGTGATGTATTAGTGCAATGTATCATCTGAACATCACCGCTTTCATGATGTATTGCTCAAAATCACAAGGCGAGTTTAAAGATGGTCTTCAGTAGCCCTAGGCCTGAAATTTTGCTTTTGTACAACGACAGACTTTCAAGAAAAATAAAAGTGAAGAGTAAAGTTTGCAGTGGTAACGTAAAATTTCACTAGTGTGTCACACCTGTAGTTCTCATTAGATTTCAAATTTATTCATAAAAATAGAGAATGTGCCAGACAGTTTCTTTCTCTTCTGCTACAAGGAGTGATGGTTTTGCTACAAATATAAATTTTCAGGAATTCCTCTTAATGATAGATATACAGCCTAATATCAGCTATTGACAAGCATATCCCCCAAAAGCTCAGCTGCCTTTAAGAGTAATTTTTCTCTCTGCTGCAGAATGTTCTGGGATGTGCACAGGAGAAGACCTGTATACCCACGACAGACACGTCTGTTGCAGCGATGTAGTCCAAAGCTCGGGGCAGAGACGCTGCGCCGCAGATCCACAGACCAGCACAGCAGGTAACGAATGAGCCTAGCGTGATCTCCTACCCAAAATGGGCTCTTGCAATCAGCATGGAAAAAGGAAGAGAAAGTGTTTATGACAGCATATGGGCGAGCTGGCACCAGTGGGGACACTCTCAGGGGTTAGTCACCTTTATTACATGCATTACGTTCTTACACAGTGCCAGGCTGCACAGCAAAATCCATCAACCGTAACAGAAAACAAAAGAGTATTTCAAAGGTTTGAGGTAGCTAAAATCTATTTAAAAGAGATTAATTTTTTCCAGACATCCTAATTTTATTTTATTTTTTAAATTCTGTGCATGGTTCATAAATAAAAATATGGATTCTCCCTACTGTTTGTGTAATAGAAACAAATAGGAGCAGCAATAGCGGCTCAAGTAGTTTCCATCTCTTCAGCTTTACCAAAAACCCACAGGGAAATACAAGCAGAAGAGAGCAGTGGCTACCACGTACTGAGAAACACCCAACAAGGGGATTTCACACCTCCTCTAATCTGCCTTTCAGCTTCTGGCCTTCCTGATTCAGGAACGCTGATATTTTGACATATTAGGAGTTCTTTAATTGATCATTTTTGCTCCTTAGGACTCTTTGTTATTGCTAAAGCCTAATCCACCAAGGCACTTAAGCGCTAGTTCAATGTCCAAACCATGAATTGGTTCGGTGGGAGTACTTGCATCCCAGATATTATGTATATGTCTGGGTGTTTTGCATCCGCTGATGGCTACAGGGAGGTCTCCCAAACCGGAGGCAACAGAAATAACTTCAAGCCGCCCACAAATTAAAGTTACTTCAATCCATTTTGTTTTCCAGGCAAAACAAAAACCTGCATGCCCAAAAAAGACATTTGCAGTTGACTGAAATGTGTCAGTAGATACAAACAAAACATTTGGCTGCCTTTTTTTTTAACCAGACAAACAGATTTAGGCAAATCTTCCCTCAAAACACTGCTTGGAGACAAAAAGTCCAAACATTGTGTATACAAAATGTCAAAATAAAGCGTTTCCCCCACTTATTGTGGGTATCCTCATGTCTGGTGGGTGGCAGACAGCCCCATCACATTCCAGCAGGCTGTATTCAATCACTGTTGATTGTATTTTATTTCGTTGTTTTTTTTTTTTCCTAAAAAAAAATTGCTTTCCCCTCATTTTGCATTATTTTGATTAATAAGCAAGAAAAGCAACATACAACAGCCAAGACATTTACATTAATGGATCGATCAATACCACCCGTATCAGGGTAGGAAAAATGCAGACACAGGCTTGCATTGCTTAGCGTGCTAGCTACCGCTCCCTCTTCTCGGCAGACACTGATGGAGAAAGCTGCGGGCGATTGCAGGAGATGGGCACACTGGGTATGACAACGTGGGGACACAGCAATATGCCCCCAAGTGGGGACACCGTGTGGGTCAAAGATGACTGAGCCCCACCGGTTGCTTCTGATACGGGGGACGAGGTTTCCTGCCAGGGATGTCCGGGGCTGCAGCAGCTGGAAGGAGGCTGTAGGAGCTGAATTTCATAGGAACTTCAAAATTAAAAAAATATTAGAATGACTAATTAAAAAATTGTTCGACTTTTTTCAAGACCTTTAAACCCCAAATGGCCAGAGAATTAGGAAACATACTGCAACGAACAAATCTGTAGTGCCAAGGGGAAACTGTGAGCCAGAGCCAGCATGTGTCATCTCTGACCTCCCACCACAGCGAGGGGATTGTCCACTTGAGCCCTGCGGCGTTCCCAGCGTGACTGGGAGCACGGGGTTGCCAGTGGGCACTCCGGAGTGCGCTCATCCCACCACTGCTGAAATCTGGCAGCAGCACAGGCATTTGTGGGATTATACATCTGAAGTTGATTTCCAGTGAACCAGGACTGCAAAACGCTCGCCGAGCCTCAGCCAAAATAAAAACTGGAGCCTGTTTTGTTGGAAAAACATCCATTCGGGTCAGGTGAGTTTTGCTTCAGCACTCAAGGCCACACAGAAAGCAATGTTCCTGGTTACGGCTGTTTTTATATACTGAATTATGGTCGAATAACCAATGTGTCACCACTGCGCTGGATGTAAAGCAAAAAATACTAGGCAAAAATAGACACTGAAAGAGATTTCCCGGGTAGACCAGAACAGTGAAGAGCAGATGACCCTGCCACACACCACTGGGGAGGACATGGACGTTGCCTGCAATAATTCATGAACATTATGTTGTGTTCGCTCAGCTGCTGTGCTGGTTAGCAGAGCAACAAAGCTCAGCTTCCAGCAGAAAGGGAGATGACAGCCTGCATGAGAGCTCCTCAGCACGCACCCAGGGCCTATTAGCAATAAACGTTGCTATAGGATGAATACATAAAAACTGGCAATGGGTCACGCACCCTTGAGGACAGGCAGACTGCCAAGAAGTTGGCCGAGGAAGGGTCTGTTGCCCCCACACCTGCAAAAGCAGTACGTGGTTGAGCTGTGCCTTCACGCAGCAAAAGCAGATGCCTTTCAGCAGCTTAATCCTTTCCCGTGTTACCGTTCATTCCTTCCACAGAGAGAAAGCTTTGCAGCCGTGGGCTTCCACGGCCTCGTGGCGCAGCAAGATCAGGAAAGGCTGTGACGTGGGGCACGGCGGGACAGCAGGGCCAGGAAGAATAAACCCCAATGTCCCCGCCACTGTCATGCTCAGGCAGAAGGAAGGGCAGGAAGGGCATTAGCGGCTGCAAGCGGCAAGACTTGCTGGCCAGGAGACCCCGTCAGCCGGTTCGCTGGGAAAAAGGATGGTGGTTTGCAGATAACAACTTGTTTGCTACGAAGTCCCCCCATGTCCCTACAGAGACATGGGCTTCTTACGGGAGGCTGTGATAATGCTTCTTCTAAACTACCAGATTAACTGTAGAAATTCCAAACTAATAACCATTCTCCAAGTAAGACTGTTAGAGGGTGATAAAGAAAATCAACCGTAATAGTGAGATAGCCACATGAAAAATAGGGCAATTTTGTCCTCTCTGTAAACTGGGCTTCCATGGAGCCCTTGTTTGCTATTCTTGATTAACTGCTCAATTATCCCTGTTACACAATTATTCCGCGGAAAGCCCTGCCTGTATATCCATAGCTCATTAACAGAAAGCACTCCCTCTGCTGTCCCTGAAGATACATCGCATTACCCAGACCCTAGCAGACTCGGTACAATCGCTCTTTCTAGGCATCGAAAGCCAATTTCTAGGGCCCTTGACTTGCAGGCCCTGGCACAGACATCTTCATGGGAAAGCAATTGCTGTTCAGTGCGTATTTATGAGTTCTTGACATTTTTCCTAGTCCTGAATTGGGTCGGAATGAAGAAACAAATAAAAGAATAAAAAGAGTCATGTCCAACATTAGGGAAAGAAAGAGCTTCGGCCAATTAAAATACTCAGTCTTCACAGCCTTCAAAATTGTTGCCAACATTAATATATTTTTTGTAACATTTTCAGCAGTTATAAATGACACAAAGTAAGACCACTTTAAAAGACCTAATTTTTATAAAATACTAAAACATGACAGGAAACTACTGGAAACGATTTCTTTCCTACAAAAATGCCCCATTTCTAGGAATCAGCGTTTTCCTTTACAGCTTCACTAAAGCCTCATGCACGAGGCTGTACAGATGCAGATACGCGGTGTCTCCCCCCCAGACGGCAGCTCTGGCATTGCGGCGGTAAGGTTGCTCCAAACCCAGGAAGGCTGCGCAGACTAGCACGCTCTTCTAACACCTCTTCTTTGGCTCTGGTGTATTAAAACACAAACCCAAAGCTTGCTTTTCTTCCATCATGGGAAACATAAGGATGCGATACGGACAGAAAGGGGTGGCACTGACTGCCAGACTCGAGAGCAGTACGGGGGGACAGTGCTTTGGAAGGGGAAGGACAGGGAAATCCATGTCTGCCTCAGGAAGCGCAGGATGACAGCAGAGGAACCAGCAGACGCAGGAGGGACTGGACTAGAAGAGCCACCAGAGAACAGGAAGGGTGCGAGCTACCAACAGACCGCAGACGGTGGTGGAAGTTTTGTGAATCAAAAACATTGTGCAGAAAGAGGGTGCAAAGAGAGAAACCTGAAGAGACAGGGGAACAAGTCCCGGGAGAGAAGGCGGCACAGGCTGCCCAGATGCTACCAAGCTGCAGCGTGAGGACCCTTTCAGGGGCCGCTTGTGTACCTCTGCATGGCGCTGCACCGTACACATGCCCTTAGGAGAGAAAATGGAAAGCTTCGCAATGATCCCTACCAACGTTTATGCCGTGGACTTGCCTCTGGAAGAGCAACTATCAAGATACTTGGTCAGCACAGAGGACGTGTACTTGGTAAAGCAACAAAATGGAGAGAATTTGCAAATATATCAGAAACCAAACCAAGTGGGGGACTTGCAGCAGAGTACACCTTCAAATACGTAGATTGAGAAATGTGCAGATTCAGCATCCTCAATAAATAATGTATCTGTCAACTGCTATAACGTTTTAAAGAAATGAGCTGTGGATGAGCTGGAAAAGAGACCTATAGACCTAATGAAAATATGCATAGAAAGATTTTAAACCCACCTGAGATCCGCAGTTATAACTTCCACAGCTGAAGGCAACTTTAGCATTTGCAAGAAAACTGCCAACTCCTCTCCCCCAGCCCCAAACCCAAGAAAACTGGCACAATAATGAGGGTAATTAACCTGTTCATTGGAAGTGGTGATCCAAATGTAATTTGGACATCTCCTACGAGATCCTCTGAAAGGCAGCAAATGAATAAACTAAATGGAAATGAGGGCGGGATGGTGTTTCTGAAGTGGTATTTCCTGACCTCTAACCTGGTCCACAACTCTAGGAATGAGGGTCGACACATGATGGTAGGAAGGTCAGGCCAAGAACCGTCACCAGCTCCTCTCATCTGCCACTATTCAGTGCCTATCACCTCCCCCGTACCCACAGCAGACGGGACGGGCAGACCAGCAGGAGCATCAGCCTTTATTCTGTGTGGATCAATAGGAAGAACACGTCCTTGGTCCAACCAAGGACCCTGATGGGGAAACTGCTACGCCATGTTTCCTGGATTACATGTCAGCAGCACTACAGTCAGAACACTGAGAGACCTGTACCGCTTTTCCTAACCCTCGAATACCGAAGAACTGCAAGAACAACCCTAAACCCTGGCAGCCCCTGCATAAAGCATCATTTCCACTTTACAGGCGGTAAGGCTGATGCACAAACCAGCGAAGGTGCCTCCGAAGCTGCTCGGGAAGGCGGTGCAGGATTAGGGCCAGCTGGGGAGCACCTGCCTTGGGGTCCTGGGCTTTGCCTTCCCTCAGGGTGACTTTGCTCAGGTGTTTTAGTGCAAATTTGGTGTTGCTGAGATGCAAATGAGAGCGCAATTGCATTTCCCCTCACCTCTGATCTTTAGTTAAGTCTTGATAAATGCATATTGTTTTAACACTTGTGATACGTATAATTAGGGTTCCTTAATTTATGTTTCAATAAAATGTTCTATAATAAACATTTACTGCTCTGTGAATAAACATTTAAATGAAGCTCCTAATGGGGGTTACATGTTTCGAAGCAGTTCATGGCTTTGCCGAAGTCTCTCCCTATACTTAATGAGAGTCATTTCCATAATCTGTGCATTATTGCTTAAGCCTCCCTTTAGGAATATTTTACAAAGTAAAATTCTGTGAAATATTATCAGCCAAAAGAGAAAACGCTAAGAGGATTATCAAATTGTCCCGTTAAAGGGACAGCACAGGCTTTCATTTCCCCCCTGAGATGCTAACGTTGCAATTATGTAGAATGTGCTCACTAATTGTCACACCAGTGTGTTATTACCGGGTTTCTCCCTCAGAGACCCAGTCTAAATGAAAAGGATGAAAAGGATGGGAGACCCCTAAAAGGTCCGATATGAAGGGCAATATAATGCTAATTTACTTTGTGATATTCATAAGAGTAAGGATCACCACCACCCCACCCCCCCGGGGCAAATCTCGGAGATGTTAGGAAAGGTCCACCTCCCTCGGAGGGGACAGAGTACTGTTACGCATGAAGTTGTGTACTGCTTCTCCCACAACGTGGGCCCTACAGCCCCACGATTAACACCCAGGGTCTCGTCCCCATTTTGCTGAAACCTCCACCCATTTTCTCGCTGACTCCAATAGCAGCAGGGCTGGGCACCCCAGCTGAGATATAAAGTGCACTGGGGTCGAGGGAATACAGAGGGTTTTCAATTCTCTGGGGTGTCCGCAAGGATACAAACAACTGTAAGATATTTCTTCCATGTGTCTGAGCACATTTGAGGAGAGCACAAAACTGAAATATATCTTCTCTCCCCTAGCAGGGAATGAGCGCGTTACGGCAGCAATGGCCCACTCCCCCTTCGAGGCGGGGGTAGGGAAGTTGGCGGAAAACGAGAGAAGATAAATCAGGAATGGATGTGGCAGGGGGGCGGCAAGCCTTACATACCAGTTACTCTTATTCTGAAAGGGAAATCATTATTTCTAATTTTTGTGGTTATTGCCTTTTAGACAACTGTTGCAACTTGTTCTAGGACGATGACAAGGTTCCCGCAGAATTAAAATACTCTTCCTGCCTCCTCTTTATTAGTTAAAGATGGAAGAGAGGTGCTACCACAAGGAGAAAGAAAAGGTTTCTGATGACGGCAGTGTGACCGAGCCTTATGACTTTCTGCGGAGGACGAAATGCATTCAAGCCACGGTGCCTTCCGTGGCAGCATCTACCAGTGTTCAGGGAGATTTCCGAGGCACCGTGTCAGTCCTGAGGCATTTCATACCTTTAGGGATACATTTCCCAAGAACTAGCAAATATCTCTGTGCGTACCTATAGCACTCACTAGACTGTATTTAGTTATTTATAATATCAAAATTATATATAGCAGCCATGGGTTCCAAAACACGAGCTGTTTTCCCGTTTTATTGCCAAATATGCACATTCATCTCTAAGGTTTAGCTGCTTCAGTTAAAGCTTTTAAATGTAAATTATTTTCTGTTATAAAAAGCTGATTGTGGGAGTTTTAGTGTTTCAAAGATGGTAATTTATGTGACTGGAACAAAATAAAACATTCAACAGAAACAGAATTTTACTTGATCAGAAACACTTTTATGTTTCAGTATAGTTTTCTTTTCATTTATTCCTCCTGCAGCACTGGCCTCTGTCTTTCAATTAGCTTGAAACAGAAGATCTTAGATAAAACCATAATTTAATACCATTTGCATATGTGTCATTCCACAACTTCTTCACCTCACATTTAAAGTATTTTTAAACTGCCGAGAACCAACGCCTGAAATCCCTTACGCAGCCGCTCATCTGTCCACCCCTCAAGAGTCCACCAAGACTCTGGGACAAGGGGGAAGCACCACCAGCCTCCAAGCAGCCCACAGGAGTAGGTCTCCTCAAACCATTTCAACGGCATATCCAGTGAGGGAGCTGAGAATCAAGACAGCAGATTTTTGGCAGGGACTATACGACTGCTGGTCAATCCCACTTTTCTCTGACTTACTTCCCCCACACACTGTTGAATTTGGGATACAAAATGGTTTTGTGGAAGTAAACAGCCTCCTTGAAAATCAAACTTCATCCGTCACCTACACCACCACCCAAAGGTGACTGAAATGCCCGTAACGACTCCTCGGTCTCAGCAGCCATTGGATCAGGCCTTGCAGAATACCGTGGTACCAGCACCAACACAAGTCACCTTTGAATATTTTGACAAAAACCTATACAAGCTAAGAACTTCTCCCAGGCTACCAGTGCAAAAGTACTTTCATTCTTGATTTCCCAAGTAACAAGGATTTTTCCTGCCATCTTTCATAATATGCAGCCCTGGGTTAGTCCCCTCTCTGCTCAAGCCAGTGGCAACACTCTTACTAACTAACTTCAGGTTAAGTCCTTCATGACCTGTAGAAATCTGGAAGCGCATCTGCTAATAACGGCAACGGGTATACAAAAGTATTTCCCCAAACTTCAAACAAAAGAAAATGCATTCCATTGCCTTTATTCACTGTGCAATAGTTTGAAATCAGGTTGGAAAAGGTACCAATGTCTCCATCTCAAACATTTTTTAACCTCTTTAAGTACTGCTTTTGTAAGCCCTCGCGTGGCGTGCAACATCTGCGCACCTCCCACCCCAGCGCAGCGAATGGCTACGAGGCCAACACGGATACACACGCAGAAACGCATCTTCCACTGACTGTTTGCTAAAACAAGAACTCGATCTTTTTAACTTACCAATTTAATTACAGAAATGTATTATTGATTCAGTCTTTCTTCATATTCATGAGCCGGCTAGAGAGAAGAGTGAACTATTCTTAGTACACTTTCACCTTGATAAGCATGAATTACCCTAATTGGGAAAGGAGTCCTTTCAAAGTTGTTTAAATCCACAAAATCCTTTCAACCAGGGAACTTTGGTGGATTTGTAATGCACGCTGGCGTTTGCCAGGAACCCAGCTGAAACCACCAGACTTGCTGTCCTGGAGACCTTTCAACAGACAGTTGGTCCAAACGGCCTTTGACTGTGACTACCCGGACCATATGGGCAGAAGGGTGGCAGAGGTGAACAGTTTGTGATTACGTCCCTAAGTCGTTTAACCTTCAGAATATGATCCCTCGCACTCTGCCACCCAACAGGAGGCTGTACAAGCAGGTGAAAAGATAGATGTCTATTCTTAATGACTGTTTAGGAGACTGCTGCGCTCTGGTCTGTGCCCATGTTGGTTCAGTTCATTAATGTAATTAACCAACAATCAATCTTTTTAAATTAGTTACACAAAAACAGCTACTGCCAGATCAACTGACGTGAAAGTTAGGTCACGCTCCATTTCTGCACGATTTACCATCCACACTGGAACAGAATACAGGGCATGGAAGCGTCAGAAACTGGAGCCAAATTCATTTGAAGCCCTACAACTTAATTAAAGTGTGCAAAATCTGTGCAGCTGGCTTGGTCTTATTTGCGTGGCCTTCCATGTTTGCAGCTAAACACCTTGGCAATATCAAAAGTGCTCAGAAAACAAAAGAAAGAAGGACAGAAGTGCTTCCAGGAAATATTTAGTAGTGAAGAATTCAACTGATTTTAAACAGCGTAACTTCATGCAGGGCTTCACACTGGGCCTTAACCGCAGCTGTCACGGTTCACCAGCGGCTCTGTTCAGAAGGAGCTGGAGTCGCTACTAGTGTGTGTTTCCTCCCTTTGGGCTAGGAAAAGACCAGCAGAGCAACCTGGGTGTGCGCTGAACACAAAGGTTACCTGTGCAGGGCTACAGCACAGTTCCACCGTCAGCCTCGACGGGCTGATCCGCTGCCCCAGGCCCCGGGCGGAGGGCAGCTTCTGACTCAGGCTCACAACCCGCCTCCCCCTCTCCCCTTCCTCGCGGGGCCGGGGAAAGGATTCCGTCGGCCTAAACCCGGTGCAATGTGTTGTCCAGAAGTGCCGGCCGAGGGGTCGCTCAGGTGACCGAATCCCGCCCCTACTTCGCCCTCCAGCCCAGAGCCGGAGAGCTGAGGAGCAAACAGCAGCCCGCCGGGTCTGCGTCGGGCTGGACAGACCTCACACGGTACAAACGGGCCCCGTTCGTGCCAGTCAGAGAGCTGCTCTCAGGGGAGGCGCCTCAGTGACCTCTGGGTCGCTGCTTGTGCCGCTGCGCGGGGGAGCGCGAGGCTGCGCAGGGGAGCGTGGGGAAGTTTGGGGAAGTGCGAGGCTGCGCAGGGAAGCGCGGGGGAGCACAGGGAAGCGTGAGGGAGCACGTGCCCTGCGTCGCCGGCAGGCTAACGCGCGGCTCTGCCTGGCGGGCACAGGGCATCTGCGAGCTCGGTGTGGGTGCACTGTCAGCCTGGTTTGAGACTAACAGACAATTTCTTTCTCAGCCCTCTAAGCTGAACCTGAACTAAACTGCTTTCAATTTCCCCAAAAGGCCCAGTTTCCAACTTCGCCTTATGCTTGTCCATCAAGACAGCATCTGGCTTCGTTTAATCCCTTGCACTAACTGAGTTGATCCAATTGCTTCCACTGGGCCTAAGGCAGGCATCGCTGCTGAACGACTGCCACGAAACCAGGTTCGTCCCACCCACCACGGAACGGACGGGGCGAGAGCCTCCCGGCGCTGCAGCGCTGCAGGGGAGTACGGCAGCGCCCGGGCTGCGGGGCTGCCCGAGGCTGAGCACGTCCACGGACTGCTGAGCACCTTCCCCGCTGTTTGCCTGAACAGCCATCGGAGGATGCAGGATCAGGCCTGCAGATTCCTCTTAATTGAAGAGTAAGTGAAACGCTCACCTGCTTTTCACTTTTGTGAAAACAGGCAATTAGGCCGGTGCAGCAGAAAAGGAGGAGTGGGAATTGGGGCAGATGGGGAAGGAGAGGGAGGATGCCTGCTCAGGCTTCGTTTTTAAAGCTGCATGTAAATTAGCACGACTGGAGGGGAAAAAAAAAAAAAAAAGAGCCACTTCTAGGAGCCCGAGGAGGAATGTGCAACCTGTCACTTAACACTCGCCACCCTCCGCAGCGCTGCTGCCAGAAACCCACCAGAGCAGGTGCCTCCAGAAATGAAACTGAAGCAGGCGTAAGTGAATTTAAAACTAATAACAGCAAGAAACTGTAATGAAACTCTGACTAGCTAGAGCAGCTTTTCTCATCTAGAATTTTCTGAGCTTTCATAACTCTGCATTCAAAAACCATCCTAAAACGTTGCAGGCAGCACATCATCACTTTGTGCCTCCCTGTGAACACATACGCATCGTTCCTGCAGCATACGTGTAACGGCAAAAGGCAAGGAGCCCATCCTGGCAAATTCCTTATTTATTACCACAGTGATCTCTCTTTTCTCGGTATACGCAATTCGATGCCATTGCTCTATGATATACACGCTGCTAATTGCAAAGGGGCTGCTTCTGTAGCTGGAGGAGCGGGTTACGGGAGCTGGGGGGGCAGAGACCTTGCTCCAGGGGAAGCGTCCAGTTTGGTTTGGATCTGCCTCACTCCAGAAGCTGAGCCCGAGCTGTTCGTGGTTTTAGTATCCAACATTGCTACCGAGTCAAAAGCAGGCTGCAATGCACTAGGAATACAAAATAGAGACCTGGAGGGCAGGCAAAACTTTCATAAATTCAGCTCATCTACCAACATCGAAAGAATTACTAATCAGAGAAAGAAAGCTACAGAAGTGTTAACATTAATTCTACTCTGCTACAAGCCACGCGGCTAACACCGTGACACCTTGCCATTTACTGAGGGAGAGCTATTTATTTATGTAACCTATAGCTCACATTTATATAATTAGCCTGCATGATGAATTTTAGAACTTGCAATCTGTATGCCACGTTTGCGTAAGCACAGCCTATTTAATGCAGGTACAATTGTTTAACACCTCCAGCACCATATTAAAGAGTTTCATATAATTAGCAGAGTTAGCCACTCCAACTTTCAGGCCAGTTACACATTTAAAAAAACCCAAACGTGCTAGTTGTACAGAGTGAAGCGGCGGCTCCAGAAATGCATCCTGCGCTCCTAACAAGGGGTGTTCAGAGAGTGATATGTACTGCCTGGGAACAAGCAAATCGGGTCAGGTAAGACAGGACTTGATCCAAAGTTCCCCCTAAACTTTGTTATCTCCAAGAGTCTGAACGCTCCCCAGATCAGTCTGCCATCTTTGGTTTCCTTTCAGCCCACCAGGAGCAAAGGCCTGAATTTAAGAGGCGCTGACTACTTTCTTCTACTCTCTTCAGCGTCAGAAGCTCAGTGCTTCCTTACAGCCAGATGCCAGAATACCACTCGCAAAGACTGTGGATGAGAGCCGAGCGGTTTTTACATCACAACACCTTTGCTTTAGGCCAGGTTTCCAGAAGGCGAGGAGTAACACTCCTGGGATGCTATTCTGGATGCAGAAGTTCTGACTCTTCAATGAGCAGCAGCAGCAGGAGTTGCATAGGGATACAGCTAATGAGCCATATTCACTCCTCAGCAGAATGGTCCTCACTTCCAGGAGGTGCATCAGGGATGAGCTTGATCTTTCTTGCTATTATTTTGACATAGTCAAGTAAGCAGAACCCCAGTTGTGTGAATCACATCGTGGCAGTCTCTTGGCATCTCAGCAGAATAAGAATGCAATAAATACAAAACCTTGTAGTTCAGATTGTAAACATAAAAATAAACCTGAATTTCAGCTTAAAAATTGAACCAGCGGAGGAACCTGAGGTGAAAGCTACGCTCATACAAAGTGGATGCCATTCACATTCCTACTACGTAAGAATTTGCTAAACAATATGAACTGAACTAGCCTGTGTCTTAGAACCTTAGGGTGTGCAAAGTGACAGTTAGAGAGCAAGGTGATATTCTGAAAATCAAATCACAAGTTCGGACATTAGAAACGCTCACTTAAGAGCTTTCCTTTGGGCATCTCATCTGAAAAGAAGGCCAAAACCAGCTTGTTTATTTGCTTCTTTGGTAACTGTTGCTCTTAGGCCAGACTTTTAAACACCCACATTTAAAGCCAAATTTCTAAAGTCATCCTGCAATGAGCAGTAACTGTGACATTGACGCTTCTTGTCAGATTTTCAAAGCACTTCAACATTCAGTAGAATTCAGAGAAATGAACCACCTACATTATTGCCAATCAGTTTTGAAAACCCTGTTTCATGTTAAGCTCTCATGAAAACTTCTACCTATATGTCTTTTCCAGATGGTATTTAGGCACTGTTTTATTATTTTGGAGACATGTCAAGGTCCTTTGCACGGGGATTTATTTTCTAGTTCAGTCTATACAAAATTGTAAGGAAACTGGGATCAATCCCACCATGCCTGTTTATCACAAAGTCTTGTATCATCACAGGACGTTCATCTTAGACAAGTAAAATGAAGCCAAACTTTAAGCTTAAAAATAGCACTAAGCAGACTCCTACTTTGGTAACTTACCCGCTAGGAACGTTTACCTCTCTACTGTACCAAACTCAGTCAGCAAATAAACACCTTCTTGCTACTGCTGGAGAGAAGGAGCAAAGACTGATATATATTAAAACAACCTTGATATCTCTGGGAAGATAAGTTCTTATCAGGTGACAAGAATATATTCTCCAAGGAGAACTGCCACGAGCAACGATGACTCTTAGCAGGAGGTGTGGGGCGAAGCGCCGTATGATACTATAAGGGACAAAGAAGATTCTTATACTGGCACAAGGAGAGCATAAACAGAAGAAGAAAGGGGTGAAATATTCCATATTCTTAGGCCTGAGAAAGGAAGCAGTCCATATTCAGAAGTCCAAGAAAAGAAGATGCCTGTTCTTTGTTGAAGCAACACACAAAACATGGTCTGGGAAAAAAGGACCCTCTTTCTCCAAAAAAACTGAACTGCACTGCACTGAATTCGGTTACACCAAACTCCTCAGCTGAACAGGCATTTTAAGGGGAGAGTTTTTTCCCAAATTTTCTGAACAATTTGAAAATAACTTGAAATTTTCCCCCCTCCCCCCCCTCGCCATTTCTATGAGGAAGCAAACTCTCCATTTCCTACTTCTCCAAGCACAGAACCAGATCCCGGACCTCTACACAAGAGAGAAGAGGTGGGGAGATACAGGAGAGAGAAACTTCCTCTTTGCCTCCTTAGAGAGGCTGTTCACCCAGACAACAGGTACTCCCCTGCCAAGGAAGGAGGACACTGGGAGCAGGCTGATGCTCGGTGCCACAGCGGGATAATGAGCAAGGCTGAGACCATCCAGGCAGTGGCCATGCAACTGTGTGAGGTCCACCCATGTGATGCATTTCAACGTCATGAATCATTTCTCATGCTGAATCAAAGCCAGAATAAATATAACGGAGCAGGCTGGCAAATCATGCTTTGTAATCTGCAGCTTACAAAAACCAACCACCCAAAGGGATATTCCAAAACAGCTTCCGAAGCTGTGTTTGACAAAACCTGTGCATTTCTGAAATGCCAATCAGGGCAGAATTAGCTGATCAGGGAAACGCCAAGTTAGGTGAGGACAAGAGGCCAGCAAAAGATTACAGTCTAAAAAGGTTTAAATAGACTTGTTAACATCTGCTTAGGGTGCAGCTATAATTAAGAGATTGTTTGGGGGGTTGAGAGTTTTGTTTGTTTGGGGTTTTGTCTTTGTTAGTTTCCTGCCTTTCCAGTTCTGACAATGAATTTTGTATCAGGACCCCAGGGAAGCAGAGCAGACTTTCAGCATCC
The DNA here is from genome assembly GCF_965231255.1 of Vanellus vanellus. NCBI lineage: Eukaryota > Metazoa > Chordata > Aves > Charadriiformes > Charadriidae > Vanellus > Vanellus vanellus. The sequence goes on from NC_138914.1 coordinate 770,838, forward strand.
ACAATCAGGAGAAGCAGAAGATCATGGCAATGGAAAGGCAGTTTAGTCCCAGAGTTGTTACATTTTTTTCAGAAGCTTTTCATCTTATGAATACAAATCTCCAAAAATTCTTTTTGCTCATGGATTTACTTCTTTGGGCAGTTGTATCAGCAAACACCTAAATCTACACAAGTCACTGTTGCTCATTTGTCCATACTTGTTCTGCTACCTCACTCAGTAAGAAAATTAAAGAAATCTATTCCTTCCATGTGTATAGACAGATAAAAGCAGGCGTCCAAATTACACAACCCTCACTTGATCCCTTATCTCCTCCAAAAGTATGGAGTAAGTCAAAACTTACGACTAGTGTAATAGTGCCCAAATACATTTCAAGGGGCAGGTTTTGAAAGGCAGGTTTTTTTGGACCATCCTGACCAGGGGACGAGCATTGGTGATAGCCAGAGAGGACAGCTTGGAGGGATAGTGGCTAACCACAGCAAAGCAGGCCACAGGTTCACCGAGACAATGGAAGACTAGCACATGTCTTTGGTAAGTTAACACAGACTTTTTCTAAGCAATTTTTTAGGACCTACTTTTGCTTTATACTGCCGAACCTAATAGGCGCTTTTAGTACAAGGAGTGGAGGGATCTGTCAGGGAGCAACTTAGAATCATAGAATCGTCTAGGTTGGGAAGGACCTTTGAGATCATTGAGTCCAACCATTAACCTAACGCTGCCAAAACCACCGCTACACCATGTCCCTAAGCGCTTCTCCCCATCTTTTAAAAACTTCCAGGGATGGCGAGTCAACCACTCCCCTGGGCAGCCTTTTCCAATGCTTGACAGCCCTTTCTGTGAGGAAATTTTTTCTAATATCCGTCCTAAACCTCCCCCGGCACAACTTGAGGCCATTTCCTCTTGTCCCATCACTTGTTACTTGGGAAAAGAGACTGAACCCCACCTCTCTACCCTCTCCTTTCAGGTAGTTGTAGAGAGCGATAAGGTCTCCCCTCAGCCTCCATTTCTTCAGCCTGAACAACCCCAGTTTCCCTCAGCTGCTCCTCATAAGACTTGTGCTCCAGACCCCTCACCGGCTTTGTAGCCCTTCTCTGGACACGCTCCAACACCTCAGTGTCTTTCTTGTAGTGAAGGGCCCAAAACTGAACACAGCAGTCAAGGTGGTGCCTCACCAGTGCCGAGTACAGGGGGGCAATCACTGCCCCAGTCCTGCTGGCCACACTGTTCCTGACACAGGCCGGGATGCCGTTGGCCTTCTTGGCCACCTGGGCACACTGCTGGCTCATGTTCAGCCGCCTGTTGACCAATATCCCCAGTTCTTTTTCTCCAGGCAGCTTTCCAGCCACTCTTCCCCAACCCTGTAGCGCTGCACGGGGCTGTTGTGACCCAACTTGCTGGGAGAGTCAAGAGGACATTATAACATGAACATCTAAACAAATTCCAGCCTTGTCCTGGAAGGAAAAGGAAAACACAACAGAAGTGCAAAGGGCCAGGAAAAGACTGTGTGATCCAGAGTAATACTACGGGACTCTGTGATTAAACTGGGCTGGCAAAAGCAAGATACCTGCACCTAAATTGAGCTACCTAAATGATTGGTTTGATTTTCAGAGGTGATGAATGCCTGCAGCTCCTGTCGACTTCAGGTGCCCACATTTGAAATGTTTGGCCTTTAGTCTTCAACACAAACTAATTGAAGGATTTAACATTTCAAAGCTAAGGGGGCTTATCCAATCCAAAGTGCCATGAAGCTGCAGTTCCGAGGCACGAGAGATATGATGCGAGAGCAACTCAAAGGCAAAGCAGGAGAAGAAAGATGATTATTCCCCAAAGTGCATACACTTGAAAGACAGGCTAATGAGTTCTTAAATGACATAATTTAATCCCAAGGCTTCTCAAATACAATGCCGGAGTTTTCCCTTTCTCAGTCATTACAAAGTGCATAAGGAAATTTTAACTATACTTCTGCCCTTTGAAATACAGAAAAAATGTGCCCCTCATTTTAGTTCCCCCTGAGCTGCATAATAGATCAATTAGCCAACAACAGCCCTGCACCCCGGCTAGGCAGGACAGCAAGCCACCGAGCTCCTGCCCTCCCGAAGAGCACGAGACACAATGTTTTCACAAGGATCCAAGGCCCATCAACCCTCGAAAGCAGCCCGCAAACGAGAACTGCCAGGGGCCACGACAGGCTTAGAGTTACCTTGCAGAGGAGGGGACACCTCTAGAGAGGGGTTACTGGTGCGGAACGATCCTACAGAGTATTAGGTCTTCAAGGTGCTCACACAAGGACGAGCGGGTTTTCAAGAAAGCCTCATAGGCCATTTAGCATCCGGTTCAACAGCTCTAGTGCAGACCGTGGGCTATTCCTAGGAGCCTCTGCCTGCTAGGATCCCTGCTGGCTTTGCACCAGCTTTGCTATGGAAAATTAAACTTACATCAGTCTATATGGTTATAAGCAATACTGTATAGCTGCTTAATTATTGGTTAAAACATTTAGTCAAAAGCAAGAACAGTGAAAATATTAAAAAAGGGGGGATAACACGCAGAGCTCAAGAAAGAGTTCTAGCAGCAGACTGAGGTTAAGGAGGCTTTCTGCGACATGGTCCTTGCTCTATCTGGTAGAGACATTTGAGAAAGCACAGTAAGTTACGCACAAGACTGTTACAAGAAAAAGGTTAAAGATAAATCCATGGTAAGGTAATCAAACACCACTTTACAGAACTCAGCCTATCCTCTTCTCTGCCACAATTTTGTACCGCTAGGGAAGTCACCTCAGCCAGAACATCTCACAGTTGGTCACCTTCTGGGCATCCGCATGAAACACGCTGGCCTGGTCTGCAGAAATCCTGAGCAATGACAAGTGTAACTGTAGTCTCCGAGAGGCATGAGCTGAATCTGTCATTTAAGTTGCTGAGTATGCAGAAGAAATCAAGAGCTAAGTTGTCGCCCAAAGAGAATGAGCATTACTTAAAATATAAAATATACGTATTAATGCTTCAGAGACTTCCAGATACTCTGCTGCGAGGCTCTGTGTGAAAGCTCAGAGGACATTAATAACCTTGTATTCAGGGCAGAGTTTGGATGGCATCTAAGTACTGGAGCTTCACACTGAACACCGCAGATAAAAATAAACACTTGATCTTGTCCACCCTGTGCACAGAATAAAGTAGCAGCTTGTGATCGAGTCTTTAAGACTGTATCACATTCATGTTCCAAATTCAAGCTACACAGGCAGTCTTAATTCTGCCTTTTCCTAATCCTTCAGAGTTTAATTTTACAGTTCTAACTTTCTTTGAACATCGAACTTCTGTGCATCAGTAATAGTTTACCCATCTCCGGCAAGAATGATTTACATCCAGTACACTAGCACAGTAAATTCTAATGAAATGATCCCATGAATCGTAACATAGCATTACATTTAATTGCTATATTCATTAAATAAAAACATTGGATTTTTTTTTGTAAAATTAGAAATTTTGAGGTGCTATCAAGTAAGATTAAACTAACGAGATAAGATTTAACTGAATACGTAACTTGTATAAATAAGATTTTATGCTGTGCTTAATTCTAGCTCAATTTTAATTTGATTTAGGACACCAACATCAAACTCAGCTTTCAGATTTGTTTCAGTTAATTTCATGCTAGCTTTAAGAATTTGAGTCTAATAATGATTACATTGATAGCATATGGATTTCTTTTCCTGTTACAGGTGATGTTTTCTGAGCAACACCACTACCACTCCACAAAAACACAAGAGGAGGGAAGGATTTGTTTCGGCACAAAGGGGGTCTGCTAATACAACGGAGAGCTTATAGGCAGAGAGTGTGTGCGGAGATGCTTCTGAGGCATGTGATTGCCGTTCTCACCTACGCACAAAGCGGCTGTAGGATGGAGGGCCCTACGGTGACAGCAAGAGTACAGACAGGGGGACTGCTGACGCACGTTTGTACAAAACAATCTTTACGTTTCTTACCTCCATTAAATAGTGCTAATAAACACGTGAAATAATAAGTTGGTGACGGGACCGCCTTTCGCAAGCACCGGAGACCATCGCAGGATACGGACAGCTCAAGGGGGAACTGCCATGATACTCCTAAGCAGCCACTCAGAGGCAGGGCTAAGTGTCACGACTGAGGTGCCCCAGGAGCCCTACCGGGCAGGCTGCAGAATACATGTCTTGGAAACATTCATACAGGCATTAGAGGAGAGAAAGGCTTTTCCCTGGAGGTAGTCTTTCTTTTGGTGGCTGGCTTGCAAAATTATAGAGCAGAAAGACCTGGGAATCCGGTGAAGGGAAACATCTCTCCTTTGCACCAGATCCTGCCTTCCGCAAGTATAAAAACAACCTATAAGCCTAATATTAGCTCCAACTATGACGACTTCATATGCTTTTCTGTGAGAAATGCTGTTGTACCTTTGAGCACTATCTACTTAACAATTACCATAAATTACTGATGTACACAGTGACTCTCACAAGCACCACAGCTTCCGCCCCCAGCAAACCGTTGCAAGCATCCGCTCTGACACGCTCTTGCTTCTGTCTTGAGAGAGAAGGTTGTCCACCCTTCATATACAATTAGAGAAAAAAAAAAAAAAAGATGCAGAGACCGGCAACAAACTGTCACACAAATGGAACACATACCCGGAAATGCCCAGAAACGAGAACACAGAGGTGGGGTGCTTCCATTATCTAGTGGGTATTAAAAGCCGGCTGCAGACTGTTGAAATTAGACTTGAGTTCAAGGGGAAAACAGTGTAACTGAATAACAACGGACCACGTGAGCAGCACAAAAAGCAGCAGTGTAAGTTGAGCAGCCCATTTGGGCAGGATACAGAAGAACAGGAGGTCTTTTGAAAAGGGAATTGTAATAAGCCAAGTGTGAAGCAATCTTTGACTGAATCACTTTTGTAGTTGCAGGCAGAGCCACTTGACGGAGGACTTCAGAAGCATTAAGCAAACGTTATCTCTGAGTCTGAAGAACCAAGAAGGCATCAAACAGCAGCAAAGAAGTCACCACTGAAGACGCTCGCAAGATCATCACCCGCAATATGGGGGCAGAACAGCATCATGAAAAGAAATAAATAGGCAGTTTGGTAACTGAAATAAAAGCTGTATAAGTTTGGTTTATGTCAACTTAGATTTTGTAATTCATTTCAGAAAAAGGATGTGGCGCTTAGTAATGCCAAGCAATTGAAAATAAGCTCAAGGACATATCCCTACTAAACCTCACTTGTTCCCACACAACTTGCAGGCATAGACTGAACAACAGCATACACAGTTGGGCCTACCAACTTCATAACTCATTGAATTTTCAGAGAGATACACTTCATTTCAGCACTTCCTGGGCTTTTCCATAGTGCTTCAATTGCATACTCAGGTACAGACTTTTGCACCTTCAGTAGATCCTTCTGCACTTCGTAAGGACCATTACCCTGTGCTCTCCAATTTGATCCAACTATGCTGTTATTAAAACAAACGAAAACCCTAATAATTTTCAATTTTCATGCCTTTGTTTATGTATCTTCAAAATATAAATGCAAAATCTGAACAAATCCAAAGACTAGATGATCTCCAGAGGTCCCTTCCAACCCTGACTATTCTGTGATTCTGTGACTCTGATACTGTTTTCTTCAATGTTAGCGTTCCTGCGTTCCCGCCGTGTTACTGACAGACAGGTGAAGGGTATTGGAGAAAACCCGAGCACTGATCACGGTTTTCTCTCTAGCCTAATATATGTAGCAACACAGCACCTCATTAACACACACCTTAATCACCATACTCTATCAACCCACTTACAGAAAAAGAAGCATTTGAAAATGGTCCTAGTTCAAAGGGGGGAAAATACCTCCCGCCAACCAGAAAAGTGTCAAATCAGAGCCTCTCTCCCCGGAAAACCCCTCATCCTCCAGCTACAGTTCTGCCTACAGTCTTTGGAAGAGAGGCGGGAACTCACCGTTTGCACGCCCAAAGGTGGGGCGCGGGTCAGCGGGGATTGAAGCACCGTGACCGCGTTTACACGGTACCTGGCCCGGGCTTGCTGGGTCGTCTGTCTTGCCTTCACCATGATGCTGGCACAGTCTCAGGGCTTTTGGACCAGTGCTGCCTCGCACCCCCCTGAGCTGCACCGCGGGCAGAGCCCGCTTGCAACTGTCTTAAGGAACAGGTAGCCAAAGGCCTCACTTATCTTCTGTGGTTGTGACTTACAGCTGTTTATTTGTCAGAATATCTTTCACAAATGGCTACGGAAAAAAAATCAGACAAATCATTACGTACCCTTACTGCGGCTTCCTGCTTCACAAGTGTCAAACAGGCCTTTTGTGCCCTTAGCAAACTTTTATACCAACTGCGCTTTGGTACGCCAAGGTTATTCAAGTGTGGATCTGGTTCAAATGTTACAGAAATCCATTGGATATCATGCCAGAGCTTTGGACCAGACACCGTAACGCTAATATCTTCTGGTTTTGCACGAAAAATCATATCCGTATTAATATTCTGAAAAGAGTGAATACAAAGGGCCTATAAAAACATGATCCACCTAAAATGTACAAGATATACTATTTGTGAATAAGTGGTCCCAGGTCTTTTTTTCATGAACCCTGCATGTTTTGTTAGAAGAAATAATTCCTCATGAAATGGAAACTCCTTTTGCATTTATGCATAACTCATCCCACTACGTGAAGCTCCTCTGGAGAACAGTACGGGGAGAACACAGGCAATAAAATTATCTGGCAGTCTCTCTGACATTCGGGGGTATCTCGTCATAGAAGAGATGCATACGCTTCTGATAAGAATATACAGTAGGTCATATTGGTATTGAAGGTTTGATAACTCCCACAGTGCGGAGCTGTCACTTAGGCGCTCCGTACAGCAGTGACTTGTTTATGTCTGATATACGGTAATTTACTGTGGTGAGACAATTCAATAGAGCTAATGGTCAGAGGATTCTCTTACTGCTGGTAACACCAATTTCACTGCTTCAGAAGAAGCTATTAGCTAATGACAAGAATTTCCTTTGTAATCTTCCCTTCATCTTTGGGGGAAAAAAAATAATCACATCCCAAGTACTTCAGCATTGCTCAGTTCGTTATTTCTGGCTGCAATTATTCTGTTTTGCATAGGTTTCGAAGGAAGCTCAGTATACGGTATACATGCTTTACTTGGTCTAAGAAATAAACCATTAAACAACAACAACAGAAATGTTTATCTTAGCTCTTGTGTGGAGTTAACATTTATCCTCTTGTCTGAATTCTGGATAAGAATGTTATCTTGTTTGCTCTCTATTGCCATGGTTATTTCCGTGCAGGTCATGAAGAGCTGCGCGTGCACAATCCACACGGAAGTAGCAGGAATACTTCATCTGGTTTATGCAGCATGAAAACATTACCAACATTTACAGCACTTCTGTGCATTTTTTTATGCTGCTAACCTCACGGGGAGCTTTTCACATTCTTTCACGGGTATCTTTATGGTGGCGGAGTTCTTTCTCATTGACATTCAATTTAGACTACTCTTTCAGTTTATGCATAGGATTAAATTGGACAGAATTGTTTATTTAAAGGAGACCAACCTGCTGTTCTTCCAGGCCACTCAAAAACTGAATAGTGCCTAACTCTACAATAGGACAATTTGTAGAATAAAGCAGCACTCAGCGTTACTGTGGTAGGGTGGAATCCAGACCTTTACACTGCAGGTTTGTAATGCGACTATTTATGATCAATGCAAGCAAAATGAAAACCTAAGTGCTTCATTTTCTACAAAGTAAAAACAGCTTCACCACAATCACTACTCAAGTAATTTGCCACTTGGTACATTCCATTCAGGTGTAGGTAGAAAGAACAGAATTACTCAGTTAAAGGTGGCAGAATTCAGTGCAGATAAAAAAAAAAAAATCTGTAAAAGTAAAGGAGGAAGATAATTACAATCTTTCCAGCACAGAACCATTCTAATGTGTACAGAACAGCTTCACCTAGTCTCAATCCACATATATTTTCATTTAAATACAGTCCTTTGCTAATTCTACCGCTCTCTAAAGTTTACTGCAGGGAGCATGAAAAAGATGGTCTTTATGAACAGATGGTCTTTTCAAGGAAACGTAGTTACATTTAAATACAGACAAATGTACTGCAGACTAATGGTCCTGTTAGAATGCAAGTTCTGAAAAGGGAAAATATGGGACCACATAATATGCTAGCCCTTAATTATGGAGGGTTTTTTCCCTTCCTGAAGACAAACTAATCACTAATGAAGCTTAATTAGCAGTAAACAGGTACCAGTGTACAGTCATTCATGTACAAACAGATGTCTATTGATTGTATTTGACTGAATACAAATGTGAGTAACTGTTGTTCAGGTATTAGTATAGGATGGGAAATTGCAACACAACTCCTACCTCCCCCCTATGACAAGTGAACAAATTCAGTCTGTCACGCACAGCTGCGTTCATACTTTGAAGGACTGGCTTACATCTGAACACTTGGTAGCAACTTCTTAGCGCCCAGCATGCCATCCAGGGAGAGCCTAGTCATATTTGAGAGCAAAAGTGGAGAGATTTTACCAAACTGCAGTCCAAATGAGCAATATGCTATATTTTTTACCTTCCGAGACACCTCCTGATATTTGCTGTTTTCCACATTTTTGCAGAGATCCTGCAATTTTGTGCACGCTGCCTAGGCCAGCTGTGATACTGAGTGCAAGAAAGGACCAACTAGGACATAAAAGTCTGGAGTATGGGTTTTGGTTTTTTTTTTTGTTTTGTTTTTTTTTTTTTTTTTAAGGAGCCTCTCTTCTCTCTTTCATGTTGAACAGAGTTCGTTTACCAAGTCCATCAGACCTAAATCTGTGAAAGGCCAGCTCAACTTGAGGAGGCCAGATGGCTTCCACAGGAGTAGAATATTTGGGGAGTAAACACTGTCAGCGGGGGAACACAGTCACGCTAGGGCAAAGATACAAAGACACCTTGAAATTGAGAAGAAATTCTAACCTTTAAACTATATTGCTTTGTGTATGTGTGTGTGTGTGTGTTTTCTTTGGAAGGCTCCTTGAGCTCACTATCTGAAGTTTCGGGCAATGCCTTTCAATCCTCAGCAGCCAGAATCCACTTTCAAGTCTACAAATACAATGAAATTAAATTATGGAAGATAAAGGCCCTCTGAACTCTTTTTTTTCTACTGACAGTTTCATGTTAGGTATAATGTTTTTTTGAACAACATTTGAACCAAAGTAGCCAAAGTTGCACTCTTTTTCTTTTTTACTGTCTAATGAGAATGGTGAACCTTTCACCTTCCAGAGATAAGCCCTACGGCCCTTCCCTACGGGTCTGTGGAAACGAGCAAAATGATGTGAGCACTGACAACAACCGAGATCATTCCCCCACTGTGTTTGCAATAGGAGCAGCAGCACAAACGGAATTCCGCGCTCAGCGGTGCTGCCTGCTGCAGGACTCCAATTTCTAGCCATGAAAACGAGCACAGCTTGGAGCCGCACCACCTCCCCCGGAACCCCCACTCTCTGGCAGCAATGGCACAGAGGCCCCAGGGTCTAACTGAGGGCAACGAGAGCCTTTCTGACATGATGAGGAGGGATAGGTATCAAGAGTTATCCAGTGTCATCAGTTATGAGGCTCTCACAGTCGATAGAAGACACTTAAAGAGAAGGCAGTACTGCACAAGTCCACATGACGGATCTTAGCAACTTATTTTGGTCTTCTCTAATTGGTTTTTCAAAGTGAAAGGGGCAGTGAATCTGGAAAGGATGACAAGAGGTTCAATGTATAGCACTCTACTTCTGTGGTTGATCACATATGAAATTTTCACTTGGCTCATCAGCCATAGTGGAGAAGGAAAATAGTAAAATACTGAGTTCGCTGAAGTCATCAAATGGGTCTTTGGCTTTATTTCTGTGGAGATAAGGATGAACTTCTTAAAAGGAAATAATCGGTACTGAACTAATTCAGCTTGTGCAGCTCCTGCTGGAAGTTTGATTGCAGAAGTCAGCCAAGTGGACATAGGCTGATGATAAACACTTGAAAAAAATAAGTTTTTATATATGCAACAATATCAATGCTTTAACAGCTTTCCTCAGAGGAACTTAATTTTTCTCTCTTAATTTGGAAGTAAACATGTTGAAAGTCACAGTGTCTTTAGAGTTTTCTTATTTCTAGTTTAAGAAACAATACAGAACTAATAGATAAGAGACTATTTAAGAGCCTCTAGTAACTTTCCGTACATTTCCCCTCAGATTTGACTTTGATTCACAAATACCATCATTCGCACTGTCTCTGAAATAGGCGACACGTAGTAGTCCTGCACAATTCTGGGTTTACAGATTCAAGACTCGTTTGTAACTGATTCTGCAGCACAGCCACAGATCAAAGCATTGATTAAAATCTATGTTCTGGTGGGAGTTCAATCACATCCAAACCTATACAAAGCAACATTAACATCCAGCCATGCATAGTTTTCATAGAATCAGAGAATGGTTTAGGTTGGAAGGGACCTTAAAGATCATCGAGTTCCCACCCCCTGCCACGTGCGGGGACACCTCCCATTAGACCCGGTAAGGAGTGTGTGGTTGGTATCACGATACTCAAAGGTTTAAATCCCGACTACTGTCAGATCCTCCTAGACGGTGAGGAGTCCTTTTGTGTTTAGCTCAGAGTAGCGTTACCTTTTTTTTTTCACTCTTCCTAAAAATGTAACAACGGAATTTCCGTATATGAGATTAAATGCACCGCTGCTACCACAGAAATGCAGCGCAAAGAGCAATCTTTGCATCAGTTGTATACAGACATCTGCTCCACAAATCCAAAAAAAGTTATTTTGAAATCATTGTTTCCTACTGCAATGCTCAGGAATGTTCCCACCGTCTTCCTTAGTTGTCTCATTCCATAATACCTCCGCGCATAAATGGTACTAACACAATCAGTTTACCTCTGCTATTATTTATTATTCATGTTGTGGGAGCACATAGAAACCCCAGCCATGGGGCCTTGATCTTATTTGTACTTGCTGAACAAATACATCCTAAGAGACAAATTGCTGTCCCGAAGAAACATTTTGTTTACAGCCTAAACAGACGAGACAGGCAAAGGGTGGGAGAGGCAATAACAAGGTGAAATGGCTTGTCCACAGTCACACTGCTAACCACGACTTATTGAGGACAAGCAGCGAGCCACTGCCAAGTCCAAGACTAGAAATCTGGTCAATGGGGTTGCCCCAAAGAGCCAAACTCCCCAGCCCGGCCCCTGGAGCACACAGCACTTCCACTACCGTCACCCTTTCACGGACACTGCCCTGACAGGTCTTATACAGCAGTTGTACAACCCATCACATCCCACACGCTTTTGCACTGAAACCTCAAGGAGACGCTACTAGGCTTTAGGGGCTGCATGGGGTTTACGCCGCCATAGCTACTGATGAGCAGCGCAGGTTTGAGCTGTGAGATGCCCAGTACCTGCAGCTTTCCTACATGGCGCTCGGTGCAGATCAAATTTCCTGGGATTGCTCACAGAGTTACTACGCTGCAAGTTTGCCTGGACAGGGCCAAAAATGCATTTGTTTATTCATGCCTGTCTCAGCGGCATAAGGAGCAATTACTGCTTATGGGGATTGAATGTGGAAGTCTGCGGTGATTAAAGAACATAGCACAGAGAACAGCTCGATCACCTTCACCACTCCTGAAAGACTCAGGCTCATTAGGCTCATCTGTTCATGCAGAACAATGTTAATTCACCCTAAAAAGAACGGCGGGAGAGGTGAAAGGTTGTTACACATCCCCAGAGCTTACATATGGCACTGATAAGCTACAGGAGAGAAAAAAACCCCAAAACCTAGAAATGAGTGGAAGAGGCCCTTGGATCGCAGTGTGGCTGGAGGTGAAACATCTGTCACATCCAGTTTTCTACAGAACAAAAAGGACTCATTTATTACCCAGCTCCCCACCCAGAGATTTATATGCACAGTTACATCTAATAGATGAATGATGTAAAACGTAATAGTTACAGCTAAAATGGTAGAGAGACTTCGGAAACCCTCACCAAAGCCATAAGACTGAAGTGCTGACTTCTGGTCATCTCAGATTAGACCCCCGACCTCCGATCTGTATGAGCAGACAGGCTGGCACCGACGTCCTGGGCAAAGCGCAACTGAAGTAACCATGTCCCACCTAATTTACGCCCCACTTCCCCACCTTTTAACTAGCCATCAGATCTTTCTCACCCAGTTTCCACACGCTGTTTTTAAAGGATAGCACTGTATCTTCCCAAAGATGTGGCTCTGTTTTACCTACCTCGCCGGGGAGTTCGGCAGCATAATTAAAACACAGGACAGATGAAGAGGTTCATATCACTGCAACATAACGTGCGCTTGAGCATCGCTTAGTTCCTCCTGTTTCCCAAGGACGCAATGCTTGCCGGATGCCAGGCTGTTTGACTCCTCCTGGTAAGTGACTGAAGGGCAAAACAAATGCAGAGCCCCACAGCTTCTTGGCGCCCGCTCAGCATCTAGACCTCCGTTGGTCATTCCTAACCTTAAGTATTACTTATATGAGAAAAATGTCTTCTATGAGAAGGCAGATGAATCAGGTAATGGGACCACACGATGTTAGGCGTGGGATAGAGAAGAAACAAATTCAGACATACTACTGGCAGTGTACAAACACGTGCTACACAAGCTGATCACACCCTGTCCACAGTGCTAGTGTGGGGGGAGGAAAATTCAGAAGTTAAATAGAACACCACCCCCCCAAACAAACAAACCAGCCAACCCCTACAAAGCTGTTTGGCTGTCCTGGTGCAATCCTGACCCTGCTAGTGCTGGGACTTTCAGTGATACCTCCCAATGAGGTCTGTGTGTCTAAATCTCTCAACCTTCTTCAAAATCCCAATCTGAAGGTTGTCTATAAACTTAGTATTAAGAGCTGTAGCAGTAAATATGAGAAAAAAAAACAAACACCAAAACCACCACAACCAAAACCAAACAAACCCAAACCCCATAACCTCAAATCAAAAACTGTTTGGAAAGAGCCGCAGTGATAACAGTGATAACTTTCTTACCCTGTAGAGATTAAACCAACATCAAAGACCAGTAAGGAATGTATCCAGAGGGCTGGTTATTGCATTATTGCCTGCAATAGGGCTTCATCCTAACGTGCATGAGATTAGCCATTATTGGTGAGAAATTACTAGACTAAAACAAATTAAAAAAAAAAAAATCACCGGTGTGAGCCAGCCTGGCTGTACATCTTACCACACTGCTCCTCTGTTATTTCGTAGTGCTCTTTTCCCATTTTCTGCTTTTGCCATTTGCCAGGCATGCTGTGCACGGGATGAAGCAGCAGCAAAAAAGGCCAGCGAGTTTCTGGATTAGGAGTGACCTTGTGAAACTACTATGATAAATTCAGCCTTGCTACTCTGAGCGATGTAAGTTCCCAAGGGTACCACCACCTGTAAACAGCAGAGAAAGAAGACCCTGCCCCAGGATCTTAGGGTACCATCCATAAACATGACAGAACCACTCATCTCTGATAGTCTTTATACACATAGAATAAAGCCCAACATTTTCACATGGACGTCCGTTTTCTGATGCTATTTAGTTTTCTTCACTTTTGCAGAAAGATAACACAAAACATACACAATATTAAAGTGATGTATGAATCTATGGACAAATGTCTAGAGAATTTTGGAGTCAAAACTTCACCTCATTCTCACAGCACCGACAAAGCAGCTGCACAACACAGGGAAAGATAGACGTGGTCTGGCGTTTTTTTGCTGAACAAAGGAAACAACCAACAATTTTTAGCATTTTAACTTTTTTAACTACCTTAGAATGGAAATTAAGTACAAATACTTCCATCGGCAAATCAGCAGAAACCACATACTTGGATAAAGCACGTGTGAAATGAGTGGTGCAAATGGGTGCAAGTGGATGACGTTAACTTAAAAATCCATAAAGTAAAAAAACAGTAGAATGCACGAAGTGCGAAGGGCTTGCAGGCAGATGTTGTTACTGAGGTCAAGAAACACTTTATCTTGGCATGCAGTAATAACCCATAGGGATTCTAGGTATCTGTTCAATAGTGTGAGCTATCTGCAAGATCAGCAAAACCAGAAAAAGTTATTGATTACTCTATCATTAAAAATCAGTTGACGTGAAGTCCTCTGTGAATAGGCAGCACTTAGGACCAGAGATACACTCATTGCCAATCTTTTTAGCGATAAGATAAAACAATAAATTGACTATTCGGACAAATCTCTCTTCTCACATTTGCCTTGGAAATATCAGTGTTCTGGAAAAAATATCAAGGAATACCCTTTGTTAGACAACATACAGCACATCATTAATTTTAGTGGAATTTTAAATTTCAGCATTGGTAATCTGAAAATAAAAATACCTATAGGGAAAAGTTCTGACATATTATTATAAGAAAGGGGCAACGGTAAAACAAACCAAACCAAACCAAAACAAAAATAAACCAAACCAAAAACCTCTTTGGAAGACAATACCCAGACAAAGCCAAGTGAAAGACTGGATTGTTTCTGTATGTTGGCAAATTAAGTTAGGTCTGTTGTCAAAGAAGTTTTTTGCTACGATTTTATTTGTAAATAATTCATGCTCTTTTTTGCCTCTTCTTTTATTAACAGGCTTATGTTTCCTGTTTTTATGTTTAGCAAAACTAAAAAGCATCTTTTCTTATGTAAAGCTAAAAACATTCTGGTGTGGTTGGTTTTCTGACATGCATCATGACAGTTTCTCTACAAAAAGCCTTTAAGACACTACGGAAGATATGCAACGTTCAGGGACACGTTCCTGTTCAGCTATCTGCAAAAATCAGATCTCAGCAAACCTACAGAGCAACAGGGTGTCTAACAAGCCCTGCTGGCCATAAACACAGTTTACTGTTACATAAATATGATAATGTGTAGTTCCTGGACAAGGAAACGCGACCCTTCTAGCCATTTTTTCCTAATAAAATCGCCTTCCTAGTCTATATCGCTCTCCTTGAAATCTTGCCCTTCTTTTGCTACTGCAAGTCAGTCTTCTCTTACGTCACTGTCTGCTTTTCGATCCTTCTCTTAATACCTCTTCAGAAAAACTTTCGTTTTCCCTGTCATTTCTTATTCGCGGCTCTGGTGGAACCATGGCTCCTTCCCTTTCCCGGTAATCCTACACACGCGCAGCAGCTGTTACCTGCTCGTGCAGAGCACACACACACATATATATACATTTCTGCGTCAGACCACAACCGCTGGCTGCCGTGTTGGCTCGGGGCATTGTTCCAGACCACGGCAAATCTAATTTCCTCCACTTACACCCATCCCCGAAGCCCAGTGAAACCTCCCTTCAGCCTGTTATTTTTGCCACCCTACCTCTCTCTTTGCATCCCTGCATTATCTCACTGTCTTTTCTTGATTTCACCAAACGTTACAGTTTTTCCTTTCGAGAGAGATCTACCTCCATCACTGATTGCACTTCCCTACCACATTCTCTTCTATTGTCAAATACTTTATTTTAAGATAAGACAACATTTGTTTAATTGCAAGCATTGTTATAAGACTTCTGCTACAACAAAGGCAATGCCTGGTAATAATAATTTTGTTTTGCTTTTTAAGTAAAGCAAATAGATGTACTTATGCTTTTACTCAAAAATTAATTCCTGCCAACATTTTCAAACAGGCACGAGCTAGGCATATAGAAATCTCTGATAGGCAGAAGATGAAATATCATCACTCTTCACCCACTGAATTTGTATTATGGAATATATTTATTCTGTACATAGAGGATAACTCTGTATTACTTCTTTTTACATACGACAGATGTTCATTCCTCATTCTTGTTATGCAGAATAACTTAGTGGGAAATACCACACGTTTTCTTTAACAGAAGAATTTAACCCCAGATTTTGCCCTCTAAAACTACAGTGTAGCTTTTATCCTAATTTATTCTAAAAATACAGTAATCCATTGCTCTCTACCAGCTGAGGAGTGCGGTAGCAGGCAATCTGTTCCAGCCAGTTCTCTGTTACGCCGGCTGGGTGGTGACAGAGCCATCACCTGGGAGCAGCCACAACATAAGCAAATCATCTCACAAGAACTCATCTCCTTCCACTCAGCTGTTATGGAGGGGAATAAAGGAAAAATCTCAGAAGATGAAACTGTATGTAGTTGCATGGAAAAAACTGAATGCCTTAAATGAAAAGCCGTTAAGTGATCTTCAAGAGATATAAGACAAAGAGAACAAACAATGTGTCGTGATAGGAGTTCTCCTTTTGATCAAATCGCTTCCCCTTTTTATCCGAGATACAGCAAACAGGCAGCTCTGACTTCTATCACCTTGAACACTTTAGGTCCTACAGAAGAAGGATGAGGAGCACCAGTTAAGCATTGCGGCCCACACCATGCCTCGCCGAATTCTTTTTTACACAGATGAGCATGTGCAAATCCAACGGAGATCTGGCCTCGCCGTACATGTTGGGCTGTGGACTGCAGACAGCAGCCTAACTGAATTTTGCCATGAGTGTGTGCAAGCACTTTCAGCGTACCTCCTTCTTGGGGTGCTAAGCTTAAGCATCACAAAATCGACACAAATGCAACAGACTTCAAATAGCAAGCTCAAGCATTACACCTAGAACAAAACTGTTAGACCACCTTGTCTGTAGCCCTGCCCCCCCAGGGCTGCTCCCTGTGACACATGCTGAAACGCTGTTTTACCGACTCCTGTTGTACCTTTTTTCACCTTTGTACAACATCAGTGATTACCTTATTAACATTCAAACAAAACAATATCCAAGGCCAATATCTAGTGCATTAACAGCACCCCGTCCCAAGACACAAATCCGTTTGGAGACCTAAGCGTTTGTAAACCGAAGCCTTGGTATTCTCTTTTTAATTAACAAAGAAAGCTTAATATGCAATTTTTTTTTTTTTTTTTACCCATCTGGCACTAAAATTGCTGAGTTGCTTCTGTTACATTTTCAGGAAGAGTTTGGGGCTATTAGAAGAAAATTACAGTATATTTCTCTCTCTATGGTCCACTTTCCTATTTCGAAAGCAAAGGGTGTTTGGAATTGAGAAAGAAATATTAAAGAAGATATTAACTATACTCATATTTTTATGCATTCTTTCTACCGGCAGTAGAAAGGCCTTTTATTTGCCTTTTCCTATGTTTCCACTGTTCCATATGAGGTCTCCGCGTTTTTTCCCCCCATCAAATTTCAACACACAAAGAAAGAAAGAAAAAAAAAAAGCTGCAATTAATGCATTGTCTGTAGTTTGAAAAAGGCCCAACTTCACTGTTCCAATTTAAAGGCCCTGTTGTGGTGAGATGACTTAAAAGTGGAACATTTTTATATT
This sequence comes from Vanellus vanellus, assembly GCF_965231255.1. Taxonomy (NCBI): domain Eukaryota; kingdom Metazoa; phylum Chordata; class Aves; order Charadriiformes; family Charadriidae; genus Vanellus; species Vanellus vanellus. The sequence continues at coordinate 788,183 of NC_138914.1, forward strand.
GCAATCTATAGCACTTGTTCTCCTCAGTGATTCCTTTATCCTCATGGGGGTATCCTCAGGGACTGTACATTGAGTTTTTAAATGAAACTCTCCCTGTCTTTTCCTTCTGATGCTTTCTAACTTTTCGCTGAAGGAAACATTTGTGAGCTCTGCAGAGCCTTCCGTAGTACTCCTCTACCCATTTTCCACCTCGCCTGTTACAACTGTACTAAGTACCACATTATAAAGAAATTCAAAGAAACTAGAAACAACTTCGATTCTAACTAAAAACCAGAGAGGGGAGAACATGTAAGGAACACGTTAGGAACTGCTCTTTTTCTGACTTAGTTTCATTAGATATCCCGGTGGAAATGTAACATGGAACATATGTTCATAAATAAAGCGAACATCTGATTACTTCTGTTTCTATGTTTTTAATTGATCCGTTTCTCAATACATAATGCACAAATTTCCGTACCTTGGTTGCACTGGAAAGCCCATATGCAACCCCAGAATACGCAGCGCAAGAGGCTTTAGGGAATTTTTAGCACAAGGTAAGCTTTAACTAAGTTAATCTTCCCCCGCTTCCCCGAAGGCATCCGGCACACCCCGTCTTAACAACGGCTCCTTGAAAGGCATCACCCTGTGACACCCTCCGTACCAGAAGCACCGCCACCCCTCCAAGGAATCCATCGGGGCCCATCTCTTGCTGTGGGACTGGCAACTGCCAGATGCTGCAGCAGAAGCTGAATCTCTCTTATCGGTTCATCTAATTATCTATACTAGCCAGGGGAGGAGGAGAGATTTCTTTATTTCTCCACACGGCAATCAACAGGCGCAAATCTTGAAGAGATAATCTTTGACTTAACTGTAATTCATGACTTGTCTAGTGCCACCACAGATGTTATTCTTCAAACAGGAACTACCAAACACTACACGCAAACTTCTGAGTTCAGTACTGCAGACACTGACAATAACAAAAACACAGCAGTGTTTTCCTTCCCTGGGAACAAAGGGCGGATCTATACAGCTATTATTGCAGTCTATCAAACGCTGAGTGTTAATTGTCTTCCCTCCACAGCCGCTTACTGCAGGACCAAATAGCTGCTTCTGTAAGACAAATCAGAGAAAGACGGAAAATACAGAGTTTCAGGTCAAGGAGGGTTTTTTTTCTAGTTATGTTTTCTTTCATTGAAATTCCCGTGCAAAGGAACAAACCTGCAAAGCTCTGGACTCCAAGGGTGTCAAGAAAACTCCAAGATTTGTAGGATGTCCTTGAGTATCAGGGAAATTTCACCAAGATCAGTTTCTCTAACAAGAATTTTCTTGCCTATATTGCTATTTGTATAACCCAGGATTAATTCTTCCGTCCATTTACAAACCAAATCAGTGAGTTTTGAAAGGATGGGAAAGCAAGAATCCTTGTCTTTCAGCCTAAACGGCAAAAGGCTACATATCTAGGCCTACTCCAGGGTTTGCCATAACCAGTATGAAAAAAGGACACAAACTGATGCATCTCATTCCCTTGGAAACAGAAATTTGAATTTATATTCATTTAATCTGAAAACATCAAAAGGAACGTCTTAAAGCGGAATGACGTTCCACAGTTCATATGGCAATTAGTACGGGGTCACGTTGTCCACTACTGTGGCTCTTCTCCTGCACTGTATGTTTTCATTGCTTACTAATTACAGGAATGCAGAATCAATTAAGAGAAAATCATGAAAGGGAATATATAATTTCCATAAATAAAAAGAGCCACTTTCTTTAGAAACATTATATAAGCAAATGAAGGAAATCAGCTTTAATTTAACAGATGGCAATCCATTTGAAGACACTGCTCACCACTAAGCCATACTTCCTAATTAGAGAATTTTGTCTCCGTGAACCTTTACTTATTACTGCATCATGATCTCTCCTGCCTAATCTGCTATGAAGGGCTAATTAATAATAACCCACACTAGCCAATGCAGATAGACTAAAGTGAACAGAGAATTAGATATACATTATCTGGAAATAATGCTCGCTCTCTGAAAAACAACTAAAGGACTTTATTGACCTAACTCGTTTAACAAATGACACTTAAGTCATTCATTGACAAGGCAGAACAATGGCAGGACTGAAAGCCTATTAAGTCATTTTTCTAACAGACGTCACACTGCACTGGCTGTAAATTTCTGGTGTAATTAATTAATTAAGACTTAAATATTTCAGTAATTAATTTATATGAAAAATTCATAAAATATAATGGTGCTTGGGGAAAGAGATTAAGGTCACTAGCATTTATTGAGTAGGCTATAGAAACAAAAAGGTATTTAGAACAAACCCCTCTCCTAGTTCTGTCTTGGAACACTGAAAGCATTGGTTGCAAACACTGTGAAAACAAAGTGCTGATATTGCTCTTACTTTTGGTGCATTTTCACTTTTCATTTGAGGACTACATTTAGCAGATTTTATTTAGGGACAAATATTCAAGTCAACTTAGACGCATCCCGCAATTCCAAGTCCCATGACCCCGGGCCTGCCCACTGAAGGATTTGCCTTCAGAGGGCGGTGCACCGTGCCCGAATATCACGGGTCCTCCTCCTCTGTTCCCTGCTGAGCTTGTGCCACATCCAACCCAACCTGCAGCCGAAAGCGTGCCGGCCGTTCCCGCCCAGCCTCAGGCCTGTGGCCCTCTCTGTTGTGCTTGAGCCTCCTTCCTCCCCAGCGTCCCGCTTCGCGTAGCGTCCGCCACCCTGCACACATCGCATTTCTGCTTGCAGCACGCGGGGGAGCCGTCTTTTTTTTTTTTTTTTGGCTTTACCACCTTGGAGCAAACCACTCAGCTCAGCCTGCCTGCTAGAAACAAAGATGATTTGCTTCTGTCCCTCTTCCGCATTGAAGTCCCAGAGACACACGGAGGGACCCGGGTACCAGCGCAAAGAAAGAGCGAAGCCATGAGGCACACAGTGCCTACACAGATAACATTTCCTTCCAATCCACAGGAGATACTCACATGTTTAAAACCAGCAGGGGCACTGGATTACCCAGGCTGACCTCTGTTTTACGGCACATTAGATTGCTCCCAATTACCATTCCACCGAGATCTGCAGGTTTAGGCCAACCAGCTGAGCTGGCGGGATCGGGGCTAACCTCTCCATCCCACAGGAAGTAATAACAAGAAAAAGAAACTTAGAGGAAAATCAAAAGAAAATAATTTCCTGGCATTCTAGCCTTAGCTGTTATCAATGCATATTGCATTTCACTTCATCTTCTATACAGCTCTTAGCATATTCGGCACCTCTGATGGAAATCAGCATGGTAGAATGACAACAAACATACCCAGGGCTCTTCAACCCTCTTGGCTGTATCATTTCTGTTTATCTGTTGTCTGCATAAGTCCCTTTATTATAAGCTCTTTCTTGAGGCTAAACATTAATGAGAGATATTGCAAACTCAAAGCTCAAGATTTCTGCAAGCTCAATAGAATTTATAATCATTGCAAAGGCTTTTTATATAAAAAGCTAATATTTTTAATCTTTTTTTCTTTTTTGAATTAAAAGCCTCTTTCATATTTGATGTATTAACTGTATTAGCATTTGTTCTCTACGGATATCAAATCTTAATGATAATTATTTGCATGGTAATGCTTATTAGTACATACAACTGGATATGAACAATAAATAGAAAAAAGTGTACAGTGCAAAACGCTTCACAGTATATATTTCTGGAAAAGGATGGGAAGCTGTAATTGGCAGTGATTGCAGCCAAGCCTATAATAACTGGAGTGAAATCTAAGGTGAAACTAATATGAAAACTGTAATGTAGTTTAACATAAGTTAGAGGGTTAGATTAGTTTATTAAATTTGGCTAGAAAATAGAATAAATTTAGTTTCTTTACATTTCCTCAGGTACAGCGTTTTGAGTAATGTAAGCACTTAAAATAACGTTGTCCCCGTAGTCCTCCCTAATTCTCCCAATAAAATTCACCTGTTCCGCAAAGCCCACAGAGACACCAGCAGCCCTGGAGCTGCAGAGCCGTGGGGTGGACGTGACTCCAACCTGAGCTGGAAGTTGTGCTGGTGCACAAGCTGGGTACCACTGGTCACGCTTCAGCTCCTCATCCTTTTTCCCACAACGCTTTTATGCCAGTATCGCCGCGGTGATGACTGAGGGTTTGGCTTGTTTGGGGTGTTTTGGGGTGGTTTTGGTTTTGTTTGTTTGGATTTTTTTAAGAGAAAAAAATGTTATTTCGGGCCAAATTAAAGACCCAGCAAGTACAGGAGAATCTTGTTCGGCTTGTTCTTTGGGGTCATTGTCCATCCCTGTCCTTTTCTCTCAGTTTTGCTCCTCAGGGATGTTATCTCCCTGCTCTCACAGATCATCGCAGGGTTCCCTTCTCCTCTTTCGAGCCCAAAAGCTTCCCACCCTGCTGCCCACTGCCCTGGCAGGCTGCTGGCACGAGGAGGGAGAGATGCCCAGAGTGACTCCCAAGAGCTGGAGGGGTAGGATCAAGCAGGGCTCTCTCACCACGCTGTCACGTCTCATTTGCAGTGAAATTATCAGCCCTTTGGGACAAAACCTGTATCTTCCTGCTCAGCCTCAGAAAAGAGAGGCTGGGTCTGGATCCCCCAGCATTTTGGGGAGCTGCTGGTGTAGGGGACCAGATCACCCCATATCCACTCCACAGCGACCCGCTGCCAGGGCTTGTGTTTGTTCTCCATGGGAAAAGGTAAACTCTGCTTAGGATAAAAGGGTTATCCCCCGGTGATTATGTTAATGTAACCTGCTATGAGACACCGAACACACGCTTGGACTGCCGCCACTGATTCAGGCTCTAGTTCTTGAGGGCACTTAAAAGTCTCTTAGCACAGTCCCAGTCAAATACAGCTCTTCAGCCTGATGTAGGGCTTGACCCTAATGCAATCTTGGCCTGAAGGCAGGCGTGTGCCTAGCTTGGCTGGTCCTAACACCTACGCTACGACAAGATAACCTCTTCTTCCTTTGTGAAAACTGACTTTAATTGCAGTTTCATTCATGATAATGACCTACATAATTTTCAATAATTGGATACAATTTATCTTTTCTTAATGAAAAAATGGAAATTAGCAAAGAGATACGAAACTGGAAAATGCTTCATATGAAACCTCTTCATTAATTATCAGGATGTCTAAACACCATTTTGAGAACTGCACTTATAGAAAAAGAATCCAACTCAATTTTTTTCATTCTTCTGTAGAGTTTACTGTAATACTCTACTTTAAACACAGCACCTACTTCTAGGAGGTACCTGTTTTATTTGGGTAACATCAGCTCCACTTCTGAAGTGAGTGGTAACTCCACATTTACTTTCTTGAACGGGCAGCACAACCACCAGTATAAACGTGAACGTACACTCTGAACTCATTAAATGAAGATGTTTAGGACTTACTGACATTCTTATAAATTGCTCGTATCTTCCTTGAATTTTTAGTAGGCTCTGTATCAACCACAGAATTCTTTAAATCCTTATTTTAAAATTAATTAATTATTATAATTCCCATCATGTTCCTCATAACTAGCTTTGACATCAGCATTTGACGGATGAAACAAAACAAGCCGGACTTTGAAATGACTGGTATACCTGTATATTCTTGCGGATGACAATGATTAATAAAACTTACTGAAAAACACTGTATTTACCAAGTCTCATTTTACATTTGTCAACTTACTAAATTACTTTGACATATCTCCAGTTTATGTTCTATTACTGAAGAATAACTACACAACAGATGGCAGTGTGTTTGCATAACAATTTTTTTCAGCAGGTCAATCTACAAGGTGGTTATAGGGATTGATATATATTGGTAAGCATGCGGGGGTTTTTTGGCAATATCAATCAGTCAGTCAATATAGTAATTTCTATATTGCAAAGGAGAGGTTTAGCAAACCACGTTGTATTATCATTATGGACAATTCTTTAAATAGCAAAATTATAGTACTAAGGACAGAGATTGGAGTAGGGCCAGTATATAGAATATGACATTTCTAGGTAGAATTGTTTTTCAAAGAGGGACTTCAAACCTTTGAATCTTCCAAAAAAATCAACAAAGAATGGCTATGAAATCAGATTGGAATTTATTTGGTATGTAAAAATCTATATCTAGTGCATACTTCAGCAATAAGCAATAGATAATTGCGGACTATGTCATGTCAAATGAAAATAATATATTGCAAATAATGAAATTATTATAAAGGAAAGCTATGCCTCTCCGAGAGCCATGGTATTTATTTAAAAAAAAAAAAAAAACAAACAACAAAACAAAACAAAACAAAAAAGCAAATCTGAAACAAAATCCCCACCCCTTCATTTCTGGAATACAGCCAAAGATATTTGAACGAAAAGTTACATTTTCCCCTTACACAGGAGGCTGAATCAAACTTCTCTATCTAACGGGAATGACTTTGGTTGTCTTACCTCAGCCACCACTCCTCAATGCTACATAACGTGACGGTACTGATTAATAAATCAGAACAGTTTGATCCTCTGTCAAGACAGAAGGACTGTAGAGAGGACGTAGAAAATGAGTCGACCTGCAGCCCAGGATGCCTGGCTTCAGCTCCCAGTGCCACCCTTGTGCTGTTGCCTGGCCCTGGACGAGTGACTTCACCTATTTGCACTTCAGTAATTAGGACAGCGATTCATTCTCTGAGATCTGAGAATATAAAGCTTTCTATCAAAGTGAGGTACAGTTGTTACTTATAGTTGATGTACATTGTAAGCGGTTCTTTCTGTTTTGTCTGGCGGTAAGAAGTGGTAGGTGACATTTCAGCCAAAGAGACAGCTAATATTAACGACTTTCTGTCCAAGTCTCGAAATGAAAGAGTTAACAAAACACGATTATTGTATGTTCTTCCAAGGAACAATACAAAGACAAAGTTCTGATTAATTAGTGCATTTTTTAAAAAGAACATCTCTTTTGGCATCCTACACCGATGTATGACTGCCATTGGGGAGGGCAGGGAACAGCTGTTTTCCATGAGAAATTCTAGCTTGTCTCTGTGGGTGAGTGTTTCTATTTGTGATGTACCCTGCTTAGTGCCAGACCACTAATTTTTAGTAATGCAGGGTCTGTCTTTGAGGCACAAAAAGAGTGAAGTGGTGTAATAATTTGGAGGTTGAAAATTCACTGCTTGATACCTCCTGTAGTAAATTTGACCCTGGAATATTAAGGGGTGTTAAATAAATTGGACAAAGAGGTGTTTGGGGAGTAAAAGTGCCAGACTCACTGCCATGAATGAGCAATTAGATATTCACGAACCCGCTTATCACAAATTACATGCCTACAATATCTATTACTGTAATGACCTTGAGAGTTGACTCATATTCTCCCTTAACCTAATGAGCATGCTGAGCATAATCAATTACGTCTGCAATTAAAATTATAATTTGTCTAACAAACTCTTCTTTGCTTTCAGACATTTTTTAACAAAGCCCGTTACATACCGGTAAAAGATAAATATTAATTTTCTGCTGTGTTCTCATTTTTTCACCTACTCTGTGGCTAATTTATTAAATCATATTTCCTCTTCCCATTATTTTTTAAGTTTTCAGCAAAATTTAGTTAAGTTTCAGTCCTGAATGTCATGGGATAATTGTAACATTTAACAGCAATTTATCATGTCCCAATAGGGTTTGCAACCTGTCTTTGCCTGCCTATTGAAATTTGTTTGCATGTTCCGCTCAACGGTTACTGCAAATATTCCGCCTCTCACTTCTATACACACACACGTCCCGTTGTACTGGAGTGACCGGAAGATATTCTGCCAAACCGAGCTGACATCTATTGCCCGCCCAGACCTGCTGAGGGCAAGTCGAACCAACATAAGCAAAACACAGCCCTAACCATTAAGGAACAGGATGTCATTCATTGCAATCTGCTGCTAATTACAGTCAGCCGGGCAGGCAACTACAGAACAACTTTTTTGCTTACGCATCCGGGTGTTCAACAAAGGCTGAGAAAGGTTAATATGGAAATTCAACACGCTAAGCATAAGAAAACGGAAAGACCTGGAAGCGGGTTTAGAAAATGAATGGGTCCACACATTTCACGTAAGGAACCCTTCCAGTTCTCAAGAAAAGGCAACCTCTGCTATTCTAACGTACGGCTGCTCCAGAGTCGCCAGAGCGCTGAACCCCCGCCCCGAGCCCAGAGTTGTGAGTGAAGCCACGTCTCTCTAAACGGTCACTGCTTGCACCCCCGCTCTTTCAGAGCCGTTACTGCACGTGATGCCGATGAACAGCACCCACCGGCGTGCGGTCGTCACAGCGAGGGGAGCGAGCGCTTGGCTGGCTCTGCGCCACAAAGGCGGCAGCTTGGCTCCAGGCAGCGAAAGCCGGGAGTTGTAACCGCAAGCATAACTCTTCAGGGCATCGCACCAGGGTGCTCCATCAAGTAGAGCCAACCCAGAACAGTGCTGTGCCCGAGGCAACGTGCTCTTCTAAATCCGGCCGGTAGCTTAGCCGCAGCGAGCTAGCTCGGTGACAGTGTGCTCCCCAGCACAATGGCCACTAAACGCGTGCCCAGGCCGGTACAGATGTGCCGACTCCCGCGCAGGCAGGCTCGGCGCTTTCTACAACAGAACGAGCGATCTCGTCTCCCCGCGTCTATCTGCTGCCAGGCGAGCCCGGCAAACGCAAGCGCAGCACAGCCCTAACCGCTAACCAACGAGGTGCCGCTGCTCATGCCGCACTCTGCCGTTAATTACAGAGCCGAGCAGGTAGGCAACGCCTGAGCCACAGATGCCATCGGGGCACTGCTGTGGCACGGCGCTGCGCTGAGGAATGACTCCCAGGGAGATTTCTCGCCCGGGACAGCAGTGCTGTGGCACGCAGTATTTTTCATGCAGAAGGGAATTAGCTGAAAGGCTCGTTTCCTGCTTCCACGATCTGCTCTTAAAAGTCCCAATTAAGTAAAAGCATGTCAAACTGAAGAGCTTTATTTGCTCACTTTCCTTCTCCAACGTGCTTTTCCTCCCAGGACCTTCACATACTTAATGCTCTCTATGAAATATTGATGTCTACCTCAGAAATGAGGAATGATGAAGCTGTTATTTATACAAAATGAATTAAGTTTCCCACAGAAATGAGGTTTGTATCCTCCCGATTTTGGATCTTCGTAACATACTACACCTGGATGGGACCTGGAGGATGACTGCCTGCTGTGGAATACAGCTAAAAGCACAGGAAATGGGGAAAAAAGGCCCCTTCAGGTACAGAAATACTGAGTCACTTCTCAATATGCTACAGATAATGAATAAACTATCCCATATTTTGTATTTATTTTTGTCAGCAAAATCTAATCAAAGTTCATTTTTTTTTTTTAGAAACTCAATAGTTACACTAAATTAGATTACACAGAAAATTAAATCATAAATCCATGTAACTAGGCCCTGCCTCTGTCTCTGTTGCTCCAAAACACAACTTTGCTCTCTTGAGCACCTCATTTAATTCTAAGAGCCCGAGCTTCCAAACTAGTTATGGATTTCATCATTTAATAACATGAAACGAGTAATTGTGTAGGGGAAAATTTATTATTTAATTAGGCCTTACTGGTAATCAATAGCAATCTATTAATTTATTAATATGCATATCCCTTGTTTTTATGCGTCCACAAATTCTGTTAGATTTTTCTTTAATTTATGAACTTTGTACCTTCACTGTGCAAAAGGAGGTACTCAAACTGAATATATAAAGTAGAACAAATAACTGAGCAGCAGGAATGCATGTATGCCCTACAGAACTGACTGCAGGACAAGATTTAATCCTGAAAAGAAGGAAAAGAAATAAAACAACAGCGCCTATTCTCCCCAGGATGCATACATAATTCTCATTAATGTTAATGAAAGAGAGTAAATGTATGTGCACTGAGGAGCGTTTATTAGAACTTAATAAATTCTGGAATTTTTTCCTTTTTTTTTTTTCTTGATAGTTACTATAACAGTGAACTTCTTCAGGTGAAGTGGATGATCCTTAAAGAAAAAAATGAAAACACTTTATCAAATTATGCTTCATAGGTTATTTTGTCAAAATGCTATTTTGCGTTCGGAATGACTAGATTTAGACACGTGACTAATAATTGTAGGTTTAAATGATAAACTATCCGAGATCAAAGAGTTGCATACACAAGGAAGGTGAAAAATGTTTGTATAACAATGGCAAAAGCTCTATTGATTTAGTCCAAATACTTTCACAAGTGAACTGAACCATTTATAGCAGAGAATAATCTAGCCTCCGACACCAAGGCTGTTCCACTTACAGGGGACTCAGAGAAAGATTCATATTCTGCTAGCTCATAATTCTAAACGTAACGCAGGGTGGCCTCACCAAAAGGCCACAATTGAAAGAATGGCTGTTGTGGAGTTCAGAGATTACTTGCAGAAAAAAGCATCCATTAAATACGGTGTGAACTGACCCATTCCTCAGTCTGGGCAGACCGAGCACCCCCTAATGATAACTCCACTCCACCTGAGGTGTGATGGAAGGCCAGGTGAGAAAACGTCACAGTATTATTGTCTTTTCTATACCTTCTCAATGGAGAACTCCTAAAGCTCATTCACAGATCCATCAAAAAAAAAAAAAAAAAAGAAAAAAAGGATGAAACCCAAGTGCTACCTCTGGGCATTATCTTTACTTCAAATACTGAAAAATAGCCTTGAAATCAGAAAGAGAAGTTCCACATTCATGAAATCAGATAGAGGAATTCAGCATTTCAGATTTTAACATCTTTACAATCAAGATCAAGACAATCATTCACATGAGTACTTTCCATCTGGTCTAGTTTATATTCTTACAGCCTCTCACAGAGAGAATTTGGATCGGTGACGCCAGGCAGACAACATGAAACGAAGATTTTCATGGTAGCAATGAAGGAGGTAACTCACAAAAAGTATAAATGAAAGAGAAAAGAAAATGGTTTGATTTTTCAGAGATAATAAGCTAGGAGATTACCAAAGGAGAAACCATTTTTCTCAGACCTTCAAAAGACCTGAGCAATCTAGCAAAACAGGATTGTCTTTCCAATATTCTGCCTTTACTACAGAGTATAGATCTCCCCTGGTCCTGGCTGCACAGCCTTCCTCTAAAGTGCTCCTGGGCAGGCAGGGTTTGTTTAGAGGAGACGCGCACGGACACACCACACTTGGCACTGGCCCTTGCGTACAAGTACGGGCAGAACCAAATTTGTTCTGACTGCATATGTCATTCCCAGTCCAGAAGCAGAGGCAGCCTCCTGGCCCAGACCCGAGACCATGCCAACGAATCCAGACTAATTGCATCTGTCCATGTAGACATAACCGTAATGGGGTTCGTCCGTGATGAAAAACAAACTAATTTCTCAGGGTTCTCACTTGGGCACGCTGTCCCTTCTCCCTGGGACCGCCACAGCGAAGGGTCCTACTCACACCCCGCACAAAGCAAAGCCCAGGTAACGGGAGGAGGGATGGGAAAGGGAAAAGCCCGGGAGAGAAGCAAGGCATGGTGCAGATGTAAGACCCGGGGAAGAACAAGGCGTCCCGGATACAGGTGAGCTTTCCTGGCATGGCCAGAGCAGGGCCGTGCCCATGACTCTGCGCCGCCCCTAAGACAGAGCCCCAGCCTCTTCATCTGCTCAACAAAACAGGAATTATGACTCGGCCCTTCTTTAAATCACTTTTGCTGCAACAATTTGTTTGGTAAAATTGAATTACCAGTCTGCTGCACCTAACAAGGGACCGAGAACTCCCGGGAAGAACTGAGGCATCCCAGACCCAGAAAAAGGCAGTCTGTGACGGAAAAGAAAAAAGTGTGTGGAGACCTAACGGTAAAAAAGCAAGCTTTGGGATGAATTTGACTCAGCTGGCTAATTATGTGAATTTTCCTCTCTGAAATTGAACACCTTACCTCCAATGTATGTAACTGCGTTAAAGTGGGGAATTTAAGCTTCTCTCCTCAAATCTTTTGTCTGTAACCTCATTTAAGGGGACAGTGTACTTGTTAGAAATGCATTTGCTTTTCCCCGATTTATGCCAATTGTAGCATCATGCCTAGAAATTTAAAGTATTAATATACAAAAAAACTATTTTAAAATACCCAGAAATGCTTTTATTTACAGAATTCACTATTTGGAAGTTGCTTTTTTTTTTTTTTTTCCTTCAAAATTAAGGGGCTGCAGAGTGCTTATGTATTGAAAGAAAATCATGAGCAACAGCAGCTAATTCAGACAAAGAATAGCTTATTTAAAGAATCTTAATCCTAACTGGCAACTTATCTGCTAGTCAAGCAAGTTATTTCTCTCCAGAAAAGGCCTGGCAGCTGCGCTCAACTGCACCAGTCGATACAGGTTTCTTTTATGAGATTCAAAACTGAGAAGAAGATACATGTGCCGACCTCATTTTTACCAGGTAAGTGCCTCCATTTAAGGAAGAATCAGCCTTTGTTTATTGATTATTCCTTTCTCTTTTTAAAGACACATCTCCAGGCTTGGTACATGTATGTGTGTGTAATTTGCCTGGAGACTCTGGCGCTCGGATTTCTGCAAAAGGGAGGGGGTTTGGAGCGTTTCTCTAGCTCTCCAGGCAGTGCTACACCTCCCTTGCCTACGAAAGCACCGCCGCGTAAGCAGCGGAGAATTGCTCAATCGCTGTCACCGAAACAGTGAAACCGAAAACGGCTGTGTGAAGTCATAGACCTCTAAAAACATAACTAGTGGAGATATTCATCGAATATCACATTGCCTTGTGGAGTCACCACGTGAGCAGCACTGGGGAAGCTGCAGGTTTTCACTCCCCCCGCTACAAGCAAGAGAAAGGAAAACGCAGACGGGTGAGCACCACACAGGAGAGGCGCTGGCGTCCCTTCTCATTCAGCCTCGGAAACTGCTCTTCCAGCAACGCTTCCATCACCGGCCAGCGTGGGCTTTTCCTACCGCTAACCAAATAAGAAGAGGCCATTTGATAACTCTCCCAGAGACTGGATTTTAAAGGTGTATTTCAAATTCTTTCAAACTACAGCCTAGCTCTATGGAACGACCCTGCTATGAGCAGTCTTGCCAGAGGGCACCCAAGCAGCTTTCAGGAGGGATGGGGGAAATTAGGCTTGAAAGAGGGGGTTTGCTTTATTTTGCAGGAAGCTCTTGGTGTGTCCAGCCTGGCTTGCAATGAGCGCGATACAAAAACACACTGCGGTATGCAGAATGCTTGACATTTTTTTTTTAAACAGTAAAAATATTACATACTTTTCACCCTGTCATCCTGTCTGGAGCTTGCTGAGCAAGTTTTATTCTATTATTTTAACCTTAGTTTTCTTATTTCTAAATCATTTCAAGCAGCGGCTTCTCTTTCTCTGAAAGAAAGTCAGCCCTACGTGGGCTAACGCGGTCCTGTCAGAACGGACCAGATCAGATGTACCTGCACTTCAGATGTGCTTAGAACTTCAGTAGATTACCAGACAGCGTAACCACCTACGCTTTTCACGTGATAAAGGGACACGGGGCTAGGAAAGGGCTCCGTCCCCCTGCCATCACCAGCAAAAACATTACATACACTCTTTCCCTACTGACGTTTTTAAGCAACAAACGCATTCAAGTTGTGCAGGCTGTGGGGAGCTGCAGGGACAGCTTTAAGTAGACAGTTCTTTCATTTTCGAACGGGGAGGTGACTTTAAGGGAAAAATAATATGGAGCCAACAACATTTTCTTTATTACTGCATTGATAAGGCACCAGGACTCTAATAAACGGGTTCCCTTTGTCTGGCTGAAACTGAGTCATTAACACTGGGAAAGCGCTGCGATTCTGCCCTTCCCTGGGAGACTCGGGATGTCACAGCATCCAGCCAGACGGCGGAGGAACCAAAGTTCAACACAAATCAGTCAACTGAAAATGCCTTTGGGCAAGAACACCCAATAAACTCAACTACAAAACAGTTAAAGCGTGGATAAATGCCTGCTTATAGAAGGCACACGTTGGCACAAAGAAAAGAAGTCTGTTTTGCACATGGCCCTTCGACATTCCTTCTAACCTGCGGTCAGCACAGGAATCATTTTACGGTGGATCTTTGGAGGAAGCAAAAGTGGTACCTGGTAGGCAAGAACGCAAACACAAATGTGCAAAATCACTGCCACACAATATTCTGTTATAAAGCATTATATTAATTTTTAGAAAGAGTTAAGTCAGAAACCTATTAAACCGAAATCTAGCTTTGCGACACTTGCTTAATAAACAATTTTCACCTACTACAAAACACAACAGCATCAAGTTACACATCTGAATTAAACAAGAATGCTTTTGCACGTTTCTTGGTGAGTTACATTCCCGTTGAATGCAATGTTTTGTAACTAAAAAAAAAAAAAAGAAAAAATAAAGCAAGCATTCCCTGTTAAATGAAGAACTTTGTAAGATACGAGTTTGACAAAGAGAGAAAGTATTATGGATGAGATGGAGCTTGAAAAGAAATTCATACACTACCCACACAAAAATTAATCAGACAGCCTTGACTGTGCTATTAATGATTTCAGACCTCGTGCATTGTCTGGGATTTCTAGAGGTTTTGCATTTACAGTACAATAGGGCATTTGTAGGACCTGTACTCAAAGAGTGGCATTTGATTGATCGTACATGCTCTGAGACAGAGAATTATTTAAATGCAAAACATATTGCTGTAACATGGGAACAAAGAAGTGAAAGATATTTTCTAATTAAAACATAGGATTTTTGCTCCTAATCTCAGCCATTGTGGGGCAAATGAAGAGCAGCATGTAGAGCAATTCATGTATTGCTCAACAGCCTTCCCCATATTGGTTTGGGGTTTTTTTTTGGTTACAAAATGCCAATTCAGAAAAACAGAAAGCATTTCCAAAAGAGGTTTTGTTTTCATGAAGAAAAAGTTTGAGTTGTCAAAATACCCTATTATAATATTTGCAGAGGAAAACTTTTCCACCTTTCAGCTAGAAATACTGAAATACTTTCTCATTTTGAAATGTAACTCTGTTTATTGAAAAAAAAAAAAAAGCGAAAAAAAAAATTAAGAGCTTTCAATCTCCCAAATAAACCCTTCTGAATCTTCTGAATAACTGAATTGGTCAAGATTCTTCTGTCATGAACACATACAGCAGAAAAAAAAAATAATAAGTGCATCTAAAATGCTTTTGTCAAAGCGGGAGCAGGCTCCCCTGGAGCTGCATAGAAGGGTAGGGCACGGGGGGCCCCGGCAGCGTCCAACCCTTCCCTGCGGCAACCAGGCAGGTCACTGCGGGCCGCATAACGGAGCGTCCCAGCAGGAGCAAGGCTCCGTGGGGTGCCTGTTGGCTTTCCACTTGGACTAGCTGCTGGCACAGCCACCCGCAGCCCCAGCCTCTCCCGGGCTTGCAGGGCTCCGCTGGCGCCCTCGGTGGCTGCTGGGGACTGGGACAGGCACCTCCGTGCTCCCACAGACGTTCCGGAAAGTGCAACCCCCCTTTGTCTTAAGCACATGCAAGTACCTTTGCAGGTCTGCACGCGTTACCCGCAGTTTAGCTCTCACCCGATGACCTCTGGGAGACCAGGAAGCCAGTGGCCAGCACTCTGCGGGCCTGCTGCTGAAGGGGCTCATGCCCAGCAAGGGAAGAGCTAGAGGCTGGATGCGGCCAACAGAGCTGCATGATTTTTAATATCCGTACACTAAGGCGATTTAAACAAGCATTTGAGCCCACTTACTTGCTTATTATAGTTTAATTTAGACAGTGTCAATAACTCTGACTAGCTCTAGGGGTATTTTTGGAATTAAACTACCTAAAGAGAATATTCATCTAAGAAATCCATATGGCAGGAAAGAAGAGTAGAATTCCTGGCATGGAACAGCAAAATCTTCCTTCTCGTTACCATCCTTCAACTTATATCTTTTGAAATTTCTGTTACTTTTCTCATTTATAGTTGCGTATTTTCAATCCTGTTTTGGTTTTCTTTACCTTCTAGTCCGTATAAACTATTCTGTGGTTGTCCAGGGACAGAGAATGTTATTACTTTACAAGTCAGGGGTACAGTATGTCATGACATTCACTACCGGAAATTCAAAATCATCCAGATTCAGAACCATCATAATTCACTGCTAAAAAGAGTCTTTCAAAAATTTCTGTCCCCATCCCTTCAGGGAACTTCACAGCCTGATACTTCTAGACCAGACTTCATTATCCAGTTCATCATTTCAATTTATCAGTACCTTGGAGCCTTTGGTATTCTGTTAGGGTGGTGTCATGTCCATCAATCACTAGGCTGTTTCCACATTCCCAATTTTCTTTCATCTCTTTCAGTCTTCAAAAAACCTCTATGACTTTACATGGGTGTATAGTGGACACAGACACTTCTTTCTTTTGTCAACTGTTACCATGTTTTAACTACAGGAACCGACGTGCCCGCTCATGGCTTGGATGGGCATATGCTTCGCTGGGTAAAAAACTGGCTGGAAGGCTGGTCCCAGAGAGTGGCGGTGAATGGAGTTAAATCCAGTTGGCGGCTGGTCACAAGTGGTGTTCCCCAGGGCTCGGGTATTGGGGCCGGTTCTCTTTAATATCTTTGCCAATGACCCGGACGAGGGGATCGAGTGCACCCTCAGTAAGTTTGCAGACAATTCATGGTTCTTCAGAGTAAAGCGAACAAGACCATTTGTTCGCGTGTTTTGGAACAGACTGGTTTTCAAAAACTTGTTTCTTTCTTCCGTGATTTTTCTACTTGAATTTTTATATTTGTTTAGAGGTAAGAAAAACCTTTGCATTTCTCAAACACCAGCTTTTTTTGTTTTAAGAGAGCAAAAGGCGGTTTCCAGCACTCCACTAAGCAAGGACTCACATCTGCTAGCCTGCAGGGAAAGCCAGCTGAGGCATCAAAAGTATTGCAGTTAGTGAATTTAATCCTTCTGATACAATCAGTCCGCAATGAGATCTGATTAAATTTAAATACTCAAAACTGAAGTCCAGTACTTCAGGTTCAGAGATAAGTAGACACACAGTATCTTAAAGCAGTCTGCTATGGGCTTAGACTCCACAGTTCAGATTAAGATTTCTAAAGAACGCAAACCAGGCGGACTGATTTAACACAGCATTAAAAAAAAATCATTTGGGAAAGAAAAACATCTACCTGAAAAAATAACGGTGAGACAACCTTCTCGGTGTAAAATGATTAATGAGATGTGTGGCATATAAAATAAATTTCTGCACATATACCCACACTGCCACCGTCAGCCTCACTTTCTCATTTATTTAGGTGAACCCGTAATTGGCAAACAGGCACTTAGTCATGGACAACAGTGGAGGTGCTGAGCTGCTGGAGGCCCTGACACTGCTGCAAAATAGAGTATGTGTTCATATGTGTTTGTGCAATGGACACTTGCTGTGCAATATTATCTTGTCTCTACAGATAAATTAGTTGCATCATGCTCCTGCCAGCTTGATTTGTTTAGCATTTACGGAGTACAGAGTACATGGAGCTTCTTGTGATTAGATCTCACATAAAAGGTAAGCCTGAGAGTTTATTCTGCACTATGCTATACATCCACCAAGGCAGCTAGAGCATTTGCTGACTTGATGTTGAAAAGCAGGCTATAAAATATACTGAGGAAATCTTGAGACGTCACTCACTTGACATGGCAATAAGAGCCCTGCATTAAGATGCAGAGCTGATTTCCCTGATCCATGAAATTGCCTGGATATTTAAGGCATTCTCAAACAGAACTAGCATGAAACTCACCCTCCGTTCCTGGCACAAGGACACCGTGGGTTTTGTGTTCTCCAAGAAAAACAGAGGTCAAAATTGCAGAGATAAATATTCTTTAAGAGAGGAACTAAACACAATTTCCTTCCTTTCTCAAGTAAGAAGAAATAAGTATTCAAAACGTCTTTACCGCTGGAAGATGGTTGTGCTTGCTGGCACACTGCTCAGAGACGCTCAGGTTCTCTGCCGTGACTTGGTGCAAGAACTCCTTATAACAAAACACAAATTGTGCAAGTCTGTGACCACCTTTGGAGAGGCACATTTGTCCCCTTCATAAACAGGTGACAGAGTTGGAACAGGCACAAATCTGTGGACAGCTATGAAAAAGATTATGGAGCGATATATTGTATTATTTTATGGTCTGAGACCTGGGACATGGTGCAGAATTCCTCAGCAAATGTATGTTTCCAGCTGCTAGCTAAAGGGTAAGAAAAGATCCATCTACACTTCCAAAGTGTTGGTGAGCGGAGGGTAGGTCTCATTTCTTCCAAAGACCCATCCAATGCAACCACCCAGACGGCAGCAATGGGGGAATTTGAAAGGACCGTAAGCTTCCCTAGAAGGCTGTCCCGCAGGCTCTGCTCGCTTAGATTCAGGGGAGGACAGTATCCACAAGGACCAGAGCACAGCAATAACGGAGGTACACGTTAGATTATAAACAGCTTCCCATGAGGTAACTGGGAAAGTTTTTGTCCCCGAGGCACCACTCCTGATGTTGCAGTACCCGGTACGTCCGACTGAAACAGATTTCACACCAGCACACTGAACGTGTAACATCGGCAGACAATCTTATCAGTGATTTCTATCCGAAAATCACAGTTAAAGGGTAGTCTCCTTTAAACCTGGTGCGTGCACTGCACACATAATTTTCAGTATCTCCATAGCAAAGACAGACCTGAGACTCATACTCAAACTGAGGTCCAAGCTTTCTTGGACATGGATTACAATTCCTTCTTGTTGACAAAGAGAGAACTTCCTTATCTTTTTCAGACAAAATTTCTCAGTCAGTTTTCGTCTTCAGCTAGGCTGATAGCGCTTTCCATTTTGTAGTAAAGCTTTGCACTGCCCAACGCAACAGCCAGTACTCGTCCCCTGCTTCCTGCAATTCTTTTCCTGCATAGCATGTACAGTAGCCTATATTTATACAGGTATACAAAATTACACAAAATACAAATGGAAAGGAGTCTTGAAGCCATCTGGTACATGACCCCATTCAAAGCAATATGAGCTACACCTAATTAGCTCCTGACATACGCTTGCCTACCCTATTGAAACAAAGTCTCCACAAACTCCCTGAGATAGCTATCGTGATCCTTTGCTATTCTTACTATTCGAATGTTTTTCTGATGTTTAGTCTGTTCCAGAAATTTTAATTCAAAGTTCCCTTAGAGGAATACTGGATTAATGTGCATTCTTACACACGAAGAAAACGCATATAGAAACACATGACACATTGAATTTAAGGTTCATAAATTATTTGTAGATCACTTAGGTGTTTTTTCAAACTTTCTAATTCAAAACAGTTTAAATGGAACCAGCTATTTATGTATCCACCCGATTGTTCACTTTAAAGAAGATCTTGATCATCCTAATTTCTTCCCCAACTCAGGTTCTGAAAGCTCTAAGTTCTCTGAAGGAAATAGTTGTTGGCATTTTTTGATGATAAACATCCCAAAGTGATGATGACAAATTACAGTGTTGCCCAATGATGCAGAAAAGTAGAGAAATGCAAACTGCTAACCTCTGATTTATGAATACATACTCTTCATTACGGAGTCTAGGGGTTCACAGCTGTAAGAGCAGATCATTTTCATCTCATTGCTTATTAAAAGTATGAGAAGGAAGCACGAAGGGTGGCTACCATTCTGCAGTGTACTGGATAGGTTAACACTTACTGTTCTTTGTCTCCAGTACAAATACAAAAAGATACAGAATTCCTCGCCTTTTTAAGGCCTATACAAGCATTTGTTACTGCTCACAATCACAGGTGGGAATTTTTACATCTAGTTTTGCTCATTCATACTGGCAAATTTTCTCACATTTTAATATAATCAGTCCTATAAACCCTTTCATTACACAGAAAAAACCCTTTGTCCAAGATATTAAAAGAAATCTTGTGATCTGCTTGTGAAAACATGTTGGCGCTAATGACAAAACTTTCTTGGGAAAGTATTTAAACTGACACTTCCACCTATCAACAGCCATTCCCAGCGAAACGCCCTCAATGCACTCCAAGTCACAAGCTGCGGAATCCGTTTTGTGGCAGTACTAAAGTAAACTGCATCACATTCTTTCATCACTCCTCAGCTTCCCAATGCTTGAGGGTTTTCTAAGTTCTTCTCTCTCCCCATTACCTCTCTGCTAAATATTCAAAGCAGACAACAAAAAGGAGTAGGAAAAATAAGGTCAATACAGCAAATTGGAAAGAGGTAAAATGCTCTATATGCCGTCATTTGGTTGTTACAGTTATCTTAATCAACCCAAACAGCTTCTTTGAGGCATCTAATCTGATTTTACAAAGTGCTAACCCATAGCCATATTTGACTTTGCTTTGATTCCAAATGTAAAAAATAGCCTTTATCTACTGTTCAGGCATATAATCTAACTACACACGCATTTGCATTTGCATTACGAGGCAGTGAAACATGGCTGGAGAGCCATCTTGGATGTTATCTATGTTATTACTCAAGTGGAGAGTATAATCATAAATCCTTCTCTTCCCCTCCACCCCCCGCCTTTTTTTCAGAAGTACACTTAAAATCTGTTTTTAAGCTTCACTGGCTCCATTACATTTGAACCTCAGTAACAAGAATGTGATATGAATATGTAGAGAGAAAGCATAGACAAAAGGTATATTTTCATAATGTGGTTCAGTTTAACTGTTCCTATAGTTAGCTACAACTCATTAGGCAATAAAAAGACAAACAAAGAGATTCTGAGTGGAAGGGCAATATTTTCTCCACGAAACAAACAAAAAACTTAACCAGATGCCTCTTTTCTAAGGCTTTCCTTGCATAAATACACCCAGCAGCTTAGAAAAGATATTTTCATGATTGAATTTTTTTTTGTCTCGAAAGAAAACCTGTAAAGATTATACTGTGCAATTTCACTAAAAAGTATTTACAGCTATTGTAGACTTTGGATTTTTTGATCTGAAGGATAAAATAACAATACAGTAATGGTCTGCAGATGACTAGCTTTGATCTTTTATTAGTTCTTATAATTGTCTCTTAATTTGTATTCTGCATAACAAGCACTCACCTTCACCGTTTGTCCGGCCTCAGGGCCATCCTGCAAGCAAAGGGAGAAGTCTCAGGTTAGAGCAACTAACAAGGATCGCACTGGGATTCAGAAATCTTACTCAATAATCACTTACACCCGATTTCACTGTATGTTAATTTAGCATATTTTCCTGTGGACCATTCAACACAAAGTTTTTGGACAAGGTGTCTTTCCACATCAGGCCGTGGCAGAGTGAGAAACTGCATCTTAGACCACAAAAACAACAGTTGCTATTTTTCATTCTTTCAGATCATATTTTTTAATAGTTAGCAATAGATTTCTGATCCTTGTGAATACAAAATCAGACACGTAAGTGGGAATTTAATCAAAGCATGCTTGCTTAAATTCTTATTGTAATGCAACGTGCCTAGTCTCCTGATTTGCTTTAAACAGAGCTCTTTTTTTGGTATAAAAACACTCAGCACAAATAACTGAAAGGTCAGAATTGATAACATATTTAGAGGGCTACAGCCCTCTGCCTGCATATAAATAGCAGTGAGCAGGAATGACCTGTTTCCATCACGAGCAGCAGGTTACCCGCTGAACAGAGATGTGGCAGCCTTCTCTAAGCCGGTCCTGCAAACTCGTCTTTGAAGGAAGAGTACTTGCTGAACTACTCACGAGCAAGCACTGCATTCGGGAGGGTTTGCAGTCTTATTCCAAAGTTTTGCAGCGATTAACTATCCACCCTTTCCTGATGGTTTCCCTCAGGTTTTTTTCAATGGCGAATCTGGCAGACCGCAACGCAGTTGTTATGCTTTTTTTATTATTATTATTTTGCCTTTATTGCCCCCTTGAAGTTTGAATGTCCTTTTGTCATTGGACTAGGGAAGAAGGTTGAAAGCTTGATAAAACAAATCATTAAACCTTTTTGAGTCGACTGGTTTACAAACCTGAACAGAAATGGTGAGCGAGGTGCCACAGAAGTGTTTCTCCACCGCATTACCAACCCTTTGTGCCGTACGAAATAAATCGGCCACTTCCTCAGGACACAGGTCACGGAAACGCTCCACTGGCCGTAGAGGACAAACAAGGACATCTGAAGGTACTGTTGTCAAGGCACAATCACAAGTCTGAGTGGTCCAGAAGGACAAGCGGCTCAATCCCTCACCCGTAACCTGCTTCTGATCACTTCTGAATTGCCTAAATTCCTCCTCTCCAAGGATTTCCGCAACAGCACTTAAAAGATATGGCTAAATACAGGGAATTACATGATGCTTTTTCAGAAGAAGTCTTCTCAACCCCCTCAGATATGGGTAAAATGACTAAAATAAGGTCCATATGTTACTACTGAGACATCTAAAGGAAAGTAAAGTTTTCACAGACTCGAAGTTACCATTTTGATGGAGAGATGCTCATAATTAACACCTCTGAAAGTCAGAGACATTTCCTTTTGTGATTAAAAGTGGGGTAAAGCCAAAGGAATTTAAGATGGATTTGGGTGCGTGGTCTGAGACAGTGGTTTTACAATGCTTTTCCACATACATGGCATATATTTTTAAAAAATCTTGATCTTACACCTCTAATTTTGGGTACCTCTATGTGAAAAAGCTGACACCATGCAGAACACTTATTTCTACATCATGTTAATTACCACGCACTAAGAACGCTCACGTGTTACAAATATTATATGTTTTTAGAAACACATTAAGATAATTAAGACTATTCCCTTTTAAGCACAGTGTTCACAATGCTACAAATACACATTGATTTTATTCTACCTTGGTGACTGTGCTTCGTGAGTCGGTAAAATGAAGCTATAAAGTAAACAACGGAAGTAACACAGACGTTATTCACAGTCACCTGATCTGTTGCGTTCACAGAAATTAATAATTGCTATGATTCCTCACCCGAATGTCAATTTTGTAACTTTATTAATAGAGTCCAGAATTCTTAGCAGAGCCTCGGTTGCGTAAATCCAACAAGCAAGCACTCGGGACTTGATTCTCATTTCAATTCCCTGCAGACAGGATTTTTTCCTCTGACTCACAGTATTGTGTTTGCAGAACAAAGACCTTAAAACCACCTTTAACATCACTTGAACTTTTATGAGCAAAGGCTATGAAAATTAAAAACTTCTTATTTTTTCAGTATTAGAACAAGTGTTCAAGGGATTATTTGAAGAAAACTAAGTTAGGTGCCATTGTATTACAGGCATTTTTATTTTTACTGCATCTTGAAGCCTGCAGGTATTCAGGAATATTCTCTATAGTCCAAGAAACGTAACTAGGAGATGCTCTGTAGCTAACAGGTTCACACAAAGGTTACATCAACCGGATTTTCAAGAACTGCATGAGATGTTTGAAACAAAGAAGGATTAATACATGTGAAAGATAATTTATTTCCACAAACTCAGAGACAACATTTTGACATTCACCAAGTTTATCAGAGAAATCACACTTATAATTCTGATTGGAGGGAAAAACAGATACATTCTGGAAGTAAAGAAGTAGGGGCAGGTTTTTGATCATTTTGTCCAGATGAGGACAGACAAGATTGCAATGGGTATTTGCTAAAGCATGAGCACGTTTTTTGAGAGAGCTCCACAGCTAGCAGCTCCCAACAGAACAGAAGACTGGCCCCAGCCGCAGGTGGTAACCTGCTTTGAAAATCTGTCCCTCGTTTTTTTTAGCACAGCATCAGCTATGCCGCCACTATTCCCTTTTTTTTTTTTTTCTCTTGTTATAACTTACGGTACTAAAATTTAAGAAAGGAGAAATATGTATTTACAAAGCAGGTACTTGGAAATAAACCAATCCTGGATGGGGACAAAAAGCCTACTTTGTGGGGTTTTAGTTCTAAAATGCTGTGCCTCTTGGCAAGCTACTGGGCATAATAAAGCTCCTGTAATTTATTTGTGCCTTCCCAGCACACTGTACACAGCACCTCCATAAAGGATGCCATTGGCTGAACTTAGGGCCCAAGGGAAGAGCTGGAAAGTTGCTTGGCAGACCTGATTTCCATACCAGGAATAAAGGAATAGAAAAACTA
Organism: Vanellus vanellus; assembly: GCF_965231255.1. Taxonomy (NCBI): domain Eukaryota; kingdom Metazoa; phylum Chordata; class Aves; order Charadriiformes; family Charadriidae; genus Vanellus; species Vanellus vanellus. Next base: position 812,174 of record NC_138914.1, read on the forward strand.
ATTAATTTTACTCATAAAAAGGAAATCCATGTCAACAGTAAAACAGGAAAAAGGACATTCGTTTAATCCGAGTTCATTTTTCAAAAGGAGAGAAGGGAAGCTTTTACCCTTAGGGCATCTGATACTTAAGTAGATAATTATCCTTCTTCTGCAGCACTGCTTTATTATCATGGGTCAACGAACCGTTTATAAATGAAGAATTTCCCCTCACTTACCTCTAGCAAAACTGCTGCTTACATTAAGACAAGTTTCCTTTCCTCCTTTAGAATTTTTTCCCAGCAGTTTCTCGCCCTCTCAGACTCGCACACACCGCAACAGCAATTGTTTGTTCGCTGCCTGGCTCAGGGCCACAGCCACAAGTATGAATTTTTGCATTAATCACGGTTTCTACAAACTCACATTAACGCTGCACTACTTGTCACTGTGATGCATTGTGAAAAACACGGGCTAAACGCTGCTTGTGAGAGCTTTTGTTTCCATAGCACGTAGCAGAGGGAGAAGAGTGTGCAGTGTAAATGCTGGTTGTACCAAGGCAGGACATCTCTTTTCTCTTCTTAAATCTGTCACTAATCCGCTCTGTCATTTGGGCAAGTTGTCTCTGTACCTCTCTCTCTCCCCTCTTCCACACTTTATCTGTCTTATCTGCTTAGACAGCATTTGCCAGTTGGTGCAATGGATGTTTTCTTATTAAGCCATGAGGCTCTCCGCTCACGTGGGGCCACGAAGAGCTCCCGCAGTATCAAACGATGCACCCATAAACCATGTCCTTCTGCAAAAAGGATTTTCACTTCCTCCTTACGTTACCAAGACTCATTTACAACTCAAACTAGATTTTAACCATATTTCTGTCTTTGAATGTGATAAATAATTCAAAGGCACAATCACGCACTGGAGCGTCTTTACTGAACTTTCCATCATTTCAAAATAATTCTACAAAGAATAATGATAGAAATTCTGAATCAGAGCTAAATTAACATGAGAATGTAATTAGGACAACATTCAAGTTATATTTAACTATGAATATATGAAGAGGCAAGTGTTAGAATGAATTCATGGATTTGAGGTCATTAAGAAAACAACCATCCACTGCAACTTTAAATCATAGTTTTTAACTGCAGTTTTTAAAACTCGGATAGTTTTTAGCTTTATATCCTGGTCAGATTTTAGTCTGGGTAAGTGTTCTAGCCATCTCAAAATTCCTCCTAAGTGTAACATTAGATAAACTGTTCATTGCTTTATGCAATTATCCACTGCAAACACTGCTGTGAACTACTGATGTGCTTCAGGTGACTGCGTATTAAAGATGCAAGTGAAAGTGAGTCTGTACTTACGTCTACGTGCAATTACTCCTTAGACAGAAGCACCTACTGCCATCTGAGATGCCTCGGGGCATCCAGCTGCCACTCCAGAAGGGCAGGAGTCTCCCCTACGCCCTGCGTGGTATCTGTCAGGCGGGTGGGAAGCCTGAGTCGCCTTAGGCTACGCGAAAGGGCAGTAGGTGCCTATGTTTGGGCAACAGCCCCCACCTTTACAGAGTGGCTCAGCAGGAGAAGTGGCTGATACCCGGCAGATGCGCTGCATGATTGAAGACAGCATCTGCCTTCAGAAAGTTTGAACTTTATGTTTCCTTTCTCTAACCACCATAATTAATAATTTTGTGATTTCTCCATTCATTCTAAACTGCTACTGACTGATGAAGTTTCTATTTTTAAGCTTTGATGTGCACAGCTGTTATTTCTTTCAATTTCTCTGAGTCAGTCCACATCATTAGAGTATGTGCAATTTAATATGTCAACTTCTCCATTTTAAGGAGTGGAAAACCTTTACACCTTATTATAATCTGTGAACGGACATTACTCTCTCTAGATCTTGCAGAAGCCTCTCAAGAGCCTTACTTTTTCCTAATGCCTAAATCCACATACACAAATCAATGTGCATACCTCGCACACACTAAAAGCTCCATTAAAGATTTATTAAACAATTAGGAATGTCAGTATTTTCCAAAGACTACCAGTACATACACTGAGACTCCAGGTATATTAGTGAAGTGCATAACCATAAAGTAGCAGTAAAGCCACAGTGGATCAGACCCGTTACCCTCAAAACCGAGCTAAAACCTAAGGATGACCTATGATTTCAACAAAATCACATCGGGCACAGCGACCCACTCCCTGCACAACCTTGGATGGGTTCTTTAACGCACCAAAGCCCGTGAGCCGCCTCCATAACTCCAATTAACAGCCTTTGCCTGTTGGTCTGTTAAGACTGTAACCTGTTTGGAAAAGCTCAGGCTCGTGGCCGGGCAAGCATGGCTCCGCGAGTTTCGACACAGCAGCAGAGCAAGGATGTTGAAACCACGTGCCAGCTCTCAACAGTCAAGCCTGCACACATTTCTGTAAATCGCTCTCGTTGACTTTTTAGACCATAATAACCGGAGCCCTTTGAGACTGGCAGAGGCCTTCACTGCAATGTGATTCTGCAGTGGGCACACGGGCACCGTCAGCGCTATGTTCAATTGTGCCAAGCTCACGAACAAATCCCCAGTGTACACCTAGGTATTTAAGGATATGCTCAGCCTGGAGGTTATGGGTCACTACTGACAAGTGAGCATTTGTTAAGTGCATAACGACTTTAAGCTGATCAGACAGAGAGGGCCCAGGTGCTACCAGAAGAGCAAAACACATGGCCAACGTCTGCATGCGGACCACTTCAAATGCAATCTTCCTTCCGCTAACACACAGTGGAGGCTGAAATTGAAAGGCACAGTAGCAATTTTTATTTGCTTTATCTGAATTCGTACTTTGAAGCCTAAATTATTGTAATTCTATATTTAAGGTTTAAGCCAGGTTTCCTGTTCCCTTCGATGGGATTCTGATCAACCCCACAAAGTGCCCATTATGAATTTCCACACACAACTATCAACGTACGCATTCTGTAGTTCTGAAATGTTGGAAAATGGCCTTTGGGGGGTCAAAAAAAGAAAGAAAACCAAAAAAAGAAACCCCAAAGAGGTTAATAATCTTTTAATGTGACAAGTTTTAGAACAAAACACAGCTTTTTCCTGGTTAAGGCCATTAGTTTGCTATATAGAAAACATAGTTTCCTTTTCGACTTTTGTTTTATTCCTGAATTTGATCTTCAAACAGAACAATTCAAAGCTTTATAAAAGGAAAAATTAAAGGCTCTCCAGGTACTGACATTCTAACAATAGGAATAAAGTTCTATTTTTTTCTTTGTCTTCTTGAGGAACCAGTTAAAACATTAAAATTGACACATTTTCTTAATATGTGAAGCTTTAAAAGAACAAAATACAAGTGGGAAAAGGCAGAATATCTAAAAGTGAAAGGGTAATTGCTTCTTTATGAAGCTCCTGGGTTTGACCGATATTGTTAGTTTTCTAAACCGTTTGTTACAAAAGGTTTTAACTTAGGAAAATGATTTATTTTCAATGTGTAATATGGTCAGGAATCCATAGCTCACATTGGAATGGAAATACTGTTCCTGTTTCAGGAGGCTTTTAAAAAAGATTTTAAGAAGTCTTCCCTCTCACAAGAGCACAAGAGTCAAAATCTCAAAAAAAAAAAAAAATTAAAAATTAAAAGTAGTAGTTAATAAAATTTCCAAAACCTTTAAAGCTCTTGACATATCTATTTTAGCATTTTTACACAAAATGCAGTTCATTTAATAATAAAAATTTTCCTTAATAATTTCAGTTGGGGGAACTCATCAAAACTGACTTTTTCATTAATATTTGGGTTTTGACTAACTGGTTTTCATTAAAAAAAAAAAAGTGTCCCAAACTACAGTACCTAGGGAGACTTAATATTGTTCCACGTATTTCATAAGCTTGGGCGAACAACTTAAAGCACAGTAGCCTCTGCCTCTCCCTCCTGGCTGAAAACACCCCAATCATTTACAGAGCAACTCTCAGCAAGAACTCCTGCCTTGGAGATCAGGGCTTTGCTCATTTTAGGATTAATACAGACTGTAGCACCATGGATACTGCTGCTATTTCTTTCTAACAGCAGGAAGCATCCGAGAGACATGTAGAGACAGCGTCCCTTGAGCGCAATGCTGCTCGGTGCCCAGTTCAGCCGTCACTGAGGTGGGAAGGCCACACCTCGGGGGCTGCTGGGAGCTCAGAGGCCAGGAGAACTGGCTGCAGAAGACTGCAATAAATGATTATTTCTAACTATCTCAAGTGTCTGTATGAAAGACCCCTTCCGCACATCCATAAGGTAGCTGATGGGAACGCAGGAGTAACGCGCTGTGGGGAGCTGGGTGAGGGCTTATTCTTTTCTTACACTCTGCTTTACATGAATTTGCATGAAGTGCCCCAAGCAGAGACAATCAGTCAGATGAAGCTTCAGGTATTAAAACTCACCACAACGCTGTCCCCAGATTCAACTGAGGAGTGTAGGCAGGGGTATTGAATTCATCATCGCGTCTAAGCAGAAGTTGTCTTTGTTCCAAAGCTCTAATTGCTAACAGAAAGAAGTCCCATAGCTCAGAAAAAGCACAGGAGAATGCATGACTAATAAAATTAATACAACTGAAAAACAACTGCCAGTCATTTATCTTTTTTCTGCCCTTGAACAATTATTCACATTTTGAAGGCTACAGGAGCAATTTCTCTATGCAAAGAAAACAATAATGGTTCCACAGACACTGCCTATAGGAGAAGTTAAGAAGGAAATGAAAACAACTGAAATAGTGCGTGCACATGCACATACAGGGCATCAAAAAGCCTTTAAAAATGAATATGCATATTCTGCTTCATTACAACAACAATACGTCGAGGCATCCATTCAGTCCTCACTAAACCCACTGAATTAGGATGTACATAAAACTGTAGCAACGCAAGAACTGACATCTTCCCCCAGGACAAGTCTTATTCAATGAGACGGAGTGACTCACTTTTGGAAAGAAATCTGTAGAGGCTATTTGGATTAAGAGTGAGCATTTCATAATAGGAAAAGGTGGAGGAGCACTCTGTAGAGGGTTTTACATTTAGAACTGGATTTAAATATATTTTAGAAAGCTGCTTTGGTACAATACAGGAAATAGTACATCATAGAACTTGCTACTTTGGGAGAAAACTTAGCTGTGAACTATAAAGGTGATTAAGAACCAATGAAAATGCAATAAAATTACAATATAAACTTAACAATTGCTTCAGACTATCAAAACTGCACACAACTCATTTTTTTGATCTTGCTATGCCACATCTTAGCATTAACAAAAAAAGTCATTAAGATAAGACAAATTATCTAAACACAGTCGATCTTGATAAGGCAGCTCAGTACATGTTTACACTAATACAGAAGACCAGATTTATGTAATAAAACAGAGAATTAGCGGTTCCATTGGAACCGAGAGGAGTCCGTGTAAATCTTTGACATGGATCTCTCTGCACTATGGTAAGTGCACAGTTTAAAGATGACACTGCAACTTTTATACAGTGGGGTTTTTTCTCTACCTGATCTTCTCACCCCACTAATGCCACATAAAATAATTCTTCACATCAACAAAAGGTGCAAGAGTTCCAAGAAATGAACAGTGAATATTATTTTCCTTTTTCTGTAGAAAAAAGAAAGTCAATACACCTCATTTCGATACAGCTTATAGTCTAAATCATGCTTGATAGCACACCAAAGTACAAAGTACTGCTACTCAAAGTACAGCGACTCCACAAGACAGAGGGCCACAGCAGGGAAACGTGAGATTCAGAACTGTTCACTTTTCATTTTAAACAAGCCTTTCATATATTTGATATTCCCTTTAAATGCCTTTAGGGTATGTCAAGTAGGTCACTAAAAGCTCAGTTCCTCATAGCGAGTGGTATTTTACTGTAGGACTCGTCCTTTTCTGCTAGCTACCCACCTCAGGGGCAGCCTCGGGCAATAGCAGGTGCCTAAGTGGAACCACAGTGAGAATAGCCGTGGGAAAGTTTGTGGCTCAGAAACAGGCCTCTAATCCAAGTTTCATTTGGTGGAAATTCACCGCAGACCTAAACTTACATTTGTACTAGGAATCATGATCACATTCTAGAATCACTAGAATGCTTTTGATCTTGGAAGGCCCAAAAGCAATAGCCAGTGGCCAAATTGGAAATGTAGAAGGCCCAACATGAGAGGACTTCATCTACAACTGCTACGATGCTCTGAGAAGATCCTGTAAATAAATACCGTTGCTAAATACTGTTGTGCAACAACCCGTGTCAGCTAAGAACTATGCCTATATTGCTCTGGATGATATACCCTACTTATAAACATACAACAAAACTGTTTATAGACACATGAAGCTATCCATGCACGTACATAAATTATAAATGTTCAAGACCACGGAAATAAAGAGCCGTGCCTGAACGTGACAGCAGAAACCAAACACCACTTGGGATGCAACAGAGTATTTTCTTATCTAAACATCGCAGCGATGGTATTTGCCATAGGAACTAATATGTTCGTGCAGATCGGCTCAGCAGCTTCAAGTCGTGTCCAAACCACTGCACCACCAGAACGAAACTTAACCCTGTTGGAATTGCAACGTGCCATTGAAAAGTCTCATTTCACACGCAGAAAGTAAGCTCACGATCCAGCCTCTCTGCCTGAGAATAAGAAACAACTTCTCTGAGAAACTGCTTCAGCATTGAGTCTTAATTAAAGCGGTGGCACCACGATATTCAAACAAATTGTGTGATCATTATGAAGTGATATTCTAGTCCATGATTCTGGAAGTATAATGTAATATAATGTATCATAGTAATTAATTACTAAATAGTAGTTATGACAAATTTACTTTCTTGCAGTTTATAGGATGCCATATTCCAGGCACTACGTTTTATTGGAAACAAGCTTTAACTTGGTAGAAAGACAGCACAGAACATGTTGGGAATTAAGGTTCTGTTCAATGCAGTACAAGATCAATTATAAGAGTATCACAGGGGACAATGAATATGTTTGGTTAATCAAGGTTTCAGGTAATGAAGGTAATTTTGAAGATAATTGATAGATAATGAGGAACATGAATAACAGGGAGTTTTGGAAAACTGAATTTGAGTAATTCAGACTGTCTTACACTAAGTGTATTCCTCAAAGAATATTGTAATGTATGCTGGGATTTTCAAAGTTTTTAAATGGAATAAACCACCTGATCCCCATTAACTTCTGAGAAGTGGGTTTCTACCTAGTTCTGGTAGGGCGTTCAGGAAACCGCTCCAACTAAAGTCAATGGAGAGCTGTATTTGTCTTAAGCTGGAAGCTCTCAAAGCGCATTTCGCACGCTTAGTGCAAAATTGCTTCTAAACCAACTGGATGGGCTATGCTGTTCCGGGGAACTATTCCATGAGAGTAGAATAAGCCTAAATTACAAAGGAGAGAAAGAAACTCTCTTGCAAAAAAAGAAATGCTCTCTACATCCCTTCCAAGAATGGCTTAGCCGTCCTTAAGAACATCAGCACCTTTAGGAACAATCTGAAAAACAAGACAACTTTCTATCTGCTTATGAAAGAGCTGTTCCACACACTTTCACAGCAGAAAGGCAAATCGTAGTAACTTTGCCCTGCAAGATCACATGTTCATCTTTGCTGCTGCACCTAAAATTAAATCTGTTCCTTTGAATGCCTAAAATTGCGAAGTCTGTGATAAAGAACCTAGATAAGTATCTTTACAGCACTGGCTAATACACAGTTGAAGCGGATGTAGTTGAGAGATGACTTTGCAAGTAAAAGGGTTTATTATTGTTTTTGCAAATGTTATTAGTTCTTTGCTGTTCAGCAGGACCTACTGAAAGCAATAGGTCCTTGTCATCCCAAGGAGTTCTACATTATTCACCAGTGAAGCCCAGGAGCACGCACATACCCCTCCGCGCACTCAGGAGACAGGTGGTGACCTTTAGAAATGTTAATAGTTGGAGGAGAAGGACACTGAAATGGTAAACAAGGGAAACATAACTGGGCACTGATAGAAGTATTTCAAAATGAAGAGGAATATAGCAACAGCCTCTCCTACGGTTTATATATCTGGGGACTAAAACAAGTAGTGCAGCAAAGCAGGGAATTGGCCTTCACTCGTCTGCAGTAGAGGGAAAGGTGGGGTGGAAACACCAAAGACCCTGTGTAGTGTTTAAGCAGAGACTCAGAGGCAGCCCAGCATGCAAATAAATTATTTTACGCCATTATTCTTTAGCTACTTAATTTTGACAACTTACTTCATAACTGCTTTAACACAAAAAGCTTGGTATCCAGAAGAATGCTCCCAGAAAGTGTACGTGTCAGGGGAAAATGCTCCCAAAGATACACCTTCACTCACCTGCCAGTTTTGGATAAATCATATATAAGGGTTGAGAAAATGTAAAACAGATGTAGAGTACATCTTCAACATGAAACTATCTGTACGAAGCCCTCCTTCTAATATAAAACTAAACTCAAGCAGAGATGGTAAAACATAGCTTACAAAGCACCCGAGAGAGTGAAAGCTATAGAGGAGGAGGGAATCAGAAAGGAGGTCTCCCCCCCGTTTTTCACTTGCATAATGAGCCCTCTTGGATAAGGACAACAGGGCCCTGTGTCATGATTGCCTCTGTAGATGCTGTTCTAATACTATTCTTGTCATTAATGCTCATTGTTCCCAGATCTGCGCAGCACAGGAAGGCATTTCAGCATGCACGATACATAAATCCATACTCTCACCCTGCAATATTCAAGAACATGAGAATGAAGAAGACAAACTAGCAGTTTAACTCTGAATAACCTTATTTTGTGTGTGTGTCATCTGAAACCATTACTTTAATGTGATTATCTGTTTTTATGATTTCCTTTCTGTGAACTTGGAATAAAGACACAATCGAGACTCTCTCAGACACGGTCATTGGCATCATTACAGTCTTTCTACTGTCATCAACAGAGATCTGATCTGTAAATCAAGTTGGACTGTAAGGGCTACTGAAGAGCAAGTACTCTTTATCACGTTATTACATACCCAAGCTACTGCTTCCTCTGGCTCACTGAAAAAAACAGACTGTTTTAGTTCCTTTACATAACCAGACGAGTTCTTAATGCACAGATTATTGACTTAGTGGGCTTTTATCACGTCCCAGTGTACCAGGGGATTCCTTAATCCAGGACTTCTTTACACGATCTATTTTCATGGCTCCTTTTATTGTCACAGTCTGTCATTATAATGATTTGCAAATCCAGAACCAGCGTATGCTTAGCTCCTTAACAGGTGCTCAAGGAGGAGAGGGGGAGAAGGCATTTCCCCTCCTTCGTTTGCCCTCTCGCAGTCTGTAAGCACCGAAGCCCATCACACGCAGCGCGACAAAATCCCTGCAGGGCTGAGCGCAGCGGGGAGTTGTGTGGCACAATGTTGGCTTTCTGCCCTCAGGAGGATCTCCACATCAGCCCATCACCTTCACAAAACCAACCAGTTGCCGCTCTCCACAGTGGTCAGCCTTTGTTGAGAGGCACAGGACACGCACACATTCTCGAGAAGCCAAGCACATCAGACCAGTGGTCTACAGAAACAGGAGTCTCCAAAAGCACATATGGGTCTCAAAATGGTCTGCTGCAGGCCATCAGTTGCTAGTAAAAGCCACGGATGTTTGGCTACTTTCAGAAGTATCAACAAAGGAATCAAAGATGTTCATCTTGGTTCACCTAGTACAGGGTCACTGCTGGGAAACGTTCCAAAGCAAATGAATGGTGTCACATCACTGGGAAAGGGAGACCCCGAAGGTCTTGTAGTTGTGAGAGCAACAACAACAAAAAATAATCAATTGAACAAGGGGAATTAATAGACGTTTGCAGAGATGAAACCTCCTGTGTTCTGCTCAGTAGAGACCTGAACCGGCTCTCCTCCCTTCCACTTCCTCCTCCAATTTATTGAGCCCCAGTTGCATAGGCCCAAATAGAAACATCCATATGAACCTCAATATCTGCATCGAATGAAGCTCCCTATGAGTGCTGCGCAGTGCAAGGGCAGGGTTCAAGGTTATCAGATGCTTTAGGCTGAGGTCCGTTAAGGCAAGGATCTGATTTTACGGCACTTCAACCCTTACATCCTACCTTACACTCATTAATAGGTATTTCCCTTGCCACTGTTGGAACCAGTGTGGGAATCTGCAAGACCGCTGTGCCCTCCAAATTGATCACAGGCCTAAAAGTCTCCCTGGAGCAAGGCCTGAGTAGCTGTTGGCGCTTCACAGCACATCTACATACCCCCAACGATTTGGTCTGTGATCTCCAGTTTGGACCTCTCAGTGTTACCATAATACAAGCTGATAACAGCAATATGTCACTGTGCTTGTTGCTAGCAGAGAGTTCCCTGGAGTGAAGAAAAAAATGGTTTAAATCTGACATGTTATCAATGTTAAAAAAGAAAGTAAATTTATGCCAAAAAAAAACCCCAACAAAGAAAGATGACAGCACTCCAACCACACCCTGGATGTGAGGGCGAAAATTGATGTTGAATTTGGTATCACAAACTTTGTTCCAGCAAACAAATTTCTGTATCTCTGTGCTTCTTCCTTAAATTACAAGCACACGACATTTCTTCGGGGTTTATGATCACCATCAAAGCTGTCTTGCTGAGAAACATAGATGTCTTTCTCCTTCCGAAGGTCACAAAGTAGATATCCGATATCTAGGGGCTGAAAGAGCAGGAACATTTGGTAATCCTCCAAATGAAAGCATCTCCACTGTCATTTGTTCAGCTTCCTCCTGTTAAGCTGCTGGATGTGAATCACCCAGCGACCTCCCAACACGTCAGCGATGGCTGAGTTCTAAAACTCAGTCTTGCAAAAGCGATGCGCACGCTCGATGCTCTGGAAATTAAACACACGTTCTCTGCAGAGTCCCCTTGAATGTGCCTGTCTGCTTTTCACATGCAACCCCCTGCTGATACTTACCACTGGTGAAAAAAACACTCGTGAATCCTTTTTCTGGGCTTTGCATTACTATCTCAGGCTTCTTATCAGGCCAGTCAGAAACTGGTGGCACGGTCATTCCCGGCTGCATGTCACCGATACAGAACGGAAGACACAAGAGATGCCTAAGCGGAAGCAAGCAAACTAACAGCAGTATAACTAAAAAAAGGCAGAAAGCACTGCTTTTCAGTTGTTTATAGGAGCTTCAAAGTTCTCCTCAGTTATAAATCATTCTGAGCTACCAGTCTGCCTAAGGATGGTTGTGCTTTTGAAGGTGAAAGCTTGAAGATCAGACCTTGGTGATAAAAAGAATGTGGTTCTGCTTCAGACAAAGTCGATTGCAGAGGAGATAAAATGGCGTCCAAGAACAGGATCAGGCTGAGATCAGGCTGAGATGTTTTTGCCATGCAACTAGTCACCAAGAGATAAAAGTGCTTCTATAGGATAGATTTTCAGGAGTAAAGAATTAAGTTCTATTTTCCATTAGAAAGAGAAAGAGTAAATAAAATTTCCGTTTGACTACCACTTTCTTAGGACATTTGATTAGAATGGAAAGTTACTGAAAAAAACCCCAACCTTTTATACCAAATTTTAAAAAAAAAAATCTTAAACCAATAGTGAACAATTAAAAAAAACCACCTTGTAGCCATGATGCCAGATGCAATTATATTTGTACTACTAATTTATAAGTACAAGATAAGTAAAGTTATCAATGGATACGAGATGCCAAAGAGTTATAAGAGGAAAGGCAAATCGTTCGGTAGCTAAACATGTTCAGAATGTCCTCAAAAGAAGAACCACAAGGCAATTTCATGTTGCCTCAGTCTCTTCTGTTCCAGAAGCAGCTCATCAGACTGTGTGTGAAAACAAAGAATTAGCTCATAAAACTTTCAGACAAACTATGTTTAGAAAGCATTAAAAAAAAATTAAAAAAAAAATAAAAATCAGCCTTTTCCTGGAAGAAAGTGATTTGTATGCAAATATACCCCAACATTTGTCACCAAAACTAAAGGATTTTGAAGTGAGAGAAGTTTTTTTTGAATATAAAGTTTATCACTGCTTTGATGAAATGAGATGCCAGCTGCGAGGTAGCTGCTGTCTCCTTTAATACCAATTAAAAGGATGGAAAACGGAGCTCTAGCTTGTGCTCACAGGCAGAGCTGACACCACACGTGTAGCACAACTTTGACACCTAAACCTCCAGTGGCAGCAGCTAAGACATCAAGGGGCCTACATTTAAAAGTAAAACACTAGACTTACTGGCAACCTCTATGACCTCAAGTATTACAAAATGCATGAAACACGTATTACTTATAAGAATTTAGTGTTTTCCAATGAGAGGAAGAACGGGAAGCAAACGTTTGAATAAAATACTCTCAACACACTGTGCTGCTGAGAAAGAATGGTCACATTGGTGTCATTTTACATGTTTTAACCTTCTTTCAGTTTGTTCAGGAGAGCGTGTTTGCCCTTGGGCATCTTGGACGGCTTCACCTGACCCTTCCAGCCAGCAAGGACCGAGCAGGAAAGAATTACCCCAAATTGCACCCAGTAGCCTTCCCAAGCCCCAGGGAAGGGACAAGCCTTGCAGCACACTTTAAAGGTCAACAGGAGCAGACAGAGCTCGAAGCCATGGGGGCCACTTAGAGAATTGCCTTGTCAGCTATTCTGTCTTACAGATTTTAGATTTGGAAACATTCAATAACTCCTCTGTTCTTTTTAATTACACACTCTGCATTTTTATCTGCACTTACAGAAATCCTGATATAATAAAATCCTGCAAGGAGGAGCTTCCCCCTCTCCCAAGTAATTTTGACCTCAACAAGTACTAGAAAAATCAAGAGACTTGCTCAAACTTAGAAAACTATCCACACTTCCAGATGCTATCGCTATTGCTCTGCAATAGGCAATTGCTAATTGATTTCCTTTAAACTTGTGCAAGCTATAGATATATAGATGTGTATGTGCACTGGAACTCAAAGTGTGTTTCCTGGTTCAGAACTCCAATATCAAAAACATCTACAGTGTCCCCAAGCGTGCTCTAGGACAACCTGCAGGCCAAAAGTAAATCAGTTTTAAGAAAGCAGGAGAGATTAGTAGAGTAGTGAACATCTCCTTAAAATATAATTTTTGAAAGTATTTTGTTGCCTTAACTCACGTAGCCACACAACAATTGTGTTTTAGAGGATGGCATTTTTAAGACTGCCACTGATCTACCTAAAAAACCCCATAACTTACCAACAACCAGAGAACTCTCACTTGGAGGTTTAGCTTACACGCCTGTACGTACACGCCTGCTTCCTCCATTGGCATGCTTATAGCATGTAGATTTCCCAGAAACAAGTCCCTATAGGTGAAGGCTAAGGTCATTAAACATAATTTTGAGTACGTCAGAGAACAAAACATTCCCACAATGGCAAGCACAATGCAAAAGAACACACCTGCACATAATGGCAAATAGAACATCGTGGAAGCAGATGTCAATAAAATGGTTTTACCTTGATTCGGTCTCCTCACGCAGAAGGATTTCAAAATGTTTTTCCAAAACATGGCTTAACACTGATGGACAAGAGGTTGGGTCGAGCAGCTGGCGCATTTGCAGCCCCCTTCTCCCACAAGGGATCTGTGTGGGTGAGAGCACATCTGGATGACTCACCCTGCCCTGGGGCAGGCGCAAGGGAAGCGCCGGGCATGGCTGGCTGTGCTGCTGACGCGCGGGAGGCCGTACCCGGGGAGCAGACGTACGGGCAGCCAGCAGCACACTCCCGCTCCACTGCCGGCAGGAGGATGCAGCAGCGCAGGGACGCAGCCCTCAACTTGTGTGTTGCGCCTTACCGGTGCCCCAGTGCATCCCCCAGTGCTCAGGTGCCGTCTCGCAGCACAAATCGTGCCATCGGGAAAACGCCACTGAAAAATCTAACGTACTCCATTATGTATCTTTACCTACAGAAATAGATGCATGCACAGAAAAGGCCCCTCTACAGCTGTCAAACAAGACTTGAAACCCAGTTTCTTTGGCACGGGGCACACAATCTTCCACAACAGCTAAAGGAGATCTTGACTGACAGCAGGAGCCACACACCGATATTGTTTGTTTTGCACACAAACCCGCGCAAAGGAGAAACAGTTTTGGGACTTCAGCTTTACAAAATAGTTTTACTATTCAGAAATGCTAACCCTCGAGAGAAAAAAAAAAAAAGGCAAAAAAGTTTTCCAAGTAAGGTAACAACTTTTTTAGCTAAAAGAATGCTTAAAAAAAAAAAAACAACAAAAAAAGTAGAGGATGGACCCTGGCATCTATCCATCCTGCTCTAAATAGTCCCCAAACAGACTGTGTGCAATAAGGAATATATTATTATTTAATATTTTTGCCGTACATAATTTAGTACAGTACTGGATGTTGCAAAGCCTTTTAACCCCTGCGTTTTTCTCACATTCAATTTCCACTAAAGCCGGTGACTTTTCTCTAAGGAAGTAAGGTATACGAGTTAGTAAGTTGAGCAGCATTTCATCCTCACGCAACATACATTCATACAGAATTCTTGAAAAACAAAAACAAAACCAGGAGAAAGCCCAAACAGAAGGAAATCATTTGTGCTAGAGTTTCGACAGAGGGCGACTGAGATGGCCTCACTTGGAGCACAGCCCCTCGCTCAAAAGAAAAATCCAGGGTATCTATTGCCTCTTTTACAAATGCCATTTGGAATTCACAAAAAACAGTTGTAACACCATGTCAGGCAATGTAAATATGCAGGTAGGTGTCCCATTACTTCAGCTTTTAAGACTGGTGCAGTCTATCTCTTTATAAGCAGAGAGGGTGCACACAGGTTTTGATACGTACGCGTGATGTATGTACCTTTGAAACCTGGCACCGCTGGTGACTGTTGTTGTTCAACCAAAGTGTACGTACGCAAAAGCCAGATCATTTTCATCATGCTGTGCAGTGTATAGCTGCGCCTTTCAGACTAAATATCTATACTGCTGAAGAAAATGCCCTTTTTCTTTTGAAGTAGGAGAGTACAAACCTCAAAGGTTCGTTTCTTTGCAATGACTAAGGCCCTAATGAGCATAACCAACACACTATTACAGCAGCTCCAGAGTTACATGCAAATATATCCAAGGTAGATCTTTGTCAATACATCTCATAGCACAAACCCACATCGCAGAGAATAAAGTTGGTATAAACTATGCTTTCATATTACTTCATATTGCAGGAAATATTGGTGACCTTATCCAGCATGACTGTTACAATAGTAATAAAACTGAATCTTGGAAGATTACACTTCTGGTCAAAGCAGTAAAATGTGACCTTATGCTATTCAACATTGACATTTATTATATTAATTCAGACACAAAAACTGCATTAAAATGATGTTAAGTGTCTGGCTTTCAAGCACGACAGCTAAGAAATTTGATCTGCGAGTAAGACTTCTTCACCAACTCTCCATTTCACATTTCACCACTGCAACACACACAGCACAAACCCCTTATAGCTGCCCAGAGGATCTCAAGTCTGGTACTTTGAGCTCCTTAAATAAAAATATGCTTGTATCTCAGCCACAGGGATCACGGCAGAGGCGACACAATGTATTGCATCTACAGTGTTCAATACATGGTGGCCTCAATATAAAAACAAAAATAAAAAAAAAACAAACAAAACAACCCAGAATCAGGAGTTCGTTTTTGCGCTTCACGTGGAAATACAAAGGGCTAAATGCAAAACGATGACCACCAGACTGCAACAAGAATGAAAATTTTCACAGTCGTTTTTAATATCACAGCAGCACGTTCATTTCCAGCACAGGAAAAGAAATACCTAGTCTCAGGTCAGCAAGGAAGATCGAGGATTCTGCAGTCCCACGCACTCTGAACTCCCACTGATTTCACTAAAAATACAGGACATACAGAGAGAGCAGCATATCACAGCAGAGATGTGCACTGCAGATCTCAGAACAGAACGAGGTCTGGAGCTATTCTGGAATATAGCAGAGGTTGAAAAGTCGAGCTATCTGGCATTCTTCTTTATTTTTCTTCTGCAGTTACTGTTTATTCACAGGCAATTATTGCTATAAAATAATTTCAGGGTTACAAGACAATTCCTGTTTAAAAAAATAAAAATTAATAATTTAATAATAATAATAGTTTAAAAAGACTCCAGACTCTACGTGATCTCGCATCAAGCAACAATATGGGGATGTGAGCATTCATTTGGAGCTTAGTAATTCTGCACAGAGATCTGCCTCCTGTTACGAGTATCCTGACTGTTCTGTGCTGTATTACATGCGCACAGTGATTTTTAATGAGAAAGTCAACAGCCATTTCAGTAACAACAAATAGCAGGACAGCATCAATTTTTTCGCAGAACAGAACTCGTCTTCTGGCCTGCCTAAATTTGCAAATATGTCTAATTTTAACAATTCCGAGAATTAAATGAGAACACTAATGCTTCCCACCAAGTTGGCAAATTACAAACTTCTGTTTTAAATTTCAAACAGAAAGGAAAGAGAAAAAAGTCGGATTTTTATAATCCAAGTTGCATAATCTGTCAAGAACAATGATTCGCATCTGGCAAATGCTGATACACGTTTTTAGCAGAGCTAAGCAACATCAGCTCAGTGAAGAGAGCGGAATCCTCCCCCGCCTGTGGGCCAGGCATTGCAAAAGGAAGCTTAAGAAAAAAAAAAAAAAAGTGGGTTTGTCATCAGGGTGGCAGACAACCACATCTATTTCATTTCAGTAACCTAGAATACAGACTTCGCTTTTTTAGGCTACGACTGACAGAGCTGCAGCTCTCCTGTAGCGAGGGTGACATCTCATTTCTACAGCAGCTGCACCCCTCGACATCTTTCGGGTATGTGCACCAGGCATAGGCTCTTCCCTGACCCTCCAGCTTCCCTGGAGCATCTCAACAGCACATTTGTGCAGGAGATCTACTGCTCTTCTGTCTCAGCAGAAGCTGTTGCCCCAGGGATGGGCTGACAGCGCGGTGCTCAGCGTCTACGCCGATCACAGAATCATACAACCATTCGCGCTGCAAGGGACCTTAAATATCATCTAGTTCCACCCCCTACACCTTCCACTGGACCGGGATATTCAGAGCCCCATCCCTTGATTTGGTTCCCTTCCCCTCTCTCAGGGGTACAACTGGGTCAGGCTTTTTTTTTTTTTACTTTTAATCTCCTTTCTGACCCATTCCAGCAGGTTTCTCCTAATCCACCCACATTCATGCCTCATCTCCATATAACGTGCGCTTTTAACAACGCGCAGTGCACAGCAGGCCCCAACGCCCGGACATAAAAGCCTTCTTTCTTTGCTCTTTACCTCTTCTCCTACATTATTTGCATCCCACTATGATCTGTCTCCTCTTATTCAAGCGCACAGAAATGTGACTAGTAAGGCATGTTATGAACTACGGTATTTCACAAAAAAATCTGCCAAGCCCTCCATGGCCAAACTAATTATAACTGTACGCTCTCCGGCTTGATGAAGCTAAATGGAGACATACAAACTGTCTTTGAAAACAGAAAAACATGCAAGTGAAAAATGTTCATATGGAGAAATATGCATAGAGCATCGAGGCTTCAGGAGCAGCAGTTTATAGACCCAGTTACTACTACATGCATTTTAAATTTGAATGCCTCCTCAGTATTCATGAAGTGTACCACAGTTCAATAGTTGTTTTCATGAGTTGTGCCTTCATTAGGTGAACAACATTAAACACCTGGGATACTGTTCAAACTAGTCCTAAGGGGCAAATTTTCATGACAAATGAGCTGAGATAAATTTTACAACTGAAAAAAAAGTCTCAATTTTGCAATGGTAAATTTACTACTTGTTTCAAAGAAACAAAATAAAGCAAAGACGACACAAAGTTAATATTAATATTACTTCTACAAAATCCCCACAGAAAAGCTCTCAGTTGGCTGTGCAAATAAAAACACTTTCAAATACCAGGAGGAGAGTAAATATTTATTGACACGTGCTATTTTTTCCCCCCTTTCAGGTTAATGGGGTTAATTCCCCTCTATCTTTAGAAACTTCTGTATGTTCATTAACAGAGTGACTTCTTATGCCTTTATGGCTAACTGTATCTTACAGATTTTGTTCAAATCCTGTAAGTCCTGTAGCGTGCTTGTTTCAATTCTTATTTGGATAATGTTCCATTGGCGATGTCACCAAGCGTACATTTTTATCTGCCCTCTCCCGCATTGGGAGCCTTCCTTGTTCAGCGCTGAGCAAGAAGTGCCTCAGTGCACACACAGCCCTCTGGCTCAGAGTCAGCCACAGGTGTTTTCCCACCCAAAAGCTTTGGGAAGGCACAGCGACAGCTAATTGCAAGGGAGTCCTCTCGCCCTGCTGGCCTGCCACGGCTTCCCACAGCTCCGGCCATCGCCGCTGCACACGTGGGAAAGGTCGATTCCCCTCCGGGTACCGCTATCAGGACAGAGTAGCGCTCACAGCTTGCCCTGTCCAAAGGGGTATTAACCTTGACAGCTTACTGAACTGCAAAAAGACTTAAAATAATTCAGACTGGAGGTCTGACAGCTAGGGACTTGAGCTCAGTCTGCTATCAATGACTGTCATACAGTCTGGCTGGGTCAGGGCCAGTCTTTTTCAGCTGGCTCCATACGATCTGGGCAGCATGACAATCTCGGTCCCATGCGCTCCAGAGAAATATTGACATCATCACCTGCACTGGGAGCTGACACTCGTGCCAGAGGCAACAAGGACACAGAGACAGACTTACGCCTCCACTTTGTTCAGACACCAAGGTCGTAGAGAAGACATGGGGGAGATGAAGAAGTAGCAGGGAGGACCACCCTGGTACTCCTAACGCTGCCAGAATCATATGCAGGAAGATTCAAGTTTGCCATCCTTGCACTTGGCATCTTCTCCTAAGCACTACAACAGTTGCAAATCAGGAAAAGAGGCTGTATATTGAGATAATTCTAATAACAATTACTATTTCCATAAACCTGTATTCTGGCTTCTTAAATCACAGTTGCCCCCTCCTTCAATGACACCATCACAGTAAGATAATACTGTCTAGCCGAGTAATGCATGTACACGCACAAACACCCTAGCGTGGTAGAAGCTCTCAAGACATTTTCTTCTCTGCCTCTTTTTACTGTCTTTCTGGTTTATTATACCCTAAACAACTCCTCCCTCAGGAGACCTTCTAGCTCTCTTCCAAGCAGCGGCTGAGCCTTTCATACTTAATAAAACATAGAAATTAAAGCAATGAATATTAGAAATATCCATCTTACTCGATTAGCTACTCCATATGGACTGTAACCCTTTGAATGTGGTCGGCTAATCCCATTAGCTGGTCAAGCAATTTTCTCTACTGCTTCTAGGAGTACAGAAAATACATTTAGAACCATGCTCACCCTTTAGATTAGATTAAGCTGCCTATACAACTCCAAAGTGTTTCCCTCAGGTTTAAGACCTATATAGCAATCCCTGTATTTTTCACAATTCGGTGGGTATGCACTGCTGCTAAAAATTACTACAAGATTGGTTTCACTTAAAGGTTAGACCCTCCTCCAAAGTACCCATTATTGTGGAATTACAGGCCAAGAGAACAAGGACTTTCTTTAAAGATTACTAAAATGATCTTTTTCCTCAGAGTCAGAAAGAATTCCCCCAAACTTGGTTTATTAGCAAATTCAAGGAAGGCTTGACCAGGAGCAGGCTGGCTCCTCCGCACTGCGTTTCAACGACCGCTGGCCTCTGCTGTGCAGGAGGTTGCAAACTCTGCCCCAAGCCTCCCCTGTGCTGACCCCCACTCATAAGGGCTCTGTGGTTCACTGCTGTAAGCTCAGGCTTCAAGCCCTCTTTGGGAGAACAGGGGAAACGAGGGAGGACTGCCGGAGCCTGCCTCCTGCACCCAAACATCTCCATCCAGTTACCAGGGAACCTCTGAGAACATATCCCCTTTCCTTCTCACCACTGGAGACCACTTCCCTGTCAAAGTTGGTTAACCGAGTTCGAAGCATGGGTAGGCTCCCGGGGATGCTTGGATCTAAATCCTTTTTTTCCCTTTGTTTGAAGGTGGACAAGATGGTTCATTATCAACATCACTTATTTTTTCACCTGAACTATAAACCACCATTCCCTTCAGGTGCCAAAGCAAAACCAGAGGCCAGGCGCTCGGTCCTGCACAGACAAGGTAAGAAATAGTCCCTGCTCAAAAAACACGCAGGGCAGACAGGGGACAGAATCACAGGAGGAGAAGAAATGAAACACACGTTCAAAACGGAGAGATACAGCAGAAGCATACGAATGCCATTTCCTAAGGAAACTGTGCTAAAAATCTGTCGTAATTTGACTCAGAAAAACAGGCTGCAGGTGACTGAAAAACTCAGTACTGTTTGCAATGGAAACCCTATCCACATGGACTCATTTTAAGAATGCAAGAAAGCAAATCGGTAACAAAGTTTAGCTATTTACGTCAGATAATAGTGCCAGAAACATGTTATGTCACTCTGTATTATATGCCTCAACAAAGGACGCTAGAAGAGCAAAAAGAAGATATTTCAAATCAGTAACCAGAAAGGCAAATTATTTTAGTTTTAAAACAGTGACATCCTGAAATGTGTTTTCATGAAAGGTTCATAAATTGGCTGGTATTAAAGCTGAGTTTAGCTCAAAATATTCTTCATAGGTGGAATTATACAAACAACATGAGGCTACCGAGAAAATGTTCTCTGAGCTGAACCCTAATTATAACAGTGCAAAACATACGACTTCACTAATAGACCATGTCTTTCAGTGACGGCTGTTCTGAAAAATGCTACTTTTCGTAATATGTGTGAATTCTCTACATTTTCCAAGAAGCAGCAGAGTAATAGTAAATATTTGGCTGGCACAGCTTCAGCACACTGATCACACGCTCCGAGATCTGAGGGCTCCGAGTCAAGAAAATGCTTCAGTGAATGCTTAAGTTGAATATTTACACATCAGCCGCCTTCTTTCCCCACCAAGGCCCCCGCGTGACAGCACAACCCAGTAGATTAGACATGCTCTGCTCCAGCTTAATCAAAAGCAGGTAGCGCTGCAAATCTGGGAATGCCTACGGGACAGGGTCTGCCCTAAACCAGGGACGTAAGGGCCTTATTTTCATAAATGAAAACTTTCATAAGTGACACACAAGTGAGGACTTAAGCAGAAAAAGGACAGACTGCAGAAAATATGTCACATCACAAGTATGCAGAAAAAAACCCAACTGTAACATTTGACCAAGAAAGAAGACAAACAGGGCTTTGATGGGTAGGTTCTTAAGTAATCCCTATGGAGATCTTTAATAGGAAATGCATTTAGAAATACGTTTGTCTACTTTGAATAACAAGGCCCACGCTTTCATAAAGTCAAGCGCACTAAACGCAGTGTACAACACAGAGGAAAGCACACAAACCCGGATCACGAGCCCTCGCTCGTGCCCAGCGCGAGCAAACAGACAACGGCACAGCCCCCTGAGCACACGGGGCCCCGCGTGGCCGCACAAACCTCCGGCACGGGAGCAGAGAGGGGTGCTTGCCCCGAACACCTGCCCAAATTGAGCCACGCAATGTCGCACTGATGCGGCTAAGCGGTCCCACGGCCACGCTGATTGGTGTCACTGCGGAGCTCTAACCACAGTGCCACAGGAAGCTCTGAGCACTACTGGGGCAGTAGAGGTCTATCTCCAAAGGCTGCTGCTGGGTCTCTGCACCACTGTGCTGTTGCTTAGCCATCCCCAAGTCCAGACTGGGTCACTGCGGCTGTGAGTCATTTGGAGGAGTCCGGGGAGCCAAAGCACCACAGCCTGAAGTCACGTTGTTTTCTAACTTCAGCCTTTTTCACTTCTGGCCCTCGAGGAGGCAGGCTGAGCTCTGGCACAACTGAGGATCTGCGTCACGATGGATCACTTTGCATCAGAAATGCTGGACACTGAAAGAATTGAGTCCATAAGCAGGACGATACGAGTAGATCCATCTCATTGCAGACACACCTTTTATCTACTTAGCGGCACTTGACATGTTAAGGGAGCCAATATGCGTGGAAAAGAGAATGCATTTCAGTCAGTGACATTTTCACTACAACACTCAGAGTTAAAAATGCATTAGCAGTAACTTTCCATCTATCAAAAGCATGAGGCAGGAAGCAACACTTGCCTGGCAAAGCCTAAGAATGCTATTAAATGTGCCGGAGGCCAGACTCTGTCCTTTTTTTACGATCCATTTGCATAAGTAGGACATTTTCACATAAGTCTACATGGCTCCAGGGCAGCATAACTTGCCACCTCTCTACCTGACTGCTACTCGGATTGCCTGACTACCAAGCATCAAGGGCTGACTAAACATGGTTTTTAAAAAACGTTTATACCCTGACCCATACAATATTTGCTCATTATTTGAATTTCTATAACATACAAACAGCAAGTAATTACAATCTCATACGGCTGGAACGACTGCTGGGGGAAAGAAGCTACCACACATCGGCTGATTCAGAGCAGCTGCACAAGCACGCGCTACCCACCCCAAGTGAATATAAGTGACTTAACTTGTGCTCAAGGAAAGAAAATGACTGTTCGGCAATGAGGTCTGGAAACCCCCCACATGCTGGTGCAGACACCCCCCCATCTGTGGGGTCCCCGAGTCTCCATCTTGCCACGGATTTACAAACCCCTGAACCACCCCCTCCTCCTCGCTCTCTTCCCGGTGCCCAGACGAAGCGATCACTTGCAAACCCCCGACAGCAGTTCAGCCTTGCGGCTCCCCACTGATGCAAGAAACGCGGATCACGTGAGGCCAGCAGGAAGCTGAGGACGAAAGGAATTAAAACAGCGCTCCACAGTGCCATCTTGCAAGACTCCAAACTGCCCCATTTAAAGAGGCTGTGAAGTTTGCAACAAAAGGCTAGCAGTCAAAAGTTCCTCAAAGCCTGCCACGCCAGGGGCCGTGCAGCCATCCAGGACGGCCCAATCCTGCCCATAAGAGCGGCCAGGGCTTTCCTGGTTTGGCTGCCAGCACGCCACCTGCATTAGCTGCTACTTCCCAGGGGCTTCTGTGTTTATAGAATAAACACTTACCAGAGTCCAGTACCCTGCGTTACACAGTGCACTCAGTTAACTTTTATCTGCATACTTCGCTCTCTACAGACTACTTGTGTAAGAGGCTTTCTTCTTTGAAGTGGCGTAAGTTGGGAACCAGCCACAGGCACGCTTGCTCCTGCTCTCTGTGGGAGGAGAGGAGGAGGGCGGGCAAACACCCTCAGTTTCACTACTCTTTCTGCTATTCTAATGAATGCTCCTCAGCCACCTTCCTGACGGAAAGCCTGCAGTTTCTTTACATAATGACTTCAGAATAAATTGCATGGGGATCAGAACAGAGAGAAAATTATGACTTGCGAATACAGTTCCCCATCAAAGGCTTCTTAGTTACTTCTTTATTTGGATCGTACTCACCGTGTTTCTGATGATACAAACACACAAACGTGTGCAGTGCCTTTACCATGGCTAGCAGTTACCCCGGAGTAAAGCCACATGCATGCGGGCAGGCATTTGAAGTAGCGAGGCGCCTAACCATGATTAGAATAAAAACAGGTTTTCTTGCCATTTCTTCCGGGTCCCAATAGTTAATCCTAAGACCTGTTACCTGTCAGTGAATTTTAGACACTACTTGAAAGCAACCTACAACTTCAGGAGTAGGCAAACTACGTTTTATGTCTTCTTTAGACGTCCCTGTTGAGTAATATTCTTTAGGAATTGTTATGGGCATCTAAGGATTTGGGCTATGTAGATTCTTCCTAGATAGTATTGGTCTCGCAGTCAGTGAGATGGTCAAGACTACTGCAAGCCTTGCCTAGTAGCACTCGGAAAGACAAACGTGCACAGCAAGGACAGGCGAAAGAACTCAGGGCAGTTGTTTAAAAATGTAGTAACCAGCCCAGGCAGCTTCCTGCGGACAAAAGTTCTCAAGACGCTAAAAAAGAAAAAATTCTTTTTTTCTTGAATCCAAGCAGTGATGTGGGGTGAGCCAAGGGAAATTTCTCCCTGAGTCTTAAATACGATAGCATGAGAGTCAAACTCCCTCACTTATTTCTTGCTATACCTTGGGCTCACTTCACCTGACTTTAGCCATCTAAATATTAGGGTAGTTTAAATGCGTTTAAATCTAGTTTAAACCTGTCCTCAGGGGAAAGAGAAAGACTTCTCTAGAATGCAATTTTCCTGTCCTATGGCAGCTGTCTCAGGTAACCAGGATAAATTGCCTCCTGGAATTATCTGCTTCTTTTCAGCCGAGATGACTGCCAGAGGCCAGGGCTGACCCACGCGAAATAAAGGGCTGGGCAACTACGGGGTGCGTGCGTGCGTGGGAGCGATACAGTTAGGTTTCCAGCAAGCACAGAAGGAACCTTACAGCTTACCCCAGGAAACGCGTGGTTACGAGGGTACTCTGCCTGGTTCCTGGCTCTATCACTAGGAGTACTTTCTGGGCAAGGAAGAAAGGCTGCCTCTGGCTTTTAAAGACCCACAGGTCTGACAGGTATCATCACCTGACGGACTGCAGGGGAATGGCAAAGCCGTTAATTCCTCTCTTCTGCAAACTGTAGCGGGGCAACAGAGGAAAGCAGAAATCAGAAAAGGTGGCAGTGTCAGGAACTCGTGCTGAATTATAGTATAGCATATCAGGACAGCAGCCAGGCATGCAGTGTGAGCTACAGAGGTGGTACCAATTCTGGTAGTAGGTCCTAATTTCTCATACTTACATTAGGTATTGTGTCCAGGTTGCACGGTGTTAGCAAGCCATCCTTTACCGGGTAAAGCTGCCCACTGCCGAGAGCCAGCTATCCTGAGGGAACCAGCTACTAGATGGTTCGATTAGTCTTTCGCCCCTACAGCCGGGTTGGGTACTCTCTGGTATTTGCCTCACACTTGTCTGTATCATCTGCAAAGTGGAATAGTAACAGTCCAGTGCTTTCATCCTGACCGTTGCTAAAAATACTAAGTGACACAAGTGATACCAAGTTGAAGGATACATGGAAATCTCACACCAGTATTATCAGCTTTACCAGCGCAACCTGGAATCGAATTTAAGTAGTCCATCCAACAGGTCTCATAAGGACCACGTGCTGCAAACTTACAGTGATAAGCATTACCTTCTTTTCACTTCTTCAGCATTATTACCTAAATCTTACATCAATTGCTCCGTTATTTTTTCATAAAAGTCAAACTTACAATTTTTAAATAGCAGCACAACATTAGATTTGCTCTAGTCTTCTGGAAATCACACAGCACTCCGAGTCTTATTAATAGTCAACGTTAATGGTAAACTCAAAAATCTCAAGAATGTAAGCTACATGTTAAACGTACTAATTAAAAACAACCAAAAAAATGGCTGGCTTATGCTTGAGTCCCAAATTATTTTGCAACATTTTAATTTCTTAACTTATAATTCCTGTTCAATCATTTTCATGCAGAAGTAGACTAATAACACTACCAGACTTTCTTTCTGTCCCTGTCCTTCCCACATCACATTTCTACAGGCCTTAGCTTCTGATTTACACCAAAGTATTGAGCACTGGGGACACTGTTTAAAGTTTCATGAAACTTTGAAAGAGGTGGTGATCCAAAATCCCCGATTATTTTGTCACAGGCCATCATTTTAATTTTAGAAAATAATTAAATATAAACCTTCCAAAATGTTAAAGCTACAAAGTTGCCATAAAAGCCTAGCTACACTTTGAATCACTCGGATATAAAGCTTAGGAGAGAGAGAGAACACGCGCAAGCAAGCAGAAGGGCAGATATATTTGTGGGAACCACATACATGTCTAGATTGAAAAATATATCTGTCTCCGTAGGTATTTATCTAACAAAAAGAAACAGATAAAATGTGCAAGGAGAAACAGTAACTGTAAATAACAGTCTCTGTTGCTCTCGTTTCTTTCTAAATTAGTCAATTTGATTTCTGAGGTCTTGATCTAAATTTTGTATTGCAGACTATTTATTCCAAACACAACAAGTCAAAGCGTCTACATAGCTTCAGTCTATCATTAACCTTGGGACTGGCAGATTATTAAAAGTCATAGGTTGAGTATTCCAATTATCAGCCAAGGAGATGGAAAGAAACAAATTAAACATTGTGGCAAACAACAAGGGTCTTGTGGCCCACCGCATGCAGTAAAATCTTGTTTTGTCTAGTGGCTATTGGTTTGGAATGGAATTCTCGGAGGGCTGGAGATTGGGGATATTGTGCTCTTATTCAGAGATTCTTGTATATTTGTCTCTGTTATGTAAATCCCTGCACTCATCAGGGATGAGAGCTATTAATAGAGATCACAAGGACTCAGAAAATTGCGTATTTCTCTTCCTGTACTACTTTAGACTTTGATCTTGTAAACACTCACGCACATTAAAAAGACCCACAACCTTGCAGTACTTAAAAGTGCAAGCGTCCATGCCAAAACGCATGCTGTGTTTCCTACCTTACTTCTCACCTGTTCACAAAGTTCCTTTTTCATTTCTAACATTAGATTTTCGTACTATAGCACGGGAATTCTTGCTCTTGAAACCTGCCAATTACACAGGCTGTGCCATTTACAAGCTTCATACCCATGTTTAAGATCGTACCCCCTTACAGTAGCCTGATAAATGGTAAATATTGGCTATCTAATGTCACACAGAGATGACAGTCGTTAGCTCATGTGACAAAGTCTCCAGGTTTGAGACAGATAATCTATGTGTTTGCATATGTAAGAGAGCACTTGCAGGAGCTCTGTGTTTTACAGCATCTTGACTGCCTTTTTATTACTTTCTATTTCTATCATCTACACAATTTTGTACCCGCAATCATGCATTTATGCATGATTTGCCCTGCTTGTATCCAAATAGCTTACTGGTGGGACGACAAATGAAGCTTTCTCTGCAGAAAAACTAAGTGGCATGAAGCAGCCGAAGCTACTGTTTCCACCCGTGCCAGTCTTTGCTCGATCACACGCATTGCAGCCTTTGACCCTTCATAGTGAATTTGTTAAGCTGATGCAATGCGCAGAGAGTTGCATTTTCCTTTCCAGGGAAGGAAATCGTGTCTAAGGCTAATTATTTTTCATTCACCAGGGCTACTAACAAACTTGCAGTGTGGTCTTGTTTTCTACCTAGCACTAAATAGCAAGTTTGTTGGAAATAGCACTGCTACAAATGTTGATATAGGCACCACAGAGAAAAATTTGAGGTATGTTTTTTCCCCTTAGGGACTGTTAAGTTAATCTAAATCAGTCACCTCCACAGATTATTACGTATTTTTTGTACTAACTTGCAGTACACTATAGCTCAGAAGTGTTTATCCAAATTTCTACTTGGGTATACAGTGGGTAATCACGGTATCAGGTTGAGAAGGGACAAATGAAGAAACGGAAAACGGAATTTTCCGCAGAAAAACTATCCGTACTAATTGGAAGCCACAATTACCATCATACAACTGTACAGAGGCAATTTTTGTGCCCCAGTTGGAATATAAGCCCAACAAAGAGATACCACTAAGGAAGAGAGAGTAAGAATTATTACACTGCATACAAATGAGCTGTTGAAAACATTCGTATTACTCCTGAAGCGTCACAATTAAAATGCAGAATGCTATAACAACGTATGAAGGGTGTTATAAATGCATAGCACATCAGCACTTTGAAGGAAAATATTTTTTTTCTTTGTATATCTCTTACTACTACTTTTGTACTTCAATTTCAGTATTAATTTCTTATATCTGATCACACTGTTTAGTGACACCGCCAGAAATAATTCATATTTTATAAAAACAGCCAAAAAATCCAAGAAAGCAGAAGTTTTATTCTCTTACCACACCCTAGAAGTATAAATAAATACTATAAAGGGATTGTTCTGCAAAGCAAATGGAGAAGCCCCCAATGCAGAACAGCTGCATACCACAACAGTAACAAAAAGAGTAAGAAGATTTGAATGTCATATCATAATATGATTCTCCACAGAAACAAAATACTTTATGAATAATAGAACACTCCCATTCAGAATTACAGACTCATTCTTTTGTATTTTTAACCTCTCTTCTTATGTGATAAGGAAGGTACCCTTGACTGCTTTGTACTTCTATCCTCTTGAAGCTGAAATGCACTGGCATATCATCTATGAAGCACAGCAGAGACTTCATTAGCAATTCCAGGTTCAGGATGCTATGAACTGACATCTCTAGTGTGCATCTCCTTGTCACTTTACCCTTCCTTAGGAAAAGAAAAAAAAAAAAATCTCCTGTCAAACACTCTTCCAGACACATGAGTCTCTAGCTGGAAAAGGGTATTTTAAAACCAAATCCTCTAACCAGAAAAGACAATGAGAAACCAGGTTAGTAATGCACGGTGATAATATTCCACATTGATTATGAATCTTCAAGCCCAGAGGTATTACTCTGAAGGCTTCTTTTCTTCCACACAAATACTAAAACTAGCTGCTTAAGTATAAAGTAATCTACCTACAGGGTAACTGGAGTATTTGTGAAAGTAGTCAAGAGTAGAATTAGATATTGGTGATGTCCATAACACCCAGGAAATACACAATGATAACCATGGAATAAGCTTCTAGTTTGCCAATTCTTAGTGTACAAAAATAAGCAGTTATTTCTTTATTGAATATCCTTCAACTCTGGTTCAAAGACGGCTTGTGCTACCCAAATGGTTCTTTTGCCTTTAAAATATCTTACAGCCAGGACATAAACAAGAACCCACTTCCAGCACCAGTTGGTTTGCTTCCAAACTAAGGAACGTTGAGAGCGGTCCACCTTGCCTCTTGGAAAACAATCTTTATTGACCTGCTCTAACTACACGTACAAGACACAACTATCAGTCACGGGGAGACAGGACAGTTCTGGCATCACAGTTATTTAAATGTTTTAAAGAATTGGAGAGGGTTGCAAAATGAAATTTTCCTTTTAGGGGAAATTCTAGAAGTTCACCACTTGTTTTCGCCTTGAATAGACAAAAATTTGAGCTTGAACAAAACAAAATGTCAAAATTTTGACATTGAGTAGATAGTTTTTACATTTAAAATAAAAATACGAACTTGATGGAAAGACCGAAAAACGTAATCAAACCAGATGTTACATTATTGGAACCCCCATTTTTAAACATAACAATTTGCAGCATGACATGGTAAAAAGATCTGTGCTTTTTAAATATTGTGGTCAGAAGACAAGTCTATATACAGTCAAGTTTACCTTTTTTGATTTAAAATGTTAAGACAAGGGCTAATACCTAATTTGTAACAGCATCCTTAGTCTTCGGGTTTACATATTGCTCCTAACATTTTCATCCGGAAGACAGATGGCACTTTGCATTCACAAAATACCACGAGAAAAGTTAATCGCATAGTCCTCACTGTCTACTCTGTAATATATATTAGTATACTCATTTCACAAAGAAACTGAGAGGCTAGACAGGCTGACCACAGGCAAAGCTGCCATTTATGTTGAAGCCTTTCTAATTCCACTCTCGACGCAGCTTTGAGCACACTCCTGCACTACCTGGACTCTGCAGAGCCTTCTCCAGTAATACATCTGCAACTTCTCAACACTTACAGGCTCCCTCATTTCCAGGTACTTTTGGTTATTCCAGAACAAGGAACCAAACCCTTGAGAACAGAAAGTCAGTGAATCGGAGATATTTTGACTAAGTGACAGAAAGGTGCTCTGCCCAGCACAGACGGAGCACAGGACACCCTCAGCCAGCCAGCTAACTACCACATATTTCTTTCAGCCAAAGATGTAACCCAGGGCCGGGTTTCAAATACCTGTGGCCCAAGGACTACCAACACCGCTGGGTAACCTTGGTCCAGTTTTACTGAGAAAATTTTTGCTGAGCTGGGATAGACACCGTGCGCTAAAGCCCTGCAACATAAGAAGAGTAAGAAGACCAAAACACAATTGTTGAGTTGATAATCATTAGCTTATCAAGTGAAAAATAATGACATTAAAATAAGCCAAATTATAGAGGGAAGGGGGAGAAGCAAAAAAGCAGAAGGTGGCAACTCAGCAAGACTGAGGGTCAGCCTTTTCCCAGGGACAACAGAGGACAACAGCTCCCCTCCCTCCTGCCTGGCCACCGGGAACTCTTTGGTGTCTCCTTGGGGGTGGTGAACATACTAAAGCCAAACACGTTATGTTGTGCTTAAACGTATGTACATATAAACACATATGTTGTACATAAACACAATGTGTTGCCATGAAGCACATTTGCCCTAGCTCTCGTATATGTGCATTTTGCACAAAATAGCTGATTTGTCCTCGGATTACGTGTACCCTGCCTACTGTTCCTCTGCGCAGGGTCAAAGATACCTAGACAAAAGGGGCCCCCAAGAGGGGGGGGGGGTCACACACATAAATTGGGACTTCAGAAGTAAGTCCTACCTTGGGATTCAAGGAGCTAAGTCACACCGAATGGCAAGCTGGAGACGGATGGAATAACAACATGGCTACTGATACTGGTCAGCAAATTGACTAAGAAAGTCAAAGACAGCTTCAGGCATGGGATGTGCGTGCCACATGTAAGCCTGGCGGATTTGTAGAATCGCCTGCTTGGTCTTCTGCCTAATGTTTTTAAGCTCCTGCACTACGCAGAAAGGAAAACTGAAGAGCTATACCCAAATGCAGCACGTGCCCAGCCCAGTTAATGAAGCTCTTTCCACTAACTGCCTCAAGCAGCAGCTGCATTTCAGACACCAGAATGCAGTGAGAGTCTTAGTGACCCTTCACTGCTATGGAGAACGCTGAGCAGCCTAAATACCTTCCTTTGCAGCAGAAAGAAGAGTGGAGCCCACTAAATAATGTGCTGCTGCCCCAGTGAAGCAACAACAGTCAGTGACCCATTAAGAAATACTCAACACAGGGCACTTGCGCAGGTGCAGAGGAGAACCGGGTGGATGCCAGCATCAGCAGTCAGCAGCCTTGCCTTCTGCCCACCCTGCGAAGGTCAGGGATCAGACCGTAAGTTCCTCATTGCTTCACCCCCTGCAAATCCAACCTCTGAGTGGGAACAGCATTCCTCCTTCCTCGGACAGGGGTTCAGAGCTGCCACATCTCACCTCGCCACCCTGCACCATTGCTTGTAAGCTAGAAGTGAGGTAGAATCTCTAAAATCCAACTTCAAGTCCACGAGCAAAAGTTGAAACTATTTCATGGTCTAGGATTTTACACAGCAAAAGAATTAGCGGGATTAAAAAACCCAGAACAGCGCAACATTAGCACCTGCCAGGAACATTTGGGACTCAAACATTTTTAGAGTCTGCAATGAGTAGAGCAGAACAGACAGATATCCTCCCATAACACACACGCTGACAGGCAGGTGTCCCTGAACACGCTTTGTCCCCCATTCCTCTTCAAGCCAGCACAAAATTGCCTCCGGTGACTGAGAAAATACACTCTAGGCTCAATCATCCGTAACTTCCTGTAGTGTTGAAGGATGTTTGGCTTCAGGTGTGAAAGCAAAGTGAGATATTTTAGTAATGAATTTGAGTAGGTTCAAAGAATTTACAAAAAATTCTACTTGCTGAGATGGTTAGGCTGCCAGAGTATTAGAGGTCTGCACATCTAAAAACAGAGTGTGATCTCCATCTCTTCCAATCCAGACATGATTTGAAAGGCAATTCATTTCATTACTGTTCTCCTTGGCATGATAGTGATTACTTTTTATGCCAAGACATCAGATCCAGAACTAAAGTAAACAGGATGCTCTTCCAGTCAAGAACACGCGACATCACATTTTCTCTCACAGACTCAGACGTAGGTTTCTCAAGATAAGACACCAATTATCTAAACATTTTTCTTTATTCCTTTTTCAAAAACCAGTTTGGTGAAACCTCAACTGAACCAACAGAATGCGAACTTATAACGCGTGCCACAAATTTGAACTTATAGCCTAAGACACTGAATTTCTAGAACCAATCTCAATGAAATTTAATTTCACTTCACTTTTTGTGGCTCTCTTTCAGCGATAATAATCTATAGCTTACTATACTTCCCTAGTAGGAGTATTGGGTCTCAATGCTGACTTCAAAGAGCCAGGGAATGGCTGCACAAAAATGGGAAGTGAGCCAAAAACCAATTAATTTTTCTTCCACCATTGCATTATATTTACACAGATATGGAAATACATAGCCAAATATCATTCCAAGGTTTTCTTTAATCAGGCTAAACAAGCACCGCTGAGCAGATGTCTAGTGGGCAACGGTCAATGAAAAGTTATGTCTTGGACTGCTGTGGCTTTCCTGACTGCCCCAGAGCATTCGATGTCTCTTACCGCACTTTCATTCCCAACAGCGGAATCCCTGCACACATATGCAAGTACAGGTCTTAACTACTGCTGGGTTCTGACACCCTTAGTGCTTGACTATGGGCTTGGTTTTCGGTTGTGGTTTTGGTTATTTTTTGCCAATTTGGGTATTTTCTTATATGCTTTGTATTTTCTCAGAGTTCTCCAAAGTCACTGCAAAGGCTTTAAATGAATTGCCCGAGTTTCAGGTCAGGTCCTATGGAGCTTTGTCAACTAAAGCATAGCACAGGTCCAGGGTCCAAGCAGCACATAAACAACAGAGACTGACAGATTCACTCTAGGCGATCGTATCTACTGATTTTAGGGGCAGAATATCTTAAACAGTTCTTGAAATCTTACGACTTTACATGATCAAGCAGATAACCTGACACAAGATGGGAGCATAAATAATATGCGTATAACAAACAACAGCTCAGCTGCTCATAATATCTCCCTGAAGCAAGACAGTCCAATCTGAATAACAAAATTGTGGACATCGTGTAAAATATAAATGAGACAAACTATTTTTAAATACTACATTTCACATTTCAAAGGTATATCTACGTAAGCTATTTCCTCATATGTACCTAACACTTAACTAACTGTAACAGCAGCAACATAAACTGGACCGATAAATTCTGTAAATGCAATGTTTCCAAGCAAAAATCCCAGCATTTTGGGTGCAAGTGGCTGCGCATTTCAACTGATTAAATAAGCAAACTAAAATTTTTGTCTGTACACTACAGAGGCCAAATTTCAAATAGCTTCAAATCGGTAAGCTTCTGGAAGTAGGAGCTTCGTATCCCTTTACCAGTGAATTAGTCTTGAGGCGCTGCTCAAAATCCCCAGCACAGACACTGCTCATGAAGAAAAGTCTGATGATTTTAGACATGCATGGGCAAGAATTCCTATGTGCTTTTCTTAAAATCCACTCAAATGGTGAGATAAACCATATCCACCTAATGCCAGTGCTGGATCAGGACCAGCCTGCGTACATATTACGGCTGCAACTGTCACCTCCGGCCTTACTATTACACCCATAACTATGTTTGCTGCCATTCTTGTTCCAACGTTGTAATTGAGATGTAGACTCACTATGGATAAAAAGGATGAAGAAGTGCGTCTTCTTATCTGCTCTGTAAGGTACCTACTATGCCTCAGGGCATTACAAACTAATGAAATCCAATTATATAATATCTTAAAGACATGTAAAGCAAAATCTTTTTTTTTTTTTTATTGCCTCTTGTAACGACCTAGAGAAAGCAGGTAATTCATTCAACTGTGCTCACTGCTAACTTACAGTAGTAACTGGTAGCTCACTGTTATCAATTAAAGCAATTGGCTTGAGCGTACGTGACCAGAGCAGCATTGTGAGCCAAAGCTATGACAATGAAAGCTACTCTGAGGAGCGCTTGTAAAACTTAAAGGGCTCATTTCAAGACATGTTAGAGACCTACGTTTTGTAAAGCGCGGTGCACAAGTTTTCTGGAAGTCGGTGTCCAATCTTTCTTCCTCCAGGTCCCCCAAAACTTACTCAGTTTTGGTTTTAATCTGAGCCAGTATTTTTCCCATTATAAAAACCAGTTCGATTATTCCACATTTTTCGATCCTATACTTCATTTTTTAAACTGTTTCATTCTTTCTTAATTGCTTTCAGACAGACTTTAGAAGGAATTCGGGATCTAACAAGCTCTCACCTATGGAAAACCTCCGCTCTGGTAAAAGGCCACAAAGAAATGCAACCTTTTCATTTTGTACCCAACTGATCGATACACAGAAACTGTATTTACGAAATTCACATTCTTATGAACATCCTTTTTGAACTTAGCTTCCCACTGGCATCTCCTGAGTGATAATTCATAGCTCAAGACATACTTCACAATACTGTCCTAAATAGTGTTAAATTGGTATTCTCTGCTCCACTGGGCAACCTATCTAGATGTGTAAAGAAAAATCAAGACAGTCACAATTATTTATGGTTGACAGACACTGGCAACAAGAAATTGCAACATAACTCTTAGAAGCTCTATACCTTGTTTGAGCCATAAAAAGATGAAGCTTCAAAGCAATTTCATTATTATGATTAGAAGGAAATAATAACCACCCCAAGCCAAACAACTACCTCAGCAATCAAATGTCACTTAAATTGCTTGATTCATTTGACATAGCTTTAATGCAGACTACATATTAATATAACAAATGAGGAGTACAACCGAGATTTCAGAGGACAGCATTCCAGTACAGCCTGAGAAAAATCAACTTAAAATGAATTTAGATCACAGAATCAATATCTAGGGATTTGCTAAGGATCACTGAATCCTTCATTATTGATCCACCAGAACACCGTCCTTTTACTATGCAGCACACACAATTACTTGTTATTTTTACGAATTCACACAATAACAATCAACAAACTGTGTACTGATTAAAATTCAGTGCTGAATAAGTCACATGAGGAATTAAAGTCGTCTCGAAAATGAGAGCATGTTGTTACAAAATTCATCGGCTTCATGCTCTTAACGGGAGATATGAAATGCATGCTTGCTTCCTTGTCATCTCATTTCACTCTTTCTGGGGTTTTGATGCTAACTGGTCCTCTACACCTTCTCCTACCACAGAAGTATATTTTAAAATGAAAATTAGTCAAAGAAACTCCATGAAAAGTTTTCACTATATATTTCTACTTTATAAAGACAACTGGCTTGACTGTTTTCTGCTAAAAACCCCGTAAGCAGATCACATTGTATTTGTGCATTCCAATCTCTTATTTTACCAGCGACTAACTGCATTACATTAAAGAACACTGCTACTCAATTCATATCGCTAATAAATTGTATCATGCTAGAATATTTTTTTCTCTCAGTTTCGCACCTTCCTCTCAGAAATATTGAATGGGGTAAGACTGGTAAACAAGAAGAGGCTTTTCTGACGACAACATTAAACTTAAACAAACCCTGTTCTCCACAAACAAGTTGCATCTCCACAGAGCGCGCAGCTTTTCATTGCCAAAGAAACTTCTAGTCTTACATTCGGGTCTGAAAGGCCCTGGCTGAGAAACCCAGGGCACAGGTGAGTTAAATCCACCTAAGAGCTTTCAAATAACGGAGGCTTCACTAATAGCTAATTAGAGAAAAAGATGATAAAAGCTATTCATCTAAAAATCTACCTCGCTTACAGGAATAACAAGCGCCTTATGACGATATATCCAACCGGTTTTGAACAGGAACACCTCAAAATGCTTAAACCGTTTGTTATCTACGTTAATTTCCCTGAAACAACAACTATTGTTTTTTTATTCTGTATCAGAATCCCATGTGGAAATTGTCAATGAGTGAGGACGTTTTAATCTTTCGTTTGGCATCAGTCAGAACAGTGGAAGTCAAGACCATGCCACAGTTATGATTATTACAATAGCCTCAACCAGAAATAGAGAAGACATTTTATGTCTATTTTATATTTGTCTGGTTTTGTATACACAAACAGAAATCCATCGATATATAACAAATTTCAGACAAAATTACATTGAGACCCATTAGCTATGAAGTTTGTACAAACGAAAACATTTTACATTAAGTTTTTCTGGTGCAAAACAAAATAAAACAACAAATGAATGTGTAGCTTATGAATATTCCTAGCACAGTCAGACATGGGTTTCAGGTTTCTAAGTAGATGCAGTCCCAGAGCATGCAGTCACACAATAGAATGTGCACCAAAAAAAAAAAAAAAAAAAGAAAAAACATAGAGTCCAAGAAGTCAGAAAAATTTTTGCATAGTGGAATTCTGTAACATGTTATTTGTTAGAATAGAAAGAATTAGGAAGGTTCCAAGCGTGCAAAATAATGACATCCTACAACACAGAAATCATAAAACACCATAAAATGGAAATGCTCTACAGCTAACTTTAGAAAATGGTAAATTAAATTAGGCAGTTAAGAGAGGCAAATACTCCCACTATCCTGCTAAATTATCCTGCCTTATATCCAGAAATCAGCCTCCAAAGCTTCTCAAATCTCACCTTGTGAGGCACAGTTCCCAAAGGATGTCTATAAATACAGCCCTGCTTGACAAGCTTTCCACTCACATAAAAAAAGCTGTTGAATTGCAAGTAAATATAATTTCTAAAATTTCATTCCCCAGCACAATCCCTCTATCTTTTCAGCTTCGAAAGTAAGACAAAGAAAAAATAAATCATTACGTGGAGGCAGTAAAACAATATGGTTTATAATTTTCCTTTTTCTGACCTTTGAATGTGTGCAGTTCTCTCTGAACTTACTTCAGTGAGCTGTGCCGTGGTTGGCATTTTTCAGTTTGAAGCAGTAACGAGGGAGTGTAACTATGACTAATGTGCCGTGGTTGCATTGCTCTGTTCTATCATTTCCTTCCATCCTAAACGGTAATATCTACCATGCATTTTAAAAGTACACAGCGAAGCTTTTCGGCACGCTCTCTGTACCATCGTGCCACCGATTCCAACCCTGCTGTAAACAAGCTGCAATGATATTCACCAAGGAACACAGGTTGCACTGCAGTCTAAAGAAAGAACTGCCGCTGATGGAGGAGCAAACGCAGACACATCTAAGGGACGGACAACAAAAGCTGTTAACTTTACCTGGTTTTGTTATTACTTTTCCATTTTTTCCATAATGCACCTTTAAAGTATCATAAAAGGTGTAACATTTTCCAAGACAATTTTTGGGGAGGTGAAGGGCTGGATCCTTAGCAAAGAGAAACTGCAGAAACTGGGAAACCCGCACCAGTGTATTCTAATAGAAGGTTCACTTCAATATCTGAATTATCACTGTAATCTATGTTTCTTTACTACAGAAGGTGAATTTAGCAAATCACAGTGCATAAGCTATTTCTGCTGGGTTCCTTCTGGAGGTTTCTCCATACTGGTGCCAGCAGGGTATACAGGAAAAAAGTTATAAATTCACCCATACCTTATCTTGCGAAATGGGCTCTCCTCATAAAGGGTGGGCTAAAGGACGTGAAAATACAGTAATATTGGGGGCTCTCTTAGAAAGAATAGCTCCTTAAGTAACAACATGTTTTCCACACAGTCGGAAAGCAATCCCTAATTCAGGACTACTTTGTTTATTAGCTCCATATTTTCACTGAAATCAATTGAAAGTGTGTCTTACTAAATAAGGATTTCTTAGATTCAAGAGAGTATTAAATACACTGCATTTCAAGGCAGACCAAAAGCATTTTTATAATGATCTGGCCATTGAAATGTTTACTTTCCAACCACTGACCTTAAATACTGTTAAACTGCAGAACACCAGAATCCAAGATTCTTTTCTGTATAATTACAAAGCTGAATTCCCTTTAAATTATTCACAACACGAAGAAATATGATTATATCGTTAATGCTGTTATCATACAACAAATACGTTTTAAGGAAGAATTGACTTCCAAAGGAAAAATCCTCACCCTCTCCTCCACCTTGGGCAGTGTGACATTTACCCCTTTCAACAAACTAAACTGGGAAAAATTTAACAGATTTCTAGAAATTATGCACTGCTTACTAATAACTGAAGCTTTTTTCCTGAAGAAGTTCTGTGGAAGATTTGAACACTGCCTATTAGTATTACACGCCTCACAAGAGAAACATGAATAAAAGCTTGCATGTCATTAGAATTGCATCCTTTTCCCAAAGTATTGGGTCCATTTCTTTTGCCCAATAGCCCAATAGAAAAGAAAAAGAATAAGGTCTTTCCCTTAGACTGTAAGTCTTACCTGATTTTTTTTTTGCGATCTAACTGCTAAGTGCATGCTCCAGAGCAGCAGTAGTCTCCTGATCTCCTAGGAGGGGGAAGGCCAGGCAATAAGCTTGCTCTCTGTCCCTTGCTCTGGGCCTCTCTTCCCTGCCTTTCCCATCCCCAAATGTTTTGACCTTGAGCAACGGGGTCTGATAAAGCTTAGCTGGGAATAGTCTCAACATAAAAATTCATAGATATTTCAAGGAAATCGGCAGGTAGGAGAGGAGAAAGTTGAAGGTAACACCACACAGAGCAGGGCTAGGGACATTCGGCAGCTGCAGCCTCCGAGAGCTGTTGGGGCCACTTGGCTGCACGACTCGCGGGCGCTTCAGGGATGTCAGAAGACCCATGGCGGGATGTGTGCACCATATATTATTCTGGAGAGCTGCTCTGAGAAGCATGCAATTTAGGGTTCAGACTGCAAATGGAGGTTGGGGGAGATACAAACGTGGATCAGAGGAGGACCTCAAACTGCCCCCTCGCACAAGTTCTGGCTATGGGAGAAGCCAACACAAGTGCCTAGAGGGCTGCGACTAACCTGCAGTGTCTGAATATCTACAGAGAAATGCCCAACAGCACTGGAGAATGGGAACACCCAGACGTTCTGAGCAAACAGAAGGTGTGTGAGTACACAAAACATTGCAATACTCTGCTTCTGAAAAAGGGATAAATCTTCCCCCAAGCACTAGAACCTACAGTTATTCTCTAATTAGCAGTGCTAGAAAAGGAAAGGACAACTTTCGTTCCCTCTATGGTTTCCCTTGAAATGACACAGAGCTGAAAGAAATTTCTAAAACTAAAACCATTAATCATATTTGCCAGGGAGCCTGCAGTGTGCAGTAAACATCTGGCTGTTTGTTCACTGATACGTGCTTGCTTGGCTTGAAGGCTGCTTTACGAAGTTGGCAATATTTGCATGGCTCTTGAAACCTTATTTTACCACTACTGGGTTTCACACAGTACTGTATCCCCTAGCTCCCTTAAAAAAGAGCACCCTACATTTTCCAGAAGTCTTGAACAAATACCTCTGTGCAGACCAGACACACTCTGGCCCACAAACTGGTGCTGTCAGAGGAGCTCTCACAGCTACATCAGCCGTTTTCAAGTGATGTGGCTTGAACGGGAAAACTGTTTTATTTC
Organism: Vanellus vanellus; assembly: GCF_965231255.1. Classification (NCBI taxonomy): domain Eukaryota; kingdom Metazoa; phylum Chordata; class Aves; order Charadriiformes; family Charadriidae; genus Vanellus; species Vanellus vanellus. Next base: position 851,311 of record NC_138914.1, read on the forward strand.
AGAAAGGAGGATATTACAGTCTCTAATACTATTACCCAAAAGAGGTTTACTAGTGGGAATCAACATCTTGTGTTTGCAGAGGCTTTTCTCATCCCCTATCTCATTTCCCTCTGGGCTCCCATAAAATTAGTATATTCACCCAGCACCGTGTCAGTAGTACTGAAAATAACCCAGGAGCACAACCTATTAATGTTGGGGCACATTGTGGGGACCTTTGCTGAGACTGATGACCATAATAGCTGCCCTTCATTTGGGACAGTTAGGGGGGATCACTGAGCTCACTTACAAACTTGGGAGGCAAAAAAAATTAAATGTAGCAGGTTCCAGCCCACGAACACAGCTATGCCTCCACCCGAATAAAAACTAGTTTTCTGAATATCATTTGAATTAAGTTTGTGGCCACATGTCTGAGAGAGAGAGAGAAAGGTCAGAAAGAGATTAAAAGAAAAGCACAACCCAACCCAACCCAGATTCAGCGATCCTGAAACAAAAGGAAAAAATTAGGGTCATGGTGGCATAAGCAGCAAAATTATTTCTGGCTGATTTCTTCTGTGCAGGGTTGGCAATTTTTGGTGGTTTTTTTTTTGTTTGTTTTTTTTTTTTTTTTTTTTTTTTCTCCAGTTAATCTGCAGTGGATCAAAGGATCCACTGGATCAAGCATCAATCTTACCTTCTAACCAAAATACCTCCCGGAGATTCTAAATTTTGACAATTTTTTTGGCTCAAGAGACCACAAAATTGCTTTACTTACACACTCCATTTATATTGCAACTCTGGAGCACTGCATTTACTGTCAGAATTGTCATATCGGCATCTAGAGAAGTAACTGGCAATAAAAGCTTTAGATTTTGCTTCAGGTGTTCCAGATTCTGTATTTGGGAGTTCTAGAGTCTCCAAGAATATTTTTAATTGCTTGTTCCCTATAGAAACTCCAGGTGCTTCCTGGATTGGTTATTATCTTCTTAATATAAAAGAAAGAATGTCTTGTTGACAAGTAATAATCCAATCTTAGTAATAGAGTAGCATGGTAATGGCAGAGGGAAAAGAAAAACCTCTCTTGGTTGAAGCGTTAAGCGCAGACTCTGGAGATGAGCACTAAATACAATATCACACTATCTACTTGTCCGACACACAGTCTCCCTTTGGCTCTATGGGTAGTTTCTGACTCCCTGGAGATGGTGCGATGAGACCTTCAGTAATAACTAGGGAGTGTAAAGACAGTACACTAGTTTAGACAACTGTTTTGCCAGTCATTTCAGCCAGGACTGTTGGTCATCCCTTAGGGTGCACACATCACCTTCCTTATCCATAATTTTATGATACATCCCCTTTGTGTTTCTGCCTAACAGGCAGAAGAATATAGTTCACCACTCTCTTTGAGTAGTGAAGTATTCTGTCTGTGCTCAGACTGAAATCCTTTATTATAATTTTTCCAGCATTCTGAGCAGCCTGCCAGGAGATATTTAAAAGAATAATAAATCTTATTGGTGCCAGGGATGTGGGAGAGGGCTCAGGACTAATGCAGAGATCAGTTTTATGAGTGTCATCTGTTCCTGTTCTGCCAAAGGAAGAATGGCATATTGAAATTACTCTGCTGTAGGCAAGAACAGCAAGGACAGCACATTATCCTCGGTTGGCACCCAGGGGGAAAAAAAAAAAAAAAACAACCAGAAACAACCCCCCAAAAAACATATTGATGCTAGTACTAGGAAATACAGCAGATGATGTGGTGTAAGTTAAAATAATAAGTTACTGAAGCAGCAAAAATTCCAAGGATTTGCGTACAGTAGGCAAAGGATCCTTTTCAGTGGCATTACAGCAAATAAGCATATCCTGCGAGCAGGAGTGGGAAGACACACACTAGTGAAAGTGAAATGGCTCTCTTAATTCACATATCTGCTAATGGAGGCGAAGGAGCCTGGCACAGCTGAAACAACCAACACATCAACTGTCCACAAAAGCACGTAATGAGCTTGGAAAAATTTTATTGCAAAATTAAAGAGATCTTGCACATCTTTAATCTCACTTGGCAAAGAAGCTGCAATGAGGGCAGCTACTTCTTTCACGCTATATGAAAGAAGGTCTAGAAGATGTGAGCATTTAAATCTTTAATGGGGAGGATATAATAAATAAAGTTGAGAATAAAAGGATTTTTCTTCTTTTTATCAGGTTTTGGTCAGTATGTACAACGTCTATATTGATGACGTTCATTTATGATGAGCAGTCACACATCAGGGACCTATGAGCTCTTTAAAATGTCTTCTGCCTAAGGAGGGTGCTAGAGGCTTTAGATAAAAATCTGAAATGACATCACTGGGAATGGGCTACAGGAACTTAAAAAAGAAAATATGGGAACATAACAATCTTGAGATATCTTTGTATCTGTTGCAAAAGCAAGACACTGTTCTCCCTGTGTCTGCTGGCCAGAAAACATAATGAGCTTAAACTGTAGCATGAAGGGGCCACCTAAGAAAGGAAAATCTTTCTTTTGGGGATGCCCAGTAGGGCTCTGGGATAGATGTGTCCGAAGAGTCTGTGGGACCTTGCACTGGTGACAAAGGCATTCTGCCTCTGTGATTGTGCCCTGGGGGAGGGAACAGATTAGACAACCTCTGAAAGTCTCTTTCAGATGTTTTTATGTAATTCTGACACAAGAACATGTTGCAGTCATCATGCTGGGGAAGCTGTAATATTTGATAAAGCCATAGTGAATGGGTGCTATACCAAGTTGGGGACTGGATGAGTTTAGATAACAGCAGATGCCAAGGAGAAGGAGAATTCAAAGGGAAGATATTCCATTTTCCGTTGAACAATGATTATAATTTGGAGTAACTGCCTATAAAACAGACATCTGTGGCAACGAAGGCCCAGTTGGGGTCTCATCATTGGGCACACTGAGCACACAGAGCTGCCAAGACAGCCAACACTGTTTTGCCAAGTGCAGAGGATAAACTGAAGACTGGCACTCCTGAGACTTACCCCTGATTTTATGTAAGATTTTGGTCGTCTCCCCCCCCCCCCCCGGAGACCCAGAAAGGCTTAAAGCAGCAGGCTGTTTTCTTCCAACCACAACATTTAGTACACACATTGACATATTTTTCAAACTTCAAAAAGGTATAATTTCAGTCTGTAGAACAGGTTTGACTGGTTCTTAGGGTAACCACATCAAGTGACCCATCAACAGCAGAAACTCATTTTCAAAGACATAGCTTTCAAGCATGGCTTTCATCTCCCAAGGAGAAGAAAGAGTTGCCTTTATTTAAAGCTCCTGAACCCAGTGCTTGTCACTTATAAGAATCAGCCAGAAAGAATCTCTTCAAACAGAAGCATGGACACAAAACAAGCGGCATTTCAAGTGAACAAGCCCCTGTTTTTCTCAAGAAACCCTGGAAACTGAAGAGGGGAGCTCCGTATGTTAATATATTCCAGGCAGTGAACCCCCCCCGGATTCACAGCCCTCTTCCCTACTACCAACACTCCACACAGCACCATCCTGCTGCTTTTTTGTGCACCACAGAACCAGTGGCACAAGTGCTCCCCATGCAAGCTCCCAGTCATGGAGCACTGTATTCAGAAAAAAAACACAAAATATCAAGGCTTACATGTAACAAAGTAAGAAAAGAAAACAGCAAGGCATAGACAGGTGTCACAAAGTCGCACTCTTTTAAAACAAAAAAAAAGTCTATTTTTTAGCATGTCAAGTAAGTGATGTTTTCACAGGCTGAAATGGGATCAAATCCTCAGACAATATACTGTAGAAAAGCAGACATGCTCACCGAACTGTTCTCATTAAAATACTCTCCCTCTGTCAATGCTAACATTACTTTTTTAAAAAGGAAAAAAACAAATAATTTTTCATTTTCAAGTGACCTTTTAAAAAAGTCCTTCCTATAAAATATTAAAAGCATTGCTGAAAAAACCACTCTGATTTCTGTGCTGATAAAACCACAGGTTGATTATAAACCTTTGGGGTTTCTCATGTATTAAGGTAGCATTGTGCAACGGTTGCTGACCTGGGATGAAAAGAAACAAAACAAAACCAAACAAGCATAAACCCAGAACTATCATTACCCATGTAGGCTCCCCACACAGACGCCGCGATATTAGCTTGAATTGTGCAAGTATGAGAGAGGAAGAGACTGTAATAGATGAGGAGATAATATCGCACAATGTCACCTAGCAAATGGTGATCACCGAGCTCACAGGCAGCCAAACAGCCACGCTGATTTCCAGCAGCAACATAATTATATTTCAAATTAGTTTTCTGCAATGCAAAAGGGAAAATGAGAAAGATCATCTGATGTGATCAAGCTACAGAAAGGGACTTGAGTAATATATTTGGGTTTCTGGTCCGTTATTATACACAGAAAATGAGGCTGTACAATTCCAGCTCAATTCTGAGGGTTCAGGGTCATCTTATTAGGAACAACATATTTACTGTGAACCTGAAGAGCCAGTATTGATTTGGATGTAAGTGTTTATGCTTGGGTTTAGGATTCCTTTTTTCCTGTGCTGTCCTAATGAGCCATGAAAATAACCTCAGCTAAATCAGCAATGCCCAACCATGGCTGAAATAGGCCTTGTAATCGTGCTACCGTTTTGACACTAGTAACGTAGAAGGAACAAATTTCCAGCTCAATGGATTTTAGGAGATACAGGAAAACAGCAAAAGGATACGGGAACCCCAGGATTGATTTGCTGTAGCAAAATGCTTAACAACAGAGGCGCAGTCCAGGCCTGCCGCATACACGTAAATACAGGACCAGACAGTTTTTGTGCTTTGTCTCATCTCTTTCTACATAGTCTGAAAACATATAAAAGGTGGCAGCATAGGTGTTGCCACCGGTTCACGTGTGCATCAAGGAAAAGCAGACTACAGTTGAGCGATATCTGAACCAATACAAGCTTGAATCCTAAACTTCATGCTAAGAGAACAAAGGGAGGCTCCTCAATGACAGAAATAACGTCCAACTAACCAGCGTATCATCCTGGTGGGGTTTTTTTTACTGGATTTCTTAAAAAATCAGAGCCATTTGAAGGATTCTTTTTAGATAATACACTTTGGCATTAGCATTTTTATATTTCTTTTTACTTTAATGGATTTCCTACTTCTTATTTGATATTTCGCTAGAAAGAAAATGCCTGCCTTTACACAGCAAACCCAGGAACTGAGTCAACAAGGTACTATTAAGAGTGAAATCTGTTTGAAGCAGAGGCCTTTGGCAGCTCCATTTCATTTGGACTACATGTAGGAAGCAGTTGGAAAGCCGTGTAATCGAAACAATACCAATTTCATCCACTCAAACAAACCTCAGGAAAGGTTATTTAGGAATCAGCCTTTGCTAGATATTACATTTTGCTAGATATTACCATCATGAGGGGTCTATGTATGTAGAAAGCAGAAAGAGAACAGAAACACTTTAAACCATTTAAGTGTTAGACAGAGAGAAACATCCCAAAAGTTACACAATAAAAACAGAACTGGAAAAGTTGCCCTGCAAGACCAGAAATGGAGCAAAGCACTAACCAGAAAAGAGGCTCGGCCTCATAGACAAAGAAAAGTAGCCTTGTTACCTGCTGCCTAATGTGTCTGCGGAAACAGGTCACAGGGTGCTTGCTTTGTGAATAAACTTGACGGCAGCAAAGAAATACCAGACTGCATCATCAGCTACTCCTCCCGGAGGAAACAGCCCGCTAGACTCCAAACGCTGGCTACCTCCTCGGTAGTACCTTCTCAGCAATGGTACTGATTTATACCCGTAGCTAATTCTAAGCCTAGGCATTGTGCTTAAGTACCTCACTGCTTAATGACAACTGCACGAGATAAAGGGAAAAAAAAACACTGTATTTTTGCAAGTAATTTCCTTTTGGTTTGGTAGCAAGTTGTTATTGATACTAGGAGTGCAAAATGTCACCTTTGTTCATAAATGCAAGCTGCAAGATGACGGTGTCTCTTAAAATCTGGCTTCTTTATTTCCCAGGACCAGGCAAGCACTGGTCCTACTGAGCTCATTGGCAAATCCGCTGCTTCCTGTAGGACGGGGGTCAGACCCGCACTTGTGAATCCTGCCACACAAATAAGCTCTGTAAAATAACAACACAAGGCTGGCAGCGCAGGGGCACCATGAGGCTGATGGGGGCAGAAGGCCTTATTTCATTTCATTTTTGAGGACATCATCCTGTCTCCTTCTTTCTTCTTCCATTCCTTTTCTTTCTTCCATTCCTGTCTGTCCATTGAGTTTCCTTTACTCCATCCTTCATTTATTTCTCGGCTGTCATCTGTCAATTTTGCCTTGTCCCAGACCCCCACCTTCTCACTTTGCTATTGCTTCTTTTAAATAAGGACTAATTCACTCGTGAAAAAAACAAGAAAGAAAAAAGGGAAAGACGTGGAAAAAAGCTGAATATTGCTGCTACTGCAGTTTGTAACTCATTTCTGTGGCTCCCCCCAAATCCTGCAACATTTTCTAGCCATCAAGGAGTCACAGTAAAATATAACCCCTGATTATGAGGGTGGAAAAAGCAACTGGCACAGAAAAACTTGGTAATTTTCATCTAAGGGCTGCAGCTGTCTACCGGCAGCAAGACTACAGTGACAGAGTCTGTGATTTAGTGTCCTTACCAGAACGTACGCTGGTGTTATACCGACTAATAAAGAGTTGCAGCAGAGATGTGCTAATTATATTTTTCTGCTTCAGTATGTACTGAACATTGTAAACTATCATTTAGTGTCATTATTTTAATGATATATTATGTTGATAATACAATCTGGGTTAATTCCCAAAAGCAAAATTTAGGGAGAAAAAGCTACTCCAATATTTTTTAAATGTGATTTCTCATTAACCCTAAACCGGAAACTACTATAGTCACAGCTCCAGAGAAAGCATTCATTTACCAGCAAAGGTAGCGACTATCATGATTCTGGAAACAGCTGTCGCAAACCAATTGTAATCTCTGTTATTGGGGGAGGGGGGGGGATAAAGAAGAAATAAAACCAGTATTTTGTATAGTAAGGCCTGTGATTAAGTGCTTTCTTTTAAGGCAACTCTCATCTTTTGCTAAGAGAGGGCAAACAGTCAGCAGTGTATTCAGCACTGGCACAGAAGGAGGAAATAGATATAAGGACATCAAAGTGTAACAAAGTGAAAGCAAAATACATAATTCTAATTACCCATGTTCCCCATCATTTTAAGCAGTGTTAGGCACTTGATACTTTACATGGCATTTTTTTTCCCGGGTCTATTAGCCTCCAATCAACAAGTAATTGTTATCTCTGAAATTCCACCTGAATCAAGAGACGGGTATGTTCTTATCTATTTAGGCAATGACTCCAAGACAACCCAGGATGCCAGGACAGCTCACACAGGTGTTTGCTTACTCCTTTATACTCTGTCATCGGGTATCTCTGGACTGCTGCAGAAGCAAGGACCCCTCTGTGGGCTCACTGCCCACAAAGTGTTTAACTAATTGCTCAAGGGCAAGATGGAAGCGTTTATTATACTGACTATCAGAACTCCATTTGCTCAGGTACATAGTTTTACCTATTTTGGTGTTATATATTCATGGTTAATATGCATATATCTCTCTAAAAGAAATGTAGAGTTTGCATGTAAGATTTAAGCTTTAAAGACCCTTGAAAGTCACTACCAAAAAATTCCTAAACATCTAGGTGTTTGAATGGTCCTCTAGATGTACGCATCCTGCCAAGAGTCTGATGACTTCTTCCCTGACACTCATGAAACCAGGAGTGACCACCTTGAGTAACAAAGGGGTCTGCAAATACGGTATATGCCAATAGGACAAAGGAATCGAGTCCAGGATCTTCAACATCTTCCTCTGCTTCCTGCAGAGGCAGCTGAGGGAGCACTGAGCTACTGCAGGCTGGCAGAATAGGCTCTCTGCTAAACCCCCCACACCTTCAATGCCAACTCCTTTTTAACAGACCCCCAACAGATTCAGTCAGTGTTTATCAAACCATGGAAAAATGATGGTTTCCCCAGACAGAGAAAGGCAGAAGAATTCAAAAGGACTCACAAAGCACGTACGTTAGCCGCTGCAGCTCACAGGGACCGAGAAGGAGCCTTTGCTGCTGCAGCCACTAATTACTGGGTGCAGGTTCTTGTCCCCAGCCCTGGAGGAAGGGCTGCTCCCAGCAATTACAGGCAGTCAAAACACTTTGAAAAACAATGGATTTTAGATATTCAGAGGATACATCAGAGTGGTTAAGGCATTTCACCCACTGTGTCAGAAGCCTCACTTCTGACTGTCATTAGTTGTCCAGAGCACAAATATAAGCTTGTCAAGGACAGAAGTGACCCAAATCCCTTCATATTTTATCCTGTGCTGTCCTATTTTTACCCAAAATCTACCTCAGCACAGGAAGATGTGAGAACTTGCAGGTTACGCAACCCTGTAATTTCACAGCGTTGTTTAGCACTGTGATGGCTATAATTGTGATACACTGAGAACATTTGCAACCTTCTGCGGATCTCACACTCACACTTCTGCCCAACTGCTGCGATGTGCTTGTGTTATAACAGTTCCACGTGTTGCAACCAAAAGCTGTCAAGAATGCTGGCTTGAATGATTTTTCTCCATACACTGTCCTTTGTTTAGGCCTTTACATCTACCAGTCAGAGCAGGGCATGGAGACCCCGTGCTCTTCACAGCCTTTCCAACTCCTTATTATGATCTGGGAAAACGTTCTAATCTCTGTGTCTCGGCATCCTTAATTGTCAGTCTGACATACTAATATCCTGCTCGCAAAGGTGAGCAATCACAGACTTTAGAAATGAAGGACCAGGTGGGTGGCACCTCTCTACAGATAAATTAATTATGTAAATCAGATAGAGGTATGTGACAGATTAGGTATTCCAGGAAATCTAACAATCCTGGTGATCCTGGTCATATCACAGACCAGTCAGCTGTATTTTCAATCAACCTACTAATGCCTTGAGGCAAGAATAAGAAGAAAATATTTGCACTCAGACAGAACAGCAAACGTTCTCAGTAAAAGATCCTGTAGTGTCCAAATGTCCCAGAATCTGGGAAGGAACTAACAACAAGTGAAATCTCTCAAAGCAAGCTCTTCCTTTTCCATCTCGGAATACTGCTGACTCACATATTTTGCCCGGGGGATAGAAGCGGGGGGATTTGTTTGAAGCTCTCTGATTTGTCTGAGGTTTTCTTCCCCTCAGACTTCTTGACCCCTTGGGAAGCCTCTGCTCTGTCAGGTGCGTAATCAAGCCCAAGGGGGAATCAAAGGGGCTCACTTACACCATCATTAATGGTCTCTACAAAGCCCAAGGGGCCCCTTTGCTCAAGCTTCCCGAGATTTGTGAAATAAATTGGGAAAGGGTTGTAAAAGAAAGGAAAGGAAAAGGGAAGAAAAGTTGGACACGTGATTGAGGAGGTCTACTGGAGGCAGTCCACTTTTTGCAGCAAACCCAGCAGGCTCTGCTGAGATTTGCTGTGAGAAAAGAGCCATCGGATCTGAATCACTAGTCCTTTGCAAAGTTTTTTCACTCCGCACCGCATGCATCATGTGAATGTTCTGGCTGCAGATAACTCAGGTGTCTTTTTCTCAATAAACAGATTGTCTGAAAAACATCAGGTGAGCAGGCGTAACCTATTAGGAAGGGCTGACAATAAATCCCTTATCTTTATTAAGATTCAAACCTTGCTCCACCCCACACTTATGAAATCTATTGATTTCAAAATAAACAAAACTCTCTGTATAGATTGGCTGTATGGCAGATCTTGAATTTAATCTAGGTGTGCAGGTACCATGATTTAAGCAAAAGAAAATTGTACCATCACAACAGGCTAGGAAATCATCTTGAAAAATTTGCATTCAATCAAAATGTATGCTATGTATGTTATTTGCTCTATTGTGTCCCTATATTATTTCTGCAAATTAATTTCAACCTCTCACAAGTCACGCTACTAGACAACTGTGAAGCATTTGTACATAAGAATCTAGGAGAAAAAGACTGATGAGTTGATCTGCAATTTGTTTTGGAAAAAATTGTTATCCACTTCATATTAATGTTGGAGAAATTGCTTTTCAAATCTATTACATCTCAGGCATACTAAGTATACTCTAATGAGTTCAAAAATGTGTAATGACACTGTTAATTCTGTGGCTAGCTTGGAATCAAGACTGTTTCTTTTCTTCAAAGGAAAATAGGATTATCAAGTGCACTAGGAGAATTTCCTTAACATGATTGATAGGAAGAAAGAGTAATCACCTTTGAAGTGCCACTACATATAATACCTCTCTAGTGTTCTCTTTCTCCTCCTGACATCCATGAGTAATTGAAAGTAAAGAAGCTGCTTAGTGTGATCAATGAAGCCCAGATGACAGCCCCTTCCACAACACCTACCAGCACTGTCAGGTGACATCATCATCTTTGATACTTTAGAGTTGACACAGGGCAACATATTTTTGAAGTGCCAGACTTCGGTTTGGCAGGTATCACATTTCCAGGAACACTAATGACTTGTATTAACGTGCTCCTCTGGCAGCGCAAAGGGCCTTGCACTTTGTGGGAAATAGTGCTGGAAGTTGGGTTGGAAATCTGAGCCAGACGCTTGCTGGGTTTGGACTCGGTCTCATACCACCGGGCTTCTGCTACAGAAAAGCCTCAGGACCTCAGTTTTGTGCTATTGAATGTACGGTCCCACTCCCGATTCTGGCTGCAACATCGGCTGCTGAGCCCTTCCTAAACATCATCTCACTGATGTTGCACAGGAGAGCAACAGTTCTGCACAGTACCTTAACGCAAGGTAGACAAGGAGGGGGGACACTACCATGTTCCCCAGGCTGTGATAAACAGACCAAGATGCATGTACTTTGTTAGTCACAAACTCTGGTAATTGGACAAAATGAAACAAAATTGCGGGGCCCAAGTAGACCAGAGTCGATTTGCGGCAGGTTTCTGAGGGATTGCATTGTCTTAAAAACAAAAAAAACAAAAAAAACAAAAAAAAAAAACCAAACAAAAAAACCACAACCACCCATTTGGATTGCTTCACATTTGTCCATGTAGCATCCTCTAATATTGTTTTGGTATTAACAGCTTAGATATTTATAATGAATTAAATTACCATTACACAAGGAAGTAGCAAAACAACTATATCTCTTTTACTGAATGCTTTGCAAGATGGTCTGATCTTGCTGGTCTGATCTGACTTTTCTGAGAATAATTCTCATAAAAGATAACCTACAAATCAAGAAAATGTGAACAAATTTGGCTTCTATCCTGAGCACCGGGAAAATTTCTCCTACACACAGAGCGTCGCATAAAAAAAATAAATTAAATGCAACTTTATTGAAGTTTCAACAGCTCAGATCAGATCTATTGTTTCACAGTCCTAGGCACTGAAATTGGAGGTGGCACACCAAGGTTAAATCACAGTATTGACAGCTTCTTGTGTCAGACACCTGTCAAAATGTAATAAGGAATCTGTGAAAAGAAAGAAGATGCCAAAAGCACATCACAACGTTTTTTTTTTCATTTTCATACATCATGATTCATAAGTCAGAGAAACTGTATACCTATGAAAACAAGGTGGCAGCTACATGCCAACACTTCTTGTTTGGCAGAAAATTAGACTGGATCAAACCCTAAAGTCCTGCCCAGGCATGCTCTAGAAGGGCGCATATTCCCGTGCGTGGGAATAACCTAAATAGGGCAGTGGAAAGTGGAAAATTTCTGCTTCAGCTGGTAGGGCTGAAGTCTGAAGTGCTGAAGTTTGGCCAAATCAATACCCCAACTCAGCACCCCATATCTGCTGTGGCTTCTCCATGGGGTCTCCTGCACACACCACAAATCCAAGCTCCCTTTTCTTTACGAAGAACCCAGTGAGCATCAGACATACTGACCCAAAACAACAAAATTATTTAAGAAAAATCAAAGGCATTAACTGAGTCAAGCCAATATGCTCAGAAACATATTTAGTTAATGTATTTATAGGAGTCCTATCAATAGAGTAACTGGACTAGGGCATTGTGGCTGAGGAAAATGGGACAATCACAACAAGATGGACAGTTTCAAAGCTGCAGATGGGTCCATGAGCATAGGAAGGAAATAGGTCCAGGGCTGTAGGACTGACTCCTTTTTGCTAAAGGAGATTATTTTAATATCCGTTCTTTGTAATTAAAGTGAAGTGACTTTCATGCAGATGGGCTTCCTGAATGTTATTCAAGTTGATGCACTCAGAATAACTTAAATACCATGCACCCCTTTGGCTTGCAAGCCTGCTTCGACGAATCCTAGCTTTACAGCAATAAGCAACCTCCAGTAAATCCCCTTGTCTGTCCTACATTACCTACATTTATAGGAGAAAAATAATGAAAACAGTGGCCAAGTGGTACATACATTATGTAGAGGCAATATTCATTTCCATGCAGACAAAGATGACTTTCCTTTCAGAGCCCAGTCAGCTTTTTCTGGTTTCTTTTTAAATAGCGCTATTCTGCAATATAGAACAGTGCTGTATTTGCTTGAAAGTCTGCTTCTTGAAGTTGATTTCTTTAAAGCTGTGAATGATACTGCCTGTTCTGAACTACCTATGCAGGGCTTTGGCAATAACACTCCTACTGGCAGGAAGGGGAGTTTAGCTGCAGCTTTGCAAGAAACAAATAACATTTTCCTGTTATTATCGATTGTCATTTATTTTTATGACAAATCTGTGACTTTCAGTGACTTACACAATAACTGTTCTGCATTAATAATATATCTGCTCCAGTTATTTATATATTTACTTGATAAATTAAAAAATACATACTAATAAAACAAGTCCAAGGTTTTCCACAGAGAGGAAAATATTAAATGACACCTTTTATATGAAAGGCCAAAGAGCAACACCCAACAAGAGACCAATTTGTTATTTGTACGTATACATGCATACAGATCACATATATCAATGTATATACAGCATGTTCCCTCCCCCTTTAGGTGGTTCAGTAACCTGCTACCTCCTCCCTTGCCAGAAGGGCCAGCAGCTGGGCTCAGCACCACCCGCTCCTTCAAGGGACCCAGAAGATGAGATTCTGGACCTTGGGCTTGACCCCTACCCACAAGCAATTTGAAAGGGAGAAAGCTATCAATGGTGGTCATTTCCCAGAGGCTCTTCATGCCTCTGCTGCTGGCAGGACTTAGAGACCAGCCACAAAATAAAAATTACTCTTTACTATTTTTTTTCTGGCAATTTCTAAACATCTAAAAAAATTTTAATTGAAAGAAATGTCTCACTGTGCTGGGTGCACATGCACACACACACCCCAAACAAAAAATACCCACAGTCTCTGCCAAAAGGCTTGCAAGCCAAGTGCCTTCTCCTATACTTTGGTTAGTCTCACACTTTACCTGCAGTCCAGTCAATGTCACACCCTCTGTGCTGCATACAGCAACAATGTGCTTGAATTTACACCGTAAGAAGACGGTGTTCTTTTTTAAAGAAAAAAGGCAGCTTAAGCTGAAATAATTTGTGGCATCTCCAAAAAGTTATTTCTATCTATAGCACTGTTTTCCAGGTTGGCATTTACTCCTTAAAGTAACTACACTTGATGCTATCTTCTATGTGTCTACAAGCCCTCCTGCTCCTCAGCAGTTCATATTCCCAACAGTGCTGTCTCTGGCCTTCTCTGACTTGTTGCAGTCTGATGCAGCACCGCTGAGCTAATCGGTAGCTCGCTTACAAACTAATCTTTCACCAAAAAGTTCAGAACAAAGGCACTTGGGTGTTGGTTCTTGCATTTAGAATTGCAAGAGGTCAGAACTTATGTGACCTTTTATATCTACATTAGCAATCAGTTCAGATAAAATGTAAAAGGATATGACACTCCAAAACTGTGCCGTGCTGCTCATCTAATGGTAGCTACGACATACAGAAATAACCTTTAATCAGTTATCCTAAACCATCTTCCAGTGCTCTGCATTTTATAATTAAAACCTGCTAGCCAGAAGGAAACATTAGATTAACTAGCATTCACAACATGCCTTTGAGCAGAGATTTACAGAGAACAAGTCATTTTAAATTGAAAAAATATTCCAATCCATTCTCAAAGTTCTGCAGAACACGAGCAGAAGTGCGAAGAGAATAACCAGAACTATTCATACAGACTGCTAATGTCAAAGATGATGAAAATAAAAATTTGTGTACTCCTGTTACTGGAGGAAGAAAGATTCTGCCAGGCACCACGCTCTGCCCTCAGCTCTGCCACCAGCCTGCTGGCTAACCCTGGAAATCAATTTCTCCACCTGCATCTCCCATTGCAGAGAAGTTCCTCCTTCTTTGCTCACACGGTTGTCCTTTTAAAAAGTGCTTTAAAATCTCCCGTGCATTTTGAGCCTGTATTTGTGAGGCTGGGGATCCACATGACGGGTTGTAGTCTGCCAGGGAAGTCCCTTGATCCAGGTCACCACACTGTACCACCAACAGCACAATGGGTGGCATGGAGCTGAGAGCAGGAGCCAGGGGACCATCAAGGACAGAACCCATTAAGCTGCCACTAAATACGGCACAGCCCAACTGAAATGAACTGGACACGTTTTCAGTAAAACCATAAAGCAAAGCAGTTCAACAGCCAGGCTGCCACGGGGAAGGAGCAGGAGTCAAAGACACTGTGGCATTATATGTGTGTCCGAGTTGTTTTATATGCTCATAAAACCGCCCACTCCTTTCCATGTCTAAAATCAGGCACCTACGAGAAGCCTCCTCACACTGGGGTCCCTCGATAGTCTATTAAATGATCCTTTGAAAGTGCCCGTTTGCCCGCTAGCTACGGAGAAAACAGTCTGGACGGAGGTCCCTTAACTCTGTGCGCACTGCTAAGCCAGATGAACCCTGAGCCTGGAGTTAAACATCCTCGTCCATATTCAGACAGGCATTTCTGGTGATGCTATAGAAACCATTGCTTTTCTCTTCAGACATTCAAAGCTGCATTAAATACTTTCTTTTACAAGCTAAACTTTCCTTCCTTCAATGCTGGTACCATTATGAAAATGTATGCTTTGCTCTTGACCTCAGTCAAGCTCCCTGTGTCTCTCGATTTAGTCCAAACAAAGAGGTAAATGCTAAAGGTGGCTTACAAACACTAACGTCTGGGGAAAGGGTGAGGAAAAACTGCTTATATTATCACCCTGCTACTGTGTAAATAGTTAAAGCAAGGGACTAGGTTA
This sequence comes from Vanellus vanellus, assembly GCF_965231255.1. Lineage (NCBI taxonomy): Eukaryota > Metazoa > Chordata > Aves > Charadriiformes > Charadriidae > Vanellus > Vanellus vanellus. The sequence continues at coordinate 866,499 of NC_138914.1, forward strand.
GATGCTGCATTTAGCATGTTATAAATCTGGAGGTTTCAGTCTTAAATCTCAAGGCAAATGCTGTTCAGCCAACCCTTCTCTTTCTAGCCTTTAACAACTGCACCTCATCCTCAGTCCTTGATAACATTCAGCTATGCAAAAGCAGAAGGTGCTGCAACTCAATCACTGAGCCCTTTCTAAAAAGGCAGGTTTTCTTTTATGCAGCACACTTCAAAAATGTGTAACATAATATGGCCAACAAAAGGAATAGGGGTCATTACTCCTTAGGTCCTTCAGTTTAAGCTTCTGGTTTTGAAATACATCTGCCTTTCTAATTGGATAACGGTTCTGTTGCTGTTTTCTTAATCACTTTACACACATCCATTTGCTCCAAACAGATTAAGATGAGAAAATGGGTCACACACCTACAACTGCTGAATAGATACTATCTACCAGTGTTGTTTGCATGCTGATCATGCTGTTACAAATAGTGAAATAAAATGCATGTTCCATAGCATGTAAACTAAATCACAACAAGAGAAGAAAAAAGAAGCTAATTAAAATACAAAGGTGAAAGACAAAATAAACAGAACAAGCAATGAGCCGGATGACTGTTCTTCAGGTCATTACAAGGAGGCTAGATTTCCATACGTGCTGGTAGAAGCACCCATCTCTGGCAGAGAGATTTCTGTTGTCCCCTGTAAAGGCTTTTGGTTTTATTGGCACCAAATATTACTTTTCAAATGCACGTTACATGGGCCAAATCCATTCTGGACCACTCATACAGCATGTCTCAAAGAACGTTATGGTCAGAAGACAAACTGGAATGGTCTGATGCTTGATCTTCCTGGAGTGCTACTTACTGTTGCAACAGCTGGATTTTTCCCTTGGATGCTGGGATCAGTGGCTTTCAGGAACATTCCTGCTTTTACTGAAAACACAAAGCAATTTTTTAATCTTCCTGATGGATTAGAAAAGCCTGAAAATGCATCTCAACGCAACCAAAATGTTCAGAAACCAAAAGACAAACAACAACTAGTCCAAGGTTAGTCCTCTTTCCTCTCAATCTCTTATTTTATTAAGCCAATTTTATAATTTTTGGATGCCAGCTTATGCTTCCTGAATACAGTCATAACCATTACTTGGCCAGTTTAATAACAGCTTAAGGGAGCACCTCTTTTGCAAAGAAATTACGATGCCCTGAGCTAAGGACTTCCTCTGACAAAGGAAGGGCAGTTCACCAGTTAACTAGAGGCCCAAGCAATTTTATTATACGGAATATGCTCTCTGTTATTTCTAGGGCTCTGCTTAAGAATCATGAATCAACTGCGCAGATAGGTACCTTGAGAGATCAATTCCCTGCCTATCTTCGCCGTCTCTTTCATACAGGATCACTGCGGCAGTGCGAAAGCTAGCCCCGGGCCCTTCCCAGCCCATAGCTGTATGTATGGCACTGGGCACATCTGGGGTCTGTACAGTGGACACTGCTGCTCAGTCACCCAGCCAACTCCCTTCTGCACTGACTTAAGGAAGGTCTGGCTTTTTGCCCGTGTAGATGAGCCACAGAAAACCTTGCACTATAAAACCTCAGAGATAAAACCACTGGAGTTCATCTTTCCTTGTATTACCCATATGCCTGCAGCCAAGCAGGGAGACTACAGATACAGTTTGTCTCTTAACCCTTAAATATTTAATCCATACCTTCTACACAATATTCGAGCTTCTAGATACACTCCTGTAAATCACTGAATGTCTGTAAATAGTTGCCCTGTTCTAGATATTTTATATTCCATTCTGTGGCATATACACATATGATTTGAAGGCTGATTGAGTTATGCTTTTACATATTCTGACAAGGTCTTCCCACAGTGCTCAGGAATATTTCAGGCAAGAGAAGGAAACGGTAATGAAACACAGAAACTTGCCAGTTCTCACCCTCACAAATAGTTTGCCTAGAGTCCACCCTGAATGCTAAATCCTGCAGAAAAACAGATCTAGTACGCAAGAAATAGTGCAAGAGCGACGTAGCCAAGGAGAAAAAAAGACAACAAAACCTTTATGCCAAGCAATAATTTTTGCTTCTCTACAAACACACAACTGAAATGAAACTTCTTTCCCAAAAGAAAGACAGATTACACTGACAAGTTAAGTAAACTGTTAAAAGACCTTACCCTGAGAAATGCGAGTCATCATTGCTGACTGCTCCTAAGAGGACATAGCTCTATCATTTTGTAAATGACACTGTTGTCACTGCATTTCACCACAGCTGAATAATTAGGGATTTATGAATTGTGGGCATTGTGGGAAAGTCTGCAGGATTTTAAGTATCACAGGTGCAATTTGCATCTAGGCACCCAGTGAACAAAAGGCAAATGTCCATTTTTACTTCAATGTATTTAAGGTAGAATGTGGTTTTTTTGATAATGCGAAAAAAGGACTGTGTCCTGAGCAGTGCTCTTGCCTTTAAAAGATGTGGGGGTACAGGATTATGCTCCGTTAGCAGGATAAGGTATGGCTGAGTGCTTGACAGCTCAGGAATTTACAGGGATTGCTAGAATAAACCTTTCAGGAAGGAAGTTACCTATATCATATACCTATTATGAAACAAATAATCAGGTGCATTTTCCACTATTGTTCACTAGAAATTAAGTCCCCTTGTTGCCCAGGATGAAACCTTACCTGAGCAGAATCTCCCCCCCCCCCCCCCCCCCCCCCGCCCATGCTGTTTAACAGGAAATGGCTTAATTGCTAAATAAATACATAACTAAGCTCCACAAGCAGGGTTGAAGAAAGACTTTAACTAACTTTAGTAGTCAGGGTTTTTTTTTTCACCTTTATCGTACCCTTTAATAGGGTTTCAGGATAAGTTTGTTTATTAATTAAATCTGTCACACCAGAGGCACAAATAGCATTCAGATTATTTTACAAGAGGACAAAAAAGCCAATGTCACCTGCTGGCTGTTGAAACATGCCGAGAACAGAGCCCTAGAAATCCCCATTCCCACATTCTCTGTCTCCATTAGACCACTTCAGCTCACACAATTTTGCTGCCACACATTAAAACGCCACGAGCAACAGCCACGGTTGCTCAGAAATAACGAGGTACTAGAGAGCCAGTGAGTAACGGGCTGGGTTCTAAGACAGGAAACGGATTAAAAATTCCAAGTCTAGGTTAGATTTTACTTGTTGCAGCTCTCCTAGAGGGGATCTACTGTCTCCAAGTTCTTAAATTAAAAAGTCAGCAAAAGGATGTGCTGAATCCCAGATGTTAATTGCACAGACTCACTGGATTAGAACTGCAGATAATTAATTGCCAAATTTTAATACATGCTGAACTAAATGGATGATAAGATTTCCAGTAGGTAGTTCCGAGGTCCAGAAGGGGAAGATTATTTCTTAAAACGTGAGAGCCCTAGAGGCCAAAGTAATCTAAAATGTCTGATTTCAGGAAGTTAGAGAAGCGTGGGAGACTAGTGGAATGGCCAAGCGAGGAGCTTTAACACTTGGGTATACAGTGCAGCAAGCAGCTCAAGGGAACTTATATGCTGTTAAATTCCTTTTGGTAAGAAGGAAGCAGCTTTTAGAAACGGGCGGTCATTGTTCACTATGTTTCTAGTAAGGTCAACTATACACAAAATGCTCCATTAGATTTTGCTTTAAAAAAAATAAATCGCAGCATTTACTGCTATGATACCATAATCTTATTGTCCCAGTTCTTAGGAATTCAGTTTGTCAGTTAAAGCTCAGAGTAAAATAATGTAATGACAGTAGAACTAAGATATAAACCTTTTTAAGGGGAAAAATGCCTACCTTTACGAAGACAGTTTTATCTGGAAAGTACATAAAGCTAAACCAACAAGACTAACACAGAAAGGAATTATTTTTATCATTTATACAATAGCAGATCTGGAAGACCTCAGCCACAACAAAAGCCACACTGTACTTGGTGTTACCTGCTCATTAAAACCTGAATTGTAAAGGAAGAGCAAAAGTAAACAGCGGCATAGGCTTTAAGACATATGTAGCCTCTAACGGATCAGGGAATTGAACCTGTCTCTAGTCCCCTGCTCAGTTTCTTACTCTCACCACTCCTTTCCAAGTCCACGTACTAAAGCACTTCCCTATTGCACACTGCCTTCCTGGTGTTTTCACTGACAAAGGCAGAACAAGACTTTTATTATTTTATTTTTCTCCAGAAACGTGCTATGGAGACCCTCAGACCTAAATTCACAGGTGTCTGCTGTGTGCTCCTAGGGTTTTATTAGGAACTATGACCGAGAGGTATAATTTGAAACTATTATTATACTGATAAGGCCACAGCTTATTTTCATATAACAGGTGACCCAAGGGAAGTAATTTCCTGTTTGATGAGACACCTAATGACGTTTAGCTGTGGGTATCAGAAAAACATGCCCTGCAATTAGATTTAAAGAATGTTGAGCTTATTTTGGCTGGTGCCTGATACCTTTTGAATTGCACTTCATCCCTTGCAGCTCCTTTTAAAGGAAGTTTTAGAGTGCCTGGTTTGAAGGTTCATGACCTGGAGGTCATCTTTGATATCAGCCCATCTTTTGATTATCAGTTTAGCTACATGACAAAAACTTCTACCTCTGCAGAGGATAGTAAGTAAGGCTACAAGCAAGGCTGTCTCAGGAGGGTGCTAGGCTGTTATTCATGCTTTCATTACATCTCAGCTGGATTATCGAAACACATTGTTCACAGGCCTTCCGGACCAGACACTTCAGAAACTGCAACACAGCAAAAATAGTGAAGCCGGAGGGATAAGTAGCTGTCGGTGAGCGCAGCCCACTGCACCCATGCTGAGGGCTTAACAAGAACCTGAGGCAAAGCAGCAAACTGCACTTCTGCTCTCCCAGCCCCACCTCTAACAACAGTTCCCCACACCTGCACCAGCAGCAAGTCCAAGAAACAGATTTGGCCCTTCCGGGTGTTATATGGTTATTAATGAGAGGGCAGACAGGGGTTCGGGACTTGTTGAGCACTGCGTGGTGCTCTGCACGTCAGGCACCCATCGGAAAGCAGATTTGCCTTCACACTGTCCCAGAGCCCAGGGCCTCTCCAGTCAAATGTAACCAACAGACCCACTCAGACCTATTTATTTCGTCAAAAGGAAGATGTGCGGGTCAGATGGGCTTGAGCTACGCGTGTTGTGCAAACAGCTCCAGCTGCACTCATCGCCTGGCACTGTGGTTACAAAGGGATTGTACAGTTCAGCCTGTGTGGAAATATAACAAAGTTATACCACGCGCTCTTGGAGAACAAAAACTAGGACAGGCCAAATATCACCCCAATATAACCCGGACTTCTGTGTTAAGAGAATCAGGAGAGCTGAAACATTCAGCCTGTATCTTTAACATCGAGGTTTTACATTAAAGTGAGTTGAGCCGTAACTCACTGAGCATCAACTCACTGAGCATCACATTACAATCTTGGGATACTTTTAAGCATAGACTAAATACATTTATTCAGATACACATATTCACAATGGTACCTCAAGATCTCTTCTCTGAGTTCTACCTCAGCTTTCATTCTGTAGTTTGTTACTTCTGTGATTTTCCTACATATGAAGGGCATTCAGAAATTTGCTGTATTTTGTAATGTATTGGTATAATCACAAAATCTCATTAAGGAGGACTTTATTATTGATTTACTGGTTTTCTATTCATTAAATTTCACAATAAAAAGGATTATTACTTTTAAAGTCAGTATGCTTAAACACAAATGGAATTATCGTAAGAGAAACAACATAAAATGGAGCTATTAATATTAAACCTGCTATAGTTTGAAGATTATTCATTTAATAAATCTTTGTGATATTAGCAAGATTGATGAATACTAGTACAAATGAGGGGAACATGGGAGAGATGATCATTTATTATCATTACAGAGATATAAAGTATGATTCAGTGTTTCATAATGGATGTTAAATTTGATTTAACATATGGCTGACTCATTGTCTGAAAACTATTCTTAAAGACATAAACTCATTGAAAAGTCAAATCCATTGTCTTAATAATACACACAAATTATCTTTCTATAAGAAAACTACTATGTCCTGAGACAAATCAGGCAGATTGTGGCAGAGCTGCCATGCTGTATGCCAGCAGTACGGGAAATGCACACCTATAGGTAGAAACAATGGCTCAAGCACCCTGTGGCAAGCAAGAATTGAAAATGAGCAGAAAACACCATCTCCTTTTGCAGCAAATCCACGTGCCCGCAGACTATGCCATTTGCACACTGCATATACACCAGATACTGCTTTTACCCATGCAAAAGGCCACAGCAACGGCTGATTGTGAACAGGGGCGAGACTTCCTAATTCACAGGATACATGACCTGCTTGCACTTCTTAGATGGGCAAACAGGGACCACTTCCCCATACGCATATAGCTTATCCCACACTTAGGCTTAATACCTTTTTACTTATAGCAATGGGCTTTGAATCAAGTCTCTGCACAAGAAAAACTGCACTCCAAGTGATGTAGAGAACCCACCGAGGTTCACTGAAAACACGCTTTAAGCCCACTCAAGACGTACGTTTCAGTACTTAGTACGTACAGAGCAGTGCCTCTGAGACAGAAGCATGCAGTCCTAAGTTAGAACATCTGCACAACTGAAATATTAAACACTCCATACAAACGCTGAGCGGCTGAAACTGAATTTTGTTATCCCATTAACACTATTTATTCATATAAAATCAAACATACCATAAGAAAGGGCCATTAATTGCCTGATCATCTAGTAAATACTACTGCTTTAAGTATCCTTAGCGGTTTAAAATATACATTTAACAAATGAGTCATCTTAGATGAGCGACTGGTGTTTCTTGGTGAATAACATCCTGGCAGACGTTTTCTGAGTGTATATCTGAAAGAAACGCTATCCAAATTAACCATGCGTTCAGAATGGGTTCTGTGTCACAGTGATGTCTCTGCCTAGCAATCCTGGCCACAAATACTTCTGAGAAATACTTCAGTTGATCCATCACTATTTTGCTGTGAACTAAGAGCAAACAAAATGGCTTCTCCCCTACCCTGTTCCCGAGATTTTCACCCCTACATGAACAAGACACAGATGAGACTGAATGAATGCCATGTAGCAACCTTGGTGCATTCAACACCTGTATCATGTGCAACATCTCACCCTTATCCACAGAGGGCAGGTCTGCTGCCTCTTTCCTTGCCTGTAGTTATTTGTGATAATTTTTGTTTAATTAGGAAAATAATTGAATCGATACCTCACCACCTCACTGTTCCTCTCCCCTGAGAGGCAGCACTAACAGGGGATTTATTTAGTTATTCACCCCATTGTGATAGTCTAGTCCTTGTTAAAATATCAGCAGCACAAGTCCCAGCAGTATGGTTTACTGGAAGGTTTACTGTTCTGGCCTAGCAGGTTCCTGCTTAGAAATCATCCTCATAAATAGACTCCAGTAAAGGTCTGATGTTTTAATTTCCCACGTCTGCAGAGTTTTACTTGTTTCTACACTCTGTCATGTGCTATAACTAATCCAGACTTGTACTTAATGGAAAAGGATTGCTGAGCTGCTCTGTTACCCCTTCTTATGAAAGAATTTACATTTCTAAAGGAAAGGCTTTGTCTTGTTCTAACAAATTACTGGAGCCTGTTGCAGGATCTGGCCTTTAATAACTGACATGTTTCTATACATACATCTTCCCAAATACCATCTCGTTTAAGTGAAATGTGACAGACTTGAACGTTCAGAAGAATAACAGAGTAATACAGTCTTCATTCTTTGGGTATTATAATAATGTAATCGCCTGCTAAAGTGTCCTATTCACTATCTCTATTCAGCCATTTGTTTATTTCGGTAGGAACTGAATCCGCACATCAACATTACATACATCTCTGTGACACTGTCATACTTTGCCTGCTTCACCTTTTCTCTCTCTCTTCTGTGAGAATTTACTTTCTCTTAGGTAGCACAATTCAGGCAAACTTCCCAGTTGTTAAATGCACTAAAGTATGAGAAGAAAATTGTGACAGGATGAAAAGGTTTCAGAACATTTGGCCATGGATGGATATGTAGATAATCTACTGAGGCAGAAATGATTTGTAATAGGGAAATTCTAGCATCTACACAGGTTTTAACTCACTCTTCTTTCTAATTTTACAAAATGACAACGGATTCAAAAGCTCCCAGGAGAAATCGAGCATGGCTGAAACGTAGGAGGTCTGGTACAAAGATGAACAAGACTTGTTAAGTGAAACTTCTGAATATACATTGCCTTTTTTGCTTGCTGCAGTGAGTTTCTCTACTGCTCGTAATTCATTCTGCTTGTTTACAATTAAAGGATAACGTTCATGTTAGAATACACAATTGAAAAAGTGCCTTCTGCAGGTGATTAAACGTCACAGAAAGATAAGGATGTAAGTTAGCTGTGAAAGCTGTTAATTGCAAATATACTCCAACATTAGCAACACTGTCCCTATTACACTCTCCTTCCTAGCAAATCACACCAGAAAAAGGACATTTGCAAGTCACACGGAGGCATGGACATGTTTTGCTAATGCTTTCCTGGACTATCCATTGATTCTCATTTTGTGCGGTTTCTCACAGGTGAATAAACTGCCCAAAGGTAAAGCCCCGAATATTCAGTGAAGCGCTGAGGAGATAGAATTAAGAAAAAAAAAAATCTTTAATTGCTTTTGTTTAGTTTGTAATTAATCAAGATTATGTCTTTTCTCACGATAACATAGCAGGTATTTGCAAAAATCTTATATTTTAATCAGACACATATACATCTTGGACCAAATTAATCAACGGTGAAACAGCAGATCAACCAGATTCAACCAGCAATGAGATTTTCCTAAGTGTATAGAAGTAGTAATCATAACCACAAGATTTACACTAAATGGCAATTTATTGCTTATATAAAGATCAAAAAGATACTAATCATCCAAACTGTAGCTTCAAGCACACTTTATCCCACTATCATTCATTCCAGTATTGTACCCATCCCAGGTCATTATCCCTGTACCAGCATCTCTTTATTAAAGTAAGCATGTTTTGCAAGGCTTGGAGTGTTTCATTGGACAGATCCACTCTGTCACATACGAGTTCACCTTCTGCTGATTTTACTTCACTTTCTTCAGAGTTTTATTGTTGCCTTCAGTATGGCTCATTTAATCTCCTTCTTCTTTTGTGGTTGGGTCTGTCTGTGTCCATCCGTCGCTCCCCTCCCCTCCCCCCCCTTCCTTTTCTTCATATGATGGGGATATTTAATTCCAGAACTTTACCCTTTCAACTTCAGTCTTATTCCATCTACTTGAGCATTTCTAAATGGAACAGGCATTATGTGAATATTTGAAGCAAAAAGAGATTGGTTCATTATAGCATTTCGAAATTCAAGTAATGTTGATCTGTCTTTGATGCTTGTCTTCTTTGGCCAGTTTGCCATAGACTTCTCAATTAGGATTCAGTTCTTTTACACACACTGTAGCTTTTTCCTACTTCCTGGTGTGGCGCATATATATATATATATATATATAAAAAACTTTATACGAATTTCTGAACTGCAAGATACATAGTTTATAATCTTGTCAACTGCTTTCTCCTAGTGTCTCTTCAGTGGGACTACCTTAACCTCTTTACACACCCAGTCATCACCACACATGACCACCCTTGATTTGTAGCAGTAGGACCTACCATTTCTAAGGATACTTAGGGCTACCATCTTGGGTGAAGAGTTGAGCACATTTGCACCACTGGTGAAGTACTACCAGCCTATGAAAATGACCACAGCCCCAAGAATATGAAGTACTGAGGTCTGAAAATGGTAGGCATACATACTTTTAATTACGCCTTTCCCTTTCCATGGTCCTAGTTTCTAAAAAGTCTCTCCAAATAAGAGGCGAGGATGTAAATGAGATAGCGTCTTTTTTGTGCAACGCTGTGTTTTATCTGGATCTTTTCATTCTCTCCTAGCCAAGCTTAAATGCCATGTAGATAATTTTCAGAATACATGGCTTTTCTGTTCTTTTTTTCTTCTTGGGCTTCCAACGCAGATGCTATTGTTGAGCACTCAAAGGCTTTTTGTAGCCCAAAATAGCTATACCAAAGACTTTGTCGTATTCAGTCATTTTACCCAGAACCTGATTCTTATTCTGTGTAGCAGTGATGAGTCTTTTAAACCCTGCATGCTTCTGCAGGCATTTAAGGTTCAAAAGTCCCTGATGCCTAGTTAATCAATACTTTAGGAAGATCTTGTGTAATGCTCATTAAAGTCTAATGCATTGTATTTCTTCAGCTGCTCCGTGCTCTGTGCTCAGAACACCCTGCAGCTTCTCTCCAGCTAAATGGCCTTCGAGTTCTTCACACAGCTTGTTGAGGTGTTTTCCTGTCCATTTTTCAGTGATACAGCTTAACATTTCAGATAAATCTTTTGTCCTAAATCCTCCCTCTCCTATAGGCAATCCGTCAAGAAAATAAGGGGGGGTGGAGAGAACCAACTTCTCAAGTGTTAATTCCTGGAGCTGCTGCTGCGCTTTCTACTCTAAAGTGAAAAACCTGCAGGCTGTCGGAGGCAGCTGAGCACACAGCAAGGACACCCTGCACTGCCCCGGTCCACACGGATGAATGGCCAGATGTCTTTAAATGACAGTTATTTTCTCCATCTTGCTCTTTGAACTCAACTGTGGGCAAAGCTGACAAAGGCTGTATTGCCTCCTCTTCTGTCTGCTGCCTCCAACACCAGACAAAGAGATTCCAGGCGGTGCCAGCCCAAACAACACTAAACGTCATTTAGCCTTTAACGAGACCTCATCTCAGTGGGGAGGGCTAGAACAAAGTTTATACACTGCTTATGTACTATTTCTGGCCTGTTTAAAATGTTTGAGGTGTCCACACATACAGCTGCTAGCTATCTGCTTGGTCAAATATCTGCTAGGTATCTACTCAGGCCTACATTTCACACCAGACTAATTTCCCCCACTATGAACCAGTAGCCTGAGTGGCCCATAGCTGGACCCTCCAAGGGTTGGACCTCCAACAGGCTGCTTTGCAAAATTTTATTTCAGCAGTAATGATCCAGACAGACCTACCAGCAGTAGCCATGCTTGGCAGGAGGAGAAGGCTGCTATGGAGAAGCATTATACTACATGACTGCCGCTTGGGCACCATTTAGCATATCACTGGCTTCTGACCAGAGGCACACACCAACTCTTTACATACATGAAATAGTACAGCAAACAAAATCCCTATTTCACTCCTCCTGGCTGTAAACCCAACCCGTCATCCATTCCACTATGTGGGGGTGACATTCAAATGAACATGCTGCTTGCATTTTCTCCTTCCTTGCTTTCTCCATAGTTACATTGCTATGGATCAAATGAGATCTTCTTAGACAAAGTAAACATCTGACAGGAAACTTAAAAACAAAAGGCCAAATAATTTCCGAAAATAAAGTTATATTCTCCTAATTGAGAAGAAAGGACTATAAAATAACCAAACCATTGGCTACAAGTTAAGATGGGGTCTTCTAATTTTAAACACTGAGATAGTCTGCTCTCTCCAAGTTAGAAAAGCAGGCCAGTGTTTAACCTTAGCCTGTGCTTGTTTTACCACGCATAAGCTAGGATGTACTAAGTGACCTAAACTGCAAGCTACAGTCACTCATTTGTAGCTGTAATGCTTAAAATAGCAGCTCAGAAGATATATTTATCTTTTGCCACCTTATGTGGAAAGCACTGTAAAATGACCACCAATCAATCTCAAATCAGAGCTCATGACAAGTGAGAATCGTATGTCTGTATTACCAGTGTAATTTTACATTCAATTGATTTTTTAAAAAGCAGATTTTACAGAAATCAAGCAGCAATATAATCATGCAGGTAACAGCTTCACAACGTAAGCCAGGATGCTTCTTGGTGTGTAAAGACACTTAATTAAAAGACTAGATGAAAACCATAGTACAGAACCAGATGCATCTGTTTTCAGATATAGAGTTCACATGCCTGCCTCACGAGTCTGGCAAAACCTTCGTTTGATAAGGCAGTCATGGATTTAGGAACGTGAAATACATAAATGTAATCTATACTCCCACACATGTCCAAAGCATTTCCCCAAAGACAGCAGAATGATCTCCATTCCACATAATATGTATTTGCGTTCTTTTCTTCTGAACAATATTACTAACTTGATGTGACTAATTATCAGAGTGGAGAAACACAAAATAAAGCTCATTTTGCTAAAGATGCCTTACTCCCCATACCAATTTTGAAACACCTGTACTCATCCCACCTCAGCCTCGCTCTAATTAAGCAAAGCCCATACCCACGCTGAAAGGATGCATCCCCACAAAAAGGTCAATTAGACTCGCACAGTAACATTGCTGGCCTTGGCACAGCTTCCTAATGGCAACAGCTACTGCAAGGAGATGCTGGCTTTGGGTACTATCTGACCTGAGCTAGTCAATACCGTCAGAACTAGCCATTTCACCAAATTAAATCACAGTTCTCCTCTGGAGGGTGACTGGCATTTCCAGAGCAAGTTTGCTCAGCTTTCTGCAAACTCAACCTCAGGCATATGAAAGTCAAGCTGTGCTCTTTCTGGTTCACGCAGCAGAAGCAACAAGATTCTCCTGACCAAATCTTGCCCTCAATTACGCTTGTGCAATGCTGGCTCTGTGAGACTAACTGGAATACAAAGCAAGTACAAATGGGACAAAGGCAGCATAAGTGGCTCAGGATGTACACGGGACTAGTTTGTTGGCAAAGAAGGTGACCTTCTTAGGTATTTTTCTGATCTACCCTAACTTTAAAGCAATGTCTGTAGCAAGCAGAGGAGAAAACTGCTGTAATTTGAAGAGAATCTAAGTAAGGATTTTTAGATTAAGTCCATTCCAAGCTCCAAGAAACTCCTCTGGGAACACATTTGAACATGTTTACTCATGCCTGTGAACACTGAAAGAAGGGTCTAATTGTTTTTCCAGTACCCAGCACAGGGGAGCTGACTATGCCCTAAAGAGTGCACACTGCTGATTTACTTGTTCAGTGACACAGGGAGGAATGGGGTGCTTTAATTCGCCTTCAGTCTTTATTTCCATTTCAGAACACCTTAGTCATAGACCCCTAGTGTTCATGGCAGCAGCAGATGCCAGCTGTTCAATTCCTTCCCTCCTAAATGAGGTCTATCGTTTCTACTGCAACACAGTGTCAGGCAGAGTAGGTATAAAATCTGGGACCCACGTAGTAAGTTCCCAACCGTTCTTAATATCAGCTTTGGAGAGTCATAACGATTTCCTAAGGTAATGCTTAGGAAAGAAATGCTTAGAGCTGATTTTGTTTTCTTCTAGAGAATGAAATGTGATAAACCTACAAATTTCCGAGTGCTTTGGAAATAATTGCTCTTTTATTTAGATGATGCTTCTTGCTCTCAGTCACATGGAGGTAAATCCAAAGCGACTACTTGAAATCAGTGGAATAACCTCTTCAATTTGACCCTTCGTTTTCATAAGCTTCTATAAAAATACTTGACTAGCAAAAGCTACATGTTATAAATAATAATAAACTGCAATTTTAGTTTGACTGAGAGGAAAAAATTACCCTATTTTTACCTTGAAGAATAAAAATTAAAGCTTTTCCAAATATTGCCAAAAGTTAATGGAACTGTGCTGCAATAATTACAGCAGGAGCAACAAAACAAGAGCGGCCTCAGTCGTGACCACAGATGTGAGCCTTTTAGAGAAGCCAAATCACTGGCTTCCCACGCAGCTCTGCAGGATCCTCAATGCCCTCTGAACAACAAAGAGCTTCCTAGCACCTTATGAAGCAAAGAACTCTATTTTACCGTGACAGAAGCAGTATCCTGTGACCAGCCAGGTGGAATAATCCCAGGCTCTCTGTTCAATAGGATCATACATATATCCATTTGTTTATTGTAATACTGAGATTTTCCCTCGCCTATTTCCATGACCTTCGCATTTCCAGGAGACAAGACTAAGTACTATCACCCGACCCACTTTCAATTATTGATCTGATATTTTGTTGCTCGAAGCTATCAAAATCAGTGTGATTCCAGTCTTGCAGAAAAAAGAAACAGGAATAAGATTATTATTAGGAGAAAAGTTTTGAATCAACGGCAAAAAATAGCAATAATAATGAAACACACTTCCCCAAAGATGCTGTATATCACCTTTGTTTAATATTTTTGTCAGTTCCACTTAGAAAAATTAATGCCTTGGGAAATAATAATTGAATGTGTCTTTCTGGAGTACTGTAAGCATCCCCTTGGGGTCTTTATTATTCTAACAATTTCCTATTTTAAAATACACAGGTACTAACAACCAACAAATTATTACATTTCCTTTAAATGAACTGAAACAACAAAGATAATTAACTAAGAACATAAGCCTGCTTCCATATGGTAATACACATCCCAAGGGCAAAGCACTTCTCTTTTAAGGAATTCCCCACAGACTTCTTATCCACCTTGTAAGGGTAATTAACAACTGCAAAACACAACTGAACTTGCTTAATGTCACAATATTCTGCAATGCATTACTTTTTCATGGAAAATGAGTATGATCTGTAAAAAAGAATGTAGGACCTTGGAAGAATGAGGTGGTTTTTTTTTCCTGTGATGAGGCATGCTGATGTAACTAGCAGTATGATCAGTATGATTTGAACTCTGAAAAGGTGTTTAGAGCAAGGTTTACATGGAGGGTTATGTCAAAAAGAAAGCTAAAATGGGAAGCATGGTTTCCCACTTAGCTAAGTAGGAGTTTATGGTATCTCCTGTGAACAACAATTTTTGGAGAAAAGAAAAAGGAACACATTGGTTAATAGATGTCCAACGTGTTAAAATTCAGTTTAGATAAGGCAAACTATGGTTTTACTATAATTTCATTAGTTGAAGCAAACAGCACACAGAATACTAATGCTTTCTTAGAGCGCACAGTGCATATTAAAATTCAAAAGCACCTTGTCTACACTACAATTTTAAGCTTGGAAGGTGTACTAGGCAACAAACCTATTGTTACTAGGAATAATATAAGGGAGAATGTGGTAAGTGGAATGAAATTAAAACTCAAGAGCTAAAAACGTAGTAAGCACAGGGGAGCAGGGAAGGTAAAGAAATGTCTTTGAATTGGCTGTGGATTTAAATGGGAATACAGCTAAAGAGACAAAACCTCACTCGAAGGAATCCCAGAGCGGAAAGATATGCCCAAAGCAGATCAAACTGCAACAGGAGAAGTTATCACAACTTCTGTCTTACTGTAGTAATGGCTTTTTTCAGTTTTCCAAGAGAACATTTCCATGGCTGTACAATCCCTTCACACCAATAATGTGTCTTTCACCGTACAGGAGACCAAAGTAGAAATTCAGAGCTACACTTCCTGTGCAAAAGTCTTCAGGTAAAATTCTGGGCAGGTTAAGTCAAAGTAAACTTTGCCATCAACTTCCATGGCAGAACTACTTTGTTTTATATATCTTTAAAACAAACCAACCCCCACAACTCCACAAACAAAACCAACAACCTTATTTCCCCAAGGCAGATGCAAAGTAGTATCAAGAGTAGTCATGATGTCTGCCAATAATTGCAGGAAGACAGGCAGGCCATGCAGTGATGAGTAACCCAACTCTGGTTTGTGTTCAAGTTTTTTTTATTTTATGATATTTCTTCAGTGAGGGTTTTGACAACTTACCATTGGCGCAGTGTGGACCAGTTTTAAATACAAGAACATTTTATGTGGGATAAGTCACTGAGCTGGAAGAAAGTGAATGATTGGCACGGGGCAGAAGTACTTTTTGCTTCAAGGCTCTGGCCTGTCATTTGCTGGAAAATCTGTTTTATTAAATGCCATTCACACTTCCCAGATAAGTCACTGAGGGATATGCCAGATTCTCTCCCAAATACTACTTGATACGCAGTGCTGATCACTGATGCGAGCACAACATCTCTTTTGATGTTCCTAAGCACTGAAGTGTATACGTTTCCCAACACACCAAATGTTTATAAGGCTAAAAGAGAGAAAGATATCAACCCTTTGGACAGAGAAAGAGCAGAGGAAACTGTGGGTTTATTTAAATAAACATATTAGATACTTAAAAGAGTTAAGGAAAACCTAAACCAGATGCCAACTGCCTGTGAGGTTGTTTTTTTTTTTTTTTTTAACTGGTTACAAGTTTTACTTAAGTATAATTTCAGTCAATCAACTAAACATTTATTACCAGGAGACAGCACATGAGAGGGTAATAAGGTCTACTGTACAACAGTGATATAGCACGAGTCCTCACTGTGGCTTCTGATCTGCTCCTGTAAAATACCTCTCTATATAATCTACCCATGCAGAGCAGGGTGCAGGATCGTGGCCTAAGTTTGCAGGTGACTGTGAAGGCCAAAGGAGTAGACAGAAGCTGACTTATACACACATTTGACTGTAGATGCACACAGATGCATTTCATTGAACTAAGGCCCCTCATTTGCCTCAGCTGGTCTTTGTCAGGTGTGACAGCTAAACACACTGCTATCACCCACATCAACGGCTGCTTTTCAATTCTACCATATATGTCAAAAGAAAATAAACATATTCCAGTGACACCTGGCAATCAGGCAGATTATTAGCATGAAAATAATACTGTTATTCAGGGACCATACAGAATGCCTTTCTGCTTTGTCCCCTTCAATCATACGAAACGCCTTAAAGCTCCTCCCCCCAATCTTATGGGCTCAGATCACCTTTAAAAAATTGCAAAGCACGCTTACATCAGAAGTCTCCTAACACTGACCATTTAACATACATAGTATTTACAGCAATAAATGAAGTAGATTTACCCTTAACGCTGTAAAAATCAAGGATGTTACTACAGCAAGTCTAATCACCAGCGCTTATTTCAAATAGTTTTCTGCATCTTAGGTTTGCATGAAAATTTCTCAAAACAGGCAACCGCACAGATTTCAGAATGACATGTAAAAGCATAGCTCTAACACCTAGCATGCTTTACAGCAGTGTTTAAAAAAAAAAAAGTGAAGATTCAACTAAACCTTGTTGAGTATTTTTGCCTATATCATCTGCATTACTGTTTTAACCTCCGTTTTTCTTTTATATCAAAACCAATGACAAGCTGCACGCCCACATACACAACTAACCCTAATACATTACTCTAATTATTTTCTACAAAGGAGCACATTACACTTGATAATAACCAGCAGCAGATCATTATAAATTAGATTTACAAACAGTAGAGGTAGGAAATAAACATTTATAATGCAAACAAAGATCACTTTACCTCAAATGTAGCTCAGATTATGAAGTGAAAGACCACCAGTGTTTCTAAGGTCTCTCAGTAAATGGAGTACATCCCATGTTGCAGACATGGTCACACAGAATACTAATTATCAGTTAACATCCAAGTGAAAATAACATAACACTTATTCTGCTGAAGGCTCCGATTCCTGGCAACCACTACATGGGATTTGCCCAGTCTGCAAATAACCCCACAGCGCCATTTCCAGGCGAGCCCCGGGCTGCCATTTGAAAATGTCCCTCCACAACCCAGACGCTGTGGTGGCATTGTCAGATGCTCCTCTCGACCTGGAATTTCCCCATCCTGCACAATCAAATCATCTGCCCCAGGTCTGCTACAAAACCCCACAAAATCTGGATCAGTTTTTTTCCTACCGCTTCAAGCACATGCCACCATTGCGGCTGGGCTCAGCATGGGAAACCCAGCACTGCCCAGGGCCACAGAGGCTGTAATCCACCCTCCGGCCACAGCTTCCCACATCCTGGGATGGCCCTGAGCTCACTTTATTAAGCATTTTTGATCACTATTTAGGTCGGGTTTTGTTGCCCCTGCTCTTCACTCAGCCTGCTGATCAGAGCTCTTTGTGGGAGACAGTACCGCTCGGTATGGGGAAGCGCCAGCACAGGCCGCTGGCACAGCATCTCTGTTACCGGGCAGGCACCAGTGGCAAAGCTGACAGAAAAATTATCAATCTCGTGCTTCAGGCCCTTTCTGACATTTTCACTACTGGGACTGAAAGTCTCTATTCTTAGTCCTCAGTGTTTGCCCCTCTCGCACCCGCCGGAGGTTTGAGCGGGCCGGCATCTCCCCACAGCAGCCTCCCCCCCGGGCCCGGCAGCGAGCCGCGGGGGCACCCCGCGCACCAAGGGGTCGGTGCCACCCTCCGGCACCGAGATTTCACAGCTGCTCCAGAGAAAGCTTTACATCCACTTCCAAACAGGTGAAACAACTCTGTCTTGGGGCAACATTTATTACAAGAACTGTCAGATTCCAGCACTCCAAAATTCTAACTGAAGCCTCATGTGCTTTTCTGTATTCCTCCTTCCCTCATAAACCGAGGCCTTACCAAACATCTTAGCAGCATGCTACCTCAGTACATTATAAAATATGTAGGAGTATACAGGATAGCAAAGCCAACAGCTCCAGAAGAAGCCAGGCCCTTGGTATTTTCTGACTTTGGGGTACTTCTCATTCTTAGCGCTGCATTAGTGTTATTTTCAAGTGTTTGATGCAGTATTAACTAGTGTCATGTTTTGAGGAATAGAGCTATACAACGCTGCCCAAAGGAAAGAGAAAATACCTTGAAATGAAATGTGTGATCATTTACAATGCCGAAAGCTTTTTAGCTGTGGGCATTATTTCATAGCCAAGGTAAGCACTCTCTCCTTTGGGTACAACTACACAGCTGCTGTTTAAAAAGGAAATAGGGTTTCTGTTTCCAGCCTATCTTTCCTTCTTAAATTCACATCAATGAGAATTGCTCTCCCGGCACTGGAGGTGACAGAGCTGCCCCCAAACCAGGCCACAGGCAACCACAGAGGGGCTTTCCCCCGGGCAGCCCCTCCAGCCTTCTGCAGCACATTCCCGGTGCATGGAAGCAAGCCCAGCTGTAGGGAAACCTGCAGAGCTGGTGGACGTACCTGACCCAGGAAGCAGAGAGGGATACAAAATCCAGAGCTGCCACGGCATTGCTTGAAGGCAGTAAGGTGCCACAGGAGAGTCACTGGTGTTGAGCAGCTGCTCCACAGGGAAGATGAATCAGGGCCACTCCAGAGACCTCCCCCTCACACAGCCCCGCAGCATCCGGGCACAGCAGCAAAAAGAGAAGCTCCTTCCAGGGTCCATCAACCACCCCAGAGACAGCAAGTGACAGACCAGACTCCATCCACCACTGGTGACAGGAACAGCCACCTCACTGCTCAGGGCTGAGCTTAAACGGAGCCCTCAGCAACAAGCTGAGGGGGTGCGGGTGGAGGCTGCAGGTGAGACTGGTCAGGGCAATTAAGCACAATCAGGGCCCTGGAGATGGCTGCACATGGGTGCAAGAGCCTTGACAGGGCCGTCTGTATCTCCAACTCAGAAAGAAGCAGAGGTAGCAATTTTCTGACCCCCCTGTTTAAATATATTCTAAATTGCAGAGCTAAAACAAAAGGCTTCTGTAAGCCCTTCCTTTGCCTTCAGGCTCTCCAAACCCACCCTAGTTTGTAGAAAGCACAGCATGAGCGAGTACATGCAACCCCTCTGCATCACCAGGAGCGCACCGTGAAAAAATGAGTTAACATTTGAACTGAAGTAAATAAATGCATATAGCATTCCCAGACAGACATTTTATTTAATTTCTCAGGTTCCTTATCCCTGAAAAAGAAATTAAGTTTCATCTCATGAAGACCTGAAAGCTGGACAATCTCTGGAAGAAATCTGCCTTTCAAGAATGCTAGAAATTGGAAAAACATATTCTATGCAGCATAAATAAACCTTAGCCTACAAAGAGGCTGCCTTCAGCTATACATATATGAATGTGCAAACATATAATTGATGCATAAATTTATTAATGCAAGCTCAGAAGCTTTACACCTTGTAGTCAAGTTGACATATGATCTTTTTATTTTATTTTCCAATAGGAGAAAAAAGTAGTGCAGAACTGATAAAACTGTTTGAGATTAAATTGGATTTTCCACTACAGAAAGCTGTTTGGAGACAGGTATTCCAACAGCGAGACATAGTACAAAAAAGTCTCTCAGAGCCTTAATGAGAGTGACAAGGGGGAAAAAAGTGTCTGCACTCTTCTAGAATGTTACTCCAAATGCTGCTTTTGTCATAAAATACTTCTGCTTCTTTGCAGAAACTATTTTCTCGTTGTCATTATTTTGCAGTATTTAGCTGAAAGGTTGGAACAAGAAAGCTGCATTATGTAAAAATGTCTTATGTGCTATTCAAGCAAAATATGACACCAGTTTTGGCTGTAGCAGGTAATGCACTCATTATGCACTCAAAGATCTAAATTCAATATAATGACTATGGTATATTCGCATTCACTTGACAGTACCAAGGGGCTAACAAGTAAAGTTATCATAAGAAATATGGGATTGCAGTGGGTCTTGGCTCCATAGAATGAGCTCACTGCAGAAGTCCAGAGCTTCCTCTATGCTTCCATCCCTTGCTCCGTGCTGACCCCCCTAGCTAGTCACTTCCTCTTTCCCTACGCCATCAGGGCCGCCCGAAGTCCTGAAGTCCACAACCCCTCCTCTGTGGCTGGGGAACAGCTTGTCACTCTGTCTCTCCTCCATCCCAGGACAGAGGGAGCTCACCATGTCCCTAACATCATAACACCCTCACACTCCTTCTGCCTTTTCGGTTCTCTTCCTCTTCTCCTTCCAAGGACTCTGTTTCACCTTTGTGTTTCTCTCTGCCACTGGGAAGGGTTTCTCATTTTCTCTCCTGCGCCAAAGATAACATTCATTCCTCAACACCCAACACCTTCCAGCCCATCCCAGGATCTCTCTACCTCATCTCTGGGTACACGTGCACTTCCTCCTTCTTCAGGATCCCTATCTTCTGTTCCTGTGTGGTGTTACCTGTCTTCTATTCCCTTCATCATTTATACTCACAATTCTTGGATAAAAGCAAAACCAAACCCACAAATCCCCAATGCATGTCATGAACAGCAGGACAAATGAAAAACACTCTTTCCTTCAACTCCTGGATCTCATCAGTCTAGTAAGAGATGAGCTCTCATTGAAGCTTAGACAAATTGAAGATCCCATTGAAAAGGCGAAGTCCCTTACAACCTGAATTATTCTGTGATTCTATGTGAATTTGATCTGCGCTGGAGCTGGCAAAAAGGTAAAGTTGTGACTCCCAGGCACCTGCAGTTGGGTAAGTGATGTTAGTGTTTCTTTTGGCCAGATTAGACCATTCCAGTGGCACGGCATATGCAGAAATGTTCATTGATCCAGGAAGGTTTCAACTGAAACATGCTTAGTTAAATGAACAAGTATTTTCTGGTTCAACTTTGTCATTTCACAAAATAACTCTGAATTCACACAGATCAAAGAAAACTTCAGCTCAAAAAACCCTGTATGCAATTTATTTGACTTCCCTGAAGTACAGAAGGATAGCAGGATGTTGTTGGTACTGCTAACTGAGCAGCGAAAGGGAATCTGTCTTATCAGTGAAGAGCGTTTGCGGGCTGAGTTATCAGTTAAAACTATCAAAATACTTTGAATCAAATACTGAGGGTTCAGACAGTAAATACAGACTGGCTACGCAAGCTGCTAAAGAAGTGATTTGTTGTGTCATTCACCAAAGACCCACATTAGCAAGTTCTGATATACTCTAGGTTGTAAACACAGAGTTGAAACCACTGAGATTAATTTGGCCTACTGTGTAGGTAGTGATAATAAGCCGTGTCCATGTAGCAGCACTGTGCTTTGTACATCTGGGAGGTTCCAGCTGTAATATAATAAAGTTTGTCTTAGGTCACTAGTAAAATCTCATCTTAGCACTGCCATTTTCTGCAAAATAATGCAAATATTCATACTTATTCAGAAAAGTAATTTCTTTTTGGTCTTAATTGTCCACATTGTTTATAGTCACTTAGTAATGTCAACAAATTTTAGTAATTTGGACTAATATTTTCCAAGTTGCATGTCTCAAGATTTTTGTTTCTTAGTCGTTTTTTTAAATCTTACACCATTTTTATGTAATGCTTATTCCTCTAACGGCCCAGTTTCTCCCAGCAGCATATTAAGCAACAAGATTAACAACAATCACCTTGTCTGTTTGGTTCCCTGATTCACAGTAGGCATTTCCTGGAGTTTTGCAGTTTAATCCATTAAAATCTCTGCAATGGCAACCTGCAGGAGTTTGTGTGGGACATCCCTATCAGCAGCAACACCCCACCACGATGGGCCAATGCAAGGTTTGCATCTAAATGGAAGGAAAATGGGACTCTCCACACTTGCCATTGCTTCCACTCTGTGTTTGGATCCAAGTAGTGAAGAAAAGCAAGCCTTTTCCAGTCAATTGCACAGGCAATCTTAATTTAAGAATTTCCTAACTCCACTTTGCTATGTAAATTACATAGATTTTTTTTTTTTAAACCACATTTATGCTTTTGATGTTTGACATGTTTTAATAGTTCAACAATTCAACTATACTCAGGCACAGGTAATCACCCGGAAGGACGGTGGTTACTGACCACTACCAAAACTGCATGTATATTATCATTTACAGAAATCTGTTGGTTTTTTTCTAGATACTTAACAGTTATTTAACCAAATTGTCCTCAAGTAACTACTTTTTAAAAGGTAATTATCATGAAAATTCAGTGAAACAACTTCAGTTAATTTCAACCTCCAAGCAGAACATACACTTTCCAAAAACAAAAGAAACAGTTGGCAATAATTTATGGCAAATTTCACCTTGACTCGTCAGCTTGCATTCGATAAACTGCCCTGAATAGAACTAACACATTATTCAAGGTTGTCTTGAGCCTACTAATCTTCAGGATTTCATGACTTCTGAGTTACTATAATTACTGAAAGATGGGTGATACTAATAACTGACTCTTTTGGAGGATGTATTTTAGGGATTTCATTTCCCACCTTCAAATATCATTTATTGATATTGAAGAAAAAGAAAAATATTGATATTGAAATTAAAACCCATCAGTAAACTCAATTGCATTATTCTATAGCATGTGATCAGGAATTGATCTGACACAAGCTGAGGTCATGAACCTTTAGGCCATGCTCTCTAGAGAGCGAAAGGGATTCTTTAACAAAAGGATAGTAAAATAACTACAGTGTGTCAACATCCATATCTAGCTCTTTCCATATAGGTCTACAGGATACATTTTGCATAATTTATCTGTGTGGAGCCTTACATTGCCGGAGGAGACATTAAAGGGTACCTCGAAGCAATTCTCTACCCAAACAGCCTGCCTTTTCTTTATCTGGGCAAAAAGGAAGGAAAGACTAAGCTCCTACGTAGCAGGAGCTGGAATCAGTGAGAGCTGCCACAGACACCACAGCATCATCTAAAAAGTTTTGGGCGAATTCTATTTCAGAGCAAGAACAAGAAGTGTTTCTTGGGAGATTGGCTGAAAACTCAGAGATTATTGAAATACTTCAAATTAATTAAAACAGCAGAGGAAAAAAGTCATGGATGTGGTTCCAAGAGCAAGAAGAGAGAGAGTTCTGTGGTCACAAAACCTGCTGGAAAAACCTACTGAGAAAAGCCAGCTCAGGGATCACTGAACAACTAAACCTGCTCTGTTTAGGGGAATATCATTCTGTGTAAAAAAGAAAAGTACAAAAGGAACACATGACTTATGATCTCCACTGAGCAGCAAAAAACAAGTCAGCATTCAGGGCTACTATTTGGGTCAAAAAAGGAAGAGTTGAAGAAATGATCCATAATGGTTTGGACAAGGGTGGCATAAACTGTAGTCAGTAGGGAAGAGAAACATTGAGAAGAAACTTTCCAGAGGAATGTGAAAATAAGGGGCCCAAGACCCCTCCCTGAAGGACCATCCTCTGATAAACTCAGATTAATGTCATATAAAACCTGCCAGCTCCTACTCAGATTTCACCTCCTCTGCTGTACTCTACACCCACTGAAACAAGCTACTGTCTTTAATTTATTAGATGAGAATTATTTCACTTTGCCCTTCACTTAAGGGCTATTCACATATACATCAATAAATATAACCTGCAGTAAACAGAGTATTTTTACAGCATTTTATAAAACTTTCAGAACACATTTAAAGTAAGAGAGAGCTGCCTACCAAAACACCACTGGAACAAAATCTGCTACAAATGGAAGAAAACAGCAGCAGAAATTTTGGAGCACAATACAACGAGCTCCAGTACAAGGACAGTATTGTTGAATCTCTAAGAATATAAAAAAAAATGACAAATTAGAAAAAGGATTTCAGCATTCAAGTGAACCTCTCGTAATTTTACTATTCTATGTCAATAACAGTTTGTTACAAAGTTTAACAAATTCGTATTAGCAGGGATTGTTACAGACGTAGACACTTTTTAAAAGGTAGATTTCAGAATATGAACTGCATGGTTCTTGGTCATGAGGTGTATGTCTCTTTTGCTATCACCACACATACAAAAAGCAGCCAATAATTTTTTTTTTTGTAGTAGTCATATGTAAGCTTAACATATTCTGTGTAATAAACAGAATTTAAAAGCTGTGGAGATAGCATTTTTAATTGTTGCCTAGGAACAGTTACGGTATTGGAACTGACCATCAGCTAAAAATAAAGGAAGTATTTAAAAACAAAAAAGAGAGAAAGACAGAATTGCTGTATTAAAAATATAAAATTATTTAAAAATTACTGTGCTGCAATTTCTAAAAGTTCATTTTAACTTCTATTAAAACGTCTGAAAGGCTTAAACAATCCTCCCATTAAGCCATTTCCCATTTCACCATCCAATCTAGGATTTTATGAAGTGTTGCTAAACCACGACACAGAGGATGAGTCTGTCACCTTGACAGCAAAAGTCAAATTGAAATCTAACGTAAGTGAACGTCAGACGTCTGAGAAACTTCAAGGAAAAACATAAAAAATGGACTACGTGCACTGTATTTGCTAAATTCATATTACCTTTTGTTTTCACCATAAATCAACTATGTATGAAATTTGCACTCACCAAAAGAAATGAGTGGATTCGGGGGAAGTTCTTACTTGTTAGCATGCACTTACATGCAGCTCTGATTGGAAATCCTCTTTTATGTGACCAGAAAAAACACAGACACATTCTTATACAGACAAATTTTTTTACATATGTTACAGTCTGAGGTATACAACATCCCAGATTACTGTTCCTCTTAGCTGTTGACCTATTCAGTTGAAATATTACAAAAACATATAGTTCTGTATGCATAGTAATGGTAAGTCCTTCCCATGGCTGCTGAGTATTTCAGCATTGAAACAGACACTTCAGAATTCAGAGGTAACAAATTTGGGGTCCCTTGGAAGCAGCCATACGTACTGGAGAACATATTTCTTCAAAAAAGAAATGTCATAGATGTAGGGGTGGTCTTTATGTAAACCAGATATATACCTAAAGGGCATTCCTAAACCTGTTGTCTGTTTTCAGGTCAGTTCCCTTGTTTAGAAGGCTCAGCTTTAATTGAAGCAGTAAGTTAGCTGATTTTACACATTTGGATGGAAGAGGAAAATGGCTTTTGTGATGAGCATCTGCTGTTTTGTTAAAAATGTGGTTAAAGACATTAACAAAAGTGACATTACCAGCTGTTCTAATGTCAAACAGCTTAGTAAAACTGTTTTTTGTCAAATGACAACATATGACACCAAAATCAATTCCAAACCAATAACACTCTCTTAGTTGCAAAACAGGCTGCAATTGAGACAAAAAAAAAAAAAAGTTAATTAAAGTACAAATTATACTTTTTCCCCCTGAAAGAACAGAACGCCAGATTTACTGACAAAACTCAACCTCTTTTCTAAATTCATAAAAGGCAAAATATAATATACAATCAGTTCTCTGATGTATAAATAACACCTTATTCCCATAATATACTCATAATAGCAATAGAACGTGACAGGCTGTGCCTCTCAGGGTAATTAAAGCATGCCTCAGGTGGTTAAAGTACGGTGGCCTTTGGACTTGAAGCTTACAACCTCCCCGCCCTTTTGTGCTGTAATCATCAGGCAGGCAACGCCTGCTGTGTGCTGCTGTTCAACTATCCCACGCTCCTGTTTGCATCATTTATAATTATCAGATTATTAGAAGGTGACACATTAGCAGCCTTGTCAGCCAGTCTTCTTCTAAGGGGGAGATTATAGTCACAGCTAAGCTGTGTATTTGGGCCAATGCCCTTAACATTCTCTACAAAATTACTTGGAAAGAAAGAAGCAGGAAAATAAATTACCAAAATACAAATGGCATCATTTATACCTTAAAGTCAGGCTCCAAGTCAAAAGTGGACAAATTTGCCTTCAACGTCTTAATCAACACGGTAAGATCAGATAAAATGAAATCCTAAATGCTTGTTGGTGCAGACCTTATTTAAGGGGTATACCCTTTTTTTTTTTTTTTTTTTTAATTAGGAGAAAGATGCATATCAGAAATGTTTGGGAAAATGCCTTCCCGAAACATACGGTGAATTACATGAACTCAAGGTAAGTTTAGTCCTCTGAGACAGCTACTCTGCAAAAGAGATTGGTGGGAGAAGCAAGCAAACAGCTGTGCCGCCTTGTTAACTAAATAAAGGACAAATGCTTTAAATCATGATCGATGTATGCAAACTCACAAACCTTGAAAAACACGGAAACTGGAATAATGGCTTCCAGATGGAATTGCCAATAGTGCTCAAGTGACCGAGGTACAGATGTCTGGTGGTACCCACTGGATTCAGTGCTTTTGAACACAAACCCAGCTTGTACAGTACCCAGCATGGCAATTTTCATTTCTATATTAAACTCAGCCCACTAAAATGCCGAGTTTTATAAAAATATTTTAAAATGGATGTTATTTTCCACTTAAAAAACCCAAACACATTTCAATTACACATTTTTAGCCAGCTCCAGCAAAGAAACAGGATATGTAACATAAGTGTTTGTTGCTGTCCCCTCACACCACAGCATATGGTAGGTGAGTTACAGACACTTGTGTTGCTGCTGCAGCTCTTCAAAACTAAATTGTTACATTAAAACCTTAGGCATATGCTATTTTCAAGCTGTAAAATACCTGCTTACTTATACACACAGATGCCAATAATTCCCATATGTCTTGAGAAAATTTTGAGCCACTTTCAATAATTGATTAGCTCTGCGCAATACAAATTTTAAAACGTAACGAGAAGAACAGAAAAAAAATTCTCACACTTGTCACAAATAACTGAAGCTCAGAATCCAGCCCCCATCGCAGGCCGAATGCACGCTGGACTCGGTCATTCAGCCTTTGCCATATACTCAGAGCTGCACCTTCCCCGCTACAGGCACCGTTGTTCTACCCCATGGCTAATGAAATCC
Organism: Vanellus vanellus; assembly: GCF_965231255.1. Classification (NCBI taxonomy): domain Eukaryota; kingdom Metazoa; phylum Chordata; class Aves; order Charadriiformes; family Charadriidae; genus Vanellus; species Vanellus vanellus. The sequence goes on from NC_138914.1 coordinate 893,791, forward strand.
TAACTTGGAAATGAGGCATGGTGCACAGGATGGGGAGGACCCGGTCCTCTCGCCTTGGCGCCTGGGAGAGGAGACAGCCTCAGGCAAGGTCATCCCTCCCGGGTAAACAAAGAAAGAGGAAACCAGTAAGCGGCAAGAGTGGAGGGAAAAAACATGCCAGGGAAGAAGAGAGGTCATGCTCATGGAAAGAGGGAGACAGACTGAAACAAGAAAGAGAGAAGGAAAGAAATATCCAGTGGCAGTGATTCCTGGTGAGGGAAGGAAAACAGCAAAAAAAGATGTGGGATATAGACAGATGTCCTGAGCAACAGCGTATCAACAGAATTGGAACTTCTGGCTTTCTGGTCTGCTCAGCTGCTAGCCTGGACTCACGGCACTCTCTTATCCCTGTGTTTACATTACTGTTGATTGTGCATTAGACAGTGCAGCAAATACTTTGTGTTCCTTTTTCAGTGGGGAAAACAGCATGTAATGGTTGTTTGCTTTTTCATTTAGGAGAATTATTCGCTTCCAGTCATTCAATTTGATAATATCGTGTGCACATACCACTACATTTACAGGAGAAAAAGCAGGTCAAATGCATATACCAGTTGTTTGAAGAAGACAGTTGGGACTTGGTAGCTTCAGGGTGAATCTGTTGCATGGTCCCTGTCCAGGACAGCTGACTTAACTCTCACTAGCGAGTAAGGGTTACTTACCCAAGTAAGGGCTACTTACCCAAGTAAGGGTTACTTACCCAAGACTGCACTGTGCTACCCGCTGTCCAAAACAAAAAGATGGCTTCTGCTCTTATGAAGTAGTTCTGAGGAGCCTCCAAGGGCCTTAGTCTATCCAACAAGGGCTCTCAGCAAGGGTTTGCCACCACGGGCTAAGGCCATAGGAACACCTGAAGATGGGACTGACAAGCACCCAGAAGAGGCCAGGTCTTCTCAGTGCACAGCAGCCCATGACTGAGGAGGAAGGCTCCTGTGATTTGGCCTTGTTGTAGTCTCAGCTAGAAGAGCCAAGCAATCCTGAGAATAGCTTTTGAGGAATGCAACCGTTGCACCAGTACAGGAAGCCGGAAAAACAGTTGCCTAGGATTCCCCTTTGAATAGTCCCCGCTGATTTCCTGGAAATTTCAAGTAAAAGGGAGAGTTGCCTGGTAGAAACCACAATCATCTGAATGCACTGTCTCCACAGACCTCTTTGCAAGGCCTCACTTACACATAAGCAAATCATTATGTACAGTAAATATAAGGGACTGAACTCACACGGTGCAACCATTAATCTAATGCTCCCACCGCATCCACCTAACTAATGAGATGCTTTTCTTTCCAGCCATCTGCAGAGCTATGCGTTCTCCTCCCACAACTTCTTGCTTTCGCTTGCTCTAAAACATCACACACACACAGACAAATCAAGGAAACAAACTACATACACATATTCCACAGTAATTCATTAGGATTTACTAGCTGTTATTATGGTTGATTACTAATTGTTTGCACCCTGCTGCAAGTGGAATTTATACTCTGCATGTTAAAATGAGGCACCACCAAGTAAAATAAGAAAAAAGATGTAAAAGGCTGACAATACAGATCAAACAGTCAAAACTAAGCACACAAAAAGACAGCAGCAGACTGATGTTTAACGTGTAGAATTAATCTGTAAACTTAGAGCTTAACCATTTTGTATGTTTTGATCAGGACACAATCTTATAATAAAATACACACAACAGCGGGCTGCTTGCTCACGGGTCTGCCATTTCTCCCCAGCTGTGCAGCAGCATGTTACACTGGTGAAAATTAGAAAGCACCGTAACCTCAGCTGACAGGTTTATTAAGACACAGAAGACATTACACAAGCCCCTTTGACATTATAATCACTAACTCAGTCAGGAGTAGAAACCAACTTGCTATCATTATTGGAAGTAATTGGTAAAAAAAAAAAAAAAAGGAAAAAAGAAGAAAAGAGTAAGCAGTCATGTAAATGTCAGGTTAATTATTTAGGATACAGGTGCTTTCAGCCACATAGATTGTATACCATCTGTACTTCAGTAGTTTTCAGTGATCAAAAGTAAGGACCCAGTTAAAGGAGTCTACTTTGACCTTGCTTCATTAGTTCAACTGCTCTTATTTACGTTAATGAAACTGTTCGTGCTCCGGTTCCACAGCTACGGCTGTATCATTGCTACTAGCATAAGTCCCGGTTTGCAAGAATTTATAATTAAACTATACAAAATTGCTCTAGGTTGGGACTTGGTACACAGTCACAATGGAAGTCCTTTTCATTTTTTTTTCTTTTTTCTTAACTAAGTTTGACTTTAATGGAGTTACACAGAATCACAGAATGGAGCTGTCCGATTTTGTTGTATGTGTTAGGGAGGGAGAAAGATTTAATAGTTTGTATAACTTCTTGTGCTCTCCTACATGGATTTCAACCCTTAAATGTGTCAGCAAACATGAATGCAAGAGAGTTAATGCTTCTGGGAAACAGGTAAGTGGTTGTCAGTTCTCCACTGATGGGACACAACCTAGTGCATGTCAGAAGCAGGTAAAACCTGTTGCCACTCCATGTTTAAAGCCCTGCTCATTTCAGTTCTACCCCTGCTATCCCTGTCCTGTTCCTACAGTGGCAGAAAGCATCGTGTCAGACGCTAAATGACAGAAAGAAAAACCACAATTCCTGCTGTTAGATTCTGCAATCTACATACAAAGACAAGAATGAAACGGGTCAACGGGAAGTACAAACTAAAGTAAAGATGATATCATCCCTCTAATAAGAAGAAGCCTAGTTGTCATCTGTCATCTTTGTTGACAAAGGACAGAAGTTGTGCAGCTCTCAGAGCTTGGGTTGGTTCCTTATGCCACACGCTGTCTGACGAGTGGTGGAAGATTGTCTAGCTAATACCTTTTCTTTCTCTACTCCATGACTTAAGAGACTCAAACACTCTTCATCCAACTGTTTCCACAGCTCTAGAAAACACTTGAGAACAAGACTAAAAGCCAGATTTTCAGGAATGCTCACACAGTCTGCTTCTCTCACTGTGACATGTATGTGTGTGAGGACATGTGGAAACGCTGCCCATACACACAGCTCCATCTACTCCAAATAAAAGTTCTGTAATTATTATTTTTTTTTCTAACACAAAATGAGTAACATTTCAAACCTGACTCCTTTTGGAAGGAACCAAACAACGATTTTAAGCAATTTTAGTGTCAACACATTTGACCTTCTGCTTCTGCTAAATTTTGTTTGCTTCTCTGGGCAGGACCTCTTTTGCTCCCCATGTCCTGAGAGACCCTAGAGCCACAGGCATGTCCTGTGTAGGCTACTCAAACTGCCTCTGGCTCGACCGGTTGTTTCTTTTTGCCTTCAGGCACAACACAGGCATCTGGCATGAACTCCAAACGATGATCTCCCTATAAAGGGGCACAAAGTGAAGATAATCATATTTCCAGTCTCTTCCATGGATTTTTTTTAGGGCCCAAAAGAAGCTCACTTGCGTCCGTGATCCAGTCCCATAAGCCACAGAAATCAGGCATTAGCGAGTGCAGGTAACAGCTTGTGAGTTTATGAACACAGAGCTCCTCTATTAACTCCAAAACAGGGACCACCTTCAGAAAACCACTGTGCAAGTGTTACTGCAGGTATGTGTGCAGATTAAAGGAGATATGAAAGTTCAGAGCAGTGCACTCTATTTATTTTATCTTCAAACTTTTCTGAGATAATAAATGCAAAGCTAACAAACATTTAATATACTGGATTTCCTGATTTCTACTAGACTGTGCCACAAGGGTCCATTTAATATAAAGAAATTGCAAAAAGACTTGAATATGCAGCCTTTTGATGCTAAGCAGCCACTGCAAGCATTAAATGTTCAATATACCTGCAAATAGGCTTAAAAGATATTTATAAACACATGTGGTGACATGGCTCAGCTAGCTATAATTTCAGAAGAAACCATACAAAGGCCTTAGATACTCCTGTTTGACAGACATGATAATGTACACCAACACCTCTGTCCTGGAGGGACTTAGTGGATGATTTAGCAGGTATAGAAATGCTTATGTTAGGGGATTCCTTTAATTTATTTATTTTGCCTTTAGAGGCTCATACTGAAGAGTACTCTGTGAAGATGTCTCAGAGAAGGTCATATTGCTTGGATTTTTACACCTTGTACAGAAAGTCCTCCAGAGAGCTACCTGCAAGCCAGCAGTGAATAAACATTCTTTAGTGATGTTTGCTCCCAACTTACCTCTGCAGTCTGTGAGGCAATAGCAGAGCTCTGCTTTCCCTGGCAGGATGCGTGCCTTTCATTTTAATGTCTGTGAGCTGAGACAAGATCTGCTTTTTGTTTCCTCTCATTTCCAGCTACCGCCTTCTTTTGTCAGAACTGACAACTTAGAGGACAATCAAAATACCGAGTAAGAAACCTTGTTTGACCTTACTGCCAAGAGCCTTAAAAAATTAATGTTTACAGCTATTTATATGCATTGGGAAAACACCCTTTTGCCTTTGAGTTTAGATGTTTCAAAATATCTTTCTCGAGCTCTCTGGACATCACCAAACTTTATGAACTTTTAACAAGCCATGATCTTTGCTTTAAAAAACATACAAGGACTGATGAGAAACTGGTGTTTCTCAAATACCCAGAGAGAGACCTTGCAGCCACTGTCCAATGGGTAGTTTCTCTCTAACACAATTCCCAGCATAAAAGGTTTTCCAAGCATACGGTTTCCAAAACCACCTGTATTACCTGAAGTATTTTCTACTACAGATCTCTTCCAATGCCAGTCATTAATCCAGCAATACTTTCTCCATATCCAAAACAAAGGGGCATCCTCTTGTCTGTCTTTTTAGGAGTTATGGCTGATCACTTGGAATGTTTTGCAGCCCCAGCTAATTGTCCCAATAAAATAAACTCTTTTAGTAGCAGTTGTAACTACTGGCTGTTCAGTTAAAAAAGCAAGAATAACAAGGGAAAATAAAACAAAATGATTGCACACATTATTCTGTACCCCACTGAAAGAAGTATTTGTGTTCAACTTCTATACATCTGTACTCTTTAGCTTGCCAGTAGAATTGGACACAGTCATTTGAAGCTTAAAGGTCAGAGGGCGCTTCTTTAACAATTGATACTGCTCTCTAAGAAAACACTTGAGTTTGAACAGTTATGTTCCCTCATTCCTTTAAAAAAAAAAGAAAAAGTGAATGCTGTTTGAAAGCTCCTAAGGAAGAACACCAAAAGCCCTGCAGAAATCAAACTAGAAAGACCATCTTGACACATTGGGATTCATCAAGCAAACTTTATCAGATGTCGAGCCCTCAGGTAGTGCTTGGAACTATGCGCCAGGATGTTCTGCAACACCAGGTGAAAGCGTGCACGTGACCTAAACAGTGAAACGGTCCTAATGACCCTATATGAAAAACAGCTTAATCAATTGCCCATGCTGATGTGAGACATTACCTTTACACAGAAAGGGGAAAGAGGTAAGAAAGGACATGCACAGACTTAATAAGGAACAGATGTCATTTTCTCTCTAGTAGGAGGCTAGCATCAGGGAAATGTTTGAAAAATTGTTAAATCAACTGTTGTGGCAGCTGAACATCTTTGAGGTTAGCCAATGTGATCTAAGCCTTCACAATGTGATTTGAAGATCCCACAAAGCAACCAGGATTGGAAATTGCAGTCAGGGTGAAAACATAGCTTCTAGGTCTTTAAGTGCCCGGTAGAGATTGTTCTTTACAATTGCTTCCTGTGGAGGAGGAGTTGGAAACGTGGGGATTGTGAAAGGAAGCTCTGTCAATCAAATTTTACAATTTATTTTTTCAATGGTTTATTTTCACCCGAAAGCAATGCAATTCACCTGAGTGGGAAAGTGGTTGAAAACCTTTAGAAATGTCAAAGACCACTTCTGTACAAGAAAGGTAAGGAACATGCCTAGTGTGTGCCATTAGGCTGGTAGTCAAGACAGCATCAATATGAGGTGGATGATGGCATGGATGTTGCTTTTTTTATTCTGTTTGTTTTTTTTTTTTTTTTCCAGCAGTAGGGCCCAAAAAGAGCCATTAGTGAGAAATACAGGTGGAGTAAAGATAGCCGGAATGATACACTATCAATGAATTAAAAAAAATAAAACTGTTTTAATTTTATAGACATGCTCAGATTTCTGAGTAGCATATTACATCTCCGTAATGCCTTTAATTTCAAGCGCTCTGCAGACTGTGCACAGAAGAATCATGATACCCTCAGCTAAAGTGCATCCAATTCAGGGTCAGTGAGAGTAACTGTTACAGAGCTTACAGAACCTCAATGAGGGTGCCTACAAATATTCAGTGCAAGGACCAAAAAACCACTGTATATTCTCGGGTGGGAAGCAAAAATATGGTAATTATGGTCAAGAGGCAGAATACAGATAACATAGAATGTGTCACAAAACTTGTAATTTAGCCAGGATGTCAGACTTAATACGTAGCGTTCAGCAGGCTTAGCAAGACCAATGCAATTTTCAGGAACTAGTGGAATCCAGGAGGTCTTTGTTTAGACCTCATTTTGCCCAGCAAAGGCAGGGACTGGGAGAATGAGGAACCACCCACCCACCGTAGGAGAAGATCACGTTCAAGACCATCAAAGGAACCTGAAGGTGCACAAGCCCATGGGACCTGATGAGATTAACCTGCAGGTCCTGAGGGAACTGGTGGATAAAGTTCCTAGGCCCTATCATATATGAGAAGTCGTGGCAGTCCAGTGAAGTTTCTGCTGACTGGAAAAGGGGAAATATAACCCCCATTTTTAAAAAGGGAAAAAAGGAAGACCTGAGGAACCACAGGCCAGTCAGTCTCACCTCTGTGCCGGGCAAGATCATGGAGCACATCCTCCTGGGAACTATGCTAAGGTACATGGAAAATAAGGAGGTGATTGGTAACAGCCAACATGGTTTCACTAAGGGTGAATCAATCCATTAACAACATTAAAACCAAATGAAACATGCCTTCATTATATGAAACATAGGTGAATCAAGCCTGACAAATTTGGTGGCCTTCTACAACAGCGTTACAGCATTGGTGGATAAGGGAAGAGCAACTGACATCATCTACCTGGACCTATGCAAAGCATTTGACACTGTCCCGCACGATATCCTGGTCTCTAAATTGAAGAGACATGGATTCGACAAATGGATCACTCGGTGGATAAGGAATTGACTGGATAGCCACACTCAAAGAGTTGCGGTCAACGGCTCGATGTCCAAGTGGTGACAAGTGATGAGTGGAGTTCCTCAGGAGTCGGTATTCAGGTTGGTGCTGTTTAACATCTTTGTCAGCGACACGGACAGTGGGGTCGAGTGCACCCTCAGCAAGTTTGCCGATGATACCAAGCTGTTTGGCGAGGTAGACACACTGGAGGGGAGGGATGCCATCCAGAGGGACCTGGACAGGCTGGAGAGGTGCGCCCAAGCCAACCTCATGCAGTTCAACAAGGCCAAGTGCGAGGTCCTGCATGTGGGTCAGAGCAATTCCAGGCACAAATACAGACTCAGCGGAGAATGCATTGAAAGCAGCCTTGAGGAGAAGGACCTGGGGGGTTGGTGGATGAGAAGCTCAACATGAGACAGCAATGTGCGATCGCAGCCCAGAAAGCCAACCGTATCCTGGGCTGCATCAGAAGTGTGGCCTGCAGGTCGAGGGAAGTGATTCTGCCCCTCTACTCCATTCTCGTGAGACCCCACCTGCAGTACTGCATCCAGCTCTGGAGCCTGCAACATAAGAAAGACATGGACCTACTGGAGTGAGTCCAGAGAAGAGCCATGAAGATGAGTACCTCTCCTATGAGGACAGGCCGAGAGACTTCGGGTTGTTCAGCCTGGAGAAGAGATGGCTCTGGGGGGACCTTACAGCGTCCTTCCAGTCCCTAAAGGGGGCCTAGAGGAAAGATGGGGAGGGACTCTTTATCAGGGAGCATAGTGATAGGACAAGGGGTAATGGTTTTAAACTAAAATAGGCAGATTTAGATTAGACGTTAGGAAGAAATTCTTTACTCTGTGGGTGGTGAGACACCGGCACAGGTTGCCCATCCCTGGAGGTGTTCCAGGACAGGTTGGATGGGGCTTTGAGCAACCTGGTCTAGTGGAAGGTGTCCCTGCCCATGGCAGGGGGATTGGAACTAGATGATCTTTAAAGATCCCTTCCAACTCTAACCATTCTATGATTCTGAGTTGTTTACTCTACTAGACTGAAAGCCCTGGCCAAGCTTTGCAGCCTCAGCATTCTGCAACATTCACCACATATATGAAAGACCGGAAAGGCATTTTCTGAGAAAACAAATGGTGAAGAAACCCAGTGATGTATAGAGATGAAAGTGAAACCCCAGGCACATTTATTCCTTTTACATCCTGCTGTTTGTAATGATACCCATGCATCCCTCCCATAGACTGGACTCCACTAGGCTGCTGCCGAAAAGGAGAAAGATTTACAACATTGCTCTGAAGAGCAATATCACAGGATAATTGTCGTTCCATTGGATTTGGGTTAAATATTGACCAGCACTTTCAAACCACAGCCTGAACAGGAGTCTTGGCAGATGCACCCACTCTTAGTAATTCTTTTAACTAGCAAAAAGAATGCCAGTCTGTGACACAAGGATTAAGATTTCTCTTGCTGACCTCCCCTAACGGTCGGAAGAAATCTTCCTGGTTGTCTCCTCAGCTTTTCTGCTGCACTCTCTCCAAGCAGCATGTACACTTGTCAGAAAGCTCTGCTATTACTATGCTCTCAAATTTTATCTTGCATAGCCAAAATGCTATGTTATGCCTATCTACAAATTTCAGCACAGTGCATTGCAGCATGTTCATAAAACAAAAGTTCATACACACAAAGCCAACATTAATACGCAGCAGTTGAAAATGGATAATCTCAGTACACTGAATGCCAATGTTGTAAAACTGGGAGATATACTAAACTTAGATATGCTGTCATATTAAATGCAAAACCAATGTTACTTTAGTGGTGAAAGGGAGCACTGGAATTACCAAAAGTGTGTTCCTACTGTTACAGTGGGAATAATTACAGGGTATTGAATACATTATAGAGGGAATCTGAGGATGTGAAGCAATGATGTAACAAGGGAAGTGTTTCCATACAGTGTCTGCTCTTAATTCCTTCGGGTAACAGTGATAGAAAAAATAAAGAGGGTAAGAGACAGAGAAAGAACACTAAACTATTTCTAATCACCTTAAGTGTACATTAGAGAATCTGACTGCAACATTAGTGAAATTACACAGCATAGCTCAAATCAGGGGGACTGGATTTAATATACAGAAACCCTTTCATAGGCTGTACTGAGGATAATATGGTAAGGAACATTGGGCTGGAAATTTGCAGGGTGAAAAAATGCACACTGTACAGTCTCATTAAAAGTTTGAGAGCAGTTCATATTCTCAGTAACAAATCTTTCAAGGAGCTGCAGCAGCAAGACACAAACTAACATAGTCTTAAGCTGCTAGCAATTGCACAAGAGTTTAAGTACAATACATGCCTGGCCAGGACACTGATTATCGTATTCATAGGCAGTCTGGGCAGCCTGTTGTGAAGACACGAAGACCAGTTTGTGACATAAGTTATTAGAGACCTCAATGAGGATCTTTGACAAAACCGACCTAGAAGGAACAAAGCACTAGAAATTGCCCAAAGCACAACAGCTGAACAGAAAATAATGGTGACTTACACTGAAGTCCCAATGTTCAGACAGCCACTTGACAATCAGCAGTGTGTACATGCTTTCAAAGCATCTCAGAAGCAAAGAAACATCTGGGAATGCAGAGGGAGCTCCCTAAGGCCATATAGGAAAATGTGCGTTTGCGGGGAAGAAATGGGGAACGCGAAGTGGGGAGAATGTGTGTCTGTTTAATACAGAAAGATGCTGTAACTTATATTCAGATGAAAGTCTTCGCTAGTCAGAAATTTAGCTATCCAGAAGAGGTGCACCATGGCATAGCTCAAACTAGGGAAACGGAACATTTACTATGGGAATTGGCTTTAACTAGGTCAGTGCCAAGGCTATCAACCCAGGAGATGGCCACATGACCAGCAAAATGTCAACAGATCAAGTCTGGCAAGGAGGATCCCCAAACTTGTCATCCCATCTCTCCATAGCTTTCACCTCTTTTCACAATTATCAATAGGAAGAGAAGCACCTGATTTTTCACTGAACAGATTAGAGGAGAGACACATTAAAGGGTAAAGCACAAAAATAAATATGGGGAGAGAGGTATAGAATTATGGGCAACAGACAGGAGCAGAACATCAATGGAAGGAGAGTATTGTAGGGAAAAGGAAGATTTACAAAGACAAGTGTTCAAAAGACCTAGAAGCTGTCACACAAGTAGAAAGAGGAGAAACACACAAAGAGCTGAGGAGGTGGCATTCATCTGGAGTAAAAGAGCTGGCAATGAGACGTATAGCAGAGACACGGAAGGAGGAGAGAGACTGGAAGAGGAAGAAGTGTTTGCACACTTTTTCTGGAGGGTGAAGAAAGTTCATAAGCTTACATAGAGGTCTGCAGTAAAGATCCGAATGCTGAAACCTGCTCCTCCCTCCAATCCCTTGGTCCACATCAATTGACTTTCAAGACACTATATGGCTGATCTGTTGCTGCAGTTTTAGGTGAAGGCTGTGAAATGAGGAGGAGAGTTGTTCGTTAAGATGGAGCAGTATTTTATACTGTGTAGGAGGGTGTTGATCTGGTATGATGCACTATGTAGTGTTTACATTTACAGGAGTGCCAACAGCATAGACAGATGCTTTGTAAAACAAACAATGAACATCTTAAAAGTCAAAGGTACACGGGTATGTCAACACAAGGCAAATACTACCCTTGTCTTTTCTAAGAGCAATAAACAGCCCATTCACACAGATCAAATGTGGTTAAGGCGAATAAAGCTAAACGAGGCCAAGATTAAGATTGACACACTGTCTATTTAAGCACTTGAAGAAGAAATGCAGAGCTTCATTCTCAAAGCACAGTGCTCACAACCTGGTCACTCCTCAGAACTGGAAGCCTGTGTTTTTTGTTGAAAGAAGCCATTTATACAATACATGTCTGTATCTCTCAGCTGTCTTCCTACATCTTACCCTTGGCTGGGACCACAGCCCACCTAGCATACAAGCAGTGAAGCTAACTTCCCTTTTTTCTGGCAATAAAACAAGTTGTAAGCTTCATACTGCTAGGGCTCTCGCAGAGCTAATATGGACATCCTCAGTCCTCCAAAGCAGGTTATGAGTGACTGCCATGACCAAAGGCCAAAGGACTGCCGGCCAAAGGACAGGTGCTGAAACATATAGGCATATAGGGTTAGTATCTAGCATGCACCCTTATCAGGAAGGGTTAAAGATCCAGGAAGAATCTGGAGAGAGTTGCACATCCATCCTCTTGCCTGTGCAGTGGGAGGGATCTCTATTGGGAGCATAAGGACAGAAACCAGAGCTATGTGGCTTTTCTCAGCCCTCTCTGTCTTAAGCTCTAGAGCAGCTCATACAAAACAACAGAGGCTGTAAAATACGTGGCACTACTGCTTGAGAAAGGAAATGATTTTTGGCTACAATCAGCCAGAACCCCTTTCTACATAGCTTGGGGAGGCACCATGGGCCTGAACAGTAATCCACTATCTCCCACAGAAAGAAATGCCCTGCGCAACTGAGGTTGGGAAGATCATAGACAGGTAGGGAAGATCACAGCGCGTCATCTCAAAAAGTAACAGCTAGGACAGATAATGCATCAATTTAACCAGGTGTTGTCAGATCAAATCAGAAACGCTGCTGCTACCCAGCTTCGAGTTAATGTAGGTCAGGGCACTCCATTCCTCTCTTCTATATAATCTCCCACACTTGTTATGTAGATAAATGCAAAACAAACAGCACACTAAAAATAGGCTGAAAAGCCAAAAAGATTACTCAGATTATGCTGTGAGCATGTAAAACAGCAGGAGAGAAACTGCTCCCAGATTCGGGAGATCGAGGTACATTCATGTTGCTTAAGATTATCTGGCCTGTTTGCAGGGTACCGTTTAACTGCTCTCAGCTGACTGGTTAGAGAGCAATGCCACGGTGTGTAATGTATTCACAACAAATATAGGTATATGACCAATGCAAAGCCTTTCAGTGGAATTTACAGAGGTGATAAAACGGGTCATACCAGAAATGCAGTGACCGAATCAAATTACCAGGCCTTTCTTGATAGAGCATGCACTCAGATACATGTAAATTAAGTCGCTCTGTAACAAACCCTTTTTAAAACAGGCACAAGCTAAAAGCAGTGGGAGAAGCTTAACTGCAGTTGTGTTACACTTATCAATTAAAAGGCATAATTCGAAAAGATTAATTCTAATTTTTAATTAAAGATAGAGAATATTGTTATACCAGTTACGGCACAGTGAAGGGAAATGGTGCAGACAAGAAAGTTGGACGGGAGGGTGTTTTGAATAAATAAATAATAAAAAAATACAACCTTCTGCCTCACACCTGCAGTGGAATCACCATGAAATGACACCGGAGCTTTTGGTTTGCCAGAGTTCAGGACACATTTGCTCCACTCCTCATTTCCTCTGTATTGGGTGACTTGAGAAAACGTAGGAGAAAGAACTGCACGTGCTGCGAATGAGAGCAGCGACTGATCGGCTTATGACAATTTCTGCTGCTTCGTAAATTGTCATTGCAAGCACCAGGTTACATCGCTTAAAAGTATATTCAAAAATACTGGTATTTGGGAAGTCACATTCCGCTGAACATTTTTGCCTTCTACAGCCTTCTCTTTTGCCGGAGACACTGTAGCAACCCCTTTCCTGGGATATTAACCCTGTGCCGGCAGAGCTTGGGAGGGTACTGACCAGCTGTGAGATAGACACAGTGACGGCATGGGAAGCAACCAGTTTTATCTCAGTGCAAAGGAGAACACTTCTACCTAAATCACCTTCCATTATTCAAGGCCACCTTGCTGTGATGTGCACTGGAAGAGCCCAGACATGCTTATCATTTCCCTTATGAGAAGAGCGGCGATTCCCAGCGGAGGCTGCTCTCTGCCCCAATATGCACTTTCGCATGATGTTACTTTTGGGGAAAAGGATGCTAAACCTTCTTCATCTGTAATGCAGGAAGATTAGGACAACTGGCTTGTTTTTAGGCAAGCTCAAGGGCAGTTTCTCAGCTGAAATTACTCCACCCGAACCCTTTCATGATACCGTTTGTTGTATGCCATTAAGATCAGAGTGGCTAACGATGGAGGGCAGAGATGTTCTAGTGTCACTAAGTGTACTAAAATCTGTCAATTTTTATTTCTGGTCAGTAATTTCACCAATATCTCATGAACTGCAGTGGGAAACAAACATGTTTCATTGGAAAATGAATTGACGAAGGGGAAAACAGCCCAGGTGAGCTTCAAAATGGTGATTGGTGGCAGAAGCATTTCAGTAATGCAGAAGACAAGCAAAGTATTCTAAGACTACGCAGGTAAAGAAACTGTAAAAGACTTCAAAGAGGAAAATAAGTAGCCTTATAGCTGCCTTCTGCAAAACGCAAAATATTAGTGTTAGATTACAACGCACTAAATGAAATTTAAATGCTTTTGAGGCATATAGAGAAAAAATCAGTTCAGAAACCAGAGTCAGGAAGGTGGTTTTGAAGTGCTCTGTAAATGGCAGGAATAACCCAAAGCGATATAACTGAGGTATTACCGTGGAAAGCCACAACTTACGTCTCCATCTTCGCATATTATTTTTCAGTTAAACCAATTACACACAAATCCACTTTTGATGGTTATCAGGAGCTGGCAAAAATATTCCACAAAGGGATATAAAAGCTACATTCTAAAGTGAAAAAAAAACCACCCACACTACATAATTTTGTCATTTATTTTCAAGTAAACATCCCATGAATTTGAAATGCATAGCCTGGGCTGGAAGTTGACAGGTACCATCAAATTATGAGGTACTAAAATTTTTAATTCCTGATTTTTAATCAAATTTTCTACCCTAAACATCAAACAGATTTTATGTCTAAAATACCATGTAAAAATGACACTCTGCCCTAGGCGATTTATTACTTCAGAGCACAAACACAAAATCTGATCCTGCAAATGCTCCAACACGAGTCACCGCTCTGATACAGGTTTGGTCTCAAATAACTTATTGGCGTGAATCTGGTGACCAGTGAGTCAGAAATGGCAACCGCTGGCACTCCCACAATTCACACCACCTGAGCATTAATCTCAATTTCTGCAGCTTAAGACCCACAAACACGGGTCCTTAACATCGCTGTTATTCACTGTTGATGATAGTAACAGCAGCAGACAGGTCTCAGTCAGAATCAGAGCCCTACCGAAAAGCCTTTTAGCACATTTAGAGTCTCTAATCCCATATATTAGGATAGCATTTTTTTTAGTATAAAATGTGGAAAAGGCAAGTAACTCCCCCAGTATGGTATGACAGATATGACTAAGGGAAATACGTGAACCTACCCTGCAGCAGGAAATAAGGGGGAAGATCAAATCTTGCCCACGTTAAATGCACAACAGATTCATATTCTTTCAGTAGTCATGATTTCAGAGTGGCCCCAGTCTATCTCATGAAAACGAGCCATCAGAGAACAGATTTCAACTGGAAACAACAAATCAGAATGCGCAAAAACAGAACAACCCCTTTGAGGTCTAAAATAACACCTTTTCTATTCTTTCAAATGGCATCGTGAGAACAGCTTGTTGTTTGCGGGTACGGAGTGGGAGGCAGAGGCTAAAACCAGCCTTGGCTTCACCAGTACCACCACTGCAATCCTTCCCAAAATGAACAGATCTCGAACATGTATGCCCTCGTACGGTGCACTACACTGGCCACCGACAACCGTGACCAATGGCCACATGTCAAGACACTGTTTCACTTGGTCTCTACTCTCATGTGTACAAACTTTTCGATATTCCAGGGTATCTCACCGGTACAAGTGCCAATTAAAAGAAATGAAGGCTGATTTGGTGGAAGAAAGTCTTTAAAGAACAATGCAGGCTGCCTGGAAGTCCTGTTCCCTGCTGTGCGTTACCTTGCTCAGGACACGGGGCTCTGCTCCTCCTTTTCTCAGCACATCGCTCTCTTCATCTCACCTTCCTTCTGTTCATCTAGCTTTCCTGTGACCACTGGTTTTTTCACATTCTCCTCATATATGTGGAAAACAATTTTATAATGACTGTATTCACAAAAACTGAAAATTGATGATTCAGCTGTAAGAGAGATGGTTGTAGAGATTTGTTTCTTGGTATTCATCAATGCATCAGAGAGACCAGCAGCAGAACCTCCTGATGAAACCCTTCATAACGAATCTCAACAGGAAGAGACATTGTAACACCCACTGCCTTTGCCTCACTCACAATGGTATTGTAAAGGAGCCTATTTTAACACAATATGTCTTTTTCAACACATTTCTCAGCAACAGCATTCATAAGCACAACGACGAGAAGACAGTAACATTTCAGATGACAATCCAATTCCAATTTCAAGCCTCACAGGGTGCTATTACAAACAGCAGGGAAAAATTACAGAAGATACTTTGGCACCTTTAACTTTTAATAGCCATTTTAATGCAGATGATCTTGACATAATTTTACTGCCTGTTTGGTAATCTTATTTGGAAAACGGAATGAACACGAGATCATTTTGCAATATAAAGTAACATTTTTATTTTTCAGTATCTGTTTTCCCGAGCATCATTCTAAGGGATCTTATCACAAATCAGTATACCCAGAATCGCTGGAATTTATTTGACTGTGTTGGCAGCTGGTGCTGATAGCTACAAATGTGAGTCACAGAACTGTAAATTAGAATATAGTGCATCAATGGATTTCTTTAGGCAGAGACTTTTTAATAGCATCACAGAAGTGACTGCATTTATGGCTCAAGTGGTATCTCGAGCTTTTTTCCAGCTTAACTTGTGAAGTCAGTTAAATGGCAATGGGACTTCAGCAAATTTTCCCCTAAAATTTATGTCTATAAAAACCCACAAAAGAAACAAAAAAAAAAAAAAAGAAAAATAAAGAACGTTTTTTCAGAATACTCACTGGAACCCTTTTAGAATATAACCACCTAGGAAAGGAAGCCGTCATTTCTTACTAATGCCTCTTTCTTGGGGAAGGGAAAACAGAACAATCAAACCAAACTCCAAACTCCTCCACCAAGCACAGACCAGCGGTATGCCCACACCAGCTAAGATCTTTATGAAGATTATCATCAATTCTTTTTGTCTGTGTCCCTTACCACTTCAGCATAAAGATGATGAAACTATAAATACAACTTCTGTATACAGCTTTACCAATATCAATACATAGAACACGTAACAGAGCTCTAGCTAAAGTTGCGGTGCAAAATCCCCAGGATGGTTTGACATCCCACACGTTTGTCTCTCCGCCTTCTGGAGATATCGATGGGCCAAATGGTACGTTTTATATTTACCAATGTTTTTGCCATGACAGCAGGACCTCAGAACTGGGCTTCCACAGGGTCTGTGTTTACATGTGCACTAGAAGCAAATTTTCTCTCATAAAGCTATTGAGAAAAACTTAATTAGAATGAATATCCTTTCCATGTATACTAAAATAAACTCTCACACATTAGAAATCAGAGGGAAAAAGAAGTACGATATTTAGATCACACACAATTGAAAAAAAAGAAAAAAGAAAATTAGTTCCAGTTGAAAATTAAAACAATGCTTAAAATTTACTGACAGATCATAAATAGGGAAAAAATGTTTCCCTTTTACAAAACTGAAGTGTTACATTTCAGCCTCCAACTCAAAAAAATTAAGTAACTTTTAAGGAAATGGATTAAAAGAAATCTTATTCTGAAAAAGAAAAATATTTTATTTTAGAAAATGACAAAACTAAATATTTCTTTTTTTGTTTTGTTTTGTTTTTAAATGACAAAATTAAAAAAATTACTAATTGGCCAAACAAAGCTCTGCTCCATTTCTTCTGTTACATATTTCAAGTGGCCCAATTGTTTCTACATTTACATCGATTAAAATACGTGCTAACAGTCTGTATTACCAGCAGCACTCTCTTCTATGAATGCACAGAGAATTAGCTGGGATGCGTCATTATACAGCACAGTAATTCTGCCTAATCCTTTCCAAAAATCTTGAGAAAAAAACCGCAAGAAAAAAAGAAAAAAGTGAATCTATTTTACTTTCTCAGTGAAAAGAAAAATCACATCATTACATTCACTGTCATTAATCAGTTTTTTAAAAATCGTATGTTTTGAATCTCGAAACATAGTTTGAATGTAAGAACAGTGAAGTAACTATTCATACACAGATAAACCTGCGAGAAGTGTGAGTCAATGTTATATTATATCCTCCGCACGCATCCTAATGCAGTCGCCATGCCAAGGCAGAAAACTAACTCAGGTGCTTCCTTGGGTGTTCAGTCTGCCTTGGCTGTCCTGTTCCTGTGGGATGGATTACCAGAATCACCCTATGGAAAAGCACACACACAACGGAGTCCAATCTGCTACCCAGGGCAGACACAGCTCAAGTCAGACAGTGCAAATATGTGTCAGATGCCTCTGCTGCAGTGACAGGACTAGTTTATATTACACCTCTGAATTCCAGAAAAAAAAAAGATGTAAATTCTGAATGCAGGAACCAATATAATTCTTTTTCGCAAGATCACAGACATATAAAAAAGCAGGAATAAGTGTATCCCTGCTATTTTCCAAGTCATTACTCCATCTGGAGGAAGGATGGCATACCTAGTGGTACTGAAGATGGGGAAGAAATTTGGTATAAATAAATATTTGGCAATTTGGAGGTAACAAAGATAAAAAATGGTGTATTATATTCAGAACACTAAGATTTAAGGAAAATAGAATTTTATCACACATCACTAAGATGTCTTTAACCTAAGAAAAGGCTAACATAAATAAAGGCTGCCTGAAACGTAACCCTCCAGAGGTGGTAGATATTTAAATTGTGATTTCAGCTAATTTCTCAAATTTTAAGAGTAAAATTTCTCCTCTTATTCAAGCTCTGTGATCATTTTGGTCTACATCTGTCCGAGAGCTCTGGCTCTTTTTTTTTTTTTTTTTATGCAATAAAAAAAATGAAAGTGATCATTATTAGAGCCTGCTGAAAGCAAGTAAATCCAAGACAAGGTCAAAGAAACGTTCTTCTGTCCCAAGGGCACCACTGGTAACACAGTGGTGAGAATTCTGAACCACCTCCCTGTCCTCTCTGTGCCTGTTTACAAAGGATAAAAAAAGATTTCTCAGTCGCTCACACACTCACAGAAATCACAACAGTCAACCCATCAGTGATAAAGCCCTTAATACTGTCACGCCGGACTCAAGTTATTATACATTTAGCCTCTGTTTCTCATGCTTTGTAAAAGAGAGAAAGAAAGATGGATAAAATTATAGATATAATGCAAAAAGAGAACCCAAAGCTGCTGAAGTTCTGCTAAAAGGCTGTCCTTTGAGAATCAAAGTGTATAACTTTGTAATTAGACTTTGGATGAGAAGACTACCATGTCTTAGTCTATTGTTGTTCTTATCAGTGGTCTCAAGAGACTGTGGACAACATCCAGTAATGATTGCGGAATTTGATCATGTTTCTAAATTAATTGCGCTTTGGCCTGTTGGGAGTATGCAGTCATATCCAGGAGAGAGGAAGGGAATAATACTGTATCGTGCCAAATAACCCCAAATAGTCATTGTACTCAGCCTAGGCTGTGATCTAAATCAACTCAATTTACATAATCAAGTTGAACATATTAATTTACATAATCAGTCTAAGCACAGTAAAGGTATGTAACTACAGCACAAGCGTATTTCTTATTCAGAATTTGCAGTCTACTAGTTGTATTCAAATGACCTGAAGTTTTTAAAATTTCTCCACAGTGTCAACGTGGTAAAGAAAAGAATTTATTTTGCTGAATAAAGTGGGGTTGGGAGGAAGATTTAAGAGAATCAAGCATTCCAATTTTTACTCTCTATTTGTTTAATATTTCTTTGTGTCTGATCAGGCAGTGCCTAATGAATACACACCTCAGCATCTCTGACCACTCTGAACAGGATTCTCACAAGGCAGTAAGCTGCTGTCAAAACACCAAACAAAAAAGCCGGTTAATATTACAGTACTTCAAGTAAAAAAATAAGAAAGAACTTCAAAGATGTTGCAGAACTGAGCCACTTGAATGTTTATACCCATCAAGGTTTTATAGATTTCTAACTAAAGGACAAACTATTTTTTCAGAAAGTGAGAAAGCCATATTGGTGTTTAGCAGACTGTGTCCTTTAGAACTCTTGAAGATACTGTAACCCCATGATCTAAAAAGCCACCCAAAAATGACATCAATATTCAAACAGGCCACAACGGGTGGGTGTCCTCAGTTGAAGACGACGGCCGTGGGACACAGGACTGGCTCAGGCACAGGATGCGCCTGGCCCAGGGCTGCTCTGCCCAAGGCGGTGGAACGCGGCACAGCGTGAACAGAACCCGGGGCTTCTTACCAGCCACCAGGAAGCTCTGGCCCAGCTGCCGTCTACCTCCTGTGTTTGGACTTTGCACCCAGCACTGATCCGTGCATTTCACTTGCAATTCTTATAATTCTTGGGCAAGGGCACTTCTACCTGTGCACACCGACTCGCCCTTGGTTGAAGAAGTTCAGTGCAGACGCATCATCTTCCACAGAGTCTCACAGTCCCCTTCATCCTCTAAACACAACTGCCTCTGCTGCAGTGCTTATGCCGTTTTGATGCTTGAGAAGCACCAGGAGGACTAGCTTTACCTGGGCTCCCTCCTACAACTTCTCACCAAAGGTGTTCAGTGCCGAACAGATAAACTCAATTCGCTCCAAGTACTACTTGAGAGAAGCCCTCGAATTCTTCCTTTGGCAGCCGTGCCTCCTCTTGCCAAGCACGAGCCCGCGGCCGAGCAGCCGCTTGGGCATTTGCACATCAGCTGCTGTGCCTCATGTCCAGCCCAGGGCACCTGAGCCCTCACAATCGGCGCCTTGTCACTCAGAGCAAATACTGCATTTCTGGGCTCCTTCCCATGTTAGCTGCAGGGCACCCCAGGAGATGGTAAGAATTGATTACACTTCAAGTCATCTCTGGAAGAAACACTGCTGTTTAAAATCTGAGTCCTCCATTCTGCAATTGTTTCATTAGGGGAGAAAAAAAACAAACCAACAGAAACAAACCCAAAAAGAATTCTGCATCCCCACAAATAAAAACTGATTCACTTACATAGTTTCTAACATTTCCATTCTGGCACTGCCTTTGAGAGCCAGTTTGAAACAACCCCTGCCTACCAAATTGCAGGGGAATTATTCTCAATTACAGCCCTCCGTCTGTTAAAAAGTATAGTCACTGATCAGCGCTGACCTGTCCTGCGACAGGTCAAACAGATGAAAAATTCTGACAGCCGCTCAGTTTTGAAGCTCCAGGGAGAGGGAGACAGAGAAAGAAGGAAGGAGATAAGGTTCCTTTGCTCAATTTGATTTCAGTCTTTTTTTGCGTTATTAGTAAAACCGCATTTGCTTTCTCTCTGCTGAACAAATTGCACATGGCAATGCAATTTTCTTTAAAGTCATTAGCTTAATGTTTTAATTTTGGTATCATTTGCGGAAATCTTCACGCAATCAATCACTTCAGCTTTTGTTTCCTCGTTCTGGACAGTTTTGCTGAGCAGCACAACTTTGCTCCTCTCTCTTTTCCAGTGCCTACGGAACTAGGCTGCATGTAAATCTGATGGGATTCAGCAGTGTCACGCTACTGGGAGAGACCTATTGCAGGGGACACCTTGCCAAGCTACGCAGTAATCACTGAAAACACTCCTTCAAAGCAAATTTGGGTTAATTGAATTTAACTGCATGAAGAGAGCTTTTCTTTAAAAACTATCTGACGTTTACCTGTGACTATTCCCTCCGAGAAAAGGGAAGGGAAGAGACACTGACCTAATGAAAGGTAAACACAAACCAGTCTCACTTAAGACTCACTTAGCAAAGTCTATATACTCCTGCATCCGCAAGGTAGAGCTGTTAATTAGGAGCGGGAACTATTTATATAGCTGGGCTGCAACTTCTAAGGATTTTAAAAAGATCAAAAGGACCAAAGAAAGAAGTGTCCCCTCAGGAACACTTCTAACCCACATCCAGGTCAGCTCATGACTGATCCTTCAGCTGTACCAGATGTGTTTTATGAGAGAATACTGTGTTCCGCCCCCAAAAGAAATGCAGTTACTTAATCTCACTGGAAAGAGTACAACCCAGCTAGTGCGGCCCGGGCAGGCCAAAGGAAAGAGGAAAGCAACGTTTTGACATTTTGCTTATGAATGACAGTGAAAGTCTTAGAGAAAATGCTGATATTCATATTCATCTGCTACTCTGCTATTTTTTCCACAAATAAACAGGAAAGGGAGGTCTAGAGCTGTCAAATAGTTGCTCCTTGAGATCACTGGCTAAACAGGGAAAAAAAAACAAACAGAAAACCTGTAACTTCAAAATAAGCCAAAATATATATATATATATTTTTAATTAAAACAAAAACAAACAGAACAGCCAAACCATCTGACAGGACAACACATTTTTATTCCAGGTTAACCAGACCCATCCCTTCAATCTATAATAAATGATTTCCAGGTTGGGATGCTGCATGTGTGATGGTAGAACTTGCTTAATTAAATCAGACTGATTTTAGAAGAAAATGTTATTCTGGAACAAAAAACCAAACGATCTTTTTAGCATGTCAAATCTAAGGAACATTCTCCTACAGCTGTGCATGCCAACCACAGAAACATTTTTTTCATTGACTGTTTTTAGCAGCAGATAAGTTATTTGTGTGAAAAAAAGAAAACACAAATTCAGTTGCCTGCGCATCTTTGCCTAAGGTGACAACAAACTGTTTTGTCGTAGCTTTTGTCCCTTAATTAATTATGGGACAAACTTTTGGGTCTTGTTACGCTCGGCTTTAAACATGAGCAACCCCACCAGCCCGGTGGGACAATCCCAACCAGTGAAGCTCGCCCTCTAGTTTCCATCTCCTGTAAGCCTAAGCAGCTCATTAGCACGCACCCATTTTCTCCTCATGACAACGCTTGCAGCCAGTAGACACAGCATCTCTCAGCCATCTTTTTGATTAAATGACCAGGTTGAACAACGGCTTCTCCACTCTTTGCCATTTTCTCAATTTCTTGACTCATTGTTATTGTTCTTTTCTGCAGTCTCACTATTTTTCATCATCCTGTGAGCACCAGAGCTGAGCACGGTACCGTAGCACTGGGCTCATTGATGCAATGCGTGAGAAAGTGAAAGGCTTTGGAAAAGATCCTGTCATCAGCTCCACTGTGAGCAGAAGACTGCTTCAAAATCATCAAATCAAAAAGTGCTATAGTTATGCAAAATGTTGTTAAGTCCCCTGCAATTAACAGGTTGTTAATATTTTCAAACTTTTCAATTCAAGATATCTATTTCCCAGCAAACTGATTTAAAAAAAATGCCCGTTACACTTTGCAGTGAAATGACACGTAGGAATAGGAGAAATCCCGAGGCAGGTTTCCAGCACAGTAGCACCCAGGCTGACAAAGCGCTGGTAATGTGATTCAGCCCTGGCAATTCAGCAGGTGACTGCTCCCCCATGCCCCCTGAGATCCTACAGATGCAGGATCTCACTCCAAAGACAGGTGGGTATTGCACAGCCGTTCTGGGTACCAAGATTTGGCACAAAAAACTGGGACCCGAAGACTTCTTGTTCTTAATTGCTACGGTAATTTGTATAATCTCAGGGATGGGGATCTTGGCACTGTAGGTGATTTCCAATTACATTTTGACCACAACTCCTTACAGACTTTATTTTCCTATATAAAAGGTGGGGTTTTTTTCCAGCTTTTACGTATTACTGGGAACTGTTAAAAGATTTCCATCTCTTTCCCTAGAAAGGATGAGCAAAACAACTACTGTAAAACCTCTGGCCTGCCCTACACCCCACCTTCATCTGTCAGCTGTCTTGACTAAGACTAGCAGAAAATGACCTGTGTTTCACCCAGTCCTTGAAAACAAAAGATCCCACAATAATTAGCTTGATTATAATTGCCATTTTAATAATCTGACAAGAGACATAGCTCAGGAGATCCTCTGGAGAGCTGTATCAATTAAACTCACCTCCTCAGTTACTATTGTTACTCATACAAGTCCTACAGCATTTTTTAGCCTTGCTATCTTGGGTGGCGATAAATATACTTTTATGACTTTCCAGATGTTAGTGTACAAAGTCTCTTTCATTATTCATGCTCCATAAACCCATACGAAGAGCTGGGCACAGATCAAGCACATGGGAAACCTAATTCCAACTATCTCACCATATTTTAGAAGTAATTTAGCAACAGCATGCTCAGTGCCCTTATTTATGAAGGTTATCTGCTTTAGAAATATATAAAGCCTCTACTTGGCCTCTTACAGAAGTTTTTCAGTACTGAAGCTTCTAACATATCATGATAGCGTAAGTCAAGCAAACAGTCAGCAAGGGATAATGCCTGCATACAGCAAAGGGTCTGATTTAACTGACAATCTCCGTGTTGAAAGTAAAATTTCCCAAAGAGGGTAGGCCTGGAAGTCGACCTGAAGGTTCATCTACCACGACTTTGTGTTGTTAAACATGAAGGAGTCGAAGACTTAGAGTCCACGAAGAGTCATGCAACCATGGCGGCAGTTCTCTTTTTTTTAACACAGGACGTGTAAAAGTTTATGTTGCATTTTAGCAGACTGGAGATCTTAGTTTAAGCCAGTTCTTAGCTCCCTGGTTGACCACATTACATCATGGGCCTTCAAAATGGAAAATTAGGTTTTTGTTAGTCAACTAAAAAACACTACCAAAAGATCTATTTTATATTGATGTTGGCAAAGACTGAAATAATTCACAAGAAACATGTTAGCAGCACGGTCTCCTTTCTGCAGGTGTGTCCCAGCCTCTGGGATCAGAAATCCCCAATCCACCAGGAAGCAGCAAGCAGAACAGCAGAGAGATCTTCAAACCAGACTCCCTCCCATTAAAAGGTCTCAGTGAAGAGCAATATCCCCAATTACTCTGATACCTCCCTTATGAGTAATACATGTGAAGGCAGAGGGATATAAGTCATAGTCATAAGCGATACAGGGCGTGCAAACTGCCCAGTGAAGCGAGTGACGCTCTGAGAGAGCCAGCAACTTCGGAAGGCAAGGACTAGGACTACACCAAACCTGTGAGGATCCACAGGATGAGGTTTACCTGTTAGTTTCCTCGCTCTAGAAGATGCTGCTGAGGAAACAGGAGGGCACAAGACCTTTGGTAGACTCAGAAATCTGTGAGCTCTAGTGGCAAAATATCCCTTCTTGCTTCACGAAAGGTGGGGGCAACAGTAACATGTTTCAGAAATTCCTCCAGCTTAATTCATAATCTGCCTTTCCCTCTGTGCAGAAATAAAGAGTGCAGGGAGTATTCTGCCATAAGTAGCACGAAATGAACCCAAATCCTATATCACATGTATCAGTATGTAGGTGGATGCTACCTTTTTGATGCATCGTGTTTCATTGCCAAGAGATCAGTTAGAACATATGTATCAAATCATCACTTTCACAGAGCCAACTGTGAAGAAAAAGAGAAATGTTGTTCTCATTCCTCTAGGGGACACAACCAGAACAAAATAATCGCGACCCTTTTCCTGTACTAAGAGCTCTTCCAACCCACTCCTCACCCACAGCTTGGATAGTCCAGCTCAAAGGAGCGCGTCCCTCAACTTTCTGGACCCAGAAACTCAAAGGAGCAATTCCACAGCCACTGCCACTGTGAGAGCTGACTCTTGGTCCTCAGCTTGGTGAGCTTATAGAGGTGAATTCATGGCCTCTCTCCTCTCCCTGTTGCTGACATAACTGCTACCCCGTGCAAAGGGAAGTAGATGATCAGGCTCTCTGGGATGCACCATCACGTTCTGCACTTTCTGTGAAGGTATAACAAGGTCACCCATACACCGCCGGCAGGGCTGCCTGGAGCAGAGGGCTAGATTTGCACCAACAAACCAAAAATCCTAATGTTACATGAAAGAACTCACTTTGCCTTTTAAAGTAAACCAAGGTGAATTGGCTTTCATTTACCCCCGACATTCTTCTAGCTTGCAATACTCAGATACAGTAGCACTGAACATCCTGCTGTCTTCTGACCGCTTCACGTTAAACTAGAATTCTGTAGAAATGAAAATGATAAGCATAGAGCTAAGCAAGACTAGAAGGTTTAGATCGTTTCAAGGGGTTTTGTTATTCTGAAAAGCACCCAACTCCATTTATGACATATAGGAATTTCTTAATTGATTCACAGAAATTAGGATCAAAACAAAAGTTTAAGGAACTCTTGAAGAACTTGAAATGACTGTACGTCCACATTTCTCATCTCTAAACTCAGTTCTGTTATTAGGAAATCTTGCCTGCCTTTCCTGATGATGGATATAACAAACATATAATTTGCCTCATAGGCAAAGTAGAAATTAAAAATGCATTAATTCACGCAAACTGAGATCTGGGATACAGCCATTTTGTTTTGTTCTATTATTAAAAAAAGAAAGTTTAAACGAGATGAAAATTTAGTATGAAACATAATCCGGAAACTCCTAAGGTCCACTGCAATGCTTGGACAAAAATCAAATACATTTTATCCAAAGTATGGCACCAGCTTCTATCAAAAAATTATATGTTCAGTCACAAATGGTTATTGTAAAATCTTTATTAACCTAAGTGCATATAAAAATTGTGAATTCTTAATACAAAGCAGTATTTGACTTTTAAATTTCATTTTAAGCTTGCCCTGTTCACTTGGAATGTGATTACAGAGTAAATTAAAAAGTAATCACATGTGAATTACATTTCCTCATGAATGTAATGACTTCAGGAGACTGATTAATGTTAAGCAGTGCCTGTCCTACCTCATGCATACCTTCCCAGGTGAGATGTGCAAGATAGCTGTCGTGAGTTGATTTAATTTCCTTTCTCTGGTAGTCCAGTGAGAAATGCTGAACAGAAACCAATTCAGTGCGTTCATTAGATCTGTATATGTTCGCTTCTTTTGTCCATCCAAGCACCATCTGCAAAATGCTATCAGTGTCAGCTTATGATTGTGAGCAAGACCCAAGAGACTTAGCTCATCCTGTACGCTGTATTCTAGCCAGGAAAACTCTTTACATTTAGATAGAACAACTCAGCTGGTGCATACAGCGAGAGATACATATGTGTCAGCACATTAAAGGCTGATGAAAAAGAATACCTTGTCAATAAACTAGGAAATAGCCCTGTCTACGAATAAACACACACACAAATATACATACACATATTAAAAAAAGATTTACATTACTCAAAATATGCCTAATTTTTGGGGGGGGCGGGGGGGGGGGAATATTTTTTTACTTTTATGTAAACATTACATTAAACCCCACAATATTACAGGAATAATTTATCTATGAGCAAAACACACGCCACACAGTTCTGTCCCTAACACAATAGTCACTCAAGGGCCCAGTTCAAACTTTGTTTCCCAAGTATTATCTTTAATTTAAATAAGAATCAGAAGGAACATCAGCCTTATCCTCAATTTGTTCCGATCCACTTTCCTTACACCTCCTCCTCCTCTTTCCCAGGGAAAGACTCATATCCCTCTTTTATTCCTGACTTTAATAATAAATAGGAATCCGCTTAATGTCACGGCTCAAGTGAGTCACAAGAAATACATCTGCCTTTCTGCACAAGTTTGTGTGTTTCTATAGATGGTTTCTATTCAGATAACCATATTCCCGGACCTTTTGAAATCAAAACGGTCCACAAGATACAGAGCACCAGAAGGGTGTTTAACGCTCATGATAATAAGAGGTAAATGTAGAAAGCTCTCTGATGACAGGAAAGGAAGATATCGCCAAAGGAGCGAACCCTACATGACCCACCACTGGTCTCAGTGATACTGAGGTCTTTCCAGTCCTAGACATCTTGATGGGCAATAGTATGAAAGACTTTGTGAGATGAATATATGGAGACCAGCATTTACAAAGCAAATCTCTCACTTCGTTTTTACCCAGCCAGAAAAAAATATTTAAAAAGCATAGACCCAGCAATGATTTCAGACCAACCTACCAGGAGGTAAAAGGCAAAAGTATTAATTTTGCAGCTTAATTCAGCCTTGTACATACTAAACACAAAAGCATGGTCTAATTGTTCCAGAGCACAGTTCATTTCTGCTGGCAAGAGGAATGTTTTGAATTCTAAGTGTGCTTTTCGGTGGCAGCATGACAATAAATTCCAGCATCTTAACGAGGCTTTTTACAATTATATATACATATGTGTATATATTCCTTTTCATTACTTTGTGTTGTCACTTTCCATTATTGGTGCATCCTCAGCAGTACGGCTTTGCTTCTTATTGATTTTCCTCCCCATCCCAAACCCTCTCCATCTCCTCCTAGCAGGGCTCCTAACGCAACGCAGCCCAGCACTTCTGCTTTTACTGTCCTGGTTGGGTCCCAAGTGGAGCCATCCTCTCACAGCCTCATTTGTTGGCTGGCTCTGCAGCAGCTCGTTCTCTTCCAGCATCCAGCTGTGTCCAAACAGGTCACATTTTGGAATTCTGAGACAGCAACTGCCCCACTTAAAACTCTATCTTTATTTTGAAGCAGTAACAAATGAAAACTCTGCAAACTGGCCTAGAAATCCCTACAAGTAATCACTTTATAATCTACTTTTATATGTGAAAGTTCAAAATATCTAAAACATCTGCTTAAAAAGAGAAGGTCATCTGTAACAAGAGACAACTTCATTATGTGACTATTAATACAACTATTTTCTCAAAGGGGACCCTTTACATGTTGTGTAACATCAGGGTCATTTTCCAGCCCATGAGATTATTGCTTTCAACTTTCCTCTTGACAGCCAGTACTACAGTTTCCCTTCCTAAGGAAAGGCGCACAATCATAAGACACCATTTTTCAGATAGCATATGATGGTGCTCTCCTCCTATCTGCTTCTTTTTTATTTCCTTGGACACTACGGATCTCAAGAGACTATTCATAGACAGCAAGAGATACTACTGTCCCAACTATCATTCTGTCTCTTAAATAATGTAACTGGAAATTAATTAGCATTAATTCACTTGTTCAGAGTTGTACAGGAGATGTTGTTTACAAACAGCAGCCATGGTTGACTGATTACAGATTGGTAATTAATTTAGAAAAAGGATATTGTAAAATAAGAATCCAATATAATCTCAGCAGGTGTCACTGTAGTCAGAAGAACATATTAGAGCAAGAATGCTGAACACTGCACTGGCATCGCCTGCCCTGCACAAAGGAATGCTTATTTCTATTTACCTGGCCTCTTCCACTTGTAAACATATTTGTAATCACAAATATTCAATTCAGAGCTTGACTTAAGTTAGTTGTTTACTGGAATAAAGATTCAGAGTGCAAGCACAGTATTTCTCTTCCCAGAATGAGAATCCTACAGCGCACGCTGCTTGTAATGAGTATTACCATTGAGACATTTTTCTGCAAAACATGTTTCCTGAATTATAAATGAAAATAAAATGAAACATCTAGCTTGGCACAGGTTACTTCAGTATACACCTACTGCCATTTTTCAGGGCAGGATGTTTCCAGAAGCAATGCAGGGAAGGGGACAAGATGTCAGGGTTGATGTCAGGTTGCCCGAGTCTATTTGAGCTCCGCCATTCATGTGCCATACCTCTTTTCCAAATGACATCCTACCTCCGTGCCCCATTCTCCTGCCATATTTGCTTCTTATATTTAGTTACTTTCCAGTCTCTTCTAAATCACTTACTTTGTGCTTGGGCAGCATGTAACTCAGTGGAGTTCCAGCTTTCATTTGGACCAAAGAGAGTGCAGCCATGGCTCTGACGGAGGGGGTGATGCACGTGTATTGTGCCAAATTGTACCCATGTTGCACTTTTGTGCAACACCCCGTCTTCCCCTTTGCAGCCAGTAAGCTTGACATCGCCTACTTCAGACAATGTAGTTCCGTTCAATCCTATTTCTTACTGACCTATTGTTTCTCCTTCCTTATACGTTATATGGTGTTCTTCTTCCTTATACGTTATATGGTGTTCATAAAGCAAAACAACAACCCCAAAACTTGATAAGCTTAGCATTTCTCTGCCACCAGCACTTTATACACTAAATATAAAACAACTAGGAGTTTAATATTAACTGATGTGGCATAGCTGTGAGAGAGATATGGCAGCTAAGGGCAGTGCCCCTACAAAATTTTTCAGCCATATAATATATTTTCTGTGTTATAAGTTATGTACTGCAAAACGGCTAATACAGTGAGCCGCCGAACTATGCCACTTAAGAAATCATAAGGCAGCCTGGGGAAAGCTTTAAAAATAGAAAGCTGAAATTTGATCACGTGTTCTACTGACTATTTGCTATCTATTTTTGAAAGGGACCTAACAAGAGATAGGATTTTAAAATACATATTTAAACAGGACATATTTCTGGAGCCATGTAAGGTAGTGGCACAAAGAAAGGAGGAAAAAAACCAAAACAGCTCACATAAGGGTGCCACCACCCTTCTGAGTTACAACATAGCATAAGCATTTCTAATAAATAACTTCTCCAGCTTAGTTGCTGTTACTGGCTTCACACTGAAGATCTGTCCAGTGCCCAGCACTGTCCGGTGCAGAAGGCTACTCATGCCTTAGAAAAAACACAGTTAAGCTACGGAGTGAATTTGGTTCCTGATAGGTGGTTTTTTCCTAACAGCTTCCAAAAAATCCCATCCCTGGTGTTTCTTTCCTTGACAGCTTGGAAACTCAGGTTCAGGGCCAAAAGGGTGAAGAGACAATGCTCCAGCTACTTCCATGGATTTGCAGCTTGGCATATGAGAAGAAAATTTAGCCCAGAGAGACTTTCTGAGGAAAGTGAAGGAGCTAAAGGGAATCAGTATCTCCTCAACAAAACCATTGTATTTTTATGGAGCTCCACAATACTGCACATATGACAGTAACACGGCAGTGTGCCAAAAACAAAGTAAGTTTGAAAAGCCCTCAATGGACGGGCAAAACTGTTCATCTAAACACACTTCACTTTGGGAAGCTTATTTGACCGTTACCCAAAGGAAAACAAGAAATCACCACATCTTTAACTGCCTATGCTCAGCATGTAGAAGAACAAATTTATTAAGCAGACAACATACAGAAAGAAAAAAAGATGAACAAAAAACCCCGAAAAACCCAGTATACCTTTTAAAACTAAGAACACTCATTTGGGATGCAGAAAGCCTAACTTCAAATCCCTACGCTGCTTCTTTCAGTGGCTCGAATCTGGTTCACGCCAAATGAACGCCCTAAGCGCTTAGTAACTTTGAAGTGCAGCAGGTTACTTGCTCTTCTATTTTGTAAAACCTTTCAAAAGATCTTTTCATTGCAGTGAAAATGAAGCCGATTTCACAGTATCGTGTTTTTGTGCACCTTGGAATTGGTGTCTTCTAGCCAGCCATATTAGCCTTCTTCAAGTTTTCATTCAAAAATAAGTGAAATTGCCTTCAATCTTCACAAAAACCTTGAAGGAAATTTAGGATTAATCTTCTCAATAGCGTTGATCTAAAATGTTCAAATATGGATGGCTTCATTAAGGTGTTAAGTAAATATTTCTTTAACAACTGATTTTATCTCGGCATTCTGCCTTTACCACCTATTGTAAGAAGTCGAGCTAATAGAGAAATCCAAGGATTTTCAACAAGGATGTGAAAGCCTGTTGTTATTCTGACTGGCCTTGGAGTCCCATTGTCTCGTAAAGACAGCAGTTAAATCCCCAGTAGTTACAACTGAAGAAATAGTCTATTTAATGTGTTTTTGTATTTTGTTCTGAGTTTGGCAGTTAGGCCTCTTGCTACATTAATGCTAACGGGCAGCAATGAAAGACACAATAGTAATTGCTTCAAGTGGCACCACAACCTTTAGGCATCACCAAGAAGTCCAGCTAGCTTTTTGAAGGTAACGATTATAACCTTACCCTATGTAATTTTAAGACAATTAGCTGAAATGCCGATTCGCATCTTGTGTGCTTTGTCTTACTAATACAATAAATAAAATATACGCCAGTACTAGGAGTATTAAGAGGTACGTTTCCTTTTTGACAGAGATATAAAACTGTCATTAATATGTTATAAGAGAAGATTATGGTCCTAAATGTAGCTATCCTTTCCACTTCTGACATGTCCAGTTAATCTTTGCTTACACCATTACATGAACTAGGCGCAGGATGAAAGCGCACGCCTCTGTAAAAACACGCTGCAAGACCTCTGCAATACTCCATTGCCATTGCAAGCGCTAAGTGAGAGCATGGCCCTCATTGCTGCTATGAATCGTGTGCGAAAGAATCAGATATTTCTATGACCACTGACAATTTATCCTCCTAAAACTGCTAGCAAGATGGACAAAGCAGTACAAGCATTACCTCCATTGGTTGAATTTTATCTACCAAGGACAAATTACATACATAGTATATATGATGTATATTTATGTTCAGAGTTGTTCATTTATGATCCAGATGAAAAACCCACGTGGTTAATAACCACACAGAACTTGAACTGCTTTACAAGCCACGCAGCAGATTATGAACCAATTTGACTGCTCGTGACATAGACCTAATCTTCACTTCTCCATGAGAATTTCGTCAAAGTGGGACTGTCTAATTCTAAGATTAAAAATGAAATAAAGGCCAAGATTAATAACATTCACACTCTTTAAACAAAGATTGGCAGCTGACATCTTTTAGGGAAAGGACCCAAATTAGCTCTGTCAGCTTCCCTTTATACAATTATGTGTTATAGTGATAAGAGGGGCGACGGTCATGTTTTAAAAGTCGACTGCAGAGTTGTTCAGAGGATCCGAGCAGAACAGTATATTAGATGCTCCAAAGGAAAACAAATACAGAGACTACGCATCACAATGAATTCCCAGAGCTTCCAGCTATGGCCGTGTAACCTCCGTTCTTTTGTTAGTACACTGTAAATTACAGGGATTCAGGAAGCAGTAAAGGAAGATGAAGTGAGAATGCTCGATCACCAAAAGTTGGAAACAACTGCATTGCTCCATCAGGCCCTGTTGAGCACAAGAAGCGCAGCCTGGTCTGACTGTGCATGGATTGGTAGCTAGAGGAGAGTAAGTGAGAATGCACTTACAGAAAAGCACAGGACTGCGCTGTCTATAAATACCTACGTGTATATCAACCCGCACTCAGGTGCACATGCACTACAGCTGTTAAAATTATACATTCAAAGAGTATAGATTCCATCTGATCAATCATTCAAAATGTATTTACCTTTAATCTGTACAAAGGACATGATGAGAAAGCCAAGTACGTCACTGTGAAGATGTGATAAGCCAAAGGAATTCAGAGTGCTTTGGGCAAAACCCCAACCTTATTAAGCATTTTAATCACATTTTTATAGGGGTAGTCATATAAATGTATGCCATTTCTGGAAACCTAACAAATTTTTTTGGATGGCTTGCCAAGCGTGAAGTGAGCCAAGGGTGCCCTGGAATCACCCAACTTTATTTGCGAACTCACTTTTAAAAATTAGATATTAGCCTGGAGTGAATGTCAAAATCTGAAAGGGTAGCACAGAAACCTATTAAAACCTACTAAGTCTATTTAAATAAGATGTTATCTAAAGTAGTTAAGAGCACTGTAACTACGATCTTTACTTAGATAACATCTTTCAACTCGAACCACGGTAGACCTTTCTCAGTTGGTCCTCTTCAGGCATTTCAAAGTGCCTTGAAAACTGAAATAGGGCCTTAAAATTCTCTAGTCAAAAAAACCCAAAGAGGGCTTCCTTAGAAACTGAGCAGCAAAAGCCAGCCATAAAACTACCTGCCCGACACCCCACCTCCATGTTACGTTACAAGCGGGGAAAGACCAACGCAAGCAACCTGTAAAACAGCAGGGGAAGCTACTACCAACTTGTTTAAGTCCCTCTCCTCTCCCACCCATCAGTTCAGTTATTCTGTGTCTTTCTGTCACTAAATTTGCAGGGTCAGTATGTTAAAAAGATGCCTGCCTTCTGCCTGGGCTGACGACGAGAGCCTCTACACGGAATCACACTCATTTCCATTCATTTCTTGCAATAGGCAGATTGATAAGACATTCAAGGACCAAAATCAGAGGTAATTAGACCATCAGAAAATCCATTCGCACCTTCCTACCTGCGAGAAGTGAGAGGGCTGGGAATGGGGAGCAAGAGAACAATAGAACACGCGTCTGTGTGTGTGTGTCTGTGTGTGCGTGTGTGTCTGCGCGCACAAATGAGAGCGAGAATGTGTATATATAAACCAAGTAATAGAAATTAACAGTGTCAGTCCATGCCACGGATTATAAATACAAAAATAAGAAAGTCTTAAAGTGCAGTCAACTTTCACTCAGCAGAACTCAGCACTGTTGATGTGACTAAGAAGCCTCTTTGCAAAGTTTTGGAGAATTTTTTTGAATGGAGGCTGACATACAATTCCTGATGGGAATCAGAGATATTTGGTTTCATGTTTCTACATGTTTAAACAAGTTCTGTTCCAACTACATGCGTCTCATTGAGGATGCAAAAGAATTGCCTGAGTGCTTTTAGTTCTGCCCTTTCAAAAATATGGACTGTTTTGTGTTTAATGACCTAAAAGTCAATACCTAAAAACGTCAATGCAACATGTTCTATGTTACATCCCAAAAGAAAAGAGAGAATCCTGTGATTAAGATATTTGACAGGAAATGAAGCAATCTTACTTCCACTTCTTCCTCTGTCATAAACAGAGCTGTGTGACATCAGCAAATAACTTCTCTTCTCTACACCTTCATTAACCTCTCCTGTTACAAGCATTTCATGCTGTTTGGTGCTATACATAGCCTCATAACCATTGTTAAAGATGAATACCTATTTATTCATGAGGTTATGCATACTTTTCCTGAAATCAGTGCTGGAAATCAGGAAGGACGAAAAGAAAAAAAAAAAATTATTAAGGTAAACAGATACAGAATGTACTGAACACAAGATAATGTTTTCCATATTCTAACAGCACTCCATCTTCTTCAACTAATGAGAGCAGCGCTTTCTCTAGCATTTTGTAATTGTTATATGAATATTTGCCAGGTGAACACTGGCACCAACTTGTTTGTTTTGATCAAGAGGGTAGAAAAACTAGATGTAATTGTTCGATTAAAACGTGCAATTAAAGTTGGCTAATTTTACTAAAAAATAGAGTGGTTTTCTCTTTTTCTCCCTTTTCCTAAACCTACTATAATTTGATTTAAAGATCTCTGTCCTCATGGGATGAAGACATACCTGATACCTGACAACTAAGCACAGCTTATTACTTTGCATAAAGGCGACATGAAAATACATAAAAACCCCAAATACTCAGTTTACAGCACATTAAAGAACTGAGAGTTTTCAGGAAACCTTGTGCAAAATGGCAGAAAAGCCGTCTACTGAAGGACAGTAACCTATCTAGGAAAAATATGATTTCATCCCCATGACTGCGTAGACTACCAAAAGACCGTAGGTAATTTCATAGTATTACCTGCAAGAAAATAAGAGTAATCTTAGCATATTGCTACAGGGAGGGGTCCTGATATTAAGGGGATGATGACAACCTTGAAATAAAAATGGGGAAGAAGAGATGAAAGGAAAATTATCTGTAATTTTTGTTCTCAAGTGCTGGTAATTCTAAAGAATCCCTAGGTGAGCTCCATGGCCCACGATTCTGACGGAAGCAAAGCATTCTGAGCTACTTAAATATCATACTAGTGATGGATACCTGCTTATCGCACTGCCTTGTCTTTTATCGGAAATTTCAACGGTAAGTTTTTCTGTTGTGCTTACTGATATGCAGAAAGCTTGTTAGTGCAACAGGTACATTTCAGTTGGTTCATTGAGAAACTTCTTTTTATTTTAATTGAGCAATACCAGTTATCATTTTAAGAAAACAGCTTTTGCCAAGAGCTATCAAACACTAGGTCGCTGCGATTATTTATTTCTTGAAATAAAAAGGAATAGTTATAATGCTGTTGATTTTTAAATAGAAACAACAGTACATTTTCTCTTTCTATCTGCATCAGTGCAGGTATTAAGATGACTCACATGGAAATACCATATACGAGTTTTCTTTGACCAGCATTGAGCTCACTTTCCTTGTGGTACTGTTATGCAATTTCCTGCCTTTTTTGCTGAAAACAGTACCATCTTTAAGGATATTAGGCGAAAGATGCACCATAGTCAACAGAAGACACAGCACTCCTAGCACAAGAGAAAGGGTGTTTCATACTCTCTTTTATAGTCCCCAAGAGACTTAGTCCTCTTGTTCAGAAAGCAGTGTCAAAATTAAGGTCCAGCAGTAATTCCTTGCACTCGCCACCATAGAAGAAATCAAGACGCGTAGGTAAAGGCAGAATCTGTTCCAGGAGGTAGCTTCAGGAGATAAGATGAGATGAGGAAGTAAACAGCACAGGCAACCACTGAGTTCTTGCTACTCTTGTATCATTTGAGCTAGAATAAAAAGTTCATTAATGAGCACTAAGGGATGGAGCCAAACAGCCCATTGTTTTGCATTTTGGCATAGGCTTTGGTATGGAAGTATGGACAGAATGAGGTCAATCAGTATGGACACAATGAGATCAATCACTTTCCTGTGGATTTAGTAACACATATCCTTCAGGTTGCACAGTCGCTTCAGCCTAAAGTCTGAGCCAACAAAATGCTCAAGAGTAACTAAGAAACAGCAGCATAACAGAGGGGCGCACACACGGCAGAGTCTTGCTGAAAGATGCAATGAGGCACAGAGAAGGGGACAGAGCGTGAGTAACGTTCAGGCAACGTATACAGACTAGGCCAGAATGTACAGCGAAGCATGCTGCATCTAAATAGCCAAATTACATATACTGTATTTTAGCAAAATTAATGAGGAACTGAACTCAGAGGCACCTCATCTAAATTTGAAATGGGAATATGCATCTGCCATGTTTATTTCATTATTATTTCATGAGGAGTCTATGCTTGTTTATGAATTCTTAACGTATATTTAAGCAATCAAGCATAATAGTGGTGTAATCATTTCAAACCTATTGCAGTTCCAGGACCTCAGGAGAAACCTAAGTGCATTTCATGCAGCTAGCTCCTCAGGTGTCTCGCTCATGAGCTTATTCCCTGCTGTCTCTCACTGAAAAAAAGAGGCGCTGACAATCACCGGACAAGAAGAAAAACCCACAATGTTACCTGAAGCGGGAAGGCAACCCAGCAGTCACGTAAACTGACAGCGGTCCCATAAACTGTGTCCACATCCTTCAGTGCACCAGCCTCCAGCCTGGAGCAGAGATCTTACAAGATCGTGTTTTTATTGGGTTCAAAGCTGACTGTGTAATGCATTTCTGAAGCTGGCATCTGTGCCTTGCAGCCAGCTTGCAATACAGTTGCCACCTTTAGGGGAAAAGAATACTGTTGGGGAGTTGGTATATAATGAAAATGATTGAAAAGAGGCTTTGCACTTAATAACACTGCTGCCATGGTGATCCCTTTTCCATTCTGCTGCTCGCTGGGTAGAAAGCACTTGCCTGTTCCCCTTCACATGCGATATCGGCTCTTTCTTAGAGACAGAGGTGGTAATGCTTGGCAGCTTGCATATCAGCAGGGCAGCAGAAAGCAGAAAAACTCTGTTGGACCATAAGAGAAGGGACAAAGGAAATAGCTAGAACTTGCAAACAGCTACAACTTTCAAAGAGGTTTGAGGATTTTTTTTTTTGGTGTGGGGTTTTGTTTTTTTTTTTAGTGTGAGCAAGAAGCCCCATTTTGTGGATTGTCCCCAGTGCAGAAACAAAAAGGCAACACAAAGGACTGTTCAGTGTTCGACATTTGTGAAGACACATTTTCTGTCGATATCCCGAACATGTTCCTATCAAAAGTTAAGAAGAATTTGTACGAGGAAAGACAAGACACACAAGGGAAAGTGACAGCAGAGGACAGGCATCCTTAGAGACCAGCAAAGACCTTTCCCTTCTTTCCAAACTGAAGCGAGTACCATAGCTCGGAAATTAGCTTGTTCAAGCTAGGCAAAATTCTTGTCCAGGCTTGCTACTACCAGGGCACGCTTCCAGCAGATGCGGGCCACTTTTCCTGTGAAATCCAATATAGAGATAGGGTTTGTAGTTTCAGAGTAGGACTCTGAAAATGTCACCTTGGATTGGGCTCAGGCTCCAGCACCAATTATCTTTTGTCTTCTTAAATCTGATCCAGCTAACTGAACCCTTTCCATTCAGTAAAAGCAAAATGGGGTCAAATGCAGGAGAGATCACCTGCTGCTCAAATTATTCTCAAGCTAAGCTCTTCACAGACAGCATGTCTAATTATTAATGATTTGAAGAATGTGAAAAGCAAGCTCCAGGAAAACACGTTTGTAAATCTTGCCTGGAAGTCTACCTTAAATGCCGCTCGAAGAATTGCCACTGCTCTAAATTCTGAGACACACCTTTGAACTTTCAGTCTTGCTGGGGTACAATCAAGACAAATGGCAGGTGACAGCTAAGTAGCAACAGTTCTTTAGTATAAATTGAAATTCATCAGATGAACTTTCAAAGGGTTTATACAGTATTTCGCATTGAAAGAGAAACTTTTCTACAGCCTGTTTCAAGACATCCAAGCCCATCTTGTTCCTAGGCAAGTCTGGCTGCAGGGGAGTTTGTCAAAACATTCTGCACCAGTACAATAACTGGATACACAGTCATTGACAAGGATTAGGAGGTTTCCTTTATGGTGCTACTGTAAAAGGATTAGTTCTTTGGTTTTACAGTGTAAATCCCTAAAGGGAGATTTTATTTTATTTTTTAATATATGAACTACAAAAATATCACAGTATTTCTTTGTGAGATATGAAATTACTGCAATTTTTAAAACACTCCTCCTCCTTATCTGTATGGCTGTATTGCAATCGACAAACAACATTTCCTATGCAATCCTTCCTTTTATCTCGCCCTTTGCTTTATTAGCTCTGTCCTTTTTAGCCCTAGTTCTACTTTTCAGGTGGTATTTGATTAATTTGTGATCACTGTTTCTGGGCATCACACTCTTTAAGATACACTATAGCGCAGAGGATTATACAAGGGAAATAACATCTTTTGTATTCACCTTTGTTTATTAACCTTTCTCATTGTTCAGTGCCCATTTTTCCTTTTGTGCCACAGATACTGTATCTGACTTAATGCTAGGCACCGAGTTTTGGTCTCTGGTAATTGAAAAATTCTTTATCCAGTCTTACTGCATTTACTGAGGTCAAAAGCTCTGGACATCTCACATTCTTGAAGTGCATTGAATTACATGGGCGAGTAGGTATTCAGTCGTTTAAAAGAATCATACACAACTGCCTTTTAATCAGCAAAGACTCTTCAAAGTAGTTAACAGCACTGTACTATCAGAAACTGTTGTTTAGGTGCTCATATTAAATGCACAGGGACTATTCAACCTGCTTAAATAAACTTAAAATAAACTCATACTACCTGACACCAAAGCAATATGTATACACATAGTATAGTCCATACACTCGGACTCATCATTTATTTTCTACTAATATTGCAGAAATAAAAACTACAATGGGTCCCCTTGAGACAGGAAAATCATAGAGATACTCTTGGATCCAATCCTGCTGTACGTTAAAGGACTTATTAGAATTTAAATTACTATTGTGTATTGTTTTAATATGCCTTCACAGCATGCACCATACCAGTTCCTTTGCAGCTATTATACCGTACATTGGCTACATCAATTAACAGAAATGCACATTATATATTATGGACCTATATAATACCTAATATATTTTTTCCACAGTCTATTTATTCTTCCTAATGTGCATTCAGAAAACATACTATGACTTCTTCTAAGAAAGGCACGTATCTGTGCATTTATTCCAAGAACAGTATGCATATATACATATATCTGAATCTAGTGGCTCTTTTTTAAAATTGAATTTTACTGTTTTCTTTCCTTTTGCAAATGGAGTCAGAATCCCACTGTGTTTCTTTTAAAATATGTATTTTTAAAACTACGGCGTTAAATTGATGCTTTGGCCCTAAGGCCAAACCAGGGACAAACCCTTATTTGTGCCGCCAAGCAGCACAAAGCTCGGGCAAGTTCAAATAACTTTGTAAATGTGATAAACGTCAAATCTAAGTCAACGTGATCAGCTGATTACATTTGATATGTAATATCACTCAACAAACAGACTGCAAAATATCTAAATGCAATTCACTAAATCAAGACAAAACGTTGAAATTGGCTTTCTTACAGATCACCGTTTCTAGGATCAATATTTTAACATTAAACTTGATCTTTGTGGCTTTGCCTCAGAAGAAAAGAAAATCTTTAAAGCACTGCTGAGAATTTAAACTTTCAACTTCGACAGTTTGAAAAAAATAGTCCAGCATTTATAAGAATTTTGATTAAGTAAATGAGAAAACAGTTTATACATAACTGACAAACCAAACCGTTTCTTTGGTGGCCTATTAGTATTGTATTGCTAAACCAAACTCACTGTTAAGTTGATCATAGTGACTTACAATCATACAATGA
Organism: Vanellus vanellus; assembly: GCF_965231255.1. Lineage (NCBI taxonomy): Eukaryota > Metazoa > Chordata > Aves > Charadriiformes > Charadriidae > Vanellus > Vanellus vanellus. The sequence continues at coordinate 933,416 of NC_138914.1, forward strand.
CTTAATGGTAAAACATCAGATTTATATATAATGCCAGTGAATGCAAAAGCCTTTACGCATTTCCAGGTTCGAAGTGAAGCATATATATGCAAAGAAAAAGGAAAAAAAAAAAAGAGATAAAAACCCCCCGAGCTTTTCTAAACTTTTTGCAGCGGGCTAAGCAGCTCTGGCTGTTCGCAGTAAAATACTTCCTATTTCACAACTGCTGATTTCAATTCAGCCTGTGTTGCGAATGACCAAAAGCGGCGTAAATGTGACGTGGTCTGTGTGGAAAATATTGGGGCTTTGCAGTAGCGGATGACTCCCATCTCGGGAAGGTTGCTCGCCAGGGCTGAAAGTCAGGGCCAGCTCCCAGGGAGAGGCTCAGCTCCTTTCTCCAGGCTGTAACACATCCTTGGCACAGGCTGGGGTACTTCACGCTGATGTTTTAGTGAACAGTTGTTTTAGTGAAATGGTTGGGCTCCAAACGCACAGCTCATGGTGGCTCTGAAGTCTAATGGCAGTCCGTAAACCCCTTCAGGTGGGGGCGAAAGACCATGCAAAGGTTCAGTACCAGGGCAAATTTTTCAGAGGTCTCCAGTAGTGACTTCAGTGCAGATGAGCTACGCACAATCCTCTTTCGCCCTGTCCAGAGGACATCCTAGCAGCCTGGTATATGGATTTAGCGTGGGTTGAGAAGAGTACAAAGCAAAAAGGAGTGGGTTCATAATGCTTTCACAAATCCTTCTTTTTCTCCTGTATCATTCCCCTCCTTTAATCTCTCCTTTCATGTTTCTTTTCTTCTTCCTCTCTCCGTGCCCAAGCAGTGGTGCTGAATTCTAACGAGCCCTGACCCAGTCAGTTAGTCACCTTGGATAATTTCTTAGTGTTCGTTCTTTGTGTACTCCACCTAGATACCACAAGGTTAGGCTCTTCAGTGAAAGTAATGTTTCTGGTATCCAATTTTCAAAACCTGCCCGCCTGATAGCAATCTCCCGATTCCATGTCTATTGTAGCTTTGGTTCTCTTTCACAGAGCCTTTTTCATTTTCTCTTCACGAAAGTGCTTCAATCTATCTTACATTTTAATTGAATCAAATTTAATTTAAACCAAATCAAAGGTCCTTTCAATACATCTACATAAGAAAGCACTTAATCTTAATAAACTACCATTTAAGATGGAGAGGGAATCTACAGTAGCAGTGAAATATATAGCAAATCAAAATTCTCTCTGTTCATACAAAGGAATGAAGCCAAAATAAGCTCACTCTACTGTTTAAACTGTGCTGCATGTAATGTGTAAGGAAGAGAAATGTGCTGCTAAAGTAATGCACTGTGACTGCGAACTATTCGCTGAAATCTGAAAAGAATCCCATTTCCCAAAGCAGCTTAGAAAATGACATTTGCTGGGACCCTGTATTAATGAGATGAAGATCCTTACCCCCTTCAGATTTTATTACATTTCAGAAGACATTTCAAAAAGTCAAATAATTTACTTTGCTTAGGTGAGGAGGAGTTAACCCTCTGGGATTCTCTGTCTCTTCAGCTCTTCAGTTGTCTGGCATATGAATTTTACTAGAGCTGTAACTTTTATTTCCTGCAATGCATGGATATGAAATACTAACTGCTCCTCCCGCCTCCTTTATGCCTTTGCATTGGGAAGTGTGTACAATTCTTCAAAACCAAACACTGTGTAGTCCTACATTAGCTGGCCTACACACTCGTATATTATGGAGTAAAATTTACATAAGAACTAGCGCACACCGAATAAAGATTTGTGATCTTTCAACAGGAATGAGTAAGAGACATTAGTTTATGGTAGACAACTCAATTATCTTTCAAAGTCCTGCAATAAGGTGGTTAGGTCTCTCCTTTACAAAAGCATTTCTACAGATGCTGAGTGAAGAAGAAAGCAGCGATAGGTACAACTCCTTAAGTCAACGCATTTTCAAAACCTTAAAATAGAGCATCTGTTCTGGCAAAATCTGTTTAAGCCTGTGGAGTCCAGAGAGGCAGCTCTGGCGGACACCTCAGCTGGTTTTTGTAGCAGGGAGCAGAGCACAAGCAGGCTCTGGGGCAGCCTCTGCACTGCATTCAGGGGGACTTGGGGATAATACCACACAACTAAAAAGGTGCCACATGCGCTCTGGGTGAAACCTTGGGCACGGCAATAGTATTTTTACTATCCATGGTAAAAACATGAGACTGCGAAGCCATGGAAGGCTCCGGATAGGTAAAAGCATAAATGCAACATCTGCACCACAGCCTCTCCTGTTCTGCTCTTGGAAACACTTCTGCTTCCATGCTCACAGGAATTAGGTAGTGAGAAATTCTGGGATACTTGTGCTTGGATAAGAAAATAGCGCAAATCAGAGCGATATGAATATGAGTTTCCCCCACCCTCCACTTGCAGGGCCCTGTCGGTAGCACAGAATGTGGCAAGAAAGAGCACCGACGGCTAGTATGTTTTTGGCTGTTAGAAAAATACCAGGGAGCCAATAGTATCTTGTTTGGTCAGTAACACCTGGAAGACTAAGGCATTCCACTTTTCGGGAGTAATGTCCAAGAAATGACAGCTAAGCAAGAAAGAGCAAGGTGACACCTCAGAGGTAGAGAAAAGAAGAATAAAACAGGCACATGGTTTTGTTGTGTTCTTTTTTTTTTTTTAAAGCTATGTATTAATATGGTGCTCCCTTTCTGGCAGCTCTGAAACCCAAAGAACTGACTAAACTGGGAAAAATTGAAGGGAACAAAGAGCACATAAATACCTGCAAAACATATATTGGTTACTCTTCCCCAGTTCCTCTGCCAGGTGCTTTCCATCCGCTGTGCCTGGAGGCAACATGTCGAGCCCTTGTACACTTCTACAAAGATGCAGTAACCTCTGCCTGTTCTAAAATAGTTTTAGTCTCTGTGCAAGCCATTCGAATTTTAAGAACACTGCACCTTCACTTCTTTTCAAAAATCCAGCTGGCTGGCTGCATATTTTCAAATGGCTTTGCTCAAAGTACCTAAGTACCCTAGATTGCACTGTACTTACACGGTTGGAGGCAAATGACTGTACTCAATAAAATTAGATAACTAAATATCTCAAATAAATCTAGGGAGTAAATACTCATCCTACACATGTATTATTAAAAGCATGCTGTATACCATACCAGTGTGATACGTTTTGGTAGCATGAGGTCAACCTCTTCAAGAAAATACCTTGGCAACAACCCACTGTTTACTGTTGAGACTCTTGCCAACACTCTTGATGCACAGGAGGCATCAAGTTGGCTGAATGAAGGGGACAAAAATACTTACCTCAGAAATTTCTCATTAATGAAGAGGATGAGAAGATAGAAAATAGGATGATATGCTGAACTCCGTGCAAGAGGACTGGCAACACACTGCACCAGAGGGAAGGGAAAGCAGTCAGGGGAATGAAGAGAAATACAAATGAGCACTGGAGTTTTCAATACTTTAATGGAAGTGGGAAGTCAGCACCCACTCTTGAACTTCCCCCATGTCAAACACATGCTCAAACCACCATGATACGTCAAAAGATACAGAATTGTACTCCAAGCACCCTTAATATTTTCTAGCTAAGCTGCTCACATCGCTTTTATTTCTGAAAGCACATACACGTGCCCAGGGCCGGTCCTGGGTGTAAGTTCAGTCTGGCACACAGTTACACTGACATTATGTCGTTATTCGGCCTGACTTTTTTCTCTTGTTCTTGTCATTATCATTCGGTCTCTGAAACAGACATGTTTATAGCCACTTTATTGGGCATTTCCATCCCCTTTATGATTCTAAGCGCCTAATACCACAACAGGGTACTGGCAGTGCTCAACTCAAATGAGTGCCGATTCTTGATAAATCCTCTGTGTCAACTGTACAGGTATAGTTGTATAGGTGCAGAGTTATGAAGACCATGATACTTAAAAAATATGAGAAAAACTAAAATTTAGGTTCCTAAATACAGACTGAGGTACCTGCCTGATTTTCAGAAGCACTGAGCTACCAGTCGCACGCACCAAGATCCAGGTAAGATTTAGGCGCCTCTTCCTGAAAATCTTGGCTTTGGCATATATGCCTTTTGTGATCTAACTGGTTTTAAAATCCAGTATGTACAATATATTGCACATTACTCATACATCAACCATTCTTTCTCTCTTCCTTGCCCTTTTTATTGTTGTCTTAAAGATTAGTCTTTTTCTGGGAAGCTAACACTATATTTGTTGAAGATATTTTTATGTGGCAGCTAGAGATGAATTATTGTCTGGCACGCTCTCATAGGGCTACAGGTGAATATAAAAGCATAACTTTTCCCCCTTTGTTACATGTGCTAATGGACTAGTGTTTTATTTTGCTTTCTTTTAATTCTTTCCATATGTCACTTATTTGAGGACTTGTATGGTATGAGAAACGTCAAATACTGAATCAATCATTTTAATATTAACTGTTTCCTGACATACGTGGTATTTCTGAGGTTAGGAATTTTCTGGCAACCTCCATTGCTCCCATGCTTTTGACCCCACCAGACATAGTCTTAAATGCATTGGCAGGTGAAAAATGGACTTTCCTCATCCCCCAACGGCTATCATTTACTTGAAGCACATTTTAGCTGAAAAGAGGAGGAGAACATGCATCAGTAGAGCCACTATTGTTTCTAAACTTCCCGTTCCTGTGCAATCCCTACTCTGGTGGGGGGGTTGGACCAGAGATCTCCAGAGGTTCCTTCCAACCCTGACCACTCTGTGATTCCTAAAGGTACTGCTGACACTGCATTTCATTAACCACTCAACAGCTTTGACGCTCGGGCAAACAAAAAATAACACATTCTCTCAGGAGCAAACTCCCCACTTATGCACGGCTCAAACATCAAGCTAGCATGTTTAGTAAAAAAAGAAGCTTCCTACCTAGACTTATCTCTTCTCCAACACATATACCAGAAGAAACAACGCCCATGGCACAACATCAACTAATCTGTTTTTCCAGGGATGTGTCCCCCTCATCTCAGGGCAGGAGACCAAAGACAGCTTCGCAGCTCTGCCACTGGCATAGTGAAACTGCACTGGCTCTGCTCAGGCTATGCTTCCAGAAAGGCATATTTTTAAAAGTAACTGAATCACAGTCAGAGGGGGCATGGACTGGCTAGCAGGGAGAGCCAAAACAGTAAATGGTAATCAAAAAAAATATAGAAACGATTAAAATCTCATGGATTATGACTGGAGCCCATTTGGAATTACATCAAGACAACTACTTACCGCACCATTCTCTGAAACAACTGGGGATGCCCAGAAGCAGATACAAGACACTGTATTGACTAGACCTGAAGCTATTCGTTCTGATAGTTCTGGGAAAAAAGAATGGGGTTATGTAAATGGCTCAAATGAAACACAGGGGAGCAAGTTCTGAAAAATAAGTTGGAAAATCATGAGGACAATGCTCGATTCTATCTGTTCCCTTCTGCATTTCCAGCTGGAATTCAAGTGTAAGGATAAGGTAACTCATAAACTCTCATATTTTTAGTTTTAAAAGTGTTTACATTTGGGGCCAAACCAGAGATTTTATACAAGGTAGCTTCTACTGCCCTAGGAAAATCACATAAAATATTTTAAAGCAGAGAATGCAAAATATTGCTTATGCTTAATACTTTTTTAATGACTGGGTCTCTTCTACCTGGAAATTATCTATATTCAACCGGTTTGAATTGATGAGCTGAGGCTTAAAAATGCCTAGAGATGCTAAGAGAAAGATGATTCTTCCTTTCAGTGGTTCTCTATAGTCTGTATTAAAGTTTCTTGCTATACCCAGTATTTGTTATTGCACTGTTAACTACCTACATTATTCACAAGAACAAAAGTTCCAATATCTCCCCTAAAGATAACTTTTATGCTCCTCTTGTGACTTCTGATCAAAGTATAGCATCTATGACAAACTTCTTCATTGTATGGCAGATACCAAATGAGGAGAAATCCCTCAGAGACAAATAACATTCTATAAACTAGGTCAGTTCTTCTTTAAGTGGAAAGGTTCCCCAGTACCTGTGAGCCATCACAGAAAAAAAAAAAAAAAAAGGAAAAAAGAATATCCTTATTCTGTCTGGCCAAGATATGGATGAAGATTAAAATAAGCCAGAGAAGATTTGAGCCAGCGAAAGAGCAGGTATATTTAAAAGCATTCATTTGCAGACAGTTATAATGACTATGTCTGGTTTCACTCTAATCAGAAAGATGAAGAAGAATTCATAGGCCCCCTTCAGCAGTACTAAGGACATTATGTGGCAGCTGTTTGTTCATACGGTAAATGTATAACATCATGTCTTGATTATTAAATATGTATTTGTAGGTTTACAGGAATATTCCTCTGTCAGACATCAGCATACTTTATATTCAGGTGCAACAGCCTTATCTAGTGTTAAGCAACCTCAGCATATTAAGTACACTTTGATTTTCTTTCAGTTATTCCATGACGCTCAGAAAATTGATTTTTAAGATTTTTATCAATGACCTTTAAGGTTCTTTTGTGGGTGATTCTCTGCCATCATAAGCATTCATGATGGACTTACTTGCCTGGTTGTTGTCCACCACTCCTTTGCAGTGCTCACTTCTTTATATACAAAATCTTTTGAGGAATACTTAATTCTTTGTGCTAGATTACTTGTGAGGACTTCCAAGCTTTCTTTCAGATCACTCTTTCTGTGCAACTTCCTGAACTACGATTTCTCCTACTTAAATGTTAAAACTAATGACCAGGAGCTTGCAGTATCTGGTTACACTGCATGATAATGAATTTCCTCCTTTAATGTGGCCAGCAGGTCGAAGGAGGTGATTCTGCCCCTCTGCTCCGCTCTCGTGAGACCCCACCTGGAGTACTGCCTCCAGCTCTGGAGTCCCCAACCTAAGAAGGACATGGACCTGCTGGAATGTGTCCAGAGGAGGGCCACAAAAAGGATCAGAGGGCTGGAGCACCTCTCCTATGAGGAGAGGCTGAGATAGTTGGGGCTGTTCATCCGGGAGGAGAGAAGGCTCCAGAGAAACCTTATTGTGGCCTTACAGTACTTAAAGGAGGCTTATAGGAAAGACACGGACAGACTTTTTAGCAAGGTCTGTTGCGATAGGACAAGAGGTTAAAAGAGGAAAGAGTTAGGCTAGATATAAGGAAGAATTTTTTTACAGTGAGGGTGGTGAGACACTGGCCCAGGTTGCCCAGAGAGGTTGTTGAGGCCCCATCCCTGGAAATGCTCAAGGCCAGGCTGGACGGGGCTCTGAGCAACCTGGTCTAGTGGAAGGTGTCCCTGCTCATTGCAGGGGGGTTGGACTAGATGGCCTTTAAAGGTGCCTTCCAACCCAAACCATTCTATGATTCTATGAATGTAATTTTGTTACTGTTCTAATTACATGGGTATAGTGTATAGATTTCTACTTCATGGTGTATAGATTTCTACTTGCATGCGTAATTTCTTTCACAAAAGTTTAAATATAGATTTCCCAAAGTCTTCTTTAAAGAGAGGCTTTGTACCATGCTCCAGCCTAGAAAACAAACCCAAATGCAACAATTTCTGTTTGAAGGGGCTGCCACTGGTACCACATTGATCCTTCCGCTCCCTGTGGTACGCAAAAAAGCAGACTACCTTATCTTAAAGGTCCTTTCCAGTCTGAAAATCTAAGAATCAACTCATGATCTTAGAATAGGCATCTACCCTCACCATCATAAAAGGATGCTCAGCTCAGAGCCAACAGTCCAGAGGTTCTTGCCTTAGCTGGTCAAAATCATTCCAGCAAATTATCCTGATCCATGGATTTAACAGAAAACTCACTGGAATAGAATCCTTTTCACAGTCCCATGTATACTCTGAGAAAAGAAAGAATATTAACTCTCATTTTCCTTACAGTTAACATATATCTATTTCTCTAACAATTAGATGTGAGTGCATGCAAATTAAATACGTAGGCAAAACTAGAATCTACCTTTCTCACGAGATAACACCAAGTGTAATAGCATTCTCAGTGTATTTGTCATCTCAGCTGCGAGTGAGCTGAATCTGGCACCTGAACTCCTTTTTCACTCAAGCAAACACCTATATAGGTCAAAGGAAAATTGCTTTTGTAAAGACTGTGAAAATTGAGCAAGGAACATAGGACCTGGTATACAAGGAGCAGGATGCAGTATGCTACAGGGAGATTACGCAGTTTAGCTATCCATCTCCACAGTGCTTGGATTTCTCTTAGCAAAAGACACTGCAGCAGAAGCATAAAATACAGCCTACACACATTGTACATTTGAAAGATAGGAGAAAGTGTCAAAAGCAACTAAGTGAAAACAGTGTCTAATATAGAGACAAGTGGGAACATCATGTCTCCCATCAAGATGATGGAGTCAAATTAAAAGTACAATCAGCGACTTTGGTTAGGCATCTCCTCCTACTGCGAACACATATGTGTAATTTTCCCTTTTTTCCAGACGTATGGTGTATGGCCCTTATTGTTCTCTCCTTCAACAACATAAATAACTCAGCTACTATACTAAACAAAGACCCATGCTGGAAGCTGGAAAGCATTGTGGGGAAACCTCAGTATTTACTTGCCCTGTTCTGCTGGCCCCGTTCAGGAACACGGCCAAATGGACCTGCGAGTGCTGTACTAACTCATTTTTGCTCCTTTAGGCAGAAGAAAGCCTAAAACGAGCCTATCTGGGTCCTGCTGCCAAAATAAGGGAGTACAACCCAAACTTAATAATATGATACTGCCTTTGAAATGTCTGTACAGCTTGTACTTTATACAATTTCTGAAAATTTTGATTGAATATATTTACAGGGCCTTAATGATACCTTAAATGTAATTGTAAAGGGGCTTTCACTTCTAAGATCTGCTAATAAAGGAGCGAGGAAAAAACATAAAGACATTTTCAGATTTTCTTTTCCCAGACATTAAAAAACACCAAAAGGGAAACATTTCAGAATGACTCATTTGTAACCTCACAATTGAAAAAAATTATTTAAAAATCCCCCAAACTTGACAGCCTACAATCAAACGAATCAACAAGGAACAGAACCCAGCCAGAAGCTCCTACCACATATTGACATCTGGAAAATGTGACTCTGGGAAGCCATCATTCTCCAACTACAATGGCCTGAAATTATTTGGTAAACAACATGACTGCAATGTAAAGGTACAATAAACAGAGCAATATTAAAAATTCAAGAATGACTGCAGGGACTGAGGAAATTATTACTCTATGTTTTTTGTTTTATTCAAGTGCCAACAATATTTAGTCATCTTTCTTTCTTGTTTTTCTTGCATTCCTTTCAAAATACGCTTGCTGTGGTAACGAGCTAGGTTAACCCGAACGGCACTGCCGAACAGCTAGCTTAAGCATCAGCCACTACAGTCTTTACAGCTCTGAGGAAGGTCTCAGCACTTACTGCTTTATAGAAAAATCCACAAACGTTAAAAAAATATATAAAATTTCCATATAATGTCCATTGATTGTACTCAATGAGGATCTTGATCCGAAAGTGCAGACGGAAACATCCATGCTAATTTTTTTGGTATTCGGGAAGAAGATGTTACATTCAGATAAACTGTAGCCAAAAGGCTAAATATAACCCGCTCAGCCCAAACACACACGGAGATCATAAGCAGAGCCCAAACTCTGAATGTCACTGCTGCCCCAAACACCCTCTTTACTGCATGACAGCGGATGCCCAAGTTGGACTCCAGCAATGTAACTGAGGCACATATTCTCAAGCAAAAACTGAATAACAAACTTCAAATGTTCATTTAACAAAGTGCTCTCCCGCTAGAGCTACCAAGCTAAAGAACAAGAGATGCAGCTGGTTCACCTCCGCGCAGCCGTTCACACGCGCGCAGCTTCTCTGACACCAGGGACACCACACTGCAGTGAAAATCAGCTGAGTTCAGTCAAAACCCGCAGCCAATAAACGTAAACATGACATGTTCATACCCAGTTGCAAAAGTTCAAGACCAAAACACTGCCACAATGTCCAAGCTACAGGTAACACAATTTCAAGATTATTCCACCCTCCACAGCACCCATAGCAACCTTCGGATTTTTGCCTTAGGAATGCTCAGAGTTTAGGCAATTAAAAACCACGAGGATTAGGCCAGAGGACAGAACAAATATACATCAAGGACACAAGCACCACAGTGCAGCGTGTCCCGGACAAAAGCAGGACGAAATAGCGGCCTATGACCTCCTGAGGATGTAAACTGCTATTTTGTCCACGCTGCAAAGAGCTTTTCATATAAGTGCACGTACACGGTATTAGGTTCAATTAAAAGAAATGCAGGAAATCTTGCAGGGAGAAGATCACAGAAATTAGTTCAGTTTTGCTTGATCACAGCTGATACATCTGTTCTCTGCAGCCTCTATGTCAGAGGGTCAGAGGATAACGCACTTGCAAACAGACACAGCGAGGCTGGTTGAATTCAGAGTTATACTCACTAATGCACTTTTTTTTTTTTTTAATTCATGTATTGTTATCCTTCAATAATGACTCTTCTGAGTTACAGAGGAAGACACTTGTTTCAAGTGGAAAGCCATTTCCTTCCCTTTAGTTCAAGGGAAATTGGAAACCCTTCTGGTAGGTAAAAAGGAAGTGAGAGTGACTATCCTACTCTTTGCATTCCCAGTTGCGTTCATTTTTCAACATGAGAAAAAACTAAAATCCAAGCACTGAATTTGACCTATTTGTAGCAGGCCACCCATGTGTTGAGGTTCTTGAGCTTGGAAGTTAGAAACTTCCAAGTGTGGAGACTCACCCCATGCTAGGGCAATGTGAATTGATACATCTGAACTCAGACTTAGGATCCTGGCTTTTATTTGCCTACGGTTCTGACTTAACAGGGAACTGCCAGGAAATTCTACAAATTGCACTACCCTCAAACTCTTAACTCAAACTCCAGGCTCTCTCATCCCAACCACAAAGTAATCTCAAGAGAAAATTATGATCATTTTTGTTTTAAAATTCCAAATAATTATTGATTTTTATTGTTCTTGGCAGACATGAATTTAGACTCATTTTAATAAAATTATTTTCTATGTTGATTTAAGAAAGCTTTGAATTTACTTTCTGATCTATCAGCAAACTAACATGGAAAAACATTTGGACCATTTGAGAATATCAAATAAGATGTAATCTCTTAAGGAAATTACTTTGTAGTCAAAAAATTGCACACGCTTTCCAAATCTGGCCATATAAATTTCTAACTTCTTTTTAGACACGCCATACATTAAACAGTTAAGAACCCAGATAACTGAGCCTGGAGCAATCACTTTTCCTCTCCAGATGCATAAAGTCATTGCCCTCTGGCAGAAGCCCAAAAGAGTTTCCCTACTTCCCGAAGCATCCTCTAATTTGCCTTCTTACAACTTCTACTATACGAGCAAGGAAAACTAAAGGTAACATAATAATTAAACTTTACCGGGACCTCAGACAACATTCAAGTTCAGCACACTAAAGAAAGTAAAATAGGGTCAGAACGGGGTTGTCAGCAAAGGTGTGTCACAAACATTTTGAAGTGGTGGGAAAAATATGGCTTCATAATTCTTTGAAGTTAAGGAACGGGGCACATACTATTTGTGAGATTAATTCCGTGGTGACACAGACTTCAGGCTGGATCCTCCAAGACCTTCATGGTGCAACCATTTCCAGAGCTTCTGCCTTCAGAATACTGAAGGCAAGGGTTACTAGAGAATAAAACCATTAGGCTTCAATTTGACTGAAATCTTTCTTTCTGAGACAAAACTTAATAAGCAGTATCTCAGCCTGACAGAAATATTATTAAAAAAAAAAAAAGCAACAAACAAACTATTGACTTGTTTTGTACAAGATAGCAACGTTTCAGAAAAAGCAAGCCAGGAAAAAACAGAAATAAGGATTTTCAGTTGCTATTTTGATCTCTTCTGAGAGATATATGTATTAAAAATAAACTTGTAAGAATGTAGTTCATAATACCAATCATGTCTGCTAATTTGTTCTCCTTTTAATGCTACAGAAAAAAACTGAAAGCTGTCTGCCAGGCTGGTAAAAGAATTTTTAAAAATTGTAAATTAAATTATATTAAAGTAATAATGGCATTTCAGTAATTGCTTCATATCTTATTAGAACATAGATGTGTTTGCATTAACTAGGTAATCACAACCAGTAAAACGGCAAAAACTACTCATTAAACAATAAAAAGTGTATTAAAAACATAACGGAGGCAAATGTTGCCTATTTTCATTTTCTTCTCACTTTGCATTGACACAAAAGTCCTTTGCAGCACGAATAACTGATAGAGGCTCTGCTTGCTCAAGCTGTAGACCTTGGATAAATATTTGCCAATCCAGTGACATTACTAAGGCTTCCAGTTACTATAGGGACTTGTCGGTGTCCAGTCAACAGGAGATCAGGCTCCACATCACAAAGGTCAGGACTATCCTTGTTAGGCACAGTTCATTCCATTCTCTCTCAAATGTATCAGGTGGTTCTGATAAGAATCCACTTTGCCTTCGAACAAGCTCATAGACAATCATCTGTTGCTCGCTGCTGCTTATCTTAGTCTGTCTTTATTTCCAAGACACCTTTCCGAGGACTATTTCTGGGCACTTCTGATTAAAATTTCAACATTGAGTTTTCAGAATTTTCCGCTAACTCACGCATGCCCCTAAACCACCCGGATTTCCCCTGTGTCCACCTCTGATAGTTTTCTCTGTCCGCATTCAGTCCAGCATTGTTAACTTCACATCCTAAAAATCAGAAGTCCAGATTACAGCTCCTCTTATTAGATACAGCAAATAGAAGGTTCTCTTAGATTTCTGAGTTTTAATCTTTAGAGATCACACATATGTTTTTCAGGTTTACTGTAATACTTAAGAATTCAGTGCTTTGTGTAATCTCCAAAAATCCAATACATAACATATTTACACAACTTAACTTTCACTATTTTGTTTTGTTTTACTTTGTTTTAATGGAATTCCTGTATTAGCCGTTAAGAAAAGCCTTAACTGTTACAGCCATTCTTCATTTTAGGAAGACTAACCAGCTATCTCATTCCTATCTGCTTAGTAAAAAGCACTATCTTGTGACTTTTTCATATTTATCCTAACATAATCTTTATCCTATTCCTTTTCTGGTTATTCTTGTTCCACCCAAATAAAGATTGATCCTGGCCTGTGCTTTAAGTATAGTGCTTAATACATATTGAGGATTACTTCCTTGAACACAGGTTCCATTCTCTTAAACTTCAGTGACTCCACAGTCCCACTGTTGAATTCTGCTCATGCCCTGTAGAAGTGAGGCACTATAAAGAGAGAATACCCAAGTTTAACTATCATTTTCCTTGGTGACAACAAAAGCATTCTTAAAAGCTTACTGAGCTTAATATAACATGTGCCATAGCTTACAAATTCATTCATGGGCACTTCCATTCACTCTTGACTGATGAACACCCCCCAAATGTTAATTGTAATGTATATCATAGAATCACAGAATGGTTTAGGTTCGAAAGAACCTTGAAGATCATCGAGTTCCAACCACTGCCATGGGCAGGAACACCTCCCACCAGCCCAGGTTGCCCAAGGCCACATCCAGCCTGGCCTTGAACACCTCCAGGGATGGAGCCTCAACAACCTCTCTGGGCAACCTGTCCCAGTGCCGCACCACCCTCACAGGGAAGAACTTCTTCCTAAGGTTCAATCTGAACCTGCCCTCTTCCAGTTTAAAGCCATTCCCCCTCGTCTATCGCTACATGCCCCAGTAAAAAGCCCTTCCCCAGCTCTCCTGTAGGCCCCCTTTAGGAACTGGAAGGCCACAATAAGGTCTCCCCGGAGCCTTCTCTTCTCCAGGCTGAACAGCCCCAACTCTCTCAGCCTCTCCTCATAGGAGAGCTGCTCCAGCCCTCGCATCATCCTCATGGCTCTCCTCTGGACGTGCTCCAGCAGGTCCATGTCCTTCTTCTGTTGGGGACTCCAGAGCTGGAGGCAGTACTCCAGGTGGGGTCCATGACAGTGGAGTAGAGGGGCAGAATCCTCTCCTTTGACCTGCAGGCCGCACTTCTTCTGATGCAGCCCAGGATACGGTTGGCTGTCTGGGCTGCGATTGCACATTGCTGGCTCATGTTGAGCTTCTCATCAGTCAGCACCCCCAGGTCCTTCTCCTCAGGGCTGCTCTCCAGCCATTCCCCGCCCAGTCTGGATTTGTGCTTTGGATTGCCCCGACCCAGATGTAGGACCTTGCACTTGGCCTTGTTGAACTGCGTGAGGTTGGCTTGGGCGCACCTCTCCAGCCTGTCCAGGTCCCTCTGGATGGCATCCCTTCCCTGCAGTGTGTCGACTGCAACACAGAATTTGGTTTGTCGGCAAACTTGCTGAGGATGCACTCCACCCCAGTGTCCGTGTCGCTGACAAAGATGTTAAACAGCACCAGCCTGAATACCGACTCCTGAGGAACTCCACTCATCACTGGTCACCACTTGGACATTGAGCCATTGACTGCAACTCAGTGTGGCCATCCACTGACTGCAATTAAGTGTGGCTATCCAGCCAATTCCTTATCCACCGAGTGGTCCATTTGTCGAATCCATGTCTCTTCAATTTAGAGACCAGGATATCATGCAGGACAGTGTCAAACGCTTTGCATAGGTCCAGGTAGATGATGTCAGTTGCTCTTCCCTTATCCACCAATGCTGTAACGCTGTTGTAGAAGGCCACCAAATTTTTCAGGCTTGATTCACCTATGTTTCATATAATGAAGGCATGTTTCATTTGGTTTTAATGTTGTTAACCATATTTTGTCAACAGTATTTTCATGTGGTTCACTGTATTTTCCTCACATTGATCAAAGAGATTCGCTTATGCTCTTGGCATCACTGCTACCTAGAAGTTAGACATTTTCGCCTTTAATGGAAAAGTCTTCCTAGACACCTACAACCAACCTTCCTCATCATACATCTCTTTCTATTCATTGTGCTGGTCATCATTTCTGGAAATCACAAATATGAAATGCTAAAATATGTGCACAAACATAGGAATATCTATACCAACTTTTTAACTGGTGAATTACCGTTCATACCAAGAAATTCAGCAATGAACCTCTTTTACATCAATCAGTGTCTTAACAAATTAAAGACAGATGTACAATCTGTAGCGTAAGCTTACACAACGGAAGGCAAAACAAGTGAGTTTTTCTATAATTGCTTTGGGATTCTTTTTTAGGGTACATAGTGTCCATATATACTCTGAGGTATAGAGCCACTCATTCCAAGATAGGAAAAAGTAAGCAATGGCTTAGATATAAACCTTCACCATGTGTAAGGAATTATTTCAGTTGTACAAATTAATTCTTGCTGATAACAGATACTTGATTGATTGATTTGCTTTAATTATGTCATAAAGAAGCGTTCTGTGTATTCACTGCAGTTATTCATACAAAGCAAAACTCCTAAATGCGTATTCACTTTGACACTTAAATTCCCAGCATCATACTGCTTTGATCTAAGCCTGATGCTCATTAATCTAGCACAATTACCACCTTTTAAACATTACTGCAACGTTCACACTAGGATATAATGAGACAGACATTGTAAATCGGACGACACACTAGGGCAATAGAATACTTTTAAAAACAACAAAACCACCCCAAACATTTTGTCAAAAGCCACTGAGCAAATTTAGGTGACACAGACATTGTCTTAGATAGCCTTGTTTTTTAATTCACTTTAAATATTTTCAAGCTCTGGGAAAACACTTTAGCCTTCTAGAAAGGATACGTTTCTAGTGACTGTCGATTGATCTGACTAAAGCCTTCATCATAAAAAATGTATAGGTTCATATAATTAAAAAATCCAAGCACTGTGAGTTGACTAAAATACTGTGGACTCTTAAATAATTCAAATTAGTGTTTAGTTACAGCAGCTGTTTAATTAAAAGGTAGAAACTGCAACTAATCCACTATGGTTGAATGAAATATAATCTATAACAGAGTTTAATCCCCCTAAGACAGAGAACAGTGATATGGATTCTAGAAGTCAGGGGCTCCATTTAATGAATCTTGCAAAAGGGATCATAATACACCCAAGCCAGCGCATCTTTGTTTCTCTGATTATCCAAATAATGAATCATTTCCCAGCTTGATGCTGAAATTATAATTTTGTATTTTAATATTAAAAAGAAAGGACTTTCACATGCATTATGTAAACTCTTCTGCTGGAATTTGTACTCAAAGCTTTACCAGAGTGAGAAATTAGATGCGCAAGAATAGAAGAAATGCATTTTTTGACTCTCAGCTAACTACTTAATTGTTCATAATTAAAACATTTTGTAACAACATTCTTGCATGAATGGCCTGGAAGTATCTTTTGCAACTTAGAAGTCAGCTAAGGAAACTGCAGCACACAGGAGTTCTGCAGTTGCTTGCTCCAGCTCAGCTGCAATGATTCAGGCAGGATTTCAACTTTATATCAATTCCCAGAAGTATACTCTAAGGCAGGAGCAGAACAAAACATTTTTTCCGCACTTCTATATTTTTAATTACAAAAGAGAATGAACAAAGTTAAAAATCACCACGTTTGCCTTCTCAGATCCAGAAAGCATTCATTATTTTGGGATGTTTGTAATCATACTGAATTTTGTTTATACCAAGGCAGAGGGGCTATCAAAGCAGAAAATGGTAGTCCTTAATTAGAGAGGCCAGGTGGCACGCAGAGTCACAGCACAAGTGCCTCTCCACATCCCTGCCAATGATTGAAGACTTGACCTCAGCAACCATTCTTCAGGGGTGAAAAATAATACAGTCACCAGGTGGCCATCTCTTCAACATAGACAGCCATCTGCACCAAAATGTGCTAAATTATGTTTAGTTCTTTTTAATGCGAACCATTATCCATTAGAGTCACAGCAGGAAACCATGAGGTTCTGTTAATTGAAACTTCAACTGTGCCTTAAACCTCTGTCCCAGACAGGAGACAGACACTTTACCTGCTGAGTCCCTCGGTCTAACACAGTTACGTTTTTTCCTGTGTCTGATCAGCTATAGAACAGTAAATGCCCAATCTGCACAACAGTCGAGGTTTTGTGGAAGGAGTCATTCCGTGGAAGATTTTTCACAGGTTTCTCAGTGCTGTGTGTCAGTCCGAAAATCAGTTTTAATTTGCACACCACTGTTTATTTTACTAATGAGCTGAAACACAGTTGTACTCGTGACTTGTTAACAAGCAGCTATTAACCACTTCTGAGGAATGCCCTGAGAAGGTGGAATGCAACGCAAGCTGCTTGCTAGAGCTGAGACACGTACAGAGAGAGGGATCTATTTCTGCCGAGAGAACCCAAAACTTCTGTCCTAGTCTGTCACCTCTCCCAGTAAATGGAAAGGAATCACAGAGTTTGCTCACTCATCCATTCCTCAAGTATGGGGAGACTAAAAACGTACACCGAAACACAAAGAGAGGCTGAACGTACTGGAAAAAAAGCAGAGACAGGAAAAACAAGAGAGACGTTTGCAGCCATCATAAAGGTGCTCCCTCCAATGCTCAAATTTCCCTGAGCACCTTGACTGCTGTAATCAGGAGAAGCTAAATGGGAAGCTCCATCTTTATCAAGACCAGTGCCCTCTATGGACATGCCCTGGCACTCAGCAATATTACCCCTTTGTTATTTCAGCTGCACTTGAAAGAGATCCAGCACTGAAGAGGAACTGCCGTGAGGAACAACCACCTGAGAAAGACCACTTCAAGGACCCTGACAGAAGGTGTAACACCAAGGCAAGGAAACATCTGATGGAGCTGGAAACTTTGGATGCATTGACCCACTGCATTCTTCATCTGGAGGTGTGGGGACTGTGCGAAGTAAAAGACACCTGTCATTTCTGAAAGGACTCGATTAAAAGTTCATGGGCACCTCAGTGGTTTGTAAAGTACTGGTGGCATCATCAAGTCATCGGTGGTTCATGCATTAGGAGAACTGTGTTAAGAATTAACTTTCTGCACTATCATCTACACCTCCGAGTGCCCCAGCAATCCTCGTAACATGGGCAGGCAGAGGGCCACAGATAATCATGGATCTTCACTCAAAGATGTTTTTATTCAAACGAATAAAATAGTAAAGACACAAAGTGTCACGACTCCAAGCCTGCACATTAACAGAATCATGGTTCATCAATTTTTAAATCCACTTTTTAGCTTCCTCCTAAAAGCCAAAAAGTAGCTACAATGGATAGTCTTGCAAAACACAGCATCTGTTCTCTTTCATTCCACGGTTATAGATAACCTTCATAAGCTGATTTGCTCATGACAATAAATTTATTTTCAGAAATTATACTCCTGATCTAATATGAAACAATAAATAATTCAGAAGTTTCACATTATTACAGGGAATTATATTTAGGAGATCAACTAGGGATCTCTGTAATGAGAAACATTCACCTTGCTAGAGGAATGCTACTCTGCATTTAATCTTATAATATTCCCTTCAGGGTGTACAAGACAGCTTGCTGGAAAATATAATGACTCCTTGACTGTTTTCTGAAGGAAAAAAACAGAGTAAAGAAAACAGTGATATGGAAATGAGATCTGCATTTCATTTGAAATTCCATATGCATTATTTTAAAGCCACCTTGTTTCAATATGGACAAAATCAAAATATTTTGATGGGCCTGATGATGTTATTTAGAAAAAGAGAGATTAAAACCACAAAAAGACGTGGCACATGTGGTCATATTATAGAAATCCACTTCTATTTCACAAACAGAAAAAGATCTGCTTCAGCTGGTTTTACTTTATTATTTGTTACTAGAAAGAGAAAAGCTGGTTTACAAAGTTGCAATTGGCCAAAAAGGAAAAGCATCTCTTGAAGTCACGAGTGACCAAGTGCAGCAGCGATGATGCTCACAGCAGGAGAGCCCCATCCTCCTGTAGGCTTTTTAGGCAGTCAGCATCAGTTACAGCCAAGAACTGTGGAAACAGAGGAACACGTTTCAGGGTACTACCATGTTTGGGCACTCATCTCAAAGTAACTACGCTGTAGCTAGGTATTTTTCCCTCTTGGCTGCCCCCTCCAACTGTTGTAATTTATGTTGGTCAGAAGAAGGAAACTTATCTACTGTTTCCAACTGTTTCCATAATGTTGGGTGTCTGCTGCATGCAGGCTAAATGAATATTGATGTACGCAGCCATCTTCCAAATGAGGTAACTAAGCAATACATACATAGTTTCCACCAGTCTGAAGTCTCCAAGAAAGATCATTAAATTGTCCGTACGTATGATCAACTCTGAAGGAAAAATAAATATTTCTGATGATGACAGCATGCTATTGTATGTCTGCATCATTATGTCAGAGGTGTACATTTTCAAAGCATCCCATGAGAAGCAGGCAGAAAACACCATGAATTGCCTGTGGGATTCAGGCAGGGGCCCAAGAAAGTTGGTTAATATTCAAGGACCACCTCCTCCAAGCTCAGGAGCAATGAATCCCTACAAGAGGAAGGCAGGCAGAAATGCCAGGAGGCCTGCATGGATGAACAAGGAGCTCCTGGACATGACCAAAAGGAAAAAGGAGGCCAATAGGGAGTGGAAACAGGGGCGGGTAGCCTGGGAGGGATACAGAGGAATGGTTTGAGCAGCCAGGGATCGGGTTAGACAAGCTAAAGCCCAGACAGGACTAAATCTGGCCAGGGACATTAAGACAAACAAAAAATCCTTCTTTACGTTTGTCAGCGAGAAAAGAAAGACTAGGGAAACTGTGGGCCCTCTCCAGAAGGAAACGCAAGAACTGGTTACCCGGGACAGAGACAGAGCTGAGGTACTCAATGACTTTTTTGACTCAGTCTTCACTGGCAAGGACCGCGGCCGCACTGCCCGTGACGCGGAATGCAAAGGCGAGGAGTGGGAAAATGGAGAACTCGATGAACTTCAAGTCCTTTCCAACCTAAACCATTCTATGATTCTATTATTCTCTATTTACAAAATAAACTACAGTCAGTTGACTATCTTTCAAACACATTTCCAGTCCCTGTATTGTAAGATTCCACAACAGTAATGTGGAAACATTGACGCCTGTCAACTATCCTTATTTACATTTTTCTTCAGTTTTGAGAGTTTTCCTCCAGAATTAACTTTATCAAATATATTCACCTATTATTATATTGCTGCTTATATTCTACTTCATTGGAGACAAAGTTTAATACGTACAAATACTATTTTGGAAACAGCCTAGCAAGCTATGCTGTACAATCCACGTGAAAACAGACGCTGTGAAATGTAGAATTCAGATATAATTCCATCCATAGGTAGTCATAACAATAAAACACACATTCATTGCAAATCCTGAGCCAAACAAGAGAGAGTGTTCTTTACCATTATCAAAACAACCTGATTTCTATCATCCTGGGAAATGCAGCTAAACTATTTGTTACAGGTATTGCTTAACAGCATTCACTACAAATATGTTAAAATGGCATATATTTCAATTAATTAGATTTCCAGAGGAGTAATGTGGTATTTGGACTTTGACATTAAATCAATTCAGGCTTTACAGATACTCTTGACAACCCCACCCGTAAAATCAATAGTAAAACCTTGTATCCCTTGGAAAGGACAATGATATCTATGTGAAAGTAGGAATTTAAATAAATTTGAAATTGTCTGTAGCAGGTAGCTTTGCGACTATTCTAGCACTTGTACAGTATTTAATACAATCTTATATTCCCAATCACAATATGGAGGTTCTTTAAAGATGTAATTGACTATTGTGAATATTTTCTGTATGACATCATGTATGTGGCACTTTTTTTTCCATTATCAAAGGAAAGTTAAACAGTTTGGGGATTAGTTTAAGGTAAAACATGTATCTACTGTTAGGACTTACTCTACCAAAGTGACTTCACAAATCATACACTGATGGCAACATTCTAAATTATCCTTATGATAGGGAGCAGCTGTGCAAATCATTATGGGAACACTGGCAGGAGGAGGCAATATCCTTTGCACAGAGCTAAACTTTCTATTTTTGTGCTACATAATAGAAATTATTACTTTTTAAGATGGCTTTTGTTGTTGTCACCGCTCATCTTCCAGTTTCTCATTATGTTAAAAAACAATATCAAAGAAAAGATGCTTTTTTTCCAGAAAGATACCATCAGCATCAGTCTAGGAAACAAGACCTGACAGTGACAGAAGGAATTGGTGAGACACACTTTCACAATCACTGAAAATATTAAGCCTTGAAACAGGAAACAAAATGAAAGAGTCCTGAAGGATGCAGCTACCACAAAACAATTCTGAATCTCCCAGAGAAGAGTGGGAGAATATAAATATTCATTGTGTTCAACCGAGACTAGCACATTGCATGCTCACTGCAAAATAGAGACACTTCAGTATATGTTGAGGCCTCATAACAATGGGATTTGCCAATTAAATCTGAGGGGTGTGATCATTTCTGTTGTGATATGGTGAATAACATGCTGAGAGACACTCAGATGAAAGGGTTTTGAATCACTGCAATATTCTGTTTCAGGCTTTTTTTTTTTTTTTTTTCCCCATCCTGTGTAAATATGAGAATGAAATGTGGTAGACAAGCCTGGGGAGACTTAAAGGAAGGTTATTTTGAGGATGTTGTTTTTACTTAAGCCAGCTAAATGCTAAATTAATACCAGCTATATTTACTTTTCTTTTAAAGCCTGTAAATTGCACGTAATTAATAGACCCTGATGAAGTAAGAAACCTGCGTTCCCTCAGAATTGGATCTAGTGGAATTTTTCCCTGTCATGTCTCTTGATTAAATCTTGGGATTGTGCTGAGCATGTCTAAAGAAACAAATTCCCTTGGTTTCTTCCACCAATTAAGTGTGAAGGACAGAGGATGGCTACTTTGCCACTACTGTAATTTTTAATCCCTTCATTGCAAGCAGCAAAAAAAAAAACCCCTCACTGTGACCCTCTGAGGCTGAGGGGGGAAAGGGAGCTCCTAATACAACCCGACAGCATTCGCAGAGAACAGCACTGAAGAGCTCACCACATTCCTGCAGGATTCACTGCTAATAATCCTCACGGGGAGGTTAGCGGGTTCCCTACCCCATCCTTTTCAAAGGCTGAGAGTAAGGTGAGGCGCTGAAGTGACAGACCCAAGATTATCATCACCATCATCATTTACATTCGCATAGCACCTGGGAGCCAAGTCATGGACCACAACCCCCAGACCAAGTCCAGTTCAAGCAGAACGTAAAACCATCTTGCTCGAAAAGATCTTACCATCCAGCAGAAGACAAGGAACGCTGGTAAATGGAAACACAGAATACAAAACTGCCGTCCAGCATCTCTACAGCAGTCTCTAGTTACTAACAACCCCTCTCAATAACCTTAAACTATTACATTTCTGGTGCATATACCATGGAAAATTAAATATTTAAGGAGAGTTTTGAAGGAGAAGGAACATCACCTTATGGGAGTACAGTGGGAACCCTTCCGGCTGAGGGCATGGAACGAGGTGCTGGAAGCACTGCTGACAATGTCGTCCGTTGCACTCTGCATTCACTTCTTTTCTGAACTGATCTGAGGGTCATATGTTTCCAGTATGGTCATTATTACTATTTAACTGGCAGGCACAGATATGTAAAGAAATCTAAAGGGAAAACCCTTTCATGTATATCTATATTTGAGCAATGTTCCAGATGTCTTGTATAAACCCCATCCCTACTAGCAACTACCAGAGTATTTCAACCCTCAGCAGATTCTGTAAGAGGCTGCCTGTCATTTTAATGTGACTTAGACTTATTTAGAAAATGAAGCTACCAAACCCTAAAACTACCAAAAGGCTACCAAAAAGTGTCAATGATAATAGATGGCTCTGTCTGGAGGATCGTTTAGCAGAACTGAACCAAATATGCCCAGCTAATATATTTAACTAACAACTTTTTGTCTGTTAACATGGTGTCTTGTATTAAGTGACAACTAGCAAAGAGTTTTCAGTGAACATGAAGTATCTTATTTCAGGTTATATTTTATAGTTTATATTTCAATTGCCCATCACCATTATGTCTCTATGGCAGATATAGTCTTCATGCAGCAACATAAATAAGATCTGTATTCATCTTTCTTGGCAATCTCATTTACCCTCTTCCAGTAGCCATCAGCTTCCAGTGTACGTACAGTTATATGCTAAACCCCATTTTGGTCTCTAAAAATCATTGTCACAATTTCCTTTGACTTCAGCAAGACTTGGATTGGGCCTAGGGAATTTATCCCATTTATTTGCAAAGCTTTTGCTAAGTTTGTAAATCCCTGGAGTAATGTTCATATCGCAGGAAAAGAAATTTCTTAAATGTGACAGAGTTGATAAATTTCTCAGGCACAGAAAGGTTTGGAGGATTCTATCGCTACAGTCTGAGCAGTTGCCGGGCATACTAGGTGACAGCAAACTGGTTAATCCAAAGGGCAGTGAGAATTTTTTAAAGCAATTTGTCCTCCTTGCTTTTGGATGGCCACACAACTACTGTCATATTCTGTATTAATACGAATTATAGGGACAAAGATGTGAATAAGATAAGCAGTAGATTCCTTCCAGCCACTTACTGCCGATCCATAAGCCTTATGATGTGTAGTATCATCATTTTGGAGGTCATACACTCAAGAAATTTAATTTTGCTTAGTTACCGTTAGAACTTCATTGCTGCAAAATAATTCAGATTCAGCTAGAAAAATAAGCTCTATAATCAGTTAAGACTTAGCTCAGGACTCTTCTTGTCAAGAGTAATCCAGAAAGAAGCAGAAGAATAAAAGCAACTAAAGGGTAATGACAATTTTCATAAGCAAACTAGGAACAGCTGCTCCAAGGTCAGTAACTGGAAAAATGATGTTAATGATCCTGCATTAGCTGGGTAAAGTGTCACTGCTAAAACAAATCAGTCCAGATTTGAACCATCGTGTGGCTCTACATCAGTACCAATTAAGGTGGCAGATGATGTATAAAGAGCCTGGACAAAGGATATTATTATGTTACGAGCTGGATTGATTTTTACAAGGCTTGTTTGATTGACTGACTGATACTATCAAGTAATTAGCTTTAATCTTGGGTTACAACGACCAGAAGAAATCCTGAATCAGGTTATATTTGATCTTTGATAGTACCTTACTGATAGGAAAGTGCTTAAATAAGGCAGAACCCTAGTTTCCTTTGTAAAACCAGTGTTACACAAACGTAGAACTTGGCACACCCAGGAGGGGCCCAGGCTGCATACGAATTCTGGTCACGCAGACCGCAGGCAGTAAAGAACAACCTGATAAGCGATTCTAGCACAGGAGCTCTTCATAATTGGTTTAATGCTTTGGCACATCCAATTTTAAAAAGCATATACATAAAACTATGCAAATCCGGAGCTTTCCTTTTAAGGATGCACATTTCCTTTTCCTAAAAGACAGCCACAGGGGATAGAGAGGGGAAAGATGCCCAGCCCACTCGTCTGCTGGGGCCTCCTCTCCCACTGACAAAGCCAGGACATTTACAAGAGCATTTACAATTTGCAAGCTCATTGCCTATAAGAAAACTAGACTAAGGTGGTGTCAGGAACCAAACCTCACAAGTGAGCCCCTCCAGTGCATCTCTGATCCCAAATCCCAAGATGAAACTTTGTTATCTGAAAGGAAATTCCACGGGGGCCGAAAACCAGATTACAGACATTTGCAATACCTCTCCTAGGACAACAAACAGCAAGGTGTCTTGGGTTTGTCTTTATCGGCCCCAAAGTCTTTTATCTCCATTTCACATATACGCCTCATTTTAGACCAAGTCTGTAAGAAACACTGTGTGTTTTGATGTCTGAGCTCCCCAATACACCTGTTGATTCGCACATACATACTTCCCTTCCCTCCATTCAAAACAGTCACCGAGCATTTGCTCAGTGTGCTGGGCCACTCTGCTTCCACAGATATCACCTCTCTCCCTTCACACATTCCCTCTCACACCTCTGTCCTCCTGATCCCATATAGTTCAGCTCCATAATCATGAAGGTCTCTACTTTCTCCCACTCATGCCTCAGGCTTTTTTTCTATATACAGTCACTCCCCAGTTTTCCATAGGTTTTTCCCCTCTTCCTGAGCAAAACTCATGTCTTTAAAGGCATCTAGCTAGACCCCATTCCTGTTTCAACTAATAAACCCAACAATTTGGGACTAAGAAACCACAGGCAAATACCATCACTGAATTTGCTTGCTCCATCTTCTCCATCTCCCTTTATTGTGTCAGCTTTCTGTGTGATAAGCTACACGTGGCTGCAACCATCTCAACGTACTTGTTTGTAAAGCATCTGTCAAATCTTCGGCTGCAGGCAGATTATAAATAATACCATTGGAGATCACAACAGCAAATGTGCTGTGATTTTTACAACAGGCAGCCCCACTGAATTAAAACCTAGTATAGTGCTGAAGATAGCTATCTGCAAGAGAAACAGGACGTTGTTTCTGTCACTGTGCTAGTTATTGACTCGCAGTATATCCAGACAAATATCATTTTCTTTCATTAGGATAATGTTACATTCGTAGCATTTAAACAATTTGAAAAATAGAGGTAGTGTGAACAAGTTACAGCTCAACTTATCTCTGCAGTGCTTTAAATGTAAAACCCAATTCTTGGTCATCGGGGCGGCAGGGCGGTGGTCTTGGTGAAACACAGTAAGGTTTCTTGTTAAATCTCCCCGTTCCCCCTTTTTTATTGATTTGCAGATCTTTGTGCCCAGAATGAATTCTCAGTTCCTTTTCTGGTGACACATTTTGTGCATTGATATTTATTGTGCTTTTGGCTATATATATGTATGCCCCAGGGTTTCAGCTCTTATCAAGAGAGAGATTCAGTTGCTCAAAGCTGCAGGTCCTGTTTTTTCTGGTTCAACACATCCTTACTCTGGAAGTTTCTGGGTTTGCTTGCCTCCTGAGAATTTACAAACTAAGCCAAAGTTCCAGAGTAAAGATAAATGTCTGTATATGCGACAGGAAAAAAGAAAAAAGAAAAACCACAGCGGTTCTGATCAAATAACGCTGCCAGCTCTTTTGAAAACTGTGCTAATTTAGATTGAAGCAGCATAAGCTGATGCGTGCGGGCAGATATTTACAACCACCCTGGACCCAAGAACAAAGCTTCCACCCCAAGGACCTGCCGAGACCCAGAGACACAACTTTGTTCAGCCTTACCATGGCCCAGCAGCTCATGCCCTCATGAGAGCGAATGGGAGACTTGCCATTCTTTTCAAAAAGTATATATTTGAGTTAAAAGTTTGCTAGCCACCACCGATTGCATGCGTCAGTGGGCAATTGATGTATTTTCATACACAAATAGCCTCTGTGAGGAGAAATTACACATAAAAACCCCAGTAACCAGGTTTGGAAAACCTCCATATAAAAGGAACTTATTTTATTTTTTCTTTTTACAAGAAATTTGTATAACCTGCCATTGTTTTTACAGTCATTCTTAAGATGATGGAGCATATTAATAGAAAGTTTAAGAAAACAATAATGTAGGCTCTTCTTTACTGTAACTTGTAAATGTCAAACTAGTGCTGCCTGGGAAAACGCCACTGGTGTTGGAGATCAGGGAATGGGGAGGAAAAGACAGAAGGCATCAGGTACAAAAATAAGCACATACAACTGAGATTTTTACATCTCTTGTGATATCTGTCTTCACTTTGAAAATTATTGAGGTAGTGACATAGTGACACAATTATAAAATTCTTTCTTTTCCTTTTTTTTTTTTTGGTGTTTTGGTGTTTTGGTTTGGTTTTGGTTTTTTGTGTTGTTTTTTTTTTTTTTCTTAAGAGGGAGGTAAATACAGCCTCCAGGAGAGAGTTAAAAAGGACATGAATTGGATAAAGGCTTCTGCCCATGGGGAGAGCAAACAGTCAGAAATGGCTGCTACGTATTCTCAGGGATTTCCCTCCCATTCTCACTCAATACTGTTTTCTGTGCTAAAGCGAGATAAAGCATCCACAGAGCTTCTTACAGTAACTGTCCTCCTTTTCCTTCCGATGGGATAACAGTTAAGCTAATGGGATAACCTTAGGAAGCAGAAATTCGACACAAACCAGACAGCAGGTACTTACCAAGCAGATTGCTCTGAAAGAAAAACAATGCCACATGTTTCCCAGAACAGCATAAGCCTCCATCCAAAGTACTAAAACACTAACCAAGTCTCTAAAACAGTTTTTAGCCTGAAAATAGAGGTTGCAGAGACTCCATGAAATCTAAGAAAATGCTGGTTTGGATTTTCTATGGAAGATGTTCATACAATAACATAACATACAGCAATATAAAACCTCGAGATAAATGATTAGGGGACTGGAACACCTCTCTTATGAAGAAAGACTGAGGGAATTGGGTCTCTTTAGTCTGGAAAAAAAGATGGTTGAGGGGGGACCTGATCCATGCTTATAAATACTTAAAGGGTGGGTGCCAGGAGGATGGGGCCAGGCTCTTTTCGGTGGTGCCCAGTGACAGGACAAGAGGTAACGGGCACAAACTTGAGTATAGGAAGTTCCACCTAAACATGAGGAGGAACTTCTTTACCTTGAGGGTGGCAGAGCACTGGCACAGGCTGCCCAGGGAGGTGGTGGAGTCTCCATCTCTGGAGACATTCAAAACCCGCCTGGACGCGTTCCTGTGCAACCTGCTCTAAGGTGGCCCTGCTCTGGCAGGGGGGATTGGACTAGATGATCTCCAGAGGTCCCTTCCAACTCTATGATTCTATGATTCTATGATTCTATGAAATGAATTTAAAATAAAGCCAGGAAAGACAAGGTTAAATTTGTAGAAAATGAGAATGATAGCCAAATTATTCTTTCTTGGAGTGAAATCCTAGCCCCACTGAAACCTATAGCTGTAGTATCAGAGCTCCCCTCTTCATCTCAGTCTTTATGCCTGCCAGCTCTTTGGCCAATGAAACAAAATTTCAAAGAAAGACTACTATCTTCAAAGGATCTTTATTTACTCTAATACACAGGCATGTATACCAAGTAAATTTTTTACTTTTATGACAGACCTAACATTCATTTTTTGGTCATATAAAACCAGCAGATGCCTTATTGGGCAAAATGGGAAAGAGAGGAAGGATAATGATAGCATAACAATGCTGTTTAGGAGGGGAAAACGTATTCCAGTGGGTTTGGGGAGTTTTCTTTGATCTGCTTTGCTGGAAAGGACTGTATCTTTGTGAAACAGCCAATATTCAATAGCTGTGGTTGTTCTTTTTCATTCTAAAATAACTAAGCCAAACTATAGATAAAATTGAAGATTTTAGATTTGCTCTTAAATTCCAGCTGTTGGACTGGCTCTGAATTTAGAAGCAGCTGTGATTCAACACCACCACAAGAGTTCCCCACTGCCTCTGTCTGTTTCCCCCCCCAAATGATTTATATGCAGGAGCAGAGACTGGAATGAGAAACAGCAGATGCCAGATAAAACCATACAAGCCACATGCTAAGGAGCTGTGAAAGTACAATTGTAAAGGGAGATGCTGTGAGCCGCCAGCAGGAACTGCAGCTCATTTAGCCCTGCCTGGGCCGGCTGCTCTAGCGGGATAGCTGCAGGGCTCTGATGCCCAGCGTGGGTTGCTCACCACCGCTCCTAGAATTTATTACAGTCTAGTCTGAGACAAACCGATGACAGGTCTCTTTAGCTAGTCTAAAGCTAATATAGGTCTTATGCAAGCTACAGAAGTGACTACATTACAGATGTATCCAGAGAGACTGTTTCTCTTAGGCCAGAAAACCATGAACTACTTTTGTGTTTCTCCTATTTTGGCTGCTATTGTCTCATTCCTACAGTCAAGATTCAGTTACAAAGCTGTTCTTTGAAGCTGAATGTTATTCCATTATATCTATTTTAACAGCAGATACCAAAAAAGTCAGCAAGCTTTTGTATTATCTTACAGTGTCTTGAAAAAGCACTATAGCCTCTGAACACAAGGGCAAACCCAAAGCAATTCGAACCCTTACAGCCTGAGCAACTACCAAAACAGCTTCCCCACATACCGGGAGTGCTGAAGAACTTTGCTATCTGTTTCCAACTTCAGCCGGACCTGATATGGATATTTTTATGATAGAAAATCTAACAGTAAAGTAATTTTCTTCTTATCATTATTTTCTTTATAAAGAAACTTTAGCATTAAAAAACATTTTCGCAAATTAGAACTGAAATGCCTTGTTTAAGCAACAAAACCAGCTCTCTGATGATTCAAATAGCACTAAGAATCCAGTAAACGTTAATAATAATGACAGTCAGCATCTATTCAAGACAGCAATTAAAATAATGTTATCTCCTGAGTTTTAAGAGCCACTTACCTAACAGGAAGGGACTTTATATATACACTGACACACAGATGGCACTTTAGTTCTTATGAAAGAAACAGACTCAAGTACCTTTCAGAAACATTCAGAACCCAACTGGCAATTTTAGTATCTCTATTCCCAAGACAATTGTCTGTATCTGAAGATCAATTATCGAAACATATGACTATTGGAACATGGTTACATCTAGAATTTACAGTAATAAAACCAAACTACTTCTTTAATAAGTTCACTACAGGCCAGAGGAGGGTTTTGAATCACTGCACCGTGTCCTGTGGCCCTGCACCCCCACTGTGGGAAAAGAGAGCACAAAATGGGGCACGCTGAGGTGCTGCCACCAGCACGAAGAGGGGGTGATGACCCTCCTGGGGATGCCTCAAGGTCAGTCTCACTTTTGCTAGTCAGAAGCACAGGGTGCCTCAGCAGCATGCAAGGAGGAGGTGAACGAGACAGACAGGGCCGTGCAGCCCGTGGCAGCGTGGGAGGGCAAGGGGAGATTGCTTCTGGACCAGCCATGAAAGAAGGGCTGAGAAATGATGGAGTCCGTGAGAGTTAGCAGCGTAAGGACAGTCTAAGAGCTGACGCAGCAGGTTGGTTCACGTTTCATTATATATACTAAAGGTTTGGATTTGAAGTAAGTAATTTACTATCCTCACCAAAAATCAGAGTGGAGAGAGAAGATGTAAGACTGACTTCAGGGACTTCAACCTGAAAGGTAATACTAAAGTTTCAATTTCAATTATAAAAGGCAACCTGTTCTCAACATGAAACCCGGATGGGGTGTTTACATTGTCTGTACACACCTGTGCATTGGCCGAAATCAAATGTTTGCAATGTAAATGCTGCCTTCCTGTCTTTGGTTCAAATCCAGCAGTGACTGAAGGTTGTGACCATCTGGGGACATATAAATAGTCCCTGTTAAATTAACTCCCGGCTTCACCCAGTGCTCTTACAGACAACTATCTACGGCACAGTTGCAGTTCCTAGCCATTTTGGCAGTTTCATGGCTAAGCAAGATTCATGGAAACCGGGTCTGGAAAGAAAATGAAGTGTGCTTGTAGAGAGTCGGCAGTTGTGCTGGCCGGTTCTGTGACTGCGTTGAGCGTTCCTCCTCTGAAACTGTTCATTTTCACCCTTTAAAAGTGCTAAACCTACACCTGCACAAGCACAGCACAGAAAGGCATAGAGTGAGTGGGAAATAGCATTCTTTATGGCACAAAGAAGAAGTTATGTACTTTAAGAAGTTAAAATATCGCTTTTCTAAGAAAAAAAAAAATTAGCTCATTGATTGCTGGCATATGTAGTGAGCTTCCAGACAGAATAAAATAATTCTGTGAATAAATCCTTATTTACTCTGAACTCAGTGTTTCTCTGCCAGCACATCTGTGAAACTACGATTAACTCAGCATAAACATAACTTTGCCTCCTCCGCTGTCCAGCCACACCACAGCATCAGATTTTACAGTTACCTGATGGACATCAGAAGAATTTCAGTGAGAAAGCAAAGCAACTGGAAACAGCAAGACTTTAGCGAATCAGCACAGAGGCACTGATTTGGTTTAATTTTCAGTTTAAGTTAGTAATTCTCAGTTCTGGGAAAAAAGCAGAGAATAAAATAATAGTGACCAGCCACTCTTCACTGGGACTTTAAAATTTTTTTCACATCACTCTGCCAATTTACTGCTCATCCTGAACTGCAAGGTATTAGGAGTGAAACGTGCAGATTTTCAACTAAATAATGGAAATGTGATTGAGCCACGGTATACTAAAGGAGAGTAAAAGAGAATCTGGGAATATGCATATGCAATAAGGAATATTAAAAAGTTTCTTGGGCACTGCAGTATGACAATGCACTCTGATGATTATCTTTATTAGATAGCACTGGATAAAGAGGCAATTCATTAAAAATTAATGGGACAGTACTGCCATCCATACATTATACATACCCATAAAGTGGATGTGGACAGCTAAATGTTAAATCTGTTGGAAAGAACTGCAAAGCGAAGTACAAGAGTGTATCATAAAATAATAGGAACCATGTAAGAAGGCCATACAATAAAATGGGGAGACAAGAAAGACGACCTCACTGTATGACTCTGTAAAATCAAATGAGGAGATTAGAAAAACTACAATAAACCAAAACTTTTCCCTGAAATGGAAAAATTATTCTCGGAAAGTGTACAACAGCAAATAAAAGAACCTTATTAAAGAGCGACACTGGAGAGCAGTGAATACAATGACAAATGGCAGAGAGATGTTTGATTGCAAAACAGCAGAGCTATTCATGGAAAGAAAACAATTTTATTGTGCCTTTTGATGAAAGCTCAACAATGTGGGGCATTAATATCACTGAGGCAGAATCAGTAATAGGTATCAAAATAGGCAGATAAACCTTTTTTATTCAATCACAAAATGAAAATTCCATTTATACCATGTTTTATAATTAAGTACATTTCATTTTAGAGCAATTTAAAAATACATGTTTCATTATTCTAAAATTTCTTAAAGTTTTTGATTACAAAATGAATGCCTGTGGCAAATTACAAGATTTTGGATTAAAAGCGCTATTCAGAATACTCACATATGCTAGAACGATTATTTCTAAGGTTTGTAGAAAGCTTCAGTGTGGACTTCAACTGTCAGAAATAAACATACATACCATTTGATATGTACAGCCCTTAAAAGATACGCCTTAAAGAACATTTACCATTCCACAGATTTATATGGCAAGATATTTTCTGAAACGATTTTGCTACCAAATGATTCCTTCACAGTGCACTGAGAATTAATGTTGCTTCATGGTGGCGATGAAGAGGAAGAAATGGAACTTCAAAGAAAAACTGTTCAGCTCAAATACAGATGTATTTTCATAAACAGTCTCTTAACTCCTAATATTCCCAAGACTTACTCACAAGGCACAAAGTTAAGCATATTCAAACAACTCTGTCCTCACAAATCGAATTTCAAGAAGAAAATTATATAAAGAACCTCTCCATGTACCTATGAAAGCTAGCAACCTTGTTTAGGAACACAATAAATATACATCAGTGCAATTTAAGAGCATGCACAAAAACATAAGGAACTACAACAGTTGGGATGAGGCCACTTTTAAAATTTGACCAGGCTGGGACACAGCAACAGTGTTACTCATATGAAGACCATTACAAAATGCACCTAAACCAGGCAAACTCCACTCATTTCTACTAACTGAAATGACATTCTGAACCCGCAGCTCTAAGAACTACCAGCCTGACAGTGACAGCAGGAACAACATCCCGTGTCATCTTCAGATGACAGGCACTGGCATTTCTGAGACTCTGTGAAAGTCCGTGCTTTGTGCTTCGAGGACATACTTGGATTTTAATTATCATGTTACACTGCAGGTGTCACCCTAAAAATGTATTGGTGCACCTCAGTGGAGCTCAACTCCCTGGACTGAGTCTGAGCCATGGATCCCACCGTTTTGGTGTTTGTAGACTTCTCCCTGATAAAGCCATGTGTTGCACATCTGTTTTCATGATGTATTTACCATCGTGGTTAGTCTGGTACTTTGATATTTCAAATATAGTTCCCTCAGACAACTGACAACCTTTTCATTTTAGCGTCTTCTAATGACAGTCCTTTAGAAGAACACAGACACAGACAAAGACTAACACACAGAGAACTTGAAAAGCAAGTTTTGAGTTTGGGGTAAGAAAGACCCCTAACACTTAGAGCTCTGGAAAACATCCATTCCATGCCTCAAAGATCCTTGTGGATTATAAATGTGGAAACTACGAACAGAAAAGGAATTATTCACCACATTATTAAACATGACAAAAAGCTTCTGAATTGAAGCTTAAAACAGGCTATTTAAGATTCCAGCAATCCCTGGGACTTTGGCAACAAAAATGTTCAAAAGCCTTTTATAGTTGCTGTCAGATTTATGTAAAGCATTTGAGATTCCTGTGAACTTATTTATATAACAACCTAAAACTTGAAGCCAACTTGAAAGTCTTTCTATTCTAATTATTCAGAATTGGAGGTGCCGTACAGAAGATACGCAATGTTCTTTCTTGAACGTCTTCTAAAATGGTGGCTAGCAAAACATAGACTTTAGGTCAACATTTTACAGAATGGCTGTTATTGTTGATGAGTGGCATCGTTCAATGTAAAAACTATTTGCTGAGATGTTTTCCTGTTTTCTGTTCAGACACAACGGGGAGATATCACTGTATGCTACAGTCAACTCTGACTTCACATTCTGCCCCACTCGTCTTGCGTAATTATTTTTAGGAAAATGCTGCCATATGTAAAAATAAAATAAATGCTTCCATCTCTTTTCAGAAATATAGCACAAGAATACTCCCCGGAGTCAGGCTTAGGATGGACACCAGGATATTATTGGGAACTGAGGCCCAGCTGATCTGGATGCAAGGCACTGTCATTCAAAACCATTTGGTTTATGTCCCACACAAACACTGCCATCTCTCTGGGTCACTCCTTCAGCTCCAAAATGGAAAGGAGCATCAGCTGTAAAAGCATCTGGCATCACTCCAATAGCACCCACACTGCAGTTTGGGGTCACGATGGGAGCAGTAGCAGGACATGACCTTACTGGGTCTGCACGATGCAGTAAGAGCTACTATACAGTAAAAGAGCTCCCACCCCAAGAAGCCTTTCAAGCTTTATCTTTCAAGATGATTTGAACATGTTTTCCCTTTCATCTTCCTCCACCCAAAAGCTCTCAATGCCATTTCCTTTCTTCCCAACTCCCAATTTTCCTGTCCCCACCATTTTGCTGTCCCAATGAGGTCACCCAATTCTCTCCTGTTTCAGCTACCAGCTTCACTAGTCCTTCATCCTTCACGTCAGCACTTCTCAACTATCCACGCTGTGCACATTTGCAAACTCAGAATTTTCAAACAGACTTCCAATTAGCTCAAATGTCTATATAGATACTGCTTCAGGGTGTCTGCAGCTTCAGAAAACCATGGGTCTGAGAAGAAATAAATACAAATCCTACAGTATTGAGCCTCCATATAAACGTTGTTGTGAATTACAGACACAACAGAAGGTCATTTCCCTGTATTGTCTGGGATATGAATTATCTTATATAACTATTGTGAAACTGGTCAAACTGTTTCATCCTTACATTTCTATAACCACTCAATGTCCAAATGATGTTTTCACAGAAATGAAGAATCTCTTCATAAAAACATATAGATCCTCATCACTCCTATTTCTTTCATTACTGTACTACTCATTTAATACAAGCTTGTATTAATTATTCAAAGCAGGAGAAAATTTATACCCCAAAGGTTACCAGAAGCAATAGTACACAAGTTCACAATTCTTTTCATTTATCAAAATTTTGCCATGTCAATCAACAACCAGAAACATAGCTGCAGTACACCCAAAAAGAAATCCACACATACAGTACTGCAAGTAGTAAGCATGCTAACCTGTTTTGGTTGGGCTTTTTGTTTGTTTGTTTTTGTGGTGTTTTGGTTTGTTTATTTTTTATTGTGCTGATGAACATAGTTTAACAACCATGGATTGTTATAAACCAGTGTGGCTTCTCTCTCTTCCTGTGTTTCTTTCGTATAGGATTATTCCATATACATTCCGGCTGTGGGATTTTTATGGATTAAGACAGAAGCCAGCAGCATTCTTTATTCACTGCTTTTGGCATTAAAACACCACTTTGATTGCTTTCCTTTTTTTCTACTTAATCATGTTTTAGACAGACAGAATCCAGATTTAACTCATCCAGGCTCTGCTTTGCCATTTTCCCTTTAGCCATGAGAGCTAGGGACAGAGCTTACAAAGAGCAAGGAAAAGGTAATTTCATATTTAGTTCAATGACGCCTGTGGAAGAATTCTGTGAACCTGTGCTGAGATCTCAGTGACTCACATGATGCAAAAACAGTGACATAATGGGGTAAAATGTTCATAAAATCTTTAAGAGCCCATTAGCTATCAGAAATAACATACTAATATCTCCAATACGAGCATCCTTAAGTCATGCACAGTGCATGGCAGGCCCTGGGTCAATCTCATCCAGCATATGCCAGTACAGATCCTGCTGAACATGAGGGTGGAAAACCTGTCCACATAGGGAACATAATAAAAATTGTCACCTATAATTTCCCTTGTGTTGCTTTGATCTCCTGAGTCAACCAAAGCGAAGCCTCAACAACTCGTGATGGCTGAAACCTCTTTGGAGAAAAAAGCAAAATCCAGTGCCTTTTACCTCCTATAGCAATCCCCATTGCCCGGGGATCAATGGGCATTCAAAGTGAACTGGAACATCTTCCATCTGGCATACAACTTTTCTATGAAAAATAAAGCTTTGAGAAAATATCTGAAGACAAATTAAGAGGACAGTGGTACATGCACCTCATTCTTCCTTGCAAAAGACATTTTTCCTTCTGGCAGAGAAAATATCCAGCAATACTCACTACCCGAGACAGACAGGCGTGACCTTCCTAAGCATGCTGATCCACACAATAAGTTTGCACTTGCTTCTACGAAGGGCTGTTTTCATGCTTTTTGATCAGGAATGATTTACTTTGGGGGATTGTATGATACTAAGATCGCTAATAGGATACAGAGCCTTTCACCTGTAGGTCAGTGTCTTCAATTTCACCCCAGCTTATGAAACTTGATCTGGCAACATGCTGTGTGGTCCTCAGCAACTGCCCTCAGCTCCTGCAGACACCAGGAGCTGCTCAGGGCAGTCGGCGGGGGACAAGAGCGCTCAGCTCTTGGGAGAAGCAAGCTCCTGCTGACTAAAAGTCAATACGTGCTGTACTGAGACCTAGGAGAAACACAGTGCTGTTCGCAGGTTTATTCCTATTACATTAATAAAAGAAAACACCAGGGCTGCCCCATCTGGTGCGTGAAATTGAGATGACGTGCAACTTCACTGGGTATGCGCAGGGCCTTGATCACTTCTACAGCCCCAAAGAATCTGTTCACAGACGTGGCACGCTCCAGCTGAAGGCTGATGGTGCCTATGATTAGCCACAGAGTAACTTAATAGAGTGGTTCTCCAATAACACAAATTTGGGGCTTTTAACAAACATTAAGTTTCTTTTTTCTTATTAAAGAAAAAAGATGATAATGCCTTTGGAATAAACCAATGGCATCCAGTAGTTAAGAAAGAGTTACTTGTATGTATGCATTATTTAGACTAATCTTTTCCCCAGGAAATAATGAGCCGAGCAAGACCCTAACAATTCCAGCGTCAGGTGCAGTGGTGGAAAAAGTCACCCCATCATTTGCACTAAACTGTGTAACATACTTCTAAGTGTCTACATTACAAATTTGGAAATATACTGCAAGTCCCCAGGGTCAAAATTAACAAAGTTACGCAACAGCTGAACTGTTCACTTCCAGATAACGCCTCTTGGACTACAAATCATTAGAATCAGCTCGAAAAATATTTCTTTTCCCTAGAAGAACCTTTAATGTTTTTCAGGAAAAGCAAATAAGAGAGACTTATCCATGGGAACTATTTAACTCATCTGAAAAGCTAATGAGTTTACTTTTGACTAAAGTCAAAGTTGCATGGCATTGTAAGCCAAAATTGCAATTCTGACTATAAAATGGGATCTCCTTTTGTCTTTTAATCTCAAACCCAGGAATTTAAAGTACTTTGTAAGTAAAAATGAAATTAGTTATAACATTCTCTTCTATTTATTATAGGAATAAGTCTTTTTACCAAATAGATATTTTTATATTAAACAGAAAATTTGTTTGACAAAATCATATTTTTGCTTAGAAAGTATCTCCCACAAGTAATTCAATCTGCTCTAAAAAAACTAGGGGGCTTTGCATATGCTTATTTCTGCATGGAAGAGGTGCCTGCTTTTCAGTCTTTCAATTTTTTTTCCCCTCTCTTTTATCGTATAAAAGCACCGTTAGAGAAGCCAGCACTAAACCATCAAAGGGCGGTTGGCATTCACCAGCTCAGTGTTCCTCTACAACAAAGATGTATGCCTGTGCATGTCTAAGTTTTGGCAGAATTTGACCAAAAAAAAGACTTTCAGCATCCAGCAACAAAAATTATGAAGGAACCTGATTTCATAATTGCTTTTTTAAATAGAGAAATTTACAATAGTTTTATTATGAAACTAACCATCAGAAAACACAGAAATAAATATAAAATCCCTACCAGTTTATCAATTCTAGGCCCATGACTACGATATTTAAAAGCTTTCTGCTTGCTGATATATATTCTGCTAGCTGTCACATTGTATTTCTGAATTGTTAAAAAAACCCTTACCTATTGGCCCCTAAGGCATTCATTTTTCCCTGGACTTTATAAAAACTAGAACATGTTTCCCTGATATTTCTTTTACAATAGGAAGCCTGTTAAAAACAGCATCATGAATATTCTAGTTATGACAGATATGAAAGGACATAATATCCAGGAAACAGTTCTTTCTTAACATATTCATGAAGAGGTCCTTGTCAATCACAGCTAGTGAATTGAATAAAAAAATAATACTCAGAGTCTTAGGAGGATACAACTGAGTTTTACATGCTGGAGATATAAAGACTGAAGTGAGACCAGGTTCCACTAACAAGATTCCTGGCCTGAAGTGCCTTTGTGAAATTATTCAGAAACCTGCCAATAACAATATTTCAGGCTGCAGCTATCTCCTCCGTGGTTTTCCTCCGTGTGGGTCCATGTGTTATTGCCACACAGTTAATGTTGTCTCTCAGCCGGTGCTTTAAAGGAACAATATCTCCAATTGTTCA
This sequence comes from Vanellus vanellus, assembly GCF_965231255.1. Taxonomy (NCBI): domain Eukaryota; kingdom Metazoa; phylum Chordata; class Aves; order Charadriiformes; family Charadriidae; genus Vanellus; species Vanellus vanellus. The sequence continues at coordinate 971,455 of NC_138914.1, forward strand.
TTCATCTTGGAGTTTCAAAACAACGTGTTTTACACCCCTGCTTCTTTGGAACATTAAAACATTTACATCTTGAAATATTCTGGAAATAAGAAATAAACTGCCAAGTGCCTTAAGCAGGAGAAGCACTTACAAGCCTACTTATATATATTTTAACGGGTAAAAGCAACATAATTTACTATTTATGCTGTGTTGTCAACTTGTTCAGCTGTATCTGCATAGATAATTAAATGAACTTTTATATTAAAACAGTTTTTTGCACCTTCGCTACTTCTGAAGCAGGTACAAAGTATAATATTTAAAAGATTTACTCAAAAATATACAATATACAGTCAAACTTTACTTGAATTTTGTACATATATTGAAGGCTAATTCCAAATGTTTTACTATACACAACAGAACACAAAAGTCAGTTTCTAAGATTACCAAATAAGTGCACCTTTTAAACCATGTGGCATTTTCCAAAGTAAAGCCTATAGGACAGCACTTCTGACAATAACATTAAAAGCCAATTTAAAAAGACTGTGTTCATTTATACAGGTGCCATATTCACCTCTAATAGAATTACATGTCATTGAAAATTGTTTTGCATCAAAATAGTACAAACCCCAAGCCCAAGAGATACATCTACTATTTAAAATGAGTGAAATAAAACCAAAATCATAACTAGAATAAGTCGATAGAACACCCACCCTGGGTTTCACTGCTGGCCGCTATCTCCACAGCTAGAAAACACCATTAGTATAACTCCTGCAGCATTCCTTTATACCAGCCTAAGTTTCCAGGACGCTGAAAATATCAAAATGATTTGCCTAGGAAATGCACATGGCTTCCTCTCATACAGCTTCCTACTGGCACTTCAAGAGCTGCCTCAGGACATATTTTATTTACTTGTCTGAATGAGGATATAGCACTTTGTTTCTCTTACATTTAAAACCAACCCATTTGAGATCCATCCTGAATTTAAAAGTGTATCACCCAGTCAGATGACACCACAGTAAAAGAAGAAACACAGGCAAACTTGCAGGCTAACGCAGGTAGCGACGTAAAGATGTATGAAATGCCAGCAGTGCTATCGGCATTGTGGTACGGAGACCTCTTGTGCAAGTTTGCTGGGGATAAAATTAACCTTCAAGCTCACTAGCTTGATTCCAAAAACATTTGCTACTGCACTCAAATGCTAAGTGCATATCTATAGAAATAAAACAATCCAAAACAAAAAGAAAAATCCTCCTTGAAGATACAAAACCCCTACATTTGAAACACTGGGGTAAATTTATAACAGCTTTCAAATTGAAACTAACTGTAAATTGAATGTCATAGAATTATTTAGGTTGGAAAAGACCTTTAAGATCAAGTCCAACCATTAACCTAGCACTGCCAAGTCCATCACTAAATCACGTCCCTAAGCACCACATCTACATGTCTTTATCTCCAGGGAGGGCAACTCAGCCACTCCCCTGGGCAGCCTTTTCCAATGCTTGACAGCCCTTTCTGTGAGGAAATTTTTCCTAATATCCACGCTAAACCTCCCCCAGCACAACTTGAGGCCATTTCCTCTTGTCCCATCACTTGTTACTTGGGAGAAGAGACTGAACCCCACCTCTCTACCCCCTCCTTTCAGGTAGTTGTAGAGGGTGATAAGGTCTCCCCTCAGCCTCCTCTTCTCCAGGCTAAACAACCCCAGATCCCTCAGTCGTTCCTCATAAGGTTTGTCCTCCAGACCCTTCACCAGCTTTGTAGCCCTTCTCTGGACACGCTCCAACACCTCAGTGTCTTTCTTGTAGTGAAGGGCCCAAAACTGAACACAGTACTTAAGGTGCCCCAGTCCTGCTGGCCACACTGTTCCTGACACAGGCCTTCTTGGCCACCTGGGCACACTGCTGGCTCATGTTCAGCATGGCTGTCGACCAATACCCCCAGGCTGCTGTTATGGTTTGAGAAACTCACAACAATTTATTGTCATTTAGACAATTATACTATCACCCGATGACCTCTCCCCACCCAGGAAGGGGAATTGGGAAAAAACAAGGGAACCCGGGGGTCGAAACATAAACAGATTTAATAGAATAAGACTAGATAATTAACATTAATAATACTAAAGACCCAGTATTGATCCCAATACCAATATAAAATATATGAAGATTATACTCAGCCCATTCTATCCGTAGGAAGCTGTGCACTCCCAGCAGCGGACAGCTAATGTCGGACACTGCGAGCGCTACGACTGCAGGAGGAAGGGAAGGCCTCGGGGGTCCGGCACCAGGGCACGAAGTTCTCAGGATCACAGCCATGAAGGGAGAGAGAACTTCGCAGCAAACTTTCTAATTTATAGTGAATGTGACATTGATGGTATGAAATAATCCTGTCGGCCAGCTTAGGTCAAGTGCCCGGGTCTCGCTCCTCCTCATCCCTGCACCTGGCTAGCTCAAAAACACTCAGACCTTGAAACCTGCATACCATAGCTGGCTATAAAGTAAATATTTTCACAAATTCAGACACTAGAGTCTTCTAAAAGTGCAGTTTTCCCAAGCATTATACGAGAAATTAGTCTTGTGTCACTCAAACCAGGACAGCAGCTTTCCAGCCACTCTTCCCCAGGCCTGTGGCGCTGCATGGAGTTGTGGTGACCCAAGTGCAGGCCCCGGCACTTGGCCTGGCTGAAGGCTAAGATGGTACGTTGATAGACTGAGATATGTCTGAGATAACTCCATGTATATGGCATTTCACAGCCTTGCTGCTTTATAGAGATGGAAAAAACTGTGCACTGCTGGACACCCCAGCCCACAGGGCAATATAGGGCGCTGACAGCTTTCATAGATTCAGCATTTGCATCCTTTTCACAGTGCACCTGATTCCAGTTGAATAGGATCTCTTCTCAGATAGGCTTCCATGCCTAGAGTCCAGCAAAGAGCTGAGAGTTGCCAACTCTCATTGCAAAGACACCTTTAAGGCTCACAAAAATACTGCAATTTTTTTTGAACAGGAAACAAAACTCATGTGAAACAACATCACAGAGCATACTGCAATGAAATCTGAAATGTGGGCTACCGAAACCTTGAGGCAGAATACCAAATTGCCAAGAAACTTTCTTAAATCAAGTGTCTCAGACTTTTCACCTACTTGTGGCAGAGTACACTGAATTGCAAACAGAATTATCCAAGCACATTTTGGACTCCGCTTGCAAGTACCAGTGGAATGCCAAATAAAAAAAAAAAAAAAAAAGTCTGTCTAGCACTCATGTGTTACCAATACCTACTAGAGGTAATGCCTGGCCCAGCACCACATCTATTATGTGACTCATCCTGTTGAAAACAACAATGACTCTTCATCTGAATAATACTAAAAACATTGCTGAATCAAGCTGAGCCCTGGTTTCAGACCCTTCTCATGTTTGCACTAAAACAAACACATAGATTTTTTTTAGCTACAGAGGGAAGATTTAATCACATTTTAATAGTTTAAACATGTGCAAGTACAGCATTGGCATGTACCAACATAAAAACTGCAAGAATAATGAGGAACCGCTGTTTGAAAACAAAACAAAACCTATCTGAAATTCAAAAGGATGAATTTTCTGTGCACAGAAGCTATGTATTTGATACGTTTCCCCTGGGAGTTTAAGTTGTTTCACCTTTGGTAAACTTGATTCATTAGTGTATTAATTGACAGTTGTTTCTTGTTCTAAGTGATTGTTTCCTAGTTCTATTATGCACTGTCAAACAACAGCACATGATTAATTACAAATAAACCAAGAATTAACTTTGCTAACAATGGGATGTTTCAAAGCCTTCTACCTTCAGGAAAGCAGGTGTGCTTCTCCCATGGCCAGGATGTTTTCTGGAGCTTCCCTCGCAGTGTTTCAAACACATTCAGCTGCGCTTGTCTCTCAAGAGATTTTGGCTGACATTCGAGGCTGATATAAATGGGTTATTTTTTTATATTGTGCCTTACAAACTGGCCCCTTAAATGCACAAAGTCATATACCAGTGCTGGTCAGTACACAAAGCATCTATCAAATGAGAAATTAGAACACATATGGATGACAACAAAAGGCTATATATTAGCCACTTCAGAGACCTTCAGCATGAAGTCCAGGTCCAATAGAAATCTATCTCAGTCCTGTAGTCTTCTAAAGAATCCTCTGATCGATAGTGCAAAATTAAGATACTTCATTTTACTGTCAATATAATTAATATGAACTCCACTTAAGTGAACAGATTATCTGTGGTGTCACAGCTCACCAGAAAGAATTGGAAACTTAACATGTTGCAATACCAAAGATATAAAGGAAGACGGCTGGATAGAGACCTCTGACAGGCTATTTATCACCTACCTCAGCACTAATGGCAGGAGTTCATAATGATTAAGAAGATACATTCTGTCTGAGGTTGAAGTTGAGGTGGTTTAAGTTTCCCTTTCAAATCTGTTTGCAATGGGTTTCCAGGCTCTTCTACGAACAGTTACTTGAATTGCAGGGCAAACCGAAGCCCCTTAATCAAAATCTGAAGTGGAATTCCTTCTTAAATGTTCATACTAGCTGGCTGCCTAGTTTCCTGTCATGGGATGAACTACAAACTCTTTTTTTTAATAAGTCAGGAAGTTTCCCTCTGTCTATATTTCTTCTGGGTTTATCTGAAAATTAATTTCAGTAACTGACATTTCTGAAATTACAACAATAACTCCACAAAGCGTACCCTGTTGCTCTCTTTTGCAGACTATCAAAACATTGGAATCACCTATACTGGAAGAGCTTGCTATTTCTACTGTACAATTTTAAGATATTATATTTCCAAAGGAATAGAGTTACTGTTACTTAGGAAAAGCACATTTCCATGAGTAAAATATTTTTCATCAATTTCAATAACATTAACAGAAAAGAATTACCACCTCGTGGAAAACAATTATGATCTTCATATCCTGTAGCCAAGGCCTACAAAACATCAAAGATAGCTACACACTGCAGAAACAGAGACCACCAAGTGTTTATTTAAAAAATAGAACATGGAGGAATAACATTTACTCCTCTGAAAGCTATGGTGAATAGTTCTCGTATGTCCATGGTTTGCACTTTTGGACAGGTTTAATATGACCACTCTCAGGAACCAATGGATTTTTAAGTAGATTCCCCCCCCCCCCCCCCAAAAAAAAAGATAGACTATCATACAAGAAAAAGATTATTTACTTTGGCCTGTGTTCTGGTTTGAGGTAAAACAGAACCAATTTTGTTCAGTAACTTCGCTTCTTAGCGGGGCCGCTTCTAACCACTGACACTAACTGCATATTGTGCAGACGCTGTTCGCTCTCTCAGAGGTCAGACCGCTGTCTATAGCTGGGGCCCGGGCATGGTGTGCAGAGGGGCTCTGCTTATACTCATTGCTGTAACCCCCCAGGGCAGCTCACTTCGGTATTTGCCCCGCTGGAGGGTCGGAAGCAGAAAAGCGTAGAGGGGTCCCACCTGCGGGGAGGAGCGGACAGGACAGGTGACCCCAAACTGACCAACGGGGGATTCCATCCCACCTGCCTCACGCTCAGTATAAAAGCTGAGGGATCAAAGGGTCACTCTCTCTTCCTTCAATGGCCGATGTCTGAGGAGGACTCTGTCTGTCTGTCTGCCTGTGAATCCAGATCTGGAATCCAGTTCCCGTCCGTCACTGAGTCCAGTCTGGAGCTTCTTCAGTGTCAGTCGGTGACGTGGTTGTCATCTCGGGAGCTTGCTAGGGTTTTGTATATATTTCATTATTTTCTTTTATAGTATTATTAATATTTCATTAAAGTAGTTTAGTTCCTTCTAAACTCGTAAGTCTCTTTTTCCCTCCTCTGCCTCTCTCTTTGAAGAGGGGTAGGGGGGAGCATCTGCCACTCGCCCAACGGCCGGTTCAGCCTAAACCACAACAGCCTGTCATATAACAAAAACCAGATGCAGTTACCTGGGCCCTTCAGTGAAATCTGTTAAAATTCATACATCAATCATCATTTGGGGGCAGTCAGGAAAACAAGAGTAATGAAAATTATTACTTTGATCTTTTGCACTGTATTTTCTCTGTGAAAAAACAGCCACACGCACAAGCAAAAATCTATTGGAAAGTCAAAATAAGTAATTTGCCAAGATCCTCAGATTCTCAAATTGTAAATGGCCATGATTTACATGGCTTCTTTTACTTCCTGGACAATTATTTTTTTTTAAAGCAGTTTTATTCAAAAGAAAGCCAAGTCTACAGCTGCCAAAGACTGCAGAAACAGAAGAGCCTAAATCTTTGTAATGCACAAACAAGGCCTATTTATTTCAGCTACCGTTAAGATGCAAAGATGAGGCATTTTGCTGGCTATATTTTTCATTGAGATATATATATCACTAAATATTATTTACTAAACTAGTAAGGAAAAATGATGCCTAATAAATGTTATGTGCATTGTCCTGTACTCATCTCTGTAACCTTCACTCAAATTTTTACTAAAATGACAATGTCAGACAACAGCATCCCTGGGACTAGTTTCATAACTGTACAAGTAGAAATTAAAAAGGTGAATGAACCACTTGTTAAAGCTTTCCTTCTATCATAATATCCTTCTTTTTCCAACAGGATTTTCTCAACTAAGCAATGACTTATTGCCACAAAGCACTAAATACTCAGCCAAAGAAAATCTATTCACTTTTGAGAAGAACATTGTCTGTTTTATCAGAAACATTAATCTAAAAAGTTTTATTATTCATATTCTGAAAAACATTCTACTTACACCCCTTCCTAATCCATTCCTCCATATGCTTTTTCTAATTCAGAGATTATCCTGCTTTTGGGATAATTCTCTACAATCTCATCACACTTCCATACAGTATCTCACTGCTGACCCACTTTGGGTCAGATGCTAAGCCTAATAAAGTTAATCAAGCACCTTTCTCCTATAAAAAGTATATTTGGATCTTAATAAACCTTAAATTTTGCTAGCTTTTTTTCCTCCCTCGAACAGTTCTCATCTTTAGTTACATTTCTTCATTGTTGCCTTGCTCCCATGCCTTCATGCTCAACTTCTCTCTACAAAATCTCCAAAACTGAGAGGAGACAAAGAGAGTGAGTGAGCTCTTCCGCTGAGGGACAGAAGTGAGGCTTGTGGGTCAAGAGGAACTGAGTTCAATGTATCTTTGTGACACATTCCAGAAGCAACAGATAAAGGCAGATTGTCCCATTAGTTTTCAGAAGGAACTTACTCAGCATAAGAAACCCCGACAGAGGAGCCTCCATACCTGACAGTGACCCAGAATCATAGATCTCACTGGCTACAAGTCATGCAAAACTACTGTTTTCAAAAATGACTTTGAGACAAGCAATAAAATTAAGTTTTAAAAAATGCAGCATTGGAAAAAAGAAATGGCCATGTGTATATTGTGTTTGGCTTAAATCTTTTATGCCTAATGTTTAGGCACACAATGGAAGGCTATATAATCCTTCCACTATACTTCACTGAATTTTATAATTATCATTATTTCATATTTCTGGGTATAAGCAATTTAAAAATAACTTGCAAGTAGAATTTGAAGAACTTTTAGGTGTTTTTAAAAAATAACTTGAAGAAACGAAGTAGCAGATGTATTAAAAGATCAACTCATATCATATAACTGACGGAACTTTTTATAATTCCATCTCCCAAATCAGCTAGAAAATTTCACTTTGTGCTTTCGCAGGAACCAGCAAGGACCAAAGAGTGAAAACATAAAGGACGAAGTATTGAATAAATGGAATGAAACAAAATAGTGCATTGTGCGTGATGCAGAATCACTTCTTATCTTTACAGCTGACATTCAGCGCTGGCAGGGAGCGAGTATCTTGAACAGAAATGAGCCAAACAAAACACGGCTGAATTCCTCTGAGCTTTAAATCCAGCTTTGGAAACAAACCCACTAGGTCAAGCCTCCTCTTGGGGCGTTTTGAAGTGTCTGTGAAAGACTTGCATTGGGTGGGGTATGGACTGCAGGAGCTGAGTGGAATGAAAGGCAACAGACGGTTGGGAGCCCACGAGACAGAACCAGAGTTAAACCTCATGCTTATAGGAGCACCTATGCCTTTCTATATGCATTCAGTTTGAGTTTCATGGAAATTAACATACATAAGAAGATACCCATACAGAATCCAGGAAGTAGCTACATAACCCATAGTGTAATTTTGGTGGTGTTAGTGTTGGTGACATTTGATCAGTTTTCATAAATATCACAGGATTTTTTGGGCCCCTCTCCCTCTTTTTTTTTTTTTTTTTTTTTTTTTTAGAGCTAAACAAAGCAAAGAGCAAATTTTAAGCAATCCTATCCCTTTGGAATCATGCACAGAAACATGACATTTTCCACAAAGGATTTTATTATGCCAAGACTCGAAAACCAACAGCAAGCAACATGACAGAAGGATCAAGAAAAAGCAAGTATGCTAGAAGAAAATAGGCAGTGCTGCTCAAGTGCTTCATTTGAAGCACAAGAAGTTCCCTCCATCAGTAGAACTCACGCATCTGGAAATCCCTTCATTTACAATTCAGCATCTGCATACAGAAAACGTACGGACATATTGGAACCTGCATATAATTGCACAGTCACTAAATGGTAATAAGAAAAAAACTGCACTTGACCCCACTGCTTTCACGACTCCTCAGGGAGCCCACACAGTCTACTAAATCAGCAGAAAATAGTCAGTTTTTTTAAGCTGAATTTTGAACTATGTAGTTTCAGGATAGTTGCATCTGGCTGCAATAGCACAAAGCTCAGCACAGGGAACTAAGTGGATACTTGTTTGCTCAGACCCCAGTGAACTCCATGCTACCACAGCTACTTGGATAAACCAAGGCCAGGTCTGTAGGACTAGCAGTCAAAGCCATGTCAGGTACGGTTGTCCAGTGCCTCATGCTGGTGACATACTTCAGTTACCTTAGAACACTTCCAGTGCGCTGACTGTATTTATATCAATAATTCACTATGGCTGTCACCTGCAGCACTGCTGATTACGCAGTCCCCATCTCCACTCCCTGCCATGCAGGTAGGTGAACGCCAGCGTCCACCCAGCCATTTGCAACAGGACATCAGTCTCCATTCAGTGCAACGTCCAACCTGCAGGAATACCAGGACATCATAGTCCTGCTCAGAGCACACCACTTCCAGAAGAGCACCACCTGCATCATACGTTATTCTGCTTGGATCACAGGAACAAGAGAAGAACTTATTTATAATTCTTGTTTATAAGCCTTGGTTATAATTCTGGTGTCCCTCTCAGTAAAAGCCAGAAGGTCTAACTAGTAACTAGCCTCTAATACTTCCCAGCAGATTCTCAGGATCAGCAGTTAAAAGAAGTGTTTCCTAAGATCAGATGTTTAAAGGTATATGAAATCCTAAGGGAATAAAATGAATCCTCACCACATTAAAAATATGTACTAAGATCTAACCCGTTCTAACGCCGTAATGTAATTTTCCTCTATTTCCATTTCAACCATTAATGACTACTTAGATATTTACCAGAGCACCTCATATTCCTCCATTAAGGTAGACGCTTGCCAGTTTAAGGCAGGGACTGTGTTATTTAACTGTCTGAAAGTACCATGAACAGTCAGTGCACTGCATGAATAACAGGATATAGACAGAGACACGAGGGACACTGGGCCCAAACAGCTAGGTGTCTTCTCCCAAAATCTATTAACACTGTCAAAATCCACGCAGTCCAGTTTATAGGGCAGAGAATTGAAGGAACAGATCCATCTCTAGCATAACCTATGTTTTTCCTAAGATGAAATATCCAGCAGTGCTCAGAGACACATTAGCTATCAATGGACCAGGGTCCGGAAAATTGGTACAGAAAGGATGTGCGCTGGAACCGCCCGCTTTGTGACTGCTCCTCAGCGAGAGGAAGGGCAGGGGGAAGTCTCTGAGCTACTGTCTGAGCAAAGTCTCGAGCTATAAGCATGAGACTCCTTCATTTTGCCATGATCCCCCTCCCAACAAGCTCCTGCATCTTGGGTATCAATCAATGCAACAGAGTGACTTCTTTACCGCTCTGTTACCCGATGGGTCACATGCCTTTTGGGGCTGGTATAATTTGGTGGGGTCGGTGCAAGGTCTTCTGCACCTTGCACATCGCACACCAGAGGATGCCTCCCAGCAGGAGCCTGTGCTCATGAGGGCTCAGCTGTAAGGAACATTTCCCAGGAAAAGCCCGACATCCCGTCCCCTCCATACTGTCATGTGACTTACACACTTAGAGAGGCACCCACTATATGACTACACCTGCAAGAGATGATTACTCATGTAAGCAAGACACTCTTCCTATTATGTGATGAATTCTCACCCCTTAGGATGCTAGAAACTTGTGATGTCTCTGTTTTAAATGGGGGAGAGTGTTTACTAGATTCGAAAACAACAACACCCAAAAAACAGAACAACAACAACAACAACAACAACAACAACAACAAAAGAAAACCCAAACAAACAATGAAAACAACAAAACCACAAAACCAAAAACTAACACAAAAAAGGTGTGGCCTAGTCCAGGGTTTCAGCTTGTCCTGCACGTGACCTGCAGTGTGTTCTTCAACAAGTCATCTGCAGCAGTCTACCTTTGGGCTAGACAACGTGACGATCTCAATATTAAGAGCTTCAAAGTGTGTGGAGATAAAACTACACAGGAAAAATTGATAATGTAAAAAACAACCACCAATAAAAGCAGTTCCATATTATTCTACCAGAAGCCAGGTATCAACCGTGACAATGTTTCAGTGCCAGAAGACCGTACGCAATCAGAGACTATGCACCAAATTATATGCCTTGTCAGTTTAAGTACGAATAAAGCAGAGTATCCACCAGCTTCAAACACACTCCAAATTAATGTTTTCTATAGCAACACATCCTCACTACTACACTGACAAATGTTTAGGTAAAATGTGCTTTAGGGAAAGACTTTGTTGACTGCTCATTATAGAAAAAAGGTTGGTTTAGATTAGTTTTCTTTCAACTAAATACTAGAGTAAACTTTAGCTTAAAGTTGTTTAGCAAATTTGTGCTTTAGCTGCTGCACTGCGCATTTTCTTAGGGTACCTGAGGATTACAAAACATGCAGAGTGAAATCTGATAGTATGATTTTCTCTTATTTAAAAAAAAAAAAAAAAAAACAAAAAAAAAACAAAACAACCCCCCCAAACAAACAAACAAACAAAAAACCCCCAAACCCCTAACAACCCCAAAGAGAGAGCTTCTGGAAATTTGACAAGACGGTCAGGTTAGACAACAGAAAAAAAACAAACCAACAACCCACCTCCCCCCAACATGTCCCTAGATGAATAGTATTATACTGAAACAGATTTTCCTAGAGATGTTGTGGAGCCTCCATGACCAAAGATTTGCGGGAAAAAAAAAAGGCAAAGCAAACATCTGAGAGGCAGAGCACCAGCATAACCCAACAGGGGCTGATACTGCCCTGGGACAGCGGTGCACACTAAACTATCTCTTGAGAGACCTTCAAGCCTATTTTTCTATGATTCTAAATTGTGTTTGTGTGTGGTTTTCCCCACAAAAGTCAAACCTACATAGCCCAAGAGAAAGACAGTGATTAGTTACAAGATGTAAAAGAAAGTGCATCTCTGGCTGGGTAGGAGCGGGAGAGATTAAGAACTTCAAACACATCCAAGAGCATAGCCATATTTTCAACATTGGTTTGAATATCTTTCACATGGCTGCAAAAATCTCAGATATAGAAATAATTCAAGAAAGAGCGGCTTGCTTACGGTTCATCCCATACACAAGATCCTGTATGTTACAGGATGATTTTTATGTAAAGTTGCCTCTGTCAAAAGAATGCAGCTGAGCAAATAAGCGTGGGCGCTTTCAAGTGGTCACATTTCTACTTCTCAGTGCATCAGTACATCCAGTTATGAGCAAACCATGCGCACGCAAAGGATTTCACCTCTGTTGTTTGATGAGAGCCTCCCTGTCGTGGCAGCTGATGCAGAGACCAGAGCTGCACGTACTGCCAATGGCCTCTCCCCACCGTCTATTAATATGTATGGACTGAAGTTTGGCGGAATAGTTTTAAAAGTTTCTCCAAGCAGAAAAGTAAGGAAGGAGGCATGACAGGAATTCTCTAAGAGGTAAGAGGGTGCGCAGGAGGTCTTTGCATCTCTGCCTTTAAGGCCTCTCTCAAACCTTCCTACAGACCGGAGGGGACTTTTCACTGCAGTTGAGGCACACTGTGTGGCGACCCCCGCTTCGACAGACCACTGGTCGTTCTGGGAGAGCAATTCCGGTGTTGAAGGCTTTCAGGCTAGTAACAGTTTAAGTATAAGATATTATTCCTGTATGATTTCTAGAGGCAGAGACCTGTATAAATTAGACGTGTCGTGAAAAATCTGAATTATGTGTCGCATGGTGCAGCAGAGGGTAATATACAGACCTTTATTATGTAATAAAACAATTGTGTGCTGGGGAGATATTTATGGCATAATCCCGTATGCCCTCATAGTACTCTTCGGAAACATATAATTTAATACACACTGTATATTTTGTCTGTGTGTGTTTACATTTAAAGTAATGCAAACTTTATTCTCTAAAATCCCAGTAATATATCTGGATAGGTTATTGCATGGCATACTGGTAAACACTACCAGAAGCCATACTCTCTCGAAAAAGGCCACTTACTGCTAGTGACTCATTCTGCATATTTCTTTAATATTTTTCTTTGAAAGTCAGAGCAAGCTTCCCAAATGCTTAATGAGCAGGCTCTAAGGCTTTAATTTTCAGCCAATCCTAACTTTATTACAAAAGTTTATCAAGCTATAAACACACTACTTCACCATGCTGTCATGTTTTTATAAAGTAGTTTATAAAAGGTGACATCTGGCGAAGAGGCAGATCTATAAAAATCATGCTGGTGGATGTAGTGTCATTTTTTCTGCCATCCTCCCAGAAAGAGTAATATTATTTTGACACACACATTCATCCCCACTGTCAAGCTTCTATTTTTATAGTTAGCTTACTGCACATATCCTTAAGCTATACAAAACCTTTGGGCTAATGTAAAGAATGACATTTCTGCATATTTATTATAACACTTATTTTAGGAGTTGACTTTGCCTGGTAGGATTTTTCCAAGTACAATGTCATTTTCATGACAATACACTTCGTTCAGAAATAATAAATAAAGATGCACAATAAGTCATGAAAGGCCAAATATGCACGGACAAGTTTACAGCAGCTCAGCTTGGCAAGCCCTACATTTGTCCTTCTTTAATATTTTATCAGATGTGTGAACTGTACATTGGAGTTCAGTACAAACTTCAGCGTATGAAACGTAATGAAATCTCTCCAGGACATTATAGACTCCAACAGAGTATAATTTTAATACTGTGGAGTTTTGAGCTCTGACATGTAGGGAGATATTTTCTTTCAAAGAGTCCAGATTTTTTTTATATTTGCATTGGCTCAAACACAGCCAGGATATAAGCAAGTGAAAGACCACTGAAATCAGGAGGCCAAAAAAGCACTTTTTGTGATTTAAGTACAGCAAATAATTGATTAATCTCTGCTATGTCTTAGGTTATCTACTAAAGTAGATGATAAGAATCCCAACATACCACAGAAATGCTGTTTCATTTGATTGTGCATAATGACTTGCTCTTTCTAGTCTTCCTCCAATACAATGGATAATTTATTTTTAACATGCGAAGTCTATCATCATTCATCTCTGTTGAAAGCTAGAACTCTACAATATTTACCTTTAAAGCATATTCACTATTAATGAAAAGACTTTTTAATGCCCTTTCCCAGTAATTAAAATAAGGAATGGAAGTGTGTCTTCACATCAACAAGCCCAGAAATTAGAATTATTTAACCGCTTTTGAACATGACACTGATGTAGACAAAACCAAAAATAGGAGTCAGGTTCTGTTAAAAGCAGCATTATTCTGCCATCACAAGAGTTCAATACTAGAACATTCCTGAGCAGAGATCACTATTGGCAGTTCACTAAATGATAATTTGGGTTAGAAGCAGCATCCTGATGCTTAAACAGAGCACTATCTTTGAAGTTGATGAAAAACATTTTACACTGTATTTTTTTAATCCTCGCTTCAAAACAAAGAATCTCCCAGATCTGCTAAGAAACCAGTGTCACCCTCTGGATTGTTTCACTATTCTCGTGCTACAGATGAAGGCTTCTTGAACTTGATTGTTTTAGGGCAGAAATAAGGATTTTACACAGCTTTTATTATTGTTGCCATTGCCCTTTTGCAGATGCTATTTTCAGATGCAATCAACCATTACATCCCACTTTTTAAGATCCTAATTCCACAGCTGCACATGAATAGTCAGATCTTTGCATCTGTATGATGCCCCTATAAGCTTCAGTTACAGAACTGGGGACTATTTTGCTCTCTAATTAAAATGACTTCGGTTTGAGCATTACTAGAGAAGATCCTCGAGTGCACTGAGCTTGGAGTCTCAGAGGACTTCCGCCCGTAGGGCACAAGTAAGGGCAAGAGACAGTAAAGCAATAGGAACCTGCCAAGGGGGTGGAAGTAACAAAACTCTCCCATTAATCTGTACTCACATCTGCTGCTGTAACGTCTTTTCATCTTTGTATACAATCAGTGATTAAAAATAGGTCTTCAGAAATACCAGAATATTGCACTGAGAGAGAGAGAGAGAGAGATTTACATATTGCTGTCTTTTCCAAATTGCCAGGCTACCTTCACACGGTACAGTCAGAGCTAATTCATGTCTACAAGGTCCCTTTTTCTGCTTCCTTATATTTAGTACAGAAATCGTAACTCTAAAATGCTATTTACTGTCTACACTGCATGTGCACATACTGTGCACTTGGAACAATCCACCACTTGCAATTATTCTGCCATGACCGGGGGAATCGTCTCCTTCAAGCGAAAATCTTGGGCAGTGTCTCTATCTCTCAATATCATCAAATGCAAATCAGCACGTTATGTTTGGATGGTGAGTAAGGGAAAAGGAGCATACTCACATAAATGGGAAAAACATTGCAGGACCATTACAGAGGGCATTCTGGAAAGAGTAGATTGAAAAACACTTTGCTGGAGAGTCATGTAAATATAATGCACTGGGAATGCTCTTTATACATCTGATTTATTTTTGATTAGTTTTGTGGTATTTTGCGAGGCAGTACATTGTAGTGTCATGGTAATCGAGGACTGGAAGTATTATTACCTAAAGTCAGCAATAATGAGAACAGAACCTTTAATTTCAAACTATAAGATAACACATTGATTAATAACCATGGGATGATTAGTCAATCCAAGACCTTAATGCACAATGGAGAAATTCATCCATTATCTGTTCAATGTAATTCTTCTTTCATCTTGGTGACTTTAAAAACAACCAAGGAAAATTACTGTCCCTCAGTAAAGGCTTTTGAATTTCATATGCATTTAATTAGATAACTGCCAGCCCAAGGACAGGAACCATGACAAATAGTTGTTCTTTTCAAATTAGAAGAATAGACTGTTCAATGAGCAATATTGATGTTCTCTTGTACTGAGTTATACAAGAGTTCTGCTACTACTTCCTTTAATTTATCTAACCTTTTTTTAACATTTAATGAGTTTTTTAACACGGTTTTAGTTACATATGCTAGGTGGTCATTTAAAAAAATATTGCTAACAGCAATAGCACCTGCATAGACATATACACATACCCCACCACAATTTTCTTGGAATTATATATGAAAGTACAATTTACATAGGAAAAAGAGCATTAGAAATTAAGAGGCCACATTTATGTTAGTAGAAAAACAACAGTTAATCCTGTTTAATCTGTTTAATTGCTTCAGTAGCCATAATAATAAAGATTAGCTGGCTGTGAAATACTAACTATAAAAGAAAGGAGGATTTTTTTCCATTTCGAGTCCTGAGATGTTGTTTTCTACTTTTGTGAGATCAGAGTAGAACAGAGGAAAGGTTCTTTGTTAGGTTTTCTTGTTGGTTGGGTTTTGGTTTCACTTGGGTTTTGTTTGTTTTGTGTTTTTTCCCCTCTAAAAACCTTTCAGTAACAGTCCTACTATCTCCTCCTTCTCTGCAACATATCAACATACACGCATAATCTAAAGACAGCCTGGCAGAGGAGGGACAGCTTATTCATTAATAGGAGGACCCCCCTCCTATTGCACAGGGGGTTAAGACTTGACCATCCTGAGTCTGGTATGAGAAAAGCACTTTCGATGTAAAGGGCGAATGACAAAAATAAGAGCATAAGAGAACTCCTGAAGAGCTTCCCCTGCTTTTCAAAGGCAACTTACTATGAAGTTGTGATGCTAGTTGTGTTGTCCTACCCAGGCACAACAGAGGTGCAGGTTAAAGAGAGGCAGCAAGGAAAGTAATTTAGAATTTAAAAAACAACCAAAACCAACAACAAAACAACTCTTCAGTGTTCCACTGAATACAAAGACAAATTTTCTCGAAATTAAAAAAATCATCTGCAAAAGTCAGAAACTTTGAGCAACCATCCACCCTGGTGTTTTTAGCTTCCTGTCTAGCAGCCACTGGTAATGCTACTAATGAGAAAATCATTTTCACCTGCCATTTGCCTGTGCTCTGTCGCGAGAACACAGGAGCTCCCGGCTTAAGCTCCTAAGGGGCTACGCTGCAGCATCCACACTCAGGGCACTGCGGAGCTGGCACATGCCATTCTTGGTGTCTGCTTCCAATGATCACCCAAAAGATTACCGCAGCTATTCCAGCCAGCATTGCCCTCCTGAACTGCCTCTTCCCAAGATTCCCCACTGCAGAGACAGGATTCCAGCTCCACTCTTGCAGAGGAGTAACGAAACCTTCTTTATGATTAGAAGAACCACGAAGCCATGGCCGCGCCAGTTGCTGCCATCCCCATCGATCTGGCTTTAACTTACAGTTGCTCACCAGGCCAAACCTTGCAACCAGCCCGGGCCTATAGCTTGCTGTGGGCTCCCGTGGAGGGGTAGCGACTGCCCCAGAAGTTAATTTGCCCTCAGGCTTCGCTGGGGCTCAGGGCACAGATTTTCTGCCCACAAGGAGATTAATTGCATTCAGTAATCGCCTATCAGACACGTTTGCCTCAAAGGAAACCTTTCATACATTAAACGTCAGATCTGAAATAATTTATTCCTGAAAGGGTTAAGCTCACAGTACATTTTACTTGACAAGTGAAACGGCGTGCTCTCTAAATATGACATACCAATACCCCGTGATAAAATATTTCCCAATCTTTATACCATTTTGATAATTCACTGTGTGTATTACACACAACCAAGCTGTACAGGTTTCAGAGGGATTCTGAGCACATCGCTCAGACTGACAGAGCAAGTATTCCAGACAATTGGCTCCCCGAGGGTCAAGACAGTGATGCTCAATCAGGATTCAAACGGGTCATAAACCCTTCATGGATCTCGCTCAAGTGGGTGGTGATGTCTCCCTGGGGCAGCTCATCATTTTCTGCTACAGTCAAGCACTTGTCATTACAGACAAACTCCCCGTCAGTCTTAGGCACTCATTTAATCGAGTCTTAGTGAGAACAGCAAATATTATCAGTGCCACAAAAACCCTAAAGAGACAAATATATTAATCATAACTGCTGCGATGGTAATTTAAGATACTCTCAAAACTCTGCTGGTGGTCCTTATACTATGACTGCTGTTTAACGTAGACTCAGATTTTCAAACCTGGGTGCTGAAGTCAGGTACCACCCTTTGGGTTTGAGCTCCCCAAGACAAGTGAGCTACTACCGAGAAGAAAGGGGTGCCGGACTACCCAGTTGCTGAGCACGGGAACTGGGAGTGTGGCAGAGCACACCTGAATGCTGGAAATCTTTCATTAAAAACCCAGGTCAGGATTCAAGGCCCAAATTTTAAGCACGGAAAAAGAGAACTAGAAATGCTCAGAATCACTCAAACCATTTGCTTTTGCAACAGTTCAGATAACCTGGCATATAACCAAGGCAGCTATAATACACTAAAAGCTTGAAATAAAAACCTAACGCAATCCTGGCAGCTTGGGAAACAATGTTTTCATATCTAATTATGCTCCTATGAAGAAAAAAAAAAAAAAAACACCAACCCCCAAAAAAGGAAAACACTGGTATGCACTAGAAAAGCATTGTGATAATCTAAGATTAGGCTTGCCTGGCTTTATAAAACCTTCCACACAATGTGCGCTCCCTTTCCCTACACAATTCCACACTCATACAGTCCCAAATTTAATCTAGCTCAGAATCTCTGAACTGCTGTAAACAGCTAGGATTTTTATGTTCAGATCATGTTTTAGAGTAAAGCTGAACACATGATAATTTATTTCTTGGGTTGCCGTAGCATGCAGAATGAGCTCCTCACTCATTTAGCTGCAAACCCACAGGTGTAAACTTGAGAGTTCTTTTGTTTTTTTTTTTTTTTTTCCCAGCAAAGGAGTCAGCCAATAAAAGGGTGATGTCATGTTCCCCTGAGGACAAAAAACCCCAGTGATATAGATCAGGTGCTGTTCTGCTACAACCTAAACAACTTACTGAAAAAGAAAAAAAAAAAAAAAAAAGCAATAGAGTTTCCAACTTTGCCTTTCAAACTGGTTCTGGTGGTTACAGGACCCGTATCTCTGTTTTCACATGTGACCGCACTTCTCTCACTAGTTTCCTGGGGAATTTCAGTGCCAACATATCCAGGGATGACTGGTGCAAACCCATAAACAAGCCAGGCTCTGCCTCTGCACCTGGTCTCCGGGAAGCCCGGTTAATCTGCGCAGCCCCAAACCGTTTGCAATTACTGCGGGTCTAGCAGCTCAGCCCATCCATCTGTTTTCTCCAGGTATGTTCCCCACAGAAAAGCTTAAACATCTTTTCTGCCTGGCCTCCCTGAGGGATGGCTGGCACTCCCATGAGCCTAAAACTGCTTACACATCAGCGCGCCGTGGTTAGCACCCATCAGTTCCTGTCACACCCTGACAGTCACACACACGCGCATCTTAGCGGCCTCAATCTTTTCTCTCTCTGGAAACGGGCAAGTTATTCTTATCACTTCAAGTCTAAACCAAATTTCCTTCACACGGCACGTTTTTCAGAAAATTCAGGAATACATAAAATAAATTTCTATATAGCAGGTGGATAAAATATATTTTATTAATGTAAAACTGTTTTAAGTTGAAAATCTTGTGACTATATTCCAAAATATTAAAGCATAAATCAAAGTAGCATTTAGCAGGATAAACCAAATCAGAAGCTGTATTTGAATAATGCGGTTTTAAAAGTTACTTGTGCTCAGTTTTCAACAGTAATACCAGCGGCACAATAAGAAGAAATGAGGCTCACGTGGCCATTGCCGTTACTGCATAAGCTTCTTGATGCTAAACTTCGTGACACTTTCCTTCAAAGTCCTCAGATCTGATCAATACCCATAACTGAATAGGCCTGAAAATCAATCTATTTGTGTTTTCAATCCCTCGTATTTTACAAAAAAGAAATAAACTACTGCATATGAAACAAAAAACCAGATAACCCCAAAGCAATCTGAAACCTTCTTACAATACTCAAGACAGATTAGTGTAAACAGATTCAGTGACCTTATTTAGTAATGGATAATAATGTTATCTACGTATTGACCACGCCAGAAAGCTCTGAAAATAATATACAGCTAATCAGACACAACTAAAAATTTAATAAGCATTAAAAAGAACTGCAAAATTGGATATTAAAGCCCTGTCCAGCAAAGTACACAAGTTTTAGATTGACTTAACTGTTCACAAGTTCTGGATTAAAGAGTATTTGTGTAACCTGACTTACTGAAAAAGAACTACTTATAAGAATAAATCTGAGCATGTAGTTCTCTTCCAGTCCAATCTGGAGCTTCATTTCCTAAACCAGTACAGGTAGGAAGAGAAAGGCTATCCTTGATAATAAAGATCTCCACTGAAATTCAGACAAAACAAAACCAACAAAAAGATCAACCAAACCCCTCAGATTTGAAAAGAGCTGTAATTACCTGGTGATAAGAAGCCTAGAAACGCTGTGGAAGTTTAAGTTGGACAAGCATCAATAAGGTATAATTTAGGCTCAACTCAGCATCCCTTTGGCAGAGGGATACACTGGATAAACTCTTAAGGTCTCTCCCAGCCTATGAATTTTGCGAAGTGATTTGGGATCTATAAAGGCAAAATCTATCATATAAATATAAAAGGGCAAAATTCTGCTCCTTCTCTAGCGTGTGCAAGGCCCCAGACACAGTGGGAGAAACGAGCTTTGAATTCAAAAGCATGAAAAGCTTTAGTGCAAAGGCCAGTGCTACCACCCAAAGGAAGCCTGAGGTCTTGGATCGAACGGGAGAGAAGGGAGCCCATCACTGCTGCCGCGAAGCAGGCAACAAGGAGGGACAAGGGGACAATATTTAGTCTTGCAAAGTAAATAGACGTCATCTCATGGGAAGGGTCTTCTCTTGAATTGTTGCAGATAGCAGCAAAAGCAGCTTGCCACCTGGATCCACGCTAGCTGAACACATCTGTGAACAACTGGGAAGGTGGAAAGCATGGACTTATCCTTAAAACTCTGGCAAAATTCTAGAAGAGTTTTGAAACCACAGCCAGAACATACAGTATTGGGGATTAGAGTCATTTTAAAATGAGAAAATATTTTTCTACCCAGGTTTTTTTTTTTCCTGATGCCTATTGTTTGTGATATCAAACTATAACACTGGGTCTTTATTTTCCATGTATTTTGAGCTCCCAGTGTCCTGACAATAAAGGAGTAAAATGTGCTTGCTTGAGATTTTACTGAAATACTAAGAATGAACACGCACTTCACTGCATCACCAGGGAGTATTTAGTAAACTTATAATTGAATAGAAAAACAGGGCATTAAGTTTACAAGTTTCTTTTCATAAACAATTTACATTTCTCCTGGCTAATAGCAATATTTCAGATTGATCCATGCATAGCTGGATATTGCTGTGTTGCAAAAACACAAGAAAAATAAAAAGATTTAAAAACATGAACCCTAAAATAAATACAGGAGCAAAGCAGCTGTTCCAAACCACCCATTTATTTAAACATAAGTCTGTTAGCTTGGTGTCTCTGGTGCAACTCAACACTCTTAACACACGTGCATTTTGCTTGGCGTCAGCCCCTTCAGGCTCCTTTTTGGAGTTCACAGCAATAATCCTATGCGATAGGAGGGCTTACGACAGTGCAGACTGTTTAAGTGGCGATGCCAATTCATCCCCGTTTCCAAGGAGTGGAGATGAGAATTAGCGATAAGCGCAACCGCCTCGTCCACCTTGTTAGACTAGAGCAGTTCTTTCCGTCGGAGAGGTTGCATAGGTTCATCATGACTTGGTGTCTAGCAATTAAGACTACACTCTTCTAAAAATGGGTGCGAAGGGCACTGAAAAATGTCATGAAAAGGCAAATGAATGAATAAAAACAGCACAAGAGGTAAGCATTGCTGACAAGTACTGCTTGAACCGCTCAGAATTCATGCTGATGAACTGTCCTTCTCTTTCAAACCATTTCTGTTTGTGTCCATAGAATTCCTGAGGGTAAACTAGACATGGTGAAAAAAACCTAATGCAAACCCACCAATTAGCTCAAGAGTCAGATTCACTTTGAAAATTGCCAAGTATCAGAGCAAGGGCAGGGGGAGAGAAGACAGAGTTACATTTGCAAACAGCCAGCCTTTTACTACCCAACTTCAAAATTAAGGCCACCAAGGTAACCGAAGGCCAAACATTTTTTTAGTAGTGCAGAATGCTATTTATCTTTACAAAGAAACACTCACTCACTAAAATATAAGAGCAATCTCAGTGAACCGGACTTCTTGAATGCACTGTTTGAATGAGTGCATTTGTCTTCAGTATTAAGGACATATTCAAGAGTTCTTCCACTTTGTACCATAAACACTTTTTCTTTTCTGGCTGCACTGCGGGAAACTAAGGGTAGCTGACGACCCTGAGACTTGCGAGTTCTATTTTCTGCCATCATCCTTATCTTTTGCTGCCTGTATGAAAACTAAGAGTGGGTAGTCATTGCTACTTTATTGAATGAACCCTAGCTATGAGTGCATGGAAAGTTCTGCTAACATCAGGAAGGGTGAATTTTCTATACGATTTTTACTAAAGCAGCTAACTAAACTAGAACAATAACATATGCTGGAACACGTCCATGTAAATCCTGAATTTCTCTATTTGAATTGAGCTTACTGTACTCTTCTTTGATATGAAATATTCATGGCAAAAATGCAACCTCTTCAGAATGGGGTTAAGCTTTTAAATACCGGGAAGAGCCTTAAAATGTCATGGCAATGCAAAAGCAAGCAATATAAATATTATGAGTTTTCATAAGTCAAATCTTTGGATTTTCTGGTAGTAACAGATTACATTCAATATCATTTACACATTAAGGGTTATGCTTCAGGTAAATTCTACAGGTCTTTCTGAGTACAGAATTAGTGTCCTACTTCCTACATTATGGGACCTCTCCTTCCACAAAATCTTCAGTTTCCTGTAGGAACTGCACGTGGGAAATGGCCAAGGAGAAGACATCAGACCCAGCAAATGGACCTTAGCTCACCAGGTTCCTTTCCGGACACAGAATTATCTGTAAGGGTGAGAGTTTCAACTCAGCATGGAGCCACTCACATTCCAGTTCATGAGGTTAAGAGGAGATAGTTCAAATTCAGAAATAGAAACATTTCCTTCCGGATCTCAGAAAATCCCCTTATTTCGGAAATTAAACCTCTGCCATTTGACAAAGCAACAAGGAGAGGAGGTACTCCGTGTAACTTGACTAGTCACTGCTTTGATTGTTTTGCATTCACACTCTACCTTCTCCTTATCCTTTCTTCCATTGCTGGAAGTCCACAGGGGACAAAACTATGTGTTAGTAGGTTGTCCACTAACATATAATAAAGAGAGAAGACTAGAAAATAAACTTCTCTCTCCCAGTCTGACCCCTGCCTCTAGCAGCAAGAAGATAAAAAGATCAACTGTCCAGTTACTGCAGATAAAAATCATGGACATCCAACAAGTAGCCAAATCCTCAGAAGTGAGATTGTGTGTTCATTTAAAGCCTTCATTGATCTGTCTCTGCTCCCTTGCTTAAAAGGCCTGAAAAAGTACAGAGAAAAAGTACTGAAAAAGTAAAGAGAAATCCAGCTTTTGTAATCAAGCAGTTTTGCACTTCAAATTAATATTTTCATATTCGCTGTAATTTAGAGATGGTTAAATCAGCACATATTAGCAAGCTGACGTGGTTATGTATAATTTTAATTCTTGCAATTTGTCACTTGCTTTCCAGACAATAATGTCACGTTGTTTCTAAACACGGATCATAGTGACTTTCTCACTTTCTGCGTCCTGCAAATTGCTTTGTTTTACACAGCCATACTCTGTTACATTTTCAATTACAGTCACATTTTACAACTGTGACATTCTTAAAAGTATTATATGTTAATATATTAATTTAAGGAATGTCAGATGAAGTGTGTAGACGTAGCACACAACATATTCTGACAGACCTGACAGAAAACATGAAAAATGTGTACTTTCTATCATAATGATTATTTTTCAGATAACACCAGCTGTGCAACTATTAAACAGAGTGACTGCGTTTCCACATAACACCAAGTACCAGCATTCAATCATGAAAGAAATATAAATCTCCATGGGCTTCTTCCACATGCTTTAAATCAGCAGCAATCTGTGCATTTGTATCTGCACTAAAAACATGGTAAAAACTGGGAATGTCTTCCAGCTGGAAACTCTTTGGCATCTGTATTGATAGAGACTACGAATGGGGTATGTAGTGCAATGTTTATAGGGATGTAGTTCAATTTTAATCTAAGTTCCAAGTTAAATACAACACGCACACACAAAAAAAGATCTCACTAACCAAACGACTTGAGCAACTCCAGGAATTACTGAATCTTGCATTTCACCCTCTCCATTATTCTATTCGGGGAGCCTTGGATTCCTCATCAATTTTATGTTAAAATTGTTCAAATCAAATGCGTGGCAAAAGGTATCATTCCCCTTATGAAATCCAGAGGTTTTAAATGGGTCCTTAGTAATTCTTGGGTATTACAAGCTTCTGTCTACAAGCTGCACGTTCAAAAATAGCCTTTCCCGACAGCTAACTAATTGGATAATGCCATCCTACACCAGATGTTGGAAGGCAAAACCAGTCTTCTGCTCTTTTTTGATCCTACTCTGTAGAGTTCAGATGTGCTTATTAAACACCTTTAATTCTCTTTTATGTTCATTTCATCCTCAGAATCACACATCATCACTACATCTCAGATCCTGAGGAGATGAAAAGGGAAAGCAGTCATTTTTCTGGGTAGATTATTTGTATATGTGGTGAGCTATGAATTTTCCAGACTTCTGAAATGATGACACTTTGAACCGGTCTTTGACCTCAAAATATGATAAACGGAACTGCTTAAAAATGTAATAATTATTTTAAAATACCCTCTTCAGACTATGATACCAATTCTGGACTCAAAACGTACAAAAAGCTCTACGAAGAAGGTTTGTGGGTTATAACGTGGAAAAAATAGCATACCTCATGTTTGGCTTGGTAGTGCATGTACGTGCAGGGCACATCACTGGCTTGTGAGTAATATGGCTCATAAAAGGTCTGATCACATTGAGTGATAAACAGTTGCTTCGGGCCAGCATGAATTAACCAAAAAAGCAAACTAATGTCAAGGCCAAGCAGAAGGAACCTTGTACAGTGCAATGCAAGATGAGCAAAACCCTTCCCTGGAGCTTCTGCTGGCTCTCTCCCAGACCTGCCAAATTCTGTTGCTTTTCTCTCGTTTGTGACTATGGAAGAGAAAAGTAAGATCTTTTGCAGAAGTTTTTTAAACCTAGCTGGGCTGAGCTGGCAGCTTGCCACATACATTGCTTCCTCTTACTATTTCACACAAATACTGTATTAGAACAAAACAGAAAAGAAGAAACAATAAAGGAAAAAAAATGGCAGTTCTTTTAAAGCCTCTTTTCCTCACTCCCAGCACAGGGAGGTGCAGGGGGAAAATGTCCCAGAAGAGCAAATAGTCCACAAACAGGTAAGGCACCTCACTGAAAAATCACAGAACTTAAGTCAGTATAAAATCTGCAAACATTTTAAAGCAAATGCTCTACTGGGTCATCGTATTTAGATAGAAAATTGAGTCAAGGTGTGTTTAAACCCACTGGGTACCAATCCTTTCGTGGGAAAGAACAGAATACCCGCGACATGCCTATCAGGAACTCAAGACACTAAATGACAAGCCCTGCTAAGTCTTCTGCTCTACCTGCACTCTCTAACTTCCCAAACTCCTTCAGCCCACGCATTACAGTTAGGGGCCGTCTCTCCAAGGGCAGCATGCCCTGCAAGCACTTGGTTTCTAACAGCTCTGTGGCTCCTTTAACGTTCAACTCTACTCACGAACCGCAGCACACTCAACTCCCTTAACAGCCCACACCGTATCTCCACAGTTCCTTACAACATTCTTTTCTGCTTTTATGGCTCACAATAAGAGAAGAAATCCTATCAGAAATAAATAAATAAATAAATAAACAAACCCCCAAACCAAAAAACAGCTATCGGAACCCAACACAGCAATAGATGATTCTCTGTTTCTTAACAGCTGTAATTCACATGAATAGCTGAAATTGTCTGCACTGAGCTGCCAAACAGATGTGCCCAGAAAGGCCCCTAGATCTTTGCTTCCATCCACTGGTAACTTCCCCAGGAAGGTCAGCATGTTTTATCTTCTCATCTTTTTATTATTCATTATTGCTCTTAACTTTAGCAAATTGTTACTCTGTTTCAACATCTAAGACCAGGGATTTCGCTGTGGTTAGTGGACCTTTTCCTCATTAAAGCAAAAAAAAAAAAGGCAGAGTAGTGCACTGCCAATCAGTTACAGCAAGCATAATCTAAAACAGATGGGTTACGCTCCTTAGGGTGAGTTTTCATGCAAATATTTTAATTCCAGTTCAAGCATGGTTTCTCTTCTTTCAAAATCTTTTTGGTTTTGGTATACTGGACACTCTTAAACAGATATGGTTCCACAAACACAACATAATGCCGAATTATTTACTTGTCCATCTGTGAATCTATTAAGGAACATATCGGTATATAAAGCTACAAAATGGAGTGAGTCCACTTGGGAATGTCAACAGGAGAAATGCCGGGAATCCTTAGCCATTTCTGTTTGGCCAAGAAAACCAACTGAGAGAAGTCCTTAGTAGACTAAGTTGACCTACTAACTGTTATCTTTCCAACCTGTCAATCCTACCTACCTGTCAGGTCTTGTCAAAAGTAGAGCTAGGGGGAATTGTTTTTCGTGAGTTTGCTGAGCAATGTTGTTCAAGTCACTACCACACATTTGGCACATGCAGATAGAACGTACCTAATAGTACCACCTGCACAAAGCGTTTTCAAGGCTGAAATCACGAAACTGCCACAGGACTAACTCATGGTTTCCTTCACTGAAGAGCCCAAGAGTCAGTAGTTTCCTGACAAAGCGAAGCTCTGAGAACTGCCCACGGCAGTTGTTCACTCTGTAGAAGCAGCTGAAAATTCAATGGGAACAGCAACCAGGAACTAAAAATATCTTGAGCCAAATGAGTCAAGTTCAACCAAATGTTCCTTCTCATTCCTTTGATTTGCATGGAAACCAAAGAAATTCACTAAATTTAGGAGAAGTACTTTCTTAAATGAAAGAACATTTAAGCCATGAAGGTCTTGAAGCTGCTCTTTAACCCTGCCCAGATCTGTTCACCCTTTAGATCTGCCTTTTCCTCTCACAGTCTTTCATGGATTTTGCCTTTTTAGACAGTATGATTTTGCAAGCAGGAGATGATCTCCGTCCAGGTACTTAACTGTGATGGAATTCAAATACTTGGTTTGGACTACTAAACTTTATCATGATACAAATAACATGCACTTCCGTGGCGAGCTGCTTGCTTCTGTAACTGGGCTGAAGAGGAACGTAGAGAAACTATAGTCCAAGTTGGAAAAAACAAATGCAGTATATTACACCGTTCCTTAGTCCACGGTGTAGAATGACAAACATCTACAGTGCGTGGTATGCGCATGGGGGTGCACACACAGGCCTGTCTCGTTCGTACACACACACGTCCCTTCCCCTGTAACAGTAATGATAACCTTTTTGAGGTACAGAGTTGCCACGGACATACTGCAGAAAGAGAAAGCCGCAGCCCTTAGTGGCAAGTGGCACGCTGGAGTAGAGCAAAGTGTTTGCTGTTGCCAAGTAAATACAGCAGCCATTATGCACTCAGCAACCTGACCTACAGCCGTGAAAGTCAGTGTCGCTGGTTTATCGGAGTATTAAGTGATAGAGAGGCTGTGAGCCAGAACTTCTTTATCTGCTCGTATTCTGAATCCTGTCACGTTATCTTTCAAATTTATCTAAACCACCATGACAAACAAACAGACGGGCTCTCAGTTTTCAGCTGTGCTTCAAGCAGCTTAGTCCAGAGTGTTGCGCCGTGTATTGCCAGACACAAGATGAAGAGTACGCGTGGCTGGGTCACCTGCCATCGCCCAAAGCAGGCCTGGAACAGTGAAGCACAATCATTCACTCATTAAATTTTTTTACGACATCTGGTGTTACACGCTCCTGCCTTTGATTACACCGAGTAATCACACTCACCAATACTCTCCTGTTGGTCTTTGTACTTCTTTGCACGCTCGTGTTGAGTTGTTGCCTCTCACATTGTGTATTTCCTGCTCGGCTTGTGGTGGCAGGACATACCTGCGATTGTGCCGCACATACCACAACGTACGGTCGATAACAAAGAATCCCAGCTAATACAGCAAGCGCCACGATTATATCTGACTGAATTTCTGTATCTAGCACAAGGCCAGCATCAGGGTAGTGTGCCCCAAGTACAGCACGCCATTTGGTCCTTTTTCCGGATATGTATTTCACACTTCAATTCATATCCAGGTTAGCAGAGAAGCAACAATATTTTTCAAAACCAGCTGTATAATATATGAGAGTCTTCTGTACAAAACCTACTCAAAACAGTTCCAGGTAACGAACATCAATCATTTTTTCTCATGAATGCTTAAGCGAAGTTGGAACAGGATAGGTTTTAAATTTAAAAAAAAAAAAAATATTTTCTCATAAATTCCTTTGTCCGGGCTTTTCCTGTAACAGAACTGGCAGACTCGGATGCGCGGTATTACGGGTTTCTCCTGCCAGCATGCCTAGCAGACTGGTGTAACAGACTGGTAATACAACACCTCGTCTTTTGTAATGGGTGGAGCTCTCCTTCACGATCTTCTGCTTACGAGCAAGAAAAAAGCCTACCTTTTCTTCACCTTTGCGAAAGAAATTCAATAATTTCTGCAATTCAGTAAACCGGCAAAACCACCTGCAATATTTCGGGTTTTCAAAGTGTGTTATGCTTAACTTTGCTGCACAGAAATTATTTTATGAAGTGATTCAGTGCTCTGTGCAGACCTCAACCCTCTTTAGAAGACCGGGGCTGTCGACTGCAATAGGTTTTTCAACAGAATAGTCAAACACCACAAATGATTTGCAACATCGCAGGACCCAGTAATTCCCACTATTCATCTTTTCAGAAGAGCTACGAAGCCGATGAAGATTTATAAGCAGAAAGTCACTTTCATTCTCAAATAACGTACAACTAGCAATACAATGCACACACTTCTAGTTTATAACATGCTGCATCACTTTGTGTTATGACATGCTGTAAAGTCCGACCTAATTTGACAAGACAGCTAAAATTTAAAGGATGATATTTCCCACTTCACTTCCAAATGGGATAACTGCAATGTTCCAACAAAAGCTGGCCAGTGGAAGAAGGGCAGACGGGAAAGTGACCATGGTCTGCCAACTTCAAATTACTGTTGAGTTGTTCAGGATGTCTCTAGAAAAAAAAACCTTGAAGGAGTAATTAATCATCATTTAGGAAAGGTCTTCAGTGAAGTGCATTTGTTGTCTTTTATTCATCCATTTCAGTTTATTAGCAAACACTGAACTTTTCTGCACTCGTGTCCCTGTACTTATGGCAATTCCAAGCTAGTAGCTTACAAGTGAATCAGAAAAATATGTTCATTCTAAAATCCAAAGCAAAAAATGCTCAGAGATATCTTAATATTCTCTAATTGTTTGGGGTCTTTTTTCTAGAGACATTTGAATCGAGTGACTAGGACACTTCTCTGCTATTAATGCGACTCCTGGGATAGTAAAGTTCTTCCAAATGAATCATTAAAGTCATTAAAGAAATAAGCAAATAAAAATCTGTTTCATGGATTGCAACAGAAAATCCTGGTGATTCAGAAGTTCAGAAGAGTAAATTCAGAGAGCAACAGGTATCTCAGAACCAGTCCAAAACTTCTGCATTGCAAGCTCAATTCATATCTGCGTACCATGGGTAAGATCCTGAATGATTTCTTCTCCCTATCAGGATATGCCCAGGACCTAACATCTCCATACGGTACGAAAGAAATCTATCAAATCTGTTTTAACTTCTTAACTTCACCTTAATTTCTCTCCTCACCAAAACACAGAAGTTTTACAATAACATATCAATTTAATTTGTATCAGCCTGTAGAAAATAAATCAAAATGCCACTTCAAATTTGTATTTAGCTTTATTAAGCCAATATATACAACACCTGCATTGTAGAAGCTAAAGGACATTTTTAAAAAAATTCTCCATAAGCCAAAAACTTCAACCCAGCAACTGCAGCCTGCACTGTACTTCAATCCCCAGTCAAGCAGACTAATATCAGAGTTCAGAACACACTGAAAGCCTAAGAAAAATGCCATTCAATCAAAGCAAATCCTAATCTTTTGTGCATTTCATGATGGTGGGACATTTAGAAAATGGGATAATTTTCCCAAATCATTTTAATGTGTGGAAGTCATATGAAAATCTCCATTTTCCATCACCTCTGTACTTCCTTCCCCGAATGCCTGAGGCAATCATTTTAAAATGCTACTAAAAAAAACCTGGGGCAGTAGAAGCATGCTTGCTGGCAATGCTTGCCTTTATCTGCTTCAAAATTAGTAGTGATTGTAGAAGACCTTATAAAACACTAGTAAATTCATTTTTCATCCTTAGCGGCAGGTGCCTTCAAAATCTTGGGGGTAGTGAACTCTTGCTTGTGCTAGCTGCCTTAAGTCTAAATGAACCACTTAGAGCAGTGCAAAGGCACTGCTTTCCCCAAGAAAGATAAAATAATAATTTTTATAGTAACTCTCATTTCTTCAAGTGAATTAATAACATTTCAAAGAAGACTTCTGACCTATCCTTTCAACCTAAATTATCCAGTTATAATTACCTGGTAAAATATTATGGCATTTCCATTCACGTGGCTAAACCTGGCCTCCTCACGACTAAATCTGATTATATTCCAGAACTGTAAATTACAGATTTCTGATATCCTTAGAGAATTAAAATATATTAATAAATAAATCAAGAGACGTGAATCTCATTAGGGAATCATCTCTAGTAGTTCAGGCAAATGTCTCATTTATAACTTATAACCAGCTTGATTCTTATATGCCATTGGCACATCCCTAGAAATTTTGTACAGTGACATTTCCTATTGATCCCTCAGGACTTCAAAGAAAACATCTATCTTCATTAAGAAAATTTCCCATTTAGGATGGCAAGGGCTATAGCTCTATTCCAAAGATCTCCGCTATCCACCTTGAGTTATTCCTATAAGTGCTCATCTTAGAAATATTAAAACAAAAACAATGGAAAGCTAGGATACTTTTAATATTTTTGTGACCTGCATACTACTTTTTTTTTTTTTTTAAACTGGGGTTTTTGGGTGGTTTTGGGGGGTTTTTGTTGTTTTGTTTTGTTTTGTTTTGTTTTTTAATAGAGGTACCTAGCTGTAATGCTAACCCTTGCAGGTCAACAGAAATGTTATTTATAGCCATTTATAAGGTGTGTGATGAGAATGTGCCAGGTTGGCTCTCTTCCACAATCTATTTATCCAGTGGGTTATTTGTAATGATGACCCCAGCAGATGTCAGGGATGGGCAAGAATCAGTGCAGCATGCTGAAATAAGACAGTTTGCATCCTCCGCTGAAGGTCTCAGACAAATACTCAGCAGTTCAAACGGTTTGATCGAGTTCAAACATTCAAACAGGCGCCTTTTTCTGCCTCCGGTCCTCCTTGGGTTATAACTAACTCTGAGTATACTTGTTATTCTTTTAAATGCACAATCTTTCTAAGTAAATTGCCTTAACGTTATTTGGTGTAAACTCCATAATCAGCACATGACAGCATTAATGAAATAAACTCCAACGCCCTTGTGAGACCGAAAATCACCCTCACTTTCCTATTGGAACACATGGTGGAGACCTGCCCAGCTGCTGCCTGAGGCAGATAGAACAGTTTCTCGCTGCGTGCGTTACGTCTCCCAGCCACAGGACCCTTCTTTCTCTCAGTGAATTGCTCCCCATATTTCAGAGTCCATAGATTCAGCAGCTGAAATCCCACTTTCGGAGATGGCTTCAAATAATAAGACATAATAAGGGATTCGATTCTAGTATTTCCATCGACGACTAGGCAAAGTGGGGCCTAAACCAACCACAATGCTTCAGAATACACTGCTGACGTCAAACGTATACCTTACGTTGCAACCAGATTAAAAATTTTAAATTCTAACGTATATAAATTATAGTTTGTGATGTTCTTTGAAGCTCTTTGACTGAATCTAAATACAAAGACTCCCAGCCTGCCTACAAACTGAACTATTCTGGTCATGAAACATTACCTTCCCAGCATGTGGGATGCCTATCAGCAGAAAAGTGGTAAAAAAGAACTGACTAACTTTATTTATTACATTTGTATTGCTTACAAAACCATTTACTTAATGGATGAGTATCATTAGCAGTCCAACCACAAAAAAAGAATACAATGATGTGTTCCATAGGTTCATTAAAATAATATTTCAAAGCAATCATTAGAACAAGAAGCTAAAGATCCAAGAGACAGTAAGTTATCTGCAAATAAATGAGGCAGAACAAACATGTTTTGAAGTAAGTTAAGAAACAAGTTTACAAATATATTACACCATAAAGAAAGCAGGGCATGAAACTCAGAGACTGCTGTTCATGCAACTTATTAAACAAAACAAAATAAAAAAGTGGTAACTAGTTTTGAATCAAGGGTCCTCAGACTTGTGGTCAGCATGCTGTGCTAAAGAGTAGGTGCTTGAACACACGGCACACAGAAGTTCATGAAGCACAGTAAAGGTAAGAGTCCCTTAGATTAAAGCCAGAAAACTGTAGACATCACCATCCCCTACTGTGTTAAAAAAAAAAAAAACAACAAACAAACAAACAAACAAAAACGGGAAAGAAAACAACAACAACAAAAACAACCAAAAAAGATGCCACACACTATTGCAGGAGCAAAGAGCATCCTTCTGCTCATTGGCTTCCATGGTGAAACAGAAGTGTTTCCAGCAGACGAGGCAAAGGTTGTAGGACTGTGCTGGTGTGACAACTGCAGAGTCGTAAGTTTGCCCCTACGGTAAATTCAGGCATTGAAACGTGGGTGAAGGTTCTTGAGCATTATACTTATTTACTGCAATGGCTAATAACAGAAAAGAGGAAAACAGAAATAGAAGGGAAATGGATTTGTCCAAGCATAAATGTAAAAGGATGATACTGAAATCATGCTGGACAGAGTTATATTAGAAAAAGTTTAGAGAAGGATAAAGCTCAAAAGTATAAAACCTTTTTCTTATGAAGAATTACTAAATGAGACTAGGACTGTTCAGTTTAGAAAACAGACAACCAGATGAGGATACAGCAGACATCTACGAACTTGCAAGTGGTGTGGAAAGAGTGAGTTCAACTGTTCATGGTATCTTCCAGCACAAGGACTGGGGAGATGCCAAGCTATCGGGTAGCAGTTCCACAAGGGAGACAGCTCCTCATACAGTGCATGGTTGAGCTGTGGATAGTCTTGTCCTGCAATATTGAAGGTTTACAATCTTCAGCTATCGATCAGCTATCGTGATTTATAAGAGTAGCTGAACATAGAAGAGAAATTAATTGTCAGATGTAACACACAAAGATGTACGCTGGCTCAGAAACTGCAAATGGTTGGGTGTCAGGAGAGCACTGGAGTGAAGTACCACCAGATGCTCACCCTGTTATACCCTCATACTCTTCCACAAACAGCTGCTTTGGCAACTGTCAAAGACAGTTTCCTGGCCCGAACGGGCCAAAGATCTCATGCAGTTTAGCCATTCTTACGTTCAGAGATGGAAACAATGTATCAGAAATCAGGCCTAGACAAAGTGACCAGGAAATGGGCCTCCCTGCCACTCAGCTGGACCTTTTTGAGGTCTTTAAAACTAGACTTCAGTGGCCCAGTGGAGAACTGGTAGACTGAAAAAAGTATGTTCTATTGTCCCAGCTGCTTGTTCCACCTTGGGTGGCACCACAGGCTACTAGGCTTTCACCGTCCCGGTCCTCAGCGGTATCCTGGCCCAAACCACTTCCACCTGCTTCAGGTAAATTCCAGGTCTATC
Source organism: Vanellus vanellus (assembly GCF_965231255.1). NCBI lineage: Eukaryota > Metazoa > Chordata > Aves > Charadriiformes > Charadriidae > Vanellus > Vanellus vanellus. The sequence goes on from NC_138914.1 coordinate 1,004,995, forward strand.
CACAGTGCAAGACACCAGTTCCTCTTGTGAATTCCCTTCCCTTTTGCATCCCTTGCCATCATCCTCCCTTCTTCAAGATTTTTTTTCATACCTCAGGTTCAAGCAGCCAAATTAACACCTTTTGCAGTTCTATTAAGAAATTACAATGAGAAAGGCAGCAATGCCTTGATTAGTCCAACAATGCCTCTCTGTGAGTGAGACAAGAAGAAATAATCGGCACGCAAACCTGTCCTCCTTGTGCCCACTGGTCCTTTCTGCTCCCTTGTGCCTGCTTTCCTTCACAGAAGCAGGATCAGATTTGCAAAACGTAGTGCTAATAGCTTCACTCCATTTTAACATATGCCTCTTCTCGCTAAAAAAGACCTGTGAATATTGCTTTTGGTGATGATTTTTAAATAAAATTTAGCCTAACTAGAGGGAAAAGGAATAAAGAATGTTACTAGCATAAAAGCTTTCCTCATTTCATTACATATTAAATGCTCTACCTGATTTTCATTGTTTTTCTGAATCTTTAATCCTTAAAAAAATGTAAACAATTGTTGCTGTCATGAAACTACAAGGACTAATAACTCTAGTCTGTAATCAGCTGCTTAGAATTGTCAGCACCTTTAATTTTCTGGACCACCTCCTATCTAATGAAATTAAGAAAGCTGTCTTCCAGACATCAAAACATAGAGCAGCTGGCTGGCTGAGAGCAACTCTTGTGCTCCCAAAACCACCTGTGCCACAAATGTTTTGTTATGGGCCAGCAGTTACACAACTGTGCCTGCGCCAAACAAAGAGCATGATAGAATGATTTAATAAAGAGTATAGTGAAGGAGGGAGTAAAGAACATTAGGGAAAGGAAGTAACGGCTCCTGAGCTAAAGCTGCAATCCATCCCTATTACAAAGCTCTCTTTTAGTAGTCGTGTAATCAGAACTAGATTGGAAAAGGTGCTCAGCTCAAAAATTGTCAGATTTACTCTGAAAGCAAAAGGGAAAGTTTAAACAGGCTTCAGTTCTATCCTGTTAAAATATTGCCATTTTTAAAAAAATGTCTATCACATTTCTTAGTCCCATTCTCTCTTAACAAAAAATTATCCTTTCTCCAACACCCCTACATCTTGCAGCCTTACACCGTACTTAGCACTCCTTCGGCAGATGAGCACTCATTATACAATATGACAAACAACGGCAGTTAATAGGAAGTCCCTGTATTCTTGCTGTGGATAGATTGGGTCATATCGGAGAGATCTGGGAGTCTTGCCCTTTACTTGGTAAGATTTTCTGCATGCGTGAGTATGCGCTAACTAGTGGAAATAAAAAATAAATAAATAAAAAAAAACAAGAAAAAAAAAAAAGAAAAAGAAGGGGGGGAACCAACCACCTAAACCAGAAAAACACTTCTACAAGTGACAGAGACCTTCCTACAGAGTGAGCACAGAAATCTGTTTGGAGAGGTAGCATAAGTGTTCCTGAAGCTCAGACCTGTGTACTGTCAAAGGGGGTTAAGTGACAGGTTTTCAAGTAGCAGAACAATTTGGATTCACCTCAAATTCCAAAACAAGAAATACTACGAAAGTTCACAGAATCAATGTTTTTGAGTCTAAACAAGAGATCTCCAAAGTGGAAAAGTCTCGTGGTTCAGTTCAAGCAACGAGAATGTGTTCTGAACACGGATGAAGCCTGAGTTTAAGACATGGAGACTTAGCCCTTTCTGAAATTTTCATGACACTTATAATAGTTCCTTATGAACCTACATCAGCCCAGCAAATCAAACACTGGTATTGACACCAGTCATGGAACAGGCAGGTTTTGTGGCCAGAAACAAGATATCTGCATTGATTCAAAATCAATCAATGTTTTCAGGGCAGACGCAGGCACACCATCAGATTGTATGGCGTGCGCTGCAGTGGACAAAGCCGATGCACGTGCGAAAAGGCTAGATATGATGTTCCATCAACGAATCACAGAACGGTTCGGGTTGGAAGGGACCTCTGGAGGTCATCTTATCCACTCCTGTGGAACCCCCCTGTTCAAGCAGGGTCAGCTACAGCAGGTTGCCCAGGACCACCTCCAGGAGGTTTTCTAGCATCTCCAGGGATGGAGACTCTGCAGCCTCTCTGGCAGCCTGTTCCAGTGCTCAGTCACCCTGAAAGAAAAGTCTTTCTTCTGAGAGATGAATACTCTAATCAATTCTCTTTCTTCCAAGATATGATTTTTCATCTAAGAAATGAAAGACTTCTAAAAACTCAACCAAAGCCGAGGAAAAAACAAAGTAGGTTGACCCCAAGTTATCTTCTATCACCAGCTATTCTAAAATAGTGTAGAATCTTACTCAAAAAAACTTCCACAGCCTGGGAAGTTGTGTTTCCATTTTTATTTTACACCAAAACACTTGCTTAATCAAATAAGAAATGTTATATCTCTTTTTTTTTTAAGGGGAGGGGACAGTGAAGAAAAAGGTTATAGCGTTTTACATTGCGTTTAAGCAAGTTTAAGTGACTTACCGAAATATCCACAAGATAACTTTAACTGTGGACTACAGAAAAGCAATGCTGATTTTTTAATTTATTGTCATATACTTAAGTATTTATTCAATATATCTTATTATTGGAAAACAGACTCATTTAGCGTGCCAGAATAGAAGCTGACAAAGAGATCTCAGTTGTTATATCTATAACATAAAGGATTGGGATAGGATAGGACAAGATGAAAGGAGGCAAGAGCTGTTAAGATAAAGGACAGTGCAGGGCAAAAGAGAAATGAGTACAGATCAGTAAGTGTGCTTTTTGTTTGTTTGTTTAGTAATAAAGTATAAGAAAGAAATTCAGCCATGAATCATATGTCTTAAGAAAACAGCAATCACACCCAAGAAAAAAAATGCTACTCCGTGATGCAACTAGTTGGCTAGGACATGCTCTGGGCGAGGGCGGTCTCTGCCTGGGCGAGGAAAGCCCTGCTCAGCACACCCAAGGTTGGCGTGCCGCTGCCCGGGGCAGTCGCCGTAAGGCTTCAGACCTGATGTTCCTCGTCTCAGGACAATGCATGGGTGCAAGTGGGGCCTTGGCCTCTGCAAGAATGCCCAAGGGGCTTTGTATAAGGAAAACTAGAAAAATATAAGACAAGCTAGTAAGCAAGCGACCCGGTTCGATCGTGCCATTTTCACTGAGTCTGCCCTCAAGCCGATGCAGATTAATCTTTTTCTCTGAACAACAACATAATTAAAGAAAATAAATAAAGTTCTCAAGAATGTGTGGAGTGTCACCACCTGCATATTTGCACAAATGGAACCTTCTACAGTAAGCCAATCCAGGCCAGTGTCCAACAGGGGGCACAGCGACTTCTGTGCACGTCTCTGCCGGAGCAAGGACTGCACGCACGGAAAAAGGGCACTCCCAGACTGCAGAGCACCATGAAAATTTGTAGAAAAACAGACCAGGAGAGTCATAAATTGATCGATTACAGCTACAGGCTTGTTGCAGGAGAACGAATATATATTTTTACATTCGTTTACCCATTACCAAAACAATAAATTATAATTTAATAAGTTCATACTGCATATATACTACAGACTGTGAATTAGTAAAAGAGATACTTCTCTATAACTTTTACTCGTGATGAGAAATGCTAGAGGGTTACTCATCAGACAAGAATCAGCCAATTTCTGCTCTTGCACTTTCAAGATCTACCGTATTAAAAGTACCAACAATTCTGTTAACTCGTAAGCATTTGAGAGAAGCTGATGGAAAGTATACATCACACAAAGTATTAGAAACTTCGGATTACGACCTGAGATTGCAGGCCGAGTGCTGTCTGCAGCTACCAGCAAGTACTACCTCTATTTTTAGTGCCATGAATACCTACGGCAGGATTTTACTAAGCGCCATTAAAAGAAATGTGTTGCAACCCACCAGTATATATAAATTCATTTATGGATCATATGAATTTATAATTCAGACCAGGTTATCAAGCAAGTTGTTTATCACTTTGATAGAATACAGACTTCTCAAGCAATCAAATGCACTATTTTGAACATGCAGTTGTCAACTTGAAAAATTCATTAAACACACAAATATACATTAGATACTAGGTGGACCTAGCTTAAAAACACTATAAAGCAAATTTACAAGTCATTCCTATCACAACCACTACTGAAGCTTAGGCATGATTGGAGAAAAAAAAAACAAAAACAACCCACAAAAACAACCTGAATTAACAGTAGTTCAAGTAAATTTTATAGCTCCTCAAATTCTTTTACTTTCCGAAGAAATAGGTAGTGCTATCACTCTGCCCTTTTTGACCAACTCCCTAAATAATTCAGCTCATCTAAGGAAAAGAGGGAAACAAGAAAGGAAGAGAATCCACCTTAGTTGCTCTAAACTCTTTCCTGAAAAATCACCTCCAGTGAACCCTCCACAAAGCCAGTGCCAAAGAACTGCACTAAACAGCTCTTAATTTATTGCTTCACTCATCCAGTGAGTGCTTAGAAAAATCCAATACTGAATTCATTAATAATATTAAAGCACTAAATTCTATGCTAAAGTTTACAGTTTCAATCAACTACAATTCAACAACATTAAATTAGTGCAGCGATAGCAGGTGAGAATTAAAAATTATGGTTACTAAACAAGAAAAAAAAACCCTTTCTTATTTTTTGTTGTGGCACATCTCTAATATACTCTACAGCTGATTATTAGTATTAAGAAAATTTTTTAAATTACTCAGTTATAATTTTAATACGTTAGTCTAATACATACATCTAATGCCTATCTAAGCAAAATATAATACTTTCAAATGTACTGACCAAGAAGAACTCTCATGTTGACGTCAATAAAAAATTGGGAGGTACTCAACACTGTGAAATGTTCACGATATGTACAGCTGTATGGGAGTAAATAAATTTTCAAGTTTAAAAAAGTTATATCTTCAGTATTTATTTTGATCCTTAGTTCTTGAGGATGAGGACAGGTTTAAATACTTTGAGGAACAAAGTTATGAGCGAGTGATGAAAGGGAATGCAGATAAAAGTGTCTGTGATTTTCTGGCCAAAAAACTGCTCTCTCCTTGGAAGGTGTGGAAACCAAAAGCACAGAAATATTAAGTTTCAAGAACGTAATTTTGTATCAAGTTTATGTAACAGCTGCAGCAAATCTCAATCCTCACAGGCAGAAGAATCACCATCTTCAGAAAAGAAAATTATTGCGATTGAAAAAAATAAAACCAGACAAAACCAGCAAACCCTCCTACCCTCAGGGTAATGACTGTTCCAGGCAGCACAATTTGAGCAGTTTTGGAAAAGATGCTGGAAGGTAGAGGAACAGCCTGATTGCTCTGTGATGTAGACAATTTCAGGACAACCAAATCTTCCACACAAACTGGCAGGTAAGCATTCAACTCGTTTTCTGGCACCCAGATGAACATCTTCCAAAGACATCGATATAATTCTGAAAACACAGAAGAACGGGGATTCTCCTCCCTCGCCAAAAAAAAACCCCAAAACAATAAAATTTTCAAAGAATTCCCAAATTGAGTAACAGCTTCAGTGTATGCTTGAAACGATGCAAAGCCCACAGCTATTCATCAATACCCAAATCTAGTCAAACTATTGCATCTTGGAAAACAACTGAAAAAAGTTGTTCAAAGTTGACACAAAAAATTCTGGAAACAAATCCTAAACAGTTCAGTCCTGTCTTCAACAGAACAGCAATGTTTTCGCTTTTAGTATGAAATAATATTTTTTATGGGTTTGGGTTTTGTCACTGGAGTTTTGGAGGGGTGTTTGGACAATGGAGGAGAGAGAAATATCAAAATGGTGGAAGTGATAGTTGCACGCTGTGTGCAGTTGTATGTTGACTTTTCTAAAAGTGACATAGTAGTTACAAACACGATTATATAAAACTGTTTAAATTTAAAATTGAGGAAATCGGATATATCTTCAAAGGACAGACTATCAGAGGAACTTAATAAACTACTTAACTCAGAGAAAAACAAGTGACGTGACATTCTGACATATCACAAGCCACACACCTGTAAGTGCTCTAAATGGACTCATCCTACGCAGAGACTGTACACAATACTGTAACATGGATAAGGGCGACCAATTTCATCACCCCTACCATGGAAGTAACTGGAATTCAGCTCTGCTTACTTGTACAACAGTTTGTCTTATATGCTATTAGAAGTCTGATATACAAAAGTGAAACTATTCAAAACCACAGCGTCCCCGACTCTAGTAGTGGCAGTAAGACAGGAGGACTGTGACACTGCAGCAAACCGATTTGAAGAAGCGAAACATTTGATTTCCAGTTTCAGGCTGGTTTGCTTGGCTGTGCATTGACCAGAAAACACGAAAAGCATGAAAAAATAGACTAATGTCCTTGAAGACACTGCCCCCCAAAATGAATCAAGGTTTGCTTACTGTATCTTCTAGGGCTAGAACTACTTGATCTGAGACAATTTTCTTTAATTAAACTTATGTCACATAAACAAGGGTACTGCTTAGTCAATTCAAGCGGACTTCTGACCTGTATAAATTAGAGCTCTGTGGTTTGGTAGCAATGCAGTCTTTCAGAAATACCGAGGATCTTTATTTCAGAAGTACAGGGTACACTCAGTAGCAAGAATAGAGAGGGTGAAGCACTTTTTCATACGCAAACACATACATACAGAGGTATACCCGCACTCCAAGTATTCAGCACGTGTCGCGAGTTTCACCTCTGCTTTGCAGTTGAGAATGAAGAAAAAACCCCACTCTACAGGCAAAAAGCACTCAACACGAACATACTGTGCCTCTCCTTTAATATGAATGTAAAACCTCCCGCACCTAAGAGAAAGATAACCGTCAAAGAGTCTGTGCTTACTTTTGTACGTGCTTTTTGGAGGCTTCAGGCTTTCTTTGCCTGAAGAGCAGGGATGTGATCTGGCCCAAGACAAACAAGTAGGGTCTGCTTAGTTATACGACCTAGTTGCGACACCAGGGCATTCTTTCAGCAGTCCGGCGAGGCTCTTGGCCACAGCTTCACTTGTGTACAACAGGCGCGATTAATAAAATGCGCTGGTGCTTGGCACAGCCCTCCAGTTTCATAGCCTCAAAGCTCTTCAACAAGGAGAAAGAGCCCGGGGGGGAGGGGGGGCTGGAAGAGAGAAAAGCTTTCAAGGAGCACTTTTAGTATTGCTGACTCCCAGAGACCTGTCTCAAGGCATACAAAGAATTAATTACTCCATGAGGTACACAACTACAACATCACTTGAAACTATGTGACATTTTTGGATAGTTCCCAGGCATTTGTAGCCAACAGGTGCCTAGTAGTTGCACAATTTTCTAATTAGTTCATGTGCTATACTTCAAAACTAATTACTAAAATGGCTGGATTATAATGTTGCAGGGAGTCATTCATGTGCCACCTACCATTAAGGGGAGGGAAGTTTTGTGAAGGTTAATTAGCATTTTTAAAGTACTTTGGAGATGAAAAGCTTTAACTATATGCCTAATAAAAGAAGCAAAGGTAATACTTTCTATTCAGTGAATTCCTTTTTGCATTGAAAGTGAATTACAAGGGTTGCTTTAAGTCTAAGAACATAAATTTTCATGTGCAAGGAATTAAATCAACTCCCAACAGGATCGACCCGTTAGGGAGCGGAGGACTCCAGCAAGATGCAAACCGACAGAGGTGACCCTGGCAGCCTGGTGCAAGAGGGGCCCGTGCTGGTTCCCAGACGGAGGTTCTGTGCAACTAAAAGTAGGCACTTCCCTATAACATGCCCTTGAAGAGGTCAATTAATCAAACAATTATGATCAGGGACCCTTTTAATTAAAGTAACGCACAGATATTTTCCTCTTGGTCATACGATGGCCATTCTCTGCGCAGACAATACCCACTGACCTCTCCAAGAGGGGACAGTGGTGAATCCGAATCTTTAACTGAAATTGCACCCTCAGCAGTTTGCACTCTCCTTGCCTACCGTTAAGGTTTTCAGAGCGACAAAGAACATTAGACACATTTTCTATAAACATGAAATTATTTTCCCCGGACTTAGAGTTACAAGAATATTTTTAATGAGCTTATAATTGGTTTTGGTGAGCTTGGGAGATAATATGCAAGTCATTATTAAGCACACACACATATATTTTGTATAAATTCTGTTTCTTCACTAGGGAAAAAAAGAGTATTCATTAATTACAAAAAATACATTCCAATTATTTGGTTCATATGATTACTACTTATGCTGTAAATCCAAAATTGTCAGACTTAGAAAGTTATTACTGTCATCAATAGAAAGATTATTTTAGTGCTACAGATGGTTGTCCTTTTATAGGCCATTTTAATGACTTGTTCTTATCTAATCTGTCATGCATTATTTTGTTGTCATTACGAACTTTTTAAGTTTCATATCAATCCATTTTGATGTTTACTAAACAGATGGTGTTATACAAAAAAAAAGGGAAAAGCATAATAATGACATCTAGTTCTCAAAAATAGTCCAACAGCTACACATTTATTTTGTCAAAAATGAAATCTATGTCATTCGTATTAAAAAAAAAGCCTAACAGAAACAAAATTATTCATAAGTTGTAAACTCAGCTTACAAAGAAGAGCATGAAATCAACTGCAAGAAGGTTTTTCTGAAAGGAGGTTGTTGAACTTCAAAAATGTTTGTCAATTAAGACACATTAGGAACCTATTTACTGTAGTTCAGCATTCCTTTTCTTTACACAAAGCATTATTGGCAAATAGTTGCAGTAATTGCTACGTGATGCAGATAATTATTTAATACACAGGTCTGGTGCTTGAAATCTACTTGCGAGTTGTGGTAATTATGTAACCACCTCAATTTACTGAAAGTTTTGCTTTATCTTTGTAATCTTTATGATTCTTTTGTTTAATCAGTGCACTGTCATCAAATAGACACAAAGACTTGGAGAACCGAGCACCACAGCAAACAAAATCCCTCACATCTAAATGAACTAAGAGTTCAGAGGATTGCAAATAACATCCCACATCAGCACAATAACACAGTTCAATGTCACTTCACCAGTATGAGCTGAAAAACCTTTCCCCCCACCCATACCTTCTAAGATTTTGTAGAAAACTACCTCAAAACACGAGTATGACAAAGCATTCTTAGGTGAGGAAATTCCAGAGTTCGGGATCTCTTAACTCTACACCTTCCATACCTGCATTACAGGGTTGGTTTCAATTATGGGATTACCTTCCTCAACACAGAGGATAACCTACATTCCTCCTAATTTCAAACAGCCAACAAAAACTGTTCTTGGAGTACATCTGATTAATCTTCTAACAAGTGTGACAGTGGCTAAAAGGGAAATATAATAATCATTTGGACCGGAGCTCAGAGCCTTCCCAAGCTTTGAATAACTCCAAGGATGGGCATCCCCCAGTCTCTCCAAGCCTCAGTTCCAGCTTGTAACCACTTCTACCGAGAAAGATGTCTTCCCTGACATCAAATCAAAATTTCCCTTGCTGCAAACTTGCGCCTGTTGTCCCCTGGCCTTTCAAGCTGCTCCTCTGAGGAGAGCCTGGCTCCACCTTCTCTCCAGCCCCATGCAGGTGGTGCAGAACAGCAACTCATCCCTGTCTTAGGCTGCTCTCCTCCAGGCTTGTTCACCCCATCTCTCTGCCTCTCCTTCATTCAACACATTCTTTCTAAAGAGTTCAGAGGGCAACCTATCAGACTTCTAACGTGCGTATCCAGTCCCCCTTGTTCCCCACCAGCAATTCATCATCTTCAGGTGACAAAAATTGATGGAACTAGAGCAATAACACCACATTAAGCAACTCCAGGCGATAAATCTAACCACGCTTTTGGATGGCCACAGAAATATTTTCTCCCTGCTTAGTAGAACAGGAAAAGGAGGAAGAGAAATCAGGAAAATGGATGTTCTTTGTTCCAAGTGTTCTCTCTTAGTAAACTTGTTACTGAGCTTTCCATAATTTTAGGGGGTTTTATGTTTGTGATAAAATAACATAAGTAAAATGCAACTAATTAGCCTTTGTTAATTGTGTTACCTGTTGACAGTATGCTGCGGTAGAATAGGTCTTATTGTATATCTCCTTTCTTATTTAGCCAACAGATGTGCCCCCAGCAGGACGTTCCTTCTACAATATATACGTAGCATGGTGATGATTCCCACAAAATGTGGATTTCTCTTGGCATAGGCAAAACATTGAAAAGGAGGTAAAAAAGGCATGTTATAGAGGTACTACTTTTGTCCAGGGAAATTAGTAAAGCCTGTCAATTTGTACAAAGGAGGGAAGGAGGGAAGGTCAGAGTTACTAAATTCCCATTGCCCTAAGAATAAACATCTGTGAGTGTAGTATGTGGCTCACCGGACACGACACGGGCCTCACTGCGTGTATTCCTGGTATCTAAAGCGGGCAAAATTTCTCTCTGGTACAGCTCTGTTTAAGTCATTGGAATTCCACCAAGTCTGCAATTGATTTGATGGTGATCGTGAACAATAATCTAAAGGAAGGGCTATTAGCAAGGCTGATGTCATTGCCTTTCATCAGTCTTCCACAGGGAAAAATTAGAGTTGACTTGAACTCAGGATGACTTCAGGTTGGTTTTCTAAAATATATTTTGACTAGTACAATATCAGTTTCTCATTAAACTGAACTCATTCAGGCAGCGATTGCAGAGAATAAAAGTAAGTTGAAAACTTTCCCCCTTCTCTAAATAATTTATCTATTTTTAAAGCACTGAAGACTATCTCATTTATTACAGAAGCACAACTCTAAGCCACCTCTAAGCACACTCGTAGAGAAGTCATTGAAGGACGCAGTACCTGTGGCTACAGGCTTATACTTAATGAATAGCATTTAGTTTCTTAAACAGACAAAATCAAGTTCTTTTAACAGATCAACTACTCCCTGTTTTATCTCCATAGTCTTGCTCCATTTGCATGTTTGGTGTGCTGTTATTCTTTAAATTAATACAATCACCTGTTCACCAGAAAAAAAGAAAACACTGAACTATATTTAACAAGATGAAAGGGTTGGATAAAAACCATCTCAGAGGCAAGCTTTATGTTATGTCGATGATGAGTTTTGCCTCAAATACTACTGGCTGTAAACATATTTCTTTCAAAACGAACTCACTGCTTCTATATTTTATCTGGTCCATACTGAGTGGCATGGATAGAGTGCACTCTACTTTGTACCACAGTGGGAAGCTAAAAGAAGACTCGTATTCCCTCATCTACAGGCTGGCAGAGGCTGAATATGTCACAGTCAAAGAAATAAAACCGCCGTTTATTGGAACAGACATGTCTTTAGGCTGCCACATGCAACAGTATCTCCTGAAAGCTAGCCAAGCAGCAGTCAAAAATCACATCCCTAGCATTAGACTGGATGTTTACGAGAAGCAAAGGCTTACTGTGTACTAAAATCTCATCACTTTCCCAAGAGTCTCAGTTCCCCAGAGGCTCAAAAAATGCCTCAATCAGACATGCAGTCACTGTTAAATGAGCAGAGGGCTGGAACACCTCTCCCATGAAGAAAGGCTGAGAGACTTGGGGGTTTTAGCCTGGAGAAGGGGAGACCTTGTTGTGGCCTTTCAATACTTAAAGGGGGTTATAAGAAAACATGGAAAGAGGCTTTTTACCAAGAACTGTAGTGATAGAACAAGAGGTAATGGTTTTAAACTAAAATAGGCAGATTTAGATTAGATTTAAGAAAGTCATTCTTTATGTTGAGGATGATAAGGCACTGGAACAGGCTGCCTAGGGAAGCTGTGGCTGCCCCATCCCTGAAAGTGTTCGAGGTCAGGTTGGACGGGCTTTGAGCAACCTGGTCTAGTGACAGATGTCCCTGCCCACAGCAAGGGGCATGAAACTAGATGACCTTTAAAGGTCTCTTCTAACCCAAACCATTCTATGATTCCTACCCTTTGATTCTACTTTTAGTTTGGGGCTTTTACCTTCACACTGTATATTTTACTTGCAGTGGAGCTCTCCTTAGAGCTCTGTACTCAGATTTTGGGCTTCACCACTGATCTGGAAGTCTTGGAATCCACTGTTCCCAAGCCCCAGAAGATGATCATTAGAGGTAAGCATGCATTACAGGAAGAGCAGGAGTAATGCAAAGCCTTGCAGAAACAGATCCCAAGCACTGATGCTCTTGTCAAACAGTTGTTTCAAAGTGGGCTTTCTGACAAAGCGCAGAGCACAAGATTGAAAGAAAGAATGATACAGACCTGAGAGCTCCCAAGAGCTTCCCAGGCCTTCCCAGAGGGCTTGCAGCACTCCGGGCTTCGGCTTAAAGGCAACAGAAGCCCCGGAAATTCAGCACCCGGCGCTTCTCCCAAAGAACAGACAGAATGGCTTTCTGCTAAGGGTTGCTCCTAATTTAAGGTCTGCATCTCCCTTTCTCTTTCCAGGGAGGCAGTAAAGGTGGGCTCGAACCAGACTCCCCCAGCATGTGGAAACTGTACTAATAGACAATGATTCCCCCATCAACTGAGAATTGTCTTATAAAAGTTTTGATGCACCAAGAAGAAATCAGCCACGGACTGGTAGGGCTTTCTTCCTTCCCCATTCCCCACTTTCAGATGTAAAGATTCCTCTTCTCGCTTCCCTCTGCAAAAGGAATTCCTGCTCATCTGTAGTACTAAGGACATACTTTCTATACCAGTAGGGCTCATGTAATTAAAAAAAGGGGGAGAAAATTCATAGCAGTTTTTTAAACACGCCAGTCATTTGTTTAAAGAATAACATTTCCAGTATCTGTCGGTATGAAACTTCACCATTAACTTTTAGAACTATGTTAATAAAAAAACCCAGGGCCTGAAGAACTGTTGCTGCTGTCTGGAGCGATTCAGTACAATTTCATGAAAAGGTTAAACAAATTCTGCCGGATGCTTGATTTAATTTTGTACCAAAGATAATGAGACCACCTTGCTGTCTGTAATTTTCTGTTATTATTTAACAAACTCTCTGGCAGGTCTGTCTATAAATATTCCTGTTTTCCACAATTCTGTGACTTTCACAGCAAAATCCATTAACCAGCTTTTTTTTGTTTTTTTTTTCCAATGACTGTACATAGAAGCATCACTTGGGGTCTGAAAGTTATTTTATTAGGAGAGGTTGAAAACACACAGAAATTGCTGAGAAATATGAAAGAAAAAACTAGGACTGAAGAAAAATTAAAACAGCTTTCTGATGTGCATTTTGGTACTGTAGCTCTTCCGTCACTGAGAAAAGCTATTCTCGCCTACCAGGACAAAGGTATGGAGTGAAGTACGTATTGGGTTTTCAACTCCTCTTGCACTTAATTTTAGTGCTCTCTCTTTCTCTCCCTCCTTTTGCATCTTTATTTTCATGGAATCATAGAACAGTTTGGGTTGGAAGGGACATTTAAAGGTCACCTAGTCCACCCCCCCCTGCAATGAGCTGGGACATCTTCAACGGGATCAGGTTGCTCAGAGCCCCGTCCAACCTGACCTTGAACGTCCCCAGGGATGGGGCACCTACCCCCTCTCTGGGCAACCTGGGCCAGTGTTTCACCACCCTCATCGTAAAAAACTTATTCCTTATATCTAGTCTAAATCTACCCTCTTTTAGTTTAAAACCATTACCCCTTTTCCTATCGCAACAGGCCCTGCTAAAAAGTCTGTCCCCCTCTTTCTTATAAGCCCCCTTTAAGTACTGGAAGGCCACAATAAGGTCTACCTGGAGCCTTCCCTCCTCCAGGCTCAACAGGCTTTCTCAGCCTGTCCTCATTGGAGAGATGTTCCATCCCTCTGATCCTTTTTGTGGCCTTCCTCTGGACCCATTCCAATAGGTCCATGTCTTTCCTGTGCTCTTTTCTCCAGAGCTGGACGCAGTACTCCAGGTGGGGTCTCACCAGAGCTCTTGCGCTGCATGGAAAGTGTCCTTAAAGATCTGCCAGCTCTGTTCTGCTCCCTTGTCCCTGAAGGCAGTTTCCCAGGGGGTCCTACTGACTAACTCCTTGAAGAAGTTTGCTGTCCTAGAATTCAGGGTCCTGACTTTATTCTTCACCTGACTCCTATCACTCAGGACTGCGAACTCCACCAGTGCACGATCACTGCAGCCTAGGCTGCCTCCAATCCCGATAAGCTTGCTGGCGTTGGTGACCACCAGCTCCAGTATCACATCTGCTCTGGCAGGGCTGCCTATTACCTGGCTCAAGAAGTTATCCTCCATGCCCTCCAGGAGTCTCCTGGATTGCGTACAGCCCACTGTGCTACTTTTCCAGCAGATGTTGGGGTGGTTGAAGAATTCAAACAGAATGAGGGATGTGAATGCTTGAAATAAAGACTGTTCTCAAACACACTGTCCCTTGGGAGATGCTGACACAGCTCAGTGGCAGAATTCCATGGAGCCTAGAAAAACTTTTGAAAGGCCACTAGAATATTTTCAAAACCAACATTTTCCTTAGTATTCTTTTTGGAAATAAATTAATAACTTCACCTAAATTTTGCAATATGACAAAAAAAAAAAAAAAATAAATGGGTAAACATGCAATGATACCATTCAGCCTAAAATCTAAAATGGGTCTGTATCACGCATGAAAGAGTTTAGCCCTGAAGACAATACCTGGAAGAGCTACAAGGAAATGAAAACAAGATGTTTGAATAGGATGTTTTGGATATCTCTACATCAGTGCCACATATAAAAATGGCAATTTGTAATTTTAGAACAGTTTTGAATGATATTTGCAGAGCTAGGAGTCCATCATGTGAAGCTGGCCACAAGTTTCTGTTTAATAAATATTGAGCTCCTACTCCATGCGGATTTTGCTCCCTCAAAGCAATTTTAAAACACATCAATCAAATCCCTGTGAATCAGCAAAAGCAGATGCTGCTAACAGTTACGGGCAATATCACTTGAAGTTTCTTTTTCTGCAGTCGTCATTTACTGTAAAATGCATAGGCAGTCCTTGGAGTGGAGACTGGATCCTGGAATTCCTGCCTATGACTAAGTTCCCCTTGTTCCCCAATCTCTAGACTATGGCATCAGGCTCCCCCTTCCCTCCCTCTGGTTGGGTGAAGCTTGAAAATATTCATCAACCTGCAAATACATCCTCACTTCTTCTTTCCTCTGCAAAAGGCACAGACTCACCTGAAATGGTGACCCATCCCTTCACAGCAGGACAAAGGCTGTCCTGGTAGACAAAGAACTTTTCTGAGACACGAGAGCTGAGGATGGACCAGCTTGACAAAGCCTGACATCCCAGAGGAGCCCTTCCTCACTCACTGTGTGGAGGAGGCACTGTCGCTATCCCCCTTCACGTCTGCTTTCTAAGAAAGGGGCAGTCCCAGCTCAGACTTTGATGATATGGGCGCCCAACTTCAAGAGGTTTTGGTCTGTGAGTCTCTGTCAGAAGTAAGTACATTACCCCACGCCTCGGATAATGTTGAAGTTCCCAGAGCAGGATTTAAAAAACACTTTTTCTTCAGTATGAATAAGCTCAGGTCACAAAGACAGCGGCTGTTGTATCCCACTCTCCCACACATTACGCTGTAGGAGCCCGAACATTAACTTAGCATCAAACCCAAAGACTATTCTTCAACAGCAGGCCAAGAGTAGTTCTGGGAATTCAAATGATGCACTGTGACAACTCAGCATAAGAAGGTCCAAGTCACTCTGTAGATTTGGTCAACAGGGCACTCTAACAGCAGCTATTCTCCTTTCCTGCATGTTTTGAAGAACTGTTATGGGAAAGGATTGGATAACCCTATGTACTATGAATATGTAAATTAAATGTTAAGTGGCAGAAGTGTATTGTGCCTTTAAGGCACAGAATAACTATGGGCCATAAACCGCTGTTGGCTCACACACTGATCTCCCACTGCTGTCAGTGGGAGTCTCAAACACAGACTGAGATCTGTACATGCCCCTGAGAGTCTTTATTCAAATAAGAAATTTAAATGACTGGTAGAGCTATATGGAAAAAAAAGTCAAAACCAAATCCTACTGCCTTTAAAACTGGTAAATGAAAATCATGGGTTTTTCCAATTTTATCTCAAATTTCTTTTTTGATTTCATGAAAACACAGGCTTAAGGCTTCCAGCTTTCCATTCTCTGTCCCAGAAGCCATGCTCTGGCTGTGAAAATGGTGAACAATCCCTCTGAAAAGAGCAAAATTTTACTTTGGGCCAAATGTCTGATTTTGCCTACAGTGGAATTTTGCTTATTTAACACTAAGAAAAATGTTCAATGACAGATTTGGTCATTTTCCATATCAGATCAAGCCCACTGAATTTTACCAATTCTTAGAACTGACATGAAGAATTGTTTTACTCCCGGGGAGGGAACAACCTAAAAAGACCCAACCCCAAACACAACAAATTAAACCAAACAAAAAAGAAGAATCACAAAACCATAGCAGACAAATCTCCTATTAAAGGCAGTTTTGCACACAATAATTTTACATCGAGGACAGTTTTTCCTTTCATGCAATGGGAATTAAGCAATTTGCCAGCTACTACTTCCACCTAGAAAAGTGAACGATTTCTAATAGCATGAAACCTTCTACAATGTAGACTTGGGGACTACAAGCCAATCAATTAGACCTTATTGGGGAATTACTGAGATAGTAATAAGTACTTGCTTTCTGTAAGGATGTCTTTATAAGTAGATGTGATCCAGAAAATGTAAGCCAACAGCGAACTAATTACTCCATGTGTGTATGTGTGTCTAAGTAAAACAAGGATAAACCTAGAGCTAATGGGTATTTAAGGAACTCCAGCTCTGCGTTGCCAAGACAAATCCACCCTATTCTTCAATAGCAGGTCAAGAGTAGTTCTGGGAATTCAAAATCTCTGAACTAAATGACTCGAATCAATAGGAGTGAATGTAGAAGCGGGGTCAGTACTGGCCACAGTATGCTCATTCTTAGCTAAGCCTTAGCTCTACTAAATATTAGCTTTAAATTACACAAGTTATTAGAAAATTCACTGTGAGCTTGATCAATGGGATCTATACGAGCAATAAACAGCTCTGAAAAGTCTGTCATTATATGAAGATCAAAATATTGTTCCTTTGTCTATATTAGTGCAGTGAGCTTTGTCTATACTAAATCTGACACTTTGAGGTAGAAAGTATACAATTCTATCAAAGAAAGAATAATTTAGTAAGAAAACTGTTTTTCAAAATCACAGAACAAAATACAAAAACTTAACCTGTCCTATTAACTGCTGAAATTATTTCCGGAATGGGAACGATTTATATGCTATCTTTTGTTCATCCTTGAAATACAGACACAGAAAGAATGATGTAGTGTTAGAAATATTAGTAAGCAAATAATCTGACACTGTGGAAAAGCTTATATAGAAGCTTATGTCAAAGATTTACAAAACAATGAAATTCATAATCAATATTCTGGAACTAAAAACGTGACTTCCGTTTCCAACGGTTTTGGTTTGCCCCTATCCTTACGCCGTATTTTGTGCACCTTGCAGAAGAGATAAAAGGTGACAATATTCTTCCACCCCCATTTCTACAGTTAACTTCAGAGACCTGGAAACTTAGGGTGTTATCTTTTATCCCAGGATCAATTTTTGCCTTTCAATTTAGGAGTTAGAGCCTGCTTCAGATGGCACAGAATTTGAAGGAAAAGTCTGTTCTTCCCTACAACTGAAAGGCAGAGCAGGAAACCGGCAAAGAAAAGCCCGAACAAAACAAGTCAGAACATAAAATTTGTATTTATGGAAGTCATGCTATGGAGGCAATTACATCTGTTTAACAAGGTACAGTTACTCTCATGTTAGAAAAAATCTGATAGAAATGTACAACTAACATGCTACGCCTCTGAAAGATGGACATTAGCGTGAAGGAACATGGTTTGAAATAATGATTTGAAAATAATGGGTTTTGCCTCAAAGTTCCATACAAAAGACTATTCAGGAATATACGTACTGAGGGATGAGAAGTAAAGTATGATCTTCAGTCAAAATTTGTCTAAAATAGTACAGACATTAATTAAGATGACACTAATTAAGACAAAAGTGAGAGGTCATAAAATGTAGCACAGATATTCCTAATGCATTCTTCTTTAATAAAGAAGAACAATTTATTTTAAACTGTTAGAAGAGAACTTCCCCAGACGATCTTTCCCTCTCCCCCCAGCCCATGGCATAAAAAGCCTGTAGAAGATACGGTCTCAAAATTTTGGTACAGCAACTTGATAGAAAAAAAAAATAAAATGATTAGGTACTTCTAAAGCACATCTGTAAAGACAGTCAGATGAGGAAGAACTGTATGTGCTCACATTTTAAGGGCTATAAGCCAACCACAACATTAGAATTTTTCTTCCCAACCTCTACCAAGGACTGTGTTATTCCATAATGCTGCAGTAAGTGATAGATTTCATTTTCCTTTCAGTATTTGATTTTCAGCACTGTTAGAGAAGAGGATAATGGACAAGACAGACCACTAGCATGATACCGTAAACCAATTCTTCTGTTCCCAAGATATGTTAAAAGGATCTGTTAGTTTTTCACTGAATCAGTGAAAGCACAATTTGTTTATCAGACTTCACACTATCATGACTGATTAACAATTAACACGCACAAGAGAAATGAAACGACACTACACACTAAACAGGAGAGATGATTCTGGTACCAGTTTGGCATGACAGTATCTTTCATTTCTAAGAAGTGGTGAGAAATAACATATTAATCATTTGGAACAGAAGACGTGTTCTTTTAGCACCAGACACTGTTTTTAAAAACTTGCTTAAACTAAGTCAGTATATTGTAATGTGGTATCAACTGCTTTAAATCTTTGCAGAATACCCAAAATTTTAAACACATGAGGATCATACAATTGTTGTACTGTATTGTATTGTACTTTGTAATGTATATGATCATTATTGTACTCATTGTATTATACACAGCACATTTCAAATGTGAAAAAATAAAAATCCTTCAGGGATTCTTAATAAGGTTCAATTTTTGCACATCGTGAACTTTTTATAGTCAAGAAGAGTTGAACTCCAGCAAAAAATTATTACATTGGATGGCAAGGAGGGAAAGGGAAAAGAGGAGAAGTGTCTTTTTTATGCTTTTTAAGCATCTACTAATAAGGGAAAAAGAAAACAGAATTGTATCAAAAAAGCGAATGCAAAAATAAGTTCAAAATTTTCAGCTCTTCTTCTGAGGTTCTTCACAAATATAACTCTACATCACCTCCTTAGACAAGGCTCTGACCATGCTAAAGACTGACAGCCACCTCAGCAACACCTGATGTTTGAACTCTTAAAAAAATTAATCATACTGGGGACTCTTAGAACATTGTGAAATGTCACACGTCCAGTGATTCCATGCGCCCTGGACAAACCTCAAAGTACTTAGACTTCATTAGAAACGCCTCTCCGAGTGCAAGCATCATCTGAACTGCCTATCAAGGGAAGATAAAACATATCAACTGCTTTTCTTGGATGTTTTTTACATGTCTCTCAAACCCTTGCTCTCTTGAGACCATTTGTAATAGTTCAATTACACTTCTTAGTTCCATACTGCCAAAACAAAAACTGAAAGATAAAAGATGCAAAGAGGCTGCAACAACTATTTCAGCTATAGGAAACTGAAGTTATGCAAGAGAACATATTGTTTGAAAGTCGGTATGCTTTTCAAGGCTTGATCCTGTTTTCAATTCGAATGTATAAAGATACTTTTGTGAAAACACAGAAATAAAAGTGTCATGTTAAGCCTCAAAGCATCCAAGAGTTCAAAGGACAATACCATCTGCACTACTAGAACCATCAAATGTAAACAAGGTGAGACAGAACCACAAGTGACCTATCACTCACCTACAAGAGCAAATTAATTACCCCTTGACATAAGTATCATTTTTACGTACAGAGTCTGGATCACAATGAGGTCTTTACTATGCAACCATATTTCAAGTAATTGTCATCCTAAGTAAACATGTTTTAATTACTGTCATTTTTTTCATTATTCATTCTCAAGCCTACCATACCTGTCAGGGTTTAACGGATTGTCATCTCCTGCTACTTTCCTGGGGCAACATATGTCCCCATTTATTTCACCAGCAAACTAATGAAAAAATACCCAGACTATGCAATGAATTCAGGGTAATTTTGATGGTGTCGCAGCTGTCCATCCTAAGAAGCCTTCAGAGCTTTTATCTGCTTCTCTGAATACTTTCATGGTGCTTTATAACTGGAAATAAGGTGTTGTGTGACTGTTGTTGACAAAGTGACATTTGCCACAAGCACTATCATTTTGAAGAATATCCCAGGAACAAAAAGAAAATCAATGTAATTGCCAGTTCTCAACTTTAAATTTTCATTCAATTACATGATACAGAATAGCATATTGAGTATAATTTCAATTCTCCTAGTGCAGGGAAATGAGTGTACTTTCTGGAAAAAAAATACCACCTTCTCTTATATCTAATTCTTAATACCGTTAAAAAGTAGACAAATACCTTCATCTAGTTATATGCAAGCTGCTTACTTAGGTGTTGTGATGCTTTATTTATGCTGGTTTTCACCATTAACAGTGGTCCACTGAGAACGTGAAGGCCAGTTCTGCCACAGGAGGATGTTCCTAAAATGTTTATTACTTGCATTACACGTGAGGTATCTCAAACGTTAAACTAGCTGCCGTATTCACACCAAACAATTGTTGAATCTACTTGGTCCAGCAGTCCTTCATTAATTCCTGAAAGATGTTTTCCCAGAGCCTCGCAGGGTAAACAACAACTGGGGATTGTTTTCAGTCCTGTGCCAAACCTCTAACCTTTACATAAAGCAAGCAATAACTCTGACAAAAGCAGCTTCAGAACACATCTAAAATGCAAGTTAAAAATAAAACGTAAAAGGGAGAATAGCAGGAGCAAGAGAAGGAAAACAGAGGAAAAGACATAGTAGCCTGGATTACGTCTACTTTAACCCCACTCCCTATAGGGTCCGTACATCAGAGGTGATACCAGATTGTCCTGGTTTGAGGTAAAACAGAACCAATTTTGTTCAGTAACTTCGCTTCTTAGCGGGGCCGCTTCTAACCACTGACACTAACTGCATATTGTGCAGACGCTGTTCGCTCTCTCAGAGAGGTCAGACCGCTGTCTATAGCTGGGGCCCGGGCATGGTGTGCAGAGGGGCTCTGCTTATACTCATTGCTGTAACCCCCCAGGGCAGCTCACTTCGGTATTTGCCCCGCTGGAGGGTCGGAAGCAGAAAAGCGTAGAGGGGTCCCACCTGCGGGGAGGAGCGGACAGGACAGGTGACCCCAAACTGACCAACGGGGGATTCCATCCCACCTGCCTCACGCTCAGTATAAAAGCTGAGGGATCAAAGGGTCACTCTCTCTTCCTTCAATGGCCGATGTCTGAGGAGGACTCTGTCTGTCTGTCTGCCTGTGAATCCAGATCTGGAATCCAGTTCCCGTCCGTCACTGAGTCCAGTCTGGAGCTTCTCCAGTGTCAGTCGGTGACGTGGTTGTCATCTCGGGAGCTTGCTAGGGTTTTGTATATATTTCATTATTTCTGTTTATTTTATTATTAATATTTCATTAAAGTAGTTTAGTTCCTTCTAAACTCGTAAGTCTCTTTTTCCCTCCTCTGCCTCTCTCTTTGAAGAGGGGTAGGGGGGAGCATCTGTCGGTCCCATCTGGGGTCCCTCAGGTCCCCAGCAGTGGATTTTGGCCTAAACCACGACACAGATACATCCTGCTCTTGGAGCTATCAGTGTTATTTCAAAGGCAGTCATCATATGTACAGTGAATCACATTTGACTCATTTCCAACACTTCTGTTCTGAAGGGAGACAGTGAAACTGCAGCGCCTGCAGAAAATAAATGCACATGCCTTATTGGTAGAAATTCTGATCAGCACTATGAAGTGAAAGATAAATTTAATTCTTTTAATCACATAAAACCTCAGTGACTTGTTTCTGTAAGCCACATATACCTCTCATTTCCTTAACCTGACATACAGAGAAGTGTCTACTTGAAAGTCAAGTTTTGGAATTAGCATCTGTGTGTTTTTACCTATCAAACACAATCACACTGGGTACGGCTGAAACTTTTATTGCTCTCCTGACAGACACCTGGAGCCAGGGCTGTCATTGCTCCCTTTTGTAAGCAGCGGAAGTGAATGAGACGGACAGTTCTTCAAAGAAATGTTTAACAAAAAGCAGACTGAAGCCTTTCACAAGGACATCACCTTTTGCAATTCAAAAAGGTTCTTTAAACTTTCTAGCACCGTCATATTTAGCAGTTCACTTTCTCTCTTCTCAGGCAATTTTTCCCTATGATGAACCTACGTTGTGAAGGAGACCAAGATAATCGCCAAAAAGCAGACAGAGGAATTCAGGTCGGGTTGTGAAGGTGAGGTAAGGGGAAGACTGTGATTCAAGCAGAGGCCTGTACGGGCATTAACAGGTCCTGGAGCAGCCCGGGCAGGAGCTGAAACCCTGCTGTACTTCTGAGGAGCACACACACAAGACTCTTCTTCAGTTCCAGGGTCACTGGGGCAGTGGCCAAGGCTCTCACTTCACCTCTTGCTCTTTCTGGGACAAGGACTAGCCAAGAATTACTCCAAGCAAGTCCTGTGTTAGTACAGGAAGCTCTGAAAAATATTCTTCTTTGTTCATCTGACACTGCAGAAACCGGACTCCATTCATTCTTGATAAAAGCACACTGACACCACTTCTGGGCTAGTGGGCAGCTATCTGAGCTGGGGAGTTAATAGTAACTCTGGCGGTGTTTGGATGCCCTTTCTCTGGGTCAAACAGACTACGCTGACTGCTGTGATGATATTGCAAACATGCCTGTGGCATCCCAGAAACTTTGAAAAGGCTTCAGTCAAGCCTCTATTAGTTTACGTGCTGGAGAGCTACTGCCAGAAATGTCCCAGCACAGTGAGGATCATGAAGCCGTAGTACAATATCAGCACACCACTGAATAAAACAGCAAAACAGCCAACGGTGTTTTAAAACTGCCCAGAGAAAGACAAATTGATTCCTAACTATAGCCTATTTCTAATCATTGCTGCCTCTCCAAGTGATAAGAAATATTTGCTTTTCTTCATCAGAGAGCAACAGTAGCTGCTGGAGCCATGGTGAATTATTTCTTTCATATCCTTGGAAACATATTATACAGCCTTAATTAAAAGAGATTTCTGAAAGAAGAGCAAAACACTCTTAATGGAAAAGGGACATTCTGGCTTTCAAAAGCAAGGAAAATAGGATGCATTTGTTTACTTCCCCTCATATTTTATAAGTGAGGAAAGGTTTTCTCTCCATATCTCAGCTCCCAAAGCTTTGATTTGGTCTATTCTGCAGCAAAGATCAGGGGCTGTAACAGGCCAGTTTCCTCTTACAACAATTTTATTTCTCCTCTGTACTTACATTTAATACCAGCCAATATTTAGAGAGAAGAAGAAAAAACATTCATTTAGAAACAGGGTAAGACAGGTTGTGTGTTGCTCTGAAGCTGTACTGTCTCAAGGATTGGTAGCATCTAGTTATTGTACACACGATTGCGACCACATGTGCTAGCTATAAGGTTAATACTTAGGAGGTTCCATTAAAAAAAAAAATGAAGAGTAATAAACGTCTCTCTTCTCTGATCTTCCTGGTTCCTCAGGATCACAAATCAGGTCCTGTGCAGGCTTTCAGTCATTACATTCAAGCATCGAGGCCTTCCCTAATCAGAGATATACAGTGATCACCCATCTATATATTGCCCTCTCCTCAGTCCTTCCATTTCAGACAATCTAAAAATGTACTTGCCTCAGAAAAATTAGAGAGCAAATTCATCAAGATAACCGCTTGTAGGAAAGCAAGTCTATCGAATCTTGTATCTTATTTTTCTACCATGTTTAGAGACTTAGCATCCAGTAGCTATTCCTCTCCAAAGCAAATCCACACATACCTTCCAATATCTTATCAAATATCCATAAAGTCTCCTTGGCAACTTCTTCATTTTTCTGGCTACATTTGACTAAGTTTCTACTGAAAATTGAATAAAGGACAAATAAAATGAGCCACCATGGAAGAAACTCAAGGTGCAGGAAAAATACAGCTGATCCTCTTAAAGTCAAGATGCAACTCCCAGAATTTTTCTTTTTTAACAAACAAGAAAATGTAACCCACTTGACACTGGGAATATGGTTTCCTGAAATCCATTCCAACTGCTGCAATTAAATGTGGCACATAAGCCAAGAACACAGACTTAGTTAGATTATACCTGACACACATGAACAAGCTTAACCTTAAAAACCATTTATAATAAATTATCCCCTTGCAACGTCAAGATTGGTGAGGTTAGATAATTTCTGCTGTGAATGTCCTTTCTTTAAAAATTGATCACAGGTGGAATGCCTTGCACTTGTTTTTCATTCAAAGTGCTTCTAAGGATGTTGCCAGGAAGAAAAGCACACAGATGTCACACTGCCCAAATTTCTCAACATGGAAATTATATGCCTTGAATTTTCTCATCGGGGTACATCCTCCCCCATAATCCACGGTGAGCCAGTAGTAATGCGTCTCCACCCGAAACCAATATTTTAGCTCACGTGGAACTGTCCCTTTGTTACCATTCATCCGACAGCGAGTTTTTAACAATTTACCGACAACTATTATGTCCCCCTATTATTCCTCTGAGTCATTCACTCTGTCTCATAATGCATGTAGAATAGTAAAGCATAGAAATGCAGCCAAATGACATCAAAATTAATTTATTCAAAAGCTAAACAGACATTCAGAGAAGGAAAGGTTAATTCTCTATTCTCCAGACCTGCACACAAGCAGGAACAGTGGCCCAAACACCTTTCCCAAAGCTCTACATGTACAGAAAATGACAATGTTATATGAAAAAGCTGTTATGTCAATATTGGTGGGAAGTTTCTCAAGCAACACGTAATTAAGTTGTGGAACACATCTCTACAGAACAGCAGGTAGGAGAAGAGCATAAATGCATTCAAAGAGAAATTAAATAGATTCATGGAGAATAAGTAATCTGTGATTACTAACAATGATGTAATAATTTACAGACTTACGAAGTCTGTAAATCACTGGCGGTTCAGGCTGGAACATACGCTAAGGGGAAAGCATCATTCCGTATTGATCCACGTCTTGTAGTCTATCCAAGAGCAACCACTACTGGGTGCTGGATTCTTACATTCTGTTTCGATTATGCATGCACAGTTTGAACTGCACCACTGGCCCCTGTAGTTGGCAAAGAAAATCCTGAAAAGACTATTTAGTGGTTCCAGCAAAGCCTTACACAAACTGAAGTGAAAACACGGTATGGGAGCACCTTAACTTTTGGCCTTAAGCATTTTCTGCAATAATTAAATATTTGAGGATAACTCCAAGAAAGATAGGTGCGGTTTTCAAGCTCACGGGAATGCCTGCATTCATAGACATGGCCAAGCACACCCCAAGTAAATATTTTGTGCTCAAAATATTTACTCTGTGTGAGCAGAACATCGCAGCTCTTTGTAACATGTTTGGGACAGAGAGCTCTTCAAACCACAGACCTGAGAACAGCTTATTGCATTCTGCTGTATTTCCCGGTATTTGCAGTAAAAGCTACAACGAAAGGGATGTTAATTAGCATGTGCTGCAGAAAAACAGCGCTGCTTGTGCTTACTACACACATGCTGAAACAACTGCACACGGAGAGATTTGTTAATCCGAGTTCAGAAATGCCCTCCTTCCTTGGGAGGTTGTTCTCAGGAGCGAAGCATTATTGTAGCCAAGACAAAGCTTATTCCATTTTTTTCCCCAGACAAACGCAATCAAACAGGGACTTTCGGAAACATATTATAGCTTGTCTCAGACATCTGGAGCCAGGGCTGCCACAGACTTTCTGCTATTCAGAAGAAAAGTGAAAAAGACAGACAGCACTTCAAAATAAATCAATTGCATTTATTAGCTTCTTTTGCTGATGGCTTTTGGGAAGGAAGGAAGGGAAGGGAGAAGAGAGGAAGAGGTTTTCAGCATTAAAGGTCTTATTTTCTTTGCTATTTAAAACTCCTATTAGTTCTAGTCAGATCAATGGCATTGTGCATTTTCCAGTAATTTGTCTGAGATAAAACTAAGAGCCATAAAAGCGTCAGGATTTACTAAGGACATCTATTTCCATTCTAAGAGCTAAATAAAACGGGAAAGAGAAATAGATCTATTTGAGCCCAATACAGTTGGGTATATACTTCCATTTCCACACACTGAAACTCTCAATTTGCCTTGAAGAAGTTCAAAAGTCAAAACATTGGCTTGCACAGATATAAGGATATAGTTTGTGAGGGTTCACACATTGCTCCATACTGTCACCTTAAAAGCCCAACTGATATTCACGCATTTTAGGAAACATACTGCAGTAGCTGCAACATGCTGCAAAGTGGATTTTTTTTTTTTTCACCTAAAACAAAAACCTGAGTATTTTATAAAGTCTGTAAGGAATTGACCATCAGAGAGAACAAATACAAACTCTTAAAATAATTAAAAAAAAAAAATCTTTTTGGATTGGAAGAATGTGTCAACACGCTCCAGGCTTCACACAGGAGGCTGGAATACCACATACTGTTTGTCAACCCAAAATCAAGTCTTCCAGTGACTCTTCCAGATAGCAAAATAAAATCCAATAAGCTGTCAGAATACTGGAGCTTTCTGAGCTATATGCAATTGCGTTGTCTCTTTTCTCTTAAAATAATGCTTGTCAACACAATTAAACAAAGACATAGAACAGCCAATTCATTAGATTCAGTTTTCCTTTACACTAACATAAATTGGGAGAGATGAAGTGAAATAAACTGAGTTATTTCCTGATTTGTACTGGTGACAATCAGAATCTGGCTTAAATATGATCATCTGCTAAAATACATGAAGTAAGAATTTCGAAACACAACAAAGTCTCTTCCTACAGAAGGCGATTGTGAAAAACAGATGTCTCCGCTGTAAGAATGTTCAGTTTGATGCTATTACAAGAATTATAAAAAACAAGATCCATGGAAACTTCCTTCCTGTTGGAAAATATAATATGGTTCACTTCACTAAAACAAACAAAATCTGCCATTTAAAAAGGCCAAACAAACCTACACTACTGTTGCAGTCATTAACAGCAGTTCCTACTTTCCAAATGTCACTCGGTCTTCCCGTAACCTGAACAAGGTCTCAAAATACTAAAACATTGTTTTGAAATATTTATGATTCTGCTGAGCTTCAAATCGAAAGTGATTTGGTGGGTGAGTGGGAGTGGAATGGGAAGGCAAGAAGTAATCATACTGTAAACTCATTTTTCAGTACAAATAAGGTGACCACGGTGTGGGGAGAATGTCGCTGTGGGCATCACACTAACCACGGAAAAGGGCTACGCTCAGTTCCATACCTCCATCCTTCCATGTAGAGAAGAGGCAGAGCGCTTCTGAGGCTGCAGACGTTGAGTTCAAGGCTGTCCAGAAAACCAGTCTGAAACAAATTCTGCGGTGTGGAATAACAGAAACACACTAAACAGCAAATCGTAAAAGAATGGAGGCATCTTCTTGACACCTACAATACTAGTCAGCGCTCCCGTGACTGTCTACCAACTACAGTTACTTCAAAGTAGGCTCATTAAAGCAGTCTAAGCTACCTCCAATTTTCCTCCGTCAAGCTCTATGGATTCTTAAGTCCGGGTGAAGCACCGCAACTATTATTCTCCCTATCCAATATTTATTTCAAGAATTCCTCTCCCAAAAGACTTTCCAAAATAAGCTTTTATGTCTTTATCTTGGCTTTGAAGCTGACGCCTGTCAGATGCGCATCAACTTACAGACAGGAAAAAAAGAGCCTTTTGCTCAGCTCCAGTTTAATTGAAAAGGATTCTTTCCAGAGTCTCAGAAGCTGTGTTCCAACCAAGCTACAGCCGTCGCACTTTTCTCCTCTATACAAGAAGCAACTGCCAGAACACTTGTTGCTAAATAAGCCTGGGGTTTTCACTGCTTCCAGTTGTCTGTCAGACATTCAACATAAGACAATGCAGATGTTTTAGACTGAATCATACAAATCAGCACACACTGCTACAATAAATGGTGGAGTGACTGCGACTCGGATTACACTATGTGTAATGCAGAAACAGTTACCTTTAGAAAAAAGAAAAAATGGATCTTCCACTTAAAGGCAAGTGACTCTAAGAGACCAACTTTAGAAACTAAAAATTATCATTTGCAGCAACAGACAGATACTGGCTGAAAAGAAGAAAGTGACTTTTTGGCTGGTCAATCTCTGCACTCGTATCTATATAGAGATAGAGATATCAGCTCAGTATTTCATGCAGACAAACTTATATGTGGTTATACAATGTTGTAATTGTTGACTGAAACAACACTGTTAATTTAACATACTTTATTGCTCCTTTGAGTCATTTAGTGGTACTGGGCAGCTCTGCACCTCCAAAAAAGCATGGGAATACTTACTGGAACACTCCTAAGATTATTCAAATAGTACTTGAAAAGTTTATAAGGAAGCACTTTTGGCATACAGTTTCTCGTGATTTTTCTGACTCCTTGATAGAATCAGCATAATCAAAAATACATGTTACAGAAACCCAGGGAAAAGACAGAAGAACTTCAGTTTGTTCTCATAGCCTTGATAGACCAAGACATTATCCTTATGTACACTGCAATGTGTGTTTCGGGATCAGAGAATGACAACCTGCTACTGCTCGTTTATATCATTTGTACCGTGTCCATGATATCTTTCTGAGAAATATGTAAAAGTCAAATGAATAAAAGTCATAAGAGAAGTCAAAGTCTTTCTGAAGAAACTTGCAGAAGTTTGCACAGCTCTATCTTTGCCACTAAAATCTCAGAATTTGAAAGAAATACAACACAGCTGTAGCTGCCTCCTGCTTTACGAATAAAAAATACAGGACTAAGTATTCTACTCCGCAAGTTAATTATCAGCAATGCCTGCTAATTAGGCAATCCTAAGCACAAATACAGACTGGGAGAATGGATTGAGGGCAGCCCTGAGGAAGACTTTGGAGTGCTGGTGGATGAAAAGCTGGATATGAGCCACCAATGTGCACTCGCAGCCCAGAAGGCCAACCGCATCCTGGGCTGCATCAGGAGTGTGGCCAGCGGGTCGAGGGAGGCGATTCTGCCCCTCTGCTCCACTCTCGTGAGACCCCACCGGGAGTACTGCCTCCAGCTCTGGAGTCCCCAACAGAAGAAGGACATGGACCTGCTGGAGCACGTCCAGAGGAGAGCCACAAGGATGATGCGAGGGCTGGAGCAGCTCTCCTATGAGGAGAGGCTGAGAGAGTTGGGGGGGTTCAGCCTGGAGAAGAGAAGGCTCTGGGGAGACCTTATAGCAGCTTTCCAGTACCTGAAGGGGGCCTATAGGAAAGATGACAAGGGACTCTTTACCAGGGAGCGTAGTGACAGGACAAAGGGTAATGGTTTTAAACCAAAAGAGTGATTTAGATTAGATATTAGGAAGAAATTCTTCACTCTGAGATGGCGGTGAGCCCCCGGCGCAGGGTGCCCCGAGAAGCTGTGGCTGCCCCATCCCTGGAGGTGTTCAAGGCCGGGTTGGCTGGGGCTGGGAGCGACCTGGTATAGTGAAAGGTGGCCCCTCCCAGGGCAGGGGCGTTGGAACTAGGTAAGCTTCAAGGTCTCTTCCAACCCAAACCATTTGATGATTCTATGACCGGCCAACAAAAACTACTTTCTGGAGCTTACGTGGCTTCCATTGATATAACATACTGTATCATCCAACTTTAAAGAAACCATATGTTTTCTTGTATGAAATAAGATGGAAAATATACACTGAGTTTACTTATAAAAGCAATTTCACTATGAGTTCACAGAAAGACAAAAATCCCATAGTACTGTCTGTTATTAAGGCACTCTGAGAACAACAAAAACTTGAAGTGCAAAAAACCTGAAAAGGGAAAGAAAATGCACTGGTGACTAATCATTTAAGACTTGCTAAAGAACCACGGACCTCTGAATTACTAAAACCTACTTTACTTAACAGAAGCATTTGTACAAAAGACATTGGTGAGGGGAAAAAAAAACCCAAACATTCAAACACTTTTCAGACATTTCCAGGAAGTGATTTATCTATTGGAGCAAAGGTTAAGGGCTCAGAGGAGTGGACAGGTTAATTCTGAATGCAGGAAAGGAGTCTACAGAGCCTGTACTATATATGTAGGTAAAAATAACATCAAGGAAGAAAGATCCCAAGTTTTGACATCTATTCCCATTTTTTTTTATCCAGAGGAGTGACAAAATGCATAAATTTGGTTTTGTTCATTCTGAAAGTTGAAGGTGTCGTACTAGCAAAATCAAAGGAATGCACAGTTATCCAGATGGCTTAAGACGGCAAACAGTCATGCAGAACCATAATCCTCCCTAAGGGTAAACGGGGCAAGGCAGAAGAGACTAATAAGGTCTTGAGATGAATCAGAGAGAGGAAAAAACACATCCAGCAGCCCTACAAATTGTTACTTGCAGTAATGGCAGAGGTTAATATCACACCTATCACACTCATGAGACTGCATGCAATTTCCCAGAGGATTTTTAAAGTTAAATTTGGCAAGCGATAAGTCCATAATAAGCTGTAATCACTTTTCATACTTTTGAGGGTAGAGGAAAAGACAAGAAAAAAGAAATATGGAATACCCATGTTTGAGTTATGGCTACTTTAGATTATAGCTACGTTGCACGTATATTAAGAGCTTTCCCAATGAATTTTAACATACCTTTGAGTGCACGTAACAGACAGGAATGGCTCCCATTAGGAAAAATTGTATGTCCTTAATAAAAACATATAGAGAGGTATCTCTCTAATAAGACAGCCAAGCACCGCTCAACACTGGCAACCTTTTAGAAGACAAAATTACACAGCAGATATTACACAAGTCTGTTACTGAAAAGAAAGCAGCAACCTACAGATGCTCTTGCCTCTTGGCTCTGATGCTGGTCCTCGACAAGCCACACTGGGGATGCTTTCTCCCCACCGCCAGGTTACTAGCCCGTCCATATTCCTCTCCAGATTTTGTTCAGATGGCACTCGCCTAAATTTTGTCGTCTATGTGATCCTCCTCTTTTTCCTAGCACAGTTTCCAACTGTAGTCAATTTTCCTCCTGCTCTCTCTGTAGCTGTGCAATATCTTCATTTCCCTCGTTCTGAATTCCCATGTACTTATTCCGGGTTTGTTTCTAGCCTCGCTCATTGCTTTATATTATCCCTATTCTACCGAGTTTCTCCTGACTTCCTGGGCAATACTCTAAATCTCCTGAGGTCAGTGGGAATTGGCTGCTGAGTCCATTGGATCAGAATTTTGCTTCTCATGTAAGGAAACATTGCAGACGGTTTTCTAATCCCCATGATCGCTTCAGAGATCTGTGATCACAACCTCAGACTTTAAGTCCCGTGTAAATAAGAGCACCATAATATCCCACAGCAACCAAAAGACACGTGCCACACACTGCCAACAGCAGAAGGGGTTGGTGTTTCTTCTTCCCAGAACATTGGCTACATAGTTTGAATCATCCAGTTGCAATATTATTCTTTGCATATTGCTACTTATTATTGGATACACAAGTCCAAATAGCTGGAATCACAGAATCACAGACTGGTCAGGGTTGGAAGGGACCTCAGGAGATCATCTAGTCCAACCCCCTGCCAGAGCAGGGTCACCTACAGCAGTTGCACAGGACTGTTGCATGGAAACGTGGCTATGAATTTGATCAGCAAGATACACAATGACCAGCACAAGCAAAGCACCTCACAGAAGACCCCTGGCGCAAAAGTGCCACAGTTGCAACCACATTTAATGACAACACAGATCTGAAAGCCTCAGACTTTGTTGGAATCACAGAATTGCAACATTCACAACACGAGCCAGCTTCAACTCCTGCTTGAAGCATCTTTGATTAATAATAAAAGAAATGAAATGAAAGTTTGGGTTACTTTCTCCTTTTGGGCAAAGGTTGAAAAGCGGTGTAAAGGCTACAACAACTAAATCCAAGCAAAGTGATATCAAAACCATGAAAACATGGGAACTCATTCCCTATTCAGACAGTATACGCATCTCATTCACCCGTACGACAGCCCTTGTCAGCGCTCCTCCAGGAAGGACACTGGGGCGTCCTGCCTGTCTCACATCAACCACGAGACACTTCCCAGGGCAGAGGCAGCTATGACAGAGTATCTGTCATATACATACACACACAGACACACACAGACACACACAGACAGGCACCTTGGTCAGGCACGGCACGTTAGGACCTACCCGTACTGAATGTTTCTCCCACAGCACACTCAGCAGTGCTGGATTCCCCCTCCTGTGCAAACCATTTGACTGACCCAAAGTGAGCCCAAAGGGCGCTCTGACAAGCAATCCTGTTAGTCAGCTCCAAACTTGGCATCACTCTCAGAGCTGAAAATGTCTTTAAGAATTCACACCACCCACTTTGCAGACAGATTGTTGGGAAAACCATGCGGCCTCACGGTCAAGGGAGCAGCTTATAATACAATGATGAAAGCGTTGAAGTTGCTACTTGGTGACAACGAATTGCAAAGCCTGACTCTCTTACGTAAAATAATTTAACATAGAACATAATAAGAAGTTGCAAAGTTCTGATTACAAGGAGGTCTTGTAAATTACATACTAAAAGTGTCTTTACCTACCACTTTGACAACAGTGCTCTACAGGGTCCCAGTTAAGCAGTACTCGAAAATGTATTTCATTACATTTTTGAAGACAAATAGATAGAAACATGGACAACACTTCAACTGCACATTCAACTTTGGTAAGGAAGGGCTTTCAAATCTAAGAAGAAAATGAAGAACGTGCATTCATTAATAGCTTCCACTTAGGGAATTTTGGGCTGATTCCTTATGTATTCCTGTTGCAAATGTCACCATTCTTCAGTGACCATAAGGCTGACAGAAACATCAGGAAAAAGCAATGCCGGATCTCACTTTAAAGTATTCTGGGCTCCAACTGGCATTAGGTTCCCTAACCAGATTAGAGTGAGAGGCCGGTCACAGCAGATGCCCTGTCTCGGTTCATTACTCAACACCTGTTAAACTTGATTAACAGCCCCAGCTAATTATCTGTTAAGAGTAACTCATGCTGTAACAGATCCCAGAGGTCTGAGAAGTTGACTTCATTTACATGTTTGTCTCCTCTCACAAGGTCTCAGTTAAGCATCACCAAAAAACGCCTTCCAGAAAACAATGAAACCCCTTTAACTAGAACACCATTGGCACTCATATGACCTACTTTATAGTTTCAGACATACACCTGCAGGGAAAACTTTACAACAGAACTTGAAATGCTCAAAATACAAACCTGCACTGCAATTTAAAACCGTCTCCAAACAACGTGCAATAAACTATAGCCATGTGCACTGTAGCAGCTGAAACAGATGTCATGGCAGCCAAACAAAAAAATGTTCTAATTTCAAATTCAAAATTCTGTGCTTGGGCAAACACGATTTCCCTAACATAATCCAAAAGAAGAGAGATTTCCAGGTGCTGAATGCACTCGAGATACATGCTACAAATTCTGCTGCTTACCAAGGTAGAGGTGACGCAATCACTCCATTTAGACTAATAGTTTTCACACCTGTTTTACTACTTTTCTAGATCTAAGAATAATCTCATGTTAGGCTCTACCACCAACAGCTCCTACAGTCCGTGAATTAAGAGATTATGGTTTTGGTGGTTACAAAGTTTTGTAGGACACTAATTCCTAACAACACGATTTCCACTCTCTAAGTAGGCTGGATATCTCATCACGTGATACGCACCACGGATTGCTTTCCAACTTTCCTTAGTCTGCTTTGTTGAAACCAATCACACCGTCGCAGTCATTCTACTCCATTCTACAGAAATGCAACAACATGTAATACAATAAGTTATATCCTCCTCTTTTTCACTAAACAGGTATTGTTTCCACAAAACAGTACAAAATTGTGTAGACCACATTAGTGGTTTTCCTTCTTTTCCAAGCAAGCCTCATCGACACCACCGAACCTCCTTTCTGTCCAAAGACCAACTCCCTTTGCCCTGGGAACAGTGTTCCTCTGGGCTCCTGCCACTTCCTCCTTGCACATCTACATCTCTTAAGCACCCAAGGTGACTGGCCCTCTGTGCCAAGTCCTTTGTCTGCGAGCGGTGTCCTGGGAGCACGGATTTGTGTGTATCAGCAACACCCACTGCTCCTCTTCACGTCTCTACCGCAGCGCACCCCTTCAGCTATGTAGGTGCAGTTGTACACTAAGATCCACTGATGCTATTTGTCAGAGCTCTACATCCAAAACTTTCTTCCACTCCACGATGTAGGTGTTAAATGACAGTACCACAAGCACGTACATCTCCCCGCATTCCGCACAAATGCTTGTATCTGGAGTCTTCCAAACTGCACAGTGATTTTGCTTAGATCCAAAATTCAAAGGAAGTGTCTAGGTACTAGCCTCATACATATAGGTGCCTAATTTCACGTGCAAGTCTACCATGGCTGTATTTTTTAAAAACAGTGTGTCACTACGCACCAAAATAATTGAAAACGCAAGCTAAATAGAAAACTGATTACAAGCAGTATACACGCTTTTCCATTGGGCAACTCAAGAACACTCTTCAGATAAAATCCCTGCTTCAGACTAGATTATCCTGACTCGGTGCATGAGTTGCAGCTCTTCCCTTATAATTGTACTGAACCTTACAGCAACTTGGGGGAGGACTGTCAGCATTAGTTTAATCTTTTTATTCAGTCAATAAGCAAAGAAAACATCATTTTGTAGACATTTTACTATTTGTACCAATCACTAAATGAAAGCAGACATGACAATTTTAGATCATACTCACAAAAGTGAGAAGGACAGTATTTTTCACAAGTTCCAGTATTTCTCTGCTAACTGCCTTTTAGAGAAACCAACACGTTACGATACTGATGTGACAGTGCCATGCTATACAGCTGTACCTCAAATGGAAACAAGAGGTTTAAAACTACATTATTAGTATCATTTAGGGTTAATGGGCCATGAAATCTCCAAAGACAAAACATCTTAACTCATCTTAACAATAGAAGAAATTTCTGCATGCACCTTCTCAATCTGTTCGTGTAAATGTTAAGACAACACATGCAAAAGCTATGAAAAAAAAAATAATCTACAAAACCTGGTACTAAGCAGCCAAGCGAGTTTGTAATTAAATATTTATTCCAATCAGCCACCATATTTCCTAAGACTGAACTCGAAGAATAGTTCCCAACAAAACTAAAAGATGAATGATATCGTGAAAAATTAAGGGAGAAGAGCATACTAAGTACATCAGCACACATACACGGGAAGCGGACCACAACTAAAGAGCTGAAAACGTGCTTCTGTGTCAAAATACGTGTTTTTTTCCCCAGCAATACCAGTTGATCTCATCAAAGACATTACTTCTTCCAGCCATTATATTGCTTATGATTATCACAGCATTTTTTTAGTATGCTAAACGTCATATCCAATCACTTTTATCTGTTCTTACTCCTTTTATGTATTCCATCCCCTTGATACTATTGGAATCGACCCAGCTACAATCAGGACTCTTCTGTTCTTCTTTTCTTTGTGCCTTGTGTGCATATTTCAGGGCATGAAACAACTGGTTAAAATGGGCTGTAAGAAAGGGCCCTAAAAAATAAAGTAGCTGTATTTATAGTTATTTTTGCTTGTGTTAAAGAAAACAAATTTCTACATTTCTGAAATTGTATAGTTTTTTATACCAGCCAAACAGATAGAGAACAGTTAATGAATCTGGATTTCTTCTATAAATTCAAAACCATTGTTTCTTTAGCATTAGGATTTGGTTTTTTTGCTATCAGAAAGCTATATGTTTTTTTATTTCTTCTAAACGTCCTAACAGCAGCCACTATTAGAATCATTAAAATTGTTCTCTTTTCTTGAGACTATCATTTTTAGCTTAACATTTCTATATTTTTTTTGTCTTTCCATGGTACCTTATATAAAAATATATTTACTAACAAACTCTTAAATCAATTCGTTCTCTCAGCTAGATCAGTACTGTATGTGTAATTATTCTCTTCCTTTATAAGCAACATCTTTACTCCAGTACACTTCGAATTTTCCCTTTCTTATATCACATCAAGATGTAGAATTGTGATTTAACATTTCAGATCCTGATATTATCAAATATTAGCTATCTCAATTATGGAACATTTTCTGTCCCTCCAAAAACTGTGCTGGTTTTTGCATGCTTTCAGCTTGTAGTTAGAAAAGGGAAGAATTATGTTATGGATTGTCTGTAAATACAGGCATTACACACGTTCATTTCACACCTACAGCAAGATTTTCATGACAGTGCATGATATGCCAAGACACGTGTTCCCTTCAGAAATAATGGATCACAGATACATAAGAAGATGCAATTTCAAGCTCTAGGGGCAGGAGTGATTATCATGTCACTGGTCTAAATGTCACCTTTTATTTTACCTCCTACCACCAGGTTCACATTTAAAATGCATGCATTAGCTAGCCTGACAAAGACATCATCACATTCGTTGTCTTCTTTCCTTCATTTTTTCTTTAAAAAAAAGTTGCCAAGCATTCAGGCATTGGCCTTGACTTTTAATCATGATAAATCCCCATGGTTTTGAAACTATTAATTGTTGCACAGCATATATCTCTCTCTAAATATATACAGAGGCGTAGAACAGTCTACAGTGGTAACAGTGCAATAGAGAAAGCTCTTTTCCATCATTATTATGCCTCTGTGAAAGAAACGGGCAGCAGCAATCTTATGGGCAATATTCAACTTGAATCCACAGCAGAAACAAGCAAGAATCGGTCATGTCAGAAAAGTTGTCTTGTAATCCTCCAGTTTACCTTTCTGCATTACATGACATGGATATATTTTGAATTTAAAAAAAAAAAAAAGGAAGAAAAAGAAATTTA
Source organism: Vanellus vanellus (assembly GCF_965231255.1). Lineage (NCBI taxonomy): Eukaryota > Metazoa > Chordata > Aves > Charadriiformes > Charadriidae > Vanellus > Vanellus vanellus. The sequence continues at coordinate 1,041,893 of NC_138914.1, forward strand.
TCTGTTCTACTGAATGAAAAGGGTTTACAATTTGCTTTTGATTAGGGAGCACGCCAACTTTCTGCACTTGTAGATGTGACACAACAAAGGGAAAATAGCAAGCAGTAGAATAAAGATGTTGCCTTCAAAGAAGTAAAGACTAATAAGGACCACGCTGATTTAGTTGGAGGACAGAACTAGTAGAAAGTAAAAACAGTTCATTAGTAAATACATATATTCATAAAGCAGGAAAAACTGACAAGGATGGTCTGAAAAATAGCTCAGTGCTGCCCGTTTTTTTAATTTTCAGAAGAAGAGCCCTCATTTCCTGTCACAATTTTGCAAGTCTCCATTTATGGAGTATCAGATCTGCCTAACTCGTTTTGGCAGCAAAAGGAACGCTGATAACCATTCAGAGTACAGTTCCTCTAACATCTCAGCTTTGCAACGCGATGGGAACCCCCAAGCCCTCCTATAACCTATTGGAAAGACTGATTTAGCCTTACAGGAAATAGAAATAGGGGTAGTAAAATAAGAATAAAGTCGGCTGCAAACAACGCTGGGGCGGGGAGGGGGGGAGACAGTTTCTTTAACAAGAAATGAACAGTGGGGAAGACAACATACTGCTCCCTCGCATCGGTCCCAATCTTCAAAGTGCGGATTTCAGAGCAGCCACCAGGAAAGGAATTGCAAGCTAAGGAAAACCGTTTATTTTACCTGAGTGAAAATCAGGTAAATTCCAGGCACAGAAATAACACTTTCAGTCTGCAAGGTGTAAGGCTGGTTATGAATAGGAAGTGGCAAACAAAGGGGTTACCAAAACAAACCCTGAAATGGTCTCAGCACTGAAAACAGCTAACGAAACACAACTGTTCACGAGGCAGAAGCAGCGGTTAGAACTAATCCAGTGCAGAGGGGGCACACCATGCCTTTAACATCACAAGAGCACCTAAATGCTATGGGACAACATAAAATAAACACATAATTTAGTACGTTATATGCCCACATGTTACAGAAAACAAAGGGTATTTTTCCTTTCTGGAGAACCTAGATAAACTCCAAATGCCATTAAAATCTGTGGAAGAAAATAGAAACTTCATTGAATGGAGCATAAAGTTAGAAAAGTCACAGACTGAGAGCAAAGGTGACAAAGCTGTCTATGAAGATAAAAGAAAATGGAAAACTAGCAGGAAAGGCATGAAAAAACCCACCAGAATACGGTTACCCCATTTTAGTTATCTACAAAAGACGACCAAAATAATCAGCTAATTCGTATAACCCAGCCTGCTCACTTTAAACTTCTAACACTTTTTTGAAGATGTACCTGATACTCCACAAAGAGCAAAAGAGTAATCAAGCTGAAAAATAGAAAACATTCTTTTTTGCCCACAGGCATCCACAGGACATGGAAACAAGAAATTTACTCCATACCTATTTTAACTTCTGTGCCTGGTTTTAATCAACGGTACTTCTACAAAAACTTAATGATTAGAAATATCACCACTTATCACTTGCCTTCTGTATGAAGAAGCTGCTTGTGCGGACAGAGCCATTTTTGATTTATTTTGATTGTTTATCACTTCTGTTGACGTTCAGGACGCATCAGCTTGCATGTGGCTTCTTGCCAGGCCCACAAGAGACTGACATGCGAACCGCAAACACCTTCTGCTGCTTAACACCAAACTTAACATACAGAATATAAAAACGTGTCCAAAAGAATTGAAAACCCTTTCCTTATATTTGGATGGATGTTAGGGTAAAACTGGTAGGTGAAACAATTCCGGGAGAACTGCAGTCATACAAAACACGCTCCGCAGCTCCGGAGGTTATCTCCAATACACCCAGCCTTGCCTTGAAAAACTTTCTCCTGAAGACCAGCTCTTTTCTTCCATAACCAAAGTCAGATGATGTAAATACTTCAAGGTTAATGGAAGCACAATTATTAATACCTGCTGAGACTCTGGGTACTGATTTAACTAAAAATATCTTCTGAAGCTGTGCAAATTATTTAAAAGCTATATATGCATCCTTTTCTGCTCCTGAACTCTAGTGCACAGAGAAAACTGATATTCTGTATTTAATGTACCACGTCCAACATTTGATTTTTTTCCGTTCGCCCTAGTCTTTTTATACAAAACTTTCATTTATGCTTAAAGTATTTTATTTTTAGTTTAAAAAACTGCACCTGTATTTTGTCACTTAAACTTTTATGAAGAATAATGCACATGTGCAACTCAAAATGTCAAAGTAAACAAACATTTTAATTTACGTGGGTAAGGATGCATGAAGGCAAATACCTTTCACAACTTGATAAAGGTAAATTCACTCTTTTGGAAACGCTTTATAATGATGATAAATGAAGACATAGAGAACATTTTTGAAGTACATTGAGTGACTGTACATCCTCATACATTGAAGTAATTATGTTTTCCTTTCTTTTTCCTGATAGCAACAGACTTTATTATGGTCAACATACAAGTTTCACCTTTCTTTTAAATGTCTTTGATATTGTCTGGCAGACAGCATAGAAGAAAAGTAATTGGGCACTGCTTCTGATACCATCTTGGATTTCATTATTGCACATTACAGGTTTGAATAAGCATACGCATACGCAGGGTATGGTTACTATTTTGCCTGCTGGGGGCGGGGGGGAGGGAAAGTAAGATTCCATGTTTCTCATCACAAAGTATACCAACAGCACATTAAATACGACAGCTATGCACAGTCCACTTTCTCTCACGTACTGTTACCTATGGCACAAGCAATCCCCAGGAGGTGTACCACCATGAACAGATTCTTTTAAGTAAACTGGGTCATGAATCAGTTCATGATTTGATAAGAAGAACGATGTGAATAACTGATTTTCTGGCTGAACATTGAAACTGGGAAGAAAAAAAAAAAAAAAAAAAAAAAACAAACAAAAAACCAACCATCAAAAAACCCCAAACAACACATCAAGAACCCTAAACTGGTTTTGATTAAAGTATTCCATTATTTATCTTGTTTCTCCCCATCAGACTGCAATGAAACAGCACAAGATTTTCTCAGTTCGGCACAAGATGGTTAATTCAACCTGACATAAAATATTTATTGTGGGTATCTATAAGAAAAGCAAAGGGAAAACAAGAGCACGCTTCAAAAAGTTAAAGGTAGAGCCAGTTCCCTTTTAATGGTACAGTTCAGAACTTAAAATGCCCTTCCACGAGCCTAGAGATCTATGTTCATTTTCCTCCTCTTTGTGTTTGCTGCAATCCACATATCCGGCTTTACCTCCCCGGAGGTGTATTACGGACTAGTCTGCTCGCGGAGTACTCTCAGTCTCACAGTTAATGCTGTTCTACTGCGTTCACTGAAGCAAGTCTGGCACTCCAGGAATCCTCCACAGGGTAAGAAGTTATTCTTTCTCTCTCCTAAAATGATTACTTCAGTATTTCAAGCCAAAGAAAACACCCCCAGAAGGAACCAAAGGTGCCCAAATAGTTACAGTATTTACCAAAGCAGAATTTCAGCTTAACCATGATTGTACTCAGTCCAAGGAAGGGACTTGGGTTCTTCCTGCAGAGGGCTTGTAGAACCGCTCCCTGAAACGGTCTGAAGCGCTTGCAGCTACACGATGCTCTAAACTCATCCTATAGGGACTTCCAAAAAGAGCGTACAGTCTTATCAAAGCAAGAGAAGACAATAAAACATTGCTTTCTATAGATTTATTTAGTAGCAATGTTTTTTCTGTCATTATTGAAGGACTCGAGAAGCTACATGAGCTTATAAATATGTATATTCACGCACAGAAAAACAAGTAATGAAAGAATATACCTATTTACATACACTGAGAAGCTCTATCTCAGAAAACACATGGAAGGAAAAAGTTACAACATGTGTCTTCTAAAGAAATTGACGCCATTTAATTCATTTCATGTTAAATCAAGTTCCGCAACGAGGGGACTATTTTCTGACTTGCACCTGTTCATTGTTCAAATGAAGGTAAATTTAATAACTGACCATTTTTAAAAGTTTTATGTGTGGCAGTTCAGTGTTCTGGGCACTTAAAACATCAGAACTTTAAAATACTTTTGAAACATTTTTGCAAATACAGTTAAGACTCTCTCTTAAAATTCCTAATGACAGAGTCATTTTATTTAGCTTGTCCTGTTTGAACCTCACAAACAAATACAACAATACAGTTTGACAAGTAGCACCGTATGTTACTGTATTTTTATAGAAAAAAAAAACCCAAACTTGTTTATATGCAAAACTATAGCAGCAGATAAAATTTGTGACTAGCGATTTGTAAGAAGTCAATGCAGACGCTCTTCTCTAAGACAATCACATCTGCAGAAACAGTAAAAACAATCCTACCTCATTTAAAGACAAAAAAAAGCACATAGAATCACTTAGAACAACGGGCTAGGGGACACAAATGAGCACTCAACTAATTTATCATCTCAATTTGCTCCCAAACCCTGCTCTTTCTGCAGTATTCCCACCATGGAGAACAGTCAATTGCAAAAAAAATATTTGATTAATGTTCCATTACTTGTACCAAATAAATACAACGCAGACAACGATATCCTAGTTACCATCTAATGAAACAGTCTCTAGACGAGCCCTCTGGTCAGTTGTTTTAAAAATAGGCAACAACACTGGAAAAAGGACAGAGGGAAATGCAGAACTTGGGGTTTGACTGTAAATTACCCCCCATTGTTACCCACGCTATGAATTCTACGCCTACACAGTACCATCTGGTAACTTGACCAGGTATTTTTATGACCGTCAAGATCAGTGATTTTATTTTAAACTTATTTTAAATAGTGTCTTACTTTTGAAACGCCAAATGTAACTTGTTCCCTGCAGTAATTACGCAATCGGAAGAGAAAATGGAAGTTTTAGCTATACCTCAGTGAGTAACTAATATGCAAAGCAACAAGGGGCTTGAACGTTATGAACATACTGAACAAATCTTACATAAGGTAAAACCACTGGTTTTTTGAGCAAACAAATATGGAGCAAGTGTACTGGAATTACTCCTGGTTTATAAATGGTAAAAACTGAGCACCGAAAAGTAAAATAATCCAAAGTCACTTAAGCGCACACTAGAAACCAAGCACCGTACCGGTATTTTTCCAGAAGCTTTTTCCCTATCAAAACAATACTGCCACTCTGCTGCATGGTGTTTTGAAACCTTTCCCTGCACACACACACTCACACTCGCGCTCTTCCCCCCCCTTTCCACACACATGCACACACACGCCCTGAACACATCAGCTCGCACTGACGCTCATAAAGGGCTACAGAGAAAGTCTACGGAAGCCCAGACTGGATTATCCGGGCTGTCTGCTCTCCCACGTTAGGTGTTAAATATCACAGTGACTGCAGGAACTTACTAGGGAAAAAAATCCTAAGCAGATCTTTGCTGAAGATTGATTTACTGTCCAATATGCACAGACAAACCAGAATGCGCTCTCTGCAACAAACAGATTAAATCCAAGTTTCATTGTTGTATATACTCTGTTTTGCAAAATGGACTATTTGTATACATTCACTAATCGAATGATTTTATTCTACCGGTAAATATGATTCACATACCAATTCTAAAGAAGCATGTCCAATTACCGTATTACACAACGTGTTCAGCAGAACTGTGCTTACAATAAAAATCTATCACTTTTTAACAGATTAATGCTAAGCCTACACAAAAGTGGTCAAGACTCAGTCATGTTCCTGACACTACCAACTTCTAGATTTTACAACCTAATAAAATATTTAACTTTAGAGTTCTAATACCTCAGTGGAGGTGCAGGCATTCTTTGAACAGTAAGTCCCCGAATTAACGGATCCAGACCTTTCCAGTCTCAAGCCCAAAGGAATTGGCCTTCTCCTCCAGCCCCATTGTAAAAAAAAAGACTTTAAAAGCTTTTGAACATTTGCTCTTCAGTGAAGAGCTGTTAGAAACGCGCTGCACTTCTGCATGCGGACCATTACGCAGCTGAATTCTCACTTAATGCCCAACACCATTGTTCCCAAGCAGCTGGCGTTTATCCAACCTTTCCAACTGTTTTGGTGACCAGGCTTCGTGGCGAATAAGTTTCTTTTACCTACTCCTTTTCCTTGATTATCCTCCCGCACTTTAGGCATAAGCAGTGGGAAGGAGCAGCTCACCGGGCACCTTTGTCAAAAATCCCTCCACCTCGGATGCGCAGTAAAGCCAGCCGAGGAAGGGCCCTTGCAACATTCCCAGTCAAATAACTAACACCCCCCCCAGCCTCCGTGTGCCGAGGCTTGATGCTTCCACAGCTCTTAGCGCTAACACGAAAGGGCCCGCCCTGTTCTTACGAACTACCCGCAGGTTTCTCTTCCTCGCACAACTCTCACGAGACACAGCCGCCCGCAGCTGCCCTCACCACGCATCCTCACAGGCGCGGCAACTCTTAAGTCTTACTTCTACTGCCACTAAATCTGGCCCAAACCGCAGGGGGGGAATTAAATCACTTGGTAAAAGCACACCTTGAGATAAGGACGGCAGTACAAAAAAGAAAAACATTTAGGCTTCTTCGTCTTGTTAAGATCTCAGAGACCACGAAAATTAGTGGTGGAGAAAGGGAAACAGAGGAGTTAAGTGTGAAGACTTTGAAAAGGATCGAGTGAGAAAAAAATCTGGTCAGGCATCCAACTGGCCGTGAGAGAAAAGGATAGAGACGGGACAGGAGGATCCCGCACTATCTAAGAAAAGGGCAACAGACCTGCAGGATGCGAAGCAAAATAAGCTACTTCAGTTTTTTGCTCATTGCATAGCCCTTCGTTTGGTGCAGTCCCGATTTGCAAAACCATCCCTTTTTTCTCATAGCCGCAAATAAAGGAAGAGATGAACTTTGTATTTTACAAGGCTACATAAAACAGAGCTCTGAAAAATCATGGCTCAGATTGGGCTTCCCAGATCAGCTACGTTTATGCTCACTGCTCCGCAGCTCCGCCTGCATCAATGAGGATAAACGCCATCACATCATTCCCCAGCAGAGACAGTGCGAGCGCAAGTTCATTACATTTGTGAAGTTCATACATACAGTTGTGATAAGTGTCAGAGGGAAGTCTATAAAGCAATTAATACAGCAGCTAGTCCTAGGACAGCGTATAAAAGCTAGGGCCGTATACTGAATCATGCAGGGAAACAAAACTCTCAACAGCCGCTCCTGAAGCTAGCACCGCTCTTCCTGCGTGCTGAAAGATGCAGAGACCTTAAAGAAAGAAATAGTGCGTAATTAGAGATGGCATGAATACGCAGGAACAAAAAAAAAACTGTACAAATTATCTTAGTTCTGGTATTTCCTAACTTCTGACTGGCTTTGTAATGTCAGTTATGTTCTAGGTTTTCTGTATTTATAGAAACATAGATGAAATTGAGTTATCTTGGAAGGATAACACTTCTGTCCCTTGCAGACTTTATCAGCCGTAGTCGGACTTCACACAGCGTGACAAGCTGCGTCCAGCAAATAAGACTGGTGTTATTTTTCTGGTAATAATAATAGCTTCACTTACTTCAAACAAAAAAGCCACTGTTATTAAAGTGATTTACAGGACAGTAGATACGCTTACATTGACTGTATTGGAACAAGATTATTGTTACTGAGATTATAATTAAAGCTTTCAAAGTCGACATGGGAGAAAGGGATTCTAAGCAGTTGTCATTTTGGGAAAATAATGATAGGATTGTCATATTTAAATAACACACTCTTAAATACAGGAGTGGTTTCTGAGAACGGTGCGTTTGTGTGTTAAATTTTAAAGTGTTGCTTTAAGGATATCACGCCAAGTAGAAATAATCATGGCAAGAAAGGAAAACAAGTTGCAAACAAGCTCCGACATGCTCAAGTGCATTGCAGCCGGCCTGCGGGGAAGGCATTTTGGCGACGTGGCACGCGCTTTTCCGACACGTGCTGTCTACGGCTGCAAAACTAACAAAGCAAGGGAACCTTGATATCGGACAGCAAGCTTCTTGCTCTTGACATGCTTTGCAGAAAGCAACTGCTTCTTAGAGAAAAAAAGAGAGAGAGAAAATACACCACTGGTACAATTTTAATTTTGGACCTTTTGTAAAAAATGTTGCCGTTGGTGTCATTTGGAAGAACAGAAACAAAGGGGCAAGGGGGAGGGTGGAGGAAACGGGGAAAAACGTACACTGTGGCTTTATTAATGATGTGAAATGCTGTGTGAGGACAAATTCCAGGGGCACCATACAACGGCATTCAGGTTAAAGTCCAGATGAAAGGCTGTGGATATGGATATTCAGCAAGAAGTGAACAGAGGAAAAGATGTGCTTTCTTTGTTTTTCCAAACCTGCCATGCCTCTTACGCCTTTTAAACTAAACGCACCATGCCTTTTAAACTAAATAAATGCCTCTTATAAACTTTGTAAATCGTGTTCTCTTCAGCCTCCTCCTCTCCATAACGCAATGTCCCACCAGTTTTAGACCACCACCACGTGCTTATAACTCTTCACATCTTCCCCACAACCATACAAGAAGGTTCTTGACAATATGAACAGCAATGTGAATCTTGCTTTAGGTCAAAGGCCAAATATATTTGGAAGCATCACACCAGAAGCTGGCTCTGGAAGCAGCGGAGGGGGAAAAGAGGTGCTTTCGTAGTGTTGAACCTCTTCTTCAAGCGAATAACGAGCTTCTCTATGAGCGTACTAAAAGTACATATTTCATTAAGTACAGTTTGGAAAAGTGTAAAGTAGCTGCCAGTTTCCCCCAACATCCCACCAAATACTCTACGGCCACCAGGTAATACTGCTGAAAACAAGATCTCCTCTTTCAGAGCATTTCCACGTTCTTACAAAATGCATTCTTGAAGTAGCTGTGTAAGATTATGGAGTTTGTCTAACCCCCAAATTCTCTCTCTCTCGCTCGCTGGCTCGCTCTCCCCCACAAGAATACATACAGTATCAGCATCCTGAAGAATTTTTCTGTTGAAATACATAATTCCTGACGAGTGGCACCTTCACATATGAATTTATCTTTGATTCTTCTGCCAGCGAGATACGGCTTCTGTTTGTTCGGAACAGAACACCACACACTGCCCGGATACAAGCTGCTGCTTAAGATAAGCTGACTGTAATTTCAGTATACAGCGGTGTATTTCTTGCCCTCGAATAACCTGACTTTATAGCAGCTGGATGTATGCCAACTTCTAATTGTTTGTCTTTAGCCTGCTGGCTTTCTTCTAATTATTCTCATCCTGGGATACTTGGCTCATCTACTCCTCATTTTGTGCTAAATATTCCTCCTAAAGTCTTTATAAGCTTTCTTGCTTTCTTGTATGACTAGTATTTTCACTATGGAATAAAGTCTTTGATTATTCTAAGCCTGGCAGTCAAAACCTTTCCAAGTTTTAAAAGCCCATGCTATCTCATTTTCCTCTCCTTTAGCCAATAGGCATTTCAGTCACTTCTGGGCAGTTGAAACCTGCAGCCCTCTCTCATCCAACAAGTTACCAGGACAGTTTACATTATGTTTACAAGGAATCCGGAAAGCCGCCTTTTTCCCCGCAGTCCCTCTTGTCCACTTTGATGCTGCATTCTAGCAAACGAAGACATCTTCCTGGCACTGAGATTACAAATTGCCTTTCCATAAGCACTGGTTTGTCTCCACCTTTCAAATCTGGTAGGGCAAAGTCATTTTCTTTCAATTCTTTTCTTTATATGTGCAAAGCTCCGTATATAGAAAGGTCAGGGGACAACGGGCATTTACTATTCATATACACCGCTATTAAAGGAACTGTATACAATTGGCGTATCATTTGCACCCTCGTCTTTTTGGGGCAGGAACACCTTTTGTTCTGTGTCTATGTCGTAATTAGCATAATAGCACTCCTGATTTCCAGGCTGGGTCCCTCGGAGCTAACATACAACGAACATATACTATTATTAAGCCTGTGAAAAGGATCAAGCTTTTTTTAAACGCTAGTAGTCTGTTGGCTTGTTGTGCTAGCTCATAATTTGTCATCGCGTTCACCCTGTCCACTGCACAAACAACAAAATAGACATCCCAAGAGGTCAATTATAGACAGAGCTATGGCTAGCTACATGGAAGGCTAGTATTCTTGAAGGAATCAAAGCTACCTGGTGTTCTAACTTATTAGATAACTTTTCTTCTTGATGAGAACTGCAACTGGTATTTTATGTGCTTTGAAATATAAAAACTTTGTGTACGGACTTTAAACCATCTCTCTGGCTTCCAGAGTAAGCACGTCTGCTAAAAAAATTAACAGTTTTTATTAATCTTTTAAACCCAAACTATTTATTAATTTATATATTAATTTATACTAAAAATAGCTCCTTAATATGCTTCATGCATAATAAGGGAGAGTCTGTCTCTAAAAGGTTACAATTTAATGAGTACATTCTTAAAAAACATGGGAGGGAAGTGAAACAATTATTCTGTCCTGGTATGTGGAGAAACTGAGACACAGAGGCTTAGATTCTGCCTAATTAGCAATCCTGCCGCTTTAGGCTCACTCTATCATCCACGGAGAAATTGGCACTTCTTCCACTGCCTCATCTCAGGACCGAAGTGAAATCTGAGCGCTTGGAACTTCGACTGACTGTGATTATACTTCCACTATTGCTAAAACAGAGAAAATGAGGCAGGAAGAGGGGAAAATCTTGTCAATGTCAAAGACGGTCACTGGAAGACCTCAGACTTGACCTCATGTCTGGTAAGATTCAGTGCAGCTTTTAATCCTATTTTACATCTTGATTCAAAGCCCACTGAATTCACCGTTCAGACTCTTGTGAGCAACAAAGATTAAATCTTCTATTAAAAAACCAAAACCACGCAGTTACTCATTTCTTATGATAAATCCAACTGTAAGAAAGAGTGCCTTTAAATATCTTAAGATTTAATGATAGTACAATAGTAATTAATAAAAAGCCTTCAGAATTATCATCCTGGGAACGTGGTTACTTTTTAGAATATTTCTGCAAAGTGAAAATGATCTTAACTGAGGGGGAAAACCCATATGCATATTTATAGCTCTCAAGGTACATCTTTTTTAAAATACGCTGCTCTTTTTTTTTTTTAAATGAAACAAATGAGAGCACAGAATGGATGATAAAAGCCACATTAGACTGTCGTACAGACTTAAAAAATAAAGAGTCAAATGGCACTTCCCATATTGTATTTCAAAGCAAAAGCTCACACCAACACAGGAAGTTTCTGTACAGCGATTACAAACTAAAACAGTGAAAGTGTGTAGTCATGTGAAAAATGAAATTCATCCTGTATTTAAGCTCCTAAAGGTACTGAGAAAATCTAAAAGAACTAGGTTGTTATAACTCCTGCACATTTGTTAGAATCAAAGAGGTGGATCGGAAGGCATGGCAAACTAATGATTGCATTATCAACCCGATTTAGAAGAGTAGTTGTAACTTACATAGTTCACACAAACTTCAAGGGGTTTTCTAAGTTTTGCGGTTTGAAAATAAACTCAAAGCAATTCCTCTAGGAAATGTTAAAATGGAATTAAACATCATTACAGAGATTTTGACACTTTGCCCTCCAATGATCCAAATTACAGAAACAGGACTGTTTACATAATGATGTAATTACATGCAGTCATGAACAGTTTAATTACTGTACGCCTAAGCGAGCATTTTTTTTTTAAATTTGAGGGCACCGTTGGAATTTTCTTACTTCTATACCTGACTGATTTTAAGTATATCAATACTGCAGTCCTAGATTACAACGTCAGCATATAGAAATCAATTCCCTTCTGAAGCAGCATAACACAAACAAAAAGCAAGTACGCATTAAATGATACTAAGCATTCCTTTTTCTCCTCAGAAAATATTGCCTGTGGTCAGTAAGTACTATGAAAGGTCTTCATTAGAAATTAATATGCACCAAAGTAATTCTGAAGGTATTGTTGGATAATCAGCTGCCTCTCCAGTGCCTAAACACTTCTTAAAGCCTATCTTTAGTTCTTACAATGTTCTGCAGAAGAAGAGTGAGACTTCTGACGCACAAAGCATGTTCCTCCAAGGACTGCACCATACTGCAAAGAAAGCTTCCAAACCCCATTTTGGGGCACACTGGTGCAGTGCTGCTCACTGAACAGCTCAACTGTAGAGTCGTTTGCATTAAAGAAAAACGTGCATGATCCAAGGGAGGGCTCCACACAGCCCCCCGTGGCGGTCCTGCTGGCAAGCTAGGGGCTGTTGCAAGTGTACGTTTGTAAAAGATTGTAATTTGGATCGCACGGTTAGAGTCAGGCGATAAGAGTTTTCCCGAGAATTTTCCTGCATTTCAGTAGTCGCATCTGATCTAGAAATGAACTTGACAATGTTTACATTTTTTTTTAAACCTTCTCATTAGCGCTTCCACTGGATTAGCCAAGCCCAGTGAGAAACACATTTCATAAAATTGCCTAAGGTACACAAGACGGAAAGGAATGAACCCTATGACTTTGCAAAGCTGGGAGGGAGCACTAAACTGTTTGTCCTTCATGATGAGGAAAAGTCAGTGGGGTTTGTGAATGAGAAAGGGAAACCAAAAGCAGGTCTTCAACTTTCCATTAAAAAGAAAGCAGACACATGCATGCCTTAACACATCTGTACTCTCACGCTCTGCACTAAAAAGATATCATAAAAAGTCTTGTTTCTCCTAAATATTTTGCAACACTGCAAGCTACAATTAAGTCTCCAATATGCATAACTCATTAATTAATTAGAATTCACAACCATGTTTCATACGCTAAAAATAAATCCCTGCTCATCCAACCATGCAAAAATCTCATACAAACATGTCAAGAACCTACAACTGTATTGGGGATCCTGCATTTCCACCTACAAACGGTTTTAAAGTCTACTCCTTTCAGTGATGAACTGTCCCACCAAACAGATAAACATCTGCATGCTCATACAACCCTCCTCTACCACATGAACTCTACAGACTTGACAGCGGATATCCCAAGTCCTACGCCTGCCAGCAGCAGGACAACAAAACAAGGACACGTGTTAGAGCAGAGGTGGAGAGAAGGTAGAGGACAATTTAAACTCTAACTCAATAAGAATCTTTTATTTATTCTAAATAAATAGAATTTATTTATTCTAAACTTGGCATTGTCTCAAGCCAATTCTCATTATTAAATGAAATCGATCCATCATTCCATAAGTGGGAACGTGCATTGACAAAAGGGAAAGCACCCAACTTTGCTGACCAGTAAAGTGCTCACAAACTTTTACAGAGGAACAATTTTTCTTGAAAACAACATTAATTTTCTGTTCTTCATTCAAAGAAAAAGACGCCTTATACAACCATTGCTAAAGCCATGCTTCTATTAAAATTAATACCAAAACTAAAATATCTTTGAGACAGAAAAGACGACAACTCTGCTTTGAGAAGCACCACAAAAAATTAAAATTCAGAAACATTCCTCAAGCTGGAATCACTTCAGACTTGCGCAGTTAAGAGCACTTTCTGTTCAACAAGAAGTCCTTTTTCCTCCGTATCATCGGTTCTTTACATTCCACTAATAATTCAAGCCTTGCCCTGTCTAGTAATTAGCTTTAAATGTAATTAAAGGTTCGGCAGCACCTTGAAAATACATCCTTGAGGGGAAAAGCATCTCAAAATTCAAACTATAATTTTAAGAGGAGGAGGATGGCAGCAGCAAGGCAGATGATGGAATGAGCATTACCACCCCCACGTGCACTAGTGGCACAAGTTATGCCTCACGTTCCACTTGGTAGTTTCAGCCCATTCACTGGAGTTACTGCAAGACGCGTTGGAATAACTAGTGGTACATCACATGGAAATGCAGATGATAACTCATGTCAGCTCCACTGGGTCTTGCTTTTAAAACATACTTTAAGACAACACTAATTGCAGAGAAAACCCTGTTTGCTTTAGATTTTTTTCCAAGGGTTCAGCTGTTTATCTCCCTGCAGATCCAAACATTTACTGTACTCTGAGAGTTCACTGTACTCTAGCAATTAAATTAATGGCTGCAGCAACAGCAAGAAATCTTTTAAACCCCTGTGGGCTTGTTCCTTTGATTAGACTAGATCAGTGAAGCTACAGCTATTTGCAGGCAGATTAGATAGGCTAGGTTTTTATTGCCATTTGCACTAGAGATTGAAAGGTCATGTTTGTTGACATCTTACCAAAGCCCATCTGTGAAAGTTTACTTTAAAAGTTATTCTTCGGGAATATTTTTAATATTTAAAGAGTACCATATGGATCTAAGAATAAGAAATGACCTAACCATAGAAATACAAATCAGAGTACTCCACTTTTCCAGCGAGTAGCAGAACGTATCTAACACCCGCACATATATTTCTCTTCTCTAAAAGCAAAGTTTGAACAAATTTACAAAACACAGGGCACTATTAACATTAGGCTTTGGTGATGAATCATAAGGTAGTTCACGATCCGCATCTCCCTCTGATTTCGTTCTGGCTGAAAGAATGGATTCACAAAATGTCCTTATTTCCTGTTTAACTGTGCCATGCTATTTTTAACTGTATCGTCTTTTTTCTAGTAATTAAGAATGCTTATGATGACTATGTCGTAGGTAGTAATGAGCACCTCAGAACATCTTACAAGCATTAATGTTCCTATGCTATTTGAGGTGTCAAATGACAAACATTCTGCTATCAGAAAATATCTTCAGATATTTGTGAGAACAGCACTGCAATTCCTGATTTCCCGAGACAAAAATAAAAGAAGATGAAAGTTAGCGGTAGAGCTGGGAAGCGAATCCAGCCTTCTGGAGACCTGACCACCTGCCTTAACAATGAGACGATGATTTGCTTCTTCGCGGTAATACAACAGTTGTGCTTTGAATGGTAATAATGCTTTAAGAACTTCCCCAACAAACAGCTAGATGACACAAGAAGCTAAACGAAAACCCATAAAAAGTGAGTTAGTCATATTGCTACTTCAGGAAAACAGCAGTAAACTAATTGAGTTTTGACGAAAATGTGTTACATTCCATACAATCAACCAAAACACCACCTTTCCCCATACCTATTCGCTCCGTACGCAGTACAATTCAGGGGCCCACTGAGCATTACGTGCTCAAACTACTGAACTGTTTGTTTGCTTTAATTTCAACACTAAAGTAGTAATACTTATCCAAAAAAGACATGGGCTAAAAAGAGAGTGCTCTGTATTTTGATACCACATTGTTTATATCACCAAAATATTTTGTTTTCCTTCTTTCTGCTCTAAAGTCATATCTAAAGCAATTAATCAAAATAGGTATTGTAAAATATGAAATTTCCATCCCCGAAATGAAATACCCGCAACTTGGTTTTAAGAAATCAGGTACACTTTGAGATCTTCCAAGTTCCCAATACTTGCTCATTATTAAAGTCAAATTTGTTTAAACAGCTAAAGAGAAAAACACATAAAATTACACTTTTTAAAAATGTAAAATATTTTGCATGTCGTAACATGCAAGTTTCACACCAACTTATTCTGCTCCTGCTGTACTGCCAGTACTGTCTCAAGAAAACAAAACCTTTAATTAATCTCCTATGAGAGGATTAAAAGAAATTACAATTTACTTTTTTCTTTGTGATATTAAAATAAGTCTCTCAGGCCATTGTATTATAACCCTGTAATCCCACTCACTGCTTGTGCTGCTAGAGTGAAGCTGACGTCTTCAACTCAGCTCAAAAAGGCACTGCTCTCTGTATGGAATTATGTCTCCTATGGAGATGAAAGGTTTCTACATTTAATTTTCAAACATGTAAATTTACCTGAAAATTTGAGATTTAAGACTATTTGCAGATAGTAGAAGTATTCATGCCTCCATCCCAGTTGTAGCCCTGCAAATTCTAGTAATTTTCCCCTCTTTTAATTGATAGCAGATGGAATTATCCTAGATCCATAATTTTAAAAAAAAAAAAAAAAAGTATGTTGCCATTTTCCAGTAGTTTGAAAATTATCTTCCTCAGGATAAATCTTATTTTCGTAAAAAAAAAAAAAAAAAAAAAAAACAAACACAGAAAAATGTATCCAGAAACAACACCTCTTCTTTGGACAGTCAATTCTTTGAAAATTCCATTTTTTGCTGACACAAATGTATTCTATTGTTTTAAAGATTTGGGGATGTGGGGGTGCGGAGGGTTTGAGAACTCCATTAAGATGGAGACCAATGCCACACATCTTCCTGACAGTCACACAGATCAAAAAACTCTCTTGAAATATCTTTCAAACCTCCAAAGGCAAGATTGCCAGACTGTTCCTTACATAGAGGCATATCAGCCTGTTTTGTGAACGTGTGTCACAAGTGTAACCTGTAAATGTTATGGGAAAGACTACAGGAAATTAAAATGAGAAGATATTAAGGGCAATTTAATAACTCTTCTTTGCATTTTTAATTTTAAAGAAAACAGAGTAGAGTGCTTGAGGAAATGGCCTGGAAAGAAGCTGGACATGGGATGCATCAGCTTCCAGCAATCAATCCGAGACCAGAAGCTGTTTCTTATTATCTTGGCTCCCCAAATGAAGGCTGTGAAGAGCCAGTGCTGAGCTTGAGGGACTAACTCAAGACTGAGCCACAGTCGCAACCCACACACCTTTACTTCCATGTGGATAGTAGGGAGCATAAGATTTTGGGGAAATATCTAATTCCATTCACAATACAGATCAGCTGTTTTCGACTTCTAGGAAATACACGTCTCAAAAGCAAGTGCCAGAAGTTCATCATCTCTACTTGATATTTTTCAAATATTTATCTGGCACTACAGACGTGTGTTCTAAAGTAAAAAGCAGAACATAATAAAACCGATCATAATTGTTTTCCAATTTCAAAACCCACACAAAGTATTTTACTGTTTATATACCTGCAGTTTTTCAGTTCAATATCTGTGCAGGAATCCACTGAGAACGAGCGCGCAAGAAAACCACAAGGCAGCAAGCAATCTGGGTTGCAACTTACCTCCTGATATCATCACTCCTTCATTTCTTCACAGCCTACAGCACGGCCTCTACTTGATCACATATTTGTTAAAGAGTCCTAGGAAAGGTGTTATTAGTTCATATATAAGGCAATATCTCCTAGACTTCATTTTTGTACTTCTCTGCATTCTAAAAGAGGAGAGGAAGCAAGAAACCTACTGGGTAAAGTTTCTGGGTTGGTTTTCTGAAGAACAGCTGCCTCCTAGCAGAGAATAAAAATCTTTGCGTTCAAGTGGAACTCTCTAACTCTTCCCAAAAATCTCCACTAGAGCTGCAAAGGAAAAATTACTTGATTCTCTACCTAAACAATAGAGTTCACAATAGATAAAAGAGGAAATACGTCAACTCTGTGGCACCTTTCGGGTTTTTTTATTTGTATACTATCTTTATGCCATGCACTGGTAATATAACAGAGAAGTTAATCATTCAGTGAAGTGATATAATTCAATAAACCACTGAACTTGAATACTCATCCCGGGTAACAGCAGTTTACTAGTTGCACGATCTGCGCAGTTCTTTGGGGAGAATTAAATTATCAAAACCAGATTTTCTCTGCCTCTCTTCCAGGCTCTATTTTCTCTCATTGTTGATTTTATAGTAAAAATCCACACCAGCTACAGAACATGTTGATTCCCTTTTTCTCATGCTTCACTGTCTCTAAAAATCAGCCATATGTAACCCTCCTAATTCAGAATGACTAAGAAAACATGGACCAATAACTTTCGTTTAAAACACATAAATACGATAGATGCATGAAATAAATATGACGTACAGAAGAGCGACAAAAATATATTCTTGAAATCACTGCATGTGTTCCAGCAGAACGGTGTTACATACCAGCCACAACTCTTGGATGCATTCTGTAGGAAGTTAACCCATTCCTTCCTCGGAGTTTCTACGTTAAGCAAGTTTTAAACCTTCCCAGGTGTTCTGTCTTTCGTCAGTTTAGAGTGTGAGACTCTCAGGCTGGAAAGGAAGTTCTTAGACCTAGGAAAGCCATTTGCCGTTGTTGTGCAGGGACACAGCTTCCTAGAAAATTTATCAAAAGTATGACACCTACCAGATGTTGCTTCTCCGCAGGAAGCCTCTCCAACTGCCTAGCAGATATGTTTCCCTTCCTCCCTGGGCTTTTTTCCTAGGACTTTCCCCCCTGATTTTATGGCATCAAAAGGTGCCTCGGTTATCTGCAAAAAGTAAAACCACGCACATTAAAATATTTTGGTACCCAGTTCATAAAACTATTGGGATCCTATGCTATCATTAGACTGGAAGGCAAATTTTTGTGATGTTTTTTGTCCCAGATTAGCCCTGATTAATTTTTCTAATGGTTTTCAGCCTAGAAGACCTTTTCAGGTTTTATTATCACCAATTAAGAGCTTTCTTTTCAGAGAAAACATGAATGGCATTTGAGTTCTATAATCTTCCTGCTTAAGGACACCAGCAAATTACAGTAAAGTTTCACACAATTGATATTTTAATATACTGGCAAATAGGCAGATGGGAATGAGGCACTGCTCCGGAAAATTTGTAGTTAACTGCAATCAACAAATGGGTTATAAATTTCGGTTGCTAATTTGTCATGTTTGAACTTCCTCAGTTTGTGAACTACTGCAGCATCATCTAGAGAAACATCCCTGTACAAGAACTTGGATGCGCATGCTTTCACTCTTATCTGATTATAGTTTATTGTTTTAATCCATAGTCTGGTTGTGCTGAGTGGGGCTCATTTTCTAAATGTTTAATCATGATCAAACATTAACAGGCAGAGGATCTAGAGTAACAGTCTATGGACCTAGTCCACAGTGAAAGCACTTCCCAGGGGAAACATTACCAACTCTATTAAATACTCCATTGCTTAACCCCAATGACTTTTGTTAGATAGTAAAAAAGACTGTATAAAAATAGATACATAAACCGGCATATATTAAAGCCCTATCATGCAACCATGTTGATGACAAAGTACGGTACATGCGGTCCACAACAGCCTGGAGCACTGACTCCAGTCCCGACCACACCGCCTTTGTAAGTCTGTCACCGGCCATACAGCACAAATTTCCATTTCACCGAGCAGCTTTACAAATCCTTTGGAAGGTGCCAGCAAGTCATACACTATCGATCGCGATGTGCACCCTAAAGAGTCTGTTTGCCTTGTGCTAACAGCAAGACTGAGGAGCGGGCAACAGATCTCACGACAAACTACTACCGAAGAGAAGACCGGATCAATCACAGCATAAAAACAGCTTTTCAGGGAGGATGTGAAGTAGGATGCACCGGGCAGCCAGCAATACGTAAGCTGTCCTGAGCACAAGTCACAGCTTGATAAAACTTCGGAACCAGCTAGAAGAGAAAGCATTTTTCACAGCTATTGTCACCAAACCAGACACCGTAAGTGTGACCAGCATGCCCTCGTCCCGTCGCCCAATGTGGCCTCACAGGGCACAGCAGCTTACCCGGGAAAAGGCTACAGACACTTCTCCACTGCTGCTGAGAAGCTCTCGGCCCTCTCTGCTTTACAGGACATAGCGACGGGATGTCTGTAGGACACCCACAATGAAGAGAGGTTTTAAAAAGCAGATTCTTGAAAATGCAAAGATTAAAATACAAGCGCTACTGCTGATGGCATTTCTTTCTAGTCCATGGATACCGCTTTGGGAATACTCTTTTCATATCACCTTTTATTTTCAATTTCAGTGAAGCAGCTTTACCAACATGTTAAAGAGTTCATTCACTAGAATTAGAAAATTTCTTATAATAGTATAATAGTTTTTTCTCGATAATAGCTTTTTTAATCTCTAACTGCATATTTGTATACTTGTACATACATCCTATAGGAGGCACTACACTGAAGTTCAGCACATAGATATTTTTATTCCAATATCGGCAATCCATGGATTTCCAATGCGCTTAATTCTCCCCTACTGACAAGACTCTCCACGATATTCATTTCACACAGAGAACTGTCATATTTCATGGACTCCTTCAAACATATTACAAAAATTTTGGATTAATAGAAAGTCCCAAAACCCCAAAAGACATGAGTGTTCAAATGAATAGGAATGGCTTCTTGATCTTAAAATTGCAGCAATTAGATCCCATAAATTGCAGGAAAATCAAGTGGCTTGAATAAACATCATTTGCTTCCCCCAACAAGTAGCATCTAGCATCTGCCTTATTGAACGCTAAAGCATGCAAAAGAAAAGGTTGCGCTTTTTTCTTAATGTTATCTTATGTAGATCAAGTGTCATTAATAACAATATGTGCATATTATGAAAAAACTCAGTCACATCTTGCTTCTTTTAAGAGAGGTAGGTAAATCAGGATTATTAAATCTATTTTGTTACCATCAATAAGCCAAGTAAAAAATGCTGCGTAAAAGCAGAACGCTTTTTAGAATCGAAGAGATCAGGGATGGGGTCTCTCAGGCCTTAATTTCCCAGAAGCCAAAGACTCTCCGGAATTTTTAAAATGCTGATTAAATCATCTAATAGAACCTCTCCACAAGAACAGAACTCTTCTCCTATTATGTTGCAGTGGTGTTTTTAACCCTTAAATTCTAAACACACAAAGCATAACAGACTATAAAGACAATGATAGTACATCTTACTCTCAGAAACTTTTCTGATACTCAAGATTTCTGCTGACTCTTTTTCTCCCTCCCTGTTGTGTCTTATTATTAACCACCATGTTGCTTTTTATGACTTCATAAAAATTTTTTTGGTATTTGAACATTCCATAGCAATCCATCACAGTCTTAAGCAGGATGGTTGTAAAGTATACCTCTCCTCAAAGAACAACCTCATTGCCTTCTTCGATAGCAGCATTCATTTTGATATCATCATGACAGTATTTATGACAACGAAGTGTCTGAAACGGAACAGCATCCTCCTCCATCACAACCGTTGAGGTGGAAGAAGTTACACACTGGAGATTAAGTTGAGTCAATATGCCAGGTATTCTCAAATCAGTACCAAATATAGATTGCTTTTGGCTTGGTATCACTGCACTATGCCGTCCAAAACCGTAATTAGTTGATCAAATCACATGACAAGTTTGCTTATTCACCATCTGTCATTACCTCTAGGTGGTCACCTTCTTCCAGAACAATATCTATGCCTGTATTCTTGCTTTCCCAGATGTTATGGTGATTTTTCCTACCTGTATCCTATCCATCAAAGCCATGTAACAACCTGCTGGAAGCATACACAGCAATGTTGGACAAATTTACCGCAAAGCCTTTTGCTATCTGCCGGGAGGCAACAACAGATTTAGCACAATTCAGCTTAATGATTCTCAAACATGCTCCTCCAGCTGGAATGCTCAAAGACACACTCTGAGCATTATGAATTGTTTGGGAAGGCTGAAAACAACTTTCAGATTCTCGTTCCTGGGATTCTGCTGTTCTGGAGACACACTGCCCTTCCAATACCTAGGAAACACATTTCTTCCATTAATGGGCTTGAAGAAAGGTAAGGGAAAATATGGCTACTGCACGGGAAAACAAATCTCTTTATTTTCCTCCCACTCCAAAAGGAGTGATGTGTAAGTTTTGTCTCCCCTCCTGCCCTGGTATTTGCGGGAGTACGCAGGGCCATGTTCTTACAGCCCCTCCAGAAGAGATGCAACAGCAATAAGACAGGTGTTTATAGACACGAATGCTGAAAAGGAAGAGCACAAGAAGGGCAAGAGGGAACGGGCACAAACGTGACCGTGGGCAGTCCCATCCCAACCTGAGGAGGGACTTCTCTCCTGTGGGGGCGGCAGAGCACTGGCACAGCTGCCCCGAGAGGGGGGGAGTCTCCCCCTCTGGAGCCATTCCAAACCCGCCTGGAGGTGTCCTGTGCCACTGCTGGAGGTGCCCCCGCTCTGGCGGGGGGGGGCACTGGGGGAGCTCCAGAGGGCCCTGCCGGCCCTCACCAGTCTGGGGTTCTGTGAAGAATACAGGAATAGAAATTCACTGCAGAATACTAGCTTGAGAAGTCTGTCGACAAAGGAGGGAGGTGAACACTTTCCCTGGAAAAGTTCAAGGAAAATTGGTTTGAAGAATTCCATAAAAAGATATACTAAAATAGTTTTTATTAACAAAATACTTCTGAATTTTCAGAAATGTTTTAATAACTGTTTTTTAAATTTGAAATTATATTTGTGTTAATACTTTAAATATTCTTTTATGTTCAAAAACAGAAAAAAACTTTTTGATTGAATTGAAAAAAATATTCTGAAAATTTTCATTCTGATTTCAACAAGAAAAAACACCAGCAGGAAAATGTTGTTTCTAGTCAACTGTTTTATGCAGAATACACGGTTACAGTTGTTAAGACCACCATCCAACATTGCGTCCTAAGTTTTGACCAGGACTTTTGCTACTATTGTCTTAGTTCCTGAATTATTCACTCAGCAGATTTCTCTCTCTAGGTATTTTACTAGGCCTTTTTTCATGTCCAACATCTCCCGGCTTTTTAGCCTTAGCTTTGCGAACAGCCACACAGAGCATCTGAGGGCTCAGGGAATTAGGAAACATAAACAAGCAAGAGAAGACCCCACCCTAAGTGGCAGGCTCCCAAACATTTTTATGTTTATGTTTCCATAATTGCAATGAAACGTATTGAAGAAAAAAGGTTATCAAACAATTGCATATTTTCAGTTTCTGACACCAATATGGTCTGTTGACGAGAAAGAATTTTTTTGAAGGCAAGCATCAATTTGCTCGGCAAAAATGTGATTTCTGTGCAGCTAGTTAGCTGTGGGTTTTTTCTTTAAGATGGTATAAAGAGCTAGTCTGAATGAAAATTTAGTGTTTCTACCCGCAAAGTTCAACTTAAATGAAAGGGTTAAACATCAGGCTTTCTACTATCAGTTCAATGTGTCAAAGACAACCTGTACGGCAGGAGACGTTCTGGCACATGAGAGAGACGGCCAGCTTTTGTAATATTTAACAACTTCTCGATCTACTGTACTTGATACGTGTGTATCTCTTGCACTATTTAAAACCTCCATAATCCGTCCATTCCTTGATTAATATTCAGCAATGCAAAAGGGAGACCACCTGGATTCAGCACCCCAGTCAGACCAGCTCTGGGTGAGTCGCCCCGCACTACTCCCGGACGCACCCCGCGCCATTGCTGCGCTTCGTTCTCTCGGCATTACAAGAAAGGAAGAGAGCGAACCAAAACAGCTCCGAGAGCTGCGGTTTTGACCAATTATGAAGTAGCATAATCTAAACCTTTTTACTGGAGCTGCTACACAGCAAACATCCAGCTCAGCCCTAGGAAAAAAAAAAATATATATTGCACACAGCGCTTTTCTCAAGCCCTGAGTAACCCTGTTGGGTTCAGTGGGACCTGTTTGCGTTCTGCTTGGCAAGTGTGTGAACGTTTCTTTACAGGAAAGAAGAGCAAGAGGAAAGTTATAAAACAAAGAATACGGCTGAGGGAAAAAAACCCGTAACACCAAACCAAGGTTTATTAGGCCAAGGCAGCTTTACCTATGTGCAGATATATGCAAAATTTTGTGTTCCTTATATTTTCCTTTTTTATTCGTACCACTGACTACAGTAGGTTCTCTAGATGTTTTAGTCTGATACAAACTCACAATTCCTGGTTGCTTAGCCCACTTCTCAAACTCCCCTATGCGCCCCCCCACCCACCCCCCCCAAGTCTGGCAATATTGCCAGTGTTCCAAAACCTGCGTTTTCAAAGCTCATCCACTTTCCTACTAGGACTGTGTGAGAAAAACAAACCAGACCCTCCAGAAAACACAGACTTATTGTATGCTACTCAGACTAGAGTATGAAACAGCTCCAGCCTTATACTTTTTCCATCAATACACAATACGCACATGCCTTAGTAATGCATATATAATCAACAATAAGTACCTTAACCTTAGGAAGGTGAGGCAGTATCTGTCAGAGAGATTAAACATGCATGGAAGCATGTGCAGATTGGGTGTAGGTTCCCAATCATTTGCGATTTCCTCGATTTCATGAGTAAGAGTGTTTGGGGTTTATGTTTTCATTTTTTCATTTTTAACTTTGAGCACTCTTAATTTGAATTCATATTCCAGTTGGAATTCAATACTTTCTATTAGTTTCTCATTAGTTCCTCTTAGTTTAGTCTCATTAATGACTGCACTTTAATGTATTTATAATTAAAAATCAGAAGTTAGAGAAACAATTCAGAGTCCAGCAGATTCTTATAGGGTCAGTGTGTGACACACAAATTACCTGCGAAACACACGCAGGTGTTCTTTCTCAAAAGAGAAAACGTCTTTGAATTCCCAGCTGGTTTATTGGTGACACTACCGTGAAAGAGCTGGACAGAAAAGCAGCATAAAGTCACTTGAGAGGTGACTTCAGGGTTGCCATGGCAATTTCTCTGTGCCCGTTCCTCTGTGTGTATTTGGGTGTCAGGAAATTCTTTATCGAGCAAAGTGAGCAGATAAGAAGGTTTAGTCTATTTTAGGTTAAAGAAGCTTGGAGAAAAAGCCTGCATCCCACAGCCAAATTATGCAAGGAAGTTGGCACTAGTAATGTTTTTTAATTTCTGTAAGCATCTTACAACTATGAATAATTGATGTATAAAACCAAAAGCACCGTATCACCCTCATTCAACCAGAGCACTCCGCGACGACTCCAGCCTCTAGCTGGGTTGCCTTCGAAGTACCCACCGATGCATTCAAAGTGATGTCATACAGTGATCAGATCAGTGGTCAGTAACACAGTGATCAGCCTCTAGTGCCGATGTAAGAAGTCTAAAACAGAAAAATAATTAAAAATGACTACTTTTCAAAGAGCTTACACGTAGAAAGTTTCTTACTGCAGTACTATTTTACTGTAGTTTTTGTTTCTGCTCTCTAAAACGGCCCTGTTCTGTCATAGCTCTGATTCGAAATGTATATTTAACTACTACCTGTGAGTCGAGATAAGTAAGCATTGCCTTGCTCCTTACAAGTGGTTCCTATCACAAATCTCTGCCTCTAAATAACTCAGCATATTACTTTCAGAAGAACGGCGAAGTAGAAGATTTACATACAGACACACTGAAAGAATGGCCTCTTGAGAAGGACTGGAGCTTCCTCACCACCTTTCTGACAATCTGCTTTTTCTAAGCAAACCCAAACAATTTTATTTTGTTGCCAAACTTGTTTTCGTTTGAAAAAAGGTGTCATATTAAAATGGAAACATTTTGCAAGAACAGGTTGCTTTGAATAACATTTCTTACAGATGAAACCTTCAAATGAATTCTCACCTTATTTTAAGCTTAAAACACTTCAACTTTATAATTTTGTTTCATTTTATTTTATTCCTTCTAAAAACTAAAACATATTTCAGTTGAATAACAGTCATACTTTGCATGAAAGATGAAATTCATCAGCAGGAGTTATTTTAATACTAGAGAAATTGTATTTTCATACCACAGAAATTATATTTTCCTTATGATCCATATATTGTATTTTTGTGACTCCAGCTGAAGTTGACTTCAGTTTGTGTTGTGGAAAATTCAGACTCGGACTTTTCATTCTGATTTATTTCCAACTACTTTTTTTTTTTTTTTTAAATGAAGAGCACTTTTTATTGGCTAGTATTGCTGCTTCCTACCAAGATCTCTCCCTAAACTGTGTTAACAGCATTCACAGAATCACAGAATCACAGAATTATCAGAGTTGGAAGGGACCTCTAGAGATCATCTAGTCCCACTCCCCTGCTAAAGCAGGATTGCCTAGAGCACATTACTCAGGACTGCATCCAGGCGGGTCTTGAAAATCTCCAGGGAAGGGGACTCCACAACCTCCCTGGGAGGTATCTACATTGATATTATCATACTCTAAAGATATTCCTTATTTTAAAATTCAGGATATTTGCTCTTAATTTACGTGTAAGCAAGAAATGTCACTGAAGACTTGACTACTCTGGGTAGGTATTACAAATTCTATGAATATCAGGGGTGTGTTCATTTGTGTGTGTGCGCGCACATGCATATACTTTTTTCAAATAAAGAATCCTTTGCGATATTATGCTTTTTTTTTTGTTTGACAACACATCTAACAATTTGAAAAACAGACTGAAGAAGAGATTCAGAAATAGTTTTCAAAGAAACCCATGGCAAAGTGAACATGCTGCTATCAACAGCATTACTGAACAACCTATTTTGTGTACTACATAGCTTTGAAAATACCCAACGAAGCCAGGGAGAACAGAAGGCGCATCAAACATGAAATTTCTGCATGTCTGCCAGAAGGAGGTAAAACATGCAAAGACGACCAAGGAACGGGTGCAATATCCTTCGGAGTTTTTCATTCCTCCGTTCATGTAGCAAAAGTTGCAGCTCCTTGCTCGCTGCTCCTGCTTGAGACAGCATTTTAACAAATGCCCTTCTGATCCCACTAAGTGGTATAACATGTCCTTTTCAGATCTACGCTTATTGGAACATAATGTTTCCAGTCTAATTACAAAATTCATAGGAAATCCTCATACTACCTAGGGCAGTAAAGTCCTGGCTAATAGAAATGGCTTCTCTATTTATTTTCAGAGAGTGAGAGTCAATAATTAAAGCCCGGAGCTTACCCACTTCTCTGAGCAGCTGTAATAACCAAAGGAAAGCTCATTTCGTTGGAAGTAGCCTGGTGAGATAGGCGTTTTAACAATAAGCAGGGAAAAAGAAGTAGGTACGGTAGTCCTATTTTCAGCTTTTATTTCATATTTCTCTTGTGAAAAGGTCAAGCATGGGCAGCAGCATGCAACTCTTTAATGAACAAAGTCTTTAGTGTTTTCTCAGCTTTCTTTCGGCTCTAATGTGTGAAACATCCTTACTTTTAACTACATCAAGTCTAAGACATATTGAACGCTATGTTCCAAAAGTCTCAATTTCTTCATCAAACTTACTGATCCTGTTATCTCAGAACCACTGATACAAATTACATCATGGTTAAAATTTTCATAATTACTTATGCCACATCAAAGCTGCTTTGTACATATTATTAAAGAAAAACTACATTTCACCTTTAGAACAAACACAGATAAATCACTGTACTTTATATTACATTCAATAGTGTACTTCTGGTTAATAATCTAAGTAATTCACTTTGAAAAAACTGAAAGAGGGGTTTTCTTGTTAATGGATAGTGAATGTTTTGTAATTTTCAGTTTATATTATATCAAAACACAAGATCTCCCACCAAAAGCAAAATACATCTGATGATAACGTTATTAATAAGCTGGCATAGAACATACATTTTCAGAAGCTTTATTATCCAGTCTTTGTTACGCTCCAGCTTCTCACATAAGCAGACTTTTGCAAGAAATACGTGAATCACTAGCTTGTTGAAAATCATTTACTATCACTGAAAATGCATTTACTATTATCACAGAAGGACCTGTTTGGACACACACTGAGTCATGGTTAAGCTCACAGGTCTATCCTTTTATATAAACAATTCTACTGCAGATATGAACCGCAGAAGTGCCAGAAAGTACGTTTTTGCTGGTAAAAATCAAGCAGCTACAACTGCAGATATCCTTATTACAATTCCTTTTTTAAGGCATACTTTTAGGACAATTAAGTCTTAATTCTTCAGAAAGTAAACCTCTTGAACTCTTATTTGCAAGAGCATCATCTACGTTTCTATTATATAAGTGGTAGCCTGAAAAGAAACATTTGCATAGTTACTTCATTTAAATAAAACTTTTTTTTTTAATGTAAAGAATAATCAAATAAAGCCATCAGGATTAGACTCATAAAAGGCTCCAGTGTCTAAGACATTCTGTAGATTAAAAATGAATTCAGGAGATTAGAAAGCTTTTTTCATGGGAAATACTGAGTTATGTTTAGCCTAGCAGGATTTTGAAAAGTCACATTTCCCTAAAACGTCTATTCCAAAGAAGTTGTAAACAAAAAAATGCAGGTCCTTAAGAGAAGGTAATCTCAATGTTTTCTCATACTGTACATAACACAATATTAAGCAGTTCTCAAAAATAACTCGTTAGGGACCTGAAACCTGAGCTACACACCACCTAAGCATAGACATAACTGCATCCAAGACTGGTGACTTGCTTTCGTACTTCCATTTTATTTGAACCAAAGATCCCTAAGCTGTGGATCGCCAACTAATAACTCTCTACCTCTTGTCACTCAAGCTACCTTGACTTTCCAGCATTTACCATTAAAAATCGTATGATATGGATATCTGGCAACAGTAGGAAGCACAGAACATTTGTATAAAAAGTCATGGAACCTCCACTACGCCCACGTGTTTTATTCCCCTCAATACCTCCAGAGAAGAATTACACTAGCGACAATTGGGAGGACAAGATTTTTCAGGTTTTGTATCCACAGGCATAGTCCGTCATTGTTAGTCTGTTCAAATAATTTCTCTAAGTAATGAATTTTAGAATAAAGACTTTGAAAAAAAGAGTTTGTGACCCAAATGCTGACATAACGCTATGGCCATTCCAAACACAACACTATTATTATGGTTTTTGATTGCCAACTGGCTGAAAGAATTGCCATCCGGAACAAAATTGTAATTTCTAGTTAGAAACAGTCAATCAGAATTCCCAGATTATAGAAAACTCATACGAGACACTATTATCTATACAGCCACAGCCAGAAGATGTCAGGGAATCAATTCATATAACATGCCAGCTTAATAAAATCTGCATACAAAATTTATGAATACAGTAATATTCCTTTAAATCTCAAGTTATTAATGGTCAATTTAATGAATATCTACAGCTGAAGTGCTTTGGTTCTGTATGATATTTTAATCATCTTTAGCCATGTATTTAAATGCATTTCATTTTATAGCCATCAGCTCCTTACAGATAAGACAGCCTTTACATTCGCATGGAGACATTTGAGGTAGCTACTAATTCTGTCTTTATGCCATTATTGATTTCCTTAAAATTTACTACATCAGGAACAGAACTACAGGTGCCATTACAACAGTACTTGTTTTAAAGCCCAAACTGACTAAAGAGGTGTTTATGAGAAGTACTACACTCATTTTCATTCTAATACATCTTTACGTTTACAATACACAGCCCTACATTGCTGGAAATTCAATATTCCCTTAAGACGAAGAAAAAAAGTTGAATTCTAATACCAGTATCCTTAAGATGAAGCAGTGTTCTCCTTATTCTGCATTTACATCAAAACAATGGACTTGTTAAAAGCTTATTTTTATTTTATTTTAATGAAGGTATTATTCAAAAGTTCATTTTGCTGTTTCTGTATAGAAACAAACAGTCATGAATATAAATTGACTTATAATAAGTACTTGAAACTTCTACTTGGATGTATGGTAGGGCAGGAAGGCAAACAAGTCCTAGGAGACTGGAGATTTTCTTTATTATACAGGAAAACAGCATCTTTTAGATCAAAGCTAGTTATCGTTCAATGGAATTGACTATAAAAGACCTGAGTATCCCTACAGGACAGCAGAAAAGACTAAGACTTCAAGATGGGACATAGCAGGCATAGGTTTATAAAAGAATTTCACCGGCTGAAACGTAACAGCCTTAAGGACATAAGTTCTGTTAATGGTCATTGAATTCGCCATCTGAAAGCGACAGCAAGACCTATTTGGCTCTGTCATTCCTTTTTTAAATGTACACATCTGTATTGTCTTTCTGTGATAGGAGCTCTTTTGAAACAGGTATCAACCTGAAACAAAAAAAAATAGTAGCAATAAATGATAGATAAATGACAAATCTCGTTCTAATCAAGCTGTTTTACTAACCTTTAAATGAGTGTGTCATCCATAAACAGATTTTTCTAAGAAACATACTTTCTAGGGGGACATTCATGTCCCACTCATAAGCATACGTACCATTAAAAAAGTATTCACTTCCACAGTTGTTAACAACTGAAGTACAAAGTGCGTGCTGGACACGTGCCCTGACTAACAAGAGCCACAAAAAAAAATGATGAGATGCAATTTTCATCCTACTATTTTTTGAGGCAAGCAAGTAATCATAAAATCAGGGCTATTCTTTTTGTTTGCTGTGTGTTTGGCACGTATGGCCAAAGGAAAAGAAGCTAAGAGACTCGGCAAAGAAGCAATAAAGGACACCACATAGGACACTCGGGCATGATTAGTCTTCTTTCAAGTAAAGGCAACAGCAAATGTATACTGCTATGGAAAACCTGAGTCACTTGCACTTGAAAGGATAAAAGCCTAAACCTAAACCTCATGCTTATTTTCCGTATCATCATTCAGTTTCTCTTATGATTCAGTTTGAGCTAAATATAAATCTTTTCACCCTTATAGAATTTAGATCTGCTCCTATAACTCTAATGGCTCACAAAGCTATTTCTACTTCAATATATGTTACGAATACAGGCAATTATAATTAATTAAAATTCTTTTAAATCCATTTCAATTTTCTCCATCTCATCAAGCAAGATAACGTATGCACAAGCAATTGGACTAAAGCAACAAACTAACCTGAGAATGGAATCAGCTAAATTAAATTATATTGTACTGGTGCTGCAGATTTTCAAAAATAAAACATGTGCCTTATAAACAATACCGGGATGATCTGAATATATGAATTACGTTCTCATACAGACACATTTTAAGCTATAGTGTAATTACAATACTATACACGTATTACTAAATTATTTCAAAGACTTCAAGAGAAATATTATTCTTAAATAGGAACACACTTTCTTCATTTCTATATCACTAATGATACTATAAACCAAGAGTTTTAAAACCTCACCCAAACTCAAAACTGTTTTCCTATGGATTTATGCCTCAGGGAATCAGTTTAGTGCGATTTCTCTACTGTCTAATAAAAGGCAAGACCCTGTAAAATCTTCAGTTTGGGTCACCATTAGTATCCCTCCTCCACTCTGCTGCCTACTTACATTTGACATATACTCTGTCCCCCTGCCAAATCTGTTTGAAATTGGGCAGGGAACTCTTCCAGTCTGAAGATAAATGATAACATTCGAATGTTATCATGATACATACATGATAAATGCTTACCATTGTTCACATACAAAATTCTTTCTACATCTTCCCTTGCAAATTTAGTCCAAACTGATAACCTCACTTAGGAAAGACAGTCAAATCTCTGAAACAGTAACGTACTGACCCTGCACATACATCATCCCTTTTATTTAGAATAAGTTATATACACATAACCAATAAGGTCTTTTGTTTTTCATTATGATTTCACAAAATTTTAAAATGTTATTCTTATATAAATACAGCATCTGTTCCTACAAAGTCTTCCTCAAAGCTAGTTTTATTAAGCGATCTCATTTGAATTTGAGTAGGAAGAGCTTAAATTAATAAGAACTATTCACAGTAGTACGCAAAAGTCAAATTAGCACCACCTTTACTGCCCTTTTGCATTTATTCTGTTCTGTAAGACAAGTGCAATAAGATAACAGAACATGATTTTGAAAATCGCACCGGAATTTGTTTACGTTGTATACATGACCGGGGTCACAGCCCTAGGCTCTGACCTGCCGTTTCCTGGCATAGGAATTTTTCTTCTGGAACTGCTTTGCA
This sequence comes from Vanellus vanellus, assembly GCF_965231255.1. Lineage (NCBI taxonomy): Eukaryota > Metazoa > Chordata > Aves > Charadriiformes > Charadriidae > Vanellus > Vanellus vanellus. The sequence continues at coordinate 1,073,356 of NC_138914.1, forward strand.
AGCCAGGGTCCTCTGTATTCAGCGGAGCAACACGCTGTGTACACGCACAATATAAGTTGCAAGCATCTGATAAACGCTGTTAACATTCTGCTGCAAAGCCATACCGTTGCCGGAGGTGCTACTCCCTGGGTGTGTAAAGGATTGTCCACCCGGCTGCTGGAGGGAGGAACAACTGGCAAACTCCATCAAAGCTTTGGAATCGCTTTCCAGTGTTTTAAAAAGAAAAAAAAAAAAAATGATGGCAACTATAACTTCTCTCTTCCACATTGCCAGATTTTCATAATAGGTAAAGGGTTATATCGCATCATCTTTTGCATATTCTTCTTTGCATATTCTTCTACTTTTCAGCTCCCTGGTTAATAATATATACGTCAAATCACACACACGCACCGTGTTTAAGGTTTCCATTTACTGCTTGAGCAGTCATTTGACAACTTGTGAAGTGGGAATTCTGGTGAGATTGAAAACCTGTTGACTGAGGTAGAAGCCCAGGGCAGCGGGGAGCAAAAGAAGATTCAGAAGTTTTTAACACACTGAAAATAAGTACTGGAAATCACCTAGCCTCCTGCCAGCCCCTTCAAGCACATTTACATTGTACAGGGACTTAAGAGAAAATACGCTTCCACATAAATTCCCAAGCTGCCAACTTCAGCCTGGTTTTATGACTTACACATCATGAACAAAAGGCAGATGAAATCATTAGGATTGTGAGTTAGGTTTAATATACAAATTAGGAAGCACTCCAAATTACTGTGAGTATTTCTGTCTCTATAGGGAAGCGTTGTGCTATGGGCCTAAACCATAACAGGGAGGAAAAAAGGAGGGAAAAAAAGAGACACTTCAGTTGAGGCTGTGTAGAGCTCAACAGAAATTGCAAGATTCAACAGTGGAGTAAGACAAAAGCCAGTCTTACTAAACTCCATGCTGTATGGGGTCAAACTGTAAGAGTACTTCACCAAGGCAATAGTTTCGGTATCTTCAGATGGCATGCCTTTACCTGAGCGTCTACAGGAATTAGGAGGGTTAGTCTTAGCCAGCTACTATGGCCCAACATAGCTTTTTTAAAGCTTTAAAGCACAGAAGAAATAATTGTGCTGGGACATGAGGAGAGAAACCCATTCCTGACTAAAGCTGTGGACACCCATCATATAACCCAAAGCCAGGGCACAACCCCTTCTCAACACAAAAATAGCATAAAGGCGTGTGATCCTACAGCACGGCATGCAACCACCGCTGCCCACCCTTCCTCTTCACTGTTTGTTTGCTCTGCCTTGGCCACACCATGCTGCAGCCACTGTCCTATCGATAGACCACCTCTTACTAATAAAAGCCAATTTGTACACCAAATACAGACACACACACACACACCCACACACACCCAATCCTATGGAAACTCCAGGAGCTCTAAGAAAATTGGCTGCTATGTGCAGTCACTTAAATAATTTGCAGCTTCATCCTGTTTTCACTGTGAACAATGGAGGTGATCCTTCTACTACTTCTTAAGCTTGCCACCTCCCATTGAAGAGAACAATGCAGCGGTATCTGCACGTTGGGGCCTCAAAATGATCTTTTGGCATGACTCAGATCCAGTGAGAGCATGTCATAAAACATTATTACAGTTTTCGTCCTCGTAGGCAAAATTCATTTTCACAGCCCATTCATGTCTCAGGTGTAAGATCTTAATTAGCCAAATCAACACAGGTTAGTCATCATTTATTTCTATAGGCCATAATTCAACAAACTGCATAAGTGTGTGCTCAGCTTTAGGCATCTGGACGGCTTGTGTGAAAGTACCTGGGAGTTCCTGACCCAGGCCACCAACTTCCCGTGCATTTAAGTGAAGGAAAAATACCCAGTTGGGATTTCAGTTTGAGTTCTAAACAACAACCTCTTAGAACAAAAGTCTGGACTCTGTATTTAGGCTTCTGAGAACAGAGGGTAAAATTGCAGTTCTATTGCAAACTGTATGGTATTTTTTCTTTCTACTGATCAAAAATGTCACCCAGAAAACTGTGATTATTGATATATTCTTATGCTGCAAAACCCCGTAATCTAACGATGTTTTCAATATTTACCAGAAGTAGAATAGAAGTTAAAACATTGTCACTAGTACTTACTCTTAGTCACTTAATACATGACCTGACCTACAGAAAATACTTTTCTGATATTATTGACATTTGTTTAACCTATAACATTAATTCTTTGTAGCTCAATAAATCTGAGTATCTTCCCCCTGTATCATCAAGAGACTGGCACTGACAAAGAAAGTCAATCTGCGGCCCACACACAAATAATAGCTTTCCATTACATTTGCCATTTCACCTGAATAATTCCTGATAATCATGAATAATGATGTTATTTGACATTCTAATGATAGCATGCTGTGCAACTTCAATCCATCAGTCACTGTCAGGAAGGTCAAATATTTGTATTCCATTACATTATGCAGAGTTCATTAAACAGTTAAATGACATTATACACCTTAATTATACTTCCAAATGAAACTAGCACAAATCATTTAGATTTTAGAGTCTATGTGATGCATCTCCATTTAAAAGAAGGATCACGATTTTGAACATTCATTCATGACAATGAAATATATTGAAACTTCAAACAATAGTTTTTCAGCTCTATCAAATCCTGATGTAAAGGTGAGTATACTTGATACACCTAAAGACAGTGTTCTTCACAGCGTAATGAAGTTTATCATACTTTCTGCTGTGTTACTATGGGTTACTTCTGCTTCTTACTGATCCTAACAAGGGCTCAAATACCGAGCCAGAGCTGATATAGGAAACCGATTATTGACTAGAGCTACCTGTATACAAGACCAGAATACAATATTTAAATAAGAAAACAGGCAGGAAAAAGAAGAGAAATTTTGCCGTCAGCAATATTTTCTTCTTCTCGAAAGCAACAATTTAAAGTATATCTCAACACAACTCAAAACCTGCTGTGGTGGATCAAAACCATCATAAGAAAAAAGCAAGCAGCATATTCAACTGTGGCATTAAAAGAGTACTATTTTATTAATACCTAATATTCAAAAACATTAAGCTCACCCCAGGTTACCAAGGTAAATATTTACTAACACAATATTATGGCAAGCAATCTAAAAGACTTGTTTTGCATGAATATGGCTTGTGTTTTTTTCTCTCATTAGAACCATTTTCCTTGACAAGAAAAAGAAAAACAATAAGGGGTTCTAAGACAGCCATTAAGTAGCCATCAGAAACTATGCATTGATTTAAGCAGGCTTTTTAAGAAATCACAGCTTTTGGATTGTACTGAGCATCTCCACTCAACCACAATCTTCTAAATGAGACAGACAATACAGAGAGAAATGGAAAGATTAATACACGGAAAAATATGTTTAAAATCCAGAAAAAAGTACAAGTACAGACAAGACTTTTGTTAGATTAATGCCGTTTACCAGCTTACAAAAGGCTTATTAAAATGCAACCTTCCTCTTAGCCACAAGTTGGTTGCTTCCTAAATGAGTCTTTGAGTCCAATATTAACACACCAAACCAACCTTTTTATCAGATTCTCTTTAATTCATTACAGTATTTTATGTATAGGAAAAGAAGTAAATTCATTAGATTGCAGGAGGCGCTAGGTGTGTTCTTCAGTTCTTTATCTAGCTTGAACCACTGATGGGCAATGTGATTTTAAGCAATCAAAATCAGTTCAGTCATGTATGAAACTGGAGACAAAGTAACCAAACACTACAGGAAAAAAGGATATCTCCTCCTCCCCCCAAGGACTTGCCATAGTGCCTTCACAAGACAAGTTTGATGACTTCATAGGTGGAAATCAGATTTGAAAGGTCAGTTCAAAAAAGCAATTAATGCTTGCTTACACTTAAAAAATGATTTTGTTTGAATCATTAGCTTAGGAAAAATTTCAATAATTCTGTTGAAAACGACCTGAGTAAATAGCGTTTCCTTCTCCATATTAGCGTAGACTCACTTATAACCTGTAACACTAATATATATATATACACTATACTGACCTGTAATGTACAGAAATATAGTTGAAACAACCAAACCAATACAGTTTTGGAGAATAAATTCAGACATGTTAATTTGGGTTAATAATTGCCATCATATAGACCTAGATAATCTAAAGAGTTTATTTAAGTTTAAATATCTTTCTTTCACTAAGCTATCTATCTTTGCTTTCTGTAGAACTGGGAAAAATATTGCTTTCCTTCAGGTTACCTTCTTTCACTGTTCTAAATCTCTCATAGCTGCCAAAGGCATTGGTGGGAACTGGAAAATAAGCAATAACAGCCTTCCAGTTTTAGAGTTATTCCTTACTGTTCCTATGGCTTCAGTAAAAGACATTTTCAAGTTATCGGAAACTACTTCCAAAAGTCCATCATTTGGGGTATTTTTATATTCTTAAGCGAGCAGAGCTACACTATCATCTGCAGAGTTAAACCCAATTAATTACTTCTCTACTTCCTTTTGTCAGTGCCAAATGCTCCGTCACATCCTTACTGCCAACCGCGCACAGTGGCGGAGGCCGGGCCTCGGCATCAGTTGCTAACAGAGCAGATTCAAGGCACTGGAGCCTACGAATATCTCTAAAGAAAATGACACACAACGTTACATCCTCAGTACTCAGCGTGCCTCGCACGACTACTTCCAAAGGAGCACGATGGAAAGATGACGACTGCCTTTTTCTTTTCTATGAGATGGGTATTTTAACTTAATTTTCAACTGAATCTGCATAGAAAATTTTAGAGTTAAATTAAGCCTCAACATTATAAAAAGGAAAAACATTTTAAGGCTAACATTTTTAAATCAAGAGGCACAAAACAACAAATATCATAAGACGAAACATGCCTCAAATCAATCAAAGTTTGCTAATTGGGCAGATTGAATTGCTTTCAGTATCCGCAGCACACTTATGCTTCCCTTTACTTAACAAACAAAATACAGACAATCCAGTAGTAACTAAAGGTAATGATATTTAATTACTCAGTGTGAATGGCAGTTTTTCAAGGTTTATCACTGTGTTGCATATATTATATGTTTACATTAAAACTAATTTTGAAAGTTTTCCGTTTCATTATTATACTGAACAAAGCAGGACTGTCACGAAATGTAATTAGGAAGTCACAAAGGACCCTCTTAAACAGATATTCAGAATTCTGTGGCTCTGAGAGCAGAGGCTTTGCAGAGTGCAGCAGCTCAACTGCGAACAGACCAAAATTAGATTCCAGATTTGGAATAACGTTAGGCTTATAGCAGCCTGCTGCCTTTCGCTGCACTCCAGTCCTACGGGCCGAGGACCCCGTGGGGAGCCCCCTCAGCCCCGCAGGAGGGGCACAGGGGAACGGCCACTGTCTCTCGTGAGAAGAACACAAAACACTGCAATGCCTCCAGATCATTTCTCTTCCTTTTCTGTCCAGTATTTCTACCGGCATTTTTCGTTTTTAAATGAAGCACTTCTAAATACACAGTTTTAAAGGTCACGTTTCCAAATACCTGGATTCCAACTGGAAAATATTCTCAAATTCCTTAGGTTTAAGAGTATCTTACTCCTAAACTATCTTCTACCCTTCTTTGTGGCTAGCAATGAACAACGATCTGTGACTACTGACTAAGTGGTACAGCATAAAGAATAACAAGGATACACATCTTGCTTAAAGAAGGACAAATACTGATCTTTTTGAAGTTAATGAAATGCCCTCCCCCGCCCACAAGCGGAAAAAATTATCACAGGAGTCACTCAAAGTAATCTCAGCAATGGCTTTGAAAATCTCAGCCACCAAACGTATATGGCTTAAAAAAACCCTTACCACCATTTTAAACAACCACATGGATTAAAAACATAATTAGATCACATAAGTCACTATTTCTCCCCTCAAACCTGCAGGAACATAGGAGGTCTCTACGACAATTGAGAACAATGTCATCTCCTCACAAAATCACCAATTCAAAAGTAAATATTTATCCTTAAGTTGTGCAGTACGTGGGCACAACAAACACTTGAGATCTACACAGTTGACAATTTTTCTTGCAAAGATTAGAAAGTTTCAAAAGGGATGGGGAATTAATGAGATAGAAGATAGCTATCGCTGCTGAACCCTCTGACAGATCAGATGACAATCCTGATTCAACTTTCATTATTTAAAAAGACAAATAGAGCATCTCTCTGTGCCTTTTCAATCGTGACACAACACAATCATCAAATCACATTATCTTCTTTGCTCTGATATCTTGTAGGCAATCTAAAACGATCCCCTATGGACAACACTTTAGCTGAGGTACAACGTTACATTCATTCAGGCACCATCAACGTGACACTTAAAGATCAAGGAGGATCTGAGAAAAATGCTCAAAGCTGAACTGCACATCATTGACTTTTCCCTGATCCCCCCGCCAAATGTTGGGAAAAAGGGAGGAAAATCTCAAAAGCACTAGTTTTTTGGAATATACAGGCACAACAGCAATCCAACCATTGCACGGAAGGGGCCCTTGCATTTTTACTGCTTGGTTAAAATATTAATTTTTTTCTCTTTCATTTAGCAGTGCCAGACTCTTTGTACCCATTTCATATCAAAATAATCATTATTATTCACCCTGTTATTTAATTTAGGAGGATCAAGCCCCATTACATTTCCAAATACATCCCACATATAATTCTCCCAATTCTGAACTAAGGCATCAACATAAGTATCATCCATGTGGTCTGCACGCAAAACCACCCCGACTTTTAGCAGTCAGTTTCTACTCTGCAAACACTATAACATACATGAATGCGCAGATAAATCCACGTTGAACAAAATAGTCATCAACTAGAATAAAGAATCCACACTACATATCAGTGTTAGACTAAAACAACCAATGCTGCTGTGAATGCCACATAAATGGATCAGATTTTTCTTGTTTAAGGGCGAATAAAGCCTGACCTGGACTCTCACTACTGGTTCGGATTAAGTATATAATTCACATATACAGAAAAAAAAATCTCTCATCTTGTGTCCCTGTAGTTTAAAAATGGGTCAAACAGGTTTAAGATTTGTATATAAAGATGTAATAAATGTTATGAAAACAATCATCACAAAGGAGAACTGTACATGCAGCTGAAGGAGCACTGCACAGAAACATGTATCTGCACGCTGTGCTACAGCCTTACATAAAACTCGTCGTTTCCAGGCAAGGCACCTTCAGAGGCTAACCCGAGCCTGATACGGTTTCCAGCAAACACAGTCTAATTTGTTCTCTTGATGGTGCTCCAGTTTGAATAAGACCCACATCAACTCCAATACTGGTAATGACTATAACCAAAGTAAAACATTTCCTCCATCTTCTAACTGTGTTTTCTTTCTAATGAAGAAAACGAAGCGATAGATGACTAGTTGATCTACATGATAAAAACCAAGCTAGATGGTTTATAAACATTAAGGAAAGCAGTTCAGTTTAGTTTAAATTTCTGTCCCATTTTTCTATTTCAACTGAATACATAAATGCTACTATAAGCCGTTTCTTGGTTTTTGCTTTACACAAACATCTGTTTGCATCATATCCTTTCAGTTAGTACTGAAACGCGCAAGAAGCATGTTTCTCCCCGTTTAAAAAAGATTACTCAATACCATGCGGTACTTATAAGCAAGTCATAATCGATATTAAATGAATTGCATTTTATTTTGTTAAGGAACTGGAGAGGAAAACGGATATTTTCATTGTTTGCTAAGCTAAAATAACCTCAGCAAAATATTATGCTAAGTCAGCACTGTTCCATTAATGTCGCTGTTTTCAGATTAAGACAAAAATAGAATTATACAACTGCACAATATATTTTTGTGATGAACCTTCTCCAGGTCAAATTCAGAATCTTTTTGAAAGACAAGCAAGTATAACTTATTTTGTTAATATTGATAGGGTCATAGTAGGGAAACATTAATTGAACAGAGATGTCATTAGCATCCTTCCACACGACCGCGTGCTAATTAGGTGACGGGGGTTTTTTAAGTTCTCCTACTGCCTAAGAAGTGTGGCAATTCTGTATTTTACATTCATTCAAAATGACTGCAGAGAAAAACACCCGACCAAAAAAAGCCTTCTTGCAATACTCCACTAGGTCCTCTGCAACTCAGCGTAAACAGCCACGTCTGAAGTCTCTCACTAAAACTTTTTAAGGAGGGTCATTTGAAAAATACATTGATCCTATTTCAAAGTGCTTATGAAGTTTTCGCTCCCAACATAACTTCCCTCCACCTCAACGGAGCTATGCAAAATGGAGCACGTTAAAATGTTTGCTTTCATTTTGTCTTTCATTTGCACTACCTGGAGCTAAAGTAAATGGAGGGGGGAGGGGAAAGGGGGAACATGTCATTTCATTTGGCAAATATGATAGGTGGACTTTCTGCCAAAAATTTCAATAGAACGTTAAGACACAAGGCATTCGGCTCTAATAAGGAAAAGCTCTAGCAAGGTCAGAAGTAAGGCAGCAAATGCAAACCTATTTCCCTCACCCCTCTCTCTACTTCTCCCTTCTTCCTCTTGCTCCCCAAATCACACACAGTTTTGAATTCCATAGTATTAACAGAAATGTGATGTTTTCAAAATCAGGCTCTGGGTTTCTTCTTGGCCAGGAATGCCATTTATTTAGCGAACTATACCCTTACAATATTTTTTCTCAACTTTATTCTTGGAGTACAAACGTAGTAAAGTGAAGGACATAGCAATTCTATTCTAGTCTAGTTCTATTCCAACTGAATCATCATTAACAAAACTGAGCCTAAGAAAGCGTTCCTGAAACGTGTGCTTATAGTGACTCAACTGCAATGCCTGAGTTCTGGCAACATTCATTTCTATGGCATAATATAAATATATAGAACCTGTTCCATATATTCTTTCCCTCCAACCAGGCAAATTCTACCTGGGAGTGACAGGAAATACAGAACCACACGATGACACACTTGTAAAATACATTCATAAATAGTTACATTTTCACATACACATCAGAGCAAGACCTTGTATACAGCTACATGAAGTCCATCAAACCAGACTTCATAAAAAGCAGAATTTCCAAATTCACCTATTTCAACTCATACAAGTTGCTCACAATTTCCAAGTTTACGAAACAAACAGCAACGAGGTCATCTCAATGCATTCCCATTTATTAACTGATGAAGATAACAAATCCTGAACTAAAACTAACTGCTCTTTGGCTGCTTCTGTAGAGAGGTCACTCATCTGAATGCGGTATGATGTTAAACTGAAGAGTATCAGTAGGGGAATTCTCAACTTTTATTGTACAACATGAACATCTGCTCAAGAGAGCTCGCTCTGAGCGGTGCTAAGGTTTATGTGTTTTGATCAGAAACAGTGGAAGACAGCAAGTTACAAGGAACAGCAAAAAGTAGAATGCATTAGCAAATGAATAGCAGACTATACACTCTTGTGCAACCTTAGAAACCTAGATGTGGCATGAGTGATAAAGCAAAATACATCTGTATCAATGAATTATGCACTCCATTTCCCACTGTAGCCTCATTTTACAACAAAGCCTCCATTGTCTGCTATGTTCATATCTAACTTTACACAAGACAACTTATTAAAACATAATTCACCCTATTACCTTGCTTTGAGAAGGTGCCTGACCCTCAGCTGAAGCTCTGCAAAGCAATTATAGGGCCATTTGCAATCACTGTCTTTGATAGTCTCACCTGCCAGTTCAAACCCACAGAAGAATGCATTTCCTAAACAAAGAAAGGAGCACAAAGTAACGTGGTAGAGACCTTCCTGAGCTGGCAGTGGAGGAAAGCACACCACTGGGCATGAGTTAACTGTGCTATGGCGGTGGAGAGGAGGAAAAGGAGGGAAGGACTTTGTGCTACCTAAAAAACAACAGGTGCCATAAGGGGTGAAGCCCAGAGCCGGCACCTTGCATCTCATTTTGCACAGGTATCCAGAAGGCTAGTGCTGCATGAGAGTAAGGCAAGGGCGTTCAAAGTGTTCCTTCTGTGAACGGTTTCCTTAAGTTGCCTCTGAAGAAACTCCTATCAGTGACTGGACTCTATTCAAGACCTCCGTGTCTGCACTCACGGAGGGAATACAGTAAATTGGATTTACGCTCAAAGGACTGACATCTACACCAGGAATTCCGAAGAGATTAGGCAATGCCATCATTTATCACTCTCTATGCCCTGGAGAAGGTGCTGGGATGACACACCGCAATGCACTATTCTTTCATTTCTCTATGTTTAGAGAGCGTGCCTGCTTATTGTTCATGTCCATGGCATGCCCTTTTTTCCCTTCACTGTTGGAGGTTGTACTGGTTTTGTCTGGGATAGAGTTAGTTTTCTTCATAGTAGCTTGGATAGGGCTATGTTTTGGATTCGTGCTGAAAAGTGTTGATAACACACTGATGTTTTAGCTACTGCTGAGCAGGGCTTACAGTGCCAAGGCTTTTCTGCTCCTCACACCACCCTGCCAGCGAGTAGGCTTGGGGTGCACAAGAGGTTGGGAGGGGACGCAGCTGGGACAGCTGACCCCAACTGACCAAAGGGATATCCCATACCGTGTGATGTCATGCTCAGCAATAAAAACTGGGGGGAAAATAAAGAGGGGGGGTGTTTGGAGTTACAGCATTTGTCTTCCCAAGTAACCATTGCACGTGATCATAGAATCATAGAATGGTTTGGGTTGGAAAGGACCTTGAAGATCATCGAGTTCCAACCCCCTGCCCTGGGCAGGGACACCTCCCACCAGCCCAAGTTGCCCAAGGCCACATCCAGCCCGGCCTTGAACACCTCCAGGGATGGGGCCTCAACAGCCTCTCTGGGCAACCTCTCCCAGTGCCGCACCACCCTCCCAGGGAAGAACTTCTTCCTAAGGTTCAATCTGAACCTGCCCTCTTCCAGTTTAAAGCCATTCCCCCTCGTCCTATCGCTACATGCCCCAGTAAAAAGCCCCTCCCCAGCTCTCCTGTAGCCCCTTTAGGGACTGGAAGGCCTCAAGAAGGTCTCCCTGGAGCCCTGATGGAGTCCTACTTTCCTGGAGATGGCTAAACATCTGCCTGCTGATGGGAAGCAGTGAATAAATTCTTCATTTTGCTTTGCTTGCTCACGCAGCTTTTGCTTTACCCATTAAACTGTCTTCATCTCAACCCACGAGTTTTCATCACTTTTACCCTCCCAATTCTCTCCCCATCCCACCAGGGGAAGTGAGCGAGCAGCTGCACGGGGCTTAGTTGCTGACCGGGGTTAAACCATGACAGAGGTCCTTTAAATATAAGGACTGCAAAATGATTACTTGTGAAATTATGAAATATTTTCTTTAGATTATGATTATGGTACACCAAGGAATATTTATATATGTTTCAACAGGAAAATACTATAAACTAGGCTCTCACAGCAAACATTCTAGATTCAGAAAACAGAAGATATGACAGTTTAACATCGTGTCACTAGATCTTCTCTTAGGAGTTGCAACAGGAAGATCATATCAGATACCTCTCAAAAATATGTACTTGAAGAAAACACATACTGTATTACAATGAATAGCACAAAATATTCCAATATGCTAGAAACAATAAGCAAGAAATGAAATTTCCGATTGACTTTCCAGCAAATCTATTCTCATTACAAATGGAGATTTCGCATGTATTGCATTACTTATGGTAATTGTGTGGCATCTATTATGAATAACCATGTATTCCAATCATCTCTTTTAATTATATTCTGCCATAAGAGCAAGCCATGCAATACCTTGTCCAGACTCAGTTAACTGTGTGTGTGCTGCATACCCCATTCTGATGGCTACGCTGAGGACAAAAGGTCCTAGACATGCACAAACTGTAACGGCAATGGCTTGTAACTGTCATCTCCTTCATTAGTCAGCAACTACTTAAAACAAAAGAAAAAAAAAGCTGAATTTAAATCCAATTATGTGCTGATAAAAAAAAAAATATCTCTTTATTCCTTTCTTTTATCAAGTTCACAGTAATTGGTACCTGAATGCAAAGCACGTGGATATCTGCTGTTGATGCAAGTACTTAAATTTTCTGTAGTGGGAAAATTGCAACGGCAGCAAACGCTCCCTTTGTATTTGTTATCTATTGTCCATTTATGGCTGTTGCGTTTGTTTGGGTTTACTGATATGATAAAAAGGATAAAATTACAGGTTGGTTCAATAACCACACCAAGTACAAATTTGCTCTCTACTAGACTAGGACTAAAAGCATTCATTAGTTACGAACGGGATTTCACAGATTTAAACAAGAATGCCAACGCTTGTGTTTAAACTCAAAGGAAATGCCCATTTTACCTTTTCTGTATCCCACTTCAGTTTCCCTGCCACTTTTCATACAAAAGTTGGCTACCTCTTAATTTTACTTCCTTCTACATAGCTTTGCTCTTGTGTCTTGAATTTGATTTCTTCCAGCTCCTCGGGATAAGGTTTTTCTCACTAAACATTTAGCCAGGTTCTTGCTATGCTCAAATATTAATGGGTAAACTCCTTTTTCCAGATGATCTCTGCCACCCCAGTGACAGGAACCTCAAAGTAAATTCACTGAAGTTACTATAAAGCCATAGCTGTAAGTTGATGTGAAAATGGTAATATGCTTTGCAAATTGTTAATGAGGATAAACATGACAAAATGGGAGGCTGTAACTAACCTAACACACAGTGCAATGATTTTAAATATGAATTTAAGTTCAATTAAATATTTTCAACCTTCAAAAAATAAGCTTTCATATAAAACAGGGTCGCTACAATAACATGATAAAAATAAAAATCACAACATTGGGAAGACGGTAGGCAGCCTCTGTGAAATTTGATCTGCCAAAGCCATCATCAGCTAATTGAGCTAAAATGTAGATGTTTCACTTTTTTTCACGATGACAAGAACGGGCTTTCCAAATTGTCCTTCACTTTATGGGCATGGTATAAGTACGCATAAGTAGGTACCACAATGGTGGGACTCGCACACTAGGTTTCAAAAATTCTTCTGCGTGTCCCCAGAGCTTGTAAAGACAAGCAGTTCCACTTTTACAGGACATACATTAGTAACGCACCTTCAAAACTGTACAGTGAGGGCCCCGAAATACACAAAGCAGTAGAGAGGTTCATGCACAAAGTGGTTTTCTTTAAGCCATTTATAAGTTCCAAATGATGATGACGAACATGTGAATAAAAGGGATTCGACCAAAACAGAATTGGAATTTTTAACTGGATTTCAGCATATGTTAGCAATGTAGCCAAAAAATTTAATTGCACAGACCCAACCTGTCAAGACACACAGCTTAAAAGCCCATTTTTCAGAGATGTCATTACTCTCCATACAGCAAGGTTTGAAGGTCAGTTGAACACATCACTAGGAAGAGACTGCTCATCCCCCATGGCATTTGGTAAGACGCACCACGGTCCAACCTAGTAGCCACTGCCTCTCCCAGATGTGGCCTTAAACCAGCTTTTTTTAATTTCTCTTCCAGGTTGTGCTACAACCTAAGAAATTCTTATCACTAATTTGCTGAATGCAGGTAAATGGGTAATTTAGTTTGTAACTTAATCCATCTGCAAATCAGCGAAAATTACTTTTGATTTCATTACTTTCATTTTCTCTTTCTATTGAAAATACTGACACAAAGCATTTAGAATGGGATTTTCCTCAACACTATTATATTAACGCAACTATGACAATGCAAACAGAAGAGCTAAATCCTTACGGTGAAGTACGTTCTCTTTCAACAGTGAGCACCTTTCAAGCAAGACAGGATTTGAAGGGAAAGAAAGTATTTTTATCAGACCAAACGACACAGTTGAACTCCAGCCCCCCAAATAAGACAGCCAGAGAAGCTTTTGTGCACAGAGCCCTGAATCCATTATCTTCAGAAGCAGCATTTCCTAATGCGAGTCAAACACCATCCCTTTGTTTGTAGACTGCAAACAAAATGACTCCAGCGCTGAGATAATTAACTGGTCTCTCTATCACCACTAAATTCAAGTGGTTTGCATACACAGAGTGGAGCACTCATTCTTCGGGCTGTTTGAGGAGACCCTTTTCCCCAGAGGGTAGCCTGAGAATACAGTGAAGTTGATCTACTGGCTTGCTGCTCCCAAGGGTGCAGTCCCACTCCTCACCCTCTGCGCAACATAGTTTAATTTAGCTGAAAAATATTAAGCGTAGGAACTGTTTTTCTTACTCTCATTTGTGCAAGTAAACATTATGGCACTAATAAGTCCTACCCGAGGGATCAGGACTGCTCATATAAGGAAGAGTCATGGAACAACTTTATTTGGGGTCCGAGGAAAAAAAAACCCTACTTGCAACTTTCCACTGATGCTCAATAGCGTCAATATGGTATCTGAAAAAGATACCAACAACACAAAAAAGTAAGTCTGAATCTCTTCTGTATTCCCGCTGAAGAAATATTCTCTATACTTCCCCCACATTTTCACACAAGGTCCATCATTTATATCTGTTCTTCCTATTTAGGAGGTTTTTTCTACACCAGCAAAGATACTTCATCCTCTTCCTAGTACTCTCTTCTTCTAGAATTACTCGACATTTTGAGAACTTCATATAAGTAGTTCACTCCTTATCATGCCAAACAACATTTTCTGTGTCCCTGTGATTCCCTTGCTATCCCCAGGATCAGATTAAGTTACAAAGTCTTTACAAAATCCCCTTATTTTTAGCTCTCTGCTAAAGAGCTACAAGGAGCATGACGGCTCCTTAGCATTGTGCTAAAGTAAAATAATAATAATAGTAATGCATACGAAACTTCTATAACAAGCACTAAAGAGTACTTTCCCACAGGGTTCAATATGGATAATGTGTAGTTGTAACAGTGCAGTGTACGTTATTGCAATATGTAAATGCAAATTTATATATTCTGCAATACACCTGGATTTTATTTTCAAAATCTTAGTTTTGTGGCAAATATTAACATTTGTTTAAGCAAAACCCCATAAAAATCGTAATTATGTAGCATAAATAGAGATGTGATAAACATGCAATGTACAAACTAACTAAATCACAATAAACAGCAGCTCTGTAACTTTATGAAGAATTAAAATTTCATATGCATGCTAAACACCATGGCTTCCAACTAAACTTGTGAGAGAATACTACTGTTCTTTCCAGAGCCAGTGTGCTATGTCCAATGGAAATTCTGGCAGGACTGTAACTAAATTAACAAATAAAACTAATCAAAAGGATCACTTTTTTTCCAACTGCAAATCTTTTAAGAAAAGCAGCAATCATTTGTGACAATACAGAATATGTCAGTGTCACGTATGGCAATTCTGACTGCATACGACAGGGAAGCTCACGAACCGACAAACCGTACAGCAAAGCAGATGCTATTCTTGCATTGCATGACCCTGGATCCCATCCCACCCACGCAACAGACCCAGAACAATTACGCTGCAGCTTAGGGTGTTATCAAGTCTTTGAAGGAGCATCTGGTTCAACTAATGTTTTCTCTACTCATTAATAAAAGAAACAAGTACCTCACAGTACAGCACACGCTTTCAGCAACAAATAATGACCATTAGCATCATACAGTGATGAAGTTGCCAGAAAATATGACATGCTTTGTGGAGAATAGACCATATATAAAAACCCAATCAGAATACTTTCTGGTGGAAAACACTAGATCTCTATGGAAATAGCAATACCAAATAGTCCAGCAAAATTCAGTATATAACAGTTAAATGGTGTCTTTTTTGTCTTTTTTTTTTTAATAGAAAAAACTTTTCATAATCAAACCCAGATGAAAAGTTATTGTAGAGTGTTTATTCTAATTTATTACATACATGTGCGCTTAACTGAAGGAGCCACGCTGTCCACCACAAGTTTCCATAAAATTGCTTGGTCCCGATAACCCTCAGCTCCTTGTTCCCAGCTGGAAAGCCTTTTCTTTTTAATAACCAATTCAATAAACTGTTGAAAAATGCTTTGTGTAATATAGTATTGCCATAGATCTGATGTTTGTCTCTGTCATTACATATTGCATTCAATCAATTTACAAATGTTGCTGTGTTCCTTTTGTGTTAGTTCTTCTTATGGCATCCTGAACACAAATCCAAAGATCAATATCTTGTCTGCTGAAAAAAAATTGGGCATAACAAATGAATAATTTTATTTATAATAAAAGTCCAAGTCCCCAAATGGATTCTACTAATGTTGAAATTCATTTCTCATGTTTAACACATTGCACAATGCAATGAGAAAGGCAGTGATAAAAAAAAAAAACAACAGTTCATATTTATTGAAAATGTGAGCAAAACCATATAAAGCTATGGCGTATGGCTAGGAAAATATCAGTAACGTGGTAGGTCATTCACAGAGTATTTGTTACCATATTAAAGAGCAAAAAGTCCCTGTCAAAGAGCAGATGGATTTTCTTAAAAGACACTACAGTTCTGCTCTGAACTATGGAAGCACCCAGGATCTGAAAGGAATAATTCAAGTAAGACAAGTAGAAGCTTAGCTCATGCTGGTTGCGTGAGCTGATTCAGTTCATCTCGTGCCTTTTCTGTGACAGAAACAATACATTTGCTGACTATAGACATATCCCTGCACTATTCCAGCTACTGAATATCTACCTCCTCTAAAACAACTAAGTAGTTGTACAAGGGAGCCACAGATGACTTCTTTCACAATCACTCTTTGCAGAGTAGAAATCTGACAGAGGAAACAGGGACTCTTCATAGACAAAGCTATCAGAACCTGTATAAGCGTACAAACCCCAGCAAGCTTGCACAATAACCAGCTCGCTGCCTCCCCACCCCCAAGCTAACGGCTAAGACGCCCACTGCATACAGTATTCCCACCCAGGCTCTTGGCTCCAGAACAATCCTCAGGCATTAGCAAAACCAAATCATACCACTTCTTCACAAAAGAGAAAACCAACATAAAAACACCCCCCCAAACCCAGTATCTCATGAATCGAGACTGCCCCCATACCACGTGCCTGGCTGCTCTGAAATATGGCAGACAAGTAAAAGGGGCAGGGAAGCCCCATCTTCCTCTTTGAATGACATGGGAGAACAGAGCAGGTACGTTCTCCTCATTGTGTCACGGGAGTTGACTGACTTGACGTCTTCAGACGGGCTGTGGTCAGACACCTCTGAGCCTTAAACCATGTTTCTATTAGGTGACAGCAAAGGGACTGGCTGCCCTCAGGGAAACACGCACTAATCCTGCACACTGACCATGTGTAGCACTCATTTGCTTTTGCCAAATGAGTGAATGAGTTTGCTACTACTGTCAAACACATGCGCATATTTTAGCTTACACAGTAGATTCCAGTTGAATGCCAGATACCCCTTACTCAACAGGAAGACCCAGTCACTTCCTATTCAAGAATCTGCAATAATCTCCTCTTCACCCAAAGGGATCCTATCACGAACAGGGCTCTGAGTCCATGAGCTAGTGTGCGCTCATTAGACAGAAGCCGAATGCTGGGGCAATTGAGGCAGCTTTCTCCAGGAATAGGGGACCTCTTTCCTTACCAGGAATACTATGTTCTTGCTGTTCCTACTCTTGGTTACTATTAGCACAGTTTTCAGACTTTCACGTGCCAAACTGAATTCACAGAATTGGCAGCTGGAAAGAAACAAACCAAAACTTTGTAATGTGTTAAGTGAACAAGCATGCTTTGGCACTGCTCAGATCATGAACACCGACTCCACAAGACCATTTTGACTGATTTTTTTCTAGAGTACAGCTTTATTTTAAAACTCTTACAGCAAATTCACAACTCCAATCCTACGCTCTGTTTTGAGATGGAATTTCAATCTTACTAGTTAATTAAAGCCACCACCTGGAGTGAGCTGGCTTTCAAACTGATTTCCTTTGTCTCTCTAATTCATACACATTAATATTTTATTTTCTACTGGAAAAAAAAAAAAAAAAAAGGAATGTCACAAGTGTGCCAAAGACAAGGCAGATAAAATTATTGCAATAAAACAAAGAAAATACCCTTGTTACCGCTAGGTCTTGAGATGAATGCTGCATTATACAGACATTTTAAAGGCTTACAACTGCAAATTGCTCCATTTTACATACTGTATTCTAGCCTTTGCATCAAGATTTTTTTAAATTTTTTCTTATGAGAAAGGGAAAGGGTTGGATTTTTTTACCTGAATATTTATTCAACAGAGAAAGAAGGACTACATTATATATTACAACACATGAGCTATTAAAACAATGTGACATTATAAAATATGCTGCAATACTCATTATGGGATAACAAAGCTAAACCTGTGCAAATAAATATATCTGCCAAACAGTCTACAATAACTCTACAACTAGTGTTTCTGTTCTTTAATTATTTAAGAAGGAAAGAAGCTTGTAATAGTTGTTTTATAGGCTGCTTAAATTGTCATTACTAGGCACTCAAAACTTTTTAAAAAGTATCATCTGAAATAACTCTTCTTTACTTTTAACAGCAGATGTGATTGTTCATTTAACTGATTAATTGAAAAAATCATTAACTATTGCTTTTACAACTTACACACAGAGTAAAGTTAACATTTTATTTAATATTGGATCTGGACAATGCATATACCAACACACTGCTCAGGCGTTCAGAGGCTCTGCGTCTCACAGTGACTGATGTGATACTGTCTTTAGATAGCTTTGAAGAATTTGTAGAGTTTTTTTATGACAAATCTGTAAATAACATTGATTTACATCACATACTTCAGAAACTTGAGAAGAACCGTGCATTTAGTTCATTCAAATATGTTGGTGAGACAGTAACACCTTTAAAGTACCTGCAAAGCCTAAGCATCTTTGCCATGCATTCCTAAGCAAATGATCTGACTTCTGGTACAAACTGGCGCCATTCAAAGCAGGTGTAGAGACAAGTTCCATATTGAACAATTATAATCTACAGAAATGTGAGGAGGAGAGGAAGGTTCCACGTTTCAGAAGAAACAGATTTATGGGTTTTAAAAAATATATTCAAGGTTACTAAATTTTAACTTATACTTTAAATTATGAAAGAAACAACATAAAACTACAGAAGAACAAGAAAACTTTCAGTAAACTCCAGACAACTTTCCTCCTTTCCCAAAACACATTCAGCCATTGCTTTACTGAATTCCTACTAAAATTTTACCATGGACCTCTATGGAAATGATCAGTCTTGAGCATTTCTGAAAAGTTCCACCTCCAGCCACTGAAATCAGCACGTTACGCAGTAGCCACACTACCAAAATACACTAAATAGGTACATTTACCATCTTGCAGAATCAACCTACAGTTTCTAAACTAAAAACCTTACTTACAACATAGGGATTCCATTTTTTCCTCAGGAAATGTGTGTGCTCTACAGATGGTTTATTTAATCCATTCCTACCTAAACTAATCAAAGCAATCCGTCCCAAAAAAATCAAAGTCTTCATACAGGATTCTGCTGCCATTTGACAAATTGTGTACGTTTAGCTAGAGGAAGTTGAAAATCCTTACAAAGAAGTTACCACATCTAAAAATTAGTGACATTATTAAAAGGGAAGCAGGATGTGTTATTTAGCATAATATGAAATTTAAACACTACCACCTCGGATACACTTTAAAATGCTTTTAGTAGCACCTGGTTGTTTATACATCTTCTGTGGTGAAAAGGTCAATAGAAATTCACCTCTAAGGTCACAGTTGCTAAGCAACTGTTTTCGGCAGTTCTGCAACACTGATCAAGCGTACTACGTTCCACTGCCTGGTTGCAGAATAAGCCCGCGTAGCATCCTACCTGGCCTTTGAAGCGCACCGAGCTCCTCCTGCTTTTCCCAGAAGAGCGAGTGCCCACCGTCGAGGCGCTGCTCAAAAGGATACGCCCCGGGACCACCGGCCTCCGGTTCACGAGAGCGAAGGAGAGCTCAGTCCGCAGGAAGACCACCGAGGGCTTGACGAGGTGCTGCCCAAATCTCAGCATGATAACTCTTCAGGGTCTGAAAGAGACAATAGTTAAGATAATTAAGGGGCTGACTTTGCCTTTCCAAACAACAGGAAAGAGAATTAAAGACAAAAAATAAGACGAAGACAAAATAAGGCAACCAAATTGTCTAGGCAGCTTCTGAAAGAAAGTGCTCCTGGGATCACCAAGGTGCTTTGGAAAGGTTGGTAAGGCTTTCCTAAAAGTATCACTTCTTTGAAGGGCTTCTTTCCAAGGCAGAAATTTTACATATAATTATTTAAGCCTTTTCTCATCATCTTGGAAGGGCTACAGAATTCTAGACAGACAATGTCATTTCTCTCTCCCATTTTCATTTGTTCTTCATTGCATACATTTGAGTCATGTGAGCTTGGAGAAGCACAAATAGTATTTCACATGCCCTTTGCACAATGCAAATCAATGCACACAGGACTTAGAAAATAAAGAAACCACATTTTCTAAATAAATCTCTCCACTAAATACCTCCGTTGAAGAAATACTGACAAATTAAGGAAAGCATATTTAGTCACTTTCCATCCATGCTTTCCAGTTTCAGCAACTGAAATGTGAAGCCGATCAATAGTTGTGTGCAATTTTCACTTATGCAAAAAAAGCCAAAGATTACCACTTTTATTCACTAAAATTTTCTCTCCTCCTGGTGAGGATGAAAATACTTCTTAAATAACTATGGTACAGTCCTAACAGTGTCTATTTTAGGTCTTTAAGCCCTAGAGTATTTAAAGTATTTAATTCAATCAGAAATATCCAAGGTGCTGCAGGGTGAACTATGAACTAATGAAGAATTTCATGTGACACAATACCTCAGACACAACGAAAGCATTACACTCACATTACCTTGCTTGAACCAAGTGACTAATCAGAAAATTCAGTTTTATAAGTTGCTTCAGATGGGGAAAGATACTGTTAGAATCATGTAGGGTCTTTTGGTGCAGTTCTTTTCTTGCAAACCTACTGTGTTTAGTAAGACCCAAACTTTGTTCTTATTCTAAAAGACTTCTTCTAATTTAAGGTCCCACTCCTTGAATCTGCTCCAACAAAAAGTACATGCAACAACCCCCGCTAAGTGCACACACTTTGGAAGTGTCTTTGAGAAGTGCTCGTTCTTTGGAAGGAAGTTCTGTTTTTTTCAGATCTCTGATTCCACAAATGAACTTAGCTAAATTATATTAAGGATAGCAGATGCATCAAATCAGGCTTTACACCAGAAAAAAACCCTGTATAAAACTTAGTATAAGATACAGCAACCAATCAGATGACTACACATTCAAGTAATAAACATTCTTTAAGCAGGCACCATGGTTTGTTTATTTTTTGAAAATTACAGATTAAAGGAAATGCTTAAGCAGAGCACGGAAGAGTGGAGATTTTAACCATCCCTGTTTCAAAGACCTGAAAAGGTTCTATAATTATTTTTTCCCCCATAAAGTCAACAGAAGATTAAGTGTCTGAGACGATGTGTCCCTTAACGCATATTAAACCTGAAACTTGACAGCATACAAAAATCAAGTCTCTTTACTTACTAGAAGAATCGCTTAGCAAAGGAGACACCTGCTATCTTGTGCTGATGTCTGAAAAAAATAATTATTAGGAACTTCAACCAGTCTTCCTCATTTCTCTTAAGCAGTCCGTCAGCAACCCCCCTGTGTGGGTTTCTCATCTTGATTAAAACATGTAAGAATGTTTTTACATGATATGATAAAGAGACGTGGTTCTCTTTGCCATGAAGGAAATGTTTCTGATGAAGGGGCAAAAAACATTAAATAGCCAGTACTACTGTCCAGTGATGAAACTGTAAGCTAGAACCTCCAGTATCTGGAAAATCAAATGTACCTCCCACAGCTGCCGTTGCATCTAATATTATATGGACAGAAATAAAAGTTCTACCAATCATTTCTTATTCTGTCTTCCAGACTACTGATAACCAAAAGCACTGTCCAGAGACATGGAATAGACTTACACACAGATCCAACAACTGAGAATCCAAGAAAGCTGGAAATGGATGATGTGGTGCTTTTCTATTCTAATTATCTACCTAAAATTACTAGGGGGTCCTGTGGGGCTTGTCAGTCCAACAGTGACTCAAACTCACTGTTAAAACCAACCAAATCCCCCTCTCAAGTGTACATTGTGAAATTCTTCAAGTTGCGGAATGGAACAAATACTGATAATTACAAGAACCACGGTTAAATCTGTGCTAAGGACTTCACGTTTAGTGCACGGACATCCCTCAAGGTAAAAGTTTCGCTAAGTCAAAACATCACTGCAAGTAGTGGATTTGGGACAGACAAGGAGCATATCGGAGAGCTGATAAGCAGTAAAAAATCTTTTTATTTGAACAACAAATCCATTATGAAGATCTTCTGTTCTACCTTAAATATCTAAATATCCTACTACATACATAAATATCCTACTATCCTACCCAATACCTTACTGTCCATATAACAAAAATGCATTTCTCTCTCCTTCTTTAACTCTGAAGATTTGGAATACTATTTAGAATTAATAGCAGACTACTAATCTGGCCTTAAGACCCCCATTTAACATCTGCATACGAGAGATGATAAATTCATGGGAAATCCTGGGTGTTCAATATCTCAAAATGGGAAGAGCCAGTACCACAAAGCAATGGGTAGAACACACCAGAATGATGGAATGGAGCCCAAATTCCAAAACTGAAATTTGGGTTTACCTGAAGTTGAATAGAGCAGCGTAGCCAGTAGGTCCCGCCCCAGTAGGTACCTATGGCAGGCAGGGAAGCGGCAGAATTCCCTGGGCCCAAGAAGCTCATTCACAACTGGAAACCAAGGCCATGACTCTACAAATCTCTACATCATCATAGGCGTAGGTTCCAATGAACCGATGGAGAACACGTCTGCAATCCCTGGTAACACCATAAAGGAGAAGGGTCTCTTCAGGATATTCACCATCATCTGAACCTTATCAGTTACTGACCATAATTTCATCACTGGAATGTTTTTATTAAAATTAACCCTAAGCTGTATTGGTAAAAATATATATCTGGTGGCCCTATCAGAACAACACCATACCTCCTTCTTCATATTTCAAGAGAGATTTTCAAAAAACGCTTTGTCAGTTGAGTTGATATCCTGCATAAATACACTCAACATTTGCCAAAATAAACACATGCAACATTATTAGCCACAGAGTTTGAGTCACCATTGCTCTCTAATATTGATTTTTTAAAAAAAAAATTTAAAATGCTAAATGGATCCATGCATAGATTCTGTGGACCACAGAATTTAGCTTGACTGTACCATGTATTCATAATACGCCTACCACATGCATCTTTACTGATTTCACTGCCATCTTGTTAAAAGAAGTAAAAGGATCAGGATAGTAACAGCACTGGCCTCACATATCCCTAAGCAATAGTTTGAAGACTCAGGCTACAGCCCAACTGGGTTGACCCAGAATTACTAGAGTGTTTTAAAATTTCACGCATAGAATTAATCCATGTATTAAAACCTTTTCTTTTTCTTTACTACACAATAATATATCTGAATAATATATTTTTATTCCTTCATTCAGACTAAATAAATATAGCATGTGATTCAAACAAGCGTGTCAGTTGTACTGGTTGCACAACGTAATACTGCAGACTTCCGACTGCTGTTGTCTCCAATTCCGAAAGGGGATTATGGGAATTGTTTTCTTAAGCAATTATTCATTATTTATTGTATATTACTTAAGCTGCTTTCTGCCCTAGTGATCCTCAATGTTTTTCTGTAAAGCATGACTGTCTGTGCTCAGAACCAATACAAATGCCAAAAAATACACTGGGAAATGAGCAATGGGAACAATGGAAAAATCCGTGGCTGCGCAGCAACACACTGCAGCAAGGCTGGAATATTCCAGAGCGCAGCGAGGCAGGAAACTGCTACCAGCAGAGCAAGCTTTCTGTCATCTGAATTCTACCTGCTTATTGCTCGAGTGGCCCGCAAACAAGCAGGAATCAATACAGTACAGGTGCACACATGCAGGTCAGGAGATCTAAATGGTGTGTGCACGAGGTTTCCCGGCTGATTGGAGTCACCTCACTAAGCCTCTTCCTCCAGGGATTTCCATTTTTCACATAATGAGGAGGTCACTGCCAGCTAAAACAGAAACTAAATATAATTGGTGAAAGATGTTCCTTCTTTAATGATAGTAGTCTTTCTAATCCCAGTAATAAGGAGGACAATTACATAGTAATGTTAGAAAATGAAAGAAATCCATTTCTGATAAAAGAAAATTTCAGCCCAGTTTAACACAGTTTCTACTCTGACTATTCAGATGAAAAGTGTATTTACTCTTCTTCATATTGCACGTATACATTACACTGCCTATTTCATCTGCCTCATTTTCCTAATTAAATTTCCTTCAAGCTGTGTTCCTGCAGTTGTAGGTGGGAATATAGTATTAAAGGCTAACACAGCAAGTAGACTAATTTCACAGCCACAACAGATCTCAAATCTGCATAATCCGTATTAGGAAAAAAAATAATAATAAAGCTACACTAGTATTCTGCATTAAACCCTGAAAAATAAGAGTGCTAACATTAAGAAAAATGTTGAGATACACTGAAATATTTTCAAATGTTATTAGTTTTGTAAAGTTTCAAGAAGAGGCATATTGCATTTGCCCAGCGTATATAAATGCTACTCATACGTTTAATGCATTTTTGAGAGGAAATCTAAACACAGGTGTGTTCTTCAAGCTTACTTGGTTTGGGGCACTAGGGGGTTTGTTTTGTGTTTCATTTTTTAAATAGCAGAAGCTGTAGAATCATTGGTGTCAAATACACAGGGAGAACTCTGCGCAGAAGATAAGGTTCACCTAAAGACAGATCTCTAGGACATCAAGATAGGCGTCTGCTTGTCAGATGGCATCTCTAGAACCACAGACCAATAGCCCGGAATACCGTTGGAAATTACATTCTCTGTACTGACTATAAGGAGTGATGGCACCGGTCCCTTAAGGGTGCCTTCCTGCCTCCACAGACCTCCCCGTTGGATGCTTAATTGAGGTCGTGCTGGTACTCCAAAATGCCCCTTTATTTTATCTTATGATTGGTTGCTCTTAATGACAAGGTGTTGAGATCACCACCGACTGGGAACCAAGCTCACGGCCTTTGCTGAGCAATCACATCAGCACTGTTCTAGGAAAGCCACGAATCTGGTTCTAAGAGTGAACAAAAGATAATACAAAAGGGGCTGCTAACTTAAAAGGTGTACCTTAAAGAAAACCAATTACAATACCATTATCTCTTTGTGCTAATACAAATGAATATTTTAGAAACAATCCAAGGAGTATTCTTAGATTGTGAAGTTTGTTGTTTTACCATAATTATATCACCCTGTTCATTAAGTTTGACACTCCTGATTCTGCTACTTTATTTCACCATAAAAACACTGTAAATTTATATAGCAAAATGAAAACAACTTAGTTGACTCTTTTTTTTTTAAGATCTTACAAAAAAATCATATTTCTTTTTTAATTCAACAAGGTAAGACAACTTGTGTCACACACTGTAGTTAAGGGAACAAAGTAACTCTCCAGAAAGTGATGTGTATGGCTAATTTCAGATTTTTCCTTTGCATTTTTTAAGCTGCCCTTTATCCTAAAAAACTATATCCTTAAATGCTATTCTAAAATTACTCAGTTTTTCTACTAGTCCTTTGTCCTTAGAGCAGCTTTATCTCTCAGCATCCTCTTTTTTCACCCTTGTACAAGATTTAACAACATATTTTGAGTTCTTCCAGTTTCAGAAAAAGACCTCTAAAAAAATAATTAAAAAATAAACCCAAAACCTAAACCAAACAAGAAAAAGAAACTCTGTCCCTCTTAGTGAGCCAAAATAGAGCATGCTACTGCTATTTCTGTTCTCAAAAAGCCAAGAATTAAAAAACAAGAAAAAGTGCTCAAGTATCTTTGACAGCCAGAGCCTAGATTCTCTCCATGGGGATGGTATTTAATGCTCTACATGGGTTTGAAGGGAAAAGCTTCTGTGGATTATTTTCCATTTTCACCACCCACAGAAGCTACTGAACAGAAAGCCCATTAAATGCGATGCATGCAACCAATCCTGCCGGTGTTGACAAGGACCGATTTCTCACATCATACACAGATTATGATGGACTTGAATCCACTACACGTGGCTTCCCCTGCTTAATCTAGCAGTGAAGAAAACATCAAAATTATTACTGTTTAAATATATTGCCATTTTCTTAGCATGGTCAATCAAGCTAAATTATCTACACTTAAAATTAAAATAGACTGTGGTATGGTGCATAGTACCTAAGCACCTGAATGTGTATGATGCTAAGGGCCATCCATTTGCAATCCCATAGCCTGCCTTCCCCTTGCAGCTCAGTTCCCTTTCGCCCAAGCTGCAGCAGCGTTTCCCAGCCCCAGAAGATGCACAAAATTCAAAGAAAACACTATTAGCCTATTTAAAAGCTATAGGTCAAAGACAACACTAGCATACACTAGTTGTACTGGGATCTGAAATTACAGCAGCCAGAATAAAGCAAAACTTGGATCCATTCTAAATGCCAGGATAGACAAGTTAAACTTTAATAGGAGCCTTACATGCTGCTAAAACATCTTCCTGCTGCCTCCTTTAGGTCTTCATCTGTTTTGGTTCTTTTTCCCTTGTATTTATTTATTTTTGAAGTAGACTTTATGCATTTTTTCAAAATTGTTCCTCTTCAGGCATTACGCAGCTCATCTACTGCGCCTGATAAACTAATGTGTGAGGACGCCCAGGCACACGCATGCGAGTCTGTCCTCAGTTTCCTCTCTCCTAGTTGTCTGGTCCATCATTGCCATGACTTTTACAGTCTTCACTTAAAAAAATGAAACAAACCCCCAAAAAACAAACAAACAAAACAACAGGGGAAAAAAAAGCCCGACAACAAAACCCCAAACCTGACCCCTGAAAAAAAAAAAATAACCCCACAACCCCCAAAAACCAATTCAAACCTCCAGACACTCAAGTCTTTGTTGACCAAAAAGAATACAGACACCTAAAAGGAAGTGAACAGCTCTGTAGCAGCACTGTAAAGCAATCACAACATTGACAAGTTAATCAGCAAACACAGAATCAAGCTAGATATCAAAAGCAATATACCATCCATAATAAATGTAGAGGGCATATATATTTTTAAATGATGTAGAAGTAGTTGTCAAATTCATTTCTATAGCAAACATTTTGGAATACAAATTAGGCCAACTTGTTTGTTTCTTAGAATTCGGGTAAAGAGCGCAAAGTTACACACCTTAAATGAAAAGGTTTGTAGTGGGAAAAGAACTGTAAAACCCATTAAACAAAGAAAAATGAAGGCTTAGAAGAGTCATGAAAGCACTAAATGTGCGCTACATCCTTCAACTGTCCATACGTATACCGTGTCCACGAGAAGATGACTCATACAACATTTAACCATACTGAGAAAATAATTCTAGCAGCAGAAGCTTATTGTCTGCCTCTGTGCTCAGGTAACAGCTCAACTTTTCCATATATTAGGACTTGTTTCCAAATATCACATTAACTATTTTTTTGTATTTTGACACCCTAGCTATACTTGCAACCTTACTTTTTTCAAAAAACTTTTATGATGACTAATATGAAATAAAATTCCTGTCTTGCATTATACTGAGTTGGTTTATGTCCATTTTATGCCAGAATACATAAGCATGAACTTAACAGACCGCAATATTGCAGAAGATATCTTTCACACAGAATCCCAATTCCAAGACTCGATCTAGAGCTTCACAATCTTCTCTGCTAGACATCTGTGCCCACTTTTCTTCATGCTAGCACAGATGATCCAAGATTGTGATTCCTCCTTCCATCGTCATCCAAGAAGATGACATGAATCTAAAGAAAAGTCTGGTAACTAAGAACTTCTCAAAATCCCTGTACTATATCAGTGATTTTAAGGGATACAATAAATTATGTTCACAAATATTTCCTCAGTGTTCATCTCTTAGAAAATAAATAAAAAAACCCCAACCAACTAAACACACATTATATTTTAAGCATTGTTTAATAACTTGCATCCACCATAGCTATAATCCTGACGCATGGAGAAATCAGGGTTTGGGTTTTGCCTGCAAAGTCATTCTGATGAACGAGACCTTTAGCATTGCAATAACTATTTTGAGTAATGGAACAACCAATGGCTTTTATTAAGAAGAAACACTGAATAATGTATTACCAACACTAAGATCAAGGGAAAATACATTTTTATGAGGGAAAAAATATTAATATCAGCATGCCATTTTTTAAAGCAGAAAGGTGAAAGGCAGAAAAGGAAGAATTTAAGAAAATGCTCCACAGTATGCAGTAAATGGCAGAAATTATACTGTGAAAATCCTTTCTTCTAGGGTGGCTACCTAGGGCTACATCACATGCCAGAGGAACAATAACAGAGTTGACATTTCTTGAGATATATAAGTGTGAGGCAAACTCTACCCTGGTGAAGGTAGAGATGGGGGAGGAAGGTCGCTATAGAGACTAGCGCACTGCCCATTGAAACGCTTGAGTTTAAGCTCATTTCTTCTGAAGCTATGAACTAAGAGAGCTGACATGATGGAACAAGTAGGAATGTTCTTTTGCTATACCTTTCAGTGGACAAAAGTGGCTTTTAGAATGCAGAGAAAAGAAAAAAACGTCATGTTTTCCCATTCCTATTTATTAGTGATATAGCACTACATAAAGTCGTCTTATAGGCTTTAGAAATACACACCAAGACTCAGCCTTCCTCCGAAGCGCTGTACTATTTCCTTTGAGTGAATGCAGTTTGGACATCTGTAGTATTGGACAGAAGAGATGGGGCAAATGGAGTTGCAGAAGAAAAGCTGCGGGGAGCTAAGTGAAAAGATTCAAGAAGTAAAAGTCCATGAGGAGAAGAGAGAAATGGCTCTTCCCAAAACTCTACGATGGTATAAGCCAAAGCACAATCAGAGAGAGAGAGAACACAGCGTGCGCTATGGCAAAAGGATGGTCCACACAACTCAGGGCCAGCACAGGATTACAAAAGTCCAGACAAAAATAAATGTGCGATGAACAACAGACGTTGCATCGTGAGTTTCCAGACAAAGTCCAGAATGTTTAAAATTATGTCACTGAGAAACCAGTTACGTCACTTCAAAACACCCTATTGATTCAGTATATGCTTTAAAGATTTTCTGTATTTTGTTCTTTTGTCCTCTAAATTTTTGATTCTTAGCCTTCTTCAGATGAAACTACTTTAGTTTAAAGGACTGCACAGTTGAAGTAAATACACCCCTACTAAAAAGAAAATGATCAACAGAAAGATTAAGGCAGTTGAGACTTCTGAAAACTCACAAAGAAAAGAAAAAAGCTACACGTATACAGTGACAGTACTCCTGACCATACTTTTTGCCCACGTAGAGAAAAGTAAGACGCAAACAGTAAGCACAAGTCAGGGATTATGTTATCATACTTAATTTTATTCTGAATGCAACGTATTAATATTAGACCACGGTTTTGCCTCTGTAATACTACAAATTTGTTCTATTTGGAGCAATTCCTGCAATACTCAAGTGTCTCCCCAAGCATTTTATCTTGCTGAATTAATAAATGTAACACAAAATATTTAGAGGAAAATGCAGATATTGTACTTTACCTAACAATTCCTCAGGCATATAGATTAAAAGAGTAATTTAATGAGAATATATTGTCAGATTTACATTTATACATACCTAATAATACTAGATAGTGGGTTCTTTACGTTTACATACAATGCGTTTATGTCTCATGCTAGATGCTGGAATCTAACATCCCATTAGCTTTCATTTCGCCACCTTCTATACGTAAGTGCTCTCCAAAACAAAGCCATTTAAACCATGTTGTTCCACATCTGTAACCGTTGGGAAGGAAAAGGCTCTCCCATCATAATAAGCAGGTCAAGGCCACTGCCCAAAAATGGACTGTTATAACTGTACAGTCTAATTATATAACCGCCACAGTACATGTACGTATCTAATTATATACTAAACAATTAAAAGATGAAGTAAACTGCTGAAATTTTTTAATATTGTAAAAAAAAATGTTTCTACAATAGTCACTGGCAAAATACAATTGTGCGTGACTTTTTCTTACTATTTCCGGTTCATTTAAACCAGTGGGACTGCAAACTGCATGCAAACAATGGTCCAAAGAAGACTGAGAAAATAGCTGTAAACGCACAAAATGGTTTGCCAGTCTTTCAAAAAATACAGACTTAGCGAACTATTGGAAGAAGGGTGGTCACGAGTAAAGGAGTCTGAGCAAAAGAAGTTGGACCTTTTTCTAGGTTTAACTTTCCCCCTCTGCACATACTTTCTCTCTGATTTTCCACAAATGCTCTCTGTATACTTGAACAGATGTTCAGAAAATGGCAAATAACATTCCTGCTTTCTGGCCAGTTCCCTCTTTTAGTCAAAGATACCTGTGGCAGGGATCATAACTTTCTGTATTTTTGAACAGTGCACTATGAGGTACTCAGTCAGCAAGGTAACGGTGAATGATACCTGGGTTGCAAGTCAACTGAAAGAATAAGCACATTTTGGAAAGGGAAACAAACTCGTCCTCACTGGCAAACCAGCACTAAAGCATGATGGGAACCTACTTGCAGTTTACTGTGGTGGCTTAGATAATTCTGAACACCATGACAAAACTAAATTTAGGCAAAAATAGGCCAGTCTTATGTGATTATATTTGAGGAGATCTTGCATATCTGGTAGCAGAAATTGACCCTAGCAGGGTTATATCCAAATACATCTATTTACTGAGTGCGACCCCTTTTCATAAGATATTTCCTGCAGAGGAAAAGTGGCGTGCGGTTCCTGTTAACTAATACACACATGCATTAGATTTACCCCAGTAAGACGCTAACCCTAGCAGTTTGGGTTTATGTTTTAGCAATAAGAACCTGACTACTTTCTCTCTCCTTCACCACGAGAAGAGCCAAATTTCCTTTTCTAAAGCCAACGTGAGGTTTGTCAGAGCCTTTACTGGACACAGACCTCAAAACATAGGTGACATATACTTATGAAAAAAAAGGGTCAGTGAAGGGTTTGCTCATTTCAGCCCAAATTTTGTTTGGAATACGGCCATGGACACAATCACGCTGGGGAGAATGCGTTCTTCACGTTTTCTAGAAAACAATGCTACAGCAAGAGATCTCTCTGAGTGAATCCATCTCCCTGCGTTCAACCGTCTGGACTTCGGAGAACAAGCTGCAGTGTGGTGCCCCAACATAACAGTAGTGAAACTTAGGCTCTCAAATTGGAGTAACAGAAGATTATAATTTCTGCGCAACATCTTAATGCTACAGTAAGCCTCATCTGGCGTGGGGCAATGGCCGCTATGCTGCCTGCTGAAACAGCCATCGGTGTTGCATGCGTCTCCCAAGCATATTTTATATTTAAAGTTGTTCACCCTAAATTGCTTTCTTTATGAGTCTTTTTATATTGTAGACATGAGCTCTTAGCAAATTAACCACTAAAATGTATCACGTAGTTTTCTAGCTTCAGTAGAATACTTTCAGAATCAGGACTTAACACAACTCCAGCATTTTATCCTTTGATTAATTTACACAAGCACCAGGAGTCAAAGATAATCTTGCTGATATTCTTAAAGTCAAATTTCAAAAATACAGATGTAATAAGGTATTTTCTCCACCGTAATATTTGCAGCAGAAGTGCAGAGAAGTCAAAACCAGAGAGGGAGATATTGTGGTAAAGAGCCTAAACCTTCATTTTCAATATGCTGGCCTGCATCTTCTTTGGTAAAAGATTAAGGACTGCTTAAAATGTTTCTTTAAACATAGAGAAATTGTGCACATAGTTTCTACAAGTGTATCATTTTAATGGTCCTATGTCATAAGTACATTGTAGCATGTACTAATTATAACGTTTAATTGCATATGCACACCACTCTGCAGCTTGCTTTTTACTTTATGGTTGCCAAATATCCTGAAAAATATGCATTTTAATCTGTCTGTAGCTACCCTAAGGTTCCTGGGTTTTTTCCCTTTTAGGCAATAGTCTATGTGATTTATTTTTTTTTTACCTAGTCCAACCATATAGAATTGCATGAGTCACATAATCAAGCCATAAACCAAGCAAATAATTTTGTATGGTTTTGCTATGTTTCTGGCTTCCTTTCCAACTTTGCATCACTTCAGGCATCAACAAAAAAAATGTTTTAGTGTTACTCCTTTTAACTTTTCAAGATTAAAAAAAACCCCACATTTATGGTCACACGGTGAATTGGAATAACTGAGACAGTATTATGTTCTCATTTGTCAGTAAACCTGATAACATTTTAAACAAGAATTGAGTGCCAGATGACTGTTCTGCAACTAATTCTGGAACAAATTTCTGTATAATCTACTGAAAGTGCCTTGGAGTTCCTTGCCAGCAAGGCTTTCTAATAAGGTATTCATGAGTAATTAGAAATCTATAGACATGATTAAATCTTAATCTGCAATCTGCAGGATGAATGTTTAGGCTGAAGCATGGCAAACTGGCAGACAACTCAACTGGAGATCCCTCTGTAGGTTCAAGAATTTGGCTGCCGTTTGTCAAAGCTGAAGCTCCGATTTATTTGTGAATTCCTGACTGCGCTGGTTTCCAGAGGAGAGAGAATCTTAAAGCAGACTGCCAGCTCAGTTCCACTTACAGCACTGACTGCTTGAGTACCAGTATCAAATATTTCACAGAGGGTGGGCATGAATTTGTTATTTCTAATGAAAACTTTGGACTATCATTGCACCTCTTAAATAATGGATGCCTTTTGCCTGGTCTTTATTATTTAAAAGGTCATTTACATGATACGTATGTACTACACAAGCTACCGAGTAGGTAATTCTACTTAGTCAAGTAAAGTTCTCACTAACTTCCATTTTTTCCTCAATAGCAAGAAGTTGTGCTGCAAGTAATGTCTCAGCAATACCCCGGAGCCCTGGGAATAGATAGTTCCAAGCAGCCTGGAAACAGTTACAACGGTAAACAAGAGACCTTGACTGAAACTACTGAAAAGAATCGTTTTGTCTTATTTTTGTAGGAGATTTATTGGCTTACACAAGCGCACTTCATAGTCAGGACAAAACCTCCCAACAGCCTACACAGAGAGTGGCCTTCCAGTTCCATACAAGCTATGCACTTGGCAGAGCATGAGGGATGTAGTCTAACACCAAGCTGAACGCAGGCTAACACTAAAAAGGTGTTTAAAGAAACTGCTTCTTTAACCAGCTAGGCAATTACAACATACATGGCCACTGTTCAGATAGGCAGAGCCACGCTGCACACAAGAAATGTTTAAATTGTCTAATCACTGTCAGCTAAAGATTTCAGAGCGCTTCGGAAAAAATATATAGAAATATCCATCTTATGTATAAGTAAACAAAGCACAGATAGACTTAGGAGAGCACAAATTGCCAAAAAATGATACCATAAAATCTTGTTTCCTTGGTCAATCTAATAAAATTTAAATTCTCCAAAATTAACAGCGACGTGGTTTGGCCTCAGCCAGCGACAGAGCCCCGCAGCCGCTCGCTCGGCTCCCACAGCCGTGGGAAAAATCGGCAGACGAGGGCAAAACTCGTGGGTCGAAATAGTGCAAGTTAACAGAACAGCCAAAGGGAAGAAGAAAGAAAACCAGTAACACCGGTAAAGGAACATAAGAACGCGAGTACGGCACCGCGGCGCGGCGCAGCGCACCGACCGGGCCCGCCCCGCCCCGCCCCGCCCCGAGCGGCGACTGCCCCCCTGGCCCCGGCTCGCGCCTCCCGCCGCCGGGCAGGGGGCCCGTGGGATGGCCCGCCCGGCCGCGGGGGGGCATTAACCCCATCCTGGCCGGAACCAGGACAAGCAGAAGGACTCACAAATATTTAGCCTCGGTTCAGATCCGTACTGCTGGTTTAAAAGAACTAAGGTGTTATCCTGAATTACGTATGCCACTCCTTTGGCAGCCAGCAAGCCTAAAAGAAGAATTGGCATAAACAGTCAATGGAGAAAACAGAAGTAAAATCAGCTACGTGTAAAACCTACTTGCTATACAAACGTGGAGATAACACGTACGAATCACCAGTTCAAGTTATTCTACACAGAGGAACAGTATTTTGCTATACGCACTCATGAATCTTCTGGTATTTAGAATGTCTTCATAGAAGAAAGAAATCTGAATTACTATGAAAATAAAAGGAAGTACACTTGGAAAGATCCTCTTAATATTTTTAATAGAAAAGATAGTACCACCTTTTAGGCAATATGGTTTCTCAATTAATAGTCTTTCCCCAAATTAACCAGATCACGGATTTCAATGTTCCCAATTAATCTTTCTCCACTGCAAAAACCAAACAATCAAATTGACAGGGATGAGAATTCAGATGGCTTGTGTAAACCCAATTTATGTGCAAGCATTGAGAAAGAGTCTTTAATAATAAAATCATGTATTAGAGTTTTCAACAGGACTGACTGCCTCTCCTCTGCAGGTGATTCACTGGAGTTTCACCTCTTTCAGAGAAAGCTCAGAGTTCCCGTGTGATACCGCACAAGGTATCAAATACAAACTTTTCCTCAGCGATCAATAGCGCCATGCAAATGTTCAGTTTACACACTTCAGATGCTGGGGAAGATATTTAGACACAACAAAAATACACAGTATGTACTATATGATCTGAAGGGCTCTAAAAATCCAATCTTATGTCTTAAAATGTGCATCCAAATTTGGTGAATTTTTCTGACCTTAATCTCTGTCAGCTCCCCATCTGTAAAATAGAGATAATACTGCATCCCTCACTGGGGTTTTGTGAAGATAAATTTAATTTGAAACCTGTGAAGCACTTGGATACTGTAGTGATGAGCAGCACAGAAAAGCCTATGAGGAAATTAACAATTCTGACTTCTGAGCAGCGTCTGAACGATGTGCTGTAAATAAGGCCTAGGGCCACATATCATACGCTAAGGATAAAACAGTATCTTGAATAGCTGCTCATTAATTGAGTACTGTCCATCTTGTGTCAGAAGTCTTCTGGAAAAGTATTACGTGTTCTAATAGTTAAAGACTTCATCATAATGCGTAGGCATAAGAGAAGCTGAATTTAGGTTGCAACGCCAGCCTTCATGTTAACACCCTCTTCTCTTGACTGCTTGCTTTTGCATTCTTCATAACCTTCTCTCCATGCAGTTTGTACGTGTACTATTTATATACAAAGAATGAATTATGATCTCATTGTGAATCTCTGATTTCCATGCACAAGTGGTAATGAACAAAGCTTGGTTAAAAAACATCCATGAGAAAAACAAAATACCAAGCTTGCCTCGGCTTGGTAAATTCAGCAGGGCTTCTACTGAATTTTCTCTTCGGCTGCCTGAAATGGTCCAAGTGCTACTTCTGTTAACACATACTATGTATTACCATAAGGGACTTGGGAAGGGAAAATATATCAGGGGACTGTCCTTTCCATTTTTATCAAAGGCATTCAATTGTAATTCTCAACAATAACAGCAGCTGACACGTTCCCTTTGCTAGTTCGTGTGAAAATACGTCAGGCAGAAATTAAGCCAGAAGTACACACGGGAATCAAGGAGTAACAGCATCTCCCCGACATGCTCCCCAGTGCCTTCCTCCTCTTCCAAAAAAAGCCCCTCTGCACCATATCGGAGCAGGGTGACGGCTGAACTTGTGAGGCTTTATATGCAAGTCCTTTTCCGGTGTCAACCGACTCCTTCCCAAGACTTCATATACATGCTCTCAAGGCAGCGGATACCATTGCGACAGCCCTCTGACAGCACAGCTTTTCCAGAAAGAGCCCTAAACAAGCAGTCCTGCCACCTGACCCAAGACAGCAGACTCCAGGAAGCGCGACAGTTTCCAGTCCTGATTTCATTTAGATGACACGTAGGCTGCTCATTAAGAGCAAGAAGAGTTACACCCAGCAACAGGAGATCAGAACCATATCCTGTAAGTTTCAGCTCCAGCAGTTTCCTAGAACTCAAGGACTAAAATAACATAATGTATTCCAGTTAAAATGGTATTTTTGAATATTAAATCATTTGAAAGTGATCACATATTTACTGATCATTTGGAAAAATACAGTAGATTTTCCCAGAGACTAATTGTACAAAACCTTAAGAGAATAACATTCTCTTTTAACTAATTTTATTTGCATAAAATTAACAATGGTCTTTAAGGGAAATCTATTCCATTCCAACTAAACTATCTGTCTTCAGAGAGTACTTAGAAGACACTCTTTGTTCAAATTGACAGTATTCACTACACCTTGTCAACAGATCTTACATATTTATAACAATTTTTATAGTAATATGAAGCCAGAAGATGTTCTACCTAGAATATTCCACCTTCTCAAAAGGGCAAAAGAAAGCCAACATCTTTTAAATATTTAATTACGACTAAGATCAAATTTACATAGTGATATGCAACATTTCCAGCTAGTGATGAAGACAAACATCTCTGCATATTATCAGTACTTAAAAGGGTAGTCATTTCTATTTCACTTTGCTTACAGAATGTCTCCAGAGATTTTCACACTATTGTGCATCATTTCAAATAAAAAACTAAAAGAAGCATCTAACTAGTTCATTGTTGATACAAGTTGGGACATTACATTTTCAACACTAAAATATTTGGTACCTAATCAAAGTTTTGAGATATGCCCTAAAATAATTGTATTTGCCTTTAGCAAACATTTTATTTGAGTTTTGAACAAAACTGCTGATGGAAGCTGATGAAAATTACTCCTGCTTGAAATGCACTGACAGATGTGCTGTGTAGCAAGGGATTTCCCTGGAAATTTTCTAATTTTCTTTCACTAATTTAGAAAAGGTTTATTTAAACTCTGTTAGAATGTACTGAAGTACGAGGTCACATAATATCTGGTAATGTGAAGAAAGGGAAAGTGTAGCTGAGAAACTTAAGCTCTCATTTTGAAATGGTAAAAATTTATCCAGAAACCAGAAGTCTTTTGAATGATCTAACATTTTCTACCACAAAAAAAAA
Source organism: Vanellus vanellus (assembly GCF_965231255.1). NCBI lineage: Eukaryota > Metazoa > Chordata > Aves > Charadriiformes > Charadriidae > Vanellus > Vanellus vanellus. The sequence goes on from NC_138914.1 coordinate 1,110,325, forward strand.
AAAAAAAGGCAAAGAAACAAAAAAAAAAAATTAAACCCTACAATTTAATCACCTTTAAGCTATAATTGAATTAAGAATTGGTAAAATGGATGCACATTTCTCATCTTATGAGCTTTTGGAAAAAAAGGAAAGTGAAAAAATTCCATGGAAAGCTTGCTCATTTTTCCTCTCCCTTGAAGAAGTACTTAATTTCCAAGAAAGCAAATTTCAGTAAACAACAACAAATACACAAGTACACAAACACTGCATAAAAAAGCACTATGGAGATCTTAACGTATTCCAAGGTTAGGACTTGTAGCATCTTTAAAAATCCCACACAGATGTTACCACCTGCCAGAAAATCTGCCTGTTGCAAAGACAAACTGGTATGAAATCAACAAATTTAATCATTAATCATAAAACCCAAAAGGACAACATGGCCAAAACAAACAAACAATCACCCCCCACACCACCTTCAACTTTCAGTTAGCTAATAATTTATTTTTCCGACAGCAATACAACCAGATAAATAAACTGTGCATTCCCCCCCCCCCAAGTATTAGAAGATCAGCAAGTCAAAGGTGCAGAGCGAAGTAGTAGCTATTTTTATTAGAACTCCTACGCAATCTAGAAATGTTGGCTGGAAGGGATCTCTGCAAGTCTCACCTCCGACCTTGGGACAAAAGTATAGCTATCACAAACACTAGATCGTTTCAACCACGACTTTGGACAGCTGAATCTCCAAGGATGGACATTCCACAACGAATCCCAGAAACTTGCTCTTCAATATGGGCAAAAAGGTTGATTATGAATGAACACCAAAGAAAAAAATCATGAGGTTTCCACCAAAAACATCACAAGCCTTATGGGGCAGCACGCTCTTATGTTACATCGGTATTACTCCCTCAAATTGTTAGATGGCATCTTGCCACAGATTGACTTCCAAATAATCACTAGAAACACGGAAGGCTGTGTTTTTCCCATCCTCTTCCAATCTCTTTCCCCTGCTTCCTTGCATGATTAGCACAAGCAAAATATCCACATCCCCTTCACTGAAAGTTCTTACAAGTGCACTGAAGAAAGCTCCTTTTGCATTGTTGTGATCAAGTTCTCCCAGCATGCCTATTGCAAGGTTTTTCCAGTATCATTTCTCTGCAGCAGAAATAGGTAAACTGGCTCATATTTTACTTTTTGATTAAACAAGATGTTTGTACACATGTATATGTATGAACACATGTGAATTTCCAGACAGATATAATTCTGTCTTCTGTATCATTTAAATCTTCAAAAAATGTCAAACTTCACAAATTAATGCAGTTTAATAGATGATCACTTCCAAGGGAAGATTTTCTTTGACAGTAAGATTTAACAACTAATTCCCATTCTCGTGCTCTCTGAGGTAACTGCGCTAACAATCCACCCTGAGTTACTACAGGTTATTTAGTATTAAACTTGATAATTAATTCTTATTTTAATATATGCTTATCTACCCTCTAGCAATCCAACATGCTCCCTACACCCTCCCCTTTGACCTGTTCAAGAGCCTTCATAGGAGTTCGCTTTCCAGTATCGCACTGCTACAGCGTTAAAGCACTGAAACCCACAGCCACAAAACTGAACATTTCCTGAACACAACGTCTCAAGTGATTAAAACACTTGGAGATTTTCTTTTGTTGTTTTGTTTGCATGTAACACACTCTTCATGCACTTCGTGAAACTCAACTGCTACACAGCAACACACAGTAAAGTATTCCAGTCCTGTATGCAGTACATACGTTCCAAGCTGTGAGTCACCTATGTGTTAACTTTGAAGAGTGGAATTTTGGCCTTACTCTTTAAGGTGCATTGATATTTAGTACTTCATTGTTTGACATGAAGAACGTCTACAGACTGCTATAGCCGTAGCTGATCTGTAGTCCTTCAGCTGAATACTTTACTCAAAATTATTACTTTTACGAAGTATTTTTATATACATCTCTTCAGAACGTACAGCACAGGATACTGCATCTCTAAATTTGCTCAGATGCAGCGCCTCAGTCTGCGCCTGTGCCCTGGGCACTTGCACTGTTGGGGGGGCAAGCAGACTCTGGGGAACCTTTGCATTACTGCCAACGAAGCTACCCTGCAGAATCAGCAATTTGGCACGAGTAGTCTTGGATGAAAGAGTTGCACAATCCCACCAGTCGTCCCTGAGGCAATTGCATCTCTTGAAATATGATTTCAAACGCAAAAGCGGTGTGCGGAGCAGCCACGTTCCCCCGTGGTGAACACTTGTTCTGTGCATGGGGCAAACAGAGCGCCATGATCCCATTTTGCAGGAGATATACCTTCAGAAAGGCACAGCTGAGGGAACCACGCTTGTGCCTACCATACCCAGGTGGATAGGGAGGTAAATTTTTTCCTCCAATTTCTACATGTCAATAGAGAAAAGATGGTTAAATTTAGAAACCAGCTTTTTATTTAAAGAAGAAATGTGTATGAGGAATTATTTGGAGCATCGTACTTCATGGGAGAATTCTGAAAACATATCAGAGCATATTATTGGTATGTATTTCTCATTTATTTGACAAACATTTGGTGCACACATATATATGCCTATACCCATTGAACAATACGAGGAAAAAAAGGCAGTTCTATTGCACGCACTTTGTCGTTATTTCTGTGTTGGAGAAAAACCTCAGTAAAGCGTGTTTCTCCAGCTAGTTACAATCCCCGTTCTCTTTCCCGTACACTGGTATTCCCTATCCTTACTGAACACAAACATACACAGTCAAACATTTATTGGGTCCATAGGAAACAAGCCAAGGCACCGGGAGCCAGAGCTATTACTTTTCTCAAGTTCAGCATGTAGAATTTACCCACCCTGGCGCAGGGTGTTCAGGGAAGAGACAGAGGAGAGCGGGATGATAGATGAATCTGGACTGAGCAATCCTTTATTCGGCAAATAGATCTTGCTAATACAGTAGCATATGAGCGATCAGCTCTTCCCCAGAGGCAACCCTCTCCCCCAACAAACGAAGGTATAGAATCTGACATGACAAATATTGATTTCCCCAGAGGTATTTGTTTTCCAGACGCAAGAGAAGTATTATCTCAAATCAGCAATCAAACCTCAGCAGCAGTTTGCATTTAAAGGCATTTAAGGCTGTTATTCTGGAGTGCATATAGTATGTAAATAGCCAGGTAAGCCTAAGCGCAATATGTATTTACACACAATTCTCGACTGCATTAGATATAAGTGTTGCAATACTTAATTATTTCTGAATCAACACTGTTTTAAATTAATTTCTCACTTTATTTTGGTTTAATTTACTAAAGGCACGATCCAAAGCCTTTTCACAGGAAGGAAGGATTTCCGTCACACTAACTGACAAGATATGTTCTCAGAAATCCCGCTTACCACATCAATATTGTAGATCTAGTCTTCTCGGCTATCATTTAGTGCCGCTTCACTTACCTAAAGTTAGACGAGGTAAAATTTCCATTATTTATTTTACTCTTTGAAAGAATTTATAGCCTATTTGCCTATTTCATCAGTCAACGGTATGGATCTCCCAGAAGTCAGACTAGTATTTGATGCAGATTTAAATGATTTTAATAATGTGAAGTTCCCCAAACATGAAGAGGAATAAAAAGTGGATGATAAATGGATATACCTATTCTGTTCAAGAACAAATACTCAAGATCAATCGTATCCCTTCAACATGGGTATATCAAAACAATAATATGAAATAACATTGAAACTGGAAAATGTTATTCTTAATTAATACAGCTCTCTGAAATTCCTCTGATGAATAAAGGGCATCTACTACTAATCCCCTTCTAATTTATACCATTAACTCATTGTCTATTTGCACAGTTTATTTGAACTGCCTAGTTCGGGCAAAGACCTATTTCTGCAGTCAAAAGTAAGATGATACCAGTTAATTTTTTGTCATCTGTTTAACTTTCAGCAGTACGTACACCCTTTCACTGTTACATGTAGCACATTTTACATCAGTTTTATAGCAGAAAAATGTTCATATACAAGAAGAGCAAGACCAAACCAAAGCAGAAATTTTGTGTTCATAAGTATCAGTTAGAAAAAATAAAAATACTCCAAAACAAAAACTTATTATCCTCAAATGTCCTTTTGTACCAAGATGAACCAGGGACAGGTTTTTTTTCAGGCAGTTACTCAAGTGAGGAAGAAGAATCATTCTATGATTGTGCTTATCAGGCTTACACTCAAATTCACAAACAACGGATAGCATTGTTTCAGGATTCAATACTGTCCGTTAACTTCTACCTCAAAATCTCTATTCCAAATCAGAGCATTTGAATAACAGATACGTCTTCTCACAAATTTTAAATAAATTTCTATATTTATTTAGAGCATCAGAAATACTTAGGACAAATTATTAATATTTTTCTTGACCTATACACCTCCAAACCAAACTCCATTCATCTATCAAAATCAAACGCATACTTTATAGCAGAAACAAGGTAGACTATACCAGACTAACTTCCTTGGTCTGCTTTTTTCTATGGAATATACTCAAGTATTTTCTCTAAGCACCGGAAGGTCTATTCCAAAGGACAAGTGTTATAGGAATTTTCTTATGATTGTTTCTAAACTATGAACAGGAAACCAAGCCCTTCAGCATCCACCCCAGCTCTGCTGAACACATGCTGTTTCCACTCTATGAAATGATCCATGGGGCTCTGTGATTTTCTAGTACCTGGCAATACCAACGTCTCAGATGCAGAGCAACTTTAAACAGTACTTTTCATCTGCATATATTTGCTCACATTTCTGTTCAAAGAATTACTAAGAAATGGAAGCAAACGTGACAAGCTATAGTCAAAGAAATAGACCGATCTACCAATCCTAGACCGAAAAAGAGAAAGGAATGTGATGTCACAGTTCTTGGAAGACCATTTCGAAAACATCACCAATCTCGCCTTTGCTTAGCCCTTCCCCAAAACCGTAAGTACAGTTAAGATTCAGACGTACAAAACAAAACTACCCACAATGCCAGAGAACAAAACAAAGTGACAGTACACTAAGTAAACGTTCAATAAACTAAGCAATTATGGAAACCCGGCTAATAAAACAGTGTGAATTGTCCATTATAAAATTCAGTTGAGAACAAGTGATTTGGTGTATAAATTCAGGCACGGTTTAAGAGTGTGCTGAAAGCTCACAGAAAGTCATAACTCAAACAGAAATTAGATCAGATTGATTTTTAAAAAAATAAACTGACTTGGTTTAGATGAGTAGTGAAAGACACACAACGAACAGAAGAATGTAAAGCCATTCCCAGCAATATAATAAATCGCATAATTGACCAGGGAAAAAAGACACAATGTAGAAAAATGAATGGCCAGCAGAGTTTAAGACACTAAGAAAGATTTCATTAAGAACACAGAATTTATAGGTGAGCTGTATACCTGCATGGTTTGTGACAAGTATTAACAGAAATAATAATACAGACAAAAAATGGAAGTATTCACAAAGTATTAGGTCTTCAGGAAAAAGCTAGATGATGCACTAGCAGGGTGAGGTGCTTTCTGCAACAATAATTAGGGAGAGAAAATTAATCAACAGTTGCTCAAATTAAATAGACCTGGATAACTTGCATCCCAGAATTTTGAGACAGGTAGCCAAGCAACATCAAGAGTGTCAGAAAAAGATTACGTTGCTAAGCTTTAAAAAACAAGCAAGCAAAACCAAAACCCACAAATTGGGCAAGCCAGGTAATTATATTCTTGTTAGCCTGAAATCAGCTAGTGGCAAAATACTGGAGTGGTTGATATACAACTTTACTAATAAGCAATTAAAATAAAGTAAAACTAATGCCATTCGAGATAGATTTATGGGAAATAAAGTTAGCTATCTGGAAACTAACTTTTTTTTTTTTAACGCATTTCAAAAGCTTGACTGATAAAAAAGACTGCATCTTCAAAATTATACACTTTTCGCAAAACAACTTAGCAGTCCACGACATTTTCATTAGAAAACTGGAATTATGTAAAGTCTTCAAGAACTACACAAAATATATAAAAAAAAATCATGAATAGACATCAATAAATAACTGTAAGTAAGAATCACCTGCTTTTAGCTGAACACTGCAGAATTTGTCATTTAACCCCACATTAACTTCTTTACTGGTATTTTAAAGGAAACAAATCATTACAGATAAAGCTTGTGCATGATAGACTGAAGAATGCTCTAAAATACAAAAATACAAAGCAAGAAGATGGGTTGACTGGGAAAGCTGAGCAAAGAAGAGTAAAGGCTGCACTAAATGTCAAGTTTAACAAAAAGTATGTTGTCATATTTGCGTGTCAAGAAACTACACTGAGAATCAGCGGTTTAGAAAAGACCTACAGTCATTGGAATTAATCTCCCATACCTTGCAGCCGAGCTCTAGCATCATCACTGGCCACGCACACAGGCAAATCTCCAAGCGCACAGAGGGATGTTAAAGTAATGTCTGTATTTGGCACTGGTACAGCCACAGCTGGAAAAGGGTTTCATTCAAGCATTTATATTTTTTTTAATCAGGTGGATATATTGAAGAATATTTGAGCAAGACAAACACAACAAATCGGTTCGAAAACATACTTTGCAAAAGGGCACAGAACTCCATCTATCTCACTTATTGAAGGGAAGCTTGAGGAGTGTCTTGGGTGCAAAAGCAGCTACAAGCCACACAGATCTTCACAATCTAAAAACACAATGGTATAAAAGCTTCTACTGATAGAAAATGGTAACTATTAAAAAAGGTCAGACCAGAAATTAAGTGCATGTTTTGTTCGGTGTATTTCTCTTAAGTATAATTTATTATTTGAATAAATTACCAAGAGCAGTGATTTTCTATCAAGAGTCGTTTTTAAGAAATCAAGATAAGGTGTATTTCTGAAAGACCTAATTCAACCATGAATTAATTTGAGGAAGTCGTACAGCTTTCTCCAGTGGCTGTGGAAGTCTGACTAAGGTGACCACACTGGGGTCTGCCTCTCTGAAGTAGGAAATAGCTCCTTTAAGCAATCTTTCTGCTGTCCATGGCAGGTTCACCAATATTTTGTTGCTTTTAGTGTCACAATAATGATCATTGAGCAGACAGGTGTGATAGGGGACTGAGTAAATGAGGCAATTTGTAATTAAAATTAAATGCAAGTTTAATTTCTGTTACACCTTTGATTCTGTTATGAATGCTAGCCCAGTACTTACATAATAACCCATATTAATCAACATTATCTTTGCACCTTTTTGAAAACTTGGTATGCAGCCTCTTTTCTCAGTGCCAAAAAAAGTCTGCCAGCACAGGCAGGAAAACAGTGATTTATTTTTACTTTCAAAATATAACTTAAAGAGTTTTGGATCTCTGTTAGAAGGCTGGTCGTCACTAATCGTACATACATCTTTATTTCCAATCTGGTATAAAACTAAATTTAAAAAGCTGATTACAGTGTAAGCAATACTTGAAACTAAGTACAATATATTGTTTTGTAAATAAGTGAACACATATTTGGCTTTTTCTCTCTTAAGTCTCTTCCAAAATTGTTTAGTTTGAACTGGGCAAAGCTTATTCAAGTGAAAACAAAAAAGGCAGATGGTTAAACGTCTGTATTGTCCTGGAATTCCATCAACTTACCGGCTACCAAACTACCACTAGGTACAATTGCTCATCACCAGTACCAGAAAAATTGATCCTTAGAGAGTTGTATAAAGCAGCACATGGAGCAGTGGTCTTTCATCTCCAGTGGTTTGTTTGGTTGTTTTTTTTTCCAAGATTCCAGACAAAATTCATACAACATAGTTCTAAGTTTTCAGAAGGATTCAGCAGCCACTGCCACCGTCATATGTCACAGTGCTTCTCCAGGTAGAAGAAAGTGATGTTTCTGGAGTCTGGAGATTGATTCAGAAATACACTTATGCACTTTTTCCTTTAAAAAAAAAAAAAAAAAAAAAAAAAAAGGCCATTCCTATTCCAGGCAACACTCAAACATGTGTTGAAGCTTCCGATTAATTTCAATGCATCTAAAATATAAGCACTATTCTAAACAGAAAACATCTGAAAATTTTAAGGGAAGGACATGCCAACTCAGAACCAACAGAAAAGCGCAGCATTTTTTGGATCTTTAATGTAGATCAAAGCATGCTCACTTGTATTCCATTACAGCAATGGCTGTATGATTCTGGGCAATAAAGAAAACCAGTAAAAGTGTGTTTCCGCCAGCTTCTGCAATGCATAGCCACATCCTACAGGGCTGGTGCAAGGCCTATCACAAGTCTAATACAAGTCTCCAGGAATCTCAAGAGAAAATTACTCCAGAAAAAGCCTTCCTACAAGGGAATGCTAGCGCATCCTAGCGTTTGGTTAGGATGAAAGGTGGATGCAACTCTTGCAGACCCGCGTGACCCAATGCATTCCGAGGTAAGTCTAAAAAGTACTGAAAAAAAAAAATAAAATCAAGTTTCATATAAGAAAGCTAGCCAACAGACAGATCCCAGTTACGTTTCACCTGATAGGAACTCTTGCAACAAGAAAGGCATATTTAAACAGAGACTATTACCTCCAAACAACCCAACTTTCTTGACAAACTATAAACCCAATTTACAGATTATTTACATGGGAACAATTTCTTTCATTCTGGAAGTGTAGCCATCTTTGGGAGCAGACACAGCAGTTATACCACTAATCCAGGAAACTGTCATTATCGTCAGCTAGCAGTGATTAGCAACGACTTCTGGGCTCCAAACCCCTTTGGAGGTTCCAGGCAGGGAACCAGCAGTACCATTACAAAAGCTCTTGCAAGAAACCAGCACTTAGCAGGCTACAGTTTTTCTTACTGTCTACATGTCTCTATTGTCACCTACGCACTCACATCCAGCCTTAAGTTTTTGAAGGAAAATTAAACATTCTTCTGGTCCAGAGAGCCATTTCCAGCAGAATACTATGCGGCTGCTGCTTTTTAGGATGCGGAGACAAAAAAAAAAAAAAAAAGTCATTTCTCAGTGTTACAGCAAAACTAAGATCCTAGCCAAATCAGGAATGCTAGGCAGCAGCTTCAGCATAAACACTGCAAAGAAAAAGCATTTGCCATCTCATTTAACAAGCTGAAGAGATGGATTCATAAACAGAGAGTAAGAGATGATTTGGCCAATGCCAAATACCACTTCAGTGAAAACTAAGAGCGAGGCAGGTGTCCTGAGAGCCAGAGAAACGGATTGCCCACGTTTAGCAGGCGAAATAGCAAAGACTAGTGACTCCTAACACACACACACACACAAACCCCACGCTCCTTTAGAATTTAAAATTGAACTTTATTAGCTTCCCACTCCAATGATTCCAGAGTTTTGAATAGGAAAAGAGCTCATTTAAAATGTCTCACTTTGCCTGAAAAGAACCATTACAATGATTACGCTATTGTATAAATACCTCTGCTGAGGGCACATCTTCATTTGTTTAAAAACATAAGTCCTGCTAAAATGCAGCTTACTTTTTACTACAGGATAGAGTATAAAAAGAACTGTCTTAGCAGGAGACCCTGTACTCTTCAGGGACTGAAAAGCAAAGAACAGAACCCAGAAACCTATCAACCTTACAGTCAGTATTCTGGCCTCTTGGAAGGAGGCATGGCGATCAAGAGCAGACAGATTAGCAGCCCTTAGGCAGGGCTTAACTCTTGATCTTATCTCTCACAAAGCAAGAACAAAAAAAAACAGTAGGAAAAGCTAAAAAGTGAGCTCTGTTTAATTTATATTTCCACATTTTAAAAAATTAGAAAGGTACAATGTTCCCTAAGGGAGAGGATAAATTTCTAATTATTCAAATTATTTAATTTAGGCATATCAGATCTGAGCTCTGGATTCAGAACTGCATTTGAGGCTAATCTTCACATGTATCCGTTCCCTTTTCATTAAATCATTTATGCAGATATTTATCTTTCAGTCCATGCTTATATGTTCTAAATCATGTGTGAATTAATTTTCTATAATTAAGGAAATAGTTACAAAAATGTACATAATTCATATGGATTTTTCTGTATGTTGAGTTTTTTTGAGAAATATCAGGGAAATTATTGTTCTGTATATTCATCCCAATAAGTAGGGAGCACAGACCAACAACTGCAGCACTCCAAATAGATGACTTCTTTAAATTTTTATTTTTTAATATAATTCTGTGGGTAGGCGAATGATGTGCACTAACCTCAAGTCATAGCAAGTACTCTCTGGAGAATGGCAGCAGCTGATACCTAACGATTTAGACCTAGTGGTTTTCACACGATTACCAGTTCAGTGACACTCAATCACAACCTCCACGCAAACCGTCCCTTTGCATCTAAAGGATTGAGGAGGTTTGCTCCCACTGTATGGAGGAGTGGGACACAAGATTTTTACTGGTTTACTTCTTTCCCTTAAATTATGAGATAATGACAATGAATGCAGAACAAGAAGTCACCAACGTACATGAGATGAACATATGAAACTAAAAACCAAAACAAGCACACAAACAGAAATACTTAGCGAAACTCAATAAGCCCAGTGAAGGAGGGAATTCATCCTGACACAAACTGGTTAAGGGCAAAGAGACAAACTGTGCTGGTGGGGCTACTCAGTTCCCACAATTTATTCTTTAATACCTTTCTACTGCAACATTTTTGGGGCACGTCGAAGAACAATACAGGCTGATGTTAGTAATCCCCCTCACATATAAAAACTTTCATTACAGACCGTTAAAGGCATCATTCTGTCTGAGAAATGGGAATTGATAGGGGTCGGCTTTTTTCTATCCTGGGGAAATATCTAAGGCTCTTTCTCATGGTGACGCTGAGTACTCTTGCCAGAATTTGTTCTGAAGGCTGCAGATGTGCAATATGATGAAAAATCTCTTTGATAAATGGGAAAAGGAGGAAAAAAAAAAAAAAAAAAAAAGAGTTCAGCAAACCACTTTTCTGTGTCAGACCCAGAAACTGCTTTCCATTCTAATTAGTTTTAAAATGTTTCTTGTAAACACTTTTCTATTTCTTCCTGCAAAGTTGTCAGCAGTAATTTTTACAGAGATGTCTGTACTCAACATCTTCTCTTATAGAAGCACAGTGAAACAAGTTTTATTTTTCATCCATGAGAACTGCAGAGTTCCTTTCCCTATTGTAGTTCCAGTAGTCGGACAGCCTGAGTTGGCTCAGGTGAACCCTCACAATCTCCATTTCAATTCAGTGGGAAATTCGTGCTTGTCTCCCAAGCTAAACTGCTGCCCTCTGTGGCTGTCTTAATTATGCAGTTGCCAAAGTCTACACCGGGTAGGATCTCGTCTTGGAAAGGCAGCAGAACTACTTATGCATTTAGTACACAACATAAACTTCAGAGGTTTGAAAGGATGCATTTCCTAGCCTCATGCAAAATCAAGCAATCTCACTTATTTTTAATACACTCGTACAGAATTGCACAATGAGAATACGTAATAAAACCAAGAGACTAAATTATCCTCTCACTCCTTAAACAAGTAAATCAAATTAGAGCCTTATCTGATTTACAGAAATAAATTTACATAAAATTTGACCCAAAATTCATATCCAAGATAACCAGTGCCCCAGAGCTAGCCAGGAAAAGCTGCCAACTGTGCATCAAGACTTTTAAACAGAGGTCATTACCTACTGCTGATTTCTTTTCCAACCCAGGAAAAGAAACTGCTTACCAGATGCTGAAACCTTCAGCAGAAGAGAATCTATGGTTTTCATTACTGTGGGGTACATGAAAAGTACCTTCCTTGACTTCAGTGCAGTTAGATGACTACAGACTAGAAAGAGGAGAAACAGTCCTTATGTTTTATTAAACACTTTAAAAATGGATACAAAGAGTGCTCCAGTAACAAGAGCTGCCAACTTTGATTAACGTAGCCACATTTCCTTCCTATCCCTATATCGTATCGGTTGTAACTTAAAAAAAAAAACAAAAACAACCACCTCATTCTACTTCATAACGTTCATGAAAATTCTAAAAACACACCTATTTGTAAATTCAAAGCAAACAGAAAATAAACCTAAACCTTTACTCCCCACAAGTCACGCTACATAAAACGGAAGGGTCTCTACCTAGGAAGAAGCCCCTGCCTGTATTGTGTGATTAAACATTATTACAGTACGTACTCAGACAGGTTCCGAGAGTCACTACATTATATCCAGATAGAAAAAGCAGCACAATCTCTGCCCCAGAACTCCAATCTGGACGGACAGACAAGGGGAATACACACAGACGAGTAGAAGGAAACGCAAAACATTAGTCAACGTGATTGTTTATTTTCCTTAAAAGGCTACAGACAGAAAGAACATTCCCAATAGTCCCATGTGACATGAAACAAGGTTTCTCATGTGGTAACAGTATCATCTTGCCTTAAGATCATTCAGACCTCTTTTAGTCATATCTTCTGTTCCATTTTTCTTTTTTTATTAAAATAGGCAAAAGCAAACAGCTTTAAAATCATATTACATTGTCTCAGCCAATTGTTTGCCAATGCAACAATATAGTATTGTAGTGCACATTAAAGTTCAAAAGTTAGACTTCAAAGCAAAACCTATTGAAAAGAATTATTTATAACCTATAAATTAAACTGCAAGAAAAGCAGTGGGAAGGGGTTCTGGCTGACTGTTGGGGCAGTGGGGCACAAAAGGAGAAGGGATCATTTAAATCCTTTAGGTTTATATTTTCACTTTTCAAATGTTTATGACACAAATAAAATTACTACTTTCATGTATGTATAAATACTGGCTGTGACAGGACTAGTTGTTGAGTCCAACTGCCAGAGCACGTGCACGTGTACATGCCTCCGGCACTGGACGTGTTCTGCGTTTGTGGACAGATATTTCCTCTACCACTTAGCGACAACTATTAGTGCTTAAATTCATTTCAGTAGAATCACTTCCAGGCTTACCAACATACCCACTGTGGGCACAAAATCAGAGCTCTGTCTACTGGCCATAGCATCTTGGCACTACCGGAACATAGCCAAGATTTGATTTTCCTGGGCTATTTGGGATGTAATTTGGGAGAGAACTATTAACAATGAAAACTACCACAGAAAAGACCATAAGCCTGTATGCAAAAACTGGAACTGCTAAGGGAGAACCTACAAGTTGCACTCTTTTCATTTTCTGCCCCAACTGACTTGGAGTTATGGTATTCTTTTAATTTATGCTTCTGTCTTTGACGTAGCTATCAACTGAATGTGCCACTGACCTTGGCTGGATGACAGAGGTAATCGTTTCCCAAGGATTAATTCCTCTTGAACAGTTTTTTATTATCAGGAAGGCCTGTGATTTCTTTATAAACACTAGCCATGCCTCTATCTATTCTTCTGTTTTGTTTATTTTGATAGGCAAGTATATCTCATGACTAAAGAACATGCTAAAACTCTATTTTCTTTCCAGCTTGCTGTATTCCAGAGTACAGGTTAACTTCCACATTTTCTTGAATGAGACATTAATGAGAATGACTGGATACTGAACACTTCTGAAAATTACATTTGGATCACAGGAGCATATAGGGGGTCTAATCTTCAATTTCCTTTTTTTTTTTTTTTTTTAAATCTGGCCCAAAAAATCAAAGTGTTAAGCAATCAAAACCAGCTTATTCCAGTGTCTAGAAAACTGATGCAGTAGACCTTGTCAACCCTGCAATCTTTTATAATCGGGCAAAATTTATTTTGGTGCCAATTAGCCCTCTGGATGCCTCAAAACAGGAAGAATCCTCCTGCAGAAATGGTGTCCTTTGCTCACAGAGGAAGGGAGGACTGCCCTGAGATACTGCTGCACATTTGCCACTTTCTGTTCCTTATAGGACTGCTGATCTTGGAACAAAACACATGGACAAAAATTAACACCACCACCACTTTTTCCCCTTCACACCTACACTAACCAGAGAAATACACATGTAGCTCCTTGCTCAATTTAGTAATTTACATCTCAGGATTTAACATATCTAGACCTAGACCTTTAATCTGATAATAATAATAATAATAATAATTTGTTCTTTCCTGTCCATCAACTACTGTGCTATTTTTCAATATCACTGTTAAAGGTGAAGTTTCTGAAATCCAGACCTGTTACTGCATTGCACGCATTTTCACAGCCATTCTGTCTATATATTGGAAAATACTGCCATGCTGGTTGACGTATTCTGCATTTTACAAATCTATGCATCTGCAATGTAGAAAATCCCTTTCTTGTATTTTAGCACAAATCAATTTTGCTACCCTATGCAGTGTGACCTCACATACGTCAAACATCCTCTCCACCAAGGGACAGAATGACACTAGTTCATTTGTGCACCTGAGGTTAAAAACGTTGGCCAAAATTTAGAAAAAACGTATATTTAGCTATTATTTCTGCGATGCCATCCACCAGGCCTCTGAGAAGAATCTTAGTCTTATAGAACTGCTTTCTGATGTGGGCAAAGCACATCTCATGTACAAGCCCCCAGTACATCCCCTCTCAAGTCAAGATAACAGGACTCCAAAAGAGTATCTGGATTTCTATGAAGTTATTTATTCATTCACTTCTCAGATTTTCACTCCACAGCCTTACTTGCCTCCTTTAACATACACTGAAAAACAGTTTTAAGGAGCACAGTTGTTCTAATTTATCTATTGCCACCTCTCCTTCTTATAAGTGAATCTGCTTTCTCCCATCTCTATGATTTTACTCTTTTTTTTTTGCCCTGTTATTCCGTAAAATCAAGGCAGGGGAAGGAATACCTTACATTAGTCTTCTAAATTCCAGTGTGCAGGTTGCTCAATATTATATGCAAATACCTCATAATATATTGATATAGTCACTTTAAAGCTCCCTAGTCTCAAAGGGGCTGAGACCAAAAGGTTCTTTAAAAGAAATTACTGATGCCAAGTTTTTCCAGTTCTTAGTGTTCAAATTAAAACACTATAAAGCCAAAAGATTTTTTACGGATGATTATTTTACGGAATGATCTTTACCCAAAAAGCTCTCAACTGGCTCATCACCTATTTCAAAGCAGAGCTCCATGCATTCAGACCCCTCCTCCCCATAGGATGCGCTCCCCGCCCCTCCCCTTCCCAGTCTGTTCATCCTGTGTCTATACATTTCAGCACTCAAGCCAAGAGGCCACCCCACTACATCTCTGCTCTACCAGTGAGACCAAACTCCTGCAATTCTGTGCAAACCTCCGATTCTTCCGGTTTGATTCCTTTGCTGCGTGTTTTCATGTATCACTACTTAGGAAGAAGCAAGTCAAATCAGAATTCTTTAGTCACGGACAGCTGCTTGAAAGCATGTAGCTGCTCAGACATCCACATCGAACTTACTGAGCTGAAAAAGTTACTTATTTTAAAACTGGAAGATTCTTAGTCTATAACCTTGTGGGTTCACGGTCAATTGATGACTATTATGGAACATTCCCTGAAAGAACGTACTTTATAAGACAACACCTGAGACACAAATAAACTGACGCTGCCTAATGCAAGAAGCCATAATCAAGGACACGAATAGTCAATTTATTTTAAAATTGCCATTACTTAAACAGTAAACACAGCTCTCTTGTACATTATGACTTGCAAGTGCAACTGCTTATTTTGGACAGTAATTTTAGCAAGCTAGTCGATATAATTTGCCTGTCTTTTAATGAAATTTAGCTGCTGGAAATAAGGAGGTGAACATTGACTCAAGGTTGCCACAAAGCACAAGCCAGTGGTCTTCTGACTGTGGAGGGAAGGTCTAAATCAGCTGCTCACAGACACACAGTTTCTACTGAGGTACCTAAATGAGGTTCCAAGGAAAGGGAGGGAATTTACTCCTTAGCTGTCAATTCATTGTCAGACTTGAAATTCTCTAAAAGAATCAGAACTTACTTGCGTGATAAAGAATTTCTATTACTCTAAACTCCTGAACAGGAGTCTATCTATCTTGATTATAAGCTTACTGTTTGGGAAGAAAAACAAAACAAATAATACCATGCCATCCTTAGAAACAGGTGAAAGGGAGACAAGATACACACTGTTTGTTCCAAACGGTATCAACATCAAGTACCAAATCAAAGACTAGGAGAAAGTCCTTGCCATACTTCTGATCAAATTTCATTTTTTTAAATAAATCAGATTATTCAGGTTGAGAATTCTGTGTTAAAAAGATTACCAGTATTTTGTAATTGAGCTACAAGTTTTGCCCTAAATAAAGTGGATTTCTTCAACTTCCCTTGTTTTTCTGAGATCACAAATTAAGAATACAGTCATTACTTAAAGTATATTGTGAACTAAATTTTGTAAACTTAATACTTAACAGAGAGAACAGATGCTTAGCACTTCAGAAAACGCTTCATTAAAATGGATTAAATGCTTTTGCTTCTAATGTAGTTTAGGGTTATGTCTCTGCTCAGCCCTGTAACAGAACCGGATCACTTACTGCATCATCCAGTCGCTTGTTTTGAGACATAATAGTCCTACCAACGTGAGTAGGCTTCAGTACCACAAAAATTTCAGCCATTGTATGCACAGTGAAATGCAAAAGTGATATTAATGCAAAGATAAATTATCAGCCAAGTGTAGGAAGCAAGGACACATACATCTGCAATGTCAGCAAATGGGAATGTTAGAAGAAGAATATTAACCTGCCTCTATTTCACAAATTCTGCATACTTCTCAGATTGAAAAAAAAAAAAAAAACAACAAAAAAACCAACCAAACAAAAAAAACCCAACCAACCAACCAAGCAAACAAACAAAAACAAACACAAAAAACAAAAGCCCAGCAATCGAATTATTCTACTGGCATTTTCAGAGGACTTTAGGGATGCTAGATTTCAACCTATACGGTAGGCTTAGGAAAATTAAGAGCAAGTTAAAAGATTAAAAAGAATTCTAGAACGTTTACTTTTATTGGTTACTTTATAATGTCAAATTCATTCTCTGGAACTGAAGTTAAATCTCACAGATTTACTGAGCAGCCTGAGTAGAAATATCAGACTATTTCGATATTGGAATACCTCAGTTAATAAATGTTTAATATTAATAATTTCTGGTGTGTCCATTTTACACTTCTATTTCAAAGACTCATTTCTTAAGGATGGCCTAATGCAAGGACAGCATTGATGAAACTCAAAAAACTGTTACTTTCCCAGTGGTCATCTCTATTTCCAGGCCAAATCCTCAAAAAATAAATCAGGCAAAATTGCCTTTGATGTCTGCTGAAGGAAAAGCAAGTTTTGTTTGAGTAATAAGCACAGGGCCAACAGCAGGGACCCCGAAAGGAGTCAGTCCTCAGAAAAAGCGGTTTCTAAGTTCTCCAGAGGACAGAACTGCCAGACTAGGAGTCTTTTAAAATTAAGCTTCATATTCCCTAGGAAACCAAGTGCAAAACAACCTTACAATGTTAATGAAATGCTACTATAGAATACCAAGTAGTCGGATGTAGCTAATATTAATCTTTCTTCTATGTCAACTGTGGTACTTTTCTTCCAAGACAGTACTTCCCAAGTCTTTATTCTTAAATACAAACACTAGTGCCTTTTTTGCAAAGTAAAAAATCAATACAGTAGAAGCTCCCCAGGCCTAAGCAGTTAAAATTTATGTTGTTGCAACCTTGGGCTAAAAATACGCAAACCTCCCATCTCACCCCAAACACTACTCACAAAGTGGGACTGTGTAGATATTTTATGATTTGTTCATGGAAGCCACCAGAAAACGTGGATGAAATTTTTGCCCTCCACTACAATCTGTTTGGAAATTAGGAAACATAAGGAGACCTACACTTCTGGAAATAGGAAACAAACAAACAAACAAACCAACCAACCAAAACCAACACCAACACCACCACAATAAAATAACAGCAAAGTCTGACACAACTTTCTGCCCAGCCTTCCCAGAGGGAAGTGATGTCCCAACTGGGAAGGAAAGTCAAGACCAAGTGAACGCAATGCTAGAAGGGAACAAGTGTGATAAGCAAGCAGGGTAAAAGCTCTTGTCTTGTTTGTTCTTAAATACATCCCAATATCCAGATCCACTACATGGTGATTACTCTGTCTTGCTCACGACGGGAACTTCCCCTTCAAGAGAAACCCTTCGCTGCAAAATGCTAATACTACCAGTATTTTTAAAACAAAATACAGTCAGACCAGGAAGAAAGCCAGAGTAAATAAGGCAAAGGAATTACATGATACAATCAAATCTCACCTGAAGGCAACAAAAGAGAATTATGACTCTTGGCAAACCCATTAGGATTCCCCCCAACCAGGTTCCTTCTTTGAATGGTTAGAGCAATACACTTATTTTATAGATGTATTTGCAAGCATATATATACACTTACACACACATACGTGTATTTGGATAGAGTGGAAGATACAAAATGGACAACTGAAGGCAAGACGCTAGTTCTGCTAAAAGAAAGACATGAAGACACATGTAGTAACATTTAAAAAATAACAGATTAAACTAGTAAACTGAAGACAGACTATTTTCTTGGTTAATGTATGTACTTTATGAGTCTACAGCCAGAGCTGATAAGAAGAAATTGCAGTGTCTGTTTCCAAATAAGCTGCCATGAAGCCTAATAAGCCTAACCATGAGACTGAATTGGATAAACTTTCTGTTGACCAGTCAGTACCCTTTCTCTGATTCTCCTTAATGTCTGACTTTTCAAATCTTAGCAAAAAGATTTGCAAGTTCATGTGGCTTAACAGAAAGTGCACATATTTCAACAGCAACAATCTTCATTCCGCTTATTAGAGTAGAAAAAGCAGGGCGGAAAACCAAAGCAATTTCAGAGAAGTGAACTAAATTCTGAGTCAAGTGAAGTACAACTTCAGCACAATTACATGTGAGATTTGGTAAGAATCAACAGCAAAGCAGGGGCAGAGTTTTCAGCATCTTGCTCACCTCTCCCTCAAATATATAATTCTCATGTGAAGAAATCAAAATCCCTAGGCTCCGGCAACTCTTCTCTAAGATCACAAACAAGGAGAAAAATGATTAGTAAATGATTAGGGAGCAAGAAGACAGGCAAAGAATTAAAATATCTGATGTCACTGCTTGCTAACTCCATCGAGAGGGAGCCAGTGCCAGAAGCAAACTGACAACTGATGCTAGGGAAAGGACTACTGGGACTATGGATCCTTACCTATGCTGCTGCATATTCTTCTTGATAGAAGATGTAAGGCATTATGGACACGGACAGTACACATGCGACTCTAAGCAAAACATGAATGCAAGCATGCAACTAAGAGCTTGCAGCAGTTTAAGGTATAACATTTCAGATAATTGTTTGATTATCTTTGAAATCTCCAACAAAAAAAACATAGCTTTGTACACAACAAAGGAAAGGAGAAGCACTAGATCAGAAAAGATGTGACAGTATTTTAGAATAGTTAAAGCACAGGGAATAGTGGCCAAGGTAAGCTGGACTTGTCCCTTGAGTTGAAGTTGATGCACATTGACTTGTTATCTACAATTTTGTTAACTTCTTATTTCCACTAACAGGTTATGTTGAGGTTTTTTGTACTCTTTTACCTACCAAAAGAGAACTGTAGTGAGCAATATCCGATCAGACCTGCTAATCAATCGTGGTTTATACTAAAACTCCTGAGTCCCCAGGAGCAGCCATACCACAAGAATCAAATGATACCTCCTTAAGGCCAGGATAGGTGGAGACTGAAAGTTTAACAGGCTGCCCCCCTTCACTCTGGAGAGAACAGGAGTGAGAGAAATGCAGGTAGCGTCTCACTTCAGGCATCTAGTATTCAATTACCAATGAAGAGACAGAAATGCAAGCAGCTAGATAATCTAGGTGCTCAGCTTCTTCTAAGCAAACTGTTATTTGGGTTAGCAGGTTATTGTCAACCCAATGCAGTTTTAAAATAGTAAGATACTGAACCACCTAAAGGTCAAAGATGAAAAGGCAACTTCCCTGTTGCACTCTCACCCTTACTGGAGTTTACTGAAGATGATGATCAACAGGGAATGCCAGCGAGTTTAATAAAGACAAGACAATAATTTAATAAAGACAACAATGGGAATTTTGAGGTTACAGTGAACGCAATGTCTGCTCAAAGGCAGACAAAAACACATTTAAAGAGAAGATTTATCACTTATTTTCAAGAGACAGTCAACATACTTGAACTTCAGACTTAAAACTTTAATTTTTTTTTCTATAGGTTTTTTTTGTTCCTATAGTTAGCAATAAATTTTTCTTTGTCCACAAAGGAGACCTAATCAGTGGTACTTTTCCCTGACAAGATAACATCTGGCAATAACAACTATATTGATTATCTGATTCCAGCTACTTGTGCAGAACAAAGCCTTGGCCATGAATGAGTAATTCTCACCTCTCTATCACAGTTTATTATGTACTAAGACAACGACTGAACTAGGGGAGGGAGCTTTCTGCTGCATATTTCAGGCATATTTAACTACCGCCTAGCTTCTTTTCCTAATAAACACACAGTGACTGGATAATTAAGCCTCATGCTATGTTTACCACCGACTGCTGGGGTTTTCAGGACTCATTTCCATTTTGCTCCTCCCACAAAAGCAGGCATAAAAATCAGCCTACATGAGTAAACTGATGAATTGCTGCACTGTCAGAAACTCCGTGCCTCTACGACAGCAAAATTCTTCTCAAAAGAGACACAAGAGAAGTGAGCTTTGAAAAATCCCATTTTCAGACCTAATCTCTTTTGTAGCTAGAAAGTGGATGAAAGAATGCTTCTAGTGCATGAGAAAAGAAAACCTTCCATTGTGTCTCTTCCACCTTCTTTTCTCTACTTACCCATTAAAAATAACAAAATCCAAAACCAGTCGAAAACCCAGAACACTTTCACCACCAGCATTGTGCAGGATTCTGAGAAGAGAGATATCTGGGCCAAAATCTAGACAGTTTGACATCAGCCTCCTGGCATGTCCCACTATGAGACACTCTCCACAAAAGAATTATAACCAGTGTCAACAAATAAATACAGCAGCAACACAGGGTAATACGCAAGTGATGTTTGTAATTAACCACTTGTTCTGAAAATACTAATACCATTCCATTTTGTAGAGTCATTAATAGAAAATTAAAGAGATTATTTTTATTGCTGTACCATAGTTTGGGCTGTGTGCATTATGCAGCTAAATAGCATTGATAAAACTACTACACTGTTATACACAAATGCAGAATGTAATTAGTATTCCACTTTGCATATGCAATTGCTGCTCCACTATAATAACGAATTAACTGATAAACAAGATTCAGGATATGACCATTTGCCCCCTTTCCTATCATGATATTATGTAATTAAATGGCATTGCTCAATTTAGCTTTTACATATCTTAACAGAGAATAATGAACTTGAGATGTTCTGGAAAGAAGGCCAGGGAATGCTGTGTTGATAACAGCATTGCGCTCCTATGACAAGCATGAACTGGTGAAGTCTAGGACATTAAAAAAAGTTCATTACGTGATGAGGATAACATTTGCTAAAGTTTGTTCATTCTCCTTTCTGTGCATGTGCCTTTTACTTGCAATGCATCATAGTTGAGTAATTGGGGTTTACTTGATGATTCCACGAAGTTGTAAAGCGGGGAAAAATAAGCCCTAACTGTACTGAGAAACAACTCATTCCCAAGTTCCAGCTTTCCAAGCTTTTAATTGTTCCTAATGAAGTTTGCCTGCGGGCATTGAACAGAAGTACAAACGCTGTGAAACACTCAAGCTTGCAGAAACTTGGTAGTTCGCCACAATTTCATTTTCACAACAAAAAAAAAGAACAGTATAAATTAGGAGGGACAGCTCTGGAGGTGTCCACAGCTCCGCATACCTGGTATTTGAGTATGCCTTGTTTGAAAAACAAGTTACAGTACTGAGACTGGCAGCAGGAAGTATAAACCACAAGAGTTTACACAAAGGATACCCTATACAAAACAGCACCACATGAATTCTGCTGTCTTAAAAAACATATTTTTTTTTTAAATCACTACATCAATACACTTACTTGGATTCCATTTCTACCACTTCAGGAATCACTAAAGTACTATGCCAAATTCCCTTCCTGCTGCAACCAAAGATGTCTTTTTGTAGTGGCTCTATCTTTTCTTCTGTTTTCTGTTAATGTTTGAGATAATATTTTACAGAACTGTGCTACTTCTTGAGGTCTATTCACCTTAGCAAGTGGCACACTTTAAATGTTTTTATATTTTATGCTTCTATTTCACTCTCGTCGAGAAGTTATCTAAACAGTGTGTATGGCGGAAAAGACAAGTCACTGAAGAAAGTACTTGAATGGCTCAAAGACTTCAAATGCACACAGAATTTTGCTACCTTACCTCAACTCACAGTCCTCAACTGTCACAGTCTTGATCTATATCAGGATCTACAAAAGCATTGAACAAGCACTTCAGTATTTTCTTCATGGTGTCTAACCATATTCATTCAGTTGTTGCTGTTAAATTGGAACTAACAGCTGTGGATAAGTGCCAGCCACCCATCCTTTTAACTTCACAGGTAAAGCATTTCTCTAAACTATAAACATATCCATGAAATGAAGGGACACTCCCATTTCCAGAATATACCGCTTGGCTTTAAAAGCAAAAGCTTATATCACTGCTTATGAAGGAAACCGAATGGCAGAAACAAAAGCAAGCTAGGGAGTAACCGCCAACAGCTACCTTCAGCTACATTTCAAATTCCTTTATTCTCTCCTTAAACGAACTAAAACCCTGCATGATTATTTAATCCAAGATTTTCCAACTTGAATAATGCCACATAAAGATCAACTTCTCAAAATCTCAAACCTATTACTAAAAATTAAAGAGCATTATAAAAAATAATGGAGCGGTCACTAATTCACTGCGATGTGGTGAGAGATCACCCTCTCCTCTTGTGGTAGCAGCACCTTTTAAATAGGGCTCCTTCCACAAGTCTTGCATGCAGGCCACAGATTGCAGAGCACTCCCTCCCAAAAGATGAAAGTTCTTTTCAGAACTGAAGTTTACCAGTAACGCGTTAAGAAAAGCAATGCCACCACACTATAAGTTTTTGTCATCTTGAAAATGCTTAACAATATTAAGCTGGCATCATTATCCCTTTTTTACTGAACAAGGCACAACAGGATAAGTAACATGGCCAAAGTCTTAACGGTGACAAAGCTGGAGACAGAATTTAGATACGACACCCTCTTCCTTATCCTACTTCCAAGGCTACACAGCTTCACGTTTATCCTATTATTTACATGAAAACACAAAGCCTACCAGCATTGCCGTATCTTCGTGCCACAAGAAAGTTAAAATGTATTAAAAATACTGTGACAGCAGTCCGCAAAACCTTCACTGAACAGGTTCTAGTACATGCCAGTGACAATGTCTCAAGCTGGCCTGTAAAATTAATTCCTTGTTCTTTTTAGATGAACTTATCTGGAACCAGACTGTTAATTTGAAAAGACGAATTGCAATGTCCTATTTTATACTTCATCTGACATCAAATCTGTGCTGGATATAAACCTCAAATATTGACTAGCTCCCAGCATAGAACTTTATAACATCTAAATTGTAACTGCTTCTAAAACATTTCAGAAGGAAAACAGCTGTATCTTCCAAGGAAAATTGTTTTTCCTAGCACTTTCATTTTACATCAAGACAGATTAATCTCTAGAGTAATTTCACTCATTAAAATGGGTTTGGCTGATCACGTTTCACCTAAGCTCTACTACTACCACACTAGTGCTTGTTGACTTCCTAATTAAAAATGCAGGTCCATCAAGCTAGTCAGAAAATGAAAAACCTCCTCAGAAATGGTAGTCTCTATAGCTGCTAATTTTTGCATGCCTAAAGCCAGTTTAGTACACAGGAGAGCAAACTATAAAAGATAAATTTTTTTCTTTATGCAAGAGCAATGAACAATGAGTAATAAAAGGTATCAATTATTCACATTGCTTCCCAGCAGTTTAGAATTTCAAGGGGGGGGGGGGGGAAGATAAGAAGCTATACTGCTTTTGAGTGAAGAGTAAAAATGATTTGACGAAATGCAGATATCTCTGAACAGAGAATTTGGATAAATACATTACTATTAATTTGGAATCAAGAAAAACGTGTCCAAGTTGTTGGTTTTTTCCTCAATTTCTTAATAATATGGATTCTTTGCCAAAGTATAGTTTCCAGAATTGAAAACTAAGATCAGAGAAGCCACTGAATAGCTCATACTTGGTGTTACCAAGCCAAAAACTATTGCCCTGCAAGAGCTGATGCTTCTGGGATTGTTCAGAAACCACAACTGGCCCTTTGCCTCCTTGGCTTGAATCAGATGTACTTATGCACCAACAGCTGAATATTTGAAGAAAGGTTGCTTCCATAGACACGGGGCTTGTCTCCAACTTGCTGATGTTGGAAACATGGTATATATTGGACAAAGTCAGATCCCCTTGGGTTTGGGGATTTTTTTGGTTGGTTTTGTTTGGGTTTTTTTGTTTGCTTTTTGTATTTGCTTGGGGTTTTTTGTTTGTTTTGTTTGTTGGGGTTTTTTTGTTTTGGTTTGGGTTTTTTTTAAGAAAGAGGTAAGGAACAGTAATGAAAGGAACATGAAAATTGGACGTAGCAAAAATGTTTCCAAATGTTTATTAATACTCATGAGCTAGTAAATATCATCTACCAACGAAGTAAACCTTTCCGCAGGAATGCACGTTATACATTCAGTGCTTAACAAGTTTTTATCTTGGCATCCCCAAAAGGAATAATTACATCAAACATTTATTCCTGCCATTTTTTCCTATTTCAGTATTCATCCACTCCCTCTCACTTATCCACATCAAAAAAAACATTCATTGGCCATACTTTAACTCCATTGCATTATTTACTATCTGAAAGAGTAGGAAGCACCCTGGAAGTAAGCAGAGAGCACAGACCAATAAAACCAAGTTCACAGAGGACTAATCAGCAGAAAAGTTATATGTCGCCATTGAGAAGATGCATCATCAAAAGAAGAACTGGAAAGAGTGAAGGCGTGTTAGAATTTGCAGAGATAACTTTTAAAATATTAGAAATTGCTTTAATTATTTAAAGGACCAGAACTAGATCTGCTAGGCAAAGACCAAGGGTGACTACTGCGGATGCTAAGAGGACAAGGAGGATGGACTACCGATAGGGACCAGGTGCTCTCCCTTAAACAGCATCTCAAATTACTGCTGTCAGACAGAACGCTGTCCTGGACGTGCCACTGCCCTCACGAAGGAGGATATTTCATAATCTAAGCCAAATGAATTGAAACAGAAATGTTGAATATGACAACGAAGTATAGACTAACAAAAGTGAGGGGACAGAGAGGGAAACCACTGCACTGGAAAGCGAGCAGAATTCTGTGCGAAATAAATGATACAGAATCATTCCCACAAATCTCAAGACAACAGCTGGTGGCAGGAAACATGGACAGACTTAGCTGTGTCCAGCTCAAAATCCTGAAAATGCAGTTTTCATGGAATACATTTCAGAATTAGGGTTAGTATTAAGTGAGTTAGTGACAGAAGTCAAAGATTAAAAACAATGGTTGCTCTGTATTGTGTTCCAGCAGCTGCCATACCCATGGCAACAGTACTACGCGGTCAGCAAGAGCTGCATAGGAGAGCAATATTAGCCAGAAAGCTTAGGCTTAGAAAAGCCTTAAAAAGGTAACCACCCCATCCATCAGGGATTTGATGAATTTGTCCATTTTAGCTCTTCTTAACAGAAGCGACTCAACAGAAGACTGACTTCTGTTTTCTTCCTTCCCCAAAGTCCTTAAATTATTACATTACAGTGGTTTAGAATACTGACATAACCATGCATTTTTCTAAATAATAAAATATGAAGAAAGGAAAGGGCTAGCTTTCCTTTATAGTATTTTCTTAATGAATTCAAGAGGGGGGAAAAGGATATCAAGAGTTTATGAACTGTTTAAACATAAAGCCAAAGAATTATAGATAAAGTTCCAAACCATTAATCCATTATATACTGTGAATTGGACAACCCCAGTGAGATATCATTTCCAGAAATGAATCGAGCAAAGCCATCAGCAAATAGTTAACACTCTGAGCCTCTGAAACACTCTTTGATTCAATTCAAGCTGCAAACCTCTATGTTTAGAAGCTAATTTACACTGGAATCTGGAATTTAATCATCTCTTCTCATGCATCTGAAAAAGGATGACTTTACTTCACTTAGTCTAAATTAACTTTGAAATTTTCCTACACGTAGTAATATAATATCTAGTCAGATATGCTGATCTTACCTTGAAATAAATTAAGTGCTTGATTCCTCCTCTTAATATTATCCTGATGCTGGTAAAATTTCCCTAGGCGGCACTATGATCTCTGGACATTGCTCAAATAGGGTAGGGTGTATATAAAACCACATAAAGACTGTCAGCGATGGGGAAAGAAACACTTTTTAGACAGGAGGAAAGAAGAGATGGAAGGGAAATAATTTTTTGTTTGATCCAAAGTTCACTGATTCCAAAATAAATCAACCAACAGCCATTGAAATAAATAAGAAAAAAACTGTATTTCCAAAGTGAGTATAGTGTTTAAGTTTCCTTTTCTGTTGTTGTTACTTTTAAGTCAATAGAACTTCTACCTGTGCCATTATTGACATCACGCTTAGTGCAAGAACACTACCAAAGTGATTAGCTACAGATTTCCAAAAGTGGTCCTCTGGAAGGGGAAACTCTGAGAAGCCGAGATGTTCAGGCGGTAAATAAACGGGAAAGTTTATGATTTTCTCTTCCTCAAGAAATAAATTCCGCAATCAGTAACAAGGAAGAAAAGAACCGTAATCAGTATGAAGAGAGTCTTCCTATGCTTCAGACGGTACGAAGGCAGATGTGCTTTCTGATAAGAGTCCTCTAGCTCAGGAAGACAAATGTCAAGTATAAGCATGATCTAGTGGGTTTATTCTTGGTCAACGTTTGAAGAGAACAGCAAGTTCTTCCATCTTTCTAAACTGAAGTCCCGACCTTCACAGAACCGCAATGCAGCCAGGCCCTCTCCTAACGAAGTAAAATCATGTGATAGGAGAATAAGTTATTATTAGTTAACACACTAAACATTTAAACTGGTTTATTATAACCATGCCAGGCTCTTCCGATGCAGAGGAGTTCATACTGATGATCTTTCCACAGAACTGGATCTGAAAGCAACCATTTTTAAGGAAACTAAAAAAATTTCCAAGACTAAACTCTATAGATGGATATTTAAAGAAGAAATTGCAGTAAGGGGATGGGAATTGTTAATTTAATTATTTGTGACTCGAAAGTGAGAATTTTTCCATGCAGTAGAATTACACAAAAGGGGAAAGCAGCTTTCCCTGTTTTTTGGCAAACTGGAATAACCAAGTTGCAGTATCTCCATAAAGCCTACTGGTCCATGGACTGAAGCAAGGCTTTGCTATTTCTACAGGATATTGTATTTTTCATCAAAGAGTAAGCGAGTAAGCAAATGCAATGAACTCCCGATTTGTTTACAGCATATTCATATTAATATTATACCGTTCTCAATTATTCTCCCCAAATTAGTAATTAAAATGTTGAAGTCTGATACTGGATTCTTAAATATACACTCCACAAATCACAGCTTTGCATCCACATTATCTCCATATAACTTTAACCAATTTTAAACAAAATAACATTTGCACCTTTCACCTTTCACAAAAAGTGTATATTTTATTTATAGTTCTATACTATTTCTTATTCTTCATAACAGTACATAACGCATAACATGCCTTTATTTACAATGGAATACAAAATGGTAACTACGTGTATCAAGTCCTTTCTGATCATCTGTAGATAAAGAAAAATGCCTAACATGGTAATCTTTACAACACAAATCAATGATTGTCCGCTACACAAAGATGCTAATCCACTCCACACTGGAGGGTATTATATACATCTTATTCTTTTTTTCTTTAAACTGCCGAAATAAAATGTCATTGCTTACCTATAAAATCACTTCTCTTCTGCCTCTTATGTTTAGTAAACTTGTAGTCAGCACTCAATTGCAATATAGCTTGAAAATAGCGTATTGGGATTTTTCACAAGAAATTAAGGTCAATTAATGCTCAATACACTACTTTCCATTTGATAGCTTGCACTATAGCAGATATTTAACTCACAACCACTTATTAAATTTCCTGCTTACTAAGCTAGGCTGAAGACTTCCAACATCCTTTTCTTTTTTCTTGTTGGATTTTTATTTTTAAAGTTATATGAAAAACTGAAATGTAAACATTTATTCTAGCATAAATAAGCTTTCAGCACAGCACACTGCATCAGCATTATTCAGCTAACAAGGAAATTGCAATTCATTCGCTTATGAGCCACAGCCAGCAGTTAACCAGGCAGATAAGTAACTGAACAGTAAGTCAGGCTAACCTAACAGCAGCCTGTAGGAGGAATCACGAGCACCTGGTTCCAGCCAACAATGAATGCATTTACGATCACCGTGGACCTTTCTTAAGAACAGCAAAGTTGTGTTTTATTAGCTTTACCGTTACTCAAAACATCAGAATCTGTAGCCATTCATGCCATTGACAAACTGACTTCTGTGGCTTTGTTGTTATTATTAATAATACAGTATTGATAGTAAATTATACATTTTCATTCATGCAGCTCCTATCAGTGATTAACTAAGTAATGTCTAATTTCATTTGAGAACAAATACATTTCTCCCTGCAGGAAAAAAAAATGAGAACTAATTCAAATAAGCAGATATATGCCTATTGGGTTTACAATTTAAGAAAACAAAGAAAAACTTTTAAGGTAATTTTCCAGGAAATATGTGCAACCAAAAAACCAAAAAAAGTTTGAAGGAAAAAGGATTTTAAAAATAGAAGGAATATAAATTGTGGCAAGTGTTTATGACAACACAAGTTCTCAAAACAAATGCTATGGAGAACAGATGCAGAAAACTCAAAGATACGTGAACTATTTTGACTTGCTATTCTTTTTAATTTGCATTTGGCAACTCACAGAAAGTGAAAGGCTAATTCGAAAGAGTTATTTCCAAACTGGATTCCTACCTCCCAGTCTTTCCTGTATGCAGAAATTGAGCTTTATAGGTCTAACAACAACAATGATTAATGACCCTTGACAACAGCATTTAAAATGACCTTCATACAAATACACTGGTTCCTTGGTTCTTTTGTGATACAACAGCAAGCAGTTATTAGAATTTGGGGAAAAAAGAGGCAAAAGGAGATGCATGGAAATTACACAATGAAGTAGTTTCATTGTGATGTTGAGAGGAGTACGAAATGAATACAAGATAACACTGATAGAGGAGTCTAGCAAGCCTTTTCCCCCTCAAACTATCCATTTCACTTAGATTGCCCTCATTGCAAAAAAAAAAAAAAAAGTATTTAAAAGAAAAAAAAAATCAAATTACATGATTTAATCTGCTCAGCAACAGCTTAAATAGCAGGAAACAATGATTAATTTTGAGAATGAGAAAATGAGAGGTTTCTTCTGGGATAGCATGAAATGAAATTCACCCACAACTTACTTACAATCACATCAGCTTTTTGAAAAATTGAGCAACAGAATTTCTGTATTTTAAAAAACTATAAGTTAATATTTAATCTGAGAAGTCCTTTGCCTTTCAGTACTTTTAGCATAAACACGGCTGCATTGCATCGCTATGTAAACATCTGAAGAATGAAGTTACAAATGACGGCTGCACCAGCTCAGACTTTGCCTCTAAAAGGGGAATCCCCTCTCACCCTGGAATTCCTCTTCCATGTCCCCTGTCCTTCCAGACGTACTCCCTCTGCTCAGCTCTGGCACCCAGAATGCTCAAACCCAGCATAACACACACTTTGTGTTACATTACAAGTTGAATTGGTACAGGGATGAGTTCAACACACATCAGAGTGGGGAGAGCAGAGTAACAGGTCCCCTGCTACCTGTAGGGAGTTGTTAGAACAGCTCAGCTGTCGCAGGTAACTTCCCTTAAACGCGAGTCAATGACAATTATTCCAGTTTCCAAACTTCAAAAAATGGAATAGGAAACAAAATTAAGCATCTGTTATTTTAAATGTATTTTTACAACTGATGTTATTTCATTAGCAACGTGGTTTTAAAAAATAATTAAGATGAACAAAGTTATACCTATCATTGTACCTAAAAATAATGGTCAGACAGACTATCCATAGCAAATTAAAAAGTTTGTGGTCTCAAAGGAACATTCATGATTTGAGTTGGCCATGAACAACTTATAAGATGAGAGCCAACCTTAAGACATTTTCCTTTTGACCAGCCTGCCTTTTACAGATTTTCAAACATCTCTAGAAAAAGCAATTTTCAAATTTGCATGCCCTCCATCATCAGTAAACATTAGAATAACTCTGGAAACAGTTTTAGGAAACATGTATTCCATCTTTCATGTCAAACCCAAATATCACCTGACAAGATGCAACAAACAGAAGTGATTTTAAGTTGCAAGAAAGTTGCCTGACATGGGGCAAGCAGTAAAGACACTGGAATGTTTCTTTTTCATCATATCAAGAGGGAGAAGAAAATATCAAAGTAGTGGAGGCATTAGACATTTACTATTAAAACAATCTGATACCAAAGATGTGAACATAACACACACACACAAAACACAAAAAGAAAACCAATAATAGCAAAACACAAAAATCAGAACAGAAATCCATTCTCAGACCTTGAGGGCCAGATTTCTGGTCACCCCAAAAAAGAAAGAGGCTGGAACACAGGTGTTTGCCTTGATCCCAAGCAGCTTTATTGCACTTAGTGATAGCAACAGCGATCTTGCCTATAATCCAAATCCAAGACTAAACTGATGCTCAGCCAAAGCTGATAATCACATCTTTAAGATTTGGAACATGCTCTGAATCTCCTAACTACATGTAATACGGAGTGGTATAGCCCAGTAGCATTAAACATTTTGGGGATAAGACTGAAATAGTATAAAGTTATTTCTATTAGACCAGTTTGACAGGTTTTCTTCTGCAGCAGAGCCAGCATACCCTACAAGAATGATTAAAAGATGCTACGGCACAAATTAAAGAAAGATGAAAAGAATTAACTAGAGATATAAACAAGTAAATATCCCATTTAGCTTCATTTCCACAAAGAAAAAAATAAACTGAACTTAAGAATCAGACAAGGATACGTCTCATGGTTAAAGTTCTACACATTTTGAGAATTAGCCCAAAACTAGCAACTATATCTAAACTATAAAATAGGCTGCAGATGGAAAGAACAAGTGAACCTTAAACTTTAGTTTAACTACGTATTACACAAGACAAATTGGGTAAGCAAAACAATTTACTTTACAGAATTCACACAAGGAAATGCTATTTGCAGAAGGCTAAAAATGTTCTCCCAATATTGCATGGTATTTGGATTATCTATTATATCAAGAGGTAAAAAAATTTAACATCTTGAAAATCAGATCCACTTGTCATGAAAAGAAAGTTTCTGAAGAACAATAAGAGGCTCAAAATTTAACTTCATCAAAAAACAATGCAATTGCTCTAGTACCAAAATTTAAATGGGAGAAGAAATGCAAGATATAAAGGTTCTGAGACTGTTTCTTGTAAATTAGAAAGATAACCTTTCATGGGTTCTTTGTTGAGTATTTGTGAACAGCAAGGACCAGAGGTACCAGAATACCAGTCATCATCTAACATAAGGTCTGTAAAGGATTGTTAAAATTCCTAGTTATGATCTATGATTCCTTTTGAACAGAAAGATAAATGAATTGAAGAAATTAAGAACTGGATAAAACAAAGTCAGGGATATTTTCAATTTAAACACTCTAAAAGGAAACAAAAAGGGATGGGGGCAGTCATGGGATGGGATGGGAGTCAAAGCATGAAATGGTTCTCTCAACAAAATTTTCAGTCAAAGGTTGTTGTCCTGGTTTTGGACTATCTTCAGAAAGCTGACAGATCTGACTACAGTCATCAGACCAACTCTAATGTCAAAAATATATTTCTTCGTATAGGACTGGAAAAGGTACTTTCACAGAAAACAACCCCTCAAGAAGCTATGGGTCAGCTCCATTCCACATTCGCGTCTCTTACTGCCATTTTGCTGATACACAAACAAAACTGCTACCGAGGATGAGAATATTACAAGAC
Source organism: Vanellus vanellus (assembly GCF_965231255.1). Taxonomy (NCBI): domain Eukaryota; kingdom Metazoa; phylum Chordata; class Aves; order Charadriiformes; family Charadriidae; genus Vanellus; species Vanellus vanellus. The sequence goes on from NC_138914.1 coordinate 1,142,408, forward strand.
TTCCCCTCTGCTAGAGGAGATCTCTTCAGTCAGTACTGACATGGTTTCGTTCATTTATTGCTGTTGAAACTGATGTAGAAGATGAGGGAGTTCAGCGTCTAGAGCCCACCATATTCTTGCAGGGTTAGCTTCTTTTTTTCTTTGAAAACTCCAGGCAAAAATCTAAGCTGGTCTCTGTACCAGCCAGAGTATCCTAAAAACGTACTGAAAAAGGACAGAAATTCCAGCACAATAGAAGCTTAGAGACAAATCTCACTTTGCATGGATTTGCCAATTTATATCCCGAGGACCACTTCAGAGGATCCTTTGAGCCAGAGAAAAGTACTTCAAACACAGTTGTCCATCTTCTCCTCATCCTCATATTGATGTGCTCCTCCCTGTCACGGTGCAGGCTTGGTTATCCAACAGCACTGAACGGGCTGGTCACCCACAGCACACCTGCCTGAATTTAGCTAAACCTTCTCTTTGATACGCTTACTACACTGCTGTTGCTCCTCCTCACAGCAGAAGTTAGACAGAATGCTTTACAGCGTCTTGAGCCCTTCATTTCAGAAGCTTACAGGGACCACAGAGTAGTACTTCATTTACTACATGACCAAAGAGAGCAGTGAACCCATCACTGAACAGCTGACGTATGCCAAGACACCACAGCAGGATGTGATTGCCCCTTTCCTGTGTGAGGAAAAGCACATTTCCTGCTTTATTAGTGTATCCCTGTTGTAATAAGGTGCAACTCCAGCCATGGAAATCACAGTAGGGATAACGGTCATCTATCTGTCTTTACAGAAAGGGCCCCGATTCTCCTTGTAACACGTAACTCAAAAAATAACCAGACTAACACAGCACATTAAACCTGGTGAACTGGAACACCTTTTATGAAGGCAAGGTCCGGTTACCTGTTCGGTGGGCAGTAAGTCATGCCATCCCACATACGCACAGCACAGTCACAGAAGAAAGCTATCTCCACGGCACCCACAAGTTAATGCAGTCCTTCCTTAACGTGTGACGTTGGGGGTATAATCACGATAGTCTAAGACACACTGCAAAGGAGCTCAGTACATAATCTCATATGCCCCTTTACATACCCCTTTTTTCTTTTATCCAGTTGAAGAATACTTCAGCACTAATACAGCCATGAAACCCTCTCCTTGACACATGAATTCATGGGTTTTCCAAGGTATGTGTGCTGAATCGTATCAAAATTTAGTCACTAAATGCCAGTTGCATCACTTTTTGTTAATCCCTTTGTTCCTTTAGCCCAAGGCTAGTATTTCTTTTGATCAATATAAATCTTTTCTGTCATCTTATTTTTGCTGTCACTCTGTGAAGTATTACGATGCTGAACCAAGATCTTCATTTATCCCTGGTATTGCAGTCCTGTCCCTCCTGACAGTTACCCTGTTAATATATTATTATCAATCTCCTTGATCCTCCCAGGTTTGAACATAAATTCATCTCTCAGGAATTGACTTCCACAAAGTCGTAAGTCCCACCCCATTAAATGCTACCTGCCGCAACGGAGGCTTTACTTAGAAGTAGCACTGTTGAGAGATGTTTGTTGTTTATAATGGTGAAGAGAGTCATTCAGCAATAGTCAAGTGAGGATGCAAGGAGTCCAAACCATGGATATCGGAAGCTCCAGCTAATTTCTCACATCTCTTCAAAGTGTCATTTCATTTAACATTTAGTGCAGCACCACTTCCCACTTTATACTGGAACACCTTATTATACTGAAATAGAATTACCGATGAAATAGTTACAGAAAAAAATAAAGTTTTAATTTTATATACTAGCACATAGTAAATATGAGACAAGAATTTGTATGCACAGCTGTTAGCCCTTCCACATCTTTGCATGCATACAAACACGAAGCTGAATCCTTTTTATTTAGAACAGCTGAAAATTGAAGTCGTCTTTTCTCTGCACTGCTACCCAATATCAAAATTCAACATTTTTCATATCAGCTAAACAGAAATCCATCCCAGAGCCGGAAGGAGGATAATGGACATAGCTTTCAGAAACGCGGTCATCACTGGGACAGATTCGTAGCTGTAATAAACAGCAGTAATGCTAGAAGAGTATTATCACTCGTCACTCTCCATAGCGCAATGCATTTTTCACAAATTCAGAAAACACTCAAAAGTTGGTGTCTTTCTGTGCTTTTCCTCCTCCACCCTTCTCGTGTACACTCCAGAATATGATGAAAAATAGATCTTATTAGCCATGCAGTTATCCAGCCAGAGGAAATAGATAATGAGAATATTTAAATACTAGCTCTAATCAAAACTTTTTTTCTCCCTCATCTTATTCTTATTCACTTGTTCATACATTCTTGCATTTTGTTCTCTGGGTAACAAGCCTATATATATAAACACATACATATACATATTTATGTCTGTATGTACACTAGTGTAAGACAAATTGAAATATTTATTTCCTTTCAACCCGTTGAAAAAACTGACAAATTCTGTAACAGTGTACACCGTCCTACTCTTTATCATATCACACTATGATAACAGGAAAACAAAGGAACCTCTAGATGGACACCACCTTCTGGGTTTGGCAATTAAACCCAATACTACCATTTCAAGCTTTTCACGAGTATCTTCAAACCCAGAGGAATTTCAGATTTACCGGTCTCACATTAGACAGCTTTGTTCTTGGTCTTGGCTCAGCCACAAACTCCACCACATTTGTTGGCATGTGCAGCTAATTTCCAGCAGCCTTTCCTACATCTATTCCTTTAATTATCTAATTATCTCTAATTTTTGAGCAGACAACTGTATTACCATAGCAAATAATAAGGGTAATCACATGCATAAGCAAACCAGACAAGGATACTAATATATATCCTTGTCCGATTCCCTTGCGCGTGTGATTTTCGCAGCTACAGCCATTCAGGCCTTCAATACAAAGCCAGATCATTAGGATGTTCTCCTATCATCTACAGGATTTCGGGGTAGTTGTTTTGGGGTGTTTTTTTTGTTTGTTTGTTTTCTTTTTTTTTAAAAAAAACATTTTTAACCAATTCAGTTCTACCAAACCTTCCAAGTCTCATCAAAATGCCAATTTCTTTTTTAACCAAGTATGTTCTGCCAGTGTTCCTGTATGTTTACTTACATTAAGTAAAACCCCTTTGATCTTTATATGCTGAGATAACACTATTTACTGATGGTAACTAAATCCTTGATCAGGGTAACTAAATGCTTGATCACTATTTCAGAAGGAAAATAAATCATATGCAGTAGTGAGGTAGCTTATTAACAGTAGGAAATCTCCACAAGCCAAGTTAGGACATAATTAACAACTTATGGCTAAACCAGCACATAAGTAGATAGTTTAATTATTAAGAAAATCTGCCAGGAAATGTTCTTGTTTCCAGCACCAATTTCTGTTGTGTGGTTTTATCATATCTTCTTCTTAAAATAACTTATATTATCCTGAAAACAATGGTGGGTAGGTGGGGTTTGGGTTGGGGTTTTTTTTGTGTGTTTTTTAACAACAAATGATAAAGCACTACTTCTCATGCCATCTTGTTCTCATTCTTCCAAAAAAAAAAAATCTCCTCAAGCCAACAGAGAGCAGACAGGCCTGTCCTCCCACAAAGACCATTAATACTGATTTATCCGGACATGACTGAAAAAGTATGTGATAATTATAGACGCAGGCCAATTTGGAGCTCGTATTATCGCCACGCTTTTTCCATGACTGTATGTAACTTGGCAAATAATTATTCCTTTATTATAACTCAGTGTAAAGTATTTTATGCCTTCTCATATGAAGCATGCAACACAAAAATAATCTTCACTTACTGTATAATGATAATAATATAAAAATGCACTGTCTGGTATACTTCATTGCCTAACTGGATTTTGGTTTTCCGTAGTCCAAAAAATTCATCATAACTGAACTAAAATACATTTTGAGAACATTAGATCATTTGTTGTCTTATCAATGACTATGCAAGAAGGCAACAAGCTTTAATGTTAGATCTTTGTACCATTTTCTTCTGAAGCTTTAATTGACTGAAAAAAAAAAAAGATTATTTGAAAAGAGAAACAAAAATAGCATTTATTTTCTTTGACATTATATATTAGCAATAAACAACTGCAGTAATTCAGCAGAATTATTATGGAGCCTCCCAGTAATAACCTGCCACCATGAGAAAACAGTAAATAATAGACTGCTCATGCAGCCAGGTGAGCCTTCGTTCTCTGCAGTGAAACATACAGTGCCGCACTTGTGTGGATCAGGAGTGGCTTTCTGGAGCGTGAATGGTTGAAAACATAAATTTATAATCCCTAATACATCATAATCCCAGTTTTGTATACTCTCATCTGCAAAGGGAAGTGTTTCATCTTTACTAGAGGAAATAGTACAAGTCAGCTTTAGCATATTTGTTCTAGCAGGTGTCGTGACCTAAAATTCTGGCAAATTATAAATATTGAATGTTTTTGGAAATTTACAATCCTTGGAGACTGTAATTTAAAAGCTAGATTATACTACTCTTTATTATTCAAGGGGCATAATCAGGGAACACCTTAATTGTATTTAACACCTAAAATAAACCAGAACGCCAACAGAAAATAATCATTGGTTTAAATAGGACCTATTTTAACTATAACTGTAACCAAGACAGTTATAGTGTTAATAATTCAATGTTGGTTGAAAACCACTCTCTTATGACTGATTTATAGAGACTGAAGTAGGCATATGTTATGCTACAGGTGGATGTGAGGTCGTAAGAAACCACTTTACAGTCTTCCCAGAAGTACAGTGTCAAAAAGGTCACTTGTGGTAAAGGATCTTTTGGATTAGTCTTTCAAATCAATGCATGAATTAAAGGCAATTTACATATAAATGGGCTAATACTCTGGCTTTGAAATTAGATGAATTTTTAAGAGATTTAAGAAACAGCAAAAAAGGTCAGTTAGGCATTAAGTATACATAATGCAATTTTTAAAAACTGCTTGTCTTGGAACTCCATGTTTCTCATTTATTAATATTTTGTATTCACAGCCTGTTCTGCTCAGAAAGGTACTGCCAGCTGGTTGTGAGCAAACGCAGAAAAATGATCCATGCTAGGGATATCAGATTTGAGGTAAGACTAAGACTTAGAAAGTGAAATTTTCTTAATATTGTCAGAGTTTGAAAGCATTTTTGTTTTCCTTAGACAAAACTAAGAAGTTTTAGTCAAAGTCAGTGAAGATTATCCTGTACTGGAAAACAGACAACAGAATCTTAGGGAGATATTTCATATAACTTTTTATTTTCTCCCTCATACAAATCAAGGTTCCAGTACAGCTTGATTTCTCCTTCTATACCCTCATGACAAGAATGTCTTGTTCACCCTTATGCAGCAGAACCTGCATTAGATTTTATTGCGCCTAACAGCCCAAACGCATGCCACAGATGAAGGCAAGATCTAGGAATTAACCTTTGGTTTTGTGTGTCTGAATACGTGTGTATGTGTAAATAATCTTTTTCAGTCACGAATTTTTCTCCTCCTTTTCAGAAAGAATCCCTAAGTCTACTGTATTACTTAACGTTGACATTCTTGCCTTTGACATTTGTTTACATTATTGTCTCTTTCCATAAAGAAGCCATTACTAACTCCTACATGCTGCTGCTTTTTCACCACAGTACACCTTGGTGAATTTGGATCCTGTATTGCATTAAAAAAAAAAAAAAAAAAAGGTAAAACACATGATTACCTCCCTTTTGGATATATCTGTATAATTAAATAGTATGTTCAACTTCCCATTCACGGATGGCACAGAACTCAAACGTATAGTCAAAGAACGGACACTGAAATAAAGTTCCTTCCTTCAAGGCCAAGGTTAGACAGTGTTTGCTCAAACTATCTACATAAAATCCAGCACCATATAAATACAAACTAACAACATGGTTCAATGCTGAAGCCATTTTACTAATGGTACTTCTGCATTCTCAGAATCCATGCCAGTAACTTGATGTCTGCCCAACACTGAGATGGATCATATTCAGTGGATTTGTGTTTTTCACAACTGGGCTTGCGATAAAAAGAGGGAAGGATTATTATCAAGATTAAGTAATAATTTAAGAAAAAATCTCAAAAAAAGTAGTGACAATAAGATAGCAAGCAATGCTGATGCAAAGGACTGGCTATTGATGTGGCATGAGAAATAGCCAAAGTACTTCTCTGTAACCAAAAAGAAGAAACAATATTTTAAAACAGGATTGCTTGCTGAAAAGCACTGAAGAGTTATAATTTATGTTGCACCATAAGAATTATCCTTCTGATAATATCCTACAGTCTTTAATAAAGACAAAACCAGCGTGTGTCACAGACATTAGCAATACTGTTTTATGAAAACTTTCAAAACCATTTATTATAAAAGTTCATAATTCTTCCATACAGTTAATTTTACAAATTACAGAATTCTAAAGAAAATATGATTATCTAATCAACCTTTAGGATAGTTTCCTTAGAAAGCCTGTTTTCTACCATACTGTGCAGTGCAAAACTGATTTTTACATGGTAATTAAATTGGTCCCTTCCCTTTCAGGAAGGCAAAAGAAATCAACAGATGCTTGCAATGAGCCCTGCAGCAAGGCACAATAAAAAACAAGAAAATTATATAGTTTGAGTTGATTTCAGAAGATAAACAATGAAGCTGTATAGATACAAATAGAATTCTGAGGCACATAAAAGGAGGAATAAAGTAAGACATCGAAAAGGACATAGAAGACACCCACAGTTTGTTAGTTATAGTGTAAGTGGTAACAGTACTATTAAGAGAATTACTTAGTTAAGTCTTCGAGTAACCAGTGTCAGATGACTTACGTCCTAAAGAAAGTATGCACTTCATCAGAATCAGATCAGGTTTAGCTTTTACTACAGAAGACAACCTTCTCAAGACTCCAGGCATTTTAGCTTTGGAAAAAATAAGAAAAACAATAAATATTTTTATTAAAAGATAGCCAAGAGACTCAAAAGTACTTCCCAGTAATTCGATAAACAATTCTGATATTACAGAAAGTATTAACCATGAAAGAACAAGCAACACCACATGTCTAGTTCCTTGAATGTATCATTGTAGGAGAGATTCCTTATCACAAGAGCTATTAGGGCCCTCAAATATAAAAGACAATTTAAGATGGGTAAAAAGATGTTTAGCAACAGTTCTAACAAAGAATTTGAAGATTTTGTTGTTGTTGTTGTCTTCCTGTGGTATATTCATTCCTACAGAACCAAAAATAGCTTAAACCAATTACTGCAAATTTGAGAGAAAATTCACAGATTTATCTTGGCAAATTACCATTCTGTGCAGACACTTTTAAAGCAGGTAGATGAACTTGTACAGCAATTCAGTTGATAGAAAGCTAGATTGTTTCTGGTACGTAACTGACTTTTTCTAGTGCAGATTATGCCCATGAATAGGGTCATTTCTTTAGTTGCCAATTATGCAGACTCATGTTTTGAGTAAAAGCTACCATGGGAAAAAAAACTGAAAATTTGATCCTATAGTACTGTGGGTTCAAATGCAACAAATACTGCTTACACATTTTTTAATAGTTTCATGCATGAACATGTTGTAAGTCAGAGGAACGTCATCTATTGCACATATGAGATTCTGAGTACATGTGGAACTATGCTCACATTTCCAATCACTGCTTTGTGAGAAGTATGCAAAAATAAAGACATAAAGATATCACTCAAACATGCAGGTACTGGAAGATCTGAGATAAAAATAATAACAAAAAAAAAAAACACCTTAGAGGAATGAGGTCTAGTCTTTGGAAAAGGAAATTAACAGCAGATCTTGCCAAGTTAGACAAGAATTTTGTAAAAAACCAAAAGGTATGGTTTATAAGGCTATAGCAGCTTGTGTCAAATATAAAAACAAAGGGCATGAACTTAAGCTAAGGAAAGGTCATCTTCAAAGAGAACGTTGGAAGAAATGCTTTACACAGAATAGTTACGATGGAAAATAAACCACTATGACAACCTTTGCAACAAGTGATATAAACTTTAAAAGGTGACAAGCATTTGAAAGACAGTTATTGGGCAAATAGAGAAAGAGGGAGAGACAGATGTCTGGCCTTTTCAAAGATAGGCTTTGCATCCATCTGTCTTTAAATCACCAGCATTACATCCCTATCTGCTGCCTCATAAGTCCACTAAAAGAGAAAATTGACACCAAACTAAACTGAAGGATCTAACAAGAAGATCCTGACAGTTGAAATGGGTCTTAGAGATTCCATCTCCAAATGTTATTGTCTGAACTTCCTTATTTCAGTGAAGGAATAAATCTTGTCCTATCTATTTCAGAGCCTTCATTTCTCTTTTAATGATTCTTCCCCCCAAAATCCCAAGATTTGATTCAATAATTTGCGTTTTTTAAACCAAGCACATAATCTTAAGCGGCTACCCACCACAAGTATACTGAAGCTGCATATTAAAAAACTTTGAATTTTTATCTTCTGTCACCTAGACATCGCTCTGAATCCCACATCTTCAAAAATCAGAAAAATTATTATTTTTACCAATTCTATGAAATATCAAGAACAGTTGAATACTACTTTTTAAGTTCTGACCAACTGCAGAATAGGTAAGGGAAACTTTCACAATGCCTCTGAGGAATTTCAAGCTACATTTGGAATCGTATCTTCTGGAAGGTTCAAAAGGAGCTTGACATCATCTTGTTATGCACTCACATATACAGTTTCAAAAGAGAAAAAGTAACTCTCACCTTAAGAAGTCTCACTGAAACAAATAAAATCAAGTCAAGATGGCTCCAGATGCTCAGTTCTTCAGTGAAGGGGTCAATAAAACAGTTTAGATTACAGGATTCCATTAAAAAATAACTCCACTGTATCCTACCATGTGCAATACCAAAACGAAACTCTACTAACCTCAGCCACCTGCTTGCTTAAGAGGGAAACTACTTCTGCAATTAACATTTGTTATTGTCTGTGCTAACAGATCGGTCTTGGGTTACCATCATTCAATAATGATGCTAATAAGAACAATTTTTACCGTAATTAGCGCATTTTAGAAAGCATAAAGAAGTTGAATGGTTCTTAAAAGCTTTAATGATTTGTGGTGATTTTCACCATAAAGATGACAATATATTAGTTTACCAGATGCCAGATCATGCAATGGATCATTAACAAGGGGGTGTTTTCTGAATACTTCCCAAGTAAATACCAGCTGGTTTATTCTCAGCAAGCAGACATAGTCACAAGCATCTCTTGTCTGATTCACTAAACTGATGTCAAATACATCATGTATTAAAATATCTAATGTTCATGTACAACTTCTTTGTCTCAAAAGCAGTACACTACATACACTGTCCTGCAAAGATCCAAAGTGATATAATCACAGTTTTCAGACTTGAAAAAAAAAAAAATTAGGAGATTAGTAGAAATTAAAAACATTTCTTTAAATGGAAAAATGTATTATATACACAGCTATTTGAGATGTACCCTAGAGGTGATCTGATTATAAAATAAGGAATAGCACATTTCTTATCTGTCAAGAGTACTTTGAGGATCAAGACAGTTGAAGAGAATCATTTCAATAGATAAATAACTTCAGGCCACTGTATTTGAACAATCATATCCACACATTCGAAACAGAGACTAAAAGCAATACATGTGGCTATCTGGAATTTGCCGTATATTGTAGGCAAGACAATATTGATGATCCCTGACAATCAGCTGCTGCTCATCTTACAGAGAGGCACCTGAGCCTTGCACGTCTCCAATGTAAGTATAGAACTAACAGTTATCAGTGTTGCCTTGTTGCAGTTACTGAAAACACGTGCAAGTAGTACTTGTATCACCTTTCAGCCCCTTCCCATGGGAAGGGGAAAGGGCAGGGGGACAGGGAGGAAAAAAAAAACAAACAACAAAACCAAACAAACAAATCCAAAACAAAAACAACAACAACAACAAAACATCATTGGAGGGGAGAAAAAAAACGCACCCTATTCTCGGCATTCAACTATCTTTTTTACCTCCTTTGGGGAGCAAGCTGGCTGCAACAGACTCAGACTCTAGTGTCTGCCTCTTTCTCACTGTGATTGTAAAGCTGGGATCAGGGAAGACACATCTATTTGTTCCTCTCTCTCACTAAAATGAAAATGTCTCCTGCTATTTGGTCAGCTTTGAGCATCCTTCCACTGGACAAGACCTCATTTCTCTAGAGTAAAACATAGCTTACGGGGGGGGGGGGGGAGGATCAGAAGGGAAAAAGATTTATGGAAAAGGGTACAACTTTAATTTTTTTTAATTTCCCTTTTGCAAGCAACCTGTTTAAAAAAGAAAAATAAAAGTAGATCTCAGTCAGAGTTAAGGAAGTAGAAATTCCTTGAATTAAGCATAAAATGAAAAAGCAACTTCTCCCCATCACCAAAAAGCAATGGTTACTTCCAAGAAGAGTTGCTAATGACCCTCCACAGTTTTATACAAGGGAAAAGGGATGAATATCAACATATGTGAAAGCTGCTGGTTATCAGAGTGAATAATTTAGAACTCATTTACTAGGTATGTGTCTGCCAATACACCAATTGCTTGAGTTGGTCCTTCCACAGCTAAAACTAGTTTCAATTTCAAAACAATTCTTTTCATAATGCTTAACAATTAATGAATATGTATCCGTTGCTTTTCAAAAGAACCCTTTTTCCTTTCAGATGACACGTTTAATAATGGGTTTATTCTTAAACTGACTGATAATAATTCTTTGTCTTCATAAAAATACAAATGCAAGAAGGACAATTTTGATATCAAACTGTCCTGCAGCATATACATTTTATGCCACTCAGTGAGTCAGCAGGCAAGCAAGTTTCTCTGGATATTATCTGGTTCATATTTTCACCCTACTGCAGGATAAACCCAGGTCATTTCTGAATTAGCCGCTTTATTTACCCAAGATGGTCAAAGAACCTAAGAGCTGCAAGGTAGCCTGACAGAAGTTTTGCCATAACCTATTCGTATTCAAAACAGAAAGATTATCAAGTTTCTGATCCATTTGCATGTTTAACTAGTCTTGCTGTATTTCTCATCTAACCTGAAACTTTATTTAAATTTCAATTTGTTCCCCTCTGCAATGGTTATTTCTGGTTTTGAAGACATAAGAGGTTTTTTGTTTCTTTTTTCTTACTTGCTAAACAACCTAAATTCTTAGGAATTTGGAGCCTGAGAAGTACTCGAGAAATGGCAAATCAAGTGAGACTCTGCTTTAACTAGATCAGTTCTATATTAGTCAAGAAATTTATTTACAGAGTGGGAACACAGCATACTTCCCCTCACCCCAATAGCTGAGACCACAGATGTTTAATTGATGATATATCCAAGGCTTTGATACTTCAATCCATTGTACTGCCAGCCACATACTCTACCGCATGCTTTCTTGGATCATTTCCACTGCACTCCACTGCAGTTTACCAAAACAAATCCACAATCCTATCAAAGAGGGGCACCATAACAAGACCAATGAAATCCAAACGTAAGAGCCTTCTTTGCTTGTACTCTGTTTACCAATGTCAAGTGCTTGGCTTCATAAAATCTGCTGTTGTGAACGCATTAAAACATTTTTGCAAGAGATATGGAGGAATAAGCTCCATCGCAGATTGCAAAATAACCCTCACCCAGTTCTGTCTACTGGTTGTTGGATTCTTCAGCCTCACCTCTTATTCAAAGAGCCTTATATACAGTCTGTGTCCTTAGTACCTAAAGCTGTTTTGCATTACTGGATCTATTGTAATCTTTCTATCTCTTTCTAACAGGTTCTGATGCATAAGATTGTGCTCCCAGTTCAAAGATGAGGCATGTAGATTTAGAGACTCACAGGTGTTCCTGTTACACTATTTACCTGTTTTGGGGTGGCTTCTTTCCCCTCAAGGTGTTTCCAAACACTGTTTAAATAGATACTGAAATGGATACGTGTCACATAACCCCCCCGTGACAATACGTTAACAACTTGGATTTTGTTATTCATTTCTTTGTTCATTGCTGTCAGGACTTTGTGAAGAAATCCCTGATGGGTCTCATGTCTCAGTGAACAGAGTGGTACGTTCATATGAGAAACACAAACTTACATTAGGAGGTTGCAGGAGGCCTCTTCTACGTATTACTCAATCTTTACCTGAAAGAAGAAAACACAACTTAGAGGCCTTTATTAAAGAGAGTCACAAGATTATTCAATAGAGAAACTCATCCATAATTGATTGTTGTTTGTTGTGTCTGTATTCTCCATGGGAATCTTACTGAACTCCTCAGAATAGGACAGTTCAGTTTTGGGGAACTCAATTTACATTTGACTTTTTTTGGGGGTCATATAGTTACAAAAGTGTACATTGCTTTACAGTACGTACTTCTACCACAAAACCCTCAAAACAAAAAAATTCAATAATCATTAACATTTAGAGCATCAATTATCAGCTACCTGTTAAAGCACCGGTTGCCAAAATGTCTATTTAGTAAATAGTGTCATAATTGGAAAGCATTACCATCAATACCATGCATTTTAGGATAACCACTGAACACAAATTTTGCCATAAAGCAAAACCTTGACAACCCTAATGTTTCTTCGGTGAAAAGCTTCAACATTACATCATTCATTCAGGTTTTCTTTTAAGCCTCAGCCCAAAGATTAATTTTTTAATTAGATCTGCTCTTTAGAACAAGTCACAATTCTGTTCTTACAGACAGCACACCTAGAGCTAGTCAACCTTCTAAAAGGGTTACATGAAATGACATTAACTTCCCGCTACTATACAGTAAACCAATGCATTGTCTGAAGAGAGCAGAAAAGCAAAGGTATTTGTCATTTTTCTATACTGTTAGGAACTCCTTGTTAGGACCTATTTTAGGTCCAAGGATATGAAAAAAAAAAAAAAATCCATACCACATAGCTCATTGCAGAGGATGATTACAGTGATTTTGTAGTGTGCAAGGAAGAGACAAAATGACCCTATGCATTTCACTCTCAATTACACTACTATATTACAGGAGAATGGAGATTAAACATTCCTGTCATGCACAAGATGTATGCAGCTGCCTCTTATTATTTGGTGAAGGTCATGAGTAAGGCCAAACCTATGACTGCATTCTAGCTAAGTAATTCAGCAGTCCCTTTTCGAAATGTGATTTGATAATGAGTTATTAGGAAATATGGGCCTGGGGTAAGAAATATGCCAATGTGAGCACACAAGTATATGAAACAATCCACACTGTTACTGTAAATTAGTGACATGAAGATTTCTCTAAGCATAAGTACAAAGCCACTATGAACAGAATTATCCTAATGTGGCATTTTGTCAGTCTACGAAGCGTTTAACAACACTGGCGAGTGCTCTACGTAGTAGTCCATGGTTCTATTAAATCTCTCTATCCAGGTGCACATTTTGTGGGACAGTCATTTCCTCATCAGTAACTCATCTATTGTTTTGTTGCCAGTAATATGATTTACTGTCATCCAATAAAAACCTTTTGGTTTCATAAAAGTAACGTAAGTATCTATAAAGAGGCAATAACTTGTTCCAGAAATGTAATTCCAGTGTCTGGGATAGACTGTTGTTGAATCACAAGAACGAAGAAACACATACATTTTGTATTCTTCAAAGCACCTTTCTCAAATGCAAACAAAAAGCTCACAACAGTGTGCACAGCATTAGGTATTACGAAAGGTTAACAATATGGAAAAGAAAGGTTTAAAGAAAGTACAAATTCTGGTTCGTAGGGACACAGTATTTTAAAATATAAGGACTCGTTAAAGGTACACTTGACTGCTAATGAGCACCCTAGGATGTTCACTCTAGCGCTAGCACCTGGATTAGAATTGGCAGATGTCAGAGTCGACACCCAGAGTTTGGTTTTGGAGACCTAACCAAAAATGGCCTGAAAAGACCACTGGGAACTACCTTAATATCAGCTACTGGGAACACTGCCAGAGCAACATACTCTGCTGACAAGTTTCAGCAGTTTCTGAACACCACTTCTAAACCAGGATCTGCACTAATAAAAAAAAAAATGTTCTCCTCAGATTGAGAAGGTAATAAAAGTACCTCCAAGGAAAAATAAGAATAAAATAAATCATGGATAATTGAATTTTAATAACTAACAACTCCGGGAAACCACGTCTGGAGAGAAGCACCAATAACCAATCATTCCAGTAGCAATCTTTAAAGGAAGGTCAAAACGCTGGGACAGACTCCTTGAGACTGAGAAGTTTCTTCAGGAATCCTTTTTCAACATTACCTCTGACAGCATTAACAGAGCAACTGTTTGCTTGGTTTTGACTCCTACTTTTACTTTTTGGTAATTTAAGCAGTTTACCGTATTAGTGGCTAAGGATCAAATAAGAACGGATTCTCCTGTCCTAAATATTCTATGAACATGAACAGTCAATACGCCCTGCACTGAAGTGTCTCCGTGGCCCAACACTAGGGACCAACACTGAGTCACACATAGCTTTTAGTATTCACCATTGCCAAGAATAAGGGAAAGAAGATAAATATTGATTCTCATTTTCTCAACTAGAAGGGGACATCTGAATGAAGCCGTTCAAACAGAAGGGGATCACTTTATAGGGTGCCAGGTCTCTGGAGAGATTACTGTGCGCGTTCTTTTCTGTCTCAAGTCATAGCACAGCCTACCTTTGGTACAAAACTTATAGCCTTCAGCTGATAGAACATGGAAGGATAAAATGCACTGCCGTGAGCATTCAGAGCAACTTCACTTGAGCTATGAAACATCTACGGCTGCTTTCGCTGGTGTTTCAGGAATGAATAGTTTGCCTTTTTTTTTTTTTCTTTTTTCCGTTCACGGCTCGCCGATTTAATACTGCTCTTTCCAAAGCCATTATAAGTAGAGAATCCAAGCAGTTAAAAGAAATCTTAATAAAAAAAAAAGTCCTCCTCCCCACATAAAAGGGAACACCAAAATATTTTGTCTTCCTTATTAATCCCATTAAAAAACCTTCTATTCTTTATCCTGAAAAAAAAATCCCCGTATTTTTCCAGCTAAGCAACTCGACAGCACAAAGGCAACTTTAGAGGTCAACTTAGAGATGATAACATATATATATAGCATGTATAAACACTAGTTTTCAAGCCAACACTTTGAAAAGACTGACAGAGACAAACATTAACAAAAAGCCTAGTCATCTGCTAATTAAGAAGCTTTATACTTGAACATATTTCAGGTATGTTTTAGAACTATATTAATATTTCAGTTATTTGACCTTCCTTGACATCACACACATTCGTTCCTCAGCGTATGTCTCAGAATCATTATTTAAGACTAAAGCAGATAGATTCATGAAAGATACTTAAAAATAACTGCCAAAGGTTACAAGCAGGATCTCTACTCATTATATAAAAACTCCATCGGTTCTCAGGTTCATGAATTTTTATTCTGCGGCACGGCTTCAAGGCCCACCATTTTGATTCTTTGGAATAAAGAACACAGGATTTAAAACCCAAAGGTATAGCCTCAGGTTTACAGGGCAGAACCCAGGACAGCCTTTTAAACAAGGAGCAGCAAGAAACTTGATTATTTGGGTGGGGTTTTCATTATAACCTAAAGCAATAAATTAGTAATTATCATTAACTACCATGTCTCTTCGAGGATGAAGAGGGCTCAAAGAAAAAGTACTGACAAATCAAAGCAGAAAGTGCAAATTTTATATATCTATCAGGAAGTTTTTAGAGGGATTTGGCATTTGAAATGTTGAAAAGAGGAGGAGACATTCATTTATCAGGGTGTATGGGGTTTTTTCCCCTAAATTTGTCATCTCAGCAAGTTACTAAGACCACTGGAGTAAAGACTGTATCTTCTGTAGGAAGGGTTTCATATATATTTATAACCTGTTACATAAGCATGTCCATGTAATGGGGCTAATCATATTCCATCATTTAAAAAAACGCAAAACCAAGAAGGATTTGTTTGCTTGAAGTATCGAATATCTTAAAAATTAACGTCTATATTTTCATCCTCGGACACATCCGTAACATTAAGATGTATGCTCCTACCAGTGATTTATAGTAGGATATATTCCATATCTGGGATATCTGAATTTCAATGTGGACGGATTTTCATTAATACTGACATTGGTGCATCCTATTTTATTAAGTCCAAGCAAGAACAAATCTAGCTCCACAACACGGGGAAACATGTACAGAAGTATGAGACAGGGGTGTAAAGGCTAAAAGCTATCCGGAAAGGCTGTCATGCTACCTGCCACAGATGAATTTTTTTTACTGATTTCTAAGGATTTCATAATGAATTCCAGTCTTTTGAACTTGTCACTAATTTAATACTACATCTTGCATCAAAAATCTCAACCAAAATACTGCCGGTACCTACAGCGTAACCTTCTCCCCACTCCAGTCAGCCGTTCCTAATTGTGAGGAGGGAGCAAACATAACTTATCAAATCCATCTAGAACTTTTATTCAGTCCATCACCTACTACATGCACAGCAAAGATGTCAGCTAGAAGGTTTAAATTTAGTCACAGAGATCTTTCAGTGGTTCCTTCCCAAGAAAAGGCAGATGATTGTAGCTTGCTCTGAGAAAATCGAAATCCAAAGACTACTCAGAGAGGCAGTTTTACTGTATGCTTTACTCATTCTGTTAGTCACAGTTTGCTTTTTTATAAAGATATGCAAAACTAGACTCTTCTAATGAAACACTAGCAAGCAGAGAATACTTGAAATTGCTTTTACTCTGTAAAGTCAAATGGGAGTATTTAACATTTTTCTGTAATTGCTAAACCAAAGGCTAATCATAGACACCTGTGACAGCTAATGGGTCTGTATTAGTTAAGCTAGTCAGACAAGATTTTAACCTTCATTTCTGTTCAGGTGATGTCCAGAAGTCATTAAAGGAGAGAATCAACTGCAAAGTATCCAAGCAATATAGTGCAATTCAGGGATGAGAGCTACTTAATAGCTAAAAAAAAAAAAAAAAAAAAAAATCCTCTTCAGTTTCTTGTAAGTTTTGCCTATATGTTTTACCTACAAAAACCTTAGTACCAGATAAGGGTTTGGGCATTTAAGACAACTGCCCAGCATGCCAACACCTTATTTCTGTACTTCCATACTCCCACCTATCCGTCTGTACTGCTTGTTTCAGTCTTCCACTTGGAGGCCTTAAGCTGTCTGGATCAGAGGGTTTTTCCCTATAGCTCTGTAAGGTAGTTGTTGGCAGCTTGATTACTCAGCGCTACAGTAATCCAGTTTATGAGAATGTGGCTTGTTAAACCCATGATATCTAACGTGGAAAATGACAATTCATTGAGAAATTCAAATATTTGTAAAGTTCTACCATTGTGCAGGAGTAAGATGAGCTTAAACCAAGTTGAAAACACAGAATAGTTGTTTGAAAACTGAAATCCTTAATTTTTGAAAATCCTATGCACAAGCCTTAAAGCAGCAGCTGCTAATAAAAGTCCCTTAAGAGCAGCTTCCACAAGAGCAGACTTCAGGATAGATACTTTAACAGCTACTGCCACAGTTTGGTGACATCAAAAAAACAACTATAATACACAATCAAGTAAGAAAATCATAAAAAATAAAGTAGCAAGTAATTTTTGTAAGATCATAAGTTTGTAGTGAGCTGCTTGAGATTTTTTAAACAGTATTCTCTTGCAGTTGAATTCCAGCCTACTAGGAAACGGGACTCACTGGGGTAACAAAGTGTGCCGAGTCTACAGAAGTAGAAAAATGCCAAGAGGATATATAAGCACATTGAATGCAATTTACATTCTGTTGAATTTAGTATCTGCCAAGTCTAGTATACTGCTTGAAATGTTGTGTTTATGAGACATCTGGGCAAAATTTAGGAAAGATGGGAGACAGAAATTTCAAACCCATTTGGAAGAACCTCATAATAGTTTATTGTCATGCTTCAAGATAGGTCTTTTTATAACACAATGACTATATGGTCACTATGAAACCACCCTAAAATTCTGATTCTTGAAGCTAATACAAAAGTTTTTGGAACTGAGTGTTTAGGGAATGTCAAAAGGATGGGAATATCAAAACACAAGTTTTAGAATACCATCTGTATCCAGAACCTCTACACCTGAGACTTTGAGAGGTCTGCAGGACAAAAGCAAAAAATACGTATTTTGCCTTAACAGTTTTTCCAGTATTACCTTTTTTACCCCAGCATTTTTTAAAAATCTTTCATGGGAAGATAAAGATCTCTTAAAAATAGTTGAAGACAAATTTGGGAGTTGTTGCAATATTCAACGGTGCATTGTTTCAGGTACTCAGCTTGTGTTGAACAGTGCAAGAATACGGAGCAAATTTGCAAAAACTGTAATCACAAATTAGAAGGACAGAACTGGTCTGATCCTAGCCTTGATCATGGCACAGCTATTTTACATTTTCGTCTAAAATTCTTGCATTTCAGAAGTTTCTGTAAAGAAAAGCCAACAACACAAAAAAGTCTACAATTTATAGTATTCATCTGTGAGAATGATGTAAAGCTTGGCCTGGGAAAACGATCAGCTTTCCTCTTGTTTATACTAAGACAGGACTTAGCTTGCACTTCCCAGACCATTATTTTCTTAACAGGCAGGATATCAAACCGCCGCACTTACAAGGAGACTGTACTTTAGGCAAAACATTTTCTCCAAAAAGCAGACAGATAACTAAAGGAGACGTACATACTTGTATCCCCAGATTTGCTGCAAGCCCAATAGTCAGAGAACATCGTAAACCAAAGAAAAAAAAAAAAAAAGCCATGAAAGATTCATCACCTTGGTATATATCCATGCCCTATATTCTCATCTTCCCCCAGCTCTGGGGGCATGCCTTGCTTCTCATGTGAAAGGCCTGGAATTCC
Source organism: Vanellus vanellus (assembly GCF_965231255.1). NCBI lineage: Eukaryota > Metazoa > Chordata > Aves > Charadriiformes > Charadriidae > Vanellus > Vanellus vanellus. Next base: position 1,161,252 of record NC_138914.1, read on the forward strand.
ATTCACCCTCTTTAAAATATTTCCTCTACTTCTTCTCTTGCCATCTTTATACAACTTTTTTAGAAAAAGGCAAAAAGCACCACCACAAAAAAACCACCACAACACCAACAAAGCCCCCCCACCAAACAGCACCCCCACCCCCTGATATATCCCCGAGCATACGCAGTCAATGCAGGAAACAGCTTCCCACCCACAACCTTGTAAACTGAACTTTGAACCTACAGCTCCCAGGAGTCCTGCCGAGTCTAGCTCAGTAAGGTAAATAAGTACGCGCTATACCTCAGGTAGCAGAGAGAAGCGTGAATTTTAAAACAAGACTAGTGCTCAGAATTTTGGTCGAATAAAGCAAAAACTTCAATGAGGCACTGTCTCTTGTACCTAAGATGGTTTCCAGTAAGTCCAGAACCATGTATTAAAAACACCTGAAAGTGCTGAAGGCTTGCAGAAGAGAAACTGAGATTAGAATCAGCTAAAGGGAACCAGGCTAAACCAAACAAAACCTTTATGCTTCAACAAATATTTGCCCAAATATTTGCTACAACTGAAGTGCCCACTTAATGGCTTGAGTTGATAACCTCACACACGTATAGCTTATGTCAGCACGCGGTCTCACATCCCCTACTCTAACCCCACTCCTGGAACTACCTAATGGATTTTGACTTGCATGCATTTTTTGTTCCTGAATAAACCTTTTTTTAGCTAAGAGCGTGTCTTGGCTGCACCAGAGATTTCAGACTGTATTTTGCTACACACTATAAAGCAGCAAACACACTTTCGGCCTGTATGTAAAATTTAAGGCTATACAGAAACCCCAAGGTCTCAAATATATTGATCAGCCAGTTCCCTCCCAGAGCAGGCTGCTGCTGCCCTGATGGTTTTCACTGTCATTTGGGAATAAGCCATGAAATGTTCAGGAAAGAAGCATCTAGAAACATCCATTATATTTTTCATGCTTATCCGGGGAGGTTTCTTCTCTGGTTAAGAGAATAATTTCAAGCAAAGGTTAATTATGCACTAGCTTTCTAAGAGCCTATAAAGGACTGACAATAGGTTGTTGGCAGCATGCACGAGCACTGATCACCTCCCTGCACGCCTGCAAAAACCTTCAGATTGATAGCTGCCTTATGCAGAGTTAGTTTAACTATTTTTTCCTTATTCCCCTTATAATTGAAAACAAAACAAAACAGAAAAAAAAACAATAAAAGCAGAAAACCTAGTATTCTGCAATCTAAATTCATGAACTAAACCATCCGCAGCGATGAACTGCAGATCTCCTAGAATCAGTGGCAAAGCTTCTGTTAACTTCAAAGCAACCCAGATTTGTCCAAAAGAAATGCAATAAAAGAATGACATCTGAGGTTCTTAAGGTTAGGCAGAAAATATGAACAAAAGGGAAAGTTCTTTTACCAGCAGGTCTCTGCAGCTTCCCTTCAGAACCATTGTTACAACCTATGTTCGTCCACCCAAGGAGCCCCAGGCAGTGACCTGCTGGGAGCCATCCACAGAATTTGCTTCAATCCGAGAAGCAACTTCACCCCACTCGACTAGTCAATACTAGTTATTGATAGGTGAATATGCAGACTAGATACCATTTTCTTCTTAAGTTTGTGAATTTTCAGTATTTCAGAACAAATATTAGTAAAGGTTATCAAAGGCCTACTTCATTACCAGAAATCGACTAAAACTTTTCAATGGATAAATTATGCTTTTTTTATAAATATTCACAGCAACAGAAGATGAAGACAAAAAAATTCCTGACAAACTCAGTACACCACAGGTATCTTCCAGGTACCATATATTTTTAAATGCTGTAGATACATAACTATGTTACAAACCGTAATGGTGCTACAGAGGCAGTTAGGTACAAATCACAAAGAAAATCATGGTTCAAAATTGCATCAATACAAGAATTGCTCCAGCAGAGCTCACGGTAACCTGTGTGCAAAGGAGAAGTTCAGAACAGAGTAGACAGATTAATATCTGTAAATGAATTAAAAATCTGTAACATTGGTTAAGCAGTTATGAGCTAAATAACAGGTCCATGCTTTGAGTTTGGATTAACAATAAAGCAAACTCCGTGCAACATAAAAGCTACAAAAAAAGCGGCCAATGTAAAATTTAAGTTTTGTCTTTTTGCCAGATGATAAAAAATGATTCCCCACGTGAAAATTAGATTCTTCAAAGCTACCATACTGAATCATTTAATTTGTCTAAGTACTCCTAATGCAGTTGCACACTGCAATGAGCATTTGAATTTTAGATTAAGCAAATGAAGAGCAAGGTATTTCTTCATACACACAAATAGAAAGACTACTTAACAGCAGGGTAGTGCATGGCTTATAGAGACAGACAGTAACCCAGTGCAATTTCATCTAGCCATCAGAAGGATGGATGTATCTTTTACCAATATAGTTTTTATTTAAATATTTAAATTGCATCCCTTTTACATCCCTCCTATATGTAACTGTGTCTCATAGCCAATGCATGGAACTAACCTGGTGTAGGATAACCACAATTTCTACTACCATTCAAAGTTTCACCAGCATACCATCATTCTAACTTTTAAAGGCCTGTTAACATAAATTTGTTTTGTTGATCAGTCAGGGCAGACCTTCCTAAAGGTCTAGGTAAAGCCTAAAGTTTGAACACAGTGTTTAGAGAGAACTTAAGTGATCTTAAAGTCTCTTAATAGTCTTAAACTATTTATTGCACGTTTACTAAACCTAAGCAGCTCAGGCATCGCTGAAATAATTCTACCTGCACATTGTACTCTATTTAAAAAAATAAAAATAATAGAAGAAGAGAAGTCCAGGGAAAAGGTTTCCAAATTATATCATAAAATATTTATTAATAGTCTGATTTCTTGTTACCCTTTGTTGCCAACAATTAGAAGTAAAATAGCCCATTAATGCTACTAATCATAGATCGTGCAGGCACTCATCTCTGACCTGGAGACATAATAATACTACAAAAAAGTAGTGCCACCTTCAGTACTTCATCTAATCAAGAGTGAATGCAGAGATCAATTTAGTGAGAACTGAGTACTACATCTCTTTCTGGAGAAAGAGAGATCACCTATTAGATTTAAGTTGCCAGAAATATTTTGTCAGCAATAGGAAATACATTGAAAATATCATCAAAGGGTGGTACGCAGGGGAGGGAAATTTCTATTAGAAGAGTTGAGTAGAATATACTTAAAATCTATCTGACATCTTCTTTCCCCAATCTCATCCCCACTATCAATTGCTCTGTTTCACGTGGTTTCAACGGATATTGGTCATTCTTATGTTGCCATAAGCATGATCTTATTAATTTTAAGCAAAGAACTCAGTCCTGCGTTAATTACCTACAGCCTGGCAGGTCTGTAGGCATTTTTTGATCCTTGCACGGTAACGTACACTCATGTGTTCAGTAATGCCAACCCAATCATTAGGCAGATGGGGTCCACTGACAGTTTTCCAAAGGCATCAGAAGCATGCATGTGGTTATTACAGAGATTCAACTCTACAGTCCTGCAGAGCGGCCTAGAATGGCTTTAGTCCATGAAAACAATGAGAAACAGCTAACCAGAGATTAAACATCTGCACACTATCCGAGCACACTTTGTCCCAGGTGTAGTTACATAGTAAATTTTTCACAAGTGGTCGGACTGTTTGAATGCCTGTTTCTTGTCCTACTGCACTATTTAAGAACTGCATAGGATAAGTTAGCAATTCATCTGGTTTCCCCAATGACTAAACACAGATTAGTCTACTGGCACTACCAGAAACAGATAGGAAATGATTTTTAAGAATTTGCAGTGTACCCAAAGAGCCCAAACCCTCTAACACAGAGTTTCAAGTCTACTACCAGTAAGCTTCAGTCAGAGAAAACTGAAGCTATATTTGCTAGCACCGTAAGACAAGCTGTCACTTTGTCAAATGATTTCTTACTAAACCTGACTGCAAGCATAAAGCACTAACATAATTTATTAGAACAATTAGAATGCATCCTTGTTTTCTTCTAATTAGATTATTCTTTGTACTGGTAATTACATCAGACAAGAAAAGACTAATAGCTTCAGATTTCTAAAATCATCTGTAGAGTACGTGAGGAGAGAATGATCAATAATACTAATATACTGGAACACAAATTCCCAGACAGAGATATTTTATCATGAGTGGTTCTTTAAATAATCAACGTTATTTCTCAAAGTCCACATTACTTTCACTCATACTTAAAAAAAACCCACAAACACAAGGGAGTAGACACTGAAATAATCAAAATCACTGAATGATAACTGTACTTTAATGCCTTCTAGGTGAAGGGCACATTACTATCTTCTCCCACTGACCATAAACCCAGATGTGAGAGTTGTCATTACATTACCTTTGTACAAAGGGAAGAAGAAGCTGGCACAGAACACCTCTCCTTCCCCATGCTTCCAACACCAGAGACATTCCAAAACACCTGATTACTTCCAATATCTAAAAAGAGTTAATAGTGTATCTTTTAAATTATTTTCTCAGTGTGAATGCCATCAACTGTAACAGAAAACTGGTCACCCACACAGTCTTTTCTGTACAATTGCCAAACTCCTCAACTTCGTTAGCACTCTGAATTGACTATGTCAATCAAAGTTGCCCTGAACTTTAAGAATCATTAAATATTTTACAGCTAGGAAAAAAAAACAACAGGAAGGAAAGCAGGGGAGGATGCAAAAACAAAGAATGAAAACCAGCAAAAATATGAGAACAAACATGAGTAAAAGGTCCAACAGCGGAGCACAAAAAGATACCATCAGATTTCTCCACATTAACGGAAATAACCCTACAGTTGAAGGACATCTCAGAGCAAAAAGGCAGAGTAGAGTCAACTTTTATTATATCCCTGGTCCTTCCTTTTCCTACCAACATAAAACGTGTATGCAAATTGCAATATCAGTGTTGGTTGGTTAATTTAATATTACAAACTACAAAGCAGGTTAAGCACACCATTGTCAGAATTCAGGATTGACACTTGAGAAACAGGTGACACGTGAAATATTACATCTGCTATCTTCCATCCTTCAAGCCGTCCCATTCGCTCCAAGAGATTCAGATTAGGGGAATAGTCCAAATCTTTAAATTTTTCCACTATAAAGATCCTACTTCTTTTTTTTTTCTTTTTTTTTTTTTTTTTTCTTTCTCTCCTCGAATTCTGCAAAATCCTTGGGGAGTTTTTTGTTTCTAACAGCCCCACTTTCACATTTTACCACTTCACTATTAGCTTTGGTTGAGAGGAAGGGAAAGGCAAAATAGTTTGTAGCACTTCTACCTCAAAGAAGTCTCTGGACAGTACTGAAATCTAGAGCCTTTAAAAAGCCATCAGCCCACTAAATACCATAATAGCCAAAGAGAAATCACTCGTGAGAAGAACCTAGGCTCTAATGAGGGCACAGTAATCTTCCAATTATATTCAGATCATGTAAAATAAAATAAGGAATTGGAAATAACATTGGACCAGTGAAAAGCAAACAAGTGGCCAAAAAGCTAACAAAGCAAACTAGAGGAATACCAAAATTAAAACTGGAATTTAGAAGAAGAGGAAAAAGCTTACTCAACTTAGGTAAGTCACATAATTTTAGAAGTAAAAATAAAGCTATGGGAGAGCCTGGAGAAAGAAGTGAACAGATTAAAGTAATTACTAAGCATTTTAGTGAATTTCCAACTAGCGTTGATTTCATTACACCTCTGTATAAGATCCTAGAATTTATGGTAGCAGAGAGCATAATACAACAAAGTTCTGCAACCCCACTTGAAACTTCTACTTTGTCTAAACTGAAGATAAAGCCTGCAGACCATTCAAACAACAGACAGTATTTTGCTAGGGTTTTTTTTAAATTGTCCACTTTGGGAAGAGCTTTTTTGCAGAAGATTAAAGATTTCCAGTTTATTTCCTCTAAGCAGTGTTTTGTGCCCTGATTAACAGGAATTAAATCTACACTGAATGACAATATCTAGATAGACACCTTCCCCAGCAGAATCTGGGGTGAATATACTTCACTCCCCTTCTTTGTTCTTATATATCTATTCTAGGATTTTATAGAGAGTTTTGCAAATCTCAGACCTGTCACCACAGAGGTGTACTTTCCCAGTTAAGATAATCAAATGGTCCAAAGAGCTCTTTGAGCAACCTGAAGCATACTTAGCCCTTGTATAACCTAAGAGAACAACTTTATCTAAATACATAATTCATACCATACACTCCCTGCTTGGCCCTCCTTTTGGAGAGATCGTATCTCAAGCAAAACTCAAATAGAATTATTTTTTTTTCCAGATAAACCCAGAAAATCAAAACACAAGTAATTTCCACACCACAACCTCTACAGAAACGACACTCATCTTTTACCCAAAAAAGTGTCCGGAGAACCGCTTGAAATAAGAAAGCACCCAGATGAAACAGCCTTCATCACGCTCTGCTGAAACTGAAGTCCGGGCCAAGGCTTTAATCTTCTATGGTTTCCCAACAGAGCACAAGGCTTAATCCATAGAGCTTAAAAGATGGACATACAATCTATCTGGGATAAATCTGAATTAATCTGAAAGCTTCACCTGGCACTCAGCTGTTCATTTATGCCTTTCATACTTAGAAATGAGAAATAATATATGCAAGTGATAAATGCAGCACAAAAATCTCAAGCTTCCCTTTCTCACAACACAAGGCTCTCAAGTTTGGATAATGGACCTTCTAGTGGGAAGAAGGCACAATATATAAGATGCAGGCCTACATGAACACGTAATTATAGACACATTTCCTTCACCGCTGTGGCATTGACTAATGGGTCCACACAACTTGTAGGCCCAGAGTTTAAGATGCTCCCATCCCTCCAGGGCCACAGGTAATACAGGACCTGATTACTAAGCATGAAAGTAGAAAGGCAAGATCTAATCTATCCTTAAGTCTCAAAAGCAAAAAAAATATTGTTCTTTTTGTGGCAGAGTAACCAAGTAGAGCTCAGATCAGAGTAAAACAGTGTGTTACCTTAAAAGTAAAATTATCATTTTATATTATCAAAAATCAATGCCCTCAGCAGCACTCATTATCATTTCAGCAAAGACGATCTGGAGAAAACTATGCAGTAGTTTTTTTCAGTGCTCACTCTGGAACAACTGCAGCTGTTAAATTCAAGTAGAAAATTCAGCCTTTCGCATTCTTTACTTTCAAGGATAGCTCAGACAAGCAAAGACCTACTTATCTATTGATAGCTCAGCCAGCTTCCCCAAATGGACTGCAAATAATTTTCTGAAAGCTTTGTAAAAGTCTAGGTAATTTTCAATGCAGAAAAAAGACAACAATCTTGAATTTCTTTTCCATCAGACATCTCCACATCAGTGAAACTGTGCAGCAGTAGGCAAATAGGAGATGATACAGTACAGCTGATTGAATGTATCTTCAGCACAGAAGATACTGAGAATAAGTTTTTCTAAGGTTCGTCCCAAGTCTAAAAGTCCTTTTATCTTCTCAGGAGTTTAGAGTTTGTTTGGGGTGGTTTTATGTTTTTGCGGGGGGACTAGGGGGACAGGGCTGCAAAGGAGAAAGGGAGTAAAATACCTTTCAGAATGCAACAACAAAAAGAAGTCACAGCTAATTGCATCCTATGCATTTAACAGAGACATGAAATTAAAGATATAAATAAGCTGCAAAGTGTTACTTACCATTTAGGAAACAGACCTAAATCTAATCCTAATAGACTCTTCCCAGCCTACTAACAGAAAGGCACCCTACAGAGAGCCAACATGCTTAACTACTGATGAAGAGTTCACATTTTATCAACCCAATGGATTTGTAAACGAAACAAACAACATTATTATACCCAGGAATTTAAACTTGCAAAAAAGTATTTACAATGGTTCACTCAACTGTAGGAAGGATCTAAGTCTTATACCAGTCCACTGGCAGTACAAGAACAAAAGCACAGAGAACATGAATGAATTACACAAATAAGTGAGACCACAAAGACACAAACATACAAAGGAATGGAAGAAATACATGAAGCCAAACCAAAAATAATTTAATAGTCCATACACAAAGACAGCGTTGCTGCTGGAAGCAAGTAGCACCCTGATTCTTCTGAGGCCAGGTGTTGTTCTTGTCTCCACCACCTAACCAAAAACTACAGGAATTTCCAGTTCAAGTACAAGTTGCAGCAAAATGAAATTCACTTGGCAAAGAAACTTATTTTTAAAAAATTAACCAAGGAATTTGGAGACTCTTGCCACATCATCTATTCCCACTGCTTTCAAGCAAAGTTTCTCATTGAAAACTCACCCATAGGAGTATAGAGGTGTAATTTGAAAACAAAAGTATGAAAGAAATCTGTTGCACAGATTTTCATTAAGGATTGGCATTAAGTATCGTAAGTTTAGAAAGTCAGTATATTCCTGTAAGCCTGTTTGTTAACGAAGCACAGATAGGGATATGCTACCATTTAGTTTGTTCATTCATTATTCATAAATAGCTTTAAAACTCCAACAATAAATGCTACAACTAATAATCTCAGCAAAGCAGCTGTCATCAGCAGTCAGCAGGAAGTCTGATAAAACAGGCAGTAGCATCGAATCTTTTAAAACACTCTTCTACCACCTTCCACAATTATCTTAAATATAAATTATAGTCTCCCCAGTGACTACTCCAACGCGAGTTTTTTTCTTTTCTTCTTTTCCTTTTTTTTTTAATCCTTTTATTTAATGCCAAGAAATAAAGATATAGTTTTTCCAAAAATAGGGGGGGAAACACCAAAAAACTTTCATGCTTTTCTTTAAAAGCATCCCTGGAGAGGTTTGCTTCCTGAACTGCCCCTTTCACAGAAGAAAGTCCAAATTATACTACAGATAATGCTGAGGTTTGAAATTGCTTAGAAATAAGTGAATTGTTAAAAAACTAGAAACTTTATTTTGTTTAGTTTACACTTCAAATAAAATTCCTTCCCAGACCATATTCAGCAAGCATAATTTTATCATCTAGTCAGTAGATTTGAGAATTGTGTTACCCGAGTTCAGTACTTTGCCCTGTCACAGACTTCAGGACAACAATAGTTGCAGTTTACGTGCAGCAAAAAGGACCAGTGAGCAAAAAGCAGTCTTATCACCTTCTGAGCAAGACAATATTTGCACACAGAAAAGGCTTTCTACTCAGCTACTTGAACTACATTAGCACCACCTATTTGTGCTACTTATTTTGGAAACAGATTGAGAAATGTCCAGTAGTAAGATACTGTTGAATTGGCACTTTGAGCATCTGGAGCAGAAGTTAATACCTAGTTATGTTTTTGCCATACAAAACCATGTAGTCAAAGAGAAGAGCAGGTCCATTTACCTCGCTGTACAAGATAAGCTTGAGAACCAATTTTTCTTTTCAGAAATATTTCACAAGACAAATTTGCCACAACAAAACTACAAAAAAACCGCAAACGCAAACCACTAAAAAAAGGTTTTCCAAATCTATCCTAAGGGTCAAGACAACAGGTCTGGTCTTGACAGTCTTTATAGACATAAACAATATATACGGACAGCCACTGAAAACAGGATTCCACTTTCACGATCCTTCACAAATATATTTTTCCCCTTCATTCCAGAAGTACTTTAGTTTCGCACTGGTTACCACATCCATCCTCTGTATAGACCAGAGCTTCCTGGCTTGTTTCTCAATGAATGGAAGGGGTTGGAACTCTTCACACCTTTTCCCGCCACATCAGCTAAAGCCACCACTCTTCCTCACAACAGGCTGCAGCCGTGGCAGTCACCCTTCCAAGCTACACTATCTTCATCTGGTTATTTCTGCAGCACATGTCCCCCAGCAATATTGCTCCGAGTAGCGGGGAGTGGATACATCTCCCCGGCTCTGCACGCAGGCAGCACAGACCAGCCGCGCTTATTCATTAGGACCTTGCTCTGGGTCTCGCCTGTAACACACTTGTTCCTTTGTCCTGCGGCCTGTCTCCCCAGCTGCGAAACAAGAAGTTTCCTACATTACAAGCCAAAGATCAACACATGACAAACTACCATAATATTTGAGAAGTCTATGTTGTCTGTGTGCAAGAGAATGAAAACAAGAACACCGAAAGCTTCTTCCTAAAGCAGACATCCTGTGAAGGGCTGCGCTTCACCAATATCGCAGTGTATAAAGGGGTCATTTAATAACAAAAAGAAACTGGGTAGCTGGTAAAGCCACGGTGAGACACATTAAACACGGCTCATACTAATTAGAATACAGAAGAAAAATTTGTAATTTACTCAAGGCTTCTAGCTAGTTTCAGATGAAAATGACATCCTGTGGGTAGCAAGTCAGCATGATCTGGTGTTACGCATTTTCAAACTATTTAATGAACCTTTTTATTGCTGTTATTTGTAGTTTGAAAAGTAATTTATAAGGAAAAAAGTGTTTGAAAGCATGGTACTTCAAAAAAAAAAAAAAAGCTTAAAGCTTGGCAATAACTCTGAACTCCTTGCACATCCATCACACCTGTCAGCCCAAAGATGAGTCAAAGCAGAGATCACGTGATAAGCAAAGATGAGATGGGAGAAGACGCCCATCCTCGGGGAGAGGAGGCAGGGGGAACTAGATTAAACTAGTTCACTTCATTTTTTTCATAAAAATTGCTAATGAAGCTCTAGAGGTGAAAGTGACAGTTGTTCTTTAGTAACCGGATTCTACACAAGATACCGCAAACAATTCAAATTTCCTGATTTTTTATTTTTTTAAGAAGCTTTACTATTATAAATACCAGCAACACTGCTAAGGGACCAATTTACTCTTAGACTAAAGATACTTTGCACTAACATTGAATAAAGGGGAAATGTAGATCCTACAGTTCGTGTAAGTAAACTAATGAACCAGGAGAACAGGTAGGTAAAAAGTAGTGGCTATTTTAAGCTACCTGAACTGGCTCTCTCAAGCCAAGAGGAGATCAGGAGACCAACTCAGAATCTCTCCTGAAGGAGGTCTGAAGGGCCTTCCTTAGGGACGAGCTCCAGCCCATCCCAAAACTGAAGGAAACCAAAACCACTCTCAGAACAGCTGAAGCTCTTCAAACACAGGAGCGGAAGGAAAAAGTCTAAAACTGGAACCTTGTGATTTTGCTGTCACACAGTAAATTTATTTTTTTTTTTACATATTTATGTATTTTTTAAACTGTTCTGCTTGTTCAACATGCCTAATGTATCTTCTGTGGGAATACCACAGCAGGTAAAAACGCTTGTAACATAATGCTAGACACTTCTAATTCTTGCCAGTCTGGTTCTCCGTTAATCTTCACCTACATCCTATGCATCAGCAACTGTAAACAAACTGAGATTTCACAGAAATCTGATAATCACATCTTTGAAGTGTTTTCATGTCATGCAAGCTTAAACCACTGTCTAATTAGCTTTTCTGAGAAGGAAAAATAATCTGTGAACCTGTGAAAGACTTACAGTGCTGTGGTTGGAAAGAATGTTGATTTTTTTTCTTAGTTATTTTGTTGACCTCTACTAATTAATTGGCATTTTGCACCAAGATCTGCAAAAATAAAGATCAGACACAAAAAAGAAACAATACATGACATCTTTAGGTGAGATGAATCTTAGAACATTTCATGCATGAATTCATAGCAAGAACTTTGGACGCCTGTATGTGCCAGTTCCCCTAGATCACTATGACACCTAGAATGTTTTATGGTATACATCATCATTAAATACACAAACGTCTAAGCCATATATCTGAATTTCTACACTCTAAAGAGCAGTGTGCTCAAGACATTTGAAAAAAGAATATGCCTGATAATTCTCTGGAGATAACCATTTGCCATGCATTCCTAAAACAAGCACAAAATGTTCAACAAAAGGAAAGCCAGCTTTCAAAATTTCTCATTCAGGTTGGTAGGAAGGAAACATGCTATTGTTAATTAAGATGAGACAAAAAGGGTTTATCCATTTGGTACAGAAGTATCCACTCCCTTAAAACACTGACAGACGTTCAGTGAAATGTTACGCCATCTATGCCATTTACTCTAGTCTGCTGTCAGGACCTTCAGCAAACCTCATTACCTCTTCTGGCAGTCCTGCTACTGTACTGAAAGCTTATCTCAATGGCACATAACATCTTGTTCTGCAGTATGGCTGGGTAATGCAAGGCCAACACTGCAGCCTTCATTTTCGCTTTGCCTATTTTCATTTGCACCTCCCTCAGTCCAAATGTTTCAAATATAATTATGACATCATGGTTTTCAAGTGGGTGGCTAAGCACCTATACAAATAGGATTTGCACAAATAATTTTACGGGTCTATGGCTGGTCTGCCTAAGCCAGCCTGATAGTCATAGTTGAAGTGCCCTTGGAGATTACACAGTTGCTCTCCCTTTTTCTTGGAACACAACAGCAGAATGTCTTAGTACTCCTCCAGTTCTTGAAGATCTTGTCAAAGACAAGATCTTGACCTCCAGAACGTTGGAGGAAATGCAAAATTATCCTACGAGATTTTCATAACCTCCCATAAATTCCAATAACTTTTCACATCATGACATTAGTCATAAAGGTATTATTATAGGAATAAGACATACAGGCTTTGCAGAGCAAAGCTGAGTAAGAATGAAATAGCAAGTATTTCACACAAGCTAGAATAATTTAAAAAATCTTTCCAAAAATCTTTTTCTACCTATTCAGAAAACACTGTATATGGAAGGAGAAAGCTTTTAGATACCTTCTCAAAATTAATCAAATTAGATCAACGCTGAGTATTTTTATATATTTACTGACCTTTATGGGCAGTCTTTTCTCTCAGCTACCCTCTTTTACCTTAAATGTTTTTATTTGTTAAAGCCATGATACAAGCATTACCGTAGGCTTAGAAGTCTAGCTTAAGAAAAAAACACAGATAACAGATTTAAACCTCAGTTTTGGCCACAATTCAAAGTTAATGTTCAGACAAGTCATATAATCTGTATATACATAAGACAAGGCCTGCACTGGCTCAACTACATCAGTCGTGAGAAATAAGGTGCAACCACTGATCAGACCTCTGAGACCAGAGACAATTTTTATGAGGAAAACTGTCTTTTCAGAAACAACATGCTCTATGCTCAAAAGAATGGTAAACAATGTAAAAATTTTCGAAGTTGAAATATGTTAACGAGTGATGTGATATGAACTCGATCCTACCAATACAAGCTATAGAATAGATAGAGACTTTTTACCAATATAAATCAGTATTACATGATGGTAATTCCTAAGGAGGAATAATTATGCCAACATGAGAACTTTCAGTGGTGTAGCCGCATTAAGAAGAAGAAAGCAGTTTCCTAATATAAATATGCTGTCATAAGAAAAGCAAAAGGAGTAAAAATGTGCATTTCAATACAGTGGAAGTAATGCCCCCATTTAACAAAATTCTTCAGGTTTCTCAAGGGAGTTGTTTATTTGTAACACAAACCACTACCACTTCGTGCTTCCATTATGTCATGTGTCATTTTTCTTTCTGAAAGAAATTTGTGTTGTCAATATCTATTTTATTGCTCAGTAAATTTTCATTACACATGCCATTATGCCTACATTCTGTTATTTCCCTGCTCGACTTGCCACTTTTTATATTTTTCTAACAGTGACGTGTTTAAATTCACAAACAAAAGAATCCCATAAGTACCCATCTCACCTAGGCAGCCTTTTCACCAACAATTACCGTTTCTCTTATTCAAGGATGAATAAATTATTTGCAAAACAAATTATGTCTATATTGGACTTACTATTTAGTTTCTTCGGAAAAGGACTCATAGGTTGGTTATTCTAAAGGATGATAAAAGTTCTTAGCCCAGGGCCTGGCAATGAAAATCAGCCAAAAACTCTTAACCTAGAATCACTTACACGCCTTCACCCGAAGCACTGAAATCGATTTATCAAATAGGATTTTAACATATCTGCAGCCATAGGCAGAGTCTAGAAGTTATTTCCATCCATTATAAAAAACAAACCTCCAAGCCAGCAATCTTATGTGATACATAAAGCCACTGCATTAAAATGCATCTCTCTCGGGCCTTTAGAATACCACTGGTCTCTGAGCTTCAGGTAGCTTTTCTCCTGCACACATTTCACATTGTTTCAGCTGGTAGAAACAGTTTGAATTTCTTTAAGTATTGCTCTGCGTTTCAAATCCCTATGGTGACCTTGTTCATGCTGATGCTGCAAATTTAGAATTGAAAACCAGTTCTGAAACCATCACACCAGTGCCTCACGTCCCTTCTTCAGTCCAGGGGAATCTTGCTTTGCGAGGAAAAGCAGCAGTGGCCTAGATCCATCTCTCATACATGGGAATGATATCTTTACCATTTGAAACACTGAAAATGAGAGTTTCACAGAAACATTAGTCTAAAAGCATTCTTCATGTTCCTTCAAGAAGGCAAAGAGATTGTCTTAAAAAAAAAAAAAAAAAAAAAGGAGCTTTTAATCGCTTCTGCTCATTTTATTGTACAAGACAAAGCAGCATAAAAATGTTAGAGACTAAAATATTTTTCAATAGTATTTAGAAGTTACCTGTCACAAAATCCTGAAGAGAACCATGCTAGAATGGTTTTTTGATACAAAATCTAAAGTTTATTACTAATATTTTTAATAACTTTGGTTCTTTTGAAGCACCGCACCACCTCCGCCCCCCAAGCGATAAAACTCATCAAATCCTTACTGATGGCCTCTTAAGGGGAGCTTATTTTCAAAGTAAATACATATGGAAGTCATTATTTACATAAGATAAATAAAACTAGTCTAAGTAACATCACCTTCTTATTTATCTTCAGAACACCATAGGTCTATCACTCCTGCCAGTGACATTCCTGTTTCCCATGTTAATAATATGTCAAAGGGAAGAGAATCTCTTTCAGAGAGATTCTGATGAAGGTGTTCTAAAAGAGCACTACAAAAGTCAAGAGTAAGTAATTTCTATATTTTTGAAGAATGTTTCAGATCAGTACATGTTTGTGAGCAATCAGATTTCAGGAGATTATTTGTATTGATATGTTAAAGTTTGTCAAGGCTTTTTTCTTGGCTTGATAAATACTTACTGTCTACAAACCAGATGCCTGCAAAAGCTGTATTTACTTACGTTCTCTGTTCCTGCCTTCAAGCCTGCTTAAGTACAGGAGTCTTGAAAAAACACTTTTTTTTTTTCCCCCTGTTGAAAAAAGTAGTAGTATTGACCCTCCTCATCTTTATAATTCTACACAAAACAAGCCAAGTAGAAAGACTCACAAAGAGAACAGGAACTATTCCTCCAAGGAAGTGCTTTAGTGAAGTAAAAAAAAAAAAGCATAAACATCTCAGGATGCCTTGTGTGGAGCATGGGAAGAAAATATACAAGAAACTTGAAAGCTTAGTAAGGTATTCTGTGTCCTGTCAGAAAATGGCTGCTACATAAAAGCAAAAGTTATTGCCCTAAGGGAAACCAGCATTTTCTTTGCTGTTTTTTGTTTTCCATCATGCTTTCCTGCTAGAGTGACACCTTCCAGCAGACCGTCGACAGGCTTCAATGTATGGACAACAGGCATATAACAACAAATGTACCCAGGCCGTCAGATAGAGTGCCTACATTGGTTAGAATTAATTGGCAGAAGCTATCTGTCCACATATTGTAAACTTCTACCTAGAGGCTAACAAACCCTTATCACCAAATAAAAACATCTATTCCATTGTAACGACTACCAGACCCTTCAGGTGCACACTTCCCACCAAGAAAGATAGTAAGAATCACAGAAATGACACTTTTACAGTAAATCAAGACTGCTTATGCCTTAGACAACAGGCCACTCAAGATATTCCAAAGTCAATATCACAGCAGGAAGGCAGGGGGGGAAGTGGGGAGGGGGGCGCATGAACAACAGATCCACTCCTGAGGATATATACCAAAGAACACAGGAACAGGTACAACCACAGCAGAAGTTCATACCACTAGTGGTTTGAGTAATAGGCCATTGAAATCCACAGAACAACAAATCTAGCCTAAATGTCACATATTGAGAAATCGCTCAAAAGTTAAATGGTATAATTTCAGGTACAACTGTAAGTTTAAGGAGAAATGAGAACAAGAGCCTTGTACTTCTTCCTGAGCCAGGTTAACTTAAAAAGCTTACTAGAACAGCACATTGACTGCAATGTTTATTCCAAGTGCTCAGACAAGCAACCCTCACCAGCACGTCTGAAAACATGGTAACCACCAGCAGCAGAAGAGAGGTAAGCAGCCTCTCCCACCAGTACAGACAGCTCTAGAGAAGGTCGTCAGTTCACAGTCCCAAATCACCTAAACTTGCCCATAATATTTCAGTGCAAACCACTGCAGCAACGCAAGACATTCTCTTTCCAACTAAGCAACCTGATGGTCTCCCTTCCTCCCATCTGCTGAAGGCTACGACATTCTTTCTGAACAGCAAAGAGGTAATTTACATTCTACATTTGAAGATGACATACAGCATTTGGCTTGTTTTTCTGAACAGTCTTCTCCAATGTTCTTCAAGAATAAAGCTCTGACAAGTTTTTTAGTTGCTGGATCAACAGGTAACACAGAGATGAAATTTCTAGTTGAGGTAAGAAGCGGAAGGAGAGGAAGTTATGAGAGGGGTTTTAATTGGAAGCAATTTTCATTATATCATTGCTAAATTTAATGATACTTCTACTTGTAGGGAATACAACAATTATTTTTATTTTTTTAAAAACACACAAAAAAAGGTAAGTTATTTATTCACAGTGTATTTGATACTGAGTGGATATAGCTAGGATCATGAAGTTCATTTAGGAAAAACAAAGGTTAAGGCTCTTCTGACAACAGTGAGCAAGTATGTGCTGCACCTCTGAGCTGTCTCTAGCCGGTACGTGTTTACTTTAGTAGAAAAGAAACCAGAGCCATATTTGTTTTAAATTATTTGCAAGCACCTGCTGTGCAACAGTGCTACCTCTCCTGCTAGATATTACTGGAAATTAATTTTAGCAGATTTTTCAAGTTAGCCAATGAAATGAGAATTAATTCATAGCAATGGTTTCTGGTTTCGCAAGTTTCTTGTTTCTCTGGTTGTTAGCCAACTCTGCAAATACTGGGAGAAAACTCCCTGAAACCTGTTAGTCTCTGCAATCAATATTGGTATTAGATCTGCTAATATTCTTATTTCAGTGAAAGTAGGCAAAATTAATAATTCAATTAGCAAACTACGTAGCACTCTCAATCACTTTGCTGCTATTTGGCTCAGACTGTGAAACTTACGGGAACAGATTTATCGGTGCAAATTAACAGGTATCCTTTGTTATGCATTCCTCTTTGTAGTTATGGTATTGACAATAAGCAACTCTCCAAATTCCATCTCAAGAAGCAAGGGCAAAAGGCAATAGGCACAAGCCGTAGCATTAAAAATTCCAATCATGTAAGGAAAAATTCTTCACAAACAGAACAATTAAGTACTGCAACAGGTAGCCCAGAGAGGCTGTAGAATTTCCCATCCTTATAGATTTTCAGAGTTAAACTGGAAAAGGTCCTGAGCAATCTGCTTTAGTTTTAGCTTTGAGCAGGTAATTGGTCTAGAGACTTCTACTATCCTACGATTGCATGAAATAACAGCAGGTTCTCCTTGACAACCATAGACTCTGGAAAACCACTGTATCACAACTATGGCAGTCATAATTAGACTAAAATGGTTGCTGTAGTAAGAGTTCAACAGACAAAAAGTCTCGATAGTGAAGAAAACTGTGCCAAAAGTAAAGTAGTAACATAAAAGATCTAGTTACAAAGGACTATCTAGAGAGACAATCATTCAAAAATGCAAGGACAGAACTTGAGCAACAGCAGAAATCCCAAAATGCTTAGGATGCAGAAGAGTAAGAACTAACAAAGCTCTAAATACTGTTATCAAAAATTAAAATAAAGAATTTAAAAATTTGACACAAGGACAAAAGGAAAATCAGCAAAGGAACAAAGAGTAATGATATAATGAAAATAGTGGGTGAGGTAGCTGCACTGGCATTATGGCAAGAGCAAAGGAGGTTAAAGCTTTTATCACACAGTCCAAGATTAGGAATGTATTGGGTGCTTTAGCACAGTCACAGGAGAGACACAGAAGAATTACTATCAGTCCATCTTTTCCTGAATAGCACTGGTGCAACTGCACTAACTGTATATTAAAGAAAAGTAAGTCGGTCAATGAAAAGAATACGCTTGAAACTATTTGACTATAATGATCAAAGCACGATAGAAACAACTGAATGGCAGTTTTGAAAAGAAAAAAATAATCTATATTTGATCTAGCTCAGGCTTCCTTTGTGTCAGCACTTTAAGTAAGACAGCAAAGGTGCTGACAATAGTTCTGTTAACATTACTGTGAAAGCTACTAAAACTAAATGAGGTTTTAAAGACTGTTTGTCTTTACCTGATTTGCAAATCTAAATACAAGGCACTACCTACCATATCCCAATTCTCAGTGTATTTGGTCTGTGTAGAAAACAAAGCAAACTAAATGGAAAAGCAAAGTCATTCTTCGTGTGAGAGAACGAAAAACATACCAGTGATTCAGAATCTTGCCAAGTTTCTAATTCAAAATTCTTTTCAGAATATTCCTGATTTACTATCAATGTAATTAAACTGCAGCTATTAAGACCTCAAGCACTTTATATTCTTCATAAATACTGAAGTTGCTTTAGTATGCTACAGTGCAATCTATATCACCACGATTCTTATAAAAGCAGGTAACCGCTGAAAATATCATTCAAGATGAAATGATTGTTAAAGTGTTTACAAAACAGTCAGCATAAGAATTATTTATTCTCATAATCAGAGAGAAAAGAGTAATAGTAAATAGAATACCCAGCAGACTAAAAATACTGAATTGTGTTGATATTTGTGTTCACTTAGCTCTTGTAGCCTTCTGGACAGAACTTGTTTCTTTTCCACTTAGCTTTACTTGTACTCACTGCAGTAGAAATGACGGCTCCCACTACTCCTGCTGAATTACAGACATAGTCCAGAGGGCCTGAGAACAGTCTCACAGGTCTCAGCTCAAAGCATAAGAAACAACTGGTACAAGAAGTGGAATGTATAGAATTCTCAGCATAACATTTCTGTATGTCCATTAACAGCCAGAGTGCCTAACCCTGTGAACAAACCCCAGCAATGCCACCCATTTCCACATCTTCTACTGGGACTTCTCCCACAGGGTGCATTCGTAATACATTCTCCGCATCATAGTCAGCAATGTTGGACTGTACTCACAGTAAAAGTCTTTTCCTACCCATACATGCTTTACTACCCCTTAAGGAAAGAACAGTGCCATGGCCATCGTTAAACAGCCACTTGCAAATTTCACAATTCACTAAGAAGAAACTGGCGCTTTAGGTGGTATTAAGCTGCAACTTATAAATCTTGCTTTTCCTTAGGAACCAAAAAGCACAGAGAAGCACTATTTAGCAGTAATGTGTAAATTTAATCCTCTGGTGTAAGAATATCATCTCTGATTGCACTACATAGTTCATACAACATGTCAAGTACCTGGTTTATTATTCCTGGCGGTATACTGGAGTTGCTTTTCTTATACAGAGAAAAATTTACTAGTTCCTGCTTAATGTTACCTTCTGGTATTCCGTTGTAAAGGGCTGAGAAATGTACACAGTGTTTCTGAACGCCAACACTTTGATTCTGTAATGGAAGGTGAAACAATGTAAAGTTTACCCGTACAGTGCATGATTTTGTCCAATTCTGTAAGGTCATTGTTTTCCCTTCTAGTATGTTTTTCTTTCTTCTGAACATTTAGTCTGATGGTTTATGCTTTCTGTTGATATAATAAAGAGCTTAAGTACTAGAAACACTCATATTTCACTTTAATTAATCAAAATTCAGATGGAGGAACACCTAAAAATTAAAAATAAAAGAAAAGCAGTGTTACAAAACGCAGTAAAGTAACTGATCCTAAAAACCCTGAAGAACTATAATTGGGTAAAACGGGCACAGCAACCAAATGGAGATACTTGCTCTAAAAAAAGCGAACAGGTCTTTCTTTTGGTTAAGTGCTAAGTAAGACATTGTAGTATCTCAATAAAACACAGGCAGCTACAACATCATAAAATAAAAAGTGTAAAACTCCCGTCTTTCAATGCCAAAGAAAGGAAGTCAGAGTAACAGTCAAACCCCAATAACAGATGAGCTTTTAACCAAGAAATAAGGCACATTTTTAGCTGCTTTTCCTCTTTAAAGAAATTCCTAAGCAATACACGCTTCTTATCTCAGAGTAAAGTCTGTAAGTTAAGAAAACCCCACCTAGCAGTCACATGAATGGTATACTAAAGCCACCAAAATATTTCCTCTTAGCCACAAACAGATTATAATTGACAGTGCAAGAGATCAAAGGCCATTTTATTACTTCTCAGTGCCACTCTGTCCTTACAATGCTGTCGTTATGACTGGTCAAGTAGATCTTTAATTTGCACACCTTTTCCAAATAATGATTATCTGTGTTCTGCAGACATCAAAGCTGTCGACTTTCACAGAATGTTAACCAGGGCCCATTGTTCTTACATTCTTTTTAGAGTTGAAACCCTATGTTTTAGGTCTATAAACAAGTCCACTTGGTCATTTTCTTATAAGTTATTCATGTAGAAACTAGTGTTCTGTTCTCCCCGGAAGCTTATAATACATCAAATGGGTAATAGCATTTGAAAAGATTAAGCAATAAATACAGGAAACGCCGGCAAAATTCAAAGTATACCTGAATCATCACTGGAGAAATTCTGTTATTTCTTAAAGAGTAGATAGGAATGCATGGAAGGAGAGGGGGGAAAAAGCACTACAAAAAAACCACCAAAACCCAATGCAAGTTTCAAAGAATAGATGTACGTAAGGACAGTGTAAGCATACAGCCATCTCCATTGGGCTCTGTCACTTACAAGGTTCTTTTTACGAAAAAGAAAAAAATCATTCCATAAAAATACTATTGTGTGGTAGAATAAATTTACATTCAGCAATAAAGTCAGTTTACTACTCATAAATAGTAATACTTAGAATAAACACAGACTAAGATAAATGGAACAACATGGTAGTAGGTCAACACCCTTAGAAATTTAACTAACCCATGGTTTGACTTGATCTATTATTGGCAGTGATCGTGCTTTAAGCAGATGACATATAGAAGTCCTTTCCAAGCAACAGGCTATCCAGCCAAGCTGTGGAATCTCCCAGTACTGGAGATTTTTAACATCCAATGGACAAGGCTCTAAGGAATCTGATATAAAGTCCAAGTTAGCTCTACCTTGAACAGGACTTGAACTAAGATCCACATGTAACATGAAGCTCATTATTTATAATCTTCATAGGCCACTGAATCTGGTTTGTGCCTGGCTATGCTTACAGATATGTCAGTTCAGTACCTGTTTGCTACACAAGGTCTGTAACGCCTAAGTTTGATGTGAGAGATGAGATTTAACATACAGAGTGTGAACTTTCTGCCTGAAGTTACACAGCTCCTCAGTGTCAGAGCTCAGAAAGAAAAGATCTTCCAATGCCCTAAAGCCTCTTTATCATACAGTATACTAAAAGAGAAGCAGTAAATATAATATTTAACTTAATTTGCTATTTTATTAGTTAATAAAAAATGTAGAAAAAGATCACAGTAACTTTTAAAATTGCAATTATTGCTTTGTAAACACAGAAATTGGAAACATAAAATCTAATGTTATTTATATCAAAGGAGACCCAGATTTTCAGTACAGTTTTGAACTTCTGAAATCATTCTTGACGCCAGCAGGGATTAGTAGCAATACAACAATTACTTATACTTACAATAAACTCCACTACTTTGCCAGTTATCGCAACAGAGATGCATTGCTGCCAGCATCTGCAGAGAAAATGTTCTCAGTGATCAACACCTCTGACACAGCATCTCATCATGCCAGAATACAGAGCAATAATTGTAATTTAATAATGCTGTCTGCAGTGCCCAGCCAGAAGCTGCAAGTATATAAGCAAGAGTTTCAATACAAGCAAATGACAATGCTGTAATAACTAAAAAAAAAGGCCTTTCTTTTCTGTTTCTGGTACAGTAGGCAGGGTCAATACTGAAGTCCAGGGATGAGAAAGGTCAGTCGAACAGTGAATTAGTTCAACAATCTGGTTGTAAGACTTTGAAACAGAGCAAGACAATTAAAAACGCTAAGCACAAAACATTCATCCTTTCTGCCTACCTGACTTCTTTAGATAAATCAGTTTAATATTCAGGACAAACACATACTTGTCACTTCACATGCCAAGTAAACAAGAAATTGAATGAACTTCTTATAGCACAGAAACAAAATCAAAAGTAGCCAGAAATCTTCAATACCCAAAATAAATATTACTCAAACAACAGTGTTTAGAACTCACTTAATTCAAAGAGAGAAAGATTGGAAAAAAATTGGTTTGAGAGAAAATTTCTCCCTTACTTTTCATTTTTGTATTGCCTGTGCTGCAACTGCAGTATACAATCTTTGTCTTTTTAACCAATTTTGTATTCTTTTAAAATATGAAAAAAAAATGTTAAAGGTCCCATTAAAATTAATCTCATTGTCTTCACTACAGAACATCAACATCACACTAGTTCACCAAGCTCTATAATTTCTGAACTTTCTGTATCTCTAAATAATGACAAACATTAAACCTGTTCAATTAAATGCAGCATAACAGGAGATGGTTTTCTAAAATCATTACTGAGGTTTTTTGTATATGTAATTGTTTTATATGAGCCACTGTATTTTGAAGAAATTACCTCGTTTCCAATCATGTTAACCATTATCTGTTCTGACACTCATTTAACTGGCAAGGATTCAGCCACTCATTCTAAATAATTCCATTTGCTATGTATTAATCATTGAAATAGTTTTTGCTGTCTCCTATCTGAGCATCTTCAGGATAACTTCAGCTGTTTTTCCCATTTATACCCAATTTAGAAAAAAATCACGACAGAACGCAATGCCACTTTTGAAACCAGTAACAAAATGTCTTTGGTAATGGTTCATTAAAATTGCAAAATATGCATTTCATCCTCCCTGTTAAGTCAGTATCTACATGATTAAACACACTTAAAGACAGTAAATCCAATCTAAATCACAACTTTTAAAAAAAATTCAAGTGTTGAAGTTCTTAATATGGTACCTGACAATATTCACAAAATACAGAGGGCAAGTGTACCTTATTTGATCACCAGACTGATTCATTAGATTTAAAATTAATTTTGGTATAGAAACATGCATTTTTTTTCCAAATATTATGCTAACTCAAGAAGTGGAAAATATTGTACACAAATATTTTGTGAATACAGTTCAGCACTCATTTTTATAGACAGAGACACTCATGTAATATAGTGGGCACACGAGCACATAGTACACGAATGCAAACTTAATATTGAAAGTTCTTCATGAAAACTTCTTCAAAGCATTCCATGATGCTAAAGAACCAAACTAGACGGTGTAAGACAAAAAAAAAGGGGGGGGAATATCCCTTTGCTCTATTATTTATATTCCTACAGAACAGAGTCCTTCTATCCCAGCTGCTTATAATCACTTATATACAGAATTATTTTTACCCATGAAATTAAGACCTAACAGCTTTACACAGAAGAGACAGGGACAATTCCAGTACAGGTAACTGGAGGGCTCAAGCAAAGCAAACAAGTACTGTTGAAAAGAGATTTATCAGGTTGAAGAAAAGTTAATAAATTTTTTGAAACACAAGTCATTGAATATGTTTATTAATATTGGGTATGTGCTGATAATGTTTCCTAACATTAGAATTGGTCAACACTGCCAATACACAAGATGATCACTATACTTATAGACAGAGAATCAGGCAATATTGAGGTCTGGAAAAAGCAAATAGGCTAAAAATACATGGTAAAATATGTGAAGTTGTACACTTAGGAGCCCATAACAAAATGACTTAAGAGCTTATCAACTGCAAACAGCAGAAGAGATACAAGAACAGAATTTATTACAGGACAATGCTGAGCTATTGTGGTATGCTCATAAGATTTTCAAACCTTAGAACGCACAAAAATCCCTAACCCAACAGTAAGTATTATACTAGGCCCACTGGTGACATAGTATCAGGACTTTTCCATCCAGACCTGGATACGTAAATTGAAGAAAAGTGAGTACGTTTAGAGACAGGCTGATAAGATGATTAGATGAGCAAAGGCTCTCACAACTTCCAGCTTCAAAGTGCAACGTAGAAACAACTAGTTCATACACAAATGGTTTGTCAAAAGTGTATTCAGATTTGCAGAGATAATCTCCAAGTTCTGCAACAGCTAGTACAGGTTATCCTTCTTAGTATAAGATGATCTATAGGTAAAAAGTAACTAACATACATTTCTGCCTTGTTTTGTCTTTCCCCCTACTCCCTTTTTATTTCCCCCTAAAGAGGACTGTGGCAAATGGCAAAAAGAGCTCTTAGAAAGAAAACTGACAGAAGTGGGATAACCTAACTCATAACCCAGAACTAACATGTTATCATGACATGTTATTTCCTCTATTAAAATCAATCTGCATTATGTTTGATTACCTTGGTTTTGCTAATGCAAAATACTTTGGTAGTTAAGAGCACTGCTGATGGTGGTGATAATAATTTTGCACAAAATTAATCTCAAGGGGCCTCAGCGTACTGCAAATTTACCAGAATGAACACCTATCCTATTACACCTAGCAGTCTTAATTTAAGCACTTAGACATACAGACAAATTTTACTTGTGACAGGTATTTAAAATCTGGCATTATTTCAGAAATTACAAGAAATCACACTCAAACACTGCTTTCAAGTAAAGGTAAGAGCACAAAGTTCACATATGTATTTGAAAGTTTTGTAAGCTGCCATGGTTTAACCCCAGCCAGCAACTAGGACCATGCGGCTGCTCTCCCACTCCCCCTTCCCGCCCCAGAAGGGTAGGGAGACGAGGGAGAGAAGGAAGGGAAAGGGGAAAAAGAACCTCATGGGTTGAGATAAAGAAAGTTTAATAGAACAATAACGGAAAAGGAAAATAACAATAATAATAACAACAGTAAAAGAATATACAAGACACAAGTCACTCTAATCGCCCAGTCAATTGGTTGCCCAGCCTGACCCAAGCAAAGACTGTGGATTCACCCCCACCCCAGCCAACCCCCATTTATATAGCGAGCACCACGTCTCCGATACGGAATAGTCCGTTGGCCATTCTGTTGTTCTGTCTATGCTCCTTCCCAGCTTCTATGGGATGCTGAAAAGAGTCCTTGACTTGTAGAAACATCACTTAGCATCCACTAAAACAATATGCATTATTGATGTTCCTTTCATACCAAATCTAAAAACACAGCAACCACTAGAACGAAAATTAACTCTATCTCAGCTGAAACCAGGACATAAGTATTCAGAAAATCATATGGGTATGAGTTGGACAGTGCAAAAGCAAAACAGCATTTATAAGTGTTTCTTTTCCTACAGAAAGTAGTTTTGAGTCATTCTTTTTTGTTCTATCTTTTTTTCAGCACTCGGACTCAAACTTGGCTTCTTTGGAGGGATCTATCAATCTAATGCGTCTGTGTTATAACCCCTAGGTTCCAACCACTAGAGCAGACAGAAATGACTTTACTGGTATATGAAAGACTACAGATATACCTGTTTGAGAGGAGACAAGAAGCCACTTAAGTAAAGGAGACTCAATTTGCAAAAAACAGAGGTGCTTCAATGCTGTCTTATCTATAGTTGGCGATTTCCGCAAACTCCTGGCTAGACACAACTTTGTCTTAGTTCCCTGTGTTCTACCAGTACCAAGCTGCAAACATCTTGCTTCATAATATAGATACTTCTAAATATAGTTTGTGGTAACTGGCTATACCCCATAACTTCCCTCTGCCTTTTTCAGTGTCACATGTTGTAAACAGCTCCAATTTCTCAGTTTTGGCAAAGCTGACAGGTCAGGACTTGAGGATGATGAGATGACACTGCCAACTCAGGTAACAGTGCTTTTCAAGGCTCATTGCCCCACTCACCATTTAAGCCTTCCTTGTAAAGCTAATCTCCCAGGAAAGCCAAATGCACGAACATTCTTCATTAAAATAGTAGAAGTGCAACAATTCTCAGTTTATTGCATTCATTTCCCCATTATTCACCACATAAAGAAATTGCTCAATACGAACACGCAGACTAAACTCAGCAATAAGATAATGCTAAGGACTTCAAACTCTTTTAAAAAGCTCAAAAATTTATGGTTAGTTTTGAAATACCTCAATGCCTGTTCCAAAATAAATAGAATGCTCCTTCCATAGCATGCAGCGCAGTTCAATTCTTTTTGGCTCTGAGTTATTCCTGTTTTCTTTTGTTATTCTCCAAATTACTAGAGAAAGATCACTTCAGGATCTAGCTATTGGCACTACGGTTTTAGCTGTTGTAACTAAGCATGTTCCATATTCAAATGAACAGCAGCAGTCAAGTGACTAATGTGAAAATGTAACTTTTGTTTTTCCTGTTAAAAACATGAACCCCTACTTCCATAACTTCCAGAATCTGAACTAGTCATTCTTATCACTTTTATGAAGCTTTTAAACATTGACTACACTAACTAATTAATTTGACATTAACTAATTAATCTACTGACCAGAGAGAGAGAACCTGGCACTGGGAAATGATTAGTTTGGAGGTTAAATTAATTAAAAATAGTACAGTAGTGACAGAATTTAATCTCATACTTCTCATGAGAGCATGGAATCACTCATAGCTGCAGCAATTTGTGATAAATCCATGGAGAGATTTCATGATGGGAGTGGAATTAATTTGTGTCACCCCTAAGAGTGTATGTGTTCAATCAACAGTACCTATATAAAACAATATTAAAAATACACAAATTGAAAAAAAACCAAAAGAATCTGTCATTTGAGCTAGCATCTGATACATGCCCTTCAATATCAAGATACAATTACTTGCACAATAAAATTCAGGGGATCACAACAGTGGCCAGGAGGACCAGAACATTTTTTACAGTCTGTCTTTATCTGTGCAAATAAAGTGTGAATACACTTCCTTGACTAGTTGAAATTCATTCTTCGTAATCTACTTGTATCATGACAGTTTTTAATCCAACAACTTGAAAACTGGGGAATGACTTTAAAACACAGCAAGACAAAAATCTATGTGTGCTTGAGGGAGGAAGGAAGAGAGAGGAAGATAAACAGAGCTGGGGACAGACAGACAAAAAGAGGCTATCACAATACTCAATCTCACAAATGCAACTACTAAGCAACAGAGCTGTAGATAGTTACCCAACTCAAAAAGGAAGATGGACACCTGAGAAGTCATCCTTAATGAGTACACTGAACAATATACAGTGAAGCATAAAAGCTATACTCACATTGTACTCATGGAGAACTATTATTGACAGTTTTGATGCTGATGATTAAAAACCCAATCATGTTTTTCGTTCTGATTAATAGAGGAGGTCTTAGATTAACAAAGAAACTGTCCTTTGTTCAACAGGAGCTCAGTTACATGAACAAGCTCATCTCTGACCTAAATGAGGGTCATAGGTCAAGCTATAGCCCCCTGCTGAATGGGTATAAGACAGACTAATATTTACATCCAGCCTTCCAAAAAAAATCTTAGAGACTGTTTTATGCCACTCAGCTGCAACCACCACTCAGACAAGAGCAGCTGCAGAGCAGACTGAGCTGCAATGAGCCTGCCAAGCACTAGGCTGCTCAATGAAGAAAAGCTGTCTGTCTTGAGAAGGCTTTGCAGGAACACGGTCAGCCCTGTGCAATGGAAGAGGCAACACCACCAGTTCCAGTTCCTGTTGGTAAGGATCAGGAGCAGATGAATAAAACATTCAGGACATGGGTTTACAGAGATAAAGTGCCCACCAGCGTAGTTGTGGCAGCATAGTTTCCTACAGAAACTGTACAATTTTGCCCAGAAGCTAAGGTAAGTATTCACATTAAGCATGCCATCTGTAAAAGGGAGATAATATTTTGTCCTGCTTTTGGTATTATTGGTAAGGTATCTTATACGTGTGAGCAGAAACTTACACTACAGTTTATGACAACAACTGCATTCACTAGGTGGTACTGTCAAACAAATAATAGTAATGCTGTTAACTAGAAGGAACTATTAACATGAATCAGTACAAAGAGAAATGAGAATGCAGATGTAAAATATTATTGCCTATTCATTGAAAAATTACAAACCACAGAATACAACTGACCTGGCAACACAGCTAAATTGTTATTGATTTGCACTGAGACTTTTCCCCATCTTCTTGACGTTTCTATAATTTTTATATAACTATATATTATGGCTCATAGTGAAGATGAAATCTGTTATAAACACATCTGCTGAGATATGCCATTCTGAAATTAACTGTCTTGAAACCTATGTTTGGAGCACATGAAAGACATTCAATTTCCCGATATTAACTCCTCTTACCTCAATATCGGAATTTAAGATAGTTTGCATTCGTGCTCACATTGTAGAACAAAAAATAGGGTCTTTTTCCTGTGGGGTTACAAGAAACAAGCAAAATTAGTATTTTTTGAACAGTTGCTCAGAGGAACACATTCAACTGAGAAGGCTAACATTTAAGTGACTGAATAAATCAGTGACTTAAATTCTAAATAAACATATCACGTAATCTCCCTCAGTTGAGGAGGACCGTGTCAGAGACCACTTGGCCAAGCTGGACATTCATAAGTCCATGGGCCCTGACGGCATGCACCTGCGAGTGCTGAGAGAGCTGGCGGATGTTATTGCTAGACCACTCTCCATTGTCTTTGAACGGTCATGGAGAACCGGAGAGGTGCCTGAGGACTGGAGGAAGGCTGACATCACTCCGATCTTCAAAAAAGGCAAGAAGGAGGACCCAGGGAACTACAGACCGGTTAGTCTCACCTCTGTCCCTGGGAAGGTAATGGAGGACTCATTCTGGATGTCATCTCCAAACACGTTGAGGAACAGGAAGTTATTGGAAGGGGTCAACATGGATTTACCAAGGGTAAATCGTGCTTGACCAATCTGATAGCTTTCTATGATGTTATAACTGGTTGGCTGGATGAGGGGAGAGTTGTAGATGTCATCTACCTTGACTTCAGCAAGGCTTTTGACACTGTCTCCCATGACATCCTCATTAGGAAGCTGAGGAAGTATGGGCTAGATGAGGTGACAGTGAGGTGGATTGAGGGTTGGCTGGGGGACAGAACTCAGAGGGTTGTGATCAGCGGCACAGAGTCTAGTTGGAGGCCTGTAACCAGTGGTGTCCCCTAGGGGTCAATACTTGGTCCAATTTTGTTTAATATATTCATTAATGACCTGGATGAGGGGACAGAGTGTATCCTCAGCAAGTTTGCTGATGACACCAAACTGGGTGGGGTGGCTGACACCCCAGAGGGCCGTGCTGCCATCCAGCGTGACCTGGACAGGCTGGAGAGCTGGGCAGAGAAGAACCTAATGAGGTTCAACAAAAGGAAGTGCAAGGTCCTGCACCTGGGGAGGAAGAATGCTAGGCACCAGTATAGGTTAGGGGCGGACCTGATGGGAAGTAGCTCTGAGGAGAAGGATCTGGGGGTCGTGGTAGACAGTAAATTATCCATGGCCCAGGAATGTGCCCTTGTTGCCAAAAAGGCCAATGGAATCCTGGGCTGCATAGGGAAGAGTGTGGCCAGTAGGTCGAGGGAGGTCATTCTCCCCCTCTACTCTGCACTGGTGAGGCCACAACTGGAATACTGTGTCCGGTTTTGGGCTCCCCAGTTCAAGAGGGACAGGGAACTGCTGGAGCGGGTCCAGCGAAGAGCAACTAAGATGATTGAGGGATTGGAGCATCTCCCGTATGAGGAAAGGCTGAGAGAGCTGGGACTCTTTAGCCTGGAGAAGAGAAGGCTGAGGGGAGACCTTATTATGGTGGACAAGTATTTAAAGGGTGGGTTGAAGGAGGATGGAGCCAGGCTCTTTTCAATGGTTCCCAGTGACAGGACGAGGGGTAATGGGCACAAGTTAGAACACAGGAAGTTCTGTTCAAATACACGGAAAAACTTCCTTACGGTGAGGGTGACAGAGCACCGGCACAGGCTGCCCAGGGAGGGGGGGGGGGAGTCCCCTTCTCTGGAGATTGTCAAGACCCGCCTGGATGCAGTCCTGAGTGATGTGCTCTGGGCAATCCTGCTTTGGCAGGGGAGTGGGGCTGGGTGATCTCTAGAGGTCCCTTCCAACTCTGAAAATTCCGTGATTCTGTGATTCCATAATCAAAACTTCATAAGATCAAGTCATGAAAATATAATCATTAAATATAAGTTTTTATTACCATTCACGTCATCCCCTTTTCTTATATAAGTAATTTAAGTCTGTTTTAATAATGATTTTGGCATACCATATAGACTTCTAATATCTAGTAAAGACTAATGAGCTTATGCATAGCTACTGAAGACCCACAAGTACAGCAACTATCAATTAGAGATGCGGGCCATCATCTCTGAAAATAGTATCTCTAACATAGATTGTGAGTGTGTAAGCATGTAAGCATGCACTGACAGAAAGTTACAGTAACGAGGGGACTCGGATGAACATTACACATACTCGGTTATGATGCAGGTATCAACCACTAAGAGGTTTGTTTCAAACAAAATTCATTGTGACTTAAAAACATCGTACAATTATTTTTCTCCTATGCTGCTGTACTTTCCTGTTGAAATAAAAATTATGGTGTGATACCAAGTGATACTTGACTATTCGAGATACACTTTATACATGCTATTCATTTCCCAAACGCTGTCTTTAGCTTTACATTTAGCTATCCTCAAAACTCAACAGGGATCTAGTGATACTGGATATAAACAGCACAAGTATTATTTTGTGTGAGAGTGGTAACATTTAAGCTTCACAAACCAGCAAGCTACTTCCTGATTACACTCCCTCAGTCCTTATCACTGAACTAATTTATCATGTCTTTTGTCCTCCATTGGTAATCTCAAACTTCCACAAAAGGAATTAATCAGAGAGCAAGAAACCAATACCTATGTTATCCAATATCATTAATGACGTATTTCTTTATTAACAAGAAAAAAAAAAAAATCTATTTATCAAAGCTTCAGGTTTTACATGCAGCTCACAGACAGGACAGTTGTGGGTGCAGCTTCAAAAACAGAACCACACCAAAAAGGCTCAGAAAAAATGTCCTTTGATCATTATCTGATAATCTTCCTGCTCATCTGAACAATTTTAGACTTGGACTACAATCTAGCCTTGCCACCTATTTGCTCTGTAATACTCTACCCCCTGTAAAACATTCGTTCAGTAGTTGAAGCTGGAGGTACCTGACTAGGAAAACACCCAATACAACAAGAAGATGAACTAATCTGCACTACACAAGCTCAGAGGCCAAGGTCTACTGCAGACAGGGCAGAACTTTGCCAGACAAAAGAATTAAATTAACATCACAGAACAGAGTGCAAACTGGGTCAAAGCAAACAATGAGCCATTCATGGGATAGTAAAGTACAGAATTTTCTAAGGAAAAAATAGCAGGCGGGCTTTGCTGAGAATGTTGACTAAAAAAAAAAAAAATAATCAGTATTTTTTGTTAAAATTAGATAGACTTTTATACAAATTGTTTTTAATATAAAAGACAAGCCATAAAGCCATAAAAGACTACAAAATTATTATTTCTGATACCCACCTCTGCAAACTCTCTATCTAAAGATAAAACATAGAAATAATTGAATATAATATGCTGCAAAGGTCTTGTATTTTTATCTGATACTTCACTTGATACTCAAGGAGAAAATTGTGTATTACTTTGAAGATGGTCCTAAATTAAGTTTCCTTGTACAAATTAGAAACTTTGACATTTAAAATGAATTTTAATAGGGTAATAAACTCAGGAAGTTTCATAACTCCATCCAAGATACAAGGCATCTCTGACCTACTGACAGCTTACGCTGAATGAAAGTCATCATTAAACTCTCATGAGGCAGCACACCAACAGATATTTTTGAGTGACTTATTTGAGTGATAAAGACAAATACGAAGGAAAAAATGGTTCAGCCTTTTTTTAGCACTATCTTTACAAGGACTTAAACACTTCACAACATCATGGGATTTGCATTGAACTCACAACTGTACAGCAGGATGCAATATTTGGTATTTTTCTTAAATAATGAATAGCCAAAGTTTTCAAAATATTTCCATGCTTTAAAAAAAGCTACTTTTCATCTCCTTTCTTTCAGAGTAAAAACTTAGCCACCCAGGCTAAGTGCTCAGAAACCCAGAAGTAAATAACAAGAACATCAAAAATTATACATTTCCACCCTACAGTTTCCTTGGAGAGTGATTTCTTAAGAGACCTTTTTTGTATAATTAATCTGCAAATCATGGAACACGATATTCAATACTTCTTGGCAAGCCATACAATATAAATATAAAGATTTAACATTATTAAAACAAACAAAAAAAAACCACAGAAAACCAACTATAATTGATGCTTTTTCTAATTACGGTCCTCTTATTGAATCCAAATGCTACGATGCACTCAAAAGCAAGTGCTTGCACTGTATTTTTGTCTGGTCTGCTGTTAAGAGAAGTATTCAGAATCATCTTCACCTCAAAATCTGAACCATCACATGATAAATCGCTGATATTCCCGCAAGCTTCAGTAAGACTTATTTCTCCAACCCCTCTTAGCACTGAGCTCTCTTCCTCAGAATCCTGTCTGGCAGAGCGCTACAAAGCTTCCCTGGATATCCCTCCCACAAATATAACCTTTGAGTACAAACCAACCTTAGGCATTTAGATCCTCTAGTACTGATGAGAGATTAACATAAAGACAGTATAAAATGAATCTTATGTGATTTTATAGATTGTACGTATTCCTAGAATTAACTTCCCCATGTTTTTATCTTTCATTTACTACGATTTTACACAGGATTCAACACAGGAAATTTTAATTACTACTTTTACAGAATATTTCACAATAAAGAATGTGGAAAATATAAAGCAATAAAAGCTGAAATAATCCAACAAATAGCAGTAGTAACAATTTAAATGGAAGATATTCCACAAATGATGCTTGAAAAAAAACAGGAAGAAAATCCTTCTCTAGTTCATCTTTTCTCAGTTCCTGGACTGTCCACGTAATAAAAGCAATCACTCCACTACTTTTATTGCAGTAACAATCAGTTACACCAACAGCCACAATCTAGGTTAGTATTTTTGGAGGGATATTTTTTGCCCTGGTCATAATCATAAGTAGCTATTCTCTGCAGTTACAATATTTCTAAATAAATATTTTTGATTGACTTTTCCTAGTTTTTCTTAATATTCCAGCAGAAGTCTGCCATATAAATCTTTCCTACTATGAATAACTACTACCAAATGTAACAAAGAACATTTTCTATCCCCCTGCTAGAAAGAAAAGGATCATCCCCCCCACTACTAAATTGTGATTCCTACACTCAGTACAGTTATATGAGACGTTAAAAAAGCAACCACTACTTCTGATTTCTGCGTGCCAGCTGGCTATTAGGAACATTTACAATCTCTTCTTAGAAATCAGACAAATGTATAAAAGAACCAGACTTGTTACAACAGGTAAGTACAGAAAAAGGTAATAGAAAATGCTAAAAATTCCTATTACAAGAAATTAAAAAGTTCCTCTGCTAAAAATTACTGAAGTGCTTTAAGTCAAGCAGGAGAGAGGTCTCTATGCATACTACACACCACTGTAGCTTGTTTTTACTAGTATTATAATGAAAGAACGGTCTTAAAAGCAATTGTTCCATAGCCAGCTCCCATCCCTGTTGCCTACTGTAGGAAGGACTCCACCTACATCCCCATTCCAGCATAAACACCAAGTTTCTTCAACTCCACTGATCCATACCAGTTATGCAGGAAGATTCCCGAGACTACTAAATCTCTCAAGTGCTCACTGATAAAATGAGACAGGTTAGTAGAGACTTACTTGGTTTAGAAACTGAATTTTCTGCTTTACCAAAAATGGATTTAAGTAAACAGTCACAATAGCTAGTTTTAATGAAACACTATAGCTTTATAAAAGAATTGAAGTTTATTGCACTGTAAGATGGAAAATATGAATTGCAAAGCAGAACAACAGAATGTTGTTGTTTAAGACTATTGTAAGTGAAATAGCAACAGTAGCCTTGGAGGGGATAGGGAGACCACCAGCTGCGCTGCTATTCATACCCTGCTGGCAAATTCATGACACTCGCAAATGGCTTCATAAAGGACACTTTAGCACCTTTCCAACAATAATAGCTTCCCCCCCAAAAAACCCAAAATCAAAACACACACACCTTACCAAAACACCCACAACAAAAAAAGAGGGTTAAGGGAGTGAAAATTGTTTGAAGACTAAAATGTTCTCTACATGACGAGAACAGACCTTCAATAGTAACACGTCTCCTTTGCAAAAAAGCTCAAAGCAACTGTACACTAATTATATAAATCTGACTCTGTACCTTGTCAAGAATATCAGTTGACCATTACAATTGCCATAATAGGAGGGGAGACAAGTACTCAATGCACAACACACACTGTATTTGATTTTTTTTTTTTAATGATAGGATTTTATTTATTAAAATGATTCAATGCTGGTTCCTGAGTTACTGCTCAAATGTAAAACTGGTTCGCTCCTGTATATCACAATCAATATTATGAAAGCAAATCTAGAAAATTTTTGCACCTGACTGTTACTCTGGAAGATATATTACATACAGTGAATTTAATTATAGTCAGAAAAAGTCTGGGATAAGACAAGAAGTATAAGTATTTCTGCAGATATCAATCTAGCAGTTATCACAACAATTGTGTTACAGCATTAGTTCTTAAAAACTAAGATTCAAAACACGACTTAAAAAGGGATTAAGCAAATTAACTGTCTCTAAAACATTTCTAGATGTTGGCTCTGTGGGTTACCATGAAAGGGAATGAGATCTATATATGGAGGCTTTAGACTGCAGCTCAAGATGTGCACGCTTTCTAACAAATCTCATCTCATAGAGATTTGAGCTAAAGTCAAACCCTTCAATAACTAAATTCCAGACCAAGAATCAAGACCATATCAAGAAGAGAACTGAAAGCTCTTACTGCTGAGCCTTGAGAACCAGGGGTTCCCAGTGGACCACGCCACTATTTATGCTTTGACTGTTACCAGGAACTTTCCTCTCTTCCCCCTAAAACATAGACTAGGATAGGCTAAAACAGTCAAACCTACAAATAACCAGGTCGTAGATAAGTTACAGGAGCTTATAAAACCAGCATTAGAGAATGAATGACCGCAATCCCCTGGCCAGCTGCAGATAATCAATAACCCTACAGATTGCCAGTTCTTACCCTCAATACACAAACAACAATGCATCCACCAGGCTTGTCAAGACAGGAATCACTTGGGCAAAAGCTGTACCGGCAACACCTGCATTAGCATCAATCACACATCAGAATGCTTCTTTCTCTCAATTAATACTCCTTCCAGCACACCTAATTAAATCTACTCTATTAATTTCACTACAGATCAACAGATTCTGACAAAGCAGCAGTAGTCCAGACTCTTGAATTAATAAAAATTGTCATCTACGTATTGATAACTGCATGTCCCCAAATTACCTTCCAAAAAAGACGTGAGTCAGAGACAGATGTAAACATTCACAAAAATAAAAATATAAACATGTGTGCATGTGAACAAAAGATAAGCCATACCAGTAACGGTGAGGAATTCAGATTGCATTACACAAATAATTTAAAAGACAATACTGAAAAGCAAATGTAAAGTATCTAAACAATTTAGGATTACTAAAATTGGCATATCATGGTCTATAAAAGTAAAAACATCACAAAAGATTAGCTCCCAAAATCAGAATAACCTTTGTGAGTTTGAATCAAATTCAGTACTTGAAACTTTCCTTCATTTTGCTGTTTAGGAACACAGAGAGACGAGGAGTTTGGAAGAGAGAAGACAAAAAATAATTTAATTTGACATATCTCAACTCTTCATCTTTATTCATGTTTGTTTCACCACCAAGCCAAGCACTCACTGCCTATACAGCTGCAGTGAAAGTGAATCCTGCAGAAACTTGCGTGTACGACTTTCAGGGAAGAAGTAATGTTACTATCTTTTATCTCAGAGAAGTTTAAACTACTGCCAGGCTTGTCAGTCTACTTGTGCAAGACTCTGCAAAGTAATTAGTAGCATCACTCACCTGACCAGTAATATGAAGAGCACTTAAGAAACATAAGAGAAATTCTGGTACCGTTACCACTGCATGTTACTCCACAGCAACTCCACACACACCTTTTGACACAGTCCCATTTTTACCACATAGCCCTGTGCAACGTTGGCAAAATCCTTTGGGTTATAAAACTCTGCTGAAAAAAGGGCTGCCTAAAAGCCAGTCGAATGAGTTGCACAAAACTAACTCAAATAGAGCCTGAAAAGGCAGGTGGATGGGGAACCCACACACTATTTTCCATCAAGTAATTTCCACTATTCATCAAGGCCTCAAGGGCAGGGTTCCCACCCTCCTCTCCACTAACACCTACTAGGTACACCAGCAATTAGCATAGGGGTTTTTTTTTTAATCATTATCCACCCATCCTCCCTGAGGCTAATTTCAGCATTTTCCCCCTTGACTTCTCTTTCAACTTCTTCAAAATCACTTAGATGAGCTCAGAAGAGAAACACTATGGGTTTTCTCCTTATTTTTGACCATCCATGTTTTGTAAGAAATTTATGAACAAATTCTCTCGTATTTATTCTGCATAAAATGCCAGCCCTTGTCCTCCTCCTTGTTGCATATATTTAATGAAATTAAAAGTGGGTTTGAAAATTGTTCCACATCCTCAGACTTCATTATTTCACCTCTCATTCATCTTATTAAAAGATTGCTTTATAGATGTCTTATAACCACAATTGTTTGTGGGTTTTTTTACATTATCAAAAGTTAAGGTTTAATAAAAAAAAAAAATATATCTACTTTACTGCACGACAGATAGGCTTAGTTTGCAATTAAACACCTTCTGGCAAGCCAGCAAATATCCAGTAGGAAGCAGAGAAATCAAAGAATACATGCTACTCATTTTGAAGGCAAAATCAGAAACAAATTTGGAACACAACACAGCTACTGGTGCATTAATATGAATACTAGCTGCAGAATCAAAGCCCTTCTCAAATGTTACATTGGCTAAATGAAATACATTTTTAATGAAGTTATTTCTCAATTTTGCATCTTTTAACCGAGTATAAACATTCCTAAGGTATCAATAGTGATGACACTGCAGTATAGCTGTTTTCTCATCATATCACCAAAAAGTAGAACAATACGAAAAGAAACACAGATTCAAATGAAGGACATCTAAAAATAGCATTAAGAAGTTTTAGGACAGATGCCCTTATTTCTTGTGCATCATGAAAGTTGATTTTTAAGCAAATGACAGGAATTTTAAGAGACAAAGAGCAACAGTAATGCTGCACCATTCCCTCTGCACTGAACAATGATAATGACACAAGGGGCAGAACATTGTAACTACGCTTGGGTAAGGCGTTTCAAAAGAAACAGGATGATTTGATTTACAAATTAGGATTAAAATATGTTTATAAAAACAACAAAAAAATTGAATATCTATTCTTAAAATGAAGAAGCAGAGAAACCTTTAAAACCAGAAATCTGCATCCTTAGCTAAGAAAACAAAATTCTAATTTTGTTATTCATAGATGTGAAACTGGGAAACCAAGAAGACATAATCCCTGATATTTGTTTCTGTCCAGTTTATCTACCTGTTTTATTAGGTATTTACATGAAAACTGAACCATGAGACAAAAGTAGCACTGGTTACGTGCACATGCAAAGAAAAAAAAAAGCATATACATACAGCATAATCTTACAAGATCTGTCTTTTATTCTGACTTATATAATTGGAGTGTGATTTTTATCTTCAGCATTTCAATTTGTCACTGTCAAATAGAATCACACAATGGTTTGGGTTGGAAGGGACCTTAAAGATCATCTAGTTCCGAACCCCCTGCCCTGGGCAGGGACACCTCCCCCCAGCCCAGGTCGCTCCCAGCCCCGTCCAACCTGTCCTGGAACACCTCCAGGGATGGGGCAGCCACAGCTCCTCTGGGCAACCTGTGCCAGTGTCTCACCACCATCTCAGAGTGAAGAATTTCTTCCTAATATCTAATGGAAATCTACCCTTTTTCAGCTTAAAACTGTTACCCCTCATCTTATCGCCACATTCCCTGATAAAGCGTCCCTCTCCACCTTTCCTGTAGGCCCCCTTTAGGTACTGGAAGACTGCTATAAGGTTTCCCTAGAGCTTTCTCCAGGCTGAACAACCCCAATTCTCTCGCTCTGTCTTCAAAGCAGAGGTGCTCCAGTCCTCTGATCTTTTTTTTTTTGTGGCCCTTCTCTGGACTCATTCCGACAGGTCCATGCCCTTCTTATTTTTGGTGCCCCAGAGCTGGATGCAGTACTTCAGGTGGGGTCTCATGAGAGCTTTCTGGGCTGCGAGTGCACATTGTTGGCTCATGTTGAGCTTCTCATCCACCAACCCCTCAAGTCCTTCTCCTCAGGGCTGCTTTCAATGCACTCTCCGCCGAGTCTGTGTTTGTCCTTGGGAATGCCCCTGACCCATGTGCAGGACCTTGCACTTGGCCTTGTTGAACTCCATGACGTTCACACAGGCCCACTTCTCAAGCCTGTCAAGGTCTATCACTGCGAATTTCAAGAACTGAGAAATAAGATAAAATAAATGCTGTTTCATAAACCACGCCTATGGGAGGGAAGGGGCTGGAAACCACCACAAAAAATCCAAACAGAATTTCCAGATTTTCATAATTCTCAAGTTTTTTTTTCTAGCACCGCTTTTTGTGTTCCTTGAAAATAGGCTCCTAATAAGAAGTTTTGCCAATTTAGAAGTTCTCATTTTGGCTAAAATTTGCTTTTGGGGTGCCATATTATTATTTTTGGTATCATAAGCCTAATCAGGGAATAAACGTGCTGTTAGGTTCTCTGTTAACATGGATCAAAGTAGGATAGCTCAGTCAAGAGACTCCAAAAGGCAGATGAGATGTTTAAAGGAAATTATGCAGTCGTGCAGTACTGTTTGCAAACCTGAAACCTACCTAATGTTAAGATCTTCGGGACATGACAGTTAAAGAGATACGGACAAGTTTCAATACAGATAATTCAGTAGCTATAAACGCATTTAAGGGGAGTTACTCCTAAGTAGAAAGGGCAGCATGACAGAAATCACAAGAGGTGCTTACCAGTAAATTTAATTCTATATAATAATTTAAGTTTCACTAAAACTGTTGGACATAAGAGCTGAGCTGACATGCAGGACCAAAGGAGGGGTAATTATCTATCTGTTTGGATAAAGCAATGTCGGTCACCACCCATAATTCACACTTGCACCTCAGGAGTTTAAAGAAGCTTTGCCACCAATACAAAAGCAATTTCTTAGGGATGTCAGTAGATGCGAATAGACTTACTGTTTACGGAGCCACGTTCAACTTTTATATTTCAAAGAAACAAAAGCACATACTGATGAAGCAGGGCAAAATCCAAGAACATAATGAGAATAACTGCAGGAAGCATCACCCTGAGAGCAGTTAATTGCTAGGGTTTTCAGGTTAGGAGGTGACTGGAGAGGGTTGCTTGGAGCTGAGTGCATATCAAAGTTGTCTGTTCAATTCCTAGGGCATTAAGGGAAACATTTCTGTAGCCTTGCAAATAAATAGATTTACACCTAATAATCCTAACATCCTTTTCTTCTGATAGCTTCTGAACTGGGTAACTGTTTAGGCTAAAGGAACAGCATTACGCAAGTGCAAGAGAGAAGCTGGCATCAGACACAGCATTAGCATCTCAACAGGAAGTGAGATATAGGAAGTAACATTAGGACAGATAAGGGATCCTAAAAACTGATGTTTGCAGGACATAAGAGAGGAAGAATAAGGCTGCAGAACAGAAACTCAAAGGGCCTTTGCAGAAAGTCAAACTTTACTTAAAAGGCAAACTTTGGTCCCACCTGTGACTGTCACTGGTCTCAACAAACGCAGGAATTTTATCATGAATAATCCCATTACTGGGAGTTGTACGGAGGAAGTACCTGTGTAGAAACCATTTTCTCCTATACTTGCTGTATCTTATCCTTGCCCCCTGACCCACAGCGCATTCTCCTGCCATACCCTCTTTTCAAAAAAAGTATTTATAAAATCTCCACTTAATCTAGGAGAAGACAGCTGTAAAAGAGCAGCAATTCTTCTTGATGGGAGATACACACGTTGGTAGCACTCAGTATCCTATAAACTTTGTTAGGACAGTATTATTATATTATTATAATATTATTATTTCTTGTTCTGGGTCAAGAACTTGTTAATGCACAGAACACGATTCAGCTACAGGAAACAAAACATGAAACTTCTGACCTGTCACAAAAGTGTAAAAACTAACAATTTCCTTCCTGTTTCCTCTGATTAAATGGATGAAAAGAATTTGTTAAAAACCTAGTGATGAATATCTCAGCATATAATTTGAATTTTTCTCCTTCCTTTCCATGCATTGCTAACTAAACCCTTCAATCCCATTTAAAATCCACCATAGAGGTATCCAGGATTACCTTTTTTGGTCAGTTTGCTCTCTTCTTCCATGTCTTTTGAGGCTGGAAGCACTAATATCTTCATTGTAGTAATGGTCTTTTAGGTGTAGATTCAGTGTGACAGCTTTTATTTTTACCTGGGTTATTCCTCTTTTCAAAATAGCCTGCAACTTTCTCACAGATACTTTCCACCATTCAAAGCAGAACCTTTCTTCCTGATTTCTTTTCTTCTTAGAGCAACAACGAATTAACAACAGGCTGTCAGAAGGGCTTGATGTTCAGGGACCAACAAAGACGTGCAGAAAAAAAGAAATGAAAAAATGCAGGCAAGGATTATGTGGGAATCATGGGAGACAACCAAGCAAACTTTAGGGCATGGAGGTGTGAAGAAGGGGTGGCAGCAGAGGAACTTGAGTAAAATTCAAGACAAAGATCACAGAGAAAAGGCATAGTAGGAACATGACTATAAACAATCCTTAGCAGCCACAGTCCACGCTACAGAGATAAGCCTCCATGAAACCAGGTAGTGTTTATTTTGTGATTATGTGGGCTTGCTGTATTGCTGTTCAGTTTTTTAATTTTAAAAATGTCATTAGAAGGCATCCCACCAGAGAATTTACAGAAAACTTCTCTTTTTAAAGTAAAACATACTGTCAGAGATTTTATGTGCTTGATATAGAACAAATCATTCATTGGCAAACACGGTTCTACTTACTGTAGAACAATCATCACTCATCAGAATTCAATAAGGAACGCTTTTTTTTTTTTTCTTCATCACAGTACTACAGAATGAAATAGAAAGAGCAGCATCATACAGTGATCTCCATTTAAACGATCAGTCCTTGGTTGTTATAAGGTAGCCTGGTTTTCTCACAGGAAAGGAGAAAAAAAAAAAAAAAAAAAAAAAGCATTAGCTATCCTGGACAAGTACCAGCACAGCTTTATAGCACTTTAGGGATTCTAAGGCTTTTAGAGATGCTATAATTATTTAGAAATTTTCCAGTAAGCACTAAATGTCAAAAATAGCACCTGTACTCAGCAAGGTTGAATTAATTACCTGTTTACCACTCATGAGAGTAAAATCATTTAATAAAGTATTACGCAAAGTTCACTGGAAAAGCCAACACAAGAGACTTAAGATCCAGAGGCCTTTTAGACTTTTACAAAGTATGAATTTGATGCGCATAAGGTTGAAAAAATTTGTTAGAAAAAGACGTAGATAATTTTGTAAATTAGGAAAAGAAGTTTGTGTTAAATTTTTATTGAAGGAATTAGACTTTAAAAGCCAACCTATGTAATAGTCTGTAAATCAGTGGTAGAGCCCGGCAACAAGAGCATAATAGCATGGGATTTAATGCCATCATCTTGCTAATTGAAAGGACCCGACCTCACCAGGGTCATGCACTGCAAGTCAGAATGATAATGCTGCAAATTATCACTGCTTTCCAGATGCCAGTATCTCATACATGTAAAGAGAATGTAACTAAGCACATTACAT
Source organism: Vanellus vanellus (assembly GCF_965231255.1). NCBI lineage: Eukaryota > Metazoa > Chordata > Aves > Charadriiformes > Charadriidae > Vanellus > Vanellus vanellus. The sequence continues at coordinate 1,203,347 of NC_138914.1, forward strand.
TCTGTTGATTAAAAATTAATTTTTTTTCAAGACTACACAGCTTGTAGAAGCTTTAGAAATAGAAAAACATAAGGTAAGACAGAATTTTGGGGTGCAAAGATATTCCCCCCCACCTCCAAATTCAAAGGTTTCAGTCAGTTAAAAAATTCATATGGTGTTCCATCATTCATATTGATACTCAAGTTAGTCCTGGAGATTTCTGGGAGATGACAAATGAGGAACTTGTAAGCAGTGATATATACACACAGGATCGACCTAATGTTACCAACTTTACTCATGCAGTTTGCCTTTACTTATACAAATAGTACCACTGAAGTCAATAACACAACTCAAGCTAAAAACGTGACTCACGCACGAAAGGGTAAGAAAAGAATCACATCTACTTCAACATGTAGTTATAGGACATACAATCCCCTAGATTTCTTTCCCCATTTTGAAACAAAAGCATTCCAAGTATATAAGCAAGATGATATAACTGCTGGGAGTAAAGTTTCATTGCCCTGTACGTACTTTTCCTCTGATAAAGGTATATTCAGCATATGTATATACTGGAAATTCTACATTGCTGTTCTTGGCATTTAATTAGGGGTAAAGGAAAACGTGCAGGACTAGAATTTTAAGTGTTGGCTTAATAACCTTTATCCAACTCATTTCTGAATGATTTTGTTCCTCTCTGGAGAGGCTTCTAATGTCAAACACTGGTATTAAGGTGAGTCATGGTTACTGAAGAGGCACAGAGAAGGCACATGACAAAATTATTAATTATAGGGAGGGAAGGAGTCAGAGTATTCTTTTCACTCCATAAATGTCTTTCTAAAACAGAATATTTAATATTGAATTCAAATACACTCCCAGTAGTCAATAGCCATTAAAGTCTTACTGGTGTCAATAAAAGTTGGCGATTTAAGAACGTAATTTAAAAACTGGTGTAAATGAGATTTTTTAGAAGGCATTGGAGATTTTGAGAAGGCACAAAGATTTTTTTTTTTTTTTTTTTTTAAGTACAACAAAAAAAATCAGGCAACTATTCTATATCTAAAGAGTAAGTTATTCTATATCTAAAGGTAAGTTAAACAGCTTCAATGCAGTAACTGTTTGTTATTGTTCATTTTTCAGATTCCTTCCTTTCACATCAAATGTTAAGAATTGTACCTACAAGAGGACCAACAGGAAGGGTTGATCAGTGCTATTTTCTGCTATTTCAGCTAAACTGAAATCCAACACCTCGTATTCTAACACCAAAAGGTATATTTGAATACTTAAAATACCAAAAAACCTTAAAGCAACAGTACAGGTGGAGCTTGGGGTTGGGTTTGTTGAGTTTTGGGGGTTTTGTGGTTGGCTGCTTTTTTTGGGGGGGGGGGGGCGGAGCACAGAAGAGAATTGTGTGTTTTACTGTAACCCATTTTATTTCTACTAAGTTACCAGAGTTATGGAAACTTTAGAGTATTTGTTTATGCTTTTTTATTTTATATCTTACTCACAACCAGTTTCCCATGTGATAAAATAAGTACAAAACAACTCCTCTACAAATTAATTCTTGCAGGTGACATTAAATTATTATGTAGTACCTTATAATGATGAAAATATCATGCTCATCTGCTTTAAGCCAATTCAAACAAAACAATTTCTAAGCTGAAAGATTCTTAACAAAGTGTTAAAACTCCTCTCCCTCCTTCTCCACCCACTCTTCTGAAGATCGGGAAACTATGACATATTCCAATGGTATCTCATCTATGTACCACTATATATAATTGTAACCTCTAAAAAGTAGACTTCTGTGGAACTTCATTATTTCGCAGGAGAAGCAGGACTTCAAAAGTAAATAACATAGATTCCAATTCTCTGGAATCCTAGTTTTCTCTGGAACTCTTCATTTGTTTTTCTCTGGAATTCTTAGTTTTTTGCACATTTAGAGCTATGAAACTTCTAGATATAATTTAGCAAAGTAAGACTAACTAGCAATTACTATAAACATCAACTGCAAGAATATTTTGTTTATAAATACCAGTGCAAACTGCACACAACAGCCAAGAGAAAAAGCCTTTTGCAAAACACCAATATGTCCATATATTTTCATTACATTTTTGCTTCATTATAGCAAAATTTATTTCCCAAAATTTGGGGATTATTTTCTTCTTACATTATATCACCTGTACAGAAGAAAACATAGACTATTAGAAAATTTGATTAACAAATGAACTAGGCAATGCAATTACATTATTCCTAGAACGAAGCAGCATTTTATGATTTGCTGTCCTTCACATGCTGTAAGGCTAGAGGAGCATGACACTTAAGTCTCTGCATGAATTTAAGAGGATAACAGGCATAACTGAAACTAAACCAGTTTTAGCAGCTGAGAATCTGACTTTTACTTTTTATTGCAATAGGTGCCACAGAAACATGTATTTGGAAAACAGCATGCCTCTTCACAGAATAGCTCTCTGCTGCTGAAACTCCATCCCAGAGTTTGCCCCCATTTTTTTTCTCTTAAGCAGTTATCTGTCTTTATATAAAGATTGGCAAGCGTGGCTAGCAACAGACACATTAATTGCCTCCAGGCAACAAGTAAGTATCTCTTGCATGCTTTTCTGCGGCGCAGCCTCAGTAGCCTAACACTCATTTCTGTTTTCTTCCTGCAAATTTGGTGACAGCACTCACCCCACTTCATCAACTCTGCCAGTTGCTGCAGAATCCTCCACAGAGGAAGTCACACAATGAGAAAGACCTACCTGTTCTGAGTACATGAAGGTTAGACAGATGTGACCTGCTTCACCTACCTTGTTTATTCAAAAGACAAAAGGAACAATGCCAGCATTAACAACCTATGCCCTAACACATATAATGCTAGTACTTCTGATTGATTCTCAAGATGTCTCAAGTTGAGGAAATAATTTCTGCATAATAAAAGAGATATTTTTAAAAGTAATGACAATACAGCAGCAGATTTTGGGTTGGTTTTGTTTTTCCTAAAGCTGTAATTCCCACAATTTTCATAATCAGAGAAAACTAAAGCCCTTGTTCCTATAAAGCTTTCAAAACTCAAAAGCTTTCTACAAAGCTTTCTTCAGAAAGCTGTATGGCTCATCTCCATTGCAAAACCATTGCAACTCCATCTTTTCAGCACATTTAGATTTAGAATGAAATCCTGTTAACCAAATGCAAAGCCAAATACATTCTGAAACAACTGAGATATTAAGCACATGCCAGACATCCCAAAATCACACCTTTTAACAGAAGTTCCAGATTCAATTAAAGTAGTTCTGTCATCAGGAACACAGTTTCATTCAGTACAGGTTCATGAAAACTATGACATTGCTATAAGTAACAAAATGAGAACTGGAATAAAAAGACAGCAAGGTCCCTAAAACATACAGAAACAAACAAGCACAAAATTTAGTCAATGGCTTGCAGGTCAATATTGACCATCACCAAAATTTTAATTTCCATTAGATAAAATGGATAAATTGCAATCCTACAGAGAGACCTAAACCAGCATTCCAATACAAAGTTTAATTAATTAATATAATAGATTATAATCTAAATAAATCTCATTATATGCCCCCTCACAATATTTAGTCATAGTGTTTGCTTTGTGTACTTCCTAAGAAGGCAATGAATACTAAAATCAAGAAGTGTATTTTAGTTCATAAGTTATTTCACATTGCAGAAAGTGATATACATCGTTACTGTTAGACTATGATTCTGTATTAGTATAAAAGTTCTTTGATGAAAAAATTGTGAAGCCATTTTGACTACAGAATAGTATCACTGTAATACTCCTTTTTCAAAGCGGAGTTTGCCTTTAGTTTACAAGGTGCTACCATTCATACAACTGCTTATCATTATAATCAAAGCAAGCATCTCCTGTCCTACAGCAGTCCTGTTCACAGCTACCAGTCCACGTCTCTAAGTTCCTCTTCCCCAACCTCTTGCTTCGTATTTCCTCCATATTCTTTCCTCTTCCCTGCCCTGTGCGTCTTCCCGACTTTCCAACTGGTTTTGACCACCCATATGCTTTTTCATTGTTTTGCAATTCTGTTTTTCGAATAGACCTGACTGTGCCTCCTCTTTCATAATTCTCAGGGGCATCAAATCCAAACTCTTTAGCATCATCACTCCTGTCACAGTTAACACGTGAAGTGTTTGAGTCTTCTCACCTGGTAAAACACGTGCACAGAACATTGAGTATTTAATATTATTAAACCTTAGACAAAAATAACGTTCTCTGCAATAGTGGAGCTCATCCCAGAAAAGACTTAAGAGTTCTCTATTTTATGCCGCCAACTCCTCAGGGACAACAATCTCCCCCTAGACTACAGAATGATTATTTGCAAGGTAATGTTTTATATCTCCTGTAGAATATTTAACAGCATTCAAAACACCACACTGAATCAAGTAAGAAGCATATCCATTTTTAATTAAAAATAAACTCTGAAATATCCCCATGGATAGCTTCAGCTTCCATCAGCCATGATCACAGAAGAGAATAAAACCCTCCACAAATACAACACATGGTAAGAAACTCCCTATTTCCCACTGCCCTTTCCACATTACTACAAAAATGTAAAATTTTATTTTCAATATGCACATCTCAAGTTTACAAAGACAGATAACTAACATTTAACGGGAAAGCTTATTTTGCCAATATTCACTTTAAAGATAGAATTTGCTTGCAGAGGCCCCAAAATACAGATTCTTAACTATGATAAATACACAACCTTTGATTTGAAGTCATACAGACCTGAAATTTAACCTGTTGGTAGCAGGGAATAATAGCCACAACAGTAGTTGCAACTGCTTGGATATCATTACAGAACAAACACAGGCTTATAATATATTCCTCTGAAATAATCTATGACAATATCACATTAATTATAAATAGATTATTATAGCTTTCAGAAAATTTATTAATCTGCTATAGTCTCTAAGTACCTACATAATTTGTTACAAATACTAGTCACTGCAGCTTTGAAAAAACAAACTCTGGTTTGCTGAATTGGAGCCAAGGAGCTGCATTTTAGCCTCCCATCTATTATGCTGTGAAGGCTTCATTATGAATTGTATCTTTGAACTAACACTCTAATCATAATTTAAGCAGGAAGCTCATGTAAAAGAAAGCACAAAGTAATGTTAACATATCAAATATAATTTAGGCTTCCAAATTTAAATATTTCCATTAAAAGTAAAAACATCTGATTATGCTTTTGTCTATTAAACACTTTATTTGCATTACAGAAAGTATACGGTATCCTGCATTCAAGTAATTCTTCAAGTTAGTTTGCCTGATACAATCCTACTTACAAACCTCAGAACGTTTAACTCTGACAATGAATTGCATTTATGAAAAGCACAAGTTGTGAATGCCAAAGGCCAAGTTTGTCAATGAGAAAAACAATACATGCTTTAAAAGATGGCAAACAGTTTTTATGAAAGCCATTCCTGCTCTTTCCACTATGGAAAAAGAAATCAGAGTGGGAATACTAAGCTCAGCATATATTTGGCAGCTCAGTGACCAGACAGGCTGTTAATTATAGAAAAGGCTATTTATGAACTTTTTTCCTTAAAGAAAGTTTTGATTTTTCAATAACTACAGGTCCAATGATGAATGCAAGTGCCAGCTACTTCTTAGAAATAGCATACCATCATCCCTGCACTCTATATTTTACTGTATCTTCCTAATCAAATGCATTTCTTCTGTAGCTTCCAATATATACCCTTAAGCCTAGAACTTCCTCCACATTCCTTAACACCTCTTGTTCCCAGTTATCCCTCTTCCATTTTTTACAGTTTCCCTTGACTTGGCTGTCTACTCTTCCACCATGACCATCTTTAAAAACATTTTCTTTGATCCTGAAAAACTTAGCAAGTTTCCTTCACTGCCCCTTTAATGGCATAATCTGTTCTCTCATTATGCAAGCTCTTTTTCTGGCTCCCTTCAACAGTATTCAAACTCTTTCTTTGTGTGATAGCAATCGTTTCTGACCTTATCACCAGGAGACAGAGTTTGTTGTTGTGGTTGTTTGGTCTTTTTTTTAATACAAATATAAAATATGAGAATGAGAAAGGTTTTTTAAAAATAACAGAGAAAAAAGTGGCTTGGTATTTATGATAAACCTTCAGCTACCAGTTGACAGCCAGCAGAAAAAAGGTGTCAATAAAGATCACTATTTTGAATATATAAGACGTCTTTTGGATATTAAGGGCCATAGTCATGCATGAAACCTAAAAAATAGGACACAGGCATTAAAATACTCAAAGAGGAGACACGGAAGTGCTGATGGAGGTGTCACGTTCCTAATAACCTTTGCTTTTCAGACAGCTGGTTGCTGTACTCAGCACTGTGCAGGACTTGACTTCACATCTAAACGCAGAACTTTACAAAAGCAAAGGCCAGATGTCACAAGGGCTAGGGATCACCACAACCAGATCTAAGTGCACAATATCTGCATATAATCTTGTCCTTACATACAACTGAAAGTGAATATTTCTCTCAAATTTTAATTTCCATGCAAGCATAGAATTTAAGAATACTACAAGCTTGTGGACTGTTTTAGCAATCCAGTAACAGATTTTAAGATTTTTGTTCTCTATATTTAATTTTTATGTTCTCTATATTTAAAAAATGGAATACAGAAGAGTATGCTGTAGTATACTGTAGTTTAGCTGAATTTGTCCGTGTAATAGGTTTAGAGACAAATACTTCCTTTTTATTCACACATACCTTTAATGCTAAAATAACATATCACAAGTCAAGTACCAGCATTTAACTTTCACTTCAGTTAATTATCCAAAAAGTCAAAAAATAGGTAGGCCAATAGCCATTAGATAAAGTCTACCATCTCCCTCGTCCCTGTTTCAGTATTAATCTTCACATATATATTATGTAGCCCCTGGTCAACATAAACGGGAAGTGAAGTGGGTACTCTCCTGCAAAGGAGAGAATGGTTAGTGTTTATCCAGGCAAGGAAGAATTAGAGGTCACCGCTTTTAAACGGGAGATCAGAGGTGATTTGGTGGCCTCAGCCACCTTCTTCCCCTATTATCCTTTTTCTGTAGACCCTGTTCATCTGGAATAAAGAAAGAAAAAAAATTACAAACTCTGTTTCTCTTAGAAGATTATTTTTGCCACGGTCAGAACTTGTATTTATTAAAGCATTTATTTCTGACCACTTTTCTCACATTTGTATTTGACTTAACTTTTTCCAAGCCTTTATAGGAAAAGGAGGCTTTGGAGGACACGAGAAAAACCTGGAACAGAGACTAACTATGAACATATACAGTTCCGTCTTAAAAGAAAGAATAAGAATTTTTACTTTGTTGCAACACAAAACCGATTGGAACAGAAATGAGCAGTCCAGATAAAGTGAGGTGGAGAAGGAAAGAAGGGAGACGAGAGAGAGAACAAAAGATGACTTCACCAGCAGCATTCAGATGGCCTGGACTTAAAGTGTTTCATTCATTATGTTTATCATAACAGAAGTGATCCAAACCAACAGTTCTGTATGTAAGAGGGATGCTTCCTATCAATAAGTGAAACTTAAAAATAAAACCATATCAAATTTAATATTCTCATAGTATTTCCCAGTACTGAGTCATGTTTGATAACACTAGAAAGGGCTCACTGAACTGAAGAGACAGAAATTCAAGATGACAGGACAAGGTACTCTGCATGACTCAGTTATAACAGTTTAACATTTTAAAAAAGTTATCCTAGTTTGTCAGCAGCATGCAACAAAACCAACATAAAAACTCACCTAAGACCTGAATTTTTAAGATTTTGTTGTTACTTAGCTTTCATTAATTTGCTTTTGGTTTTGCAGAAGTGGGAAAGGGGATGGGAAGTTTCTCTGTATTTCACTAGATGAAATCCTACATACAAATTCTTTTTCTTGCACTATCTCTTCTTGCTTTTTGCGTCTGTGTTCAGGCAGCCAAGGGACCTAACTAGCACTTTCACTGAAAAGAGAAAAAACTGATAAAACAGAGATTCTTTATATTCTCTTCAGCCATCTCTGTCTCTCCACAGATGCAACACAGTGAAAGCTTAAATCGACTACACTCTGATCAACAAGGTGTCACAAAAAGACAATCCACTATTACACTAGGAGAAAATTAAATTTGATTGGCACAAAGTTATTTTTAGTTACCCTCCCATCCCACCATAAAACTGTCCCTGAATGTAAGTCTTAAAAGCATTTTTTAAAAAAAATAATAAAAACATTTAATGTAAAAATTGGTATCCTAAATTTTTTTTTGCTTAGTGTTTAAGTAAGTATTTGATTTGCTACAGCAGAACAGACAAATTAATAATGTAGTATTTTCATCCACCTTAATGATAGCCTAACTCATTCAGAAAGGACAGGGGGTATTGTGTGGAGTTAAGACAGGAAAAAATTACTAGAACTTATCAAAATTTTATAAACAGGTAGTAAACATTGCCTGTTTCTCATATAAGCATATTCAGAACAAATCAGTTATATTTTGAGCTGTAAGTTTGAGTTCTGCTAGGGTTCTACTTTCTGAGTGAGAATGCCACTGATTAACCAAGGAGAGACATTCACACCAATAATAGGACAAGTGCCTCGTGCCAAAGGAGCGGATAATGGGGGACTGAAGGTTACCCCAAAACAGCCAACATTACAAAACACATCCAGAGGACACAGCCCGTGGTCTTGTCTCTGAACGCCCACTGCATCAGACAGTTCTGCAAAGCCTTGTCTTCAAGGCTTCAGGAATGAGTCATTGATGAGACAGAGTAGATGCAAAGGCGACTGCCTCAATGCTTCCTTCTATTGTATCCTTAAGTAGTGCGCCTTGCATGACTCCACCCTACTAACCTCTAACTGATATTTGCTAGTAAAGCTATAATTTAGATGTATGAGATCAAGGGTTTGCAATTTATTTTCAACTTCAAGGGAACTCAGAGAGTTTTATTAACTCATGTACATAGTGACCTTTTAAAAGGATAAAACCTTCTCCTTTCTAAAAATATAATTATATCACAAAGTATTGTAAACAGTACTTTAACGTATCTTAAATGGAATACAGAAACAATCTTGACTAAACAACCAATGTTCATAAATACAAACTTTTTTTATTGGCAACCAACAGAAAGCAGCCTCCTTTGATTTGCTTGATGTGCAGAAGCAAAAAGGATAGAACCAGACAACCCCTTTAATAAATTGTTTCCACTATGTATGATTACCGTTCAAATCAATTCTGTTCAGAGTAGATCTTTTAATTCCTAATGAAAGTTAACTGGAGCCTCAAACTATTCTTTTTCTGTGGGTGGAGTTTAACTAATTCAAAGTTTCTTCCATTTCAAATTGCTGTAATATTGGGTTTTAGACACAAAATATATGCCAGCATCCATATTAAGCCTTTAAGATATTAAAAGCAAAAGCAAACCTCTTTACCATTACTTCCTTTTAAAGTATCACCTGTCATACTGAATGGGATTCTCTGTATGAAATGATACTATACAAGTGATAACATATTTGAATTATAACAAAACCAATGGAAGATTGTTGTTCTACATTTTATTGCTTTTGATATTTTCTTTAGCAATCATCATTTCAGTCTGTCTAAACAATTCTCGGTGCGCTGACATTCACAATAATGTGTTTTCATCATAAAGTTAGACACTGTCATTAGGTTTTGCAAAAGGCTATACTTTACAGCTCCTAGCCATTTTTTTTCCACACCTCACTGCATCATTGGGATGTGAATGCAAGTTTTTCCATTTGTCAGCTTTAGTTATATTTACTTCAATACAAGCATTAACAACAGATTACTGGAAATCTGTAGAAAGATGATGAATTAGTTATGTTCTTATTATCCAACACTGGAACTGGACCAAGAGAGGAGGGTTTATCACATTCTCTGCTAAGAGAGAATCTAACCATCAGCCATACCAATCTTCTACAAAACTTGAGAAATGCAGCTTGTGAAATGCATAGTTATTCAGATTTCATTATTTCAGAGCTGATATTTTACGTATCACCTTTTAATTTCCTAGAAGTGTTCAGTAAAAAACCTAATTTGACTGTCAATAGCTGGAATAACTTGAGATACAACTTGAAAACTTACTTAACCTACTCTAAAGCCTACTACTCTTCATATTTGTCTATAGTGTACAGAGGCTCCGAATACATTTTTCCCCCTTTTTACACTCTCTTACACTTAGAAGCAGTTGTTTGTTATGGAACCTTACCAACAAAGGAAAGCATTGGGGAATTTTTATTGTACACCTTGAGGTGAATTAAACACACATTTATGCACAAAGACCACACAAACTGACCTTTCCCCAATGAGGGTCTTTGCTTTATGAAACACTGTAGAGAGCAAATGGAATCACCTGAGATTACCTGCAAACAAAAAAAATCTCAGTCTCCAGTAAGGGGTGAAAAAAAAGGCATGGTCTGGCACAATGACATCATCCTAGCTATAAAAAATAGATATACAGATACTGAAGGTAAAAAAAAATCCTATTTTAAAAGACTGGCATTTATGACTGACAAATCATAGCCTTTTATTTCTAGAATTCAGTTAGACTCAAGACCAAAACAGCCCACTTCCAAAACCTCAAAAGATCTAGATTTTTTTAAACAAATCTAGTTCTCTCAGTTTTTTATATATATATATATACACACACACTTACATATATATAATATATATATATATAAAATGCTCTTCATTAAGAAGTTATTTTCTTATATATCTATATTTCAAAACATCAGTGTATTAATGCTAGAAAGCTCTCAGGTAAGAAATATGAAATACCAGAGGAAAATAAAAACAGTTATGAATAAATGCTGTCTTAAGGTTCTTTAAATCTCAACCAATTAAGCATAAATTGTCAGAGAGTGCAAGCTGCTTTGTAAGCTCTTCACAGGTATGAAATTCACGTTGTTGGTGAGTTCTGCAGTTAGGTACCCCCACGTTCAGGTGCAAGTGTCATTTCTATGTAGCCTAATTCCTCAAATGTTCAAAAGAACAAAGGAAGATTTTGACCCAATGAGAAAAAAGGCATGACAAGTTGAACATCAAACAAGAAGCATTTCTTTAATGTCTACCGATAGCTGTGGCTTTTTCCTCTGCAGCTGCACTGCTGATTCTAATAGCAAAAGTAATGGTCATCGTTTAGTCTACACAGACAGTAATGAGGCAAATCCAAACCAAGCATGAATATACCTGACTGACAAAAGGTTTTAAAAGCAGAAAACTAAATCATCTGAAAGATCAAAACAGTGATAATTGCATTCTACACATAGGCTGAACAGTATCATGAGAAAAGACAGCTTCCTTTAAACTTTATCTTTCCGTTCAGCCCTCCAATAAGACCGCCACCCACACTGCTGCTGAGCTGTGCAGGACCACGTTCATTCCCACAAAACCCCTGCTGGGATTGCAGCACAGGTTTCCTTCTCTGACAGGCTCACTGCCTACCCAGTAGTGGAGCACAGCAATCTACAAGAAAGAAGGCTAAAGACAGCTTAAAGACTTGCCATCATACCCCTCTCCTTACATCAGGAACGGCCTTTGCACACAACATCAGCCAGCCTTCAGAAACCCACCCTGTTCCAGTGTTCTGCATCTTTTGTCCCAGGAGAAACAAACACCAGAAAAGTATCCCCAAAGAAAGATATCTGTGAAGCAATCTACTTCTCGCTCACATTTCATCTGTCCATTTGTGAATTGGGCGGTACTGATGAGGAATGAGATCTTACTCAAACCTGGTTAAGATCAGTCTGAAGGAGTCACTCAGACACCGCTAGCAATTAGCTTAGGTTCTCTGTAACTGAGATCCCAATCCAAATACAGCAAGCTTCTTCAAAGCCTTTAATCTGAAAGTTTCTCTTCATACGAAGACGAGACTGCTTTGAAAACAGGCTCAAGAAAATAGACATTATATCTGCTTTGGTACTGATAACATCTGATGCTCTCTGCAAGTCTGTACGCAGCAATAGCCCCCACAAGGAAGGTCCAGATTCAGGCCTAGGCTCAAACTCCATTGCCAACCCTCTAACTACTGAAGACATCTTGAAACAAGATTAATTCTGCATGAAAAGTATGTTGGATCTATTTATCTTTCAGGGACAAGGAATTTGGGAGAAAACTCAGGACATAGAACAGATATATAAACAGAATCGTTATACTTATGAAGGAAGACACTATAAGGACAAATTTATTGGCTAATTAAATTCAGTGCGCTATACAATTAAATTCGTAGTCACGTTTACTAAACATCTCACTATCAGTGCAACAGACACAACATCAGCTCATTTCAACACTGCGGTGATATATGGTATCTAACAAGCTGAATTATTCCTGCAACAATAGCTAAGAATTATTTTTTTAGCAGTTTCTAGAAGGGCTTAGGAAACACTTTTCCAAGTGCTCGCATTTCCTTATCAGCCTTACACACAAATCACCTAACATGGAACTTTTCATACCTACAGTACGCAGACTAAATACTATGGCATATTTTTAAACAAACAGATCAAACATAGTAAATTTTACTTGCAAGTATTTTCATTATATATGTGTTCGTGTAACACTAGACACCTACAGTCAAGCGCATAAAGTGAAAACTAGAACTTGAAGCATCTTTCACAAACTAAAGGCAGTCAAAAAAGACCAGGCACGCTGTCTTCATTATTTTACTTCATGATATTAATGTTATTCTGAATGCAAAAAGTGTAGATAGTGAGTTTTGTTTCCTGATTTAAAGCAAAACAGCATGGTTTTGAATCAGTGGAGTTTGATCCTGCATTTAGAATGGCTTTAAAAGATAAGGTCTACAGACAATTCGGAATCAAGACACTCAACTGATGCTACACTACATCAAGACGCTGTAACAATGTCACATTGTCTTCACAGATCTCGTATACCTTATATCTGTAAAATTAGATTACCTCCTACTCAGTTAATATACTATTTTTACTCAACTTTTTAGCATCAGTACATCGCAGCTTTTCTTCATGCTTCAACAAACTTCTCTTATGACAACGCTCTACACAGACAAGAGTCATCCCACTTCCCTGATGCACACATATTTTAAACAATTCATTTTTTTTATTAACAAGGAAACAGCCCATTAAAAGTGTGAGTGAAGGGGAATGATGGGGGTGGGGGAAGCAGGAGAAAACAAAGAAACAACTTTATTTTTAAATTTAGGGGTAAGTTCTCCTTGCATTTCTTTTCCCTGGGAAATATATACCTGTTTAGTCCTCTGTATCCTGGGGGGGTGTGGGGGGGTGGGAGGGGTGGGGGAGGATCAAAAGAAGAAAGAAAATAATCTTTACGGACGTGCTGCCAAGAAGCTGATAATCTCAAAGGCTACATTAATCAAGGAAAATCTATGCTTTCAACACTTCACAAATTTCACACTGAAAAAAATGTCAAGAGAATGAAAAAAGCACTCTTCTAAGAATCTTGAAACCTGTTAAAGCATATCTGTAAGAGCAAAAAAATCTACAAGCAATAATAGTCACAAATAAACAATTTTACTTATGTCACATTCACTCCAAGAACAAAATAGTCTCTGGAAGAGTGACTTGGTGGTCAGCTGTCAAAATGAAATTTAATTTAGCAGTAACAATAGGCAAGGTATGTCAGTCTATGTAGGTGACTCTAAGTGCTCAATAAAACCCATGAAGACCTCCTAGAATTAAATGCTTTTAACATAAGTTGTATTCGTAGTAAAATTTTAGATCTTCATCTCTGCAAAGAGAAAAGTATTACGGAATACTTTTCTTCTTGTTATAAATTTTAAAATACATAAATTATGAAAATTACCATTTGGATTTTCTTCTGAAAATTACCATTTTTCCACTATTTCTCCATATATCTTTGTAAAAGGTACTGACGCTTTTTCCAAAAATAGATCAATTGCCTACACAGTCCTGAGCACGTTAACTTCTCTGAAGACACGGCTGCTTTGTTTCTATTCTGCAGAATTATATAGCACAAAATGTTACTAGCTAGGTTCTGAAAGTAGCTCATGTAATTTGCTGACATTTACTTGATTATTTTAATATTAATTTACTAAGCCACCTTTCTTTGGCTAAATGTTATAAGCACTTAAGCTCCTTAATATGCTCATGTAGCTGAAACAGCAGAAGATGCTAACCAAGTCACTGGATCAGTCGTAAAGGCCTATGCTACAAGTTTCTCTGGGAAAATAATCAAGTTTTAAATGATAGAAGTGTTTTTGCAAAGCCTGGGGCATTTCACTGATTTAACATCCCACCCCCAGATTCATGGAGGTGTCAGAAGGAAAAATAAAAAAAAAAACTCTAAAAGGCCAAAAAGCAAAGTTTAATCCCAAGAGAGTAGAAAACAAGACTGTGACCCAGAGAGGCAGGTCTGGAAATAGTGAGCAAGGATTTCCTTACTGAAGCTATTACACTCACAGCTGGAGAAGAAAGTATACGTATAACGCTCCTGAGTGAAGAGTCTGAGATCACTCTTATTCTGCTCCTTGTTGCTCAAACGGTCCAAAAATTAGTTTTTAACAAAATACAAACGTCCATTGGTAAGCAGCCACTAATCAGATCTGAAAAAAACAACTCTACAGGGAGTTAACAAGAGGGGTTAGTTGCCATGTTATTTAAGACGTTACCATAGTCTACAAGAATTTCAGATTTAAGGGAATGGTGAGACAGGGATAACAGCCTGTCCAACATGCTGCTTTTTCAATTAAACTGGATAGGACCAAACTCTTTTGAAAAAGATTCTGCTCTCATCCTGCTTTTTGCCTTGTTTCCAGACAAATGCAATTCAACCTTACTGAAGCATTTAAGAAGCTCTAAAAGCAGTCATTTGAAAATGTATACATGAACTAGGGTGACTACATTTTACAATATAACATCTGAACACAAGGACTGAATAATTGTATCAGCTTGCCTGAACTCTTGCGTGGAGAAAGAGGGAATTCAGGGAATTTACGGAAGGGAAAGGAAACAGGCAAGAGGAAGAAGAGGAGCTGACTGAAGATGGCAGGGGTTACTCTCCTGCAAATACTGACACCATTTCACTGTGTACATGAACCTTCATAACACCACTACCTTTAATATGAAAATTTCAAGATAAAAGTTGTAGGATATTATAATACTTTCCACTTAAGACAAAAGATTCCTCAGGACATTTGATGTTCAGGACTGATGTTTACTCTTCCACTCCGATAAAGCAAAAACATTCTGAAGTTAAAACAAGGCTTCTGTAATATAGTAGTATTAACTCTACAAAACAAACAAACAAAACCCACATACAACACATTAGAGCCAAGCAGTTTCAACGTATTTTTCTAAATCACTGAAAAAAAATTAAGAAATACTCTGAAACATTTCTATGGCCCTACCCAAAGAAGTAACAACCAAACCTTTAATTTCAAATCCATCTTAAGTCAGTGCATCTGTACTCTACTCACTGATGTACAAAAAGTGTCTACATTAGTAAGCATACAATTATTCATATGATTTTCATCTTGGGTAGAAAGAGACCATAAGAATTTCTCAGTCCATGAAAATAATTGAGGAAGTGACACGTGTTTTAAATAAATATTCTGAGAACACTGACCTGAAGTACTTCACAAGAAATCATAATGCACACCTGGTATTGTATGAAAAGTACAGATATTTTTAAAGCATGCCTCAGCTTTTCAATTCTACAATAGCAATTGTTCAGGAAAAAGAGGGGAATGGAACACAAATGCAAAAAGGGGGAAAAAAGCAAGATAATTACACACAACCAAAAATGTTACTACTAATAATGCAAGATTACAGAGGATTACAGCCTCCTGCTCATAAAACTACAGAAATGAGTGACAGATTAAAAAAAAAAAACAAACCACACACTGTCAAATGAAATTGTATTTGTATGCATCTGTCTATGTACCTAGTAAGAAATCTCTGCTTTGAGTGGTTCAGGGCTGCCATTTTAATATTCTGATTTTGGAGCCCACAAATACAGTTAGTTCATACTTTCCAACAGTGATCAAACTGTCTCTCTCACTATTTCAACAAAACACTTTAATTTCTCATGTTCAAATTCAGCATAAATTTAAGAAAAATATAGATAAGTTTGAGAAGAATTGTTCATGATACTTCATGGGGAAGAGAATGGTGAAGCATGTTCTAATTAAATAGGGACATCTTCAACCAGATTGGGTTGCTCAGAGCCCCGTCCAACCTGACCTTGAACATTTCCAGGGATGGGGCATCTACCACCTCTCTGGGCAACTTGTTCCAGTGTTTCAACACCCTCATTGTAAAAAATTTCTTCCTTATATCTAGTCTAAATCTACCCTCTTTTAGTTTAAAGCCATTACTCCTTATCCTATCGCTACAGGCCATGCTAAAAAGTCTGTCCCCATCTTTCCTATAAGCCCCCTTTAAGTACTGGAAGGCTGCTATAAGGTTTCCCTGGAGTCTTCTCTCCTCCAGGTTGGACAACCTCAACTCTCTCAGCTTGTCCTCATAGGACAGGTGGTCCATCCCTCTGATCCTTTTTGTGGCCCTCCTCTGGACCCCCTCCAACAGGTTCACATCTTATTATTGGCATACTATTTACTTGGTAACCTTCTTATACATGTAATAAGTAATTAAGCAAAAGAATTTTGCTTCAGCTAAAATGAATGTGTGCTTGCTATGGCTTCAGCTAAGATGGGTGTGGGCTTGCTATGCGTTTGGAAAAGGGATAGTGTTAGATAGGATACAAAAGCAACAGTTGGAAGTACTGAAACTTGCAGAACAAAAGGTGGTGTAGTTAGCTAAGATAACCACAGGAGTGTAAAGAATGAAGAACCCACAAGAAGGACATGATGATAAAGACTTGGAGCCTCCAATGACTACCAGGAAGACCCCTGAGGAAGCATAGCACCTGCGCCGCTAGAAGGGAGGGGGCGTGCTCAGGGGTGGATTGCATTCCAAGAACTAATTGATTATGTAGTTGAGGGTGGGTTGTGTTCCGAAAACTCTTTGATTATGCAAATTATGTTCCAAGAAGAAACATGAATAAGTATAAGGAATACAAAATAAAAACAAGCGTTTGTAAAGGAAAAATGAGCCACAGGAGGAGAAATCCCCTGTGTAACTCCCAGTGCTGTAATAAATATTCTTTGCTCCACTGAATTTGCCCCGGACTAAAATTCAATACAGTGAGCGTGTTTCTCATATTCATAAGGGTAAACCGGGAGACTGCAAAATGTGACAACAGTTTTTTGGTTTGGGGTGTTGTGTGTTTTTTTAAATTATACAGGACTTACTATTTTTAAAGTTGTTATTATTATTACAATATTACCCTTTGTTTCCAGAACATAACATCCTCTGGGACAGCCACACATATGCCCAGCTTTGGCAATTGATGCAAGATCCTTTTCCAACGCACAGCTGTCTTTATATTGTGCTTGCAAACACACAGATAAGATAGAAGAGATTTGGCCAAGATACAACAGATAACAGGTACCAGAGAGAGAGAAAGAAAAAAAAAAAAAGCCAAAGCCACACACCAAACCACACCACACCCACAAACCACTCATCTTTGAACAGTCAACTTGCTTGCTGTCCTAAACAACCCTTTGGGATTTTTTTGTGTGGCAGAGAAGAAGATCCAGTGAGTGGTAAATCACTTAGCATGAGGAATTTCCATAATACTGAAGTGAAGATGACACTGCTGTGAAATAACCATTGTTTGAAAGAACTACTGTGAGGAGTGCCATTGTGCAGAGGTGTATAGCTCCACACTGTCCATCTTTAACTTCTGTCCCCTAGAGTAATTTCCATTCCCTACAGTCATTTTGGGTGGATTTGAAGGAGAAGAATAAACCCTATTTACAAACATCCTGCTTTTCATGCACTATAATCTCAATCGGGGGGGGGGGGGGGGGGGGGGGGGAGGGGGCGCGACAGACGATGGAAATCAGTTATAATATACAGACTGAGGATCAGGCACACATCATGAACAGTCTTCTGTATTACTCAATGTTTCTTATTCACTACTACTTTAAATACTAGTACATATATATTAAAAAAAAAAATTAAATAGAGGTACGGAGTCACAGAGTTTTCAGAGTTGGAAGGGACCTCTAGAGATCATCTGGTCCAACTCCCCTGCCAAAGCAGGATTGCCCAGAGCACATTACTCAGGACTGCATCCAGGCGGGTCTTGACAATCTCCAGAGAAGGGGACTCCCCCCCCCTCCCTGGGCAGCCTGTGCCCGTGCTCTGTCAGCCTCACCGTAAGGAAGTGTTTCCGTGTATTTGAACGGAACTTCCTGTGTTCTAACTTGTGCCCATTACCCCTCGTCCTGTCACTGGGAACCATTGAAAAGAGCCTGGCTCCATCCTCCTTCAACCCACCCTTTAAATACTTGTCCACCATAGTAAGGTCTCCCCTCAGCCTTCTCTTCTCCAGGCTAAAGAGCCCCAGCTCTCTCGGCCTTTCCTCATAAGGGAGATGCTCCAAGCCCTTCATCATCTTAGTTGCTCTTCGCTGGACTCGCTCCAGCAGTTCCCAGTCCCTCTTGAACTGGGGAGCCCAAAACCGGACACAGTATTCCAGTTGTGGCCTCACCAGTGCAGAGTAGAGGGGGAGAATGACCTCCTTCGACCTACAAACCAGACTAACACAGTGACAGAGCTAATACCATAAATCTGTAGCACACATAGGTGTCAACAAAATTACGAAATTTTAAGCTCAAGAGAGTAATTGTTCTTTTTTCTACAGGTGGATTGGATGGGTGCAAATACACACAGCAACTTTCCAAAATTTTAGCTATGTCATTTTCCAAAAAGCCTTTATGCAGTTAACTATTACGCTTCTTGCATATTTTTTGCAAGACACACTTAAGTATAACAGCTATAAAAACACACAGAGTTCTCCACAAGTTAGAAGAAAGCAGCTTTTACACTGTCCTTTTTCACTTGGAAATGTCTATTTGCAACAAACGAAAAAAAACCCTACATCACCAAATCACTGTGTAAGCAAAAGCAGCTCTTCAAATTTTATATAATATCAAAATATAATAATGCAGGGGTCTTATTATCACATACACACAAATTTGGTTTCATTTAAGGGTAAATAAAACAGCTGAGGTTATTATGAGTAGAAAAGTACAGTCTTCTCTCCAGCAAGTTCATTTTGCCTATAAGGTTTGATAACACCAGATGTTTTCTAATGCTGTACAAACAGAAGTCGTTAAAATTTATTGCTGTGAAAATCAGATACCTTTCTAGAATACTTATTAATATGCAAATACACAAGATTCAACCTGTGTCTAAACATCAAATTAGAGTCAAACTTCTCTTGGAAAATTGAAATATGTCAATTAGATTGAATTCTGACACTAAATTAGAGCTGAACGCAGAAGAAAATTACTGCTATTTTATGACATCTTATTTAGAAACAAAAAAGAGGCAGAGTAAAAATCAGTATTTCACAGTAACTGCCTAGATCTACTTTTGGAATTTAGTACTGAGGAAAAGTAACCACAGTGGTACTGTTTAAACTTTCCAGTAAGACTGACTTAAGACCTATGAGTTCCAGGAAAGGACAAAGAAAATCTAGAGCTAGGCAGGAGATGATCTGTCCAGGTGAACCACTTGTCAGTCATTCATTTTTTACATCCTTAAGTATGAGACGGGCAAAAGACAAAGAGGGAAGCCTTGTCCTCTTTGCCTAAAAATTATTTATTTTCCATCCCTTGGGAAAGCTTCTGGAGGCATCAGTTCCCAGGTCTTCCAAGAGAGACCTGACTGGCAAAAAACAACTACTAACACCGCCAACCTCCCACTCCAAAAAAAGCAAAAGGCACAGATACAGCCTTACACTCCACACTCCCCCCTGTTCAAAGGACTAACTTGTAGCACTGCGGGAACTACCCACAGGGCCAGCTCACACTTAAACTTACCCACAGAATGCACTCAAAGAAATTGACTCTTGCAAGACATCATTCCTCTGTTTCTCCTGAGAGAACAGGTTTTGCATTACATATTCAAAGCTACAAATATATATATATCACAAAGTAATTCCTCCATACATCAGAGACCCAAAGAAACAGCAGTAGCACAAAACCATCCTGTGTTCTCTCCAATTAACAGTCCAAAAGGTTTTTGCACTGTGCTGAAGAAGCAGCTGTTATTTGAGGTAGCTTGCACATAGTAGCTACGGACATGCTTGAGAAATTTTTTTAGTCAAGCCTCTAAAAATGAGGAACTCTGACGAGGAAATTAAAACAGTGGCAAGTTAGGTAAATAAATGCTCACAAAACAGGTCGCATGTGGGTACAATTCTCATGTCATTTTTACCATGGGAAGTTCCAACATAAGACTGGGTAATCGGAGCCAGCAAACTTTGTGTCTCTGCAGTGAAATACAAAAAGGTCACCTTTGGTGAATTAAATTAAATGCGCCATAAATCAGGCAGCAAAGCTGCATAGCCACTGCAACTTGTTTAACTGTCCGCTGTATATAACAGGTAACGGGTGAGGGAGGGAGGGAATCTACACACTCAGTATTTCAACAGAATTTTTTGCTATTCATCCCCACAAAGGAAAACCTTTCTAACCTTCAGATTTTTGGTGACATGTGTAGTAATTCAGAATTTCAAACCAGATCAACTGAATGCACGTTTTCTAATAATTCTACCAAAATACAATTCCTGAAGTTGCTAAAATAATTTTATTACCTGGACCCATGAGATAGCTTTCCACATTTTTAAAATCCTCTAATAGGTTTTCAGGCATTTTACCAAAAGCAGCATTTCTAATTTTTGCACATACATAATCTAGACAGCAGCCACATCCTAAATGACAGCTTTCCTAAGAAACAGCCAACGTACGATGAACATAAATGGAGCTGTTGTGCATCATCATAAGACCCCTATTTGTTCTGTTGCTAAAAGCTCTGATGTTTTAAATCTATTTACCCATTATTAAAAACCTTATATCTCTTATCTAATTTGAATAGCTCTTACATTGAAAAATAAAGTGATTCCATAGTTATCAACAAGCAAAGCACACATCTATTTTGCCTTAAAAATAAAGCACAGGCTGATGGCTAGGCATATGGCTGAAAGTTGTATCATACCAGTTGGGCCAACCAACTGGCTATTTCAGTCTCCTGTTTTTTATGCATCATACAAGATCATTTTGATTTGAACCTATTAGTCTTCTGAAGACACCAAATACATTTCCATATGACCGTAGGAGTCACTATGTCTCAGGGAAACACAGTACTTCCTGGAATTCTTGACATGCCAAGGCATCAGGTTTATTACTATTGCTCCATGCTGAGAGAACCTATTATCAGTTCTGCCATTAACTTAGACTGAAATCCAATTCTGGCTAGCTCCTTGACGAGACATTTAAGACAACTAAATACTTACAAAAACTCTTCTCATACTTTTTGCATCCAGGCAAGTTGAGTTCTTGTTGCTGGTTTGTATTTTGTTATTTTAATTTTCTTCTGAAGAGCTAAAATAAAATCTTCCTCCTTGAAATTTCCATGTAGAAACTATAGTTGCCAGGACATTTTGCATAAATAGTTCATATCCATCAAACTTGTATTACATTGTTTTGCTTTTTTTCAGCTGAGCTATTGTTCAGCATACCTCTAAGAAATCTGATGACACAATAATAACTTCCACTATGCACCTCTACAAATAGACTTTTTTTAATAAAAAAAAAAAAAAATGCCTTTCATTTGCAGTTTTCAAGATCTCAAAGAATTTTTAACATCGCATTGTACATTTCCATGAATGATACCACCCCAAGGGCCCTGGACAAGCTCAAGAAGTGGGTCCGTGTGAACCTCATGAGGTTCAACAAGGCCAAGTGCAGCATCCTGCACCTGGGTCAGGGCAACCCCTGGTATCAATACAGGCTGGGGGATGAAGGCATTGAGAGCAGCCCTGCCAAGAAGGACTTGGGAGTACCAGTGGGTGAAGAGCTGGACATGAGCCAACAATGTGTGCTCATAGCCCAGAAGCCAACCATATCCTGGGCTGCATCAAAAGAAGTGTAGCCAGCAGGTCGAGGGAGGTGATTCTGCCCCTCTACTCCACTCTCATAAGAGCCCACCTGGAGTACTGCATCCAGCTCTGGAGCCCTCAGCATGGGAAAGACATGGACCTGTCAGAGTGGGTCCAGAGGAGGGCCACAAAAAGGATCAGAGGGATGGACCACCTGTCCTATGAGGACAAGCTGAGAGAGTTGAGGTTGTCCAACCTGGAGGAGAGAAGACTCCAGGGAAACCTTATAGCAGCCTTCCAGTACTTAAAGGGGGCTTATAGGAAAGATGGGGACAGACTTTTTAGCATGGCCTGTAGCGATAGGGTAAGGCGTAATGGCTTTAAACTAAAAGAGGGTAGATTTAGATATAAGATCTAGATATAAGGAAGAAATTTTTTACAATGTTGAAGATGTTGCTGCTTATTGCAGGGGGGTTGGAGTAGATGATGTTTAAAGGTCCCTTCCAACCAAAACCATTGTATGATTCTACCATAGTCTTCTACGAGCTCTGGAACTCTCAAACTGTCCCTGTCCTACTGGAACGGTCATTGTTCACATGCAGGAGCGCAGTTTCCCTGTCCAGTGAAGATTTAAAAAGGAGGTAAATGAATGGAATTATCATCATCTGTCTCCAGATGGGAGCGAAGAACGAAAGGTAAAATTTTTCAAAATAATCTGCTTCCACATCTAAATTCCTTTGACTTTGAAAGTCAGTGGGATTTATGAAAATAAAATCCTCAAGACACTGGACAAACCAAAATTATTCTATCAGTGCAAAGTAAGAAGCCATTAAGGAGCAAGAGCTAGGAACTGAGCTCATATCTGTTAACATTTAATCTATTTTCACCCCAACCTTTCCTTCATTATACAGCACTACTGTGATATTTGCAGCTCCAGGGCTACTTTAAAGACTAGAAATAATCTTAATTCTCAAACAGCTGTCTGTCACATTTGATTAGAGATGTATTCTAGAAGCCAGCTTAGATTCAACTAAGGAAAAAAATTTCTCTGCAGCTGAGTTAAAACCTCTTTGGAAAGGGTTTAAAAACAAAACCAAAAATCAAACAAGCAAACAAAAAAAAAAGCCCCAAACCCACACAGAAAACACCCCTCCCCTCCCCCCCCCCCCCCTTCAATTATCAGTAGTGCTAATGGGCAAGCTATTCTAAGTAAGAAACTTTCGCTTAACTTTTAGTGGTACAGTTTAAGTCTCCCTGAGCACCTTTCACTCATTTCCCTCTCACAGGGAATACAATGTTTACCAATTTAAACTTGGAATGTAAGTTAGTTTCAAGTCTTAACTGTGGCAGTAAACAGAGAGGAAAGTACAACTTAAACATTGTTCAGCATCAGTGTGTCCAAATGTTCTACTTCGGAGTTATGTATCTATTCTCAAGACAATGGATGAAAACTCTGGCTGAACAAGGAGGTTCCTGACCCACTAAACAAGCCAAACTTAAAATCAAACACTATTTGACCGAGACACCTACAACAATGCCAGCACTAAATGGGGAGGGGGCAGAACCCACAGCCCAAACCGTGTGCATAACATAAATCAGAATTGTTCAAGTTATCGAAAAGTGTTCTTCTAACAAACCATATATATCTTTCTGTATATACATACATAGCATATATATGTAAATGAAATAAGAATACTTTCTCCTCCATAATTAATACATACCTAAAATAACTATTTGCAAATAATGGAATGAAAGAAGAATGAAAATACACAAGTCTGAGCTGCAATGAAATAAAACTGAGGGATAGAGGAAAATGCAGTTTGTTAAGTTTTGTGGGCTGGGGGCAGGGTGATGAGAAAATAAGTAACCAGCATAAAATATAACTGAAAGATCCTCCAGGGAAAGGAGCTGCATAAATCTGTCCGAAAGAGTGAGGGACTACTAGGCTGCAGAAAGAAAACAGTATGTAAAGGATTCAGATGTACTCTGACATATGGAATGCTTCCATCTGGCATAGAAACAGAAGAGTTTTAAGACACATAATTCACAGACTAAGATGTAAAAAATAAAATGCCTGCTAGCAACAGAAAAGTAGTTTCAAAATGCTTTACGTATGAAAGAATTTGGTAGGTCAAAGACTAGGACTGATCAAGTAAACAACCCCTCAAACTGCTTGGGGAGATTGGCAGAATATGGCAAAGGATAGTACAGTCTGAAGGGTAAGAATTAATAGAATGGAGTCAGCACTGCGAACAAATGCTATTTGAAAGAAACAATTAGAGACTGGCATATGTCCCAAATCAATAAATGGAGGTAACTCTAGGACAGTGTATAACATTCATGTAAAAGATTCTAAAATGCAAATAAGTTACCACTGAACAACATAGTTGTTTTAGATGCAACACACAGCTTCAGAAATTCTACCCACCAAATACCCTGGCATACATTTTAATCTATTATCATTCCTCCAATAAACTGCATACCCAAAGGTAATCTTCCACTTTTGGGGAAAAAATAACACTTCACGTTGTTAAATAAACAGGTTCTATAGGAAACTGATCCAAAGTCAGTAGATGTCCATGGAAAACCATTGTTGACTTTGAGATAACATGGGCTGGGTCCTATAGAAATAGTTCTCTGTATATGAAATTAAATTAAGCTTGATTTCTAGAGATACTAGTCAGTCCCCTTTCTTTGGGGCTGCTGACATTAAGTTGGAAGACTTCAGAAATGCAAAAAACTTAATAGTAAATCAGTGACATGATGAGAATTGAACATTCAGTCCTCATTAACATTAAAGGGGTGTTATGACCATATTTTTAATATGCCATCAGAAAGCTGAACAACAACAATTAACTGTAAATCTAAAAGCACGGCAGATCTGAATTAAATAACGCTATACATATCACAAACAATATCTACAGCACCTTGAATTCCAACTACTCTGAACGTCAGCATCTGATTGATCCTCATCTATAACCCCACCATCTTCTAGAACGCGTCTTTCTAGGGATCTTTTCTCCCCCAGGTTCTCTTTCAAATGCTGTGAAATTGTTGAGTTTGCTGGACTGGCGTTACTAAGGCTATTTGCAATTCTTAAATTTACTTGCATCAGGATTTCAGTTGGAGAGAAGCTTCCTCCCACAAGACAGACTTGGATGCTTTGGTATTAAGAAATGAAAACCTTATTTTCAACCCTAATTTTAAACATTTTAACCTAAATCATTCTATAAAAAAGCCAACATGTAAGTAAAAGTTTATGAAAGTCTAAGAACTTCCCTGGGGTGAAAAAGCCAACTTTATAATAAACTGATTCCCATCATATTAAAAGTATACTGTTCCTCAACGCAAAGTACAACATCCATCTCCTGTTAAGTGGTAAGTAAAATGTCTGTTAATGAGGAAAGCATGTTAAAAATCCACAGAAAAATTCTAAACCAAAAAATATGGTGAAGTTTAACCTTTACAGAGAAAAGTTTTCAGGTAACTTTGGATAACTCATTAATTCATTCAACTCACTTTTTTCCACCAATGCTTTTAACTTGTCCAAGGGCTACTTGGAGGTTTAATGATTTATTTTTTAATATAAAACACTTGAACAACGATGGTTGCTAAGGCAGCACTGATTTACCAATACGCTACCTCAATATATTAACACTCAACTCTTTTTGCCCAATTTTGTGCCATTACAGATAAGTCTCCTTGAAGAGAGCTAGAAGCAATCAAACACCCAGAAGCAATCAAGACCTAGAGTGATAAGCACTAACTAAAAAGGTTGTTCTCTCAAACTGGTTACCCTGCCCAAATGGGAAGGGCCGCAAGACTTACTGCTGTGGAGCTGCCAACAAAGAGGGCAGATAAAGATGGTTCAGAGTCATCGCTGCCAACAGCCACGGGCATCAGCTGGTTGCAGAGTCAACTGTGCACTGTTGACAGTATAAAAACCCGGTTATTATCTTAAGTAGATGATGTTTGGTCAGCACACGCTCTCAGAAATTCACAGGACCTCAATTATCTGAGGTCCTTTTCCAAATTTGACATTGATCCATGAGTTTGATGAGAGGACTGATAGACAGAAACACAGCATGTTTACATAAGGTATGTGATTTAGGAAAGGATGCCAAAGATTTATTGACACAATAAAGGGCAAGGGGAACCAAGATACACAACTCAGGAACATAAGGGACCTCCTAGAATGCTTAACAGAGTCCAGACTCATCCATTTATATAATATCATCCACAGAATCACAGAATGGTCAGGGTTGGAAGTGACCTCTGGAGATCATCTAGTCCAACCCCCCACACCTCTCCCATCTAAATTAAGACCTTTTATGTTCCACAGTTCTTGATGAAAAATTCCTCCAGAATTTCACAAACTTTCAAAATAAAATAAAAATAAAAATACTAAGAAAATGGCAATAGTGTATGCTGGAGGTATAGTTACTCAGTTTAACTAGCCTTCTAGGTCTTTTCCAAGACAAATGTTCAGTCATGACATTTAGGTGAAATCTCCTGGTATACTAAAACTGTAATAAAGACAAGCTTGTAGATGACTACATGGAGTTATAGGTGTGACTCCATGCAGTCATGCCCTGTAAAGAATGCTGAGCAGAAAAAGGGGAGAGGAAGTAACAGCCAAGTTTTGCTCTTTTGTTTTGCTTACTCCTGAACTAAACCAAATGAAAAAAGATGAGTTTTCATTACTGTGGGAAATCCAGGCAAGATAGAATATTGAATCTTGTATTAATCAAATAACAAATGCTACATTTTTACATATGAGAAGTTTCAGTTCAGAAAAGCAGCAAGTGGCTTCTTGAAGATAAAAGGCAGAGAATTGGTATAACGACTATAGGGCCTGAACACACTAATTAAGGCAGTAAAATGCTATAACCCAGAATGGAATCCATCTCACAACTCTGTCTCCATATAGCCCAACTGCACAGAAAACCTGCTAGAATTCAGAATTCATCTACCTTTTTATTAAAGTTTCTAAGCTGTATGCAGTAATTCTAATAAGCACGCACTTTAAAAAAAAAATATTAAAGGGTGCTATATCCCCATGGGTTTCTTGAAAAGTGTTTTCAATCATTTCTAGTTTTAGTTATAAGGCTGATGCCACTTTACATGCTCCTAGGTAAACCACACAGTATAGCTGAGTTTGTCAACATGCAATATTATCATTTTAATTTCTATAGCAAATAAGAAAATAAAAAGGTTTAAGCCAAAGGGAAAGATTCAAACATTTATGTAAATATTCATCCTACAAAGCACATCCGTTTCCAGCACTTCATTCAAGCTATACCATTTTTATATAAAAAAAGTCACTCTGTACAATTATTTAATTTGTACATTAATAAAATAACAATCTAAAACATCTATTACCACATATTAAAATACACTGAAACAGTTGAATTTGGCCTCCATGCCAAGATTACAAGCAACATGAATGACAGCCAGGAACTGAATTTAGTGTTCAGTTTCCCAGTTTTGATTCCAATGTTTTTTTAATTAAGTTGCCTTTAAAGGGTCAACTGTATTTCACAGAATTAAGTAAAAGTAGTAATAAGGTCAGGATGACAGAACTAGCTCCATGAACTAGTTTTTTCTATTCATCCTGTTCTTAAGATATTTTGAACATGGGATCACGTCCCATTTGCAATACCACAAATCAAAATACCATGTACTGTGAAGAAAGCTTAATTGTTTTTTTTTTTCCCCAAAAAGAAGGGCATTTCAAGCCATTTCAGATTTTAATCACTTCCCAAAATTATACAGTATATTTGGCACAAAGGTTTCTTCATTTCCTTTTTAAATACGAGCTTATAAACCCTAGAAAAGAGATTAAGTATCCAGTCTGGCCCTCTTTCTTTGTGTCCTACTTGCTGTGCTTCTAGTTAATAGTGTAACTTTAATGAGCAATTTAAATAAGGGAGACTTAAGTAGAAGTTTTAAGGACACGGGGTAGAAATTCCTACAGTTTATGAACATCATTGGCACCTTGTTCTTCATAGTTTCTTTAAGCAGTGTTAAAGTAGTTAACTTATCAATGTGCAAATATGAACAAAACCAAAACAGCTGCTTATTCTTGATTTGGCGCAGGATATTTTTAACAAATGAGATAC
Source organism: Vanellus vanellus (assembly GCF_965231255.1). Lineage (NCBI taxonomy): Eukaryota > Metazoa > Chordata > Aves > Charadriiformes > Charadriidae > Vanellus > Vanellus vanellus. Next base: position 1,231,444 of record NC_138914.1, read on the forward strand.
ACTTGCTATTCATGTGTCGCTAGACACATGACAATAATTTATACAAACCAAGTTGCACACTCCAAAGAACATTTTTAATACCTGCCAATATAATTCCTTAAACCACAAGCTATATAAAATATTTAAATTTTGCTTTTTCTGTTCAGTAAGCATCTTGCATCTGATATCACTGGTACACAGAGAGGTCAAAACTTCTGGCAAAATGAGACTTCAACTGTTTCTTTGATGCCAAATAAATAAATAGTTAATCATTGGTTTGGGGTGGGGTTTATTTTGGTTTGGTTTGGGGGTGGGTGGTTTTGGTGTGGCTTTTTTGGTTTTTGGGGTGGGTTTTTTGGTGGATATTTTTATGGTTTTGTGGTGGGTTTTTTGCTGTTTTTTTTTTGTTTTGGTGGTTTGGGCACAGGGGGTCTGTTTTAGTCTTTTACGAAGCAAGTCCAAGACTTGCAACTCATTTAGTATGTGCATTCAAATTCATTTTAGAATGTAAGACACATTTAGTAAACTAAAGGTTCAGGAAAATATGTAGCCTTGACAAGTTCTCTGTAGCCAAAATCATAATTGTAAATAATAATTCTAGATACTGTTGTTTCTATAATGATAAACTAAGTAACAGATAAAAGGCCTCAATATTTACAGATTTATATAATTTACAGTGACTTCAAAACGTGGATTTGTTTCATGCTGTATAATTTTCTTTTCTGATGTTGGATTAGAATGATTTCGTAAAGTTAGTCACAACTGGGGTTTTGTTTCGGGGGTTTTGTCGTTGTTTCTTAAAATGATCCCTGTAATTAAGTGTTAAAGAAGAAAGTCACAAAAGAGCAAAACTAGCTCAAGGTAGTTAAAAAAAAAAAAAAGCTAGATGCAAATCAACTTCAAACCTGGTTCAGACCTCCCCACACTAATATTCTAGGTAGAACACAGTAAATCTTTTTGCAAGCTCTGATTACATGCATTAGAATCTCTCACACATGTATTTTTAAAGAGGAAGGATACAGGTAAACTGAACAATTACAAGCAAAAAATTCTAAGAAGAGACAGTTTCATTTATACTCATACCTTAAAAACATTAAATTCGCTCTTTTTAAAGACATTCATTCTGTTACTGCGGATCAGCTCTGGATCATTAACAAATATTATACAAGTATATTCAATACCCTAAAGTTGCAGTAGCAGGGACCAAAAGTTCCTATGAAACAATTAGTTTATGCATACCATTTCCACCTAGCTTTGCTTCTTAAGCTACTCAGCTACCCTTCCCCCAACACTTATCGTAAAAAAAAAAAAAAAACCAAAACCACAATACTATAATAGAGTAATAGTAAAAGCAAATTTTGCTATTTCTCTACAACTATTTCTGTAAAAACATATCTGTAAAAGAATTAGTACAAGCATAGGAAATGAACTTTACACATCACATGCCAAGTGCAGACTTCCAAATACGTTGAGATTTTATTTTAGCAATAACATGAAAATGAAGGTAAGGGGCTCTGATAAATTTGCTCAAAATAAGTCTGAATGAGTGCAGCACCACATAAAATATTCTATTTGCCACTTAGCTGCCAATTCTGCAAGTACTTATGTACTTGCTTATCTTTAGATACCCAAGTAGTTCCCTTGGGATAACTCCATAAATTCTATACTACCAGCATCTGGGGAGTACAGTTTCCATCCTTAGCCTGTCACCATAGATTGCTCTTCTCTCCCCAGTGGCCTAACTGTAAGATTACCTCTGAAGTCTGTTTGAACGTCTATTTAAAAATATAAAGCGGGAAAAAGAAAACATCTTCCTTATGTTAGGTGCTACATATATAAGATGGAAAGAAGAAACAGAAATAATATGTTTAAACAAACAAAAAATATTTTTAAGAATCAGTAATAGCATGTTGTGCTTTGAAAAGAAAAATTATCCAGGGCCAAAATATGATTTCAATATGACTGCACTGAGTTCATTTACAGATGTCTTAGAAAATTGTATGTACCACAAATTCAAGTAAAATGTAGTGCAAATAGAATTTAACAAAAACAATTAATTTTCTTTCTCAAAGTATATTCTATCATCAGTAATTCATTGCTTGCACAAAAAAGTTATAAAATTTAGAACTGCATTTTGAGTCTTATGGTTTTTAATCAAGTTATGACAGAGCAAAGTATTGCCTGCAAATCAAAAGGAAGGCTATTAACATCACTTACTTGAGTTAAAGTTTGGAGAAGTTTCATCTTTGCTTCAGACCAACTTCAGCAATCACTTAAACGACATGCTTTGCTATTTATTGCTCTTCTTCAGAGGAAAAAGAACCAACCAAACAAAAAACACCCACACATATAAGAAACCCACCAGCAGTGACATCTTGCTATCTGTAAGTATCCACAAACCCCATTACTAATTAAAAGTCAGTATCTGAGAAGACTAACATTCCTTCAGCACTGCCACGTAAGAAGTTGAACTATACACCACTATATATCTTAACATAGCTATTCAGATGCATAACTGAAATTACTTCAGTTCACACGCCTCCAACTTGTCCCTGCTATGACTTCCAAAAATAAAGCCATGTGAAACAAAAAAGCTGAATCATTCCAAAAAAAAAAAAAAAACCCAAACCAAAATCAAAAACCCAAAACCAGAAACAACCCACCACATTCAGAACAAGTCCAAGCATCACTGGGGAGCGATTTTTTAAAAAATTTTTTTGCACCCTTTTCATATTCTACCACACTGAACACCACTATGAACTTTACCTCCTTATATGCATCATAACTTAATACCAGAATAGCAAATCCTCTCTGAACTGCCAGAACTCAAGTCCAAGTCACAAGTTTATGAACTTCTCAGGTATGCAAAATTTAATACCATGCCTATGTGAATACATACATTAAGTTGAGACAAATCTGGGCAGAAGTGAACTCAAAGACCAAAGTTTATAAGCAGTTCTCTAACTAGAAAAAAATATTTTACAAAGCGAGTATTGACTTGTTATAAAAACCTATAAGAGTTTGAGCCTGGTCTTAAAAATCTCATGTTCCTTGCTTTCTAACAAAAATAAAAATTTGAGACATTAAAGTATGTCAGCAACCTATGTAGCTTTAGTCGTGGATTGCTACCTTTTATAGCTTCTTATGTGCCATCTAAACGCAGAAGAGACTGGCTAGCTCCTCTGGAGATGCTCTAAGTCACACACTTTTCCCCCCTTCTGAATATGAAGGGAGCCAAAGACAATCAGTCAACTTATCGGGCTAAGTTATGTGCCTAGAAAAAGGATAAAATGTTACAGTCTTGATCAGAAGACATGACATGACAGATAAGAGCACCAAAACAGCCATATGGCAAAGTGAGAACAATGATAGGATAAATGTAGTTACTGTCTTTTACCAAGACCCTCTTAGCTAACAAGCTTTTTTTTCCCCCCTATGCTGATGCCTTTCTCCTATGAGCCAGAAGTACAGCAAGAGAAAAGCAGCAACACAAGATCCTCATTAAACAAACATTCTCAAATTACAGGGTGTGCAGGGATACACCCAGCTCCATTAAAAAAAAAAAAAAACAACAGCAAAACAGATTTACTTCAGCACTAGCAAAAGCCCATTTCCTTTTATCTCCTCTCTTCTAAAAGACTTAGAAAATGTCATTGTTTAGACAGCTTATCATAAAACTCAGAAAATTTCCCCTGCCATAATGAAATCATAGATTGGCTTACAAAAACATTAAGTGTAGAACTATAAAAGTTTACCATTTTGCATTTAATGAAATGCTACAGCTCCAGTCCTACAAAGATTTATGCATATACTCAACTTGATACAGGTGAGGTATTCCACTGTGAAGGCTGTTATGCAGAGGCAGTAACAGCTGGTATAAGCCAACAATAATTTGAAGCACACATTTGTTAAAATACTTAGAAGGGGGGTTCATTTGTGTTTAACATCACTTCTTATTAACACAAAATAATTCCTAAGTTAGATGTGCTGCCAAACCACAAGAGTAGCACCTTTTTTGTTCATCTTTACTTTCATGTTTTCTGTCACTGATATACTTGATTCTTACATTCCAACTATAAGCATAAATAGGAGTCAGATGGTTCTCCGCCTGATTTTCATTATTTATTTCTAAATCCACTCTTTTTTGCCTTCAGATCTCAGAGCACTTCACTGAAGTACTTGATGGAATGTACAGCAGAAAGTAGAAAGCAAGGAACACGGGGGAGAAAAAAGGGGGGGACTAAAAAAATACTACCAAACTTTTTCCTACAACTATTTTTTTCAATGTTTAAGTCAGGTAGTAACATGTTCTGCCTCCTATATTATAGATTTCTGTAATCCATCACGCTAAAAGCAAGTCAGTGAAAAATCTAAACATCTTTCCTGTTCATAAATTACTATCTTTAACAGCCATTTGAGCAGTCATACCTTCAGCAGCTTCATATTCTGCCCTTACGTTATAGTATGAACTAGGCTATTTTCCTTAGTTACTTTTAGGAAAAAAGAAAAGGAAGTCAGTTTTCCTCCAAAATTTTCAATTGTCAAGACCTCTTTTTAGTAGATTTTTATGCTTTATAATTACCGTCACAAAATAACTTCCGAGTCACTACACAGAATCACAACAAATTTGAGTATTAATAGAACAAATCCCTTTATTATATGCAAGAATTTTGAAAGGAAGAATTCTTATGCTATTGACATTCCATAGGCATGTGCTAAAACCAAGATTAACTGGAGAAAAGATAGAAACCCATAAATAAAAAACCTTAATCCATAGTCTCTTTTGATGTTCATTCCCTTGGTACTAGGTATTGGTTTTCCCCAGCCCAAGTGCTCAGATGAACTACATTACGACTTTTAGTAAGTCTTATTTATCAATGGAAAGGCATTAACATGAATAAAAAAACATGCAAAACCCCGAGAGCTGTAGCAAACACAGGGGAAGAAGGAAACTCCCTCCCCCCTGCCCCAAACTGTCATTCCATAAATCCCAGGAAACTGGGAATGATGGTATTTAACCAAACACAAAGAAACAGTGAAATAACTTACCAAAGTCTACCTACAAAAAAAAAAATCAATTAAAACCTCAATTACTTTTGGCCTGATGGTATCAAGGTAGATAATAGTTATATGATGACAGATTCTACAAAAGCTATTCAGATGTTACATGAAGAAAGTTGTGTAGTGCTTCGACATTACTTGGGCTAGCACACGTATGCCAGAACCTGCAGCCAACACACTACAAAGAAATAATGTTGTAATTGCCCCTTAGCCATCACAGTTTTCCAGCTTGACAAATAGGTACCCACTCACACCTAAGCCACCTGAGGCGTGCAATGCATACTTGAGTCTGCTCTGAAACACTTAGGGAGGAAGACCAAGACAATCCTATCCATCAAACCAAAACAGGATCACCAAAAAGAACCAAGAAACACTATCAAACAAATCTTAAAAATCTTCATTTCCAACCTGGAAAAGACATACAAACATATCTAGAGAAACCTTAAGTAAATTTTCAATAGCATCTAAATGACCTATGGTATGAAGTCATATTTTTGTGGCATAGATAACAACACCTTAATGTTCAAAAGATTTGAAAGCAAAATTAAGAGGAAAAAATGACTATAACAATCCTGCCCCTACTACTAAATACACAACTAATAAATATTGTCCTAACCATGGAAGCATAGTGTTACCTTGATATATATTCCCTGGACAGTTGCATCTGATTTTTCTGAGAATACCACATAAAATTTATTTCTAATTAGAAATAAATCAACTGAAGAGACTGATCTTCCATTCTACAGAAAAGCTGGGTGCTACTCCCAACTAGTATTGTTCTCAGCATGCCTGTGGGATAAAGAAATACTGAGAACAATTTTCTACCTGACAGGACACTGTTTCTTCAACAGTGAAGAGCATTAACTGTATGAGACTTTGCAAGTCCAACTGAAATCATTAAGTCCATTTCTTAAAGTAGCCACGCATACCAAAAGTGACCCAAATTTGTGTTTCAAGAATGCAACGTATGACCAAGACTACCAATACTACAAGGTTGTAGTACTCTCTCTACACTCTGGTCAAACGTATAACTTTTTTTTTCTATTTAGTACAGTACAAATACAATTAGACAAATCTTTGAGTATACCTTTGGCTGGCACTCTGTTTTTGTTTGCAACATGTTCTTGAAATTTTTGAATTATTTCACTGGGAAGTAAGTTTGTATTTACACACAGCCGCTTCTCATTGTGGTTCTATACCTCAAGCAGCAATCACATTGTGTTCAAAAAAACAATAGTCTGACAAACACAGGAAGCTTTTACCTGCTATTAACTTTACATCTGTGTAACTGAACAATCCAGTCTACTCTCTCAGAAGCCTGAGTGGCAGCAAGACTAAACATTTCCTAGTCAATCCACTTCTGATTGAAGTCATTTTCTGCACAATACAAAATGAAGGGAACTTGAAGGAAACCTGAAAAAGTAACCTATGAAATACGTTACTGAAAAATTCCAACTTTAACACTAGCCATATTACAGCTATGCTTATTCTGAGTCTCCAAGTAATTATATGCAATGAATGACTAATGTGTTGGAGGAACATTTATTAAACTGTTTGTCGTGGTTTGGCCTCAGCCAGCAACAGAGAACCACGCAGCCGCTCGCACGACTCCCACAGCCGTGGGAAAAATCAGCAGAAAAGGGCAAAACTCGTGGGTTGAAATATTATAATTTAGCAGAACAGACAAAGGGAAAAAAGAAAGAAAAGAAAGAAAGAAAAACAATAACACCGGTAAAGGAATACAAGAACGCGATTACAGTACCGCCGCGAAGCGCACCGACCGGACCCGCACCGCCGCAGCCCGCCCCCGAGTGGCGACCGACCCCCCCCCCCCCCCCGGCTAGCGCCTTTTATAGCGGGGCGTGGGTCACGTGGTATGGAATACGTGCCTCCCCTGCCGGCTCCTTGGAAATTAACCCCATCCTTGCCGGAACCAGGACACTGTTTTTCCTAGTTAGCATGTTGTATTATTTAGATTATATTGCACTTACAGGCCACAGTGCCATTATGGAAATTAGATACAAGTGAAGACACAAATTTTAAGTTGTTACAGTCAGCACTAAGGGGACCACTGCCTTCAGAATAGTCTTAGAACCTTTGCCATCGCATGGACAAAAATAAAGAAATCTAGGAAAACCAGTATAGAATTGGTGAACTACAAATATATGCTTGCTTTCAACCAAAAACAAGGTATGGGAGAGAGGGGAAGAGGAAGTATTGAAAGGTTCATTGTCTTATTTCTGAGAGAGGCAAATCTTCTGAATGTATTAACCTGTATGTTAAAAATTTATGGCATTTGAAGCCGTAAAAACCAGTTTGTTAGGTGAGAATGCCACATCACATGATGTTCCTCTTTAAAACTTTAGCACTCACTTACGCACTTACTGCATTACCTTAGAAGCAGCAATGCTGGAAGAATTGTGTTGTGCAACAATTATATGCTCTACATAGGTGTTGCATTACTGATAATCAGAAATCACGACAATAAATTCATAGGGCATTTAAAAAAAAAAAACTTTATGCCCTAAAATTTTATTTATTTTATTTTAAACTGCAAAGAAGTAACAGTTTTCAAATCAGGCATTTTGGTGTATAAACCAAAATGCCTGCGCTGCTAATTAAGAGAATGAGTGATGAATTCCAGCCTCATTCATTAAACAAAATTGCATTTAGCTGGGATTTATTAGGTTGAATTTAAAGTTTGAAATAAAGGTTATTCTATTTTGAAAAGCTTCTAACACTTTTATAATAAAAATAATGCTTGCCTGACCATAACAGATTTCAAACTTTCAAAGTTTGAAGTTACAAGTATCACGCTAATTTTGCAGATCCAGTAACTATACTAAAACCAGTTTAAATGACTTGTCAAAGGATACATGATGAACCAACAGCAGGAGTCTAAAGAAGCTCCAGGTTTCTTAGGAGCCAAGCATCATCACTTTTACTATCAGATCTGCATACCTGGGTGTACCAGCAGGGGAAACAGGGCTGCAAATCAAATAAAACAAAGCCTTCTCTCCTAAATTACTTTCTTTCCTATCAAGCCAGAAAAACTACAGAGATGGATTCTCCCAGAAATAAAATTTTACTAATAAGTTTCTTCAGCTGAAGTTGTATCTTTCATTAATGAGAGTGAACAGGAAACAATTTTTTATATTTTTTTAATTAGAAGTGGTGGTTATACAACTTAAATAATTGGAACCAACAGGACATGTGACAGAATGACTTTTAAAATTATTTGACAAATGTCTTTTCCCCTCACTTTTTAACTTGTATTATCTGTGTTAAATTAGATTAAGTGAAATGAGACTGTTTCTATTAAAAACTCAAACCAAAAAAGAACACTAGTTTTAATTTATACTTTGACATAAACTAGCACAAACTTGCACACAGACACACTCTTTGCATTAAGACTGTTTTCTATTCAACTAATTTAAGTTCGTTTTAGATTAAACCCAGCTCAAATGCAACTGCATTCGGTTGTCTATACTCAAAACCTGCAGAGTACCCAGATAAAATTAAAACTTACGTGGTCACCTCAACTCTATTTTGTCCACAGACAAAGCTTGTCATAACTTGATAATAAGCCAAACATTATTTTCAACCACAAAAATTATTTTGGAAGCACAGTCTAATGGTTAAAGCATGAGAATGCAAATCCAGACATTTTTAAATAGAAACCAATTTCATCACAGATCACTGAGTGACTCTGGGCAAGTTAATTAACCTCCGTGCAATCTGTGAAATTGGGATAATACCTACCTTGCAGTAAGGCTTAATTCATTAATGCTTATATCCATCTAAGGATCTCACAGCATTTCATACTACAGGAATACAAACAGGCTTAGTATTTCAAACAGTACTTTGGAACATAATTCCTATTTGAAAACACACCTCACTGTCAAGTAAAATGTCAATTCATAAGTAGTATTTGAGTGACTTTAGGTGCACTGAAAATATAATCAGCGCCATATAAAAAACACAAGCAAAATAACAAAAAGCTACGTATTATACATCTTTTCCTTCAACTACGCACAGAATTAATTATTACTCTGCATTTATAGAACTCATCAGATACTCGTCAGCTGCAACTACACACATTGCAATTAACTTTGAAGAGCTCCTCAGAGTCTGTCAGTGCACCAGAATTCTTCTCAATTAAGAATCTAGTTCTGACTGCAAGCTGTAAAGCTCGTTTCCACCACAACTCCAGTGAAAAATATTGAAACATTTCACTGTACCTTATTTTTATATATTACATAGCCCCCTGATTCTTATCTGCCTTCAAGAAAAGACTGCAATAGGAAGTAGTACATTCCAAGAAGTATGCAGTAATGAGACAAAACCTGAATGGATAAGGTAACTGGCAGTCATCACAGGGGGTTACCAAAGTTATTCAGGATGAATGAGGATTTTGAGAAGATTCAGCAAGTGTTATGAGGACCAACATTCTTTCTTCCAGCTATCATGGTTGGCAAATTCTTGGCAGCATTGTTGGACTTTGAGCACTCAGCTATCCCAAAGGGAAATGGCTTTTATGTCCAAAAAATTCCACAAAATATAAAGTTGAAAAGTAGTTCCAAGTTCCTTCCTGCCCCGAACACCTGTACATCATTCCTTTTGGAGTGCTTACTCTCTTTAGAAGCAGAAGATAATGTTTTAATTAAAAGACATTAATGTTTGCACTTATTTTCAGTTTGGTTTGTTTCTTTTTATATTTGCAGTAAGTACAATGATTTTTATCTCCTTTATTGCGTAACTACAAGCTGCTGGTGCATAACAGGTTATATTTCAACAACGTTAGTGTTTCACTCAGCCTTCACAATTTCTAACATATTTAAGGTCTATAATCCACTAGATATGCCTAATGTTCTGCCCCCGCCCCAAACAGTTGCTAATACAAATACTGCATGTGGATCATTCATTTGACATATTTACCAAAGCTAATTTAATGGAAGATGGTTTCGTATAAAGAGTGCATCTAGAATGATTCATTATTTAAATGAAAAAATATTTTGTTCAAGATTTTCTTTTCAAAAGGAGACTCCATGAGAACTTCATATTTTGGCCTCTGTTAAAAGTTTTAATCTTCTGTTCAAAATTCCATCTATCAAAAGTTTCAATGGCATAGAGTATATAGACAAGTCTATTAATCAAATTAAAAGCAACAATATTACAATACCACGTTTGCAGCTACCGTGGTATGCTTTAAATAAAGCTCCTGAATGTATTCAATCTTGCAGAAAATAGGTACCAAAAATCCCCATGCAACACTTCTAGTACAAATAGGAGTATTTACATTGTCAACAATCATTAAAATAAACATTGTTAACACCACATATTTAAGGCTCTAGCTAATGTGTTTCGTACAGTTGTCCTTTATCCTATAGTGGGCGCTCTTTTCCTTAATGCTTTTCAGAAGCTTTTCTTTAACGTATTTTTAATCAGCTATGGAATGCAAGTATCCTAATGCAGGGAACACTTTCAAGCATTTTTGTGATGTCTTCTAGCAACCATTTTTGTGCTTGTGCTTCCATCACTATGACAGAAGGCCTGAGAACAAGTAACTGAGCACACAAAACCATTAGCAAATTCTTGTAACAACTGACTGATGCACAACTGCAGGATTTTTATCCAGAAATGGCAGATATACAAATAATTGTTTAACCATGTGCCAACACTTTTATTAAGACCACAATAGAAAATTAATAAATAAATTACTAAAGAAGCAGCTACTACTATACTACAAAGTTAAGGAATGTATTTTCTAAGAAGAAATACTAAGCAGCAGCTTGGCTTGACAGACAGACCCAGTAGGTTTTTGGTCTACTCTTTAGTACTGCAAAAGATAATCTTAGCAATCACATTTTCTATTTTAAATAAACTTTAGTGTTACAGGAAACACCAGGCAAAACTACAGAAAAACTGAACAGCTGCAACAATGCTGTTACTTAAATTTAAATTTCTCTCTTTGGCAGTATGTACTTAGAACATAATCAAATTAGAAAAGCAATGCTTTTGCACGCATATGGAAAAGATTACATGAAATATCATTACAACAATAACATACAGATCATCATATACTGCACTGTTCTGCAATCCCTTTAAAATATCTTAACTGTACATACCTTCATAATGTCTATGAGATTAGAACATTTAGATAAAAGCATCAGTCTTGTAAAAGAAGCATAACCTATTTTGCTTATGAAATTCTTGTACATGGTCTTCCACCTAAAGAACATTACACTTCAGAGCTAATATTTTTATAGTGTTTACATAATACATAGTAACTACGTTGACGACAAACTTTTTCCCCAAGCCTGGAAGCCAACAAAAAATTCCTATAACTCATACTCCATAAAAACGATCATTGCTATTTCTATTCCTGAAGTACCAATTCACAGCCTTTAAGACTTCCCACACATACACACTCTGAAAATTACAATACAATGCTGTGACACTTAGAAATACAAGCAAAGCAATTGCCATTCTTTAGGGCTTGATGACTCCTTTCTCGGCCTACTGAAACATAGCTTACAGAAAACTAATTTTGTTTGTTATTAAAGAACATTAATAAGGAACTTATTCCTCCGTGAGTCAAGAGTTACTGAATATCTAAATACAACAGTGATCGATTATAAATGCATAATAATAATAATCTGTCAGCCAAAGACAACTGAACTGTAAAAATGCATCATTAGGTCTGTTGGGAGTTTCTACTTCAACTTTTTTCTGTTGGAAAGTGTTCCAAGCAAAGGAAATAGTTGGCTGCCTATTTTTCTTTTCCTTGATTTCTTTTCCCCAGTATTAGAAAACTACAAAATTCAGCTGTTTGTTGAAAAGCCAAGTATTTGGGGGACTTAGTCTCCTATAAAGCAAAGCTTTTCAACTCAGAGGTGTTAAAATTTAGTTGGACGTTCAGCAGATAACAAACCAGTAACAAATAAACAAATCCTGTGAACCTGCATACAAGCAGAGAGCTCAATGATCTCAAGGGAGTAAAGAATTCCTCAACAAGAGGTAAAGGTAGAAAGAATTTTCTGAAAATAGCATTGTTAAATGTCAGGTAGTTTATTTGGGTATCGGTATTTCAGCTTCAGAAAGTTATTTCATGAGTCATGCACTTTTTGTATTTAAAGTGTTATCAATATTAGAATTTGATGTTTCTCTAGTATTGTCTAGTATTTTTTCAGGCACTTCTCTGAACTCTGAACAACCACCAGTTCTGAGATAACATTTTAATAAAAGTTACAATAGGATCCCCTACTCTCAAGAAAAGGCAGTAAGACTATCTCTAGTTCCGTACTAGTATTAAGGCAATTTTTCTTTGCAGAATGAGTTAGTTTTCAGAAAATTTTAGATATAAAACACTGATTTCTTAATCATAAGATAAAGTAAATAGATTTGCCCTTACATTTGAAGGTCAGTATTCTGGCTTCAAAGCAACTCATACCCTGGTTTAAAAGAGGTATGAGTGGCAACAGAGGACAATAAAGTACATATAAAATCTGAGGTAAGTAAAAAAAAAAAAAAAAGTCCAATATTTATTTGCTTGTCAGTACTTTGAATGCTCTTGTTTGTTAGCTTCATAGCAGTCCTAGTGCTTATGTTTCCAAACAGGTTTCAGCATACTTTTATATTCAGTCAGTTCTCCAAACACTCTGAATGCATGATTTCTAGATACCACTTCCAGTGTTCAGCCACTACATCTCCACTGAATAATGGTTGGTTTTAGACTTCAACATCTAGAACTTTTTGAGTTTAAGCATTTACACAAGTTTTATTTGAAATGCCAGTAGGGGGTTAAGGTAGGAGTAGAAAGCCCATTCAATAAAGAAAATAGAATTTATACTCTTAGAACTTATGATTACAATAGAATCCTAATAACTGGGCATACGACTTCATTTTTACAGAGTAAAACCTGTCACTGTTATCCAGTTAGACCTTTCCAAAATGGTTTTACCACAACTTCTTGCAACATAGTCCAACTTACCCCCTACTTGCCAGTCTCGGTCTTGCTTTTACACCAAACATCCAATAAAATCTGCCTGTGTTCTCCTCTACTCCACTGGACTACTTATTCCTATCCCGATTATAAAGCAACTGAACACCTAATAAAACAATTCCAGCAGTTGCATAAAACTAATTTTATGAGGAACTGCCATTCTTTAAGAGTTCAGAAGCATGTCAATCTGGAGAAAAGAGCTGGTGAAATTTTATTTTTGTATTGCTTTTGAAGAAAAAGATATGAAAGACACTTCTTTGTAAAAATTAAGGAACCAACTGAACTGTAAAACTAAGAATAAATCTTTGACCACTAGGTCAAATTTCTATTAACTAGTTATTAGTTTATTAACCAATAACAATTAATAGTCACATTATTTGTGAAAAAGCCTGATTTCCAAAGGTTAAGTAAATGTTTCCAATTAACCATTAATTATTGCAAAGCCACCCTATACCTTACAATGATTTGCAAGAAAGCACAATCCCAGCGATCTGAACTATGTATAGACAACTTATGTGGAAAACCATTCAAGTAAGTTAGAGCTTTCAAGAAATACTAGGCAACTGAAATTACTCCTGTTGGTGTTAACTGCTCTGGACAATACAGCAATGTTCTTTTTATGTTTAAGACCTCTTCCATGCTGCTCAGTATGCTTGGAATACTCTTCCAAATTCTGTTTATCAAATCTCTACTTCCTTCAAGCAATTGCAGACCAAAATGTTTCTGAAACACAGCTTTCATGAAGATGAACAAACACTGGGTTGGGAAGCACATCCATGACATTCATGTAGTTCGTACAGGTAAGTGCATGCAACTGTACTGCGCCACTTTTTACTCTTTCCCTTCCAGCTATACATTTGAACATTGAATCCACCAAAAGGCAAAATCCTTTGGACTCAAATGGATTGTTTTCCACAACATGTATAAGTGAGTTAAGATGATAATTAAAAAACACATTAGGAGCAACTAACTACTCAATTTGATAACAATTTAATCGAACTCTGGTATAAAGTTAGGACAGTTGCATTATTGTAAACCCAACTGATCAGTATCGTACTATTTCTTAAGCAATCCTAAAACTAATCTCATTTTCCTTAAAATTGAGTAATATACATATTAGAAACTTTAGACTCCTATTTGTAATAACTTCTTTTATTTTCACTGTACTCTACAACTTTCTTCTACTGTACACCAACATGTAAGCATCTCTCAATGCAAAAAGATTTAAGACTCCCCAAACCTGTTAACACACTAGTAAATGAAGCATATGTTTAACTATGAAAAAAAAAATTTACTCTGCTAGAATTACCTTGCTGAAATAAGTGAAGTAAAAACATAACAAAAAAGTGGATTTTGACATTTCATATTTTGTTGAATAACGTTACCGCACAGGCAATCACTGTCTCTTACATATAAATTAACATCCTACCATCTGTCAAGTGTTCAGATAATCACAGGGTTTAATGCACAATATGGTTATTAGAATGTGACCTGACAAAAAGAAAAAGAACACAACCTAATTTGGACTATGAAATCTATGATCTCACTTGCAAATGACAGTTTGACAAGCTATTATTCTGCATTTTGGCTTCTACAGTAAAAGCAATTTTACGCATACATAATTCTATTAGTCATACAGCCAACTGCCTGTGGAAGATTACTTCAAACTATAAAATTTGCTTGGTCATTCAGGATTTTGAACTTACACAAATATTTGCACCATGAATTGGAATTTAATGATCTGTATGTGCACACCTAGGAATAAACCACAAGTCACTACGCAAAATAATCCTCTGTGATGCTACCATTAACTATAACTATAGACTCCCCATGTCAATTTTCAAGAAAGCATGCAAAAAGTCATTAAACCTATAATTACCTATAAGTCAACTGACATAGCTGTTTCAGAAGTATAGTGTACAGGACAGTTCTGTATGTAATCTGTTTCATGGGCAACTGTGTCATCTGCTAATAAGCACCATTAAAGATTACCTTTAACCATAACATTACTTACATCTTTACATCTTATTCCACTTGCAATACATTGTCTTCCCTGAGGTAAACATGATTGACAGTCGTCTCTACTCAAAACCACTAAAAAAATCTTACTACTCTCTAACAGAAAACTATACCTGGCATGCCTCATGTGCCCATGGTTCCCACATTTTTCAATGACTCAGCTGCACTGTTAATGCTCCAATACAACATATTTCCAAAGGATAGACCCTAATGATCACTTCAAAATACACGCTTGGGAAAGGTGAAATTATGTCTTCAGGAAAAAAACAAACAAAACATTCTAAGGTGGTGATACAATGAAAACAAACCACAACCACAACAACAACAAAGAGGGTTCAACACAAACAGTTTTATTACCTGCAGAACTTCGGCAGGATAACAACTATGTAATAAGTAAAACCAACAAGTGAGTTAAATTATGTTTTTTTACTTTCACCTCCACTCAGCCTCTATAGTTCTAACGTATATATTTTCTTTAGTCAGGAAAAAGTATGTGTTTTCCTGTTGTGTTGGCTCAATTCACTTGTGAGTCAGTGCACTGAAGGCTCTGCTGAAGAGAATCATGGGAACAGCTTGGCACTATCAAACCCATAGAAATGAAATTTAAGAACAATGTGAGATTTTTCAAGCTTTAGTTACACTACACAAGAACCTGCCTCAATAATAAAGCACCGTGATCTTGCCGTCTTGCCAGAAGGCACGAAAAATCAGATCATGGTTTATGCAAGGCCTGTCAGCATTTCGAAGTGCAGTACTACTTCCAGCGATACAAAACAGCTCTTACCAGACAGAGGTCTGCTATTCTGATTACCAGTTTCTACCAAAAGGGAAATAAGAAAAAACAAAAGCAAACCACAAGGAAGGAACATTTAGACTACCTTGTTCAGGTTCAGTTTTACATGTAGTAAAAGACTTTCCCTATTAAATGCCAGAAAATCGCAGTTGTACCAGATAAACATCAAAAAGTACCATTTTCCAAAACACCTGAGTGACCTAAGAGCCTTGTCCTTGTTTTGAAGGATCACACAATCTAATTACTGCAGGTCACCCAACTCAAATGTCTAATAATGCAGACAGTGGGATTTATAAGACATGCTTAGCTGCATCATCCAAACCTGTAATTGCTTCGTGAAACTGGTTCCTTTGTACTGGTGAACCTCTAAGATTTTCTTCATGGGGAAGTTAGTATGACAAAAAAAGGTAAGACTAATCATGATATAACCTAATTCTCTGGATGTCTCTTAGTGTGCAGCAAGTGTGAGGCAGTGCAAACAAAAGCATCTTATGTTAGTATGCTCTACAAATGTTTACCTGGGGAATGACCGCAGAAAACCACCAAGCAGTAAATTCTGTCTCTCTTATTATTCATTGAATTTATGAGGTAAAAAAAAAAGCGTTAACCTTAATTAAAGTCAAGCCTCTCCCAAAATCAGAATTCAGGCACTTTAGTCAGTTGGGCATATCTGAAAAACTTACCCTCAAATTTAATCATTTGGAACATTATTCTGCCCTAACAATAACTGACAACTCTAACCAACCAGGTTTTAACTAGAAAACACTGCACATCAAATCCCAGATTATGAAAGTTAGAAAATTACATGGAATTGTACTTGCCTAGTTACAGTTATTAGTAACTGTTTGACTCTTCAGGGCAGACTCACATTGAGACTAACACTGAAATTAACCTTCTATGATGGCTGCTAATTGCTAGCTGCTCAAGTGACTGAAAGCAGATCTACATGACCACAGCTGCTAAATCACACCTGATTACCTTTACTGCTGTACATGATGCTTTGAACAGAACACAGTTGGTCAGCCTTAAATAACCATACTGATGATGATTTTAAGTTGCAGTTTTTGGTAGGAAGCTATGAAGATAACCACAGTCCCACCAGGATGTTATAGAGGCTCCACATATCACTTCAGACGAAATGCTTCTGGAATACAGCCTCTGCTGCACATTTATAATTTACAGCTTGTGCTGGCAGAAGTAGGGCTGGGGAGCAGAGTAGACTTCTGGGTCAAAGCCTGCCAGACTGGTGAAAGGAAAAGCTTACCACAGATGGTGTAGCTCTCAGGTGAAGGAATGGCAGCACCAGGGCTCACCAAAGATTATTTACAGCAGACAGGTACTTTTGGCTGGGTCTGGAACAGTTACTTTTACTGTCCTGTGAGAAACCTCCTCCAGCACCACCCCCAGACCAGATACTTAAAACCAGAACCATCCTGGGACAAGCTGCACACTCAAGAGGGACTGGCATGATACCAGAATGTATGGTGCAGGTACAAAAAGAATAACTTTCCAGCATTTTCTGCTTGGACCTGGCAAGAATCCCTCTTTGTGTATGCTAAACAAATCACCTGTTCTTTTCTGTTTAGAGGCAGCACGCAAACTCTTTCTTTGTTTTGGGGCTTGGGTTATTTTATCACCACCAGAGTTCTGCAGATATAGTTCTAAGGATGAAGTTTAGGCATTTAAAATCCTTTTCTTGTATTCATACATCCTACTGAAGATATAGTAAAAACAAAAGGGAAGGAAAAAAGAATGTATCAAAACACATCAAAAGCTAGTATTTTCAGGATTCTTACTCTTTGAATCCTGCAAACAAGGTTTCATTTTAAAGATTCAGTACATCATCTTTTAATTTTCCTTTGTTCAGAGAAAAGAGTTTTCACAGGAAGTTGATCAAGCTTTTGTGTTTTCACGTCAACTTGCAAGTTCTTTGGCCTACACTATTCAAAAGGGCATTTATATTATTACGATTCACTCATCTCACCTGTCCCATATTCTCTCATGGGAGCATGAAATTGAATACATTAATATCAGAATAATTAAATAATCAGAAAGACAATGTAAGTTTGCTTACTGAAACATTTAAAGTAATTTCTCACTAGGCCAAAGACAGGGGAAGATGAAGATTAATGTTTGATTATCCCAAATCAACCAAAATACAAGAGTAGCAGCTGACCTAAAGTAGTATATTACAACTACCAAAACATGTGGCAATGAGAACACCTTTGTATACTGTGTGAAGAAAATACTGTAGTTGAGAGGAAAACACTTTAAGAAGAATAACTTTGGTAATCAAAGGAGCTTCATACTTCTCTTCCTCCCAGAATATTCAACAAATTACATTTGCTCTTCTATAATAATTTCATCCCTAACAAGATCAGAGGAAATGATTTATTCCACCCCCAGTCTTCCTACATTTGTACGTCATCCTATGGGATACTGACTTTCTGAATTGCTTTTGGCCATCTGATATTACATTACTGCAGCCTTCTGCAGAAAGAGCCAGAACAGAAAAAAAGAAAAGAAAAATCAAAATAATTACATTAATGCTGGGAATCAAAGTTTATTGACTTTCCCTTGAGCTATAATACCAAAAAGCTGGTTACAGAAGTTGTCAACTTATTTAATGATACCACCAACTCCTCCCTGAACTCATCAAAACATCTTCTGAAAACATTCTCAAAAATGTTTTTGATGTACAGTAATACATTTTTAACTCTAGTTCATCTTCATGCCTCTGTTCCTTCTACCTGTTTCTGCCTACGAAGACACTAAAAAACATTGTCATTGTAATGAAATAGCCCTGCAAGGTTACTCGGAATTGTTGCATTCCCAAGCAAACCAACATCTAATTTTCACATCTCAAGTATGTCCTACTCATTCTACAAAACCTATGAAAACCTTTTGTTTGAATACAGTTCTAATAAAAATAAACACTTCATACCCACATGGTAGGTTGCTCTGAGAACTTAAATTCATAACATGGATTCTGCCGTACGAATGCTCCAGTGGACAGAGTTTCCATAGATCATTATCCTTTTTTCAGTTTTCACACACAGTGACTCCTCCCAAGCAAAGAGGGCTACCTATACATGTGTTTGTTCCAAAAGTTTTCTTTGAAATTGCTTACACTTCTTCTTCTGATGTCCACCTTTGGAGAGCAGATTTCCTTTCCCAACACTTTTTTTTCCTACACCAATAGTGTCAAAAGCACCTTTTTCCTTCCCTCCCTTTTTTAAAATGACTTTAACATACAACATGTATTTATGGGAAGAGGGTAACAGTTAATTAGACAGCTGATAATGAGAAAAACTGGCCAGAGCTCCTTTTGCCATAAGTGTCAGCAGTGCAACAGAACATACCACCTCTAATAAAAGATTTGTCCTTGTATCATATACAATACAGCTTATTTAAAACATACAGAAAATGTTCAATAAACAGATTCACAATCCAATGCTGTTGTCGAGTTTTCTGAATACTAACAAAACGAAGAAGTACTTAACTGAAAGAAGAAGCTACAGCTAATCACTTTCTCTTTTTTCAGTATAACTGTAAGCATGCTATGGAGTGTTTACAGTAAACCTCTCCCTCCTAAAAAGGCTCAGGCTAAGAATTCATTATTTTTAAATCTAAACAACATAGCGTCTGCTGAACAACATGCAATTAGAAAACCCATGAAATAGAATGCATAAAATATAGCACATAAAACATAATGTTAATCACAGTTTTGGATAAAGGAAAGATGGAACTTCGAAAGAAGGGAATGAGTGAAATCCTTCAGCAAGATCTCCATTAATAAATCTGTTTCTTCATTTCAATTATATGGGACAAATCAAGTTTGTTAGTTTCGTTATCTGGTGACTGAACAAAGGGATTTATGGCAGAACACTCCTGCCAACACATGATACCGGCAGATCTGTAATATAATCTAACATGTTTTAGTAGCAATAGATAGACCCTTTGATGTTATAGTGAATAGGCCTTTTGATACCCATCCACAGTCAATCACTCCACCATGGGAATCTGCTTTGAAAGTTTGGCTTTAACGTAAGATTATTCAAGAAAACTGTTCAAACAAGCTATCATGACATGACAGATCAGAAGAAACAGCTTTCAATAAAGGCAGACGGGGCATGCTTCTTACCTTTTGCAAGGCAATTTGTTCTGTAACATTAGAAGGGACAACATCAGACGGCACCAACAACCTGGTCAACTGAACTGGTGTCAGTGCCTCCCACTACAAGTAGAATCTCTTCCATTTAAGCATCTATTAGTCCTGTGAGAGAAAGGTGATACACACCCAGGGAGCAATACTCATATGAAATAGGACCAAACTTCTGTACATTTTCAAAGTGCAATCTGGTTTGCTTAATTAAATTAGCTTTTGTCAGGTAGGGGAAAATGAAAAAGCTAAAAGTTTCTAAGTTAAGAGAGGCAAAAAAATGCATTATCATACTTTCCAATCAATTTAGAATAGTGTATTCACCACTAAACTTTTATTCTTGTGTTTAGTCTTTAAATACATAAGGAAAGGGCAAATCCTTTTTAGGACCCTTCAATGTTGTCCAAGCTTGGAAGTGAGCAGAGATTCCAGCAGAGATTTCTCTGAGATCCAGAGATCTCAGCAGAGATTCCAAGAACCGCTCTTTTCATTCAAAAATGAAGACGGAGGACAACAGTTAGAGCCACAAAAATGCAATGTGGGTTTAAAGATGATAAACAGAAGCTTCTTGAAAATTGTTTATTGAAGAGTAATTGTTTAGAGAGTTGGACTACTGTAGAATTATTTACTGGTGACCAAAATATTTAGTGATAACAAATTAATGCAAATTTGATTTAAATTGCTGTAAATTCCTAGTCTTAAATCTCAAATACTGTAACATACAATACTGCATTTTAGTAGTATGATTATTTAGATATTAAACTTTATCATCATACAAAAATGGCATTATACACATCTAGTATGGATAACCAGGAATAATGCCTAAATCTACGTATCAATAATGAAAATTACAACTTTGAGCTATAAATGGGAACTCATGTTGAATTAAGCCAGCTTCTTAAGTTGACAGTATACAGTATGAAAGACAAAATTAGACTCTATTTAATTTCTAATAAGACTTCAAAACTACAATTTCAGAAGTGCTTGATAAAGACTGTCTTTTTTGAAAATTGATTTCCATTAACTTTTTGACAGTCTTCCTAATTTAATTAGTTTAAAGGGTGCCTAACACCTGCAGTGACATGTACTATCCCTGTTTCTATTCCTAACAAAATTCCCTCATCAGGGTTCTGATGTATTTCAGTGGCTTTTCCTTCAGAAATATTTTCAATAAAACAATAAATATATGCCAGAGGTTATACAGCCAAGGGTGGGGTTTGTTTATTTTGGTTTTTTGTCTTTTAATATTTTTTTAAAACATAGTTGAAGGAAATAAGAGCCTCCTAAAAAGAAAAATTTATTTTCTCATACTTAATGACAAGCGATGGCCCTGCCACGCCTAGGCTTTTGAGTCCAGCTTTGGGTCTGCTTCTGCTCAAAAGACAGCTGAATGGTTTCAAACATTAGCTTTGTCTTTACCCTGAGAGTACATGAAATGGAGGGGCTTGAAAGTGTCCAGCCTTCCTGCACGGTATTCAAAGCTCTTTGCTAAATCTTCCTGGTGACTTCAATTCTCTGCAGCTGAGTTTGAGTACCTTTAAATAAGCGATTGCCTAATAAGATCTTTCAGACTTGCTGCTCTCACACAGCAGTCACAGTGTAGGTTCCATTAGTGGACTATTTTAATGCATATAAAAAAATCAAGTACTACTATGTGATTTCTTCAACTACCCTACTAAATACAAACCGTTCCTTTACAAAATACTCAATATGGTAGTGCAAAGAGCATACTGTTTTGCAGTGTCAAGCAACGCGCGCTTACTCAGACCAAGGTTTTTGTTACTGAACTTCTAGTGTTAAAAAAGTTTGGCCAAAAGCTTTAATTGAATGATTAAAGTTTAATCTCTTACCAACTATGATTAAGTGGAATCCCTTTAACTGTAATCTGAACATCTTTTTGCCATTTCTGCCCAGAAGCTACAGCTTCAAGAGACACAGTATAGAGAGAATTTTGTTGCACATTATACTTTTACAAAGAACATCAAGCATAACATCAAGCATAATGCATTTTTCATGTTTAGCTCAGTGAACAAGCTTTTCTCCCAAGACTGAGAAGTTAGCCTTTAACAAAAGCAACCCAGGGCAAAAGGATTATGAGAAATAATTTGGCATCACCAATGGGCTTTAAAGCAATCTAATTAGGTAGCCACACACTATGTTTTGTGGGAAAAGTAGCAACCTAATAACCAGACTGACACTGGAAAGAAAATGAAAAATGCATGTTAGCGGTGAAATACTAGATCTTTCTCTGCCTTTTGCACATCCTATAAATTCCTGTCGATACCTCATTGGGCTGACAGACTGCCTACTAAAATGGTTTTGGTTTTTATTTTTAAGAATTTATAACATTTGGAAAACTATTTTAACTTACGAATAACATGCCCTATTTCAGGCTTGGAACCACAATGAGAGGCATTCAAGTTTACACACCACCTTCCAAAAGAGAAGGCTTCAACACCCGTTAGATGCAGAATTTCAACTTTATAATGAAATCATTTTGTGCTACATTTCTGATGAAATAAAGTAAGAGTCATTGATAAGACACAAGATATTAGTTATCCTCACTTAAAACTTGAGGAACATCTCATTACTTAAATTCTGTTTGCAGATTAACTAACGATTACAGGTAGTAGTTTACAACACCACTAAACCGCCTTCAGTAATGTAAACAACGCATTTCCAACAATTACAGTTTATGAAGGTTAACTACTTTGTTTCACTTAGAAAAAATCACCTGTAAGCAATTTTAATATTTCCATCTTAGCCAAGAAATATTGGTATAAAAATGGAACACTAATCCCGAGACAGCTGCATTTTTAATATCATCTGAACCTCCTAGATCAGAAATAAGTGTTACGCAACCTGAATCTTGGTATAAATGCACATTTCAGGTTGTATGGAGCTATTGTATTTTAGTCCTATCATGATATACAGAATTTTTAGGCCATATGATGCAGTCACCTAGAAAACAGATTGCCACTGCTGTTATCTCATTCTCCATCCATACTTAAATTCTAACATAAATTGGGAAACTAGTATGTGGAAAACATTTAAAGTTAGAAATCAATGTGGTATACAGCCTGAAAGATATAATCCTAAATTTCAAGGTGTAAAACGCATTAATCTTCAGAAGTTTGAAGGACAGTACCTGATAAGCTCACACAGTGAATACAGTGGCAAAGATGATCAGTTGAGAAACCAGAAAATCCTTCCAGGCACTGTTTCTTTACCAACGTTCAGAAATAAGAAAGAACTCTTCCATATAACAGGACAAAAAACACTGGCTCTTGTGGAAACACCTTTTTTTCCTTTTTTGGATTCACCCTACCTATTTAAAATGCCCATAGTATATGCACAAATATAAAGAAAATATTTGTGAAAACACTACATACAGCTATAAGTCCATTCTCGCTAAACATCCTTCTCTTCAGTAAAGGAACAATGTGTGTAACGCTACTGTTGTCCTTGACAAAAGCATAGTACATCTTGACTGATGTGTCAGTAATAGTTTTCCATACTATCTAAAACTGAGGAAGCAACTCGGAACTCACCCAGTCCTCATCTGTGAACAAGGAATTAAAAATTACCATGTGACTGCAATATCTGGCTGTACATGAAGTATTTAAGACAACATGATACAAGAAAACCATTACAGAAAGTAATAATGGGGAAAATTACTCCATTCAGCTATTCAACTTAGGCATACAAAAAGATGCAGTATCAACACATGCATGGAACTTTACCCACTACTACTACACTTACTTCCTTTCTCAACAATTCATCTTACTGATGTCTGAAAAAAAACCACCCTCTGCAAATGGATGTGTTCTTAAAATGATGTAATGATTTAACTTACTGTACTGTGGCGCTCTGACAAAGTGGCTGTTGCAAATATAGTTTGTCCTGAGCCACAAAGCTATGACAAAAACTTGATGATGGAAACACAGCATGAATTCCTTTTTTCCCCCCCCTCATATTTTTTTCCTTCCCCCAGCTTTCAAAGGACCCTGTTTACAGTGTGAAAACCTAATTTTCCCTGAAGTGTTCTACTTTAGGAACGTTTTCTTCCTGTCCAAGTTATTTAAAACTATGTACTTGTTATCAATTCATAGCAAAGCTCCCATTGATACCATTTCTAATATTGCTGTAGACTAATTACTGTATAAAGCTCTTATGTAGCATTGTGTTGTTTCATCTACCAAACGGTGTGCTACCATTTGAACAATTTATCCTTAAACCAAAAGCTTCAGAAAAACAGCTGTTTAATAGCTATTATATAAACAAGTACGAAAAATGAAAAATAATTTTAATTGGAATAGTATGCTGCATTTAATACAGTAAAAAAGTTCCTTTACTGTCTCGTTTCAGAGACAATATACCAGAAAGACAACAGAAAACACTGGGTTTATATCCACTGAAAATATGAAAGACAATTCTTCATTATAAGCATAATATCCAGTCCTCATTTTATTCCCCAAGTCTCAGTAAAAGAATAAAGAGATTTTTCTCCCCTTCCCAGGAAATAGTTTAGGGAGGCATGACATTTTTCCACTTCACTGTTATATGCGTTTATAAGCTTTCCTTTTGTAGCATTTATGAATTCAAACAGTTCTAGGGTTAAGCTGGAGCAAAGCAATTTGGCATGCTTGCATCTGCTTTTATCAGGGAAAGCAAAAGCAATCCATGAGGTCTGGACTGACCTTAAAGCACATGTATTTATTTGGAGATTCTAAGGGCTTACCAATTGTGTTTGGTAAGAGGGAACCTAAATTCGATCACACTCGCATACAATGTCACCTTAATTCAAGCAATCACCTTTCCGTTCTTCTGGTGCATCAATAATGTAATTGGTACTCTGTTACTATAAATATTCGGTCTCCAAAAAAGAGGACGTATTAATCATACATTCCAATTCTACCATGCTGATTTCTACAGGACAGAGTCAGGTGTCTAAAGTCAACTACTTCAAAATTCAGATGATTTATTTAAAAAAAAAGTTAAACCTATGCTGTTCAATGCAATTATATTTTGAACATATACATATAACCCAGTGATAGCTTCCATAAACAACTGTCCCAGAAAAAAATAAAAATCAATCATCTCACAAGCAAACAACTACTACAGAAATCTCAGATATATGAAAAGAGGTAGTTTGGAAAACAGGTCTTTGCTGCTTTCACCAAGTGCCTAAATTAATCTGCTGAAATATAAATGCATTCAGAGAACACACTTCTTCCTCTAGGAACGGGATACTACTATTTTGTTTCAAGGTAGGATTGCTCCCACTCATTTGTGGAATTTTAGCAAGTATTAGTGTTTCCAACTCTCGAGTCCACAATAAATTAAGAGAAATGCATTAGGAACAGTTAGTGGGGAAACTTTTACTGCCTCTCAATGGCAACAATACTCGACCAAATTTAGATCCACTGCAGTGCAAGCAGCAAAACAACGTGAATACAGTCTGCTGCTTTGGAAATGAACTGCTTTTCCAGAACACTTCTGTCTTTCCAGCTAATAAGCATTACCATTATTGTCAGGTAGTGATGTGCCAGTGGTTAAGATTTTATTGTTCTTTTTTTCTAGTTTAATCACTCTTCCTCAATCCTTTTTTGTCCTTCCTTGGTTATTTCCTTTATCTATTGGAAAATCTGAGACTATTTTAAAACTGGCAGTATATAGAATTCATTTTCAGTGACAGGATAGCAAGTCCCACCTTTCACAGGTTTTAGGTATGTCAGCATCCTATATTCAAATACAGTTTGGTGTCCTGTAGCCCTGTCTAATGTTGTTGCTTGTGCTTTTCCCTGTTAGAATACTGATACATCAGTATTTAGCATTGTTTGTTTCCAGATAGCCAGTAACTCTAATACTCGGCACGATTTAGCCATAGTATTGTTCTCCCTACCCTTTGACTCTTTCAGTCCTTTCAGACAGGCTATAAATATTTATTTTAATATTCCAAGCCAAAAAGCAGACTTGCCCCCCCTCCCCATTGGAGGTGAGTCAATACTCCACAAAACATTTTCACTAATAGTCTAGTCAGAGTTTCCTTTGACGAATTTTTCCTTTTTTGAATGAATGGTTTGAGAAGAGCAGCCGGACATTAAACCTTCAACATCTCTAAGAAATTAAGAGTCATCTGTAATTTGCATAGCAGTACAATGACACTTGCTATGCACCATTACATTCTTACTTTGCCAGTATTTGAGTAGTCTATTCAAACTTAAATATGTGTTATTTTTAGGTTTAAAAGGTTGGGCTGAGCAGCTATCTGTGCTTACATCTTTACCAATTTCCATAGCGTAGACATTTACATAACAGAATATGTTCTTGAAATTTCTAGGCCTGGCTGTCTCAGGATGCCAATTCTCTTGCAGAATTCAGAATGATGACTGGTTGATGACTACGTCTTGTCAAGTCTACTCCTTCCATTCTGTCTACATGATCAATTCCTTTCTTGGGTCACATATACAGACTTTCATAGTTCTGGTTGTCCAAAAATATTTCTGATTTTGCTGTGTCTCTAATCTGTTATTTGAGATTACCAATTCACACACACAAATATACACTTCATATAAAGACAATGACCACTGGCCTCCAACAGGAAAGAGAACTGTCGTAGCTCTTAACAACTCCTCCACTACCAGACTGAACACAGAATTGCAGAAGGAAAGACACTGGCACTGCTTTCTTATGAAAGATGCCTTCAGAGCTCCTGGTTTCTGTATGTGGAGCCAGACTAATCACAGTTCAAACACAAGCATGCTCAGAGAATCAGAAAATCAAGCCACACATTCTCACAAAAAGACAAATTGATCCAGTTCACCAGGCCTGCTCAGGGCTCAAAAGCAAAGTAATCGGGCTCTCACTGAGACACAGAGATCAACAGACACAGTTCCATTACTGCCAAGTACAGGCTTCTACACTTGAGATTCTTTGTTGCTGTTTTCTGCTCACCACAGTGTGTTTGCTTAACATCCTACTAAAATACTGAAGGCATAGCTACACTGCCTTTTTACTCCAAAGAAAAACTACATGATTCTCTTAATTTGGCATCAAACCCAGATCAGTAGCTTATGCTACGGGGCAAATCATAGTAGCTTGAGCTCAGCTCAGTGCTAAAGGTGTGAGACAGCAGCTTCAGGATGGAGCTAGCTCATATTTACCAGTTCACAATGAAGGTGTGAAGAGCTTCTCTCTGCATGGACCATAACGTTTAAGAAATCTGCTCACACTAGGGCAGAATTAATCACCTCCTCCTCAGAGGAGATTTCTCCTCTTGCCAGCACCCCTACAAGGAAAGGCAAGCCTTACAATGAATGCAGGTAACAGCATCTGACAGCAGCTATGCACATAAGAAAGAACTCTGTGTGTGTGTATAAGAAATGGAAGCCAAAACCATCTAATATAAATATAATAAGGATATTTGGTTCACAGGCCACCTATGGCATGCACCACTACAGCTACCATGATAACTATAGTTACACAAAAGATTATGCAGGTACAAACAGCTGTAAACCTACAAATTGCTGCTGTCACATATATAAGTACACTTTCTTGCTTCTCTTAAAAGTTTTCCTTTGAAAATACTTTTATTCACCAAAATTATTTGCGCCAATCTCTTTTTAATTCATCTACCTATAAACATCTCAGAATGAAAAGTAGTCATTTAAAAAAAATACGAGATTACGGGATATTTGAATCTGACCAAAAAAGCTTATTGATGAAAATAGGTCTCTGTCAGGGTGCCTGATGTATTATCCAGTCTCTTTTCAGTAAAAAATTATTTCTACTTTAACTATTAATCAAAGAACAATTAAGTTACACATTTATGAGTAAGTACAGAATGCTAAAGTATCTTCAAAGGAAAGACTAAAGTTACTGTGATACCTTATACACAGACAACTATTACGCTCTGCTACCTACATTTTAAGTATTTATCCAGTTACAACAGAGTGAAAAATCCACAGCTATGCAGTATTACATATCTTAATTTCCTGCTTTCTGTAGAAATGCTTGATGCACACTACTACATAAGCAAGCCTCATGCAAATTCAGAAGAACCATAAAAAAAGCCACTTTTAATTTTTTTTCCCCCCACCTGACATTATTTAGCTGCGGACCAGAACCAGTATCAGTGCATTTACTTTTAAATACCCTAGCATTAAATTTTGCAAACATAACTACACCAGAATATCTTAATCCCTGTGAACTAAGCAGAAGTCAGCAGTCATTCTCTAAGATTTGGCAACTATCAGCACAGCAACTTTCTTTACATTTTCCCTCTATCACTCAGCATTTCTGTATCATAGGGAAGCCAGGTCACTAAAGAAATTGTCCTGTCAGCTTTATCTTTAATCTATGCACTTAGATCTGTGAATATAACAACAAAGGGTGTAAGGCAATGTTTGTCAATGCGATGCAATAAATACACTTACCTTTACAGTATCTTCTTTCTGTGCTTCAAGGCTACAAAGGGATAATAAATACATACATAAAAGTAATGACCTGCCTACCACTAAAAAGAGAATGTTTGGCCTATATATTAATAATCATGTTTACTTTGTTCAGCTACGACTGTACGAAAAAAGACTGTACTAATAAGATGTTGGTTCTCTCTACAGTTTTAGTGACACCACAGTTTAGTCATTAATGCTACAGTCATCCAGCAGTCGTGTACAAAGAGAGGGGAGCCAAGACTAAGGTGATTTTGGCCAGTACTGATTTCCTCTAAAGTTACGGAGGAACCGCCCTGCATGTTTGTCAGTGAGACAACTCAACACAGCCAAAAGATCAATTTGTACAAACCGAAGTTTAATCTGCAAGATAATTAACAAACAAGTAGAACTAATTACCAAAGGAAGTGGATGCTCATCCCACTCAATTTCTTCAAATGAAGACAAGCTTTCCAGCAGATACACTTCAGCCTAACACAAGTTATTTGCCTCCATCAAGAGAAAGAAGTGAAATTCACATTCCTGACACAGGAGATCAAACTGAACGCTTCAATGCTCTCTTCTGGTCTTTACTACTGTGAATCTAAACATCACTCTAGTAACCCTATGTACAATTTTAATCTTATTTTAGCACAAGAAGAAACACAAACTTGTCCAAACCCAAATTCTTATCAGTCTTTCTTTCAGTTTTCCTGGAAGAGGAGAATAATCATGTGAGGGAGAATTACCTCTTGTCTTCACCTCATTACTGCTCGACCAAGAAAAAACATTTCTATCCTCTTCCCTCTTTTAATTTCACAATTGCACCTAAATGATAATTATTTTTCAGATTATCTAGGCTAGCAAGATCTGGCTATCTAAGGAGCCAGATACCCACTCCAACAAAAATGAGTTAAGTCAAGGGTCAAAGCTGCACATGTATCACCTAGGAACTTAGGAATTAGGAAACAGGAACGTAGATTTCAGGTGTGTACATCTTCACTGTTGCTGGAAATTTTTAGAGAGACTGTAAGTGTGCATGTATAAATTGTATATCCATGTTTTTACCAGCATGCATTTGGGTTATCCTCTCATAAATCCCTCTCTCTTATCCACAGAAAAACTGATTTCAGTCTTTTACCAAAAAAAACCCCAAAAAACAAAAAACCAACCACAACCCCATACAAAATACATTTTAGCCTTTATATGCTTAGAGTTCATTACAGAAGAAGCAGCCTTCTGCTGACTTTTTAAAATGTTCCTGTTCACTTACATTTTACTTCAAAGCTTGTTTTGAATATTCTTTTTACCTCTGCAACATTGCCATTGATTCATTCTGGTCAGAAGTCACAGCTTTTATTTCTTTTGAGCAAAACCAATGGTTTTACCAACAAATTGCACTCCGGGAAGTTCATTATACGCTCAGTCTTCAAGATCATGAGAAGTCATTCTGGTACTTTGTTATGCTTTCAACTATGATATTGAGCACAGGTGCTATCTATAATGACCAAGTGAACAGAACTCAGCTGAACATCTTTATCTAATTTTTCAAACCTAGAACTTTGTGTCACATTTCATTTTTATGAGACTTATTTCAAACTTTTTCCACACAGGTCTTGGGTACAAAGATTATATTTTTCTTTGGTTTTTATTTTATAGTTCTCTAAGCTATCCACAGAACTCATCAACTGAATTGTCATCAGCCGTTGTTGAGCTTTTCAACAGTCATATTGATTGGTACCTCCCAAAGGCATATTGTAATCATTTTACCACTGATAGGGTTATAGGCAGTAACACACTTTGACATTCCCCTTAGATATGATAAATGCAATCCTCATTTTCTCAGATCTCACGCAATTCACCACATATCCATCGATCACTACAGAATGACCCCTTCTATTCCACTGAAGCTGTAAAGCCCAAAGGTATAAATATCTTCCTAACTCATACATATGCCACACATTCCATAGTCCTATTTTTGATTAGTTTGTGGTGGTTCAGCTCATCATTTCCTCGATAGAAATATCAGCTGGTAATGCTGTACAAAATTTGAATAATTTTGTACAGCATTACTTTGAAAAAAAACATTATTAACAGGCTTCTCCCCCAGTGTAATCGATCTCATTCTTACATACCAGAGGGCATTTCTGACATGCGCCACATATGGATCATTTTGCTTGTGGATGCCACAAACTTTCTTATTATAAAAAACAGAAACCAGTTTGTAGTTGTTAGAAGCTAAAGCAAAGGCTTGATCTGTCTACTTTTAACAGCATGTTCTCCACTGATGCCTCACAATCATCCTCAAATGATCATCAGTTCTAACATTTGTCTAGTTTCTAAACACCTCTGTAAACCCACCACCAAAGTAGACTGTTACTGCCACAGTAGAGAAAGGTTAAATTTTCTCAACATACAGACATTTTAAGACATGCACAATGCAGACACAGTTAAGGTGCTATGTGTTTATGGAAGCAATAGACAAAACATATAATCAGCATAATCTTTCAAATAAAAAGGTCACAAGACAATTCCACAAGTACTATAACTAAATACAAATTACATCCTGTGTTTGTAAACATTACATCCAGTAGCCGCAGTACTTCTATAGCTGGCTTTCAGAGCTGATTAAAAGAAAATTAATGCTTTTTAAACAGCAAAAGAAAAAAATCCACACCAGTATCGCAAGATTACTTTTCACTATTAAAATTACACTTGTATTCAGTTTTGCAGTTAAATTATTTTTAAATATCAGTCAAGTGCACACCTAATTGGATGCAAGTTGATGTGAATCAGAACAGGTAATTCACAGCAGCATTTAAAAAAAATATAAAAACTATAAGGGTACACCCCTTTTATTTGAGAAGTCACAATCTTGCTAGCTTACTATCTACTGCACACATTTTTGTTGCAGTTACCAAAATTAGGGGTACTGAGGAACTACATATTTTTGTATGCATTAGGGAAAATGATGCCTTAATTCAAAAGACTAGACCAAAGCAGTTTTATTATAAAATATATGTATACACTATGTGTGAATCACCTCATTACCGTAAGACCTGTAATGATTTAAAAGAAGTCTTAGGTATTTCAAATCTTAAATATTACACCTCAATTCAATGCATTTTAAAACTCAACCCATAATAATTTTCCCCAAAGATCTAATTTTTATCATTTGTTACTACTACTATTTTTATATTTGAGCGCTGTAAAATAGTTCTAAAATATAAAATATATATTTATATATTATATATACTTACATATATACTAAAATATAAAATATATACTTAAAGTTATATATAATTTACCTTGAGTGTTCATAGAGGAAAAAAGGACAGTACTTTGAAGAAGAGACTAAAAATCTTCTAATTTAGGACCAATAAACATTTTTAGAACTATATTAAGTAGCTACAACAGATGAAAGCAAGGATCAATAAAACGTTTTGGTTTTTTTTTCAATTTTTACTCAGATAAGAGTTAAAACATTGTACTATTGTAAATCAAAATATTTGGTTAAATGGAATTTCCATCAAAGCTTAAAAACCAAATTCAAGTGAACACAAACTGAAGTGTTATGTACTTTCTGTGGTTCCTATAATGGCTAATTCAATAACCCTAAAAGGAGCATTACTGCTGATTATTCTAAGGTGGATAAGAAAACTCAACAGTTACTATACTTTGAAATTTTACTCTAGTCAAATCATTTTAAAAACTAGACATATCATAAAGGGCTAGAAAAACTTCTTCCTATGTTTGACATGGGAAAAACCTCCAACCAACATTTACTAAGCATCATATTTTGTGCTTCTTTTGCTAATAGTCTCAAAATGACAAGTAAAAATCAGTCATTGCAAGAGTAAAGCAGTCAAGCCAGCCACATATGAACTTCAAAGACCAACCTAACATTGCTCTCATCACAGAACTTCAGAGCACTCTATGTTGAGATTATAGCAAGATTTGGCCTAGTGTACAAAATTCTAGCTGCACTATTTTGGGAAAATATAACAAAATCACCAGAACAAAATATTTGAACATTTTAAATGCTAAAAAAGTGCTCACAATGACAACAGAAAATACTGTCACTGCCCTCCTGAACTACAAGACTGTTCTTAGCATTGGATCTTAAATATACAACTAAAAGCTTTTAATCTTTCTTTTCACACAAGGTAATCACAAGCCTTCTTTGGAAATTAACTTTCCAAGCAATTCAAAGCCATTTGTCTAGTTCCTGGGCATTATTTCTTTTTTTTTTTTTTTTTTTAACCACAAACCTTTTCATTATTAAATGTGGCTTACATTTGCATCTCTGGAAATATTTTTTATTGTCTATTTTTCTAGCATTTCATTTCACTCTTTTACTTGGGGTGTGAGCAGGTTGCTGACTATGCTGATGGGCAGAGAGCAGGGAGAAGTACTCTCTCTGCATTTCATTCAGATAATAGACATCTGCAAGTGGCTCAGTGTGACAGATGAGCTACGTGAGCTAAAGCAACTTGTTCCGCTTGTCAGCCTCCAAGAGTCTACAGCAGCAAGATACAATTGCGATGACACCATGATCACAGAACTGGGTCAAACATACGGTCACTTTAAAACAGAATGTCAACCATTCTTTCTATTTGGGGAATCTGATTCAGTGACACTAAAAGCTGTTAGATACCATTAGCTTTATATCTAGGTTCAAAATGAAACTGTTACTTTGACAGTATTTGAAGAATCCTCTTGTGAGCCCTACATTGCCATTAGAGTTTGTAGGAATCACAAATTGTCAAATAATGTCACTATTGCCCATAGGGATTGGGTACTTTAAGACCAGAACACTTCCCATATTGCACCAGGGGATCTGTGCCTCAGGAGTAATATTTCCTTTGTGACATTTGTGGATTAAATAGGTTAAAATCCTCTCAGCGTCTTAAAGAAAGATTATACAGGTATATATCTTTTTTTTAATTGCAGAAATAAAAAAAAAAAAAAGTATCTAAACTTGTGCCTATCTATTATTTTGTTTAAATCCTCATCTCATACAGAAATTAAGTTTTTATTTTCTTTTAGTGGAATAGAAGAATTACTAATTGTATGACAGTAGACATTTAAAGAGAACTAAAAGGTAATCTTTAACAATTTATTTCAATTCCTTCCCTAAATCTTGGAAGATTCACTTCCATTACATTGTGATGATGAAATACTCCATGCAATATTACTAGTGTGCACAGTTCAAAGTTTAAATAACTGTGGTATACAGATCATGTGTAGTGGTTTCAGCCAGGATGGACTTTCTTACTAGCAGCTTGTACAGTGCCACATTTTGGGTTTGGGATGGGAACACTACTGATCGCATGCTAATGGTTTTGGTTGATGCTAATCAGTTAAGGCCTTTTCTTTTCTGCTCCTCATACTGCTCCACCAGAAGTAGACCGGGACCGCACAAAAAGTTGGGAGGAAACACAGTCGGGACAGCTGAACCCAACCAACCAAAGGGATATTCCATGCCATATGACATTATGCTCAGTATATAAAGCTGGAGAAAGAAGGAGGAAGGCAGAGACGTTCAGTGTAATGGCTTTTTGTCTTCCCAAGTAATTGTTACATGGGATGGAGCCCTGTTTTCCTGGAGATGGCTGAACATCTGCCTGATGATGGGAAGCAGTGAATGAATTCCTTGTTTTGCTTAGCTTGTGTGCACAGCTTCTGCTTTACTTATTAAATTGTCTTTATCTCAACGCACAAGTTTTCTCACTTTTACTTTTCCAATTCTTTTTCCCATCCCACTGTGGGGGGAGTGAGCAAGCGGCTGAGAGGTCCTAGTAGCTGGCTGGGGTTAAACCACAACATCATGTTACATTGTGGATCTAGATAACATTTGAAAAATCAGATATTGAGATGAAGGTAGTTCTGATTTTACTCTAACATTTGATCATCAGAACCTTTATTAAGTGACATATAAAACTATTTTCTTTAACAGAATTACACTATGCATATGATTCAGCAAAGGTAACTTTTGTCCAAAAACACTAGAAATGCAGAAGGAAAGAGCAGAAGTCTGAACCATTCAAAAGTAATTTCCTTCTCAATATTTCACCAATTTGTGTTGGCGGTCTGAATCAAGCTCAAATCATGGACTTTGGCCACACTCAAATTCCCAATCTATTAGATTCCACAGTTGAATTTATAGGTATTTCAATACACCATATTCAAAACATTTTATATATTTCAGATTTTGATGTATATATTTTTCTGTTTTGTTTATATTACATAAATGCTTTTCTAGTTCAACAGAAAAATTTTCAGGAAAAATATTTTCAAGAAAAACTTCTCATGGAGCTGTTCAGTTAAGAAGATATGTATTTTTACGCAGTTAAAAACTTATATAATTCTTAAAAATAATTGTTGTTTACTTGCTTTGATTTCTAAATGTCTTTGATCTCATTCATTAATATTCATTAGTCTTCTGATCTTGGACTAATGAGAATCTTATGCGTTTATGAGAAGCTACTTAAACAACGCTACCAGATTTTTTTCTGATTTGTTTTTCATCAACACTGACAATACTTTATTCTTAGTATTCTCCAACTTTTTCTTCAAACTTCCTGAAGACATAGTCTACATACTCCAAAACAAAGTGGAACTCAACAAATGCGTTACTAATTCAGTCAATTATGAGCACAGAACCCTAAATAGATAACAGCATAAGCATGTAGTATATATAGACCAAATGAACAATGCTCATACTCGGCATCATTTACTTCCATGTTTTATATACATTCTTTATGTTTATGATGGAATAACGCTGAAGCAAAAAAAGAAAGAATACAGCCACAACTTTTCAGCTTCAGGAATTTACAGGCACAAAAGCAGAAGTGATGTTGCCAGAAGACAATACCAGCCACCGATATCTCACATCACAGATGCACATACAACAACATGCACAAACACCTAGCCAGTTGCATTCTTTGCATTTAAGAAAACACTAGTTTTTTTCATATTTAGTTTCCACTGTTTGCAGTACATATCCACAAGAAGTTGAAAGTAAGACTGTCTTAGCATATGCTGCACAACATACCTGCAGTGCATACACTGCATTAATTAGAAGTGCCCAGGGGAATACAGTCCGAGACAATCCATCAGAACACGCCAAACAGTTTTAGGTTAAACATCCACTGCTCATTAAACTTTATTCTACACTGTTAAGAGTTTTGCTATTTCCCCATTCAAAATGCTGATTAACACTTTAAGTAACTTCGGCAAAGCAGTCCTATCCTACTACATCTAATGTACATGCAAACATAATTTAAATATGCAGTAACTTTCAAAGAAATATTGCTACCTCAGAAGTAAGCATCTATGAAGTCAGGTCTAGTAACTCTTACTTCTCCAAGCAACTGCAAAGGCCTTTTGCTGAAATGTCACATTGGTTAAAGAAATTACTTGGTATGAACCCCAATGCTAATCAAGTCAATGCCACACACTCACATTTGTTCCACGGGCATCTGGATTCATCCTCAACTGGTCTTATTAGACCAGTTCACGACTGTGTCTATTATAGTTATACAGTGCCCACTAGAGCATACAGATATCAGAACATTTGACAACACACCCATATACCAAATTTCCATACACAGAGAAAGTTGTTGCTCTAGTCTCAGTATCAAGTAATAATAAAAAAGTTCAAAGGAAAAGTTCAAAGTATCCCTATTTGTAGGACTCCTGGTGTATCTCACAGGACACTTAGTACCTAATAGCATCGGAATCCACCAACAAACCCAAACGTTTCAAGAGAATTATTTTATGTATATGAAAGTTTAAAACATCTTCACCGGTACCAATGTTTCATTATCTGTAAAGCTATGCATATTAATATGAATGTGGCTCTACATTACAGTACAATTCTGGAGAAAAATAAGGAAGTAATTTTAGAACCTTTAAGTAGTATCCAAAGTATTTAGATAAGCCAGATGCTGTGGATAATCATCCATTTCTAATTCTGATTAAGTGCTTCATCAGGCATTATATGTCACTCTAAAAGGTAAGTATTATTAATCTTCTTCTAAAGAACATAATTTTCTCACTCTACCTTTTCTCCCTTTCTGTTCTTCTCTTTTCACCTGAGCTAACATAAGTCTGCATTTAGATACTGATACTTTGTCTTTAATTCTGATACTCAAACTCACCACTTGGAGACAAGCCACTATAGCTTATGTCATATTGAAATTTTATCCCAGCTAATCAAGTCTTTGAAAAACATGCCACACATCAGAATTAACATGAGATGAAAAGTGTTAATGTCACAATACCAGAAAGCAATTTGTTTCCTGATACCAGAGAGAGTTAAAAACAGGATAAAACTTGTTTAATAGAAACTAGTTTTTGTAGTAAACCAAATATGAATAATAGTTTTGTATGGCTTACGTTATAAAACACTTACATTCTAAGTTGTACTTCAAATACCCTAAAGCTCCCAGATTTTATATTTTTTTAGTTTTGCTAAATCGTACTGTCATGGCCTAACAGATACTGCTTCAGTTGCAGCCCTGGGAAGGTATGTCAAACAACAGGTACAAAACGCTAGAGATATTTAATGGACTAGGATTCAAACGGCAAAATTGAGGAAAAGCTGACACAGAAATCTCTCTAATTGAAGACACAGGTAAAGAGAAAAGACAGTGCCTGCTACTAACAATAATGAATCAGAGGAGGGAAGCTTACAAATTATACTAATTAGTAAGAAGCAGGCAAGAAAAATAAGAGCCTCAAAGCAGTAGCAGCATCTTGGCAAAACTCCCAAAAGCAAACACACTACCAGTCTAGGACTCATCAACTTCTATGTCTTTCTATGTCTTCTATGTCTTTACTATGTACCAGTAGTCAACTGTTTGCCACATGAAATTAGAGTCCACCAGCCTGACCAAACACTGAATTTACTAAAGCAATTTTTTAAACTAAAAAGAAATCTGTGTGACCAATCTGTTGCTACTAATATCCAAGCTTGGTTAGATCCACACAATCCAAAGGAACTCCAAATTAAATATATACTAAATTAATCTTTGGCAAGGAAGATTAGTGCTCTATTTGCAAAGACATATATTACTTACTACTGAAGGAGCCACAACTTCCTAGATGAGATTTATATTTTTACCCATAAAAAGAGACTCAGAACAATTTTCTAACCTTTCATATAACTGCAAAATACGTCCATCCTTTCCATACCATGTGCACTAAAACATAGAGATTTGTTAAGATTTGGTATTATGTTCATTCAATAAGCATGTTCTGCCTCATTCAGATATCGTCTCCTAAAGTCAGGAAAGAAAGAACATCAGAATACTTTTGATAGATAAATCTGATTTGGTTAAACAGTTCAAGACTTTCCAAGTGAATGTAAACTGTGAAAAAAGTATTCATGTTTAAGTGAAGAATCATCATTATTATTGTTTTGAAAATCTCTTTATTGCTATGAGTTACCATTTTAAATATCAACAAAAATGTGTCTACCATCTACAGACAGAACTACAATGTCAGGGGACTTATATAACAGCCTTTGTTAGGACAAAAATTAGGCACCTTACAGACGCAGTTTCTTCTGTATTTAACAGAAGCCCACTTCCTCACTAATTGTCTTTGGTTCTGTGACTGAAAACTGCAATTAGTTATGCTTCACTGACACACACATGAATCCTTTTGTGGTTATATTATTCAACCTGAACATTAATAAGCAGGACTGCTAAAAATTCTAAGAGATTGCACTTCCACTCCTATTTTATTATACCATTTGTGGCAAGAGACAGTTAAATACTGTGTATCCTTTAAATACATTATTCTAGCAAGGAAAATGTTAGTCTGCCACATGAATTAAACAAGCCAAGAAACCAAAAATCAAATAAGACTACTGTTTAATATGTGCAAACAGTACTTAATTTTTAAGATCCCATAAAACACAAAAAAATAAAATGCTTTACTAATACTGCTTTATTTTCAAATGGACCTCATAGTTACAAATGAGCTTCACTAGAGAAATAAAACTGACAGAAAAAAAACAACAAAGGAAAACAATTTTCATTAGTTCAAATGAAACTAACAAGGGCTACCAGCAGTAAAAACCTAACTTTAAATTCCAAAATGAATCCCCTCTCCTGACCTTTATAGAGCTCAAGATGCATACGTACACAGAATAAACAAAATAATTTGAAAGCAAATTCACTGAGCGTGCCTGACCTTTGAAACAGCACAGATAATTTTAATCAGATTTGCACAACGTTAGCCTGTCTCATTTTCCATGTAGAAACACAAAGATGACAAAACTACTTAAGGAAAAAAAAAGACAACATTTTACCAAAATAAAAGCATCTTTAAATATTATTTTTAAATAGACAACATCCCATAGAGTCTCAGGTTCAGGAAAGATTCTTCTGAAATTCTACTCCCTCAGTGTCCAACT
Organism: Vanellus vanellus; assembly: GCF_965231255.1. Classification (NCBI taxonomy): domain Eukaryota; kingdom Metazoa; phylum Chordata; class Aves; order Charadriiformes; family Charadriidae; genus Vanellus; species Vanellus vanellus. The sequence goes on from NC_138914.1 coordinate 1,270,327, forward strand.
AAAGCTGCACAATTCAGCTCTAGATAGAAAAGCCTTTTCTGCCAGTTATGCAAGTTTCTATCAGTTAAGTTGAAGAGTTGACACCTAAAAGAGAAAATATAAGTTACAAAAACATTTTAAAAATTGGGTTTTGTAGAAGTGGCCAATAGTTGCCTTCTTGATCACCCAGGATACAGTAGGCTACTTAAAGCTTCTCAGTTACATTGATTATCTTAGATTTTCAGAGATAATGAGTTAAAACAAAAATAATCAAGATTTGCAGCATAAATAATCTGACAAGCAGTGCTGACAAGCAAAAATCTCTAGTTACAAAGAACAGAAGATCTCAGAACTATACACACATTAGACTCAGTTGAAACCAGCCAACAATACCTTCCTTTCTGGAAGGACAGATGTTACAACAAGAGTTATAAACCACTTATCAACAACCAAAGCTGACCATTGCTTGAAACACTTGGAAAAACAAAGAAAGAAACCTCATACTTTATGCAAGCTCCAGAACAGCTTACTGCAACTAGCTGTGTTACTTATGCCTGGTGAAATGACGTGAATTAACATGGAAGGGTGAAAGCCCTGTTTAGATTCAGAATGTGCGACCTCCAACAGACTACACCTTCCACAGAGAAAGTGACAACAGGGTTCTGCCCAAACTAGAAAACATAGCACGAGAGTAAAATACAACTAATTAAACAAAGACATTTTTAAAATGCTGAAGGTGAGCTTTGGTGCTTTTGAGAAAAGAATAACAGTGAGTAGAATAGAGATCCTGATTAATTTAGTATTTACCCAAGACTAAACTCTGTTTGAGGGATGCAATAAGACAATATAGCTTCGTCAAATAATGTGTTTCAATCTAACAGCAATAGTTCAAATTACTAGATTCTAGCCTAGTTGGTTTAAAGCTTAACTTCTTAGCATTTACAGGGAGATGTTCAGTTTAACAAACCACTTAGACATTAGAACAGCCAGAAATGAAGTACAAATAGTTAACTCCATGAGTTTGTAACTATGCATGACTCGCGGATGAATTTTGTACATTGTCTGTTTTCTTGCAGACCCACCACTACCCTTGTAACTTCTATGAGCAGCAAAGCGAACCAAACATATTTCTAAAGACAGAATTTGGTCACCTCATCCTATCATAACATTTAACATAGCCTCTGAGACAATAAGCAACAGAACAGAGTTTGTAAATCATCTGAAAAGCAGTGCTGATGAGAGCTAACACGTTAAAGTGGGATCACGAACAAGACAGTTTTCCAGAACAGCAATTCAACATTTCTGTGTCAGCAATTCATTATCTGAGTTTCTTGTAGGCCAGCCAACCCTTTTTGACTATGGCAACAATCACATTCCTCTTCTGCCAGACTATTTTGGTCTTTTTTGCTCTCCTTTGCTCACGGTGGATTTTATCCTAGAGCTTGCGTTTTGCCACAGCTATCTGATATGCTCATCTTTTTGTAATAAGGAGTTTAACTTATTCAGCTTATCAGGTAGGTTGAAAAGGGACCTGATCACTGTGTACAGACACTTACACAGTCTAACAATGTAAAGCATTCTGACCTCACAAACAGAGTCATACAGGACCTAGCATTTGGAAATGAACATTAGAGAGACTGAAATTTGAGCAAGACCCAATTTCCAGACACAGAAAGTAATATCAAATGAGCTGAAAATAGGGTAAATAAGTAGTGGAGTAAATGTTATTGCATTATGATTTATTAACATGAAATGGAAGTTATCACTCTGCTGTAAGGTAAATTCCAGTTTTGTTTTGTTTGGGGTAGAAGAAGGAAGCCTACATGTACCATTAATTACTACAGTTTCCACTTAGCAAAGCTCTAATCTATGGAATGCTCATCAGAGTCTAGTAGAAAAAAAATACTAGTTCCACCACTCACATCATTAAAGGAAAAAGATTGTTTCTATAAAAAGATGTAAAGAAATACAATGCTTTGCTGAACTGAACTTTCAGGAAAAGCTCATTCCGTCAAAACCTGCTTCTTTTTCTTCAAGACTTTTTTTTTTTTAAATAAATTTAGAAAAATTTAGACTGAAGAAACCTTGATCTGATTATTAGTTAAAATTGCTTTTCTCTTTTTCAAGTACAGCATTCAAGATTTTTTTTCTAACTTTCCTAAAAATCAAAATGGACAATTTAATTGTTTTCAATAGGAACTACTGAACGCCTATCTTAACTGGGGGGTAGGGGAATGAGACTTCACTGTATGCAGTCACTCAAATTTGACTTCATGATAAGTTCTAAACTGTCAGGGAAAGTTTAAAGTTTCTCCTAGGAACACCAAATATTTATAGTCACACGTATTTCAAGCAATAGGTTTTAAGGTAGCGTTTATTTCATTATTTTAAAAAACTTTTAATTCAATATATATATACTGGGCTGGCTGCTAAAGGTATATAAGGAAAAATTATTTTATAGAATCATAGAATTGTCTAGGTTGGAAGAGACCCTTGGGATCATCGAGGCCAACCATCTACCCTACTCTACAAAGTTCTCCCCTACACCATATCCCCCAATACCACACCTAAACATCTCTTAAACACATCCAGGGATGGTGACTCAACCACCTCTCTGGGCAGTCTATTCCAATGCCCGACCACCCTTTCTGTGAAAAATTCTTTCCTAATGTTCAGTCTAAACCTACCCTGTTGGAGCTTGAAGCCATTCCCTCTTGTTCTGTCATTAATTACCTGTGAGAAGAGGTATTGTGCTATTAAAAATAAAATAAATAAAAACAAGGAATGAAAGCTTCTGTTAATAATTCCTACTTTTTGCAGTGGTTGAATCTCTTAAGACCGACTCTGTCGTAAAAAAAAGCAGTAGTTCTTATGCTGTTAGTTAGCAGTCCGTTTAGAAACTGGGGTTTTTTAATCACTTCTTACCTTAAATGATTACCCAAGTATCTCTAGATGTACCCCTGTATCCAGACTCGAGTACTAGCTCAGTATTTCTTGCACCTACATAGCAAGAAGTTAGTCTTACAAGTACAGGTGTAGTTCACTCCCATTTTCAAGCTATCTTTCCCACCCTTGACTTTGAACATTTCTGCAGTGGTTTCTGCATGGACTCAATCCATGTTAGCACAGCTTCCAAAGTGAGTCACTTCAATTGCCTGTATGGCTCTATCCTTCTCGATGCTAGTACCATAGCAGCAACACATTTGGTCTGGCAGCAGCAGTCTCAGAAACATATTCTTATCATTTGAATAATTAAAATGTGATTTCAACCTCTGATGCTTAGAGGAAAGAATATAGTATCATCTGTTCACCATCAGCCCTGAAGTATCTAAGTTTCATAAGGTGATTTAGTACAAAAATATTTGTGAATTAACAGCTCTACAATAGCCTGTTTCTTGCAACATTGGAAAATATTATTGGTAGATGCATAATGCAGCCTCAACACACAAAACTGAGAACTAGTTAAGATGTAGGTATATTATAATAAACAGAAAACATTCAAGGAATAATATAGGGTGATTTTCTCTTTTCTAATGCTGCCTTCATATTCGTAGTTTCAATGTACAGACGAAGAATGGTTACATACATGCTAAGTGTACCTCAAAAACTAACATTACTCTAGAAAAATACAGGGAAAAACAGCTGCCAAATACAGAATAAAACCTCTTTCTATTCTGATATTTTCTTTCCAAATTTTAAAGCACTTGTCCACATCTTTAGGCACACAAATCCTTTAAAAAGACCTGTTTTCCTAAGAAAGCCCTTTTCACTTATTTGACTACTCCCATAAAAATATCTATACCAAAATGCAGTACTTGTCTAATGTTAGAGTACCTCAAATTGCATCCTGAGTTCAAAATAAAAACCACAGTAAGATTCTTTGAGCTATGTTGCATAAACATCCAACCACTAGATCTTTCCTGTTTTAAATCCTGCACCTAGTATCCTCTTATATAACTGCAAAAACTAATCCTGATTTTTGCTACAAAGTTACAGACCAGTAACCACTTACCATCTCACACTGAACAGTTTAATTGCTACAGTCCAATTGCCAAGAATACTCTTCCTATTCAGTACTTAGTGGGACAGTGCACAATAAATAAATTTATAATGATTTATTATATAAATAAAATAAGTATTTAATAATACCTATTATAGAAATAATACTAGTTGGGGGTTTTAGTAGGCATATGACCACTCTTACAAAGTCTGTAATAATAACTGAACCAAAAATATTAGTTGATAAATGGCATGCAGCAATATGCAAAAAGGCACAATAGTTCGACAACCAACATTTTACAAAACAATAACATCACTGTAGTTTCATGATAACTTAAATACAACTTCTATGAAATCTTGCATAGCAATGGAAGCTGAAGTCCAGGGTCATAACATTTTCTATTGAAATACTGGGCAGACTATTAGCTATTCGTTCCAGATGTGCTTGTCTGTATTTTTTTTACATAAACATGTGAACCTATATAATATTTTAAACAAGACTACACATTTTCCTCAGCAAAACATCTACCTAATCAAGAATATGACTGAAGAGTTTTATAAACCTTAGATTTAGGCAAGCTCCCTTCTGTCCTTCCCCCATCTCTAAAACTGAATGTTTTAAAGCCAAATTTGACCTGAAAACTTCTCTGCAATGAATGCTATTCTGAAATAGTATTCATCACAACCATATCATTCTTAAATATTTAATAACACAACATGCACTAAAAAGACTGAAAGCCTGAAATCATTAGGAGATGTCCCAGCACAAGAAATAAAAAGGAGACACAGATTTCTCTGCAAGTGTAATTTCAAAGTCCTTTCACATAGGGATCTAAAGACTGTCAGCTTGGTTGCTCTGCTACTGTATATTAAATAAGCATGTTACGAAGCTACTGGTTTTGATTCACTGAGATGCCAAAGATCATGGGTAAAGTATATAAAATTAATGAATTTTTTTTCAAAGTGGAATATCAAAAAGGTCACAAGAATCAGGTAAAGAATCAAAAAGAACAAAATACTGACAACAGAAAACATAAAATCCAGCACCACTTCCTTTTAGTGACCATTTAGAAATATAATAACACATGAATGCCACTTAAAAGCTATTTCCAAATCCAAAAAGACTATGAAATACTTTACTTCTGATCAGTTCAGGGAATCATTATGTTGTTTTTACTAACAGAACACTGATTCCCAGTCTTAAGCTAAATGCAAATTTGAGTTTTGTATGTTACCTAGCACTAACATGCCTTCATTATCTCTTAGTTCTCAGTTAAGACTTGTACACAAATCCAGCAAAACAGTTCAGAAGGTGCTTAATTTTCAGTATTAGCATAATACCATTGAACAGGACAAATAATATGCATACTTAGTGCCAAATGTCAGCACTATGCCAATTTAAACCTTTTTCTTTAACATTTCAGAAAACATTCTGAAAACAAATTAAATGACGTATGTAAACTATTTCAACAAGTCAGTGTGCAATGACTTCTAGACAACAGAATACACTCAGAAGCCAATACTTACCAGACACATCAGATTTTTAGCAACTTGCAAAATCTGTGCAAATGCTAATGCTAAAACACAGTTATGTTCAGAAGAATTAATGTAAATGTTTTTGACTATCCATGCACTAAGCCACAGCACTATTTTGATTAAGTAACAGGCAGCATTATGATGCCAATACAGAAAACCTGTACTTTGGAGTATCTAAAAACGTGAAGCTGATAAATGTAGTTGTGGAGTTGGTTGCATGACATTGCAAATCTGATACGCTATAGTGGGAATGTTAAGTATCACAGCAAAAATTGATGAGAGGAAAAGCACACATTCTGATTAAAATCAAAAGGTCTATTTATATCTCACAATTAAATAATTTTCTTTAGTGTTGTCCACAAGGTTAAAAACAACTATTACCAAGGCCTATTTATCATTTTTCAAGTTTACTACTAGAATGACCACACCACTTCCAAAAAGAGTAGGCCTCTAGAAACACTATATACTTTAGAAAATTTCTACTATACTTTTAAATGTTTGTTACTGAGGGTTTGGTTTTGAAGAATTAGATTTGGCATTACCCAAACCTCTCTACCATTCAAGGATACTCTTATTTCTCATGGCGCAAAGGAATATAACCCTTTATCCTCAAAAGAAAAACAAAATACAGCATATCTGTTTTTTCACATATGAAAAACAGGTATTAGCTATCAATGACCTATCTTGAATTCATTAAATCACCACCTTGCTAGGCACGATCTGTCCAAAGTCTACATCTTGCCCATCTATTCACTGTTGACCATTAAAATATGCCTGACTTTTCCAAGTTCCTTCTAAGAAGAAACAGAAAGCAAAAATTACTAGGGGCTTCTGGCCATGACAATTTATTTGATTTTCAGCAAATACCAATGTTTGACTCTGCTACAGGGTTGCATATTGATAATTATTTTAAGTAATTCCTACGCATTTCCTTTTGTCTTTTTTTTTTTTTTAATGTGACAGGACTGTGTTTTTCTGTGCAGTTTTTCTAAGACCCAAGGAATCTGTGGCTCTCCCAGAGAAAACAATATTATCAAATGCATTTCTGTTCAAAAGTTTTCACTTACATGAAGACAAATCAGTATCCTGAATCTTTACAACTAAATCACCATTTCTGTGCTGTGCATGTATAAACCAAGAATAAACTGCATTCTAGGGATCCCTGCCAGAGGAGTAGCACCCTGGACAATAGGCATATACCACTATTTATACAGCTGCTCGTACTCCCAATCTCTTCTTCCTTTTTTAACAGGAGTCAGCGCTCTAATTTACTTTTACCTTAAGTATTTTAAAATACACATTCTGTACTCCTTGGTCTTCATTACAAATATTTGCAAGGAGAATATTTCACTTACTTGAAATGTACATCAGAACACTATCTTGCCTGTCTTCTGTTCCAAAGAAGCTGAAACCTGGTAACTCACACAGAACAACTGGCAGAAGCAAGCTGAAGTAATCTTGTGAGATCTGGAAAAGCAAGTAGGAGTGGAAAGGTCCAGTATCAGCAGCTGACTTTAACAAGGATAAAGTGTCAATAAAGGAAAATTAAGTTAAAAAATAGTGTTAGCTGTTTTGTTTATTCATTATGAAAACTTGCTTTTTTTGAACTCTACTTGGTCTGTGACACTACTTCTTATACACAAGAAGTAAGACAGGAGGAAAAAGAAATTTCTAATTACTGTAGTAAAATAAAATCTGGACAACAAAGCATTTCCTTAGAAATGTCAGTAACATACTGTCCACAATTATAATAATCTGATTACTGTAAGATATATCTCCAGAATGCTAGTTTTCCTATATTTGAATAATTGCTATGCTGATCAAGCCCCTCTTTAACACCACCCCAAGCTAAAATTTAACCAGACTAAGAATCAAGGATGATTCTTTAATGTTCCATTTGCCGATCAAAGCAAATTCTCTGGCTGACTATAGATAATAATTCTATTAAAAAGTAGCTAATGATTCATCTGATTACTGTCCCAATCCTTGAAATTCAGCACAATGGTATCTTCTGCTGGAATATCACAATAATAGCAAAAGATCAACTAAAACTGAATATCTATGAAAACATTCACTAAGTTTGCAATGTTTATCTCCTGTACTTCACCTGAAGACAGGGGAAACAAGTAAAATAGAAAATAGACCTTCAATACATTGTGCTGTCTAGCTACAGGATTTCTTACGTTAAAGATTTCAACTTTCGGGGGGTGGGGTGGGTGGGTGTATTCTTCAAAGTAACAAAGTCCAATGCACTCAAAACCAGTCTTGTCCTCTACTCTGCTATCAGAACCATCTGCAGGAGCCTATCTATGTACTTTCTCCTTTCTGAATGTAACCTCAGCCCTCCGGCTCTGATACACCTCCCTGAGGGATTACATTCTGTTAGGATTCTTCTACAGTACGGGACTCCTTCTCACAATCTAAGCACTTGTAGAGGAGTGCTCTTTTCAATAACAACTCTCCAATCTGTTTCTGGCAGGAATACAATTAACCTATTTAAGCGGGAAGGGGAATTAGCTTTAATAAAGGACTTCTGTGGAAGCTCTTTCAGCATCTCAATCAATTACTGGCTTCTGACAGAACAACTAAATTTTAGTAGCACACTCACCAATAAGACTGCATCAACAGAGAAAGTGATGGGTTAGCCATAAACAGGGCTAGATTCAGCTTACAGATACAGCCAAAAAAGCATAGGAATCAAGTTCAACTAAAACAAGTTTCAATTTTACTAATAAAGCTTTCTAAATGCTGAACATTATGAAGCTGCTTCTCATACAACCCAATTTTATCCTTACTTTGTGTGCATGCTATTATGTAAAGACTAAGTATTTCACTATAAAAACTTACAAACACTCAGAAGTGAAAGGCTTCAAATTCTGACATTGAGTATTTACAATGGATATTTAGAATTACCTTGTAGCTTTAGGGACAATCATATTTCCCTCATGTAGACTCAACCACTCAAAGGAACTCAGTAGGCGTTTTATCACCAAATAAACCAAACCTAAATTTGGTTAGGCTTTTTAAAAACATCCCCCCCCCCAAAAAAAAAACAAAAAACAAAAAACCCACAACAAAAAATCCATTAGATACAGATTTTAATGTTGCACTAAGAAAATATGAGTTATAAACTACAAAGATACACAAAGAACACACTGCTGCCAAACATATCCGACAGTTTTATTTGATAAATTACTGGTGCAGTAGGGAAAGACAAGAAGAATGAACATAATTTATTAAGACCTTCTTTAAAGCGGCCACATTCCCCTAGAGCTTATGGAAATAACAAAGCAACAAAACATGTAGCCCTGTAAGAATAATTTATATGTAAGTGTGAAGAATCTATAGTAAGGCAAAGAAGACGTTTAAGCTATTATTAAAAAAAAAGGAGAAAATAAAGATGATACTGGTCAATGTAAGTTCCACTTAAAAACAATTAACCTTAATGCACAAAATAAAACATTGCCTACATAGCACCAAACTATTTGGAAATAATCAACTTGCCGTTTGAATCATTCTAGTATTAGAATTTGAGCTATAGAAGTCAACAACAGTTTTCTTGCAGACTTACTAGATCAACATTTGGGCCTCTGTGTAGTAAACATTACCAATTGGAAGCTGTTTATATACACACTACTGACATTCTGTATGCAAATCAATTGACAAGGGTTGAAAAGTGGCAATATTCTTAACTTTTGCAGAAATAGACAAAATTATAAATATATTAAATTATATCAATAAACATAATTGACATAAATGAAGCTGCAGACACTGGAGAAGAATGACTTTGGCATGTATAAAACTGAATAATTATGTTTACTGAAAATTCACAAAAGGATTCGTGTGACACATGACAAAATGAACATGAGAAGATTACACATTGTAACTACAAAAAGACAAATCCTGTAAAGTACATACACAGCTGTAATATGCAAGACAAGTGGATAATCCTGTGCTCAACATTGTTACATGAGTTGACCCAAGCCATTGTTTCCAATATGATCTCTATATCCTCCAATTTTCCTAGCATGTAAAAATATTAACTTAGCTACTAGCAAAGTCAATGGACACTGCAAATGTACAACTCAAAGGCTGTGAAACTGAAATATTTGACTATTACTACAGCCTTAGTTAAACACACTCTTCTCATTGCACTCTGAGACTGAGACATAAACCATAACAAAGGTAAAGCAAAATTATAAACAGCTGAACCAAACATTTGAAAAATGGACTTAACTAAAAAAACCCTGTTTAATAAATAAGTAAATAAAAACAGGTAGGCTCACAGTTTTCACATATTGCAGCTTTATTTCTTCTAAGTTTTCTCAAGACTATAATACCAATTAAATAAACAGCATGTTTTGAAGAGATTTAATTAGAACTTGCATCAGAAGTGCTATACTTGGAAACATAACAGCTCACATTGAATGAAAACAGCAATGTTTCTGCCCAAATATATTACAAGGGAAAAAAGTAAACAAGCCGAAAGAAATACAACTAAAGGTTTCATACTAAGTAGCAGAATTGACAAGTGAACTAAATTCAGCTTTTACCTGCACTCTAGGCCCAACACAAGAAAAAAGCAGTGTGTGCGTGCAGAATTTCTTTTCAGCACACAGAATGTAACTTTTAAAGACAGGAATGGTACTCTGATGTCATTCAAAGATTTAAAACTACTCAGAATATCTATAAATGCATTTGAGGGGAAACATGAAAGCTGTTATGAAATCAGGGGGCCTACTCTTTATAAGAGATGAGATATCTTGTCCGGAGGAAAAAGGCAAAGTATTTAATGTCATTTTTCCATCAGGTATTTCAGTGATTCGATTTAAAATTAGGTAGCCAAGATCTTAGCACATGCTCTGGAATGCCTTATTTGAATCACCAACATCCACCACTTGAAAATTAATTACTCAGAAAACTGCTTACAGATGTCATATTGTGTGCAATTATTCTTTGAACTGGAGTTTGTATTTTCCTCTTTTTAAGAATGTTATCATTTAAGATTTTTAATTACATTAAGCCCCACAAAAATAATTTAAGCCTAAGCTTCTTTTTCTCTCAAAAGCAACTTTCACCTGAACATCCCTGAGCTCAATTTTTTTTCAGTTTTAGCCTCGAACCAAGAGCAAGATGACTTTTTTCAGTTCTCCATCTTGATTTTACTGATTTCCTAAGTGACTTAGTAAAAATCTGCAAAAATAATCTGTTCCCTGGACACATGCTATCCTTAGAAAACACAACTACCTTTGCTGTGTTTATTGTGTTCTCACTCAGTCTACCCAGGTTCAGCTAAAATTTTATGAAGTGTTTCAAGAGCATCAGATCGATGACTTGGACAAAGCGTGTAAAGCACCTAAAATGATTTTAAGCGTTACTACCTTACACATAAATCTAAATTGAAGCGATCGGCCAGCGACTCCACGCTCCTAACATAGGCAGGTTGCTGCAACGGTTTTGCTGGGGCGTGAGCGTTAATTAATTTGCTTTCACCCACCGCCTTTCTGCCCGAGAGCGGGTTCCCCCCCGCCTCCCGCTGACCACCGAGGGAAAATGCCACCACAGCGGCCAGGGGCCGCCCTGCCCGCGCACCGCCCGACGCCAGCCCCAAGCGAGGGGACATGGCCAAAGCAGTCCCAGCAAATAAATCGCCTAAACTAGGGCGAAACGCTCCCGTCACGGTTTTTCAATATCGAGGCGGGAGAAAGAGGGGGAAGAAAGGGCCGGTGAGCCGGGAGCTGAGGGAACAGCGGGCGGCGCCGGCGGCAGCCGCCTCAGGGAGCGCGCGGCCAGCGCTGAAGTAGGGCGGCGGGATATGGCACAGCGCGCCCTCCCTGCTCTCCTCAGCGGCCGCCACCGTCTCCTCCCCGCTGGAAAGCTCAGCAGCATAAGGTGGGAGCAAGGAAGAAGGAAGACAAAATGGAGACTTACACTCCCTCTCCTAACACGCATGCGTTGGGCCGGGAAAAAGGGGCGTGCCGACTCCGGCCCGTGGCAGCTGAGGGGCGGGCAGGTAGGAGGGTTCGCCTCTCCAGTAATGGCCGCCGGGGAGGTCTGTGCGCATGCGCGGGGTGCTGAGGACGGTGGCGGGTCTGTGGCGGGGGGGTGTTGCCGCCCGCCCGTTAGCGGGGGAAGGTGGGCGGTTCTCCCACCGTGAGGAGAGCAGCTCCTTAGCCACGGTGGCCGCCCCTCGGGTTACAGCCCTCAAGAGACGAGTTACAGCTGGTGAGGTGAGGAGCACAGCTGGGGCTCTGCTGTGGGCGGTAAAACCGGTGTCTGGGTTCAGCTGTGCCCCAAGCGAGTCGGTAGGGAAAAGTCTCACAAGTTGTCTGGTGTCCCCCCCCTTGACTCAGCATTACAAGTAGGGACTGTGGCAAGGAGGGGAAGTAGTGTCACGGTGTGTGTCCCGTGCTTATGCTGTTGCCCAGGTACCTGCTTTTGGCCCACACTGGTGACAGAGTTGCAGCATTAACATCGATTTACCTTTCCTCTCATGTGGCTTTAACTTTACGTTTCTGTGTAGTGATAGTGAGACTTTGTCCCTGTTGGATTCCCTGGCACAGACCAAGGTGTTGGTGCTCCTCAGTTCACCACCGGGGTCATACCAGGCCCCCCTGCAGCAGCGGGCGCCTTCAGGAGCGCTGCATCCAGCACTGCGATTAGCTTCTGCCATTAAATATTTCTCTCTCCACCCTTTTCCTAGAAGGGAAAAAGCATGGTTAGTAGCTTGCTTTAGTTCAGTTGGACTGAGTCGTTTTAGTGAAGATGAGGTCTTACAGTAGAAAGACGGGTTTCGAGGGGGCCACTGGTTTGGAGAAGATTTCATTTTCAGTCTGGTATCTAAGAAAGCTCTCTTATAGAGCTACTTTTATGTACATCCACTGTAGAGGAATGAAGTTGCTGAACATTACTGTTATTCCAGTGCTTCAGGCAATCAGATATGCTGGGCTCAAGCCCAGACCTTGAACTTTACTTTATATTCTGAAGGAAATGAGTATAACAAATGGAAGACAGGTTTGATCTATTTGCTGGAGCCAGTACCATTGAGAATTAATGCGAGGCACTCTTCTTATTGCTGTATTAATGAACACTGCCACAAGTAATGACCAATACTGCAAATATCATAGCTTATCCTGTACAGTCATATTGAAGACATCGTTGTCACCAACCCATGAATGTGGTATCAAGCGTCATTATTACTTAATGCCAGCAGAGAGCCAAGATTGCCTTTTGATGTCACTGCTGTGGATAATGCTTTGGTATCTGTACTTCCATACAGCAAAGTCCCCTGCCTAATCCCAAAAAATCACTCCATGCTGAAGGGACAGCATTAATTCCCCCCTCTGTTACATGTTTTGCCAGCCCTTTGTGACAGTGCACAGTGACAGCTCCCTTGTGTCAACTGTCTGCAAAGCTACCCCGATGGTATGTCCCTTTTAAAGTGCATACACCTGTCTTCTAGTACTATGCAATTGATAATCCAGTACTGGCTGCTCTTCCTATATCCACTTGATCCTGAGAAACATACTGAGCACTCATTTTGTTTACAAAAGCAAATACAGTGTGTACAATTCCCTTATTTAGTAAAGGTAAAATATTTTGACATCATAGGGTCGGTTTTGTATATTTTTTAATGATTATCTTCTGCAGTTACACCCTGGATAGCAGACAGACCTTTCTCTCAAATTACCAGGTCATTGCAAGTGCTAATTTCTGTGTAGTAAATTTTGACTCTATAAAGATTGCTTTGTACTTTCCTGAAGTCCTAGTGTTTTTAATGACATTACAGTTGTGCATTGATTTTATTACCTTGCAATTATTTGGTAGTTTTCCTCATGTTTTATTGATCTCACTGAACTGAGATAATATATAATAGTAGAGCAGGCAAATAGCAGTGACTCTGTTTACCCAAATTGACTCAATTTGTCATTAAGGAACATGAATGCAGTGCATATTGTCCCGTCACTTCAACAGCCTAATCTGCATCACCTTGCTGCCTTTAAGTTATTTGACTTTTCTGGTCATCCCACCCTGTAAGAAAGAATCTCACTTTTCCCTTTGTTACATGCTTTACTGCCATTAATTGTTAAGGAGACTATATCACTAGTAAAACCAAACATCATCAGGCTTCTATGTAGAAAGTTTCACTGCCATTTGCAGATGGAACTCCACTCAAATCAAAGAGTACTGTGTGAGATGATGTGCTTATCACACCCTGATAAAAATATGCTCATTTATCCTTTTATGTATTGTCCCTTGTTTACTCAGTATTTTAAAATAGTCTTCAAAAACTTTCCCTCTTTTGAGGTCTGCAAACAAAAATTTAAGACACTTGTCCCAGGCACACTCCTGTGATACTGTGAAAACAAACACTGTACTGAAGTGTACGCTGAAAAGGATTGAGACTTCAGTAAAGCAGCACATCAGAAAATCTGCTTGAATATGTCAGAAAGTTTTAAAACCAACAAAAGAAAAACACAAATGTTAATGTTATTCAACAGCGTTGAAAACAAACTGCAAATCCTAATCTCTTTGAATAGCTCTAGTCATAATTCTCCATTCTAATGTTTCAACCTCTGTCTGTAACCAGAGATTATGTGTTACATAAATACTTGCTAAAATATGTAAAAAGCACATGAAGAGGTGGGCTACTGCTACAGCAGAAGCTTTTGCTTACCAAAGATAGATTTAATAGTCTGTTATTAACAGAGAAAAACAAGTGCAATACCTAAGCAAAAGTGAAGTGTGTTTCTAGATAATCTGCTTCTAACATTGAACTGAGCATGAAATCTCCTCTTAAAGAAAAGCCACCCAGGAAAACATTCTTTTAGCTTGCTACTGCTTATTTGTTCGATGGGACAGTTCACTTTGTTCCTTCACACTCAGCTGCTTTGTACTTACACAGAAACATTTTTTTTTCTCCCTCTAATCCTTAGCAGGAGCAGGAGCCCTTAATATCTTGTCTTTGCCAATCTCACAGTTTCAGTGAGTCGGGTCCTTTTAAAAGCTGTTTTACCTGCAAAGTGATACATGAGAGTCTATCTGGCTGTGTGATGCATGGGTATTGTAGTTTAGGTTTCAGTGAATTCTCTGGTTTCCACTATGAAACTATTTTTATCTTAAATTACAAGTCCTAGAGCTGTGATGTTACATAGCATGTATTTTCAAACAAACTTTCTTCTGCCTTTTGCCTTAATATTTGTTGTGTATCCAAGAAGTAGGAACACAGTAGTTCTGAAGAAGTAACAATGGTATTAGTAAATCAAAACCTTGCAGTTTTGTCATCCTTCATATAACAAGGTTATTCTTCTTATGGTCTGTTTCTGCTGGGTCCTGAGATTTAAAGTGTGTGTCTATTTCTTCTTTCTACATAAAATGACATTATTCACAATCCTCAAACATCTGTTAGAAGTGACCTTAGTGTATAGCTGTCAGAAAAGCAACGAAGCATCATAGGACTTTTGTAAGAAGTTTTCATTGTTTTCTTTTTTTTAGTATTCAATCCTAAAGCTATCTTTTATTGGTTTTAGGTGGAATCCAGAGAATATACTGTGCTGGATTACCAATAATTTAAGCAGGCTGGGTCTTAGGCATTAAGACAGTTTCACTTTCATGGCTACTTTTTTATTACTGTGATGCAGGTTTGCTCTCATGAAGTATTTTCTTCAAGCCACAATGGTCCACTGGTCAACTCAACAGCTACTTCTTTAAGACCAATTGGCTGTTTCTTCTAACTCACTATTAGTCATTTCTCTTTTCCTCAAAACTGGGAACAGTATTCATGTTTTTGGCAGAGTAACAATGATACTGCATCTAACCAAAACAGCCCCTTCTGTGAAGCCAGTCATTAATTCCTCTCTGGTAGCCAGATGTCTGCTGAGTTTACACCCTGTGCATTTCCCGTGACTGCACCCACAAGGCATCCACAAATGATTCTGTATTTTCAATAAGAGCACCACATCCTTTTATGAACTTTCCTCTTCACTACCTCAGCAGCTGCAGCTGCTGACCACAGAACTGCAGCCTCTCTTTACGTTATGTGTTGTACCTCTCTCTTGACTGAAAGAACCTACAAAATCATAAAACTGTTACTTTTACTCTAAGGATAGAGTTTCATCACTTAAGATTTTAGGAAGTGGATTTTGCACAGAAAGTTATGAGAAGAGTTCTAAATCCAATACAGAAAAAGATTTCCAGGTTTATATCAACAAGTAGAGTACAAAATGTTTTTCTTTCTCGTAAGAAACGCTGGCAATGAAGTCTAACCCTGCCAATAATAAAGCATATCTGAAGGAGGACTCACGGTTATATCTAAGCATGAGGAGAAGCGTAGGCACATTTCCCTCCAGAAATTTGCACTTTCTGAACATGATCACCAGCAGTAGATGCAATTAGCTACGTCCAATTTACATTTTGAGCACAAGGGACAAGCTTTCGCAGCATGCTCAATACAGAGAACACAACAAACTGGTTTTTGTGAACACAATGCACAGTCTCTCAGTTCAACGGGAAACTTTACAAAATATATGTGCAAGGTATAATTACAGCATGCCTCAAATAAAATTTCAAAAGGATAATTGAAACAACACTCATCTTGAAAAAGAAACTGGTTAATTGATGTAGGGTCATAGACATATGTCATAGCATACAATACAATAAATAAAATGTAAACTCCAATTTTCGAATCAACACAGCTTGATAACTTGAATTCAAATTTTAGAGACAGAAAAAAACCCAAACAAAAACCCCACCCACACAGTAAGTCCTAAATTACAATCCCTCAGCTAACTGGTAAAGATGAAGGAAAAATTTTGGGAACTGTTAATATTTTTCTAACCCATTAAGGGGTCATTCTTTCATCTGTTTTTTTTTTTTTCTTGCTCTCCGTGGCCATTGAGGCTAGTGGGAAACTAGTCAATTTAGCCAGAAAACTTTGCAGTATAGCAGGGAATCTCGTTTGTCATCATATGCAACAGCAGCTGTCTCCATCAAAAATGAATTTGATCAGTGCAGACTAAATTAGGTAATTCTTTAGATAGTTAACAATGCACTAGCTTAAGGGAAAGCCTATCAATTGTTTCTATTATTAAATGACCTTACTAACAGTATAACTCGGCCTATGTTGCAATCATAAGCTACTGGGAAAGGACACACTGAGTGAGCTAAATCACAAGTGTATGAGGTCGATGTAATGTAGGCATGATGATTCCTCAGAATGCTGCTTGCCTGAGTGGACTGAGGGCCTATTCCAAAGATACCATGCAATGAATACCCTGAGACTGTTAGAGGATAATGAGTAGAATATCAGTGTCAAAGGCAAAAAAATAAACAGCTTTGTACATAATGACTTCAGTATTTACATAACTCTTATGATCACAGCTCATTACCTCTTTTTGAAAACAACAATAAAGATTTTTTGTTTGTTTGAGGGTTTATTTTAATTCCTTCTGCAATGCTTGAAAAAAGATGGTATATGGTGCCTGTTTAACTAAAGGAGCAACAACAACCTTAAGCAAGATCATTTTAATATAAAAAGAACTGTATTTTTATCACAAAGAAAGCAAGGAAGCTCTCATGTACTACCAAAAGCTCATTTAGCCTTCAAAATCTAGGCAATTTTGTGAGGAACCACAGAAACTAAAACATATATTACTATAACTAAATATAGAAGTAATGGTTGGGCAGCACATATGTTAGCTTCAAAAGTTGTTAAACAATGGATGGGAATAATAATGCAAAGAATATTCATGTTGTGATGCTATCAAAGGCATACATCAAAGTGCAATACTTGTTGCAAAATCAAGGGAAAATTACTTTTGTTTTGGCACATGGTATGGCATGTCAGAATTTAGAAAATGTTTTCAAAATTTACCAAGTATATTACTTATAAAGTATTGTGCTTTACTAGGAAGGAAGAAACAAAAGGCAGAGAAGTTGCAGGATAGTAACAGCACTTAAAGCAGCATAGGTAAGCATTGTTACAATCTTTGTGCTTTTCCAGGCTAGCTCTAGTCTTCACACACAAACTCTGTGTGAGGGATATGGCTCATATGGATTTACAGAACTTAGATAAAATTTAAAATTTCTTGTGTGAAGTGGTTTCATCTTGATAAGCTTCAAATTGTCTTTTCCTCCTAAAGATTCTGTAAGATAAGTTGATTTAGAACTCTTTTACATAGGAAAATGCTCTAAATTTCTCTTGTAAATGTCTCACTGGAAGTAACAAAAACAATCATAAGTTTGCTCAAATATATTTTAAATTGTCTGATGGACTAATATTGAAGAACTACATATAGCTATGGGTTCACTTTCAGTGAGTATTTTTTATAAAATTTCCATATGTCACTGACACAATGTCATTTGTGGACCTTTTTCCTAAATCACATAAAACTGATTTAAATCAGGGGTTTTTTTTGATCAATTCCTGCTGGCCCAACTTAGAACTTGTCCTTTGAATCCATAAATTACCTGAAGGATATTTACCTTGACAGCAGTATGACAAAGTATCAACAAACACATAAGTCATCCTTCGACAATTCTCGATGCTTGTGGAAAGCATTCAGTGGTGAAAACAGCTGTGCCAGCAGCTACTTAAATGCTGTTCCAATCTTACTTGACCAGATAACAGAAAACTGAGAAAGCTAATGAGTTTCCAGACCCCTGATAGCTTAAATGTTTCACGTTTTCCTCTTTGTACTCCCTTTTTAGTTCATAGGGAATATTCCAATATTTTTCAATTTTTTTGTTTTCTTTGGTTTCTCTGGTGATTTCTTTTTGCAAGCGAGGGAGGGGGTTTGAAAGTGACCATAGGTTTTGGAAACTGTATGTGCACATACCTCTGTGAGCACCTATGCAGTCAATGAAGAAAAAATGCTAGAAAAAACAGTAATGAGTTTTAAACAGTACTAAAATACTGTCTCAGAGTCTTTTTTATTAAAGAGTGTTCTGACCTTTAAAGTCTTTAGGAACTGATATTATTACTGTAATTTTTGGTATAGGGGAATCATCAAACTACTGTTTCTCAAGTTTGTTCTGAACAGTTGCAAGGACAGTTGCATCTATGGGGCTGCTAGCGGGGACGAGGGAGTCCACAGAGTACCACGGTCTCTCCCTGGTCACACATCATGCTATCTTTATCTGGCAAACTGGTAACAACAGACAAGGGGAAGGCTGAGGTACTCAACAACATTTTTGCCTCAGTCTTCACTGACAATCTTTATCCCTACACCTCTCAAGTGGATGGATTGCAAGGCAGGGACTGAGGGAGCAAAGTCCCTCCCACTGTAAGAGATCAGGTTTGTGATCACTTGAGGAACCTGAACATACAGAAGTCTATGGGACCTGACAAGTTGGATCCCAGAGTCCTGAGGGAATTGGCTGATGTGGTTGCCAAGCCACTCTCCATGGTATTTGAAACAGTCAGGTGAAGTCCCTGGTGACTGGAAAAAGGGAAACATTGCACCCATTTTTTAAAAGGGTAGAAAGGAGGACCCTGGGAACTACCGACCTGTCAGCCTCACCTCTGTGCCTGGGAAGATTATGGAACAGATCCTCCTAGAAGCTATGCTAAGGCACATGGAGGACAGGGAGGTGATTCGAGACAGCCAACATGGCTTCATCAAGGGCAAGTCCTGCCTGACCAACCTAGTGGCCTTCTATGATGGAGTGAATACCTCAGTGGACAAGGGAAGAGCTATGGATGTCATCTAGATGGACTTCTGTAAGGGCTTTGACACAGTCCCCCACAACATCCTTCTCTCTGAATTGGAGAAGTATGGATTTGCTGGGTGGACTGTTCGGTGGATGAGGAATTGGTTGGATGGTTGCATCCAGAGGGTAGTGGTCAATGGCTCAATGTCCAGATGGAGATCAGTGATGAATGGTGTCCCTCAGCGGTCTGTATTGGGACCAGCACTGTTCAATGTCTTCATCAATGACGTAGACAATGGGATCGAGTGCACCCTCAGCAAGTTTGTGGATGACACCAGGCTGAGTGGTGCAGTTGACATGCCTGAGGGACAGGATGCCATCCAGAGGGACCTAGAAAAGCTCAAGAAGTGGGCCCGTGTGAACCTCATGAGGTTCAACAAGGCCAAGTTCAGCATCCTGCACCTGGGTCAGGGCAACCCCTGGTATCAATACAGGCTGGGGGATGAAGGCATTGAGAGCAGCCCTGCTTGGAGAAGGACTTGGGGGTACTGGTGGGTGAAGAGCTGGACCTGAGCTGACAATGTCTGCTCACAGCCCAGAAAGTCAACCATATCGAGCTGCATCAAAAGTGGCATGGTCAGCAGGTTGAGAGAGGTGATTCTGCCCCTCTACTCCACTCTCATGAGACCCCACCTGGAGTACTACATTAAGCTCTGGAGCCCTCAGCACAGGAAAGACATGGACCTGTTGGAGCGGGTCCAGAGGAGGGCCGCAAAAATGATCAGAGAGCTGGAGCACCTCTCCTATGAGGACAGGCTGAGAGAGTTGGGGTTGTTCAGCCAGGAGAAGAGAAGGCTCCGGGGAGACCTTATTGTGGCCTTTCAGTACTTAAAGGGAGCCTACAGGAAAGATGGGGACAAACTTTTTACCTGTTACGATAGGACAAGGGGTAATGGCTTTAAACTAGAAGAGAGAAGATTTAGACTAGATATAAGGAAAAAAAATTTGACAACTGGAAACATTGGAAGAGGTTGCCCAGAGAACCACCCCTGGAAGCATTCCAGATCAGGCTGGATGGGTCCTGAGCAATATGATCTAGTTGAATGTGTCCCTGCTCATTGCAGGGGAGGTTGGACTTGGACTAGATGACCTTTAAAGGTCCCTTCCAACCCAAAATATTCTATGATTCTATACCAAGTAAGACAATGTCAAACTGGGAGCAGTAGTCATCCCCTTCCCATCAGCAAAGCTCTCCGTCTAATCTGTATCACACTATCACTGCTGTGAGGGAAGAGTAAGCCTCCACAATAGAAGTACCACAGTACAGGTACACAGTACAATTTCAAAATTAGTATAAGCTGAATTCTGCAAGAGGAATCTTTACACCTGATGTCAGAATTATGGTTTGGACATTAAGAAACTTGGGTTTGGTGCCATTTTTTAACGAGTATAAATCACAGATATGACTCACCTTGTAAATTCTTTATTTGGCATCTATAACCAGTCATTTTTCTCAAGTGTTCAGAATGTGTAAAAATTATTACTTTAAGCATTAATTAACTGGATAATTGAACTACATCCTGGCAGTCATTTGTTGACTGGTTGCTTTTATATCAATGTACTTTTGATTTGTTTGCTGAGATTTCAGTTACTTTTAATATTAATAATAGTTCCAGTAATATGTCTTCTTGTTTATACTTGAGAGTTTTAATAAAGCACATAAGGCCCTGTCTTACATTTCTTTCAATAAGAAATCCATGGAGTTTTGAATAGATGTTCCCCAATTAACGTAAGACCATGACCAGTTTTCTCTATTAACATATGGTTCTTATATCTGGCATTAATCTGGGAATGTAGTCTGCAAGCAGGAAGGCAGTAGTAGAAGCAGCATGGCCCTGTGCAAAGACTGACAAAAATTCACAGCACTCAACGTCACAATCTCAGCACAGTCTTGTCACATTCCCACCTACACCACTCCTTTGGGGAAAGGAGAGCGTTTCAGACTGGGATATCAGCAAAAGTTGCCTCTACTGCTGGTTGGAGAGAGGGAGAATCTAAAGAAGGTGGTTTCAATGGTGATTTACAGTAATTAACCATAGGCTGCCACTCTGCTTTCACCTTCATCAGTATTCTGTGGCTGTGTCTTCTGTGTGCTCACTACGAATTGTCCAGAAGTGAGATCAACCAACTGAGACTAACCTTATAAAAATACAAGCTGCATAAATTAATCAAAAGCTATATTGCTAAATTCAAGAGGAAGACCAAGATATTTGAGGCTTAGATTCAGTCCTTTATAAGCCTCCCAACTGGATTCGTTATGAAGCCACTTATTTTCGAAACGTAATGATTCACTAGAGAAACTCTTTAAATTGTCCTTTTGCTTTCATACGTTTTGTGCAAAAAGATTAGAGTACAAAGCAAAACTGCATAGCTATGTCAAGAAGCTTCTAAGCAATGCAAAATTAACATGAGAAGCAAGTAGAGAATTACAGAGAAAAATGGTGCTACTCAAGAAACAGATAGTACTATTAAGATCTCTTATTTGGCAAGACAGCAAGCCTAGACTGATTGCCAACAGAATGGCAACAAAACCGTTCAGATAAATTCCAGTCTCACAGACATCAGGCCACATGGAACATTTAAATGCAATGTAGTATGCTCGTGGTGGAAAAAAAATGTTTCTTTTATTTTGGTAGAGGATAATATTGTATTTGGTAGAGGAGAATAGCTAAAAGCTATAGGCAGAACTTTAACCTAGATTGGCATTCCACTTAGGCAGTGAGTAGGCAAAAAGGCTTGTCCTAGTTGATATATTTTGTGATCCCTTTAAGATGGGGAAGGATTCTTTAGTCCTCACTTATTCCTCACTCAGTCTCTAAAATGCACATGTAGCTACTCTCTGTTTGAAAGAGAAGCAGCATGCACTTTGATTTGTTAACACCATGACATAATACACTGGGTAACATGGGAATAGGATATAGATAATAGGTTACATAGAAAGTCAGAAAAAGATTATTCCATCTTGAAGCTACAGTGTTCAAATGAGCGCAGCCCTATCCTTGGGCACTGGGGAAAATCATAACCAACTTACTGTGCTGAAAAAGAAAGTCCACGTGTTTTTTCCTAATTCCTACTTTCTCACTTCTGCCTTTTACTATAGTATACCTCCATGGGGAGCAGAATCTAGCCCTGGCTGCTCTAAAATTTTTATGTGATGTTTAATAAATGGCTCTTGGTTTCAGTCTTTTTTTCCATAAGATGTCATTTGAATTTTAATATATTTAGCATAAAATATAAGGCCTATCGCTGGGCAGGTATTTTCCTTATTACAAAACCTGAAGACATTCCATTTGAATGCTATGAAGGATTATACCTGAAGAATACCAAGACACATAAAAATCTACTTTAAAATTTGGCTGGTTTAAAATGAAGTTGAAATGATCGCTGCTGATTTTTATGACAGGATTCTTTACTTAAATTTCTTATATAGCTATTATCTGTGTACTACCTCCTCATGTGTAAGTACACAAAAGCACAATTAGAATGATAGGTTACAAAATACTAGCTATTCTGGATTTTTTCTTTTATAGTGTGAATCCCTAGGCAGTAGCTGAGATGGTTATTTTATGTATAATATTAAATGGTTGGAACTAATCAAAATTGTTTTTATTTGGCTTTAGTATGGCCTTTGACTGAGTGTCACACCCAGGGAATAATGGCATTCATTAGGGCCCAGATTTAAATCAATTGAAAAAATTGTTCTACAGGAAACAAAACCCCTAATTGTCAGCAGGTTATCTACCTCAAGAAGTTTTAAGTAAACAAATACCAGTTATTTTTCACCACTGTCTCCTTTCCAAATAATATTCTTATCACAGACATGTTTACCAAATTAGCAGCATAAGCCTGTAAAGTGCTGTTTATTGTGATTTACTAAACTCAGAGCTGGTATCATTGTCAGATTAATTGGGGTGAACGTTCAAAGGTTGTAGAAAATATGAAATATATAGAAAAACATATAGAAAAATCATAATTGAGCCCTGCGCAGTGACATCAACTTAAGCAGTGCAGCACAAATTTTACTAAGTCAAACAGAATCTGATGAAAAATCTTAGGATTTAGAGTAAGTTCAAATAGTTGTACCCCATCTTCAGAAAAACAAGCCAGTGAAAAATATATAGCTAGAATCTGAGTGATAAATTTAACCTGAATTTTCAGATTAAATTCAGGTTTAGGTTTTTTAGACTTTTTTTGTACTTCGAGTATGTAGAAGCCTTTTAAAATATATATTGCAACTCGTTTTAGAAAATCAGCTGTCACTGAAATATCAAATATGGTCACCCATGACTTAGAAAAGCCTGAAGAATTTCATGCAGAAAGGAGATTTTCATAATCTTGCACAATACAAAGCATGTTGCATGCAGTATCCCTTGTAATGAACTGGACAGAACAACTCAATGCAATGGGGGTTTTAACTTTGAAGTCAATACTCTGTTTCTGTAATCAAACATGAATAGTGTTAAGTAACAGAGAACTGTTATCGTGGTGAAATATTCCACTTACAAACATACAGCAAATATGGTGCATGGTGAATTTTGCTGCACAACATAGATTGTATCTGCTTTGTATTTAATATTCAGTAAGATACAGTATGGGTCTGCAAGATGTGATTTGTAGGAATTCACCTGCATCAGATTGTCTCCTCTTTGCATAACAATGAGCCATTCCACTTTCCAGAGATGTGGAGGGACATGCAGTGAAGAAACAGGGGTCCAGAACCAGAGCACAGTGTTTGATCAGAGGTTTTAAACATTATACTCTAACAAAGAACCTGTGATAGAGACAGAGTAGCACCCAGTAATTAAAGGCATCGTTCTGTTTCCACTCCCTCCTCTTACAGGAACAGAGAACCTCTGATAGCCGGTGGGCTTGAAATTCAGCTCACTCTACCTGTCCTAGATTACTGTTCACTCAGTGGAGTTGCACTAGTGTAAAACCAGTGAAAGCAAGCTGCAAAGCCAGCCTTCTATGATACAATAGCAGGTGTAATATATGACCTTTAGCTGACACATTCATGTGCTTGATGATGTTTGGTGACTGGGCCATATAAATGTCTGGTAGAAAGAAGCAGACTCTGAGCCCTCATTGTATTTACTTGACTATTACACCTACCAGGCCACAGTAATGCATTGCCACACTAGAGACAGCGTGGAGTTAGAGCTGCACAACAGTGGAAAAGTAGTGGCGATTCAGTTCGTTTTTCATATGTGTTTCATTTGTTAATGGTGGTGGCCATATTTGTTGATTTACTTCAATATCACTGACATTTTGCAACAAACTTTTAGTAAATATTTAGGAATCTTCATTTTATATTGGGTTCCCATGATCTGTCTGTTTATTACTTTAATATTCTTGGTAGAAAAGGGCTTTTATGGAATTAAGAAAGAAGACAAGCAAATTGGAAAGTGTCCTGCTGGCACACCAACATTTGGGAAAGGATACAGACAGTACCTCCTCAAACATTTGTATTTATTTCCATGCTACAAACTGGCTAAGATATTTTATTCTATGCAAACACTGGCAAGAGATCAATATAAACAAAATGATCCCAGATGAGCAGCTCCAACTCATTGTTATGGCCATTTCTCATGCAACTGCCTGTTTTAGCTATTGAACAATTGCTGGTATTCCTGACTTGAAAGTATCAGTTACTTTTCTGTGAAGAATCTCACAAGCAAGGAGTAAGTGACAGTGGAAAATCGTATACTATGATGATATAAACTATATCAGAAATCATGGTTTTGAGGATAAATCTTTTATTCATAACCATAATTTTCGTGCTATTGCATCTCTATTTATCAGCCTTCATAGCATGTCAGTTTTCACATTCATTCTTTTGGCACTACAGCTTCTAGCAGCTTAGCCAATAAGACAGATATTCAAGATCTCTATCTAAACATGCCTTTTCTAGAACATAAGGTAAAGGCAGATGGAAAGTGAATTAAAAAAGTGCAGTAATCGCAATCCATATTAATAACCTGTAAAAGTAGACTGATTCCATGAAATGTAGTCTACATATAGTCCTTTTATGTAGTGTCTGAAGGTCTTGTTTTATTTATCATTATTGACTCTGAATGAAATAGTTAAGAAGATAGCTTTTACAATAAAAAAGCTACAGCTGGACCAATGATATTTATAATAAACTTTGGCTTCAGTGCAGTTAATATAGTGCCTGTTTTTTCCATGGTAACCTTAATTTTTAAGAAATTAAAAATTTCAGTATCTATTTAGTTGGCAATAAGAAACGGCACAAAGAACATGAAAGAGTAAGGTTTTTTTTGTCATATCTATAGAGAGACTTTTAATTATACAACATAAGAAAACAATGTCCTTAAAAGCTCAGGATGCAGTTCAAAGAACTACTCCCAACCAATAAATTAAAGTCAGATGAGAAAAAGATGCTATATTCTTGGACCAGCCTTAACTGACAAGTCTGCAGACAGATAATGTGACATAGTCCCACCTTAGCTTTCAGCCACACTTGCAAATACATATCAGCACCAATTGTATGACCTTTTGCAGAATGCCATGCAGTTAGTAAATTTCTCTGGACCCTACATTTAGGTGACACTCCAACTATCTACACAATGCAAGTTTTGCTTCTGTGGAGTAATCATTGGTTAAAAAGAACTTATATGCATGCATACCTATACTGTAATAGTAGCCATAGCATAGCAGTAGTATTTTTTAGGGGTTTTTTTGTTAGACATTACCCCCAAATTCCAAAAATAGCAACCTGTATCAAGGAAGATCAACAATAAAAACTTAAGTCCCTCTGTTTTGGAATTAGGGTTACTTAATGTCACAAGTTAAGGATTTTTTTACTACTTAATTAATAAAATATTGTTTTAGTTGCTCTGCTTTGTTGTGGATGGAGCACTGCAAAAGAGCATTTATAAAAATGAGAATGTGTATATAGCAGATATTTTAAAAGAATACATTGTCCAAAGCTATTTTTAAATTGGTTTTTGAGCGGGTGCACATGAAGGATTCGCTCAGGTTGTTTATTAACTCTAAAATAGGAACATCTTAATTTTACATTAATTTGTTCTCTGTGTGAAAACATTTCTTACCTGGAATATATTGCCCAAGTTCAACAAACTCTTAGGCAGAGGAATAATGTTACTGCTTTGCAACTTCTACTAAGTCCATGGGTCTAGTTCTAGGCATAAAGTTAAATCTATGTATAAGTGCAGAATCAGAATAAAATGCTAACCCAGCTGATGCCGATGGCAAAATTCCCATAGACTACAATGATGCCAGCATTTAATCACACAGTGTTCATATTCAAACACCTGCATCTAACAACCCTCCTTAAATTACTATTTAAAATTCCATTATTTTAAATTAGCAAAACTGAACAGACATTATTCTTATATAGCCGTACATATGAAAAATATATAAAGTACATACTTTAATATTTTTATGAGGCAGTCACATTTAATATACAAGTTCTACATAGAAACATTGCTTAGTCATAAATATGGCAACACAGTCCATTTACAAAACTACAGGAGGAAAAGAACCCATAATAGACAAGAGCTAAAAATACAAGCAGGTACATCTGTATACAGAACAATAGAAATAATAAAGAACGGAGAGGGCAAAATAGAATTCAAGTTAAGGGTGTAACCTGGGAGAAGAGATGAAGAAAATAAATACACTATGGATAAAAGAAAACAAAGATCATCTTAAATCAAAAGAAAGGTCAACTGATACTGGCCAGAGACAAAAAGAATTGCTCAACATCTACATTTTTTCCCAGTATTTAATATAAAAGAAGAGGGAAGCATGGAGCTCAGTGAGATAAATATTAATGAGGCTTTGTGAATATCTAGCAGCAGAATTAATAAAAAGCAGGTAAAATAATATTTAGATAATTTAAATATTTATGATTCAGAAGGTCTAAATCATATTCAACCAAAGGTTCTTGAGGAATTGGCTGAGAAGGGTCTGACAGACATCTTTGAGACCTCATGGAAAAAAGGTTAGATACCAAAGGATTGAAGAGGGATGATTCTTAGGAAGCAGAAAAATGTAAAAAATGGAGAAGTCCAAGCAAGTTCCTAATATTCCCTACCATGGAAAATACCGCAGTAAATATATAACTAATAGTGTATCATTCGATGCACAGCAACATCAGAATACTCTTTGGAGGCTGTAAATTCTGTGTCTCTGTCCATCTCTTTTTTTTTTTTTGGTTATCATTCATTCTTAATCGTTGCTGGATAAAAGTAACAGGTAATGAATTTCAAAAAACCCAATCCAGAGTATTTGGAAATAAACAAACTCTTTACATAATAAATCAGAATATTTCACTACAAAATTGTAGAAACTGAAAAGTTAAAAAACAGGGATTATAAAAGGAAAAAATCAAGAGGGCTAGAAATACCATGATTTAGAATTACACATTTGTTTTAAAGTACAGAAGTTTTTCAATGCACAAGTTCAGTCCCAGCATAAATGGGACTTACGGAAAGCAATACCAGTTCTCATGGAAAGCAACAGAAGATGTGACATATGTCTGAATAATTGTTCGAATTGCGTAATCATGTGCCAAGATCAGACTTTTCCCTCAGAGGTTAGTTAGTAAGATTACTATTCAAAATATATTATTCCATAGATAACATTCTGGCATGCAAAGGTGATTCCTATCATGTGGGCTTGCCACCACTATCTCCTGTCTGACTCACAAACTGTTCACATGCTATATTAGCAACCAGTAGGTATTTGACACTTATTCCTATCAGAAGTTGTTCCAGTATGTCACTCCTTTAATGACCAGAATCCTTCTAATTTCCAAATAAAAAGTATGCATTGCCAATGTGACTCTGTCCATTATTGGCAATACATTTAATTTAGATAGCTTTATGTCTGGTGTTTACCTCTCTGCAGTATTTACAGACATTAACTATAACCTTTCTCAGCCTTTGTTTTGCTGGCTAAACAAGTCAGATTCTTTAAATTTTCTCTAATCACGTTAGTAATCCTGTTCTTTCAGCCTGTGATTCTCTACCGTATTCAAGATCAGGTCATACATCACTGTCTAAATGCAATACTGTTTCCCATACCTTCCTGATAAGTCCTAAGATGATTTCCTTTCTCACTACTATTTTGCATTGATCCTTACAGTTATCTTGCAGCTGATTAAGCCTCCTAGATCTCCTTTTGTGGACTTTCACCGACTGAAAGCAAAAATTCTCCTTTTTATCTTTGAACTCATGACTTTGTGGTGTTCAATATTAAATGGCATTCTGTTTGTATTTCTGAGACCATCAAATCATCTGAGTTGTCCCACATGATATTCCAGTCCTCTTCTGTGTTGATGATATCTCCCAATTTTCTGTTTTCAGGAAATTTCATTACCACATTTTTCCTTTCCATGTCATGCTCATTAATGAAAATATTAAATCAGTCTTTGAAGAACTCCATTAGCATGCTGTTTTCATTGCAATGCTTTCTGTTTAAATTGTTATCTCTTCTTTAGATATTTTCTCGTCTGCTTTAGATTTCTTGTACTATATTCCCCAACTTCTCTTGCTTAACTAGTAATTTCCCAAATGGTATTATATCAAAAACCTTTATGAAGTCCAGATAAATGAGACCTACTTCATTTCCTTTGTCAAAAATCAGTTACTTTATCTGAGGAAAAATATCAGATGTTGCTAAAGTTACATTTTGCTGGTGGATATATTTCAGTTTTCCTTCTGCATTTTGATGAAGCTTACAGTACTATGTTCTTGATTTTAAAAACAACTACATGCTGCACTTATCCACTATCTGCATGTTGCTAAAATTTTCATGAGGATTTTTAGTATGCAGAGGCAGTACTCATGCTCATCGGCTACATTAGCACAATGGCTCTTTTGGAGCCATTACAGTTGATTGTGCCAATGATCCATGGATTATATACTTTTATAAGGTCTGATGCACTTGCAAACAAAAGGTTTTTTTTCCTTTGCATTTCTGTTTCTCAAGAGATGTTCTTCTCCCCCCCAGTCATCCTTTAATATTAATGCAAAGCAACCAAACAAAGGAAACCAAGCCACAAAAATTCTAGCTATCATGATGTGATGAATACACTTAGTCCTGGAACAGAAAAGTAATTTCTGTCTCTTATGTAGGCTCTTTGTGGCTGCTTTTCCGTTCTGTACTTCCGTTGTACTGAAAGGCCCTGACCCACTCTTGGGATCATAAGCACACATGCAAATTTAGTCCCATTTTTAACCATGCCTCCAAGACAAAAACTATTCCCTGAGAAGAGCACGGTTGTAAGTATTTTTGCTTCTTTCCTATCACGTTGCCACTTATCCCTGATTCTCACCATTCCCCAATAAACTATATTCTGAATCAGGTCCATGTTACCATCCACCTGTGCTCCTGACCCATGCTGGTAGCCATGGCCTCTGGAACAGAGAACCCCCTGGAAACTTAGATGATGTCTAACAGTGCAAATTATTTAAGGTGTTTGGGAATTTGTTTGTCCTGCCCAATGGTAGTTTTCAGGCCATGCTCTAAAGTTGAGACAAATCAAGAAGGGAATACAAGAGCAATGGTGCCATCAGACAGATTTCCATGCTTGTCCTCTACTAATCCTTTCTGCTGACAAGACATCTGTGAGGATATCAGGGAAAAGGCCATGCTAGAATCAGCCAAAACTAATCCCTGTGCTGAGTGGAAAGATTCAATTAGCATTAGCTTCACTGCTGTATTGATTCACTTGCTTGCCTTTAAGCCAAAGCCTCCCGGTTGTCCCCACTATATACGTACTAGTTTCTTGCCTAACCCCATTCTGGATAAAACCAGTTCATTTGCTGGACAGAGAGACCCTAATATAGATTAAAGGGCAGTGTTACACTGTGTAGACACAATGCACTCTGAGACAAGTTTTCTTCCTTCCACATCATGCAGTGCTCCAGTGGTAACTGAGCCGGCTTCACTCTCTCACTTTAGCCCAGATTTAGTGCAGATACAGCCAGTCTGCACCAGGAGCCATTAACTCTGCTCACTCTGTGCACAAACCAGTTACTTGGCTCAGGTACCTGCTGCACACATAGTGAAGACAGTATTAGTGTAACCAAGGAAATTGGCCAGCAACAGGGGGACAGTGAAGTTTAATAAAAACAAAACACCTGGAGGAATTCAGGTAGGGTTTCATCATACACAAAACCAAAAAACCCCAAACCAAATGCCAGCTCCATGAAAATACAGGTACTGAGTCTGCACTGATATGTCTGAAGATGATTAGTTGGAACATCGTAGAAGATTACCATATAAAGCCCTGCTGTATGTTGCTTAAAAGAGGAAACATGATTTAACAAAAGAATTTTAACATCCTTGCAACTCACAGTTCATACACTCCTCACCAAAGACTGAAGGCTTTGTTTGGAACATGCCTGTGCCAAAGACCTCTTGTGTGACCACTTACTTTCCCTGTACCTTTTTTACTTATCTATAAAATGGGTAATATATTCTTCCTTTCTCCATCCTTTATCTTGTCTGTTTAGATGTTAGTTTCTCTAAAGAAAAAAATGGCCTCTCACAGTAAGGCAGAAAGAGTGCAGGCTCAGTAATAACAGAGACCTAGACATTGTCTGACAAAGGAAGATGATTTCCTCTTTGTCTCCTTGCTCATCAACCAGGATGCACAGTTCTTACGAGTCAGTGGGCATATAATGGAAGGCTACATAGCTGAGTAACCACAGGGGCGTTCAGTGGCTTTTACCAAGGGATATAAACTGTATTTGAATTAGGAGCAACTGACATTCAGGGTCTCCAACAATACGGGTAATTTGGGTTTGTGTAAGGAAGTAGGAAGTACTTATTAAATAGAAAAGTTGTGCAGAGTACTGACCAGAAAAAGAATATGTAAGGGCTGTTGTCAATAATTACTTGAAGTCATCATCCCAGTGAATTTGAAAAAAACCACACTTGCTGAAATGCATCAATAGAAAGAGGAAAATGCAGAGACAGAGAATACTAATGAAAAGACATAGTGTATAAAATCTGGTTCCATCTGCAGTGTTGCCGTCACCTTTGATTACCTTATCATGTATGGGATGCTGTCAGTCCTAGATGAGTGCAGCGCAGGAAGTCAGGGTGGTTCCGGGTTATGAGAGTCTTTGATACAAAGCCATTATGAGGAGTTAGGCTTGTTTTCTCTGGGAGATTTCAAGGACACTCTAATAGAATAGAATTCAAGGTGACGCAAAAGTATTAAAGTTACCTTTATACTCAGCTAGAGAGAACAAGACACCTCTAAGAAGCACACACCTAAAGATCACAGTCTAGAAGAAGGACTGAAGGGGGAAAATACTTCCTCAGAGAGAGCAACTTACTCGTTTCCAC
This sequence comes from Vanellus vanellus, assembly GCF_965231255.1. Lineage (NCBI taxonomy): Eukaryota > Metazoa > Chordata > Aves > Charadriiformes > Charadriidae > Vanellus > Vanellus vanellus. Next base: position 1,301,899 of record NC_138914.1, read on the forward strand.
AGGAAATCTCCCTCTCTTTTGGGGGTCCAGATTATTGTTTGGTCTTCCTTGTGCCAGGTAGCTCCATTTGCCACTCTACTGATGAAGTGAGCTCTTAAGGAGCATTAAAGTCGCCCAAAGTAATTCCCATTATAGCAACAGCACAGTGTTAGGACACATATTCTATAGTTCTACATTATCTTTTTCATTGTGATTCCTATATGGGAGCAAGGCTGGGGGATAGAAATGTCACAAAGGCATATAAAAAGTGGGTTATCTGAGGAACAAATGAGTTCTTTTCCTCTGCTAAACAAATAGATTCTTCCTGTCTCTAAGTAAACAAGTTATAATAAGGCAGTCTTCTAGTCTGAATGTTGAAAGGTCACTGTTGGCCTCTTTTTGTCTCTTTACAACATCCCTCAGCCCAACAGATTCTTTTGTGCAATAATTTTGAACAAATTTTTCATTTAATATTCCAATCCTCCTTGGCCAGATATGCATCCTCTCAAATACGTACCCATTATAATTTCATGTGTTTACCAGTTGTCATTAGGTTGGTAAGAGTAAGCAAATATGTATTGCGTCCTTATAGACTTAGAGACTGGAAATGAACATATGCTGTTAAGACTGATTTGTCTGGCAGTCCAAAAAAACTCTGATCATTGTGGCAGGCTCAAATTCAGCACTTACTGAGGTACTTCAACATTATTGTACTGGCAAACCAACAGAATTAGTAATTCAAACCTCCAGAATTAGTAATTCAAACCTCTTGGAAGGAGGAATACATTTCAATGCTCCTTTTTAAAATGACTGTGAAGGACTATGGATACTTACATTTTATGAAATGAAAAAGGCAAAATACTGGAGGACTAGATTTCCTGACCAATACCTTAGGATACCAGTTGCACAAATGGTTTCACTTGCACAGCTATAAAAGAAAGTATTGTTTTGTATAGTTAGTTGTAACAGACTCCAGACCTTCATTCTTCATTAAAATGATTGTATTTTTTTAGTCATTGTTCTAATCATAATATAAAATACTAAAAAGTTAAATAATTTATGATTCCCATTCTGTAGAAATGAAATGAAGGTGCCCCTCTTTTGTCAACTGGTACAATTGAAATTATTGAAGTTACTCATAGATGACAGTAGGAAAAGCGCAGCATTACACCTAGTGTAATGCTATAGCCCTAGTTATTCAACTGGTAACAATTCAGTAAGAGCAAGGTCTTCTAAAGCCCTTATACTGGACTTATATACCTAAGTGTGACTTTAGACACTCACACCACATTTAATCCTCAGATTCACTCTTCAGTTGCAACCTGAAGTCTATAAATGTGAAACTTGTCCACCAGTAATTGATCATGATCATAAACAGCCAAGCAATAACTGATCATGATCAGAAATGCCAGTGCTGAACAGTTCAGAGTCCGTCTCAAATTTGCTGAAATGTTTGAATGAACAAATTGAAGACATGACAGATCCATATTGAGTTTTCTCTTTTCCTGAGGAGGACTTGACCCTGCAAATTCCGTCATGTTGTCCTCAAAACCCAATTATTCATTATTCCAACAGACAATACTCATCTCTTGAACCTGTAGCATGTTTCATGGGAAAATTGAATATTAATGGAAAATGCAATGTATTTTTATAGAAAGAGAGATAAAAATAGTGAGTGCAACTAAAATCTGTCTCTCCACTTGGGAAGTGAGGAGTCCTAGGTTCTTTCTTCAATGACTGTTTATATTTTTAACTAAGTATTTTATTTCAGATAGGTTATATCAAATGGAAATGATAACAGTCAAAACTGAGAGCAACTCTCAAAATCAACCAGGCTGCTGGAAAACAGAAGGATGAAGATGTGTCTTAAATTCTGCTGAAGCTAAAAAGAGATTTGAGCCTGTATTTTTCATATCCTTCACACTCTAACCCTTGATCACCTAGATAAAAAGGTAGTGGCGACACCACCACTTCTTGCTGTATTTTGTGAAAAGGGATCTGAAGTAGAGAGCCAGCAATTCACATCTGTATGGGTCTGAGGGGGGAAAATGCCAGAAAAAAGTGGAGATCAGGAAATAACTTTTTCTCTCCTTGGCATTTACTATCAGTTACATTAGGCAGCATCTTATTCAACAACATAGTTGTGAAAGATACCTAGTTCTTCCCTGGCGCTGGAATAGGGAGACTAGTTATTTACTCTAGTAGGTGACAAGAAACTCCACCGGTAAGCCAAAAAATAGGTATTGCATGCTGAGCCTAGGTCACCTTTGTGGAAGAGTTATTAATTATTTAGGGATTCTGAGGGATTCTGCCAGCTTCAGTTGTTCTGATGAATTTTTAATAAATCACTATTAACATAAATGGGAAGTATAAATTGCTTGCATTATGCTATAGGCAGTAGTAGCAATGAGAGACTTCTGTGCTAAGGTCCAAGATATGCTGCTTACCTAACAGAAACTGACAGCTGAATGATCCAGTTCTCCTGGGAATGTCCTGAAAAAAACAAAATCTTTTCACCATAAAAGAGTTCTATTTTACAGTTGCCAAAAAGCACCTGAAGCAGTTATCTGAAGAACCAACAAGAATAAACAGTATTTTAGTGATCTGCTCCAAAGACTTACTTGGAGATGGAACTATGTGCTAAGAGAAAATTCAATTGAGCCAAAGGGACTTTGTTTCCTAAAAACATCTGGCAAAAATAAACTTCTGTTAGGAGAGTGTGAGTCTTCCTGAAACAGTACTTTGTGAAGATATTTTTCTAAATATAATCCATTGTTCTTGAAAAAAGGTTTAAAGACCAAAATAGTAATTTAAGGTTTCATTATAACTCAATCAATTCCAGTGCTTTCTGTTTTCCCAAGAAGTCAGAAAATGTTTAATAGGTGTTTGCATTAAATTAGGTTGTTTTAACACTTTTTGTATTTTGACTGTTGACAGGACAGTGAGTCAACCACAGCACTGTTTGGTGTGCCTAGACCTTCACCCCAGAGCAGACAATCGTTTTAAATTCAGAAACCCAACATTTACTTGAAGAAAAACTAGGTGTGAGACTTTTAAATTAAATACTACTTAAAACAGCTGGGGAGGACAGAACAGCATTGCAATGTTTTGTACACAGCTATCCCATGTTCCTCTGTCCTTGCAGGCAGTTGATTGCTTCAATCAATAAAAACTCAATAACTTCCTAAGCCACTGAGCAAATTCTGTTCTCCTCTTGTCCCTGGGAGGGCCTCTTCACCTTTTGTGAGATTTGCCTCACTGCCCCCTTCCCAGTCCTGCAGCGTCTTTGCATGAGCTTCAAGCCATTATCTTCATTCTGTGTATATCTTTTGCCTGCCCCATGAAGCCTGCAATTGTTTCTGTCTGAACATACTCAACAGCTTCCCCAGGGAAGGAGTCTGCACAACTTCTCTGCAAGGCTCCACCCAGACAGACTTCTTAAAAGAACATAAACACAGTTGTGAAGACATAAATAAAACAAATACCATCTGTCATGCTAGCATTGCCCCATATGTGTAACCACCTTTTCTTAGTCCTTTCAACTGATTTTCCACCATACCCAAATACACAGTTGGCTTATTAAAGAATTTTAGCACTTTATGCATGCCATTCCCAAACATATTAAGTGCAGTCCATGCAAATACCCAAATAATTATGGATTTTCCTTGTCTAACTACAGCCATTTCTACTTCCTAGTCAGCTGTAGATCAGCTACACGTTAAGCTCCTTTTACCTGAATTATCTGTGGTTGGTTTAGTCCTTTCTGACTGTCTTTTTCTGAGCATCCCTTACCCCTCACGTGAAGTGAAAAGTGAATGGGTCAAATTTATTTGGCACAATTTTCCTGAAATCAGCATTGTTACAGCATACATGACTTTACTGAAATCTTTTTGCTTTGTTCCTGCCAAATACATTTTTAAAACTACTCTTAGTCCTTAACCTTATATCTCTTTCTATCTTTGTAAAAGTCACATTAAAAATAAGGAAAATTTTATTTACTGCAATGGATCATTGACTCCTGTTGAGTGGTGACAGAATCACAAAAGTGACACGTCTGCACCAATAGGTTGCAAAGTCGGGGAGAATGCATGAATGAGATGCTCAGGGGGTAAACTGGTGTACCATCACTGTGCCGCAGCCCAGGTGGATAAAATTGTGAGGGAGCTAAACCAGGAAATGAAGCTGCTCAGTATTTCCCAGGTTTGGCAAGTATTGTAAACACCATCAAACTTCCTCACAGTTGAATTTTTCTGTTGCAAGCTGTCTTTATTATTGATCCAAACGAGACATAATCACTAAGCAAGGTAAACCTGTTCTACTTCCTGAGATTAAATTAAGCATCAGGTTAGCAATGGCATTTCACATACTTAGTGCAGAAAATTTAATTTCATATAATTTATTAGTATATACGATATGGGCTGCCTGAGAGTCATACTGTTGCTTTCAGACTGAAGGCTAGAAAACGAGTGTGCAGTAAGTGTCCCATTGTCCCGTCATGGAGGGAGAAAAATTCTGACTGTAGATGTCAGTTTGAACTTAAAATTAACCATGCTTACATAAAGGTATGCATCTCAGTTGACAAATTCACTTTAAAAATGTTCATTCTTCAGTTAAAGCTGCAGTAGTTCTGGATTGGTAAAAAAAAAAAAAAATAGGGAAAATATAGCATAGTGTATAAAAGAAAGATGTGCTCTTCTGCTCCTTGTTAAAAGATCAAACCTTACTTACCTTACCTTAAATTATTTTCCTGCATAGGGTAGGAATCAGAGAGGAACTTGTCCTATGAAGAATTAGGCCAAAAGAATCACAATGGCTGTGTACACTGTTTTAAATTACATTTGCTACATAGTCATGGTCTTATTTTGAAGCATAAGATCACGGTATGAAAGACAGGTCAAAAGGCAACTTGCAAACCTGTTGACTGTGTAGCACACAGGTTTACAAAAGACTGTATGAAGTACAGAAAATCGGCACTACCACAGACTATTTGTGCGGTCTTGGGCAGATCATTTAATCTCATGGAGACCCAGGACGTCTGTCTGTCTAGAATCATGATTCTGGTTTTTCCTAGCCTTCATCAGTCCTGCCTATTTGTATTGCAAGCTTCTCTACTGAGGAGTACAGTAGAATCTCTCAGCAGTGATGTAACGCAAATCGATGAATGAAGAGAAAAGCTCTACTGTCTGACATATGGGTCCCATGACATTAGAATTTGTCGTGCCTTGCTAACATTCTTCTTACCATAATCTTATTAACATGATGAACTCCTGATTCTCATGATAGAAGACTGGAAGTGAAAATGATAACATGGAATTTCTCTGCATTTTGGTCCTATGGGACCAAATGAAGCTGATTGACAACTCTAACTGCAGGATGAACAGCAACCTCATATTAAGCACCCTGCCCTAGAAGAACAAGAAGCCTCCTATTTAGCTGGCCACAGGCAGAGGAAAGCTAGAGACTGTGAGGATAAGAAGATCAACTGGATGATATGCAGCAGAAAAGGCTTAATTTTCCCTTTTACCTGCGTCAGTTGGCCATAATTCCACAGTGGTGGTATATCAGTGTTAAACCATCCAAGTGATAGAAATATGAAGTTCAGACTCAATTGCCATAGGCAGACATATGATCAGCAAAAGTGCTCACCTCAGCCCCAATTACCATTTAGCAGATATGAGATACTTCCCTTTCTACCATCACTGGTGTGGTTTTTCCTATCATATACTGATATGTTGTATTATAGGCACTTAATTTTCTCATTTATTATTGCAATATCAGAACACATCACAGTGTCAGATCATAACAGGAGAGAATGTTTATGTCTCTCTGCAAGCACAGCTGTATTGGTTACTTGGTACTCTGTAGGCAGGAGGGGGAATGACAGTAAATAATAAGTAAGGAAAATAAAAACAGATTTAAAAGTGCATAATGTTTTGGTAAGGAATTTTTTTTATAGCCATGGCTTTGGGGAAAATTACTTTTATGGCCAGCTTTTCAACAGGCCTATGGTGTTTGCAGGTGCAACCATTTGTATGTAAGGCATGACTGTCTAAAGAAAAAGCTTTCAGCAGGCTGAGTTTCTTTTTTCTTCCTACTTGCTTTTAAAACACAGGTCTTCTAGGTAAGAAATAACAACCTCCAGCTGAGCTCCTTAAGCTATGTGGTTGGAAGAGTAAGAAAAGCTGAGCTTCTTGGGTGTTAAACTTTCCTGAGAAACCCAGTACTGAATTCTGCTGAATGTCACAGTGGCTGTAACTGGGTGCAGAAGCTTGAGAAATCTGGCCTTAACATCTAGGTGACTCCATCTAACTTAGCTTTGGTTTTTCTTTCCTTTGTGCTTTTCCTGCTCCCCAAGCCCTCCATTTATATCCAGACATGTGCATACACACATGCATGCACACACACGTGTGTATGTACAAAAGTATGTATGACAAAAGTACATACAGGCATGTGTGTATGTGTAATGTGTATGTGTGTAAGTTTATATAGCTGCATGTATACACATAGACACACCTATAGAGAGAGAAACAGACCGTGTATTTCAAAAAATGCAAATCTTTCCTATTCAATCATAATCTCCCTGCAAGCAATGTGTTTAATCATGCTAGAAAAGATACAAGTTGATAATTTTATTCAAATGAAGGAATTGAACAGAATTTAGAGGTTAGAAATCCTGAAGGCTGGTTGCTAGGGTTGAGAGCATATATTTATAAGCAATTAATGGCATGCTTGGTTTTTTTTTCTCCTACACATTTTTTGCCAATTATAAAGTACTCCCTGTATGGTATACACCAGCTGTATTATCAAATAGAAAGAAATAGATGAAAGAAAAAGCCACAAAATCCTGGAATATACTTATTCTCTGCCCACACAGCTATTCTCTCCTACTTTTCTCAGTGGGCTGTAATTTCTCCTTGGCCTTTGAAAGAAAGCAGAATGTTGAAGAAAATTGTAAACATGTTTAAGAATTGGTCACAAAATGCTAATATATTACAGTCCTGTTGTGTCACAACCTGTATGTGGTGAATACATACACGTATGCAGTAGCGCTAATTATCAGCGACATTGGCTGAAAGTGGAGGTAAGCAAGAGCAACTACTATTTTCATTGAGTATTAGACAAGTACGCCTTTAAGAAAGGACAAGTGAGGACAAATATATTTTTTGTTGAGGTTTTAAATTGTTAGATTGAAATTAAATCCATAGTTGTTCTTTTTTGCCACACAGAAAATCATAAACCTTCTCTCCAGCTGTTGATTGGAAAAGATTTGGAAACAAAACAGTGTTTCTTGGAAAAACAGTGATTTGTCAGAAGCAAAAGTTTTCACAGGAATGCACCATATTCTTTGACAGGCAATAAAATGTCTTAGGCTCAGAAATTTCTGGGAAAAGGTGGAGGGGAGGAAAGAGACTGGGAGTGACCCCAGAATATCTTGAAGGTAGGGTTCTTGCATGAGTATGGGAAACGAGTCCAAGACTTCATTTGAAGGAACAGTTAATTACTTCTATTATTCCACCAGGAGAGGGTTATTCCATCACGAAAGACCTTTCTCATTACAGTCTGGTGTAGAGCGCTATCTTGTGACATGGGAATACTGACTTACTCCTAAATCTTCCTCCTTTGGGACTGAAGGATTAACGTAGCTAAATATTGTATTAATTCAAACTCAAGGACTACAATGACTTTAGAAAGAAAAATGGAATTGGAAAGGACCTTGACAGAGGTCCTGTAGTCCACCTCCCTGCAATGAGCACACAGTAAGTGGACTGGCAGTTTGGAGAAGGGACCTGTTTGTGTGGTAGCTCTCTCCTTTCCCTAGTTGGAAACTACAGCCGCTTCCTTTGGAAGAATAGTGTAACTTGGAGTATGGAAAAAGAGAAGACAGACTGACCTTTGTTCCGGTAAACTCTCCAGAATTAGCATTTGAAAATGAACCCATGGATTTTTTTCCCTTAATCGTCTTTATTTCTCTTCAGAACAACTGACAAAAGTTAAGTATTTAACCAAAAGTGCTGCGTGTGTCAAGAAGTGTGCATGAAATAATGGCAGAATTATTGGTGTTTTCCAGTCAAAAGCATCCATCAGTATCAGAGTTCTCTAGTCTTTCAATGCGTAGACTACAAGTCTACTGCATCCTTGGAATCACCAGATCCGCATTGAGAGAAGGCTTGTTAAACTAAAACATTGTAAGTCATCCAGTTTCAAAAGTATGCACATAATTTCTTCTCATACCAAATACTTTCCTTAAAACATTTGGATTTAGTAGCCATGCTTGTGTTTTGGCATTGAGAGTTGCTAGCCACCACATTCTCATACTTTCTGCTTTATCTATACAAACATAAGGAAACCATCCAGATGCAGAGCATTCCGTTTTATGTGATGCTTTTTGTCCTGCTCAGCAGCACAGAAGTCCTGCAAGTTCCTTCTCAACATTCATGTTGGATGGTAAAGTCCGAAGACTTTAGAAAGTCCAAAGACGTAGAAATTTCATGGCATCTTTTCTTGTCATGGGGCTAGTCCTCAAATTCCTGAAGCCTGTTTGTCCAGGAATTCTTAACCCGTAGCAAAATACTGGTTACTTTATAGATGTGTGTTGCTGTGCTGTCATCTAGTGGCAAGGATGAATTAGACGTCATTCAGTGTCATTCTGTGACAGTTGCTGACAAGGTGTCCATCCCTTTGCTGGAAATAAACATATGATGTTTGAAACTTCTCATCTTTGCTACGTGCAGCACCACTGCAAAGGTCATTTCCTCAGTTTGTGCTCTGCAGAAAATCACAGCTGCGCAGAGCCTAGGGAATGGGCTCTGCAATGGAAACTCTTCTTGCCAACAACAGGCTCAACAGAACCTGCTGCACCGTCTTCGTCTCCATCTTCCGCCATCCATCTTGTCTGTTAACTATTTGCAGACAAATACTTGAAGCTGGATTTTAAACAGTGATTGATATTTTCTTAACTACTTACATTCAGAGCAGTGTCAACTAATGAAATGAGTAATTAAATCTATAATCATCTAAGATCAAGAAGATACTTTTCCCTCAGCAAAAAGTCCTTCCTCCTGCATTCATTTTTAATTGACTCTTGGGGAAGAATAAAAAGTGACACAATGCAGTTACCCAGGAGAAAACAGACAAAAATACCTTCCAGAATGACCCACATTTATTTCGGTGTTTAGCAAGCTGACAGATGTCAGTGGACAGACTGACAGCCATTGATTTCTAAGGGCTTTCACTCAGATCTGTAGTATCATACACCAGGTAACATTACACTTGCTTGTCCTTAGTTTGCATTGGTGATGTTATTAACACATATAAGCATTTACAGTTGTGAGTTTATTTTTAAACTGCAAATGCAATGCTTGAATTAATGTCTTGCATTACTTTCTGTGAACTGCTTATGAAATTATGTAGAAAGTAATAGAACCTTAAAAATTAAACTGGTCACAACATCTGTAACACCCTTTTGGCATCACCTGCTGAACACTGCCGGGCTTGGCTGGATTAGATGAACCGGTTGTAGCGTATCCTTTGCTCCTTGAAATGCTGATCTCATTGCCATTTGGATAGGATGCCTGGCAGCTGCTTTTCGAAACTTACCATCTTCTTTATAGATGGAGTTTCTCATATGAATGGTGTGACTGGAGGACAATCCATCAGACAAAGCTGGACTCTTCATAGTTATCATACTCTGAAAAGGAAACATCAAGGAGCAATCCTCACTGCAAAGCACCACTGCCAAAGAAGCATTTTGCGGATATGTGTAAATGGTCTATTTTCATTTCTGCAAAATGGAGTCGACAAATAATGCTAAGATTCTTTTTTATGAGGAAGTTGGAATTTGTGTTTATATTTCCCTGTTTTCCTACAGTACAAATTGTGCTCTATCTCTGAATTTAGAAAGATTCCTCAGTTCAACCAAGCACAGTAAAAAGATACCTAAATCTCCAAGCAAACAAGAATGTGCCAATGTGCTTTACCGACAGGGGACATTTAAGCACATTCTTAAATACCTTGCCTCTCTGAGGATTTCAGCAGATTCTCAAAAGAGAAAAAGAATGATGCTCTACATTTATGACCTTTCTTGTTTTGTCCAAGTCGCAGACCTCTATCCCTATGGTAATGGAAAATATTAATGAGGGTAAGAAACACTCTGTTTTCCAAATTAATTATAATTAGTCAGAGGCAGTAAATCAATGACCTTTCACATTGGAATATGACAAGAGATTTCTTTATAAATAAATTCCAGAAGAGGTTTAGCTTATTTTTAGTTCAGAATTTCATCTTCCTTAGGTGCTTTATAGAAACAAAATTGCATCTTTTTAATTAAGAAATTGAAAGTCGAGCTGTAACAAGGTCGATCAGGTTGAAATAGCTGCATCCTCATTATAAGGTAAATGCTTCTTCTATTAACTTATATTATCTTGATATAGTAAATGGTTATATATAAATAAAGTGTTAAATAAAAATAGAAATGTTTAGGTTAAATGCAATGAGTAGAAGTGTATGTGCTTGCATAAAAAAGAGCTCTAGGCTTTCATACAGAAATAGAAAAAATACAAGCTCTTTGTTAGCAAGAGTTAAGAATGATTTAACACACATACATCAAAAAAGAGGTGAAAAAGGTATCCTAAGCATTCCAGTGTCACCTTGAAACATTTGGTCAGGGCTTTATGGGCAATGACACTTGAACTAAGATTGGGTTAAAAGCAGTGTGTGAAAGATGAGAGCTGCAGTGTTCACTGCCACAGTGACTACAATACTATTGTCATCACTGAATGTTACTTTTCATGAATGACCATTTGTACATATATTTTATCCTTTTTGCAGTGATTCTTTATAAGTTTTCATTTCTTAAGTTGAGGCCCTTTGTGTCTGTTCACAAATCCAGACCCTGCTCACCATCCTTGCTCCAGATGTTCACAATACCTACATAAGTAAACACAGTCTACTAGTTCTGACACTGAATGGAGGAACAACTTGTGAATTACTATTTTTCATCACTTGTGAATTTGTAATTTCCTCATCAGAGCAACAGACAAAGGGAAAAAGAAGCAAGGATGTCTTGAGTTTGACTTGATTGTTTCTCCATTTGATTACATGTGGAAATAAAAGCATAATTATTCCATTTAATGTCATAATCTTCTCTCAGCCTCCTACTTACAAGTTTATTTCTCTTTGTCTAAGCATGGAAGGAGGCCCATAAAATTCTATCCTTGATGATGATTCTTTTGTATTGATAATCCTTGTTTTGACTTGGTTCTTTCTGAAGATGCTCTTAAAATGTAGATCACAGATAGTGTTACTTACTATATGAGGCAGTTTTCAAATTTTCTTTTTGTTTCACCTCTTTCTCAGCATACAGGAGATTTTTTCCAATTCTTTTCGGCTCCAGAGCAGACATTTAAACTTTTCTCTGTTTCATAAACCTATTCAGCTTTGGCTTTATATACATTCAGTCTTTGTCATACAAGGACATCACCACAGAGATTTCCATGTAATTTATGCATTTTGCTACTATTTAACTCAGATCTCTTAAGGTGGACTTGTGACAAGGATTGATTATTTTTTGTACTTTGAAGAAAAAAACATTAACATGTATATATATGTATATATATATGTATATATATAATATGTATATATATAAATTCATCACAGAGATGAATTTGGTTAAATTCCAAGAAAACTGAATTTTAATGTATATAGTTTCCTTTATTAGATAAGTGTGCAATTCCTACACCCACAGAGAATCTGTATAAATTCATCTTACTTTCCTTGGGTGTGCAAACAATACAAAAAAATAGCCAAAGTTAGCACATTTCTATATAAAACACATTTGCACATGCTATGCACAGCTTCCTACACTCTTCATCTTTAATTTAGCAATGGCTGGATGATGAAGTCATTGAGTCTTAGGAATGTGGTCAGGTCAGAGTCTAAAGCTTTATACTTCATCCAAATACCATTTTGGTTTGGCCCTTTTTACTGAGATGCAATCCATTGTGGTACAGAAGATTTAAGCGAGCACCATCAATAAATCAAGCATTCTACTACAAATTATGTTGCAGCAAGCCTGCAAATGCTACATGACCAACTTTTTTTTCTAAGTTTGAGGCCAAATCATGAGATTAAGACTGAGCTAAGGTTTGTGGCTGTAGAAAGGAATCCAGAAAGAACTTGGATGCATTAATATCTATGATGAGAACTGAATCTACACAAATACTTTGTTTCATAGCCTTTGACAGTTGCTATAGGAAAGGCTGTTCTGACTCAGCCTATGATTTGTGCATACTTAATGCAAGTCTGTCTTTGTAAGTAACAAGGCTTTTTAATTCAGTGATCGATCTGTGCTGCTTTCATGGCCATAGTTAATTCTGTTGTATGCCACCATGAAGGCTGCGTTGTAGGTGACAAAGATTCTATTGCTTGGGAAGGCTGATGAAAATATGGACCAAAATTTTTTATTCAGAGTAATTAAGTGTAGCAGCACTGAATTTGTGAAAGTTATTCTGAGCTACCACAGCCAAGGAAACAGCCCCAAGTTTCCATCACATATTGTTTTTATTTCGTAGGGGCCTCCATAACTTTCAGCAGTCTCTTTCCAGTCACTGGAGAAAGGGGAAAACATCCAGCATGTCTTATCAAAGCACTTTAGTTTAGACAGTGAGAATGTCTCCCAGAGTATCAGAGAGCCCAGTTAGACATAGTGAGTCCTGTAGAGTTCTGGAAAAAGGACAGCTTCTAGGTGGAAATCTTGAGAATGCTAATTCCTCTTGGAGTTCTCATCAGGATATAGGATTTTCTCCATCTCTCCTGGCAAGTCAGGAAGCTGAAAGTAGGGATTTCCATTGCTGCAGCAAGAAAAAAAGTAAAAAGGGTTTCCAGCCCTTTGTATCAAGTAACTCAGTGCAGTTGATATGTTCACTGCCAAATGCCCGCGGCTTTATACTATCAACTGGAAGTAACAAATCATTAATGTAGGGAACCTTGTAGCATGACAAGAGTAGACTCAAGACTATAAACAGGACAATAAGTTGTTCCACTTTGAAGTTTTCAACACAAAATCCTAAGTCAGGAAACCACTTAAGCTTGGTACTTAGAGGTGTGTACTAAAGATAAAGAAGGCATAGTATTAGAAACATAAATTATTCAAGCATTTCCCCTTTGGACATGAAAACTTGTACATTCTCCCAGTGATTGGGTTTGGTTGTTTTTTTTTTTTCAATCACATATCGAAATACAGGTCAGTGTATTAAGTACCTAGGTTGTAAACCTAGAAATTAGATAAGGAAAAAATAAACCCACAAACCACTGAGAATTAGATTAACTAGAATTTTATTATTTGTCTATTAAAACAAAGCAGTGCATTTCAACATCAGTCAAAATTTGCATTTTTCTGCACTGTAAGAGACAACCATTTAGTAGGTATTTGCTACCAAGTGTGACTTGCTAATGCAAGATTCCTGTATTAATTTAATGGGAATGTAATTGGGTTGTAAAATACATAATCTCAGGTAACCCACTATGACATTTACATTTGATTACCATATCAATGGCTGTTCTTTTGCATTACAGATACCTTTGGTGGTGTTCTTTGAAAAGTGCAGAGACATAATGCAGTATACATTATTTCAAGCAAAAAAATCTCCATTAGGAAGGACTTCTGCTGGTAAATGGCTCTCCAGTGCTTCAGCACCTTAACTGGTATGTTTCACTTTTTTTTTTGTTCCTTTCTTAAATAAAGAACACAGATAACACTTCACAAATAATTGTATTTGCTTTCTGCTGCTAACGTCACAGATATCAGAGAGGAGCGCTGGAGCAGGTAGCCAGACTGTTGTATGCTCACACTGTTCCACCAGCTTGTAAGTGCATTACGACCCTGTAGCATGTATTTTTTTAATATTCTTATGGCTTATGCCATGAGATACAGAGTAAGAAAAAACTCAGCAGGCAATGTGCAGCTGCATAGGGAGTGCTTTTCATTAACCTAGAACACTAGTAATAAAGCTAAATTAGACTTAAATATTTCCTGAAGCACCTTGTAATCATTATTTTGGGGAACAATTTCATTAAGAGACAGATGTTTCATATCAAATACTTCTAGTCAATGATCAGTGAAGATATCATTTGCCATGTTTCCTATAAACTATACATTTTATCCTTCACCTTAATATTGTCCAGAAATAGCTTCCAGACATCTTCAAATTAGTCAATTCACTTTAATTAAATAGGTTATTTTTCCTCAGTAGAACAATGCACTGAATATAGTGATATTTCCTGTTCTCTTTTTCCAAATGAATAATTTTTTGCGAGCAGAAATGCTCTGTGCAACACTGGAATGTAACTTGTGCAAATATTCTGTAAATATATTTGCATCACATAGCCATTTCAAGAATGTTTTAACTCTGTAGCTTTTTTTCATTGTCAGGGTTCAGAATACTTTGTCTCTGAACAATGATATGTACAAACCAAACTTTCTTTAATGTGATATATCTATCAATGACAATAAGAGTGTGAATGCCATCTTTAATCGGCAGGTCTGCAAAGGGAGAGCAGCCTACTACTGTTACCAGCAGCCTCAGGTAACCCTCTAGCAAAAGTGTCAGTTCCCCTGGATGCAGAACCTAGTTTTTCCCTGGCTGAGGGGTTCAGTGGGGTTTTGGATTACTTGCTGAGCAATTACCCTTTTTCATTACAAGCTTTTAGAGACCCAAAATACAACAAAAAGGTTGTGGTTGGCCTAGTTCTGTTGTTGAAGGGTTTCTAAGTGATGCAAGAGACCTAATAACTGCTGTAAAACTTTTTCTTTTGTGGAGGATTTCTTCCTATCCAGCCAGACTCACTTGAATTGAAATGAAATAAATTAAAATATAATACTTTGAATGTCATGAACTCCTAAGACCGGCTCAAATTCTGACTTTTCTAATATGTCACCTTCTTCAGAGTAGTCTCTTTCGCTTAAAAAACACAGATGGCACTGTTGAGTGGGTGGATCCCATTGGCAGAAAAGCGCCCAATTTGATCTTTCTGTGCTTTCCAAACACCTCCTGTAGGCACGCATCCAACATACACTTGTTACTTGCCTCACAAAGGCTTTGATGACCCCAGCTATTTAATCAAATTGAACTGAACTATGGGTCCACCACAGCATAACCACAAAGCATCTTATAAATATCTCCTGTCTGCAGGATTTGTCCCAAGCAGCCAGGCAGTTTCATTAACTCTGCCTTCTTCTGGTTTTCTCTTTTTGTTCTCTAAAAGCACATGTTACTCAAAATCATCATAGTGCCACATCTACCCAATATTATTGCTGCATCTTTCAGTCCTCAAGGAACTGGACTCTTGGCTTACACGAGGAATTTCTTCACAGGAACTTGTAGTTACATAGTGCTCCAAGGAGAATTTTCGAAATCTGAAATTTAAATAAATTGGTATAATATATTTAATGTCTGTATTATATAGTTTTCACCTGAAGTTTTTATAAAGTGAATAGACTAGGAACTCAGAAATACAAAATCTTTTTAATAGGTTTTCTAAATAGATGATCTTGGCATTTAAAAATCATCTCATGTAATGGAGATTTTTCTTTTTCAAAGTTAACTGAAATTAGTTCCCAGACCAAATTGTATTTTTTTACTGTGCAGTTAGATACATTTAATCTCTGGGGTTCTGACTTGCATCTCTTCCTATACCCAAATGGTCATTAAGACATAAGGTCAGTGGCATAGATTTTGTTGCAAAGGCATATTAATAGAGAAGGAGGACTGTAGGGCTGACTGGAGAACCAATGCACTACATGGTTAATTACTACTTCAGTACCGAAACACTTTGACCAGCTATAATTACCCAATTCTAAAACTGGAGCAATTAAATCTCTTTGGACTTCTTCTTGCTGCAGAAGTGTGGTAGCTGTATGATTGCAGCTCTGTGGTTTGGCAGGACAGTTATGTGCAGTACTTCGAGCTCTGAGTGGCAAGCACATTCCCCACCATGGGGCAGCCTTGCTCACCAGCACATTCCTGTCTCATTCAGCTCCAGGAACACATGCTGTGCCCAGCGTAAGATCCGTGGACTGGGATGCCCCTATGGCTCATGCTGCCCCCAGAGAGGCTGTATCTTATATGCAAGGCCCCCTTTCCCTCTCCATAGTGCTTTATTAATGTTAAGCCTTGCCATTAATGTAGAGCATTGCTATATATCTATAGCTACTTTCGTCCAAGCATATAAAAGTACTTATAAATATTAATGTATTAAACCTAATAACACCCCTAGGAGGTAGATGAGAATTTCAGCGTACACTTTACTGGTGCGTAAACACACAAAGAACCAACTTCAGATAGTGGTAAAAGGCTAAGATGATGAACAGAGTGCCTTTAGGAATGAGTCTGGATTAGAAAGGCAACGTAGCTTGCCTGTTTTCTACACTAAGCCACTGAATAGAGCTAGAAGCAAAATCCAGGAGAACTAGTTTCTACCAGTCATTATTACTATTTCTTTTTTTTTTTTTTTTTGCAATTACAAAAGTACGCAGACATTCCAGTTAAAATTCAGTGAGCCATAGTTTTGGGGACTGCACTGGTGCATGGTAGAGCCCCTACCCTAAAGAACTTAAAGCCTAAGTAGAATCATAGAATCATAGAATGGGTTGGAAGGGGCCTTAAAAATCATCTAGTTCCATCCCCCTGCCATGGGCAGGGACACCTTCCACTAGGTCTCCCCAGAGCCTTCTCATCTCCAGGCTGAACAACCCCAACTCTCTCAGCCTCTCCTCATAGGAGAGGTGCTCCAGTAGATGAGATATATAAAGCTTAAAAGAGAAAACGGGGTAGAAAGAAATTCACACAGTGGAGATGAGAAGATCCCTGAGTCCCAGTCCAGGGACCTTGCCTCTAGATGTAATTCCTTTCCTTTGTATTAGTCAGCTGATAACTTCCCCCCCTTCAAATTAAACATTTCCATTACTCAGGCAGACAACTCTCCTGATATCTGTAACATAAGGAAAAGGTTATTTTTAATGTTTTCTGAACTGCAACATGACAAGGAGCAACTCAAAAGAATAAAAGGCAAAGTTGAAAGTGATAGTTGAAAGGTGAGAATTACATGAAATCACTTACACTTAATTCCAAAAATTCAGGATTGTTTATTGCTTATGAAACTCTTACTTTCTGAAAATTATCATCTGAGATTAAAAGCTAAGGTTTTGCTAAACCCAGAGTACAACCAGGAGGAATGAGAAGGAACTGATGTCAACCTACAACTGGTGGATGAACATGGATGGGACAGTGACAAATAAAAGTGGGCATGGCATGCAGCAGGACAGCAGCTGAACAGAGCCTTCATGCTCAGTGGCAGAAATCTGCCTGGACAGGGTGAAAAGGCCACAACTTTAACATCACTTCAGCACTTAGTATCTATTGCACAGAGAAATGGGAGCAAATTTGCTGCACCCCTATGCCACAGCATGGGTGAAAGCAGCTTGTATGTACCTGTGCTGGGAATAATTAGGCACACTGCAGGGCAGTCAGAAACCTGTAGATTTCACAAGCATTAGGATGACTGAGCAGTAGTATTTCCCAGTCTGCACCCAATAACTTGTGTCCGCAAGGTGAGGCAAATACCCTCTCCCTTTTGCACCAGGGCAGTCCCCAGCAGAGCAGGAGGAAGGGCTGCAGCCCGGCTATCCCTTAGCACGACTCACCAACATAAAATGTTCACACGTGAATCGAGAGCTGTGAAACAGCTGCCTGGGAAATAGAAGAGGAAGAACCCACTGTTGATGTGGTTTGGGGTTTGGATGCAACCCCGGAAGAAACCTTCTGTTACCCTTTTACGTTTTGATTGTTAGCTTCTTGGTTATAAATATTACCATGGAGGAGAAACCAAGGCTGAGTGCACCTGCCGTCTGAGTGCTGCCGAGTCATTCCCCAGCTTCAATCTATGCGCAGATGTACAGTGGTAATGAGACAGCACTCTGGAACATAGTGGGCTTGTTTCTTTGAGGATAGGAACAATTAATAATAATTGAAAAGTCCTGTATGAAGGGAATTTACAAGCAATTAATAAAAATGTGTCTGTTGCAGTTAAACACAACAAAAATTAATGTTTATGCACTAAAGGAAAGACACTTACACTTACATAGTCATGTTCATGCCGGCATTATTTGATGTATAAACAGTTTTGTGTATATGTGGCTACATTTACTGATAAAGAAGTAATTATTCATCAGAGTTTGTACAATATTGCACTAAGTATACGATGCACTAGTCTGTCACCAAAGAATGGGCTTTTACGATATTCAAAACCAAACTATAGGAAAGCTATTGAGTTGTACCCACACCATGGATCTCTGGCTGCCAGCCCTCCCCTGTCCAGCTCACTCAGGCTTGCAAGTCTGAATGAATCCATTAGCTCTGTGATGAGAAGTGAACCTAAACTAAACTACAAATGATGAGATGTAGCACCTTGGTCAAAATTAAAGACTTCAGACAGCTGATACCAAGCCAAAAGGGTATGCTGTGACATCAGTTTATATTATTTCATTACTTTTGTGCTGCAACAACTAAACTCCAGGAATCTAAAATATATGGACTAACTTAGATCTCTTGGGAGACCCTCTAGCAGCACTCTATTGGAAACAAGAGAAAGATCTTTACTTTCCATTTTATGCACAGGATTTTGTTCATCTTCACCCATATCTTTATTTCTTAGGAAATAGAGGCCTCTTCTTATCTCATCTAAGGCCTGACCAGCTTCTTAGCACATTAACATCTTTGCAGATTTAGTATGATTCCACTGATTTTTTCCATTAATAAGAAAAGCAGGATTTGGTTGTGTGCTCACAGTAACATCACAGGAAAAAGTACCTGGCACTACAAACTGCGGTTATTACCCATTGGGTGTAAGTCTGGAAACCAAAAGTTCCTTTCTGATTTGTGTGCTGTTAGGTCACAAATACAACACTTGCAGAAGATGATTTCCTGGCAAAGAAGCAATAGATTGAACAGTGGGAAGGCTATGGTTAGCTTTTAGCTTAAATTAAAATAGAAAAGAAATTAGAAAATCAGTGCAGCATAAGAAGAACTTGTTGGCATTGTCTTTTAAGGGTAATAGTAAAATAATCTATGGAAGTGATGCTTAAAGTACAGACTGTGAATTTCAACTTAGTTTGGGTAAATATAGGACTTTATGATAGCAGTTTTTGAGGAACCACTTTAGATTGCAGTTCTTTTCTGTGAGTGTCAGGAAAGGAAATCTCAAAAGTAGAAACGTAATATTTTAATCTGATTACTGTCAGAGAGCAGATGATTCAAATCATGACAAAGCCTAAGCAATAGGAATGGAAGCGGGCGGAGAGGGGAATATTAAGAGAAGTGTAGAGCAGACAATGCTTCAGTCTGATGGCATCAGAAGAAAGCTCCTGGCTTCTCAGAAGTGCAGGCAAATTTGATTTTTGCTCTTCTGAAGAAAATAGCTGGGACTGAGGAGCACGGAGAGATTTGTGGATCATAAGGCAGCACCTCCTGCTTTCATGGGAGCAGTGGGGAGGATGGTGCCGCTCCCTCACCACACTTGCCTGCCCTGTCCTCTCCTGTGGCATCAGAAGGAGTTGTCAGTATGGCTGGGGTAAGCAAAATAGAGTGATGTCCCACAGCCAGGCCATGGCAATTTTGAAACCAATGACTGTCTGCCACTCTAGGGACCTGCTTTTTTTTTTTGGCCAAGCTCAATCTGGATGGCGCTGTGGGTGCCACTGGATGCCAGAATAAAACAGAGAGAACTAGAAAGCTAGACCTGTGGATAAAAATAGATGGCCAAAGATCAAAGCAACAAAAGCAAATTCAGATCTTTGAGAGAGGAAGCAATAGTACCCAAACAGGAACTTAGGTCAGATTTGGAAAGAAGTAGAAGGGATGCAAGTACAAAAACAGACATCAGAACACAAATCCAATGTGAGATAATTCTGCATCAGATCAAGGTGTAAAAACATAGGCAAATACAGAATAATGTACTCAATAGAGGCATTTGGGGGACAATTATAGAAATCATCAAGGGATGCTTAGGCTAGTCTAAAGAAAAAGATCAAAATGATGAAGCAAGCT
Organism: Vanellus vanellus; assembly: GCF_965231255.1. Classification (NCBI taxonomy): domain Eukaryota; kingdom Metazoa; phylum Chordata; class Aves; order Charadriiformes; family Charadriidae; genus Vanellus; species Vanellus vanellus. The sequence continues at coordinate 1,321,977 of NC_138914.1, forward strand.
TCATTCACACAGCCACAGTTCCAGCACTGACTTCCAGTAGGCACACTTTAATCAATCATATAAGAATCATGTAACAATTAAAAATGATAATTAAAAGCAGGGAAGGTTCAGGGTTGCCAGTATGTCAAAGTAACAGAGGAGAGACAGGAGGAAGAGGTAAGATGTCTACATCTCTCATAAACAAAGGTGGTTCTCACTGATATCAAGGGGAGTAACTTGCACGTATCTGAAGGCAGAATATGCCCAGGAATCATCCTCTGAGACTGTCAGCTAAGCACCTTTCAAAAGCATTAAATACACATGCTAAGATGTATCCCTAGCTACATGAAGCCACTTAGCAAGAACAAAGTGACAGACCTTGGGAATGCTTTGCAAGATCAAAAAAATCTCGGCTAATATACCTACTTTTTTTTCCATTTGGAGATGAATCCAACAGTGAAAATTACTTCCAAAATATTTAAGCAGGGAGAGCTGAATTCTTAGGTCCATATTCATAACAAGTAGTTCTGTGAGCATCCCAAACTAACATTGCCTGTTTTTCTGTGGATTACACTCAGGATGCCTCTGTGTAGTTCCCAATATCTAATAAGGTGTGAGATGTGATTGAAGTTTTTTTCCCCTTAGCAGAATCATTAGGGTCACTTCTTTCCTCTCACTGCCTGCCACTGTGTATGAAAGCTGTAGGAGTTAGAGAACTCCATCCCTGTGCCCATCTCCATAATTGCATGATCCCAGGAAGCCAGTCTGAAACATTGCTTGATCATGTTATCAAGTATCATGGTCCTTTCTGCTGGCCGATGACCTTCCAGTGGACTTTTTGCAGTGGTCTTACATAAAGCCATCACATGTCCAGAGCTGCTGCTGTTTTAAGAATTAAAGTACTAAATGTTTAAAAATTAAATTTACAGTGTGATGACCTAAGAATCATTCCAGGATACCAAGAAAAAGATACTAACTCAGAGAAATCTGCCATCTCACTACAGAATCTACAGGCCTGTTTCTTCTTTTTGTTTTTTGATATATCTATCTCTTTCTCTGTATTTTATTTTTCTAAGTGTTTTCATTGATTTCTTCTTCATTTTATGCACAAACTGAACACAGTTAATCAGTAGATACAAAATGTGTCCTGCAACATTGCCAGTAGACTAACGTAAGGAGATTCAATTGCTGAATTGTCATAAGATTAGGCCTAAGCCACAGTATAAGCTTCATTGATCCAAGCACAGCAAGATAGCCATTCAATAATATGTGTTTTAGCAAGGTTTTCCACTTGTAAAAACTTCCTGCAAATTAGGGTTCATCCAATATGTGCTATAAACACGGTGGATCAAATCTTGCGTCAGTTTAAAAAGCATCTCACTCCTCAGGAAATAAGGAGTGTAACTGGGTGTATTGTGTAAGCAAAGAGACACCCATGTAATGAAGTTAGCTATCAAAAGAGAGCCGTATCTGTCAAGCTGCAAGTTTAATAGACACGATGCTTCCTGACAAGCTGCCTCTAAAAAGCCAAAGGATGAAAGAACAGATGATGTGCTGGTGTTCCTAAAACTATAGGTTCAGTAAAGCTGTTGTTGTTACCAGCTAAGCAGGTCTTAGATGTAAGCATTTGCCATGGAGAGGTTACAAAAAGGTGCCTGGCTCTGGTCATGCAGTTGCATCCCTGTAGTGTCTGAAAGCCTCACAGTGCGGTATGTCCCCTCACAGTGCCCTGCAGTGCAGGAATGCTGCTGCCCCACTGTGCAGAGGGGAGCTCTGGTCGGAGCCAAAGGACTGTTCCAGCCCTCACAGCCTTCTCTGTGACCCTGGCTGGCTCTCCTCTCAGCCTTGGCCCCTGCCTGTTGAGAAGAATATGAGATTTCAGTGGGAAACAAGGTGATAAACAGGAGACAAACAATGTGGGATTCCAAGTTGTGCTGGGGGAAAACCAGGGACTGGAACACAAGCAGTGCTGCTAGCCAATATCACTGACACCCATTTGTGAATGCTGAGGGCCCACATAGCCTTCAGCATGGGGACTGGCTGATGAGCTTTGCTCTGGAGCTGAGATAGGTGCCAATACATGATTAATTACAAACAGACCCCTGGTGGTGCTTTAAGTTAGGAATTGTTGAGTTTCTCCACACGTGGATCTCTCTGTCAGCAGGACAGGCAAAACCCCAAATGGCAGAGGTGATCTAAACGCATCCCAGGGTTTGCATGTCCATCACCCTGCACAAGGCGTGCAATGGCATGGTTGTGATTAGACCTCAGATTCAAGCCATGACAAATAAAGTGAAGGGAAGGGGCATGCTGACATCAAAGGAAGAAGCTGAATGGTACACAGAGTTTCAAAATGATATAACTCTACCAGGAAGATAATGATTTTATAGCACCTAAGGCTGCTTTTTCTTTAGAAGGTTTTCTTTCTTTGGATTTTGCCCAAATCGCAACTCTTGTTTGGTTCTAAATACCTAAATGTAGAAATTTTTTTCAGTCCTTCATCCTAAAATCTTAAATGCACAGCATGCAGACTTTGGCATCAGAAAGGACTGACAGCATAATGATTTTACAAATATGTGAGGCTTAAAATTACCACCAGTATGGTCCTATTCACTGGGTGCTGCTCTTGAGAATAAACTTGAGTACTGGTAAACATATTCCTGAATAAAATCTCAGCTGGTACAAATACCTTATCATCTTTCCATGCAGATTAAGAAAGTCCTTTATTATATAAATGTCCCCATTTTTTCCAATTGGGAACTGATAGCTTATGTATACTTAATTGTTGGTGTTGCTTGAGGAATGAGTCATCCTTATTTCCACTGAGAATTTCCCCGAACTACTTTAGTTCCATGTAGGGAGCTGTATTATTTTGCTTGATTATATAAAGATTTCACATCACTACGATTTTATGTTATTAACACAAACGTCAAATGATTTAAGCAAGTTCCTAGAATACCTAAGTGGAAAAATCAAAACGAGTGCCTTAGAGGAACTGCTTCTTAAGTTTTGAAAGGGTGGGCAAATGAAAAAAAATGATTTTGTCAAGTATTTTGCTTACAGGAAAACTAATAACCAGAAAGGCATGGATATCTTCCTTTGAGGGTGAAACCTCCTGTAGCTAGTGTTTCACCTTTTATTTAGTCTAAAACCCCACCCTGCAAAAACATAAACAGATCTTTAAATTTATGAGCCTGAGAAGTCTACCGACATGAGCTTTTGCAGGATCAAGACCTGAGAGGATGATTTCTGTTCATAAAGCACTTTTAAAGTTTTATGTGCCAAATTTTGAGAACAATCTATTTTCACCCACCCACTCTGACCTTATTTGCTCAGCAGGCACTATTTCTAGAACTGCCAGAAACTTCAACGTGGCCATACATTTTGCTGTCGACTCTTGAGGAGATAAGGCTAGTGTTTTCAAATGCTTTATGCGCTTAGTCAGCTGGTTGAATGGTTCCTCACAGACGTGCTGGGTATGGATTTTTCAGTGAATGCAGATTCAGGAGGCCCTGCATAGGTCTATTTATGCCATGATTACAGTCCTGGGACAAATTTCCTTTGAATGCAAAGCATGACTTGCTTTGCAAGGAAAAAAATGGCCTTAGATAATCTTTAGTAGAGCAGAAACAGATGAAGAGCTTAGCTAAGAGGAAGTCTGGTTCTTCCTCCCTGTCCTCTCTCCAGGAGAACCAGGTGGCTTTTGTCACAGCGAAAATCAGTCATACTGTTCCCTGCTCCCAACTAGTCAATGTGTGTGAAATAAACCCTATTTCTAGGGTTTAAGTGGGATGGTAGGGGAAACCATAGTTTGCTTCAGCCTATGGATAACACACAAGGTAATAATCTAATGCAAGATCTGGATTTAAGGAAAAGGTCCTAAATATGTATTTGCCCCAAGCTTCCTCTTTTTCTAGGAGTTCCAAGTGTGTGAGACGAGACACTGGCCTCACACCTGCTTAAGCTCTACTAAAAGAATTGAAATGTGTCACTTGTGCTTTACTATCCAGTATCTTTGAGTTTCATACCAGAAATGTTTCTTAAATATTAGCTTGCACTTCAGGATTAAAAAGAATAAGAGGTGAGTAACTCCATAAATGGTAATGGAGCTTGCAGGAATATACCTTCCTCCGTGATTGTCGTCTTCTCCTCTTCCTCTCCTGCAAGATCCACTCACAGTACAAGCTGGTAGACAACTGGATAGCTTTGTTGAATAAGACTGACAGTATTTGGTTTGAAAATCAGACAGGTCTCTGGTTATTAAAGATAATAGCTTATCTGAGCTTCTTAAGAAAATAAAATATTCCTAAAAAACAACTCTGATAAGCATAAGTTTCCCTCGCCTTTTACACCCAGGGCCTCTAAGTTGTCTTCTGTAGTAATAACTTTCAATAACTTTCAATAACTTTCAATAACTTTCAATAACTGTAGTAAACACTTTCAACAGGTTTATCCGCTCTTTCTCAATTCCCCGAGATTTCAACTGTTGCCTTAGTTATTCCCTGATGAACAGCCTGCAGAATCATTTCAATCCATCCAAAATCTTCCATGGACACTACCCAAGCCTGGGGTAAAAGGAAACATCACACTAATAGGTAATAACTTTCAGCTCTGGAAGTTCCCATTATATGTATCTCAGATGCCAAATAAAAACTTAAGTTTGAGCATGCTGTCTGTGGGATTATTCCTACAAGTAGTCGCTACAGGAGTCAGCATGGGACATGCTGGCAATTGCCACGACGTATCTATGATACAGAATATATTGGAAACATCCTTTCTAGGCCCTGAAGTGGTCACTGGACACAGTACAAAAAGGGACATCTGAGAATTCACTGGATCTTTTTGTTGCTTAAGTAGACTTTAGGGAATACAGGGAGTGCTGCATGGGGCACAGCATACAGCATGACTACAAGATATGTCACAATAGGTTCCCATTTCACAGACAAATCCTGGTTGTAACTGTGGAATTTCACAAGGCTCAGGCAGATCCTCTGTGGTGCCCACCCATCCAAATTCATATTTCGGCAGCCTGGATACTCAGAGGGAACCTGGTTAGCCCAGTTTCAGTTAGCTGAAATAATTGCAAGAAAACACAAAACATGGCTAACCGAATCAAACCATTCATATGTTACAAGTAAAATTATCTCCCATCGGTTTATCCTGCAGAAAATGGGAGAGTTTGGGCTACAGTTAAAAGCTGAAGAAAGCAGCACAGAAGATTAGACAAGCTCAGTTTCAAATTCCTGGCTATCTAATTCACCAGCCCCATTTAATTTAAATATTGTAAAATTTGATTTTAAAGTAATATAAAATATTTATAGACTGTAATTACAAATGACAGTGAAAAGCAGAGTTGGTTAGTTCAGACAAAAGCATCAACAGACAGAATTGGGGAGCAAACACCTCCTCTGGGGTTGTATAGCTTGCTAAAATATTTATATTGAAAACCCAAGAGCCTTTCCCTCATAACTCCTGGGAACAGACTTTTTCCCAGGTGTATCCTGCTATGGGATTGGGCATTACTTTAACGTGTAAGTAGCTCACCAGAAGGTGCTGTGCTAGAAATCTAAATATGGTTACAATCTCTCTGCAGGGCATGACAAAATAAGGGGTTCTAGGAGGACTTGGAGCTATCACCTCCTGCCAGTCTAATCACTAAGACAGCTTGTGGTTCTCATGTGCCCACTTAGCCATCAGCACTAAGCTCTCGTCACAGGGCTGACAGCACAGACGAAATGGGTAGCGATTGCTGGCCTGATGTCACGGTGCACTTCTCTGAAACTCAGCACGGATAGGATTGGGAAGGTTCTTTCTTAGTTAAGGTCAGGATACATCAGGGAAGAAAAGGAGGGCAATACTGTCCTCTTCATCTTTCAGCTGTGGAATACAGATGTTTTTAAACAGAGAGTTAATATGTAGGAATCACTGCTTACAGCTTGTCTGAAGACAATCTACATCTCAGTGTAATTGAGGAAGAAAATGTGGTGTAGGCTCTCTCTTTGATGTCTTGCTGGATGAGACTCACAAAATTATGATGGTTTAGAAGTGAACATCAACACTATGAGTATTCAAAATGAAAAAGCATAATTCAAAAAAGCTGAGATCAAACTCCAAACATCACCAGATACCTCTGATAACTCACTTGCAAAATGGACATCTGCTGCTGTTGCGTGAAGCTGACGTGATACTACTGAGGCTCTGCTGCAGGGCCAACAATTCAAAACTGTGCTGAAAGCTTGTACCATAAAGGTGGGAGCAGAGGACAAACTCTCAACGGCAACAAGAAGTAGCTGTCCAAATATTGCATGATAGGCACCATTATAAGAACATGGAAAAGAGGAATGTCTTTAGTGGAGATATAAATAATGCAGACAGGCACAAACACATAGGTTGTGTGAGCTGAGACAGACTACCTTTCAGGGCAAGATAGAAGTTATTTGCAAAAGGGCATAGGACTATGGATTATAAACTAAGAGTTGAAAAGCTGGTACCCCATAAATATGGGAAGAGTAGTTTATTTGCAAGAGGACTCAAAGACCAAAGAGAATTTCACAGGCTTAGATGAATGTATTCCTAAAATTCTGCAACTCAACTGTGGCTTCCCTCAGTGTGCAAATGGAAAGCAGGGGCTTGGTTTATTTATCAGTAAATCCACAGCATAATTGAACATACAGAAAAAAAAAATAGTGCCTGAGGATAGTTAAAGCAATATTAAACTACCCCCCAATGTTTGCTGAATCTGCCACTTTTGTCCCTGCAAATTTCACTGTGTTAGGACACCGCTGCGTGGGGAATGGGTTCTCTCAGTGCAGGGGAGGAATCTGCGTAAGACACTCCCTTGCTTTTTTCTGTTGCTACCTTTATATACCCTCTGACCTCCTTTCTGTGGATCCTCTGTTTCAAACCATAGACTGTGTGATGCTGAAGAAGAACATGGAAATGCTGGCAACAATGTTCAGAGAGACCTGTTTGTGAGCTCTTTTCAGCTCCAACCAAGTTCTTGCTCATGCATCTCATAGGGTCCCTTCCTGGACTCTTCCTGGACTCTATGCAAAAGCAGAGAAAAGACAGAATGAAAAAACAGAACAAGAGCTTCCCAAATTTTCTGGGAGGTAAAGATACAGGGAAGGCTCTTAGAGGGTGGGTACCTTATTCCCCAGTTCTGCCATCCCCACCTTCAGCATCTCTACTTCGTCTTTGTCTAAGTCCTATACCTCTATTAAAACACAGCTGATTCAGAATCATCAGAGTCAGCAAAAAGATACTGACTCTTTTTACATATTTCTGGTCTTTGAAATGCTAGGATACACATTTTCAAGTTTCTTTTCTTGGTTTTTTTTTGTTGTTGTTGGTTGATTGTATGCTTTTTTTTAATTAAAATTATGGTGTATCTGCAGCTGCAAAACTACAGCATTTCAGGAGCTGAGGAAGGTAGGGCTGGCAAGGAGCTTAAAGGATGTTTGGTGTAAGTCCACCTCTGCTGAGGTATGCGGATCAAATACACCCAACAAGGTTGGCAGCTGGCTTATCTTATCTGCTCTTTAAAACCCCAAATAATGGAGATTCTACAGGCACTCTAGGAGCCCGTTCCAGTGCTTACCTAGGTTTATAGTTAGAAAGATAACCTAAATCTCCCGTGGTGGAAATTAAAGCAATTTTCCTGGCCTAACCTTGGTGGGTAATGGATTACTCTCTTCTTTTAGTAGCTTCTTACACACTGGAAGTCTGTTATCATACTCCCCTCAGTTGTGTAAACGAAACAAACTAGGTTTCTCCAAACTTTTCTCATAGCTTATGCGTTTAGAGTTTTCTATTTACTCCTGTTCTTGTCCAGCGGGACTGAACATTTTATTTAAAAATATGGTACTTAAGCCATATTCAACGTAAACTGGTAAACCTCCAATAGTTCTGAGCACAACAGAGTAACGATGCTTGGCATGTTACAAGCAGTGCTACTGTTAGTACATTTTATGAGATTTGCTTTCCTGCAAGAACATCTCACTTCTCATTTACTGTGGATGTTATCACCTTCAGATCTTGCAGGCTTCTGCTGCTTTTTTGGTATGTGGACAATTGGCCTCTCCTGCCTATATGTAGTTCTTTTTAATTCACTTGAGTAAATGTGACCTTGTTGAATTGGGATAATTTCCCTGGTTTTCCCAGAGCACCAGTTCTAATTCAGTCCCTTCCAAGATGGTGTCATTCACAAATGTTATAATCTTTAATTTATTCTTTCCAGTTATAGCTTGTTTATAGTTAGGCTGAGAAATCCATGGTTTCTTGGAAGTTCCTTTTTCCATTTTCTTGAAAGCAGGCACTACATTTACCCTCTTCCAGTTTTCTGGGACTTGACCTATCCTCCACAGGTTCTGAGAGATGGTAACTAATAATTATGAAATTGCACTCGTTAATTCCTTAAATGCTGTAGGGGAACAGGTCTTGCTGTCTAGTCTATATGCAACTTAGATAAATCTTCTCTAATTCTTTCTCCATTCTAGTTCACATTCCATTACCTTGTTAGAACAAATTGTGGTAAGGATCAAGTTACAATTAACCTTTTTTGAGGTAAGACCCTGAGATAGCATTTCAAGAGGGAGCAAAAGTGCTACTGCATCCTCTTGGATCCCCTCCCCCTCCAAAGAAAATCCCACAAAGCTTGTGAGAGGAATTAGCAAAAAGTAGAGTGAGAGAATAGCAACAGCAACTTGAACTCTTTCTTATTTACCTCTTTGTGTTGTTTGCTAGACTTCCCTCTTTGTTCTAATTAATTGGCAAACTACTGCTAAAGTCATTCATTTCTCAAAACTTATTTATTTTTCCTCACAACATTTATTTGCACAGCACTACTGTTGCATACAAAGATTACTCTTTAATGGAGTTCAGAACACCCTTTCACAGCATGCGTTTCTGTTCAGTCCAAAGAATACAATACACCATATACACGAGTCTCTAACTTAAATTAATCTTATTTGCTTTTACCCTGCTTGATTACTCTTTATCTGCTTTCTTAAAGTCATGTGATTTTTACTCATTATTTTGGCTATTTTAATTACTTGTTTTCACAATATATTTATAGGGATACTCTGCAGCTCTTTTCAAAATCGTTTGTATTACCTAACCGAAATAGATTTATTTTTACGAGAACAAATTTAAAAGAACACAGTCTTTTTAGATCTCAGGTGTATATTTAAGTAAAAGTAAGTCAAAAGCAGTAACTCCACACTGAACTCTTTAAAATTTGGGACATTGGAGAAAATGCTGGCACTGTTTCGGCATGTCTGGATGTGAACATACCCATGTGAAGGTCTGTTTTATAGGCTGTCTTGGCTGCAGCCATGTAAGGCACAGCAGGAAGACACATCTGCAAGAGGGTGTGTATTTCTGGAGATGAAATAAAGCTGTCTATTGGCAGTGTTGATCTGAACCTCCGCCCAGGTTCGATCTTCAGTGCTAGCTTACAGACACAACAGGAAAAAAAAATGTGTGTGAAAGAAAGGGCTTTAAGATGAGTAAGCATCACCCACAGTAAGGCTGAAATCTCTAACCTTGGCAGAGGTAGAGGACATCAATACTGAGCCACTCAGACCTGGTGCAGTCAGTCTTGGGAAGTCATGGAGCCTGCACCCAGACCAATCTGTCTCGGTCAGGGCGAAATAACAATGAAGATGGCCCCATGCTGGCTTAAGCAGACTGTAGAGCCTCCAGCAGACCCTGGCATTCATTCAAGCAGTCGGAGTCAGCTGCTATGCTTTCAATACTCCAACTAGCTAGAATAAGCTCTGGTACCGTGTCTGCTCACAGGGCAGGACTCTCAGGGTAGGTCTGTACCGCAGCCCCTACAGCCACATGCCGTGAGGACCAACTCGGCAAACTGTGGCGGAGCAGAGCCTGGCGCAGGCCGCAGGTTCTGCTCCAGAACCTGCCCCAGCCCTTCAGCAGTTGCTTTGACCTCCAACTGTGCTGGTGACACCACCAACACCAAGGAGTCTGAAGGGAGCGTGGATGCTGGGAATGCTCTACAGACTTGCCAGCCAAGGGGAATGCACCTTCTGTACTTCGACTATGTTGTTTTTTTCCCCGAGGACAGTGAATGGGCAGAGGAATGTCTGCAATGAGCTGTCACAAGGGGAAAGAAAGATGAAGCTGTGTTTTGTATCTTATCATTGTTATTTAAGTGACCAGTTAAGTCGAAGTCTGTAAGTGATAGATAGGAATAACACCTAGCTGATGTGAGAACAGGAGCCTCAGTGGCTTCCACATATACTGCAGATAAGCAATATCTTGCTTGGTCATAGATGCACGTGTTAACACTGCTATTACTGCCCGTGTCTGCGAGGGCAGCTGCCCCCAGTCGGCACATCCAAGAGATGCACAGATGCTACTGGTAGCTCTGCTTGCTAGATAAAGCCAGCCAGTAATATCAGCGGAGCCCAAGCTAGCTTTATCTAACTAGCATGATCCACACTAGAGACACACGAGGGGCACGCAGGTCTCAGGAGCTGCCCTCACTGGTTCTGGCAGTAACACTGTCAAATGCTCAGTTAAGGGTGGAGACGGCTGCTGCCAAACATTTTAAATGCAGAAAGAAAGCCAAGTTATTTATCTCATTTTATTTACAGTAGTAGGGGACTGTTGAACAGCATGTAAGTGCACTACAGTAAATCAATAGAGAATATTAAAAGCAGAAATAAAGATCAGCCAACCTGAGGAAACTACTACCTTGAATGAAGGGATCTAACAGGAGGGCAAACTGAACAGCTCAGAAGAACCAACCCACCAAAACAGAAGAGGACAATTCCCGGGTTTGATTAGATAAATCCTGAGCCTTTCACTGAAACAAACTGCCCTTGACATGATGGTTTCTTTGAAGCCTTTAAAAGGAATTTTGCTCAGCAAATACTGAGATGGGACTTCAGCATTTAGCTTCCCAAAATATGGAAGAAAGGGTGATATATTGAAGCATGCCAAAGCATGAGTTCCAAAAGGATGAAGAGAAATTCCAGTGAAATTAACTAACTGTAAGCCATACCCTGAAAGAGTGAGCTTTGCATTTGAAAAAATTTCATAATCAGGGACCTGAAAATGCATAATCTCCACTTGGTCTGATCTCAGGTGAATATAATTGTAGAAGCTGATTCGCCTATACTGTTACTGCAGGACTGGAAGCCAAAGAGAGCATCTAACGAGTCAGCGAGTCACTCTGTCCCTTCTGAAGTCAACATGAGTTTTGCCCTTGGCCTTAAAATAGTGGCAGAAATTCTCCCCCCATGTAGAGGGATGTTGGATTTCTGAGTATAGACTAATGCTCTCCTTTTAGATGTAAGCAACAGATGGCTGATACTGTAAGTTAGCGTGACTGAAAGGTTTCTCTGTGGTAAAGATACTCAGATTCCGAGACAAAGTTTAATGGGCAAAGCTAAAGTCTGACTAGAAAAGCTGTTATCTGGATCACTGACCCAGGTTAGTCCAGTTTGTGAACGATTTATATGATAATGTACCAAGAAATCTGTTTTTAAAAAGCCAAAAATGTGTTTCCTGTCAGGCTGATTTCTGTCTGGTTTAAGTGGACTGTAAATGAGCTATCAAAGATAGCTACCCGTTAGTGCAGGTTACGGCGAACGCCACTGCTACACTTTGCTGAATATCCTCTCCGCCATCGCCTCATCTTAGGTTGTTTGTGAGGGCTGCGTTAAACCGGCGGCCTCAGCCCTTGCTGCCCTGTGTCAGACAGCTGTCATTGCAGCAACGGGTTAGAGATGTCACCTGGCTTGTTTCTAACCCAACACTGTATAAAACTGGGAGGACAATACAAAGAGGGAAACTCGTAATCAGGTTGAAATATTTAACCTGAAACTTTTAAAAATTGTATTTGATCCAAAGCGATTCTTTTGTGTGAAAATCTGACCCCATAAAAGTTTCTGAGCTTTTCTCGGAGTTAGAAATTTTGAATGATCAGTGTAGAGTGGTGGCTGGTTTTTAACTGTCCTTTCCTTCATCTTTCCTTCATTATTTTCTGCCGCTGAATGTATTAAAATGAATGATCTGAGAGTTCTAGTCTTTATTTTTCAATTTTGCTGTTTCTCTATTAATAATTTTTCTTGTTCTGCCACTTCTTAAAACTGTCGTGTCTCTGGTAAAGCTAAAGAACAGAAGAAAATTTTTAAAAGAACGCTGTCAGTCTCTTGGCTGGTAACTGGAGGGTCCAAAAATGTTTTCAGCTGCACGTTCCAGTTCCACTGATCCCAAATAATTGTCCGGATAATTGAATTGGAAGTGGTTCACGTTCCAATTCATAACTGCTAGGCCCAAAGAAAACAGTGAGTAATAAAAAGGAACCGTGGTCATTGCTCATACTGAGAGTGGCCCGTGCAGTAGAGAAAGAGGGGTAGGAGGGGGAAAGGTCCAGTGGGGAAAAATTAAAAGTCAACTTCACAGAGTTTCTATTAAGGCTGTAAATTAATATTTGCATAAAAGAGGGAAGGTTTTAAAATCTGAACACACGTGCACACTTGTGCATTTAAAGGAGATGCTTATTCCAAATCGTAGTTCAGCTAAAGATTCTATGCCACAGGAAGCAGTAATTATTCCAGCTTTGCATATTGTAAACCTGGTCACTGTCATTCTTCCTTTGCCTCCACATGCCTCAATGCCACATTTTCTACAGTCCTGGGGAGATTGCCTTGGCTCTCAGTCAGCTGGCTCAGCTAATGCAATTCACAGGCCTTCAAATGTAAGCTTGTAAACTATTTAGTTCTTTTTCTCTATAACAGCTTGTCTATTAACAGCTCATTCAATGGAGGAAGGAGAAGAAGCTAGTGAGACCTCTTTTGGTATTGTTCAGCAGTGACCCTGGCTTTCTCAGATTGGTAGCCAATACCCACTAAAGAGTGTTTGTCAGTACATGTTGTTTTGCTGGATAATGGTATATTGTGCTAGCAGCAGTCTGTATTAGTAGCAGGTAACAATGAGCTGGCAAAGTAAGTCTCCTGTGTGGCATGGTAAGGTCATAAGAATGATGTACAAAAATCCAAGAGAAAGCTCATTAGGATGGTCTGAGGCTACAAAAAAACTGTGCCACCTTGAGAGAGCTCTGTCAGCACTTCCCTGTGTGCAGTTAGGAGCCTCCTCACTGTATCCTCTGGGTTGAGATGGATTTGGGGAATGAGGATGGTTCAGCCCGCAAGATACATTACACGATTTTCAGGCTGTCCACTGCTCATGGCCTGGACTTCATGAAAGGTGTGTTTTGTCAAGATATCAGGCTCATTAAATCCCGGGAGAGGTGTACTCAGAGACAGCCTACACCGTGGTCTGTGCCTGTTACTCCTGTAACTGCACGGTAGAAGGCTATGCTACACATTGCAATGAAAAATGTGATGCTGAAATAGCTGAATCCTGCTCCAGCATTGTTGTTCCATTTTTGCTGGGCTGAGATAACGTGCTGCCATGCCGTGCAAGGAACCTGCCACACCCTCTGCTTTCCAAAATGATTAAATAAAATCTGTAGTATTTTATTAACGGATAGCTGAGATCTCTCAAAGTTTTTTTAGTGTTCTATATGGAAATACCAGGCAAGTTGGTGTCTTAAATAGTGTTTAATAAAGAGGCTCGTGCTTGACACAGTTTTCCCCACCAACAAAATCCTACTCACCTTACTTATTATCAATTCATTTATAGAAACAACATAGTTCAGGCTTTGTTTTTTGCCCTGCCAAGCGTTGTGGATCTTGTGTTATCTCTCAAACTGACAAAGCTGCAGTACAAAGAAATCAGGTTTCAAAGCGAGTAATTTATGAAACATGAACTTTTCCGTGCGTGCAGAGAGACTCCCCCGTGTGGTACGAGTGCTTTGGCCGGCGCGGCTGAGAGCAGCGCAGCTAGCCGGGCTGCTGTGTTGGCAGTTAACATAATTAAATGTGGCCCAGTGAAGACTCCCATGTTCAGAAGTGGCCATCAGTTTGCAATTAATGTTGACCGCTTGAGAATAATGTTGTTCTGTTGTGTTTCTCCTGTAGAAAAAAAAAGTGTAATATTTTACTAACTGTGATGCTTTGGGAAGAATTATGAGACCTCATATTTCTTTACCATGAACTAGTCTTGCAATTTTACTCTCAGTTTCTTTTTTCCCCAACAATGTGTCTTAAGATGATACCTTTAATAGATGCTAAAATCTATTTGGACATCATTAGTTTTTTTAAAACCTGGAACTATAAGTTCATGTTGATTAACCGAACAGAACAGTTCAAGGTTCTAAACACATTTTAATTGTACTCCTCTTTAGTGCTTTTTTGATAAATATTCCCCTTTTTGGCTCAGTTTTGAAAGCCTCATTTTCAGTCTGGAATGGAATGCTTTTACCCAATACCCCTATAAAAAATTGTTAATTAAAATTTCTTCTACTATCTATTGTATATTTTAAATATATTTTCTTGGGCATGGGCCAGAGGAAGCAATTGTGTTCTTCCAAATTAAAGGACTTGACTCTGCCCTATATTATACTGGTTCAAATCTACGTGTCAGCTGGATGAAGAGACATTAGATTTACACCAGTGTAGAGGAACGGAGAATTTGGCCCAAAGTGTTTATTGTTCTCTGGAACTTGGCATCCTCTTCTCCCATTCTCTTCTTGAAATCAACATAAAACAGATGCTAAAATTCTAAAATGTTTTAAACCCTCCTATACTGTAGCTGTGAGCACAGTGCATTGTAACCAGCAGACCTTGATGGCACAAAGATATGCATCATGAACAGAAATCTGGGTAGAAAAGATAAGGGCACAGTGTTGCAACACTTCCAAAGTAGCGAAACACTGTAGAAAGTAACAACTGCATTTTTGTGGTACTTGGTCACATCCCTCCTTGCATTGGCAAAACTTTGACTTGGATCCAAGTAGGTGTAGTTCCAAGAAAGTGAATGCCCAGTCATTTACGTCAGTGGAGTTGTGCCCAGCTACAGTGGATCTATATGTGATGACAATTGAAAAGATGAATGAAAATCATTTCAGTTGCATTAAGGATGTAAGCTGGCAGGGGCTGCGATTAGTGCTTATTCAACTTTTTGGACAGCATCTTTACACTTCCAAGAAACCCTTTTTAGACCAGGCATCAAGAGGAAACAGGATGGACTCTAGCAAGAAACTGTTTGCAGACAGGTAGCTCATTCTCATGACACTGATCTTTGGCTGGAGAGTAAGGGAATGGAAAGCAAAACTGGAGAAAACAAAGGATACTTTATGCTTAGTGCCAAGTTTCAGCGGCCTAGATATGTTTTTGTTGTTTAGCTATTTCCATCAATGCTTATGGGTATGTATTGATCTGACTAGTGCTTATGTCTGTGGGGTCACTGTGGGTATCGGATTTTATCCCTTTCTTTGGAAGGTTTATTGATATTGACACTTCTTCATTTAATTGGGGCACTGGCCATGGAATCCCTTTTTAATGGAATCATATTAGCTAATGTACTGCCTGTCCACACTCAAATCCAGAGTGCTTCACACAAGCCCATATTTGAGTAACTGATAATGTTATGAGAAAAAAAAACACAACAAACACAGATCTGTGGAACCAGAGAGGAATGGCAAAGGCAAAACTATGCTGCAATCTGTAACCTGCATTTCCCTATTGCAATACACGGGGCCCAAAATAAAGTAAGAGTTACTTGTCCCTGTAACACACAAATGTTATTTGTTCCTTTTTTCTGTCAAGACCTTCCCCCCCGCCCCCCAGGGGCTACATTCATCTCTGGAATCTAATCATTCACATCTATCCAAGCTGCTGTAAGATATTACCTACTAAAAAGGCAGCCAGACCACACAAGTTTGCGCATCATCTTAGACCTGCACTCAAAAAGTGTATCTCTGAAAGAACATGGGTTTGGCAAATGTTCCTCTTTAACTTTCTCTTCTTTCCTTAAACAGATTTGGAGACTGGTTCTACTGTTTATAGAAGAGAGGGGGTTTGCCTTAAAGTGCTCACCTGGGATTGGCTAGGAAAGTATTTTTTGCAGTCTGCTTGATTGGTCTTCATTGTGGAGCAATTTCAGTGGCCTGGCTTTGGACACCATTTGCAATGGCTTTATATTAGAAGGTCACGTCTTGTCACAGAGCCATTATTGCCTCTCCCCCTTGGGACCATTGCACGCCTGTGACTTTACCCTTCACAAGTAGGTTCTGACACATCTTTTTGACATCCATGCAGGAAGGCAGGAGCATGTTGCACTAACTCCTTTGACAGAAAGTAGCAATGAAATGGAAGAGGGGGAAAGGAACAGCAGAAATTCCAACTTCAATAAATGTATTCATTCTCACTGATTTACTTACAGGGGAAAAGATGGAGTCTGATGTTTTGGTTGTAATGCATGAGGCCTTTGATATCCCATTGTGATAGTGGCTTTCTGGAGATCTCTGGAAGACAACTGGTCTGGAAGTTGAGGTCAGTAGAGACAAGAAGATTTCTTATATTAACTATGTCTATAATATAACTAGGCCCAGCACACTGCACCCACGCTGTTCCTTACTGCAGCTTATATTCAGCCTGAGTTCATGCTGCCTACAAACCCTGCCTGTCCTTGAGTCAACTTCACTGTGTAGAAAAAACCTGAGAGTTGCAGATGTCTCACTGGCAAGCTGCATGATAGTGCAAAAACATCGAGGCCGGATAGAGCCTTCCCAGTCAAAAGGATTTTTGCTTTTCTGCAACTGACGTTCCCAATGCTTACATTGAACGCAAATATTATCGAAACCTATAAACAATTTTTTTCATCAACAATGAAAGTTCATCAGTCTGTTGTCTCATTAGTTGCCACCTTAAATTCTGCAAAGACATTGTGTTCCTGGTGAGCTACTTACAGGGTAACAGACAAGCAGGACAGTAAGATGGGTCTTTCATGCTCATCCCTCAGCTCCAGTCATTAACATGCTTGCTCAGCTCACTGCTACACTGGTAATAGATTTTCTTCTTCTTTTCTTTTAACAAGAGAGGATTTGTGAATTAAACACACACTTAGAGCCCTACCAAGGTCATACCATGAGACTCTGAACTACAGTTGCTTTTGAAAGAGAGAAACTCATTGCTCATCAGTCTGCCCCTCCACACGCTTTTACAGAACACAGTCATTTTGAGGCCATTTCAGGAGACAAGAGAGCTGTATGACTTCAAGATTAAGATGAAGCTTTCAAGTATGTTTTTCAGCATGTGACCAAGTGTCTGTACTGAATGATTTAGCCTAAGGGTACCCTAAGGTGGAGGTTCCTTTTATAGACCACAGGGAAAGAAATGTATGGGTCTTCCTAAAGAACCTTGTGCAAAACCCTGTGGGACACTGCCCAGCCAGGACATCTTGGAGCATCACTCAAGTCAGCACTCAGATACCCTCATTCATGCGATGCTGGTACCGCTACAGATGTGCGGTAATCTCTGACCTACAGCATATGTCTTTACCTAGAGTTTGCGTCACCCATCAACATTTTTCATACATTTTGCTTTACCTGCCTCTCTGAGTTAATCTATTTTTATGTCTGCACAAATCAAACAACATAGCCCATTGCTATGATTATATTGAAATAAAGCCCTCTGTCTTTTTCTTCCTCACAGCTGCTATGCTTGCCCTCCACCTCT
Source organism: Vanellus vanellus (assembly GCF_965231255.1). NCBI lineage: Eukaryota > Metazoa > Chordata > Aves > Charadriiformes > Charadriidae > Vanellus > Vanellus vanellus. The sequence continues at coordinate 1,339,571 of NC_138914.1, forward strand.
GTTTCTCAGCGGGTTCTCAGATGCCTTGTTAAGACTTTCAAAGCCTCATGGCGCACTCTGAGAAGAATGCATCTATCCTGAGGCTGCGAGAAAGTAACTGCAATAACATAATTTATGAAACTCCAAGTTCAGCATTCTTCTTTTCCTTTCTATGTGACGCTAGACAGGAACTAGGGCTGCTGAATTAACCTGGAAGTTTATACCTCACATTACTTATAATCTGAACTGTAGCTGTTTTCTCAGGCACTTCATGTTGATTTATCCTTTCAGGGCTCGATCCTCATCTGGTATTTCCCCCACGATTTAACCATTTCAGAGAGGCTGGCTGGATGTAAATCAGTGAAAACTCATCCCTTTCTTTCTAAACACAAAAAAGTGTAATTTTCTACATCTGATTTTTTTCTGTGATTTTTATTTCCCCAATCCTTTATATAGTCATTATAGATGTTAAGAAGCCTGTTTTGGAAATGATTAATGCTATTAATATTTTTCTAATTCAATAAACCCTCTCATCTTTGAACTTCTTGCAATATTTTTCTGCTTTCTTCAGCTTTCCACTAGTTCAAACATATGACAAATGCGAGTCTTTTTGTTTCATTTTTCTATTATTTCTCATGTCTGATCAAATAAATTAACAGACTTTCATTTCTTTCCCAGGAGTGATGCCCATATGTTGATGAAGGCAGCATAAAAATATTACCTGTTCAAACAGGAGGGAAAAAAAAGATAAAAGTTATCTTTTATTCACTGTTCCATGCAAACCAGAGATGCTGATCCTATTCCTTTCACCCTGACTGCACCCACCACGTTTAACGGTAGATATTGCAAGATGGTGGTTTAACTGCACGATGTTATAACGTCCCTTTACAACCGCTTCATACAGTAGCAGGTATTTTAATCACACCACAGCACTCCAGTCATTGGGAAAGGATCAGCTGCCCTATCTAATGTACGTGCTCCCCAGACACACGGCACCGGTCCGGCAGAGCAACACGCTGCTAATGCAGTTTTCTCTGTTTGGATAGTTAAAGATACATCTCCAGGCCAATTTGTACCTGTGTATTGTTGATAGACAGTGTGCCGCAGGCAAAGAGATACTGCAGGAAATGGATTCTCATTTAACCGTGTTTAATTTTGTTCTCTGGATCTCCACCGTACATCTTTCCATTTCTCTGCCCACCCAAATTGCTAATGTGAAACAAAGCGACTTCCGTCACTACGGCTCCGAAACTGATGTGTGGCGATGCAATGATTGATTTGCCGCTCCAGGAAAAGCGGGTCATCGTACACGTTGTACCACAGCATGCTGCACCAAGCCGTCCGTGCCCACATTGGCGGTTTACAGATTTGTTTTTAGAAGTTCAGACCTGAGGGGACTACTGTGAATATCCAGCCTGAACCCTTCTGGGTTTTGATGGGAGCACTGCCACTCGAAAACCTTCCTTAGCAGCTTATAGGGGTCTGAAGTCATCTGCGCTCCTCAGGAGACAGTGTTCTGCATCTTACTTGCATGTTTGCTCTGAGGATGGAAAGTGTAGAATTCCTCTAATTCCAAGATACAGGGGGGCAGTTTCAGATTTGTCACTTTCCAGGACAGGAAACCCTAAAGTAACGTAAAAACATATTTTAAATATAAAATGGTGTAATTAACAGCTTTTGCAAAGGATTTTGAATCAGTCAGAAAAATACTGATGCAAATGCTCTTTCAAAAAAAAAAAAAATCATCCATTGCTTTTATTCTTCTTTTGTGAGATTGGAGTAGTATTTAATAACTTTTCTCCTGTAACGAGACCTGTTGAAACTCACTTTAAGATTGCCTCATCCCATAGCAGGGAGCCACCATTTGAAGATGTAAGTCTCAGTACTGGGGGAGAACCTGACTACCTCTCTATTGCATTAGATCTGTAAAGTTAGGTATCGATTGCTGAAAGGGGAATATTTTGCAGGTTTTTCTGGAGCAGCCCAGTAAGTAACTGAGCACAGATGTCACTGCAGAATCCAAAAGGTCAAGGCACGTGGGGATTTGGTTTTCATAGGAGCAAAAAATTCAGGGAAATTTAACTCAAATTTTTATCTTTATTTTTATGGGATTTGAACCTTCAAGCCTCACCTGTTTTAGGAAATGATTTAATGAACGATAAGTTGCATAAGAACTTTCTTTAGAGCCTATACATTTTTTGCTTTGTTTTAGATAAATCCTTACGCAAGCGCCTTCTCCACTTTTTGCACGCCCCGAAGGGCGGTGCCCTCAAGGGCACCTAATCAGGTCCTTAAATCCTTACACGGGTAAAATCCCTAGTGGGATAAACACTTTTGCCTAGTAAGGACCGCACTTTTAACTTCCAACTGTAATTTTTGGCAGGCACAACCTGGGATGTGGAGAGAAAGTCAAAGGAAAGCCTATGAAAACGCAACGCCTCCTAATTAGGGGCCCTTCGGCTGCAGTGTAATCCACTGATTTGGCACCCTGTGCTGCGCCGGGTAAACCTGGATGGACACAAAGCCACAGCCTCTTCCAGAAAAGTCAGAGCCCAGCAGTGGTAAGTACCCAAGCCCTGAGGGCTCTGCTTTAGTGATCCCTAAGCTGAGGCGGGGAAACAGAAAATCACTGCCATTCCACTGAGCAGCTATGACTTCTGAATTTTCCTATTCTGTTCCTCCTCCTGCCGCCCATGTCCTCTCCTCTGGAAACACCACAGATGTGGAAGGTTTGCAGGTAAGTGAGGAGGAGATGGTCACAGCAAATGACAGAGCCAGAGCTGAGCACAGCACGCGCTGATAAACCCCTGCCAAACCCTTTCCCTTCTGAAACAGAATCCCCATAATGGAAATAATTACCAAAGAAACAGACGAAAACTACTTCTGAATGAAATTTAAACTTCAGCAGACCACAGAACCGCCAGGAAATGCCAAGTACAAGCAACCATCCCTTCATCCTGAATTCACACCATTTTCTGTTTCTGTTTCCTGTGCAAAGTTATCAATCACTTAGAAACTGCTGTTGGGGGTGGGGGGTGGGGGTGTGTGTGGATCACAATTTGGATGCAGAGTGCCTTGGGATGGGCTCCACCTGACTCCGCAAAAATATCAGACAACTCTCTCATTTTGAGGGGGCTCTCAGGAAATGCGCAGTATAACACACAATACTGGGGAAAGAACAGCAATTTTGAGGGGTGCCTCAGGCAATACCCAGAATGATGCATATTGTGAGGGGAGAAAAAAGCTATGGGATTTTGGAGGGGGTAGAGAGCAATACCCAGTACAGTATTGGAGGGGGGAAGCTGTATGATTTGGGGGGGGGGGGGGGAGCCTCTGCCAACACCCAAAGTAACGTGTAGTAGTGGGGAGAAAAAAAAGCTGTGTGATTTTGGTGAGAATTTCTGGCAATACCCAGCACAGCATGAAACAAACAAACAAACAAAAAAATAGAGATGATTCTGTGGGGGAACCTCTGGCAATACACAGTACTGAAGGGACAGAGAGAACTGTATGATTTCAGGGGGGTTGATGACGACACACCGGGGGGGACCGGACACCCTGGCAATGATGCAGACGGCTGGGGGACACGGGGGACGCGGACACCCAAGAGGGAGCCCCGCCCCCCTGCCACATAACGACACGCGTAACTTCGCGCGGACACCGCTGGAGCGAGAGCGCAAAATCCGAAGCATCGCGAACGGCAAATTACCTCGCCTCAATTCCCCCCCCCCCCCCCCCCCCGAAAACCGCCCCCTCCCTCCCTCCCTCCGCCGCCACACGCTCCGCAGCCGAAGGGGCGGCGCGCAGAGTGCGCGGGGCGGCTGCGTGCACACGCGCGCGCGCCCCCGCCCCGCCGCCGCGGCCGCTTTAAGGGCGGCGGGGGCGCGCCTCCGGGGCGCCCGGCGCGCCGCCGCTTCGCCTCGCCGCCGCGCCGCGCTCCCTCCTCTCTCTCTCTCGCTCCCTCCTCTCCCTCGCCCCGCTTTAAAGTCTCCGCCAGGATCCGGGCTCGCCCGCCACTTCCTGTACGGCAGGATGGAGCGCGCCGGGGCCCCGGCTGACCGCCGCCCGCCCGCCCGTGCGCGGAGGCGGCTCTGAGCGCCCCGTCCGCGGCATGCCGCCCGCCCCGCCGCCCGCCTGAGCCGCGCCGCTCCGCGCCCCGCCGCGCCCCCGCCGCGCGGGGGGTTCCCGCGCCCCGCCGGCTCCTGCGTCCCCCTGCCCCGCCGTGCGGGGGGCTCGGGTCGTTCCCCCCCCTCCTCCCCGCTGAGGAGGCGAGCGGGAGCCCCCCGCTTTCTCCCGCAGGAAGAGCGGTGCGGGAAGAAAACTTATTTTCAACAAGTTTGGGTGTTTTTTTTTTTTTCTTCTTACCTTCCCCCCTCCCCCCTTCCCCCCCCCCCCCCCGTGTTAATTATTTTAACCCCTCTCCCCTTTCGATGTGCGGCTTTGGACATGCGGAGGCTACTGCAACCGTGTTGGTGGATCTTTTTCTTGAAAATCACCAGCTCCGTGCTCCATGATGTGGTGTGCTTCCCCGGTGAGTGAGCCCGGCGGGCGGCGGTAGTGGTGGTGGCGGGGGGTTCCCGGTGCCTCCGCGACCCCCGTGGGGTCCCGGCGGGGCACCCCGCGAGCGCGGAGGATACGCCAGGGATCGCGGGGGTTCCTTTGCACGGGTGGCCCCAACGTTGGGTTTCCCCCAGCCCCGCATCACCCTCCCGGCTGCGGGCAGCGTTGCCCGCGAGTGGGGCCGGGAGCGCGGTGCGTGGGCTCGGCTGCGCGCTGCCGGCGCGGAGTCCCCTCTCCCCGGTGCATTGCAGCCCCCGACGGCATGGGGCGGGCGGAGGGGGTCCGTGAGGGCTGCTCTTCTTTCGCGGGGCGGCCGGGGGGGGTGGGGGGCTCCCTTTGTGCTGCGGGACTCCCGCCCGCCGCCCCGAAGGGAGCGTGACTCCGTGCTCCCGTCCCTGGCCGCAACCTCCCGTCCCCCGCCAAGAACTTAGCGGTGCGCGGGTCTCTCCGCTCCCCACCCGGCTCGTGTCCGCCGTGGGTATCTCGCCGTGCCGGCGCGCTGACCTTGGCGGGGCGGGGAGGGGGGGGAGGCGCGGGGCTGCGCGCCCGCTCCGCACCCGGGCCGGGCTCTATGCAACGACCCCCCCACCCGCGGGAGAGGGGTTACGCGGGTGGGGGGCACTGTTCATTCAACCCCCCTTTTCGCACCCCGTGGCTTGCTTCTGTCCATCCCTCCTCGCCGCCCCCTCCCCCCCCCCCCCCGAAACGCAGGGGCCGCGCGTAACGGGGCCGGGTGGGCGCTCGCCCCGCGGTGGGATCGTGTGTGTGTGTCCCCTCGGGGAGCGCCCCCGGCCCGGGGGAACTCGCAGCGCCCGCGCGGGGCTCCGGCTGCCTCCGCCGTGTCCCCGCCCGCCCGCCAGGGGCGCTGTTGCGCCGCCGGCGCCCCCGCGGGGCCGCGCGCTCCCCTCCGCCTGCGCGCGGCGCGGGCCCGGCCCGCGCGCGGCCCCTGCGGAGCATCGCGGGCTGCTGTTACCGCGCCGTGTGTGTGCCCCTCCTTCTGCGGCTGGAGGGATCGTCCTGAAAACGCCTTAGCAGCCCCCAAAGTGGTTTATTTGTTTACTTTTCCCCGGGCTTCTCCGCGCTCCTGGCGGTGGTGGGTCCGCGGTGGGGTGTGACCCGCGTGGGGTGGGGGTGGGGGTGATGGGCGCAGGGCGAGACGCCCCCCCCCCCCGCGGCGACTTCTCTCCCTTCTGTGGGCTCCCCATGCAGCCCCGGGCCGGGCGCTGCGTCCAGGTGTGCAAGTGCGAAAAGAAAGAATTGAATTCTGGAAGCTTTGTGTAGGAACTTCCACTTCTACTTCTTTTTTTATTTTCTTTTTTTTCATAAAATACACTTTTTTTCTAGCCCTGAACACAGCGATAAGCACATAGACCACTCCTTCCCATAGACCAGTCCTTCCAGCAGCTTCTCACATGGTAAAATGGTTTGAAGCAGAAAGAAAATAAGTTGGAGAGAGGGTTAATACCTCTGCAGCTCTTGAAGAAACATTTATCTTCTTTGTATTGATTTCTTCTCAATTTCAGCCCTCAGAGTGAAGCCTTTCTCTCTGGTTCTGATATATATTGTACAGTAATTACATCTAGAAGGCAGGCTCCAGGAACGCTTCGGGAAAACAAGCTGTGATGTGGCTTTAATACGACAGTATTGTACGACGTGCCGATTTAGATGGGTGATGTTTGAAGCAGCTAATATTTGCATTCTGGCTTGAATATAAAGATGAATGCGAGCCAAGAGTAGTAGGGCTATGGACATTCGCTGTGCGTAGGTAAAGCCTTTAAGGTTAGAAGTCATAGAACGGCTGTGTAATACTTAGGAATGTTTCAGGGCCGTTCATTGCTAAAGGTTTGCTTGGAAAGCAAACTGTTTTCCAGCAGGGCTTTCAGGCGTTTCGTTTTCGTACAGAGCTCCCATGTTAGCCCTCAGTGACTGGTGTACTCTTTTATGCCTTCTTCTGAAAAGCAGTAATACCTGGTGTGCGTGCGTGCGAGCGAGGGGGTGGTAAGTGAAACATGGTGATAACCAGGGATGCTCCAGACTCTGATCCGGTACATCAGAGATGCCCGAGGCAGGAAAGCTGCAGGGAGGATCTCAGTGGACTGTAACAGGACATTGGTGCTGACAACATCCAATGGCAAATCATCGGAATTTGTGTTGGCGGGGAATCCCGGCCAGATATTAACTGTTTAGTATCTACCGCAAATGTTTCAGTACCTTTTTATAGCATTTTCTAGAGACGATTAGAGAATTAAGGTATTTGTTATTTTCTGTGTTAATTTACAAGCGTCTGTCTTCCCTCTGTTTCGTATCTAGCTCTCTTTAAATGAAAGAGAGGTCACTATTTACTTTCTCCCCTGCAAATCACTTTACTTTGTGAAGAAACATAAAGGCTTTTTTTTTTTCTTTGTTCAGCAGCAATAAATGAACCGTGTAGAAAATAAGTCTTTGCAGTATTCCTTTGTTAGGAGGATTGTAATAGATTTTTCACTGTTTAAGTTGGTATTTTTGTTGCTGTTCCTTTGGTTGCAATCAGAGGAAGGAGTCATTCTTGCACAAAAAAATATGTGGGTAAGGTTTTGCTCTTTCTGAAGTGTTAAGTTTAGTGCATTTCTCTGTGGGCTTGTCACTGGTAATTGCATTGCTTAATAAATCAAACTGAGACAAGGTAAGAGAGGTTGTTTCCATGGGGTCTGTTTGCTCATTAATCTAAATTCACAGTACCAAAAATCAGTAAGACATAAATATTAACATTACTGTGATATCCTTACTATGTAGTTTCTCAGCCAAGAGAGGATAAATATTTTTTTATAAAGGAAAAAGTACACATTTGTGCAGCTTTTAGCTGTTGCTGTGACAATCCTGTCATCTAAGGAGTCACAATTGTTAGCATTCTCTTAGGCTAGATGGATAAATTAAAGTCATTTTCTTGAGTCTAGATTAGCTCTTTGGTAATGGATCAAATTGTTGCTGACCTGGTAACTGCCTGTAAGTGGGTTTTGGATTTTGAGTCTTCGTAGCTCTGAATTGAGAGTTAATTTTGCATGTAACTGTCCTTTGCTTGGAGGAAAAATATACTAGGAGCTTTTCACTACGAACTAATCAAATGCTACTTCAGATATTTTTAAAGGTACAGAGAAGACTGACTTCGTTTAGTAAAGATTTTACAGGGGAAGGTGCGTTGTGCACATCGAGAAATACGGAATGTACAGGAGAGGGCCCTCCAAGACTTTATTTAGTCCTGTGGCTTTTATGAAGATGACACTTCTTACATTTTAATTATCCCTTCTTTTCAGTGCCTTTTAAAAATATGCTATATGTTACGGGAAGTTGCTAATGGAGTCCTTGCAGATAAAGAATGTCAAATGAGCCTTCCCAGGTTATAAGAGCTGAGCTTGCTGGTACGCTTCTGGGGGGAAAACTCAAGGGAGAGCTTTGCGATCCGTTAGCAGGCTTGCGGGAGCTGATTCGTGGTTACCAGAGCCTGGACGCAAGAGCTTTCAAACATCTTCAAGTAGTCCCAGCAGCTGTCTGCATAGCAGCCAGAGTCAAAGGCTTCCTGAGTTGGGGAGGGAAGAAGGGGGCATCACAGAAGGAAGGGATATCAGTATACTCAAAAAAGAAAGGAACACAATTTGAGGGTAACTGGAATTCCTGCAGTCATATTGGGGTGTTTGCGATGTCTCCAAAGTCCGTATTCAGGTTGGGAACATTGCTCTGCTTGGAAGAGTGAGGAGGATTTTTGCCTGTGTGCCTGAGTCAGGATTTCTGCTACCACTCTCTCATTTCCTACCTTCTCTCCTTTTGTCGGGGAAATGGGGATGAAAGGGGTTGTGATCCTGTTCGGAAAATGGACGTCTTGGTCAGAGCAGTGAGAAATGTCTGTGAGTCTAGCACGGAGATGTCATGTCGTTCACCTCTCCCTCCCGCATCTGCGCTGGGCATCTCTGCTGAACAAATTGGTCCTGCTCGGCACAATAAAAATCACCGAGGAACACCTGTCGATTTAAGTAGGGTGATGGTTTCACTCCCAGTTTCTCAGTTTTTGCGGGGACAAGCGTTGTCTGAAGTTATGTATATGCACTCAGTTAAAGCTGTACTATTATCAAGTTGTGTGAATTTAATAGTTGGGGTTTGTTTCCAATTACAGAGAAGACGGATAACAGTGAGGACTCTATCCATCTTACGATCAGTGCTCGAGGACTAACATACTTAGAGTTTTCTGAAATAAGATGTTATTAATGTTAACTCTAATTTCAATGTTCAAGTTTCATGGTTAAATTAAAGAAATGACTTCAAACTATTAATCTCAACTGTCCATGGAAAAAATGCTAATCATCTGGTTGCTGCTTTTTAGCAGCCAAATGAACATGTGGTATGATGTGCTCTGAAGCCTAAGGGTATAGTAATAACACTGTACTTTAGCTAATATATAATTTTAATCTGAGAAATTATGAAAAAATGAGACTAAATCTGTTTGCCTAAGTTTCTGTGCTCCCGTTTTTAAAGATCAGGGTTGTTCCTGTGTGTTGACGAAACTGTAATTACTTATATTTACATGCCACGCTACTTAAAGTTTAATTCTAAGCAACGATTTTTAAGTATATTAGGAAGTGGAATCTCATCGGTAGAGACAAGTGTTGTTAAAAGATGTGGAATCATGTGAGGTTGCAGATATGCACCAAATGGGTTAATTTATGGTTTTATATATCCCTTCTGGGGACTGCTTGCTGCTTTAGGTGCCTGAATATCTTTACAAATTTTTCCTTTCTTTATGAGATAAACTCCTGTCAATGTTTCTTCCAAGTGAAAATTGTGGACCTGCACTTGCATGGGTTGACAGGAATGTGACTTCGTTGATTGCCAGAGTTACTCCCAGGGATAGCCTGGATGAGCTTTGTAGAGACACGCAGGGGTTGGAAGCAAAGCAGAGAAGGAAGGTGTAAATTACCGCACACTTTCATACTAAGTGGAAGAACCTGGAGTGTGGCCAACTGGAGATGCCCAACTAGAGAATAACTTTTGATGAAAGCAGCTAGTTTTTATGTTTGTGTGTAAATAAACCTTTTGAAGAAAAAAAAAATCACAGAAAAATGATCCTTGGTTGCTGTTAAGTTTTCCATTACTCGATATCTTGTGGTAGTGCTGATGATCATGTTATCCATGTTGCAGGCTACAGAAATCCATCCACATTACTTGCCTCGGGGAAAGTCAAACTGGCTTCTTTGTTTTAATGCTGCTAACATGTAGTCCAGGTCTCCAAAGTGAGCTTGCCCCACATCAGTGAGGACAGGCGTACTCTTAGATGCATCAGGGCTACACTGGTCATGTCTTCAAATGCTTGTCTTTCAATGAACGGTGTCTGGTTGAGGCACGGCTGCCAGGACATGGTGGATTCCTGGGTTAAGTCATGAGCTGTCACATATTTGTAGCTTAAGCAAAGGCTCTTCCCACCCTGGAAGTGAACAGATGAATGAGGGTGCAGATTGCTGGCACAGCAGTGAAGCCACTGCGGTACTCCATGGGTATTGCTCTTCTTGTTTCATTTCTCCTTTCCTCTGATTGCTCGCAGTATTAATGGGAAGCTGAAGGAAACAGTGGTGGTGAGTAAACTCCCCAGCTGACTGGAGGAGGAGGGAGGACACAGGGCAGTGCAGAAACTAAGAAGTTTGTGCAATCACTGTAAGATATATTTTTATTACACCGAATGGGCTCAACTTATGGCAATTTGAATTAGTCTTCAAGCGAACTACAGTTAAAGTAAAATCAATTACTACATGGCCTTTTTTTTTTTTAATGTGGTTTTATTATGCATCTTTAAGTTTGCTTGGGAGTTGAAGTACTGGCGTTCTTAATTATCAAGTAATTTGAATAATGATGAACCATTTTCTAGAACTTAAAACTTGACCGCAGAGCGCACCTGCCAGCAGGACTGACACATAAAATCTCGATTGACGTGGGTGTTGCAGTTTTTCTATGCATAAATGCTGCAGTGATGCCTGAATATGTTTATCCTGTGCCAGTGCCTGCTTTGAGGGACTTTGCATTCGTAGCATGGAGGCCTTTCTAAAGAAAACCTAGGTGTTTTGAGACTTGGATGCTTAGCTTAGGAAAGCTGCTTTGAAAAATCCTTTTCTCTGCTTGCAGATATGTAATGAATGAGACCTTGAGCCCTGAAGAGCGGCATTGGTATTTAGGAGCGAAATGTGGGATATTATTTGGTCTTATGGCAGCTGTTTTGTTCCCTTTTTTTGAAATAAAATGTGCCTGTCTTGACAGAGTGCTGTTAAAGTTCTGTTGGGAATCAGTTTATTCTGCTGACAGTAAAGGAAAGCTATCTGGTAACTCCTTGCAGGCAAAGTGGACAGTTGTTCAGTTTTCCCATGCTTCACTCTTTCCATCTTCTGTCCTTGCAGGAGGCGTGTAAGAGACATAAAAAATGCTATAATACTTGCTTTAATCAATGCCCGGTGTCTTGCCCTTTCCTTATTCCTATAAAAGCTTCTACGATTTGGATTATTGTTTTTTAGCAGTCTGAAGTCTTAGACCTGGAGTTCTGTGGTCAGTTGGTCAGGCTGGTTGAAAAGCAGTGTTAGTTGTCCCAGGGTAGAAGAGGACTGCACTGTCACAAGTGGTGAGCACTGAATAAGCAGGGTTTGAAGGGAAAATCACTTGTGCTAATGTATGGGATAAGATGTTTTTCTGTTGCAGAGGTAAACAGAAACAGTTTTGTCCTGACCCTTGCTGGTCCTAAAAAGCAAGCAAGTTACTTTTGTTGGACCTCATTCCATGTCTTTAAAACAAGGATGTCCATGAAGTAATGCCTGCACCACTGAGGACCAGTGCCCGCCTTTGTGTCGGTTTGTGCTTGGAAATGCTATCCTGTTAAATATCTTTTTTCCTTTTTTTTATTTTTTTTTCCTTCTTCCCTTCTGGATTTTGAAATAACTCATTTTATATCTTAGGAGGTAGTGAAGTTTAGTGATACACATCTCAAAGTAAATAAGTCTTGGCTAAGAGTTTTTTAAAGCAAGTTTAGTGGGGTTTTTTGTTGTTGTTGTTTGTTTTTTAATGGATGTCTGTTTATATAAGCCTCAGTTTCGTGGGCCTCAGCATGAGACTGTTGTGTCCCTCTGTCCTTATCCCCTGGAAATGCCGAGCTGAGACAGTAAAGATAACTAGTAGCTTTCAAATAATTAAGTGCAGATCTACATTGCTATCACAACTGAGTTTAGGGATTAAATTTCTGATAGACTTTCACTGGTATTTTGATTCCTAAGGTGCTTTCAGACTTTTGGAGATTATGGTATAGATTTACTGCAGTCAAAGTAGAAATGAGCATTTGTGCAGCAGGAATCTCTTAAATGTTGCATCCGTGTAGTAGGTAGGCAGAGAGAATCAGCCAACTAGTTCTTGTTGGCCTCCACACTACTTGTAACTAGTTCACTTATTATTCTTATAGTGCAGTAGCTTGTGTAGTTTGTATTTAAATCCATGCTTAAAATACAACTAAAATTTGCCTGTTGACAGCAGTTGCATCATATTTTAATTGGTGAGAATTGCTAATGGAGTGTTCAGGTTCTAAAATTAGTTGTTTATTTTTCCTTTCTTCTTTGCCCAAGGGTTTTGCATCAGATTGTATGGCTTCTGTATAACTGTTTGTGTTCCAAAGCAACACCTTTATGCAGTTTTAGCTATTTAAGTAAGTGTTAAAAGTATGGGCTCAGTGACAGCAGTTTCAGAAGCTGTGACTTTTAAAAATGTTTCTTACTACATTGTTTATGCATTGTAAAGCGATTCTCTTTTGTTTACTGTGAATTAATTCACTGTTATCTCTGTAAACCTGGGGTGCAAAATGTGCAAGTTTATAATGTTTTATCTTGGCATAATGGCAGGTCCTCAGCTGCTGCAAATTGTGATAGCACGATTGATGCTACGGTTGCTGTGGCAGCTTTCACCAGGTGAGGATTTGCACCGTAACCCTCATCGTGACATTATTCTGAAAAAAGACTGTGCGTGTTCTCTTCGATATTTCTGTAGGCTGGCTTTGTGTCAAAGGTGCACACTTTTGATACTGTCTTTATGCTTCTTGGAGGGTTTTTCTTTTACTGTGTGGTGAAATGCAAACCCGCTTCTTTGTATGTTTCTGCTTGCTGTGAAGCAGAGGTGTCCAGTGCTTCCATTAAAATTCTGGCTTTCTGGAGGGATGCTTGTCACGTGTATCAGTCCTTGGAATTGGCCTGTTGGGTTGTACCTAGTTTTTTTGACCGAAGCTGTGGCTGTTGCAAAGGAATTTGAGGTTTTCTGTCAACAGCTGTCAGGTCTTTTTAAAATCGGTTATTTGTTTGGTGCCCATTTTGAAGTGATACCCAACTTCTTTTCCTTGAATAAAGAGTTACAAAAACAAATAAACCAACAAACGCGGTTGTTTGTATTACTCACTGCAGCTGCAAAGCCCAAACTGCAAATCGACAGCCACTTAAACAAGTAGAGAAACGGAAAGATACAAGATAGTTGTTAAAGAGCTCTGTGATACTTTGTTACCATGAAAATACTTGCACATTACAATGAAACCATGTCATGATGTCCCGATTAACTCAGTGACATAACTCCACAAGCCTTTTGCTGTGGGATTTTAACCAGTCCTTGAGTAGTTTTTGTAGCAATCTTTTTTTGCCTTTTCTCCAATTTTATTTTCAACTTATTTTTAGAAAGGTGCGCACCAGAACTGAACGCTGGTCTTATTCATGTCCTATATGCACGATGCTATTGCCCCTTCTGTTTGTCCAAGGATTTTCAGTGGCCTATTTTTCTGCCACAGCAAGAAAGCTCACGTTGATTGTTTGCCTGCTATGACTTCTAGATCGTTACTGGAGTCAGTGCTGAACAAAATAGCCTGCTGTTCTGTGGATGTGGCCTGGATCGCTCTTTCTTGGGGTTTACAACTTTAGTAAAATAAACTCTTTGAATGGATCTCCTTTCTTCACAGGATGTGAATACAGCTAGAACGACAGTTTTAGCAACAGAAAGGAAGTTAGGCCTCTTTGACTTAAGTCTGCTGCAGTCTTAGTGTCTTAGATGCATCTTTTGTTCTGGTTTTGTTTCCTTGTGTAGCCCAACAGTTTTTAAAGGAGTAGCAGTCAGTGCGTCCTGTAATAGTCCAGGTGCCTGTTGGGCAGTTATCTGAAAAGGGTATCTTAGGGTTTGGCTTCTGTTAGGCATTGTAAACGGAAAGCTTCACCCAGCTCCAGCAAATGACTGTGACCTTCTGGTCACCGTTACCACCCTTGTGCCGTAACACTGATGTGGCTCGAAGTCACGCGAGGCAAACAGTTGAGCTTTGTCGGAAACCTGGGGTGGGGATTATGATTTGGATGTAACCCCACGGAAGCAATAGATTTCTTAGGGATGTGTATTTTCCCCATCCGTTCCCTCACCCCGTTACCGTTACTCATGCTGCTGGTTTTGGTAGAAAGTGTTTCTTGCAGTGTCCTCATTTTCTTCTGCTGCTGGATGCAGGTGAGGGGACTGGATATTGAGCTAGTGGCAAGAATTTAGAAGATCTGCTCTGTTACTGTGGCCCTGTTTCCATCAGGGTGGCCTCCCTGGGATGCTTTTAGCTTTCCACCTTGGCGGTGTTTGTTTTGGGCAAGCTTGCACCATGCAACAACTGGGGCAAAACAATTCCTTCTCCCCCAGCTAATATTATCCTGTCTGGGTAGAGGCTGGTGCCTGTGAAGGTAGATGAGAAGGTAGAGATCCTTATGACTAGAGAGGGGATCCAACCTTCCAAATGTGAGAGCCTTCGTCAAAAAACACTGAGGAGACCTGATCCATACCAATCAGCTCATATTGGATCAAGTTCCGGCATGCTGAAAGGACCATAAACCTGATCAATACTGATAATCCTCGTGGGCTTGGGGAGGACGGAGCGCAGTAGGAGGCAGGCAGGCCCTGGCAGTGCGTGCTGCCCAGAAAGCCGGGAGGAGTGCCCAGGCGCACTGCCAGGAAGGCTTTAACTAGCCTTTAAAGTGATGGACTTGATGGCCATCACCAGAAGTCCCTTCCAGCGTCGTTCTGTGCTGCAGATGCTCATGCTGTGCCCCCTAAGCCCCCGCTTGCCCCTGCTCTGCGTCTGTGCCTCTCCTGGAGGAGTAAAGCGTATCTGCGGCTGCTGCAGCTGATGAGAGACTGACTCGTGGTCAAAGAGCCTCTGCTAAGCGCGGGAGGGGAGCGCGGTGCCCAATGTTATTACTTGCTAGAGCGTGAAGCCTGCAAGTAATGGTAGCACAAATGTATTTCAATTTGTAACCTGGCCTTCTGTATCAAGATTGGACTACTTCTATTCTGTTGCACATGTGCATCACTTGGGGAAACATGCTGATAGTACTTAACATTTAATTGCTTCTCTTGATTTTATTTGTAAATTAGAAACTAGAGGATCTGTAAGAGAAAAAAAACCCCAACCAGTATAGCTTAATTGGACAACATTTTAGAGTAACAGGGGGGGAAAAAAAAACCCCGTGTAGCTTTCCAGCTTTTGGAGCTGAGAGAAATGCCAACTTACTTATTGATCCATACATATGATATCATATTTTAACTACTGTCTAAACTGGAGGTCATCTCTATACTAGATTACTTAAGAATCTGTCTATCTTATCACATCTTGTACTCATTTATAGCCGTTTCCATTTCTGGCTTTGTTGGAGAGACAGCTAGTGTTTCAACCTAAATTAAAATCAATAAGAAGCAATTTCGTTTGTTTTTTAACTACTAGAGCAGGCTTTTTTTTTTTTTTTGTAAACCTCTGTATGTTCAACTAAGTTACGTGGTTCTTTTCATCAAGATAATTTATTATTAATGCCTAATTTTTGCATATGTAGGAATGAGTTCATTTTCCAAGGTACGTAACAAAATGTCAAATACAATTTAAAAATAAACATTTCTTTTAAATCATCACTGAGAAATAAATGCAGTAAAGAATACTTGGCAGTTAAAAGTAGTTTAAAAACATCTTGAGGGGAAGCATATGCTTGGGGGCTGTGGTGAATGCTGTTGACCCAGGAGCCCTGCGCTGGCAGGGTAGCACGGGCTTCCCCTGGCACGTTTGGGCAATGTTCTGCAGGGATGACTTCCAGCGGAAAAAGCAGAGTCTGGGTCTCTGTGCTTTCAGTCCTTGGCTTGGATATATCTGCATCACACCAATTCGTGTAAGAAGCTCTTGTCATGATGTCAGCTGGCTTTTACCTCACAGCCAGCAGATTGCCAGCAATTACAATTAACCTGGGTCAAATTCAACACGGAATTCAGACTGAAGCAATGCTGGTACTTCCCAGATAAGGCAACGGTGAGCCATAACATCATATTAGAGTAAATATCTGAAGGTAATGCTGTGATGAAGTATCCAAAATAGGATGTGTTGCTGCTCTGGCGAGTTGATCACAGGGTGCAGGAAACGATCCTCTTCAGTTTGCAGTGCAGGCTGCCCAACTGGACAGAGATGGACACGTTGCTGTGTAATGGTTGTCTGTCTTCACGAAGTATATGAAGGGTTCAGTTTTCACTGCAAGGCTTCCTGCACTGATGTAGGTATCCAGTTGGAAGGATTAGTTTGTATCTTCAGAAGCAGCATTTCCACAAAGGGTAGACCATATGCTGTAGTGGAGAACCCGGCCCTTGCATGGAAGCTTTTTGGTAAAGTCTTTGCTCTACCTCTTCTGGGTGAAGTTTGGCATCTAACGATATTGGGCCAGTGTCTATATGAGCATTTATATTCTTCTGCATCTTGTTTTAAATTGTGCAAGGTGAAACTTTAGTCCCTGGAAAAGTGAATGCCAATATCTTTCTCAGGTGGGTTCTCTGGGTTGCTGTGATCTTGCCCAGTGCTTCTCGTAATTTCAGAAATGTTTAAGAATTCTTGGAATTCTTAATTCCGAATGGAGGAACCTTTTGGATGGTCTAAATCTCATTTTGTGTTTGTGTTTAACTTTCCTTTGAAGATCCTGAGTATTATGAGCTACCTGTTACTTTAATCTCTTGGGTTCAGACTTCTCTCACCTTTTCTTTTGCTTCCACTTGCTTTGATTCATTTATGTTAATGAGTCAAGGAAGAGGGCAAACCAAGGGCAAAAAGAGGCGGATCTGGCTACCCTGGTAATCAAAGCAAGAGTCTCTTCCCTTAAGTAAACTGCTAAAGCAGTGTTTTGTAGGAACAAAACATAATTAATAACTAGATGACACTGATGAAGCACACATTTCCTTCATCCTTGAAGACAACGTAAGGGTTGTGTGTGAATTGCTTGAATTTGATACCAAAACAGCAAACCATTTCTTTTTAACTAATCACTTAAAACCACGTAGGAATTTATGTTTATGTGCCAAGAAGCCAGCTGTGTTTAGAAATGTATGAGCACACGCAGTGTTCCAGGAAAATAAGGTAAGAGTGGCTTGTCCACATGCTAGTGACACCTATCGTAAGTGAATCCCAAGCCATAGTTCAATACAAGGAGTAATACATTACAGCTCAGATTCCCTGTCAAAAAGGTAATTAATACCTCATGTCAAACACTATCTGCGTGTACTGCTTTCTGTATTTCATGTTATTAAGCAGCATGACCTTTTCTCTTTCAGCAATTAGCTTTCAAGGTGAAAACCAACTTAGGAAGAAAATTAACTTTTTTTTTCATTGGATCTGAGGAGTCTTACAGCTTTGCAGTGGTCTTGATTACACCTTCACGCTTTGCAGTTTTGATTGCTATCTTGATCAATGACTCTTCATTTCTGTAGTTTGAGATTACATTCCCCTATTTGCTCCTGTATTTGGGAGACATCATCAAGAATTTTGGGTGCAGACTGCATCTGCAGAGCCAGATGAGGCTTGTAAGATGCATGCTGTCAATGGGTAACAACTCTAGCTTGTCTCATTTGCACTCTATTAGTAACAAGTTTACTTGCTAAATAATTCTGTTCTGATCTTCAGTTTTTAATTTACCTGACAGTTGTGCTTTCTGTTGAACTGAGACTATGAGCACCCACTGTAATAAAGCAGTGCTCTCTTTCTTTGCAAAACCAGATGTTTCTAAACTGCCTACACCGTATGAGACAGGGCTTACAGTTTGATTTGCCTTTTTGCTTCTGTTTGTGAAATAGAGGCCATCCCGGAGTTTGCTGCATTTGGTTGCGTTCCTTGGAAGTATGTTGAAGCACACGGGCCTTACTGAGACTATTCTTTTTTGATGAGCTGGAAATAAAATACATCATTTTGGTGGACACCACTTCTGTTATCACTGACAGTCTGGGCCATACAACACTGTGCAAAATAAAGGATCAAAGCCAGTAACACTGTCCTGTCTGCCCTGGAAAGCTGATGAATTGTTCAGTGCTTCCCTTGGTGCCTTTCAGTGACTTCTGCTGTGATTGATACAGGCAGCATCAACAAAAATTGGACCCTTCTCCTCGCTCTCGTGCTTGCAAGTAAAGTGGAGAAAGCTCGATTTGTTTTGCTGCTTAAGCCCTTTCTGTCCTCACACACCTGCTATATGAGAGATCTGCTTACTCTTTGCATTTTTATCATGTCACTACGTTGTCCTACCCTCCAGGATGACACTTCAGGGATGCCAAGCTGGTTGTGAAGGAGCTAATGCTGTGGGTTTGGATATATAAAAAAAAAAAAAAAAAATAAACCAAACAAACCCCAACCAAACAGAACCCAAAACTGCAGAGATCTTTAAGCTGGACTGTAAGGATAATACACTGATAGTGTCTTAAATAAGAAAAGCTAAAGCCCTGATAGAATTAAATCTGGCCAGGGACATCAAAGGCAACAAGAAAAGCTTCTATAGGTATGTCAGTGATAAAAGGAAGACTAGGGAAAATGTGGGCCCTCTCCAGAAGGAAATGGGAGACCTGATCACCTGGGACATGGACAAGGCTGAGGTGCTCAATGACTTTTTTTGCCTTGGTCTTCACCACCAAGTGCTCTAGCTGTTCTACCCACGTTGCAGAAGGCAAAGGCAGAGACTGGGAGAATGAGGAACTGCCCACTGTAGGAGAAGACAAGGTTTGAGATCACCTAAGGAACCTGAAGGTGCACAAGTCCATGTGAGATTCACCTGCAGGTCCTGAGGGAACTGGCAGATGACGTTGCGAAGACACTATCCATTATATTTGAGAAGTTGTGGCAGTCCAGTGGAGTTTCTGCTGACTGAAAAAGGGGAAACATAACCCCCATTTTTAAAAAGGGGAGAAAGGAAGACCTTGGGAGCTACAGGCCAGTCAGTCTCATGACATCCCACCTGGCGTACTGCGTCCAGCTCTGGTGTCCCCAACATAAGAAAGACACGGACCTGTTGGAGCAGGTCCAGAGGAGGCCACGAAGACAATCAGAAGGCTGGAGCACCTTGCCTATGAAGATAAGCTGAGAGAGTTGGGGTTGTTCAGCCTGGAGAAGAGAAGGCTCTAGGGAGACCTTATAGCAGTCTTCCAGTACCTAAAGGGGGCCTAGAGGAAAGCTGGGGAGGGACTCTTTATCAGGGAGTGTAGTGATGAGACAAGGGGTAACAGTTTTAAACTGAAAGAGGATAGATTTAGATTAGATATTAGCAAGAAATTCTTCACTGTGAGGGTGGTGAGACACTGGCACAGGTTGCCCAGGAAAGCTGTGGCTGCCCCATCCCTGGAGGTGTTCCAGGACAGGTTGGATGGGGCTTGGAGCAACCTGGGCTGGGGGGAGGTGTCCCTGCCCAGGGCAGGGGGGTTGAAACGAGATGATTTTTAAAGGTCCCTTCCAACTCTAACAATTCTATGATTCTATGATAATATTTGCAGCATCTCTCAGAAAGAGCTTAGGCTGAAGAAATGTCTATTATTCAGAACTATCAATACCTTTAAAAAGCTGCTTTGCCATTCCTTTGCTCTTTCGTCTTGGCTGTCTTCTGCTGATGAAGTGTTCCAATGGTTGCTGGCCTTTGTGATTATTCTGGTGATCTGCTGTGTGGGTTCCTGAGCCGTTCTCCTTGCTGCAAAACCAAAATCCAGCAAGAGTGCCTTCCTGGGCATTGTATCATCTTTGCTGTAGGTTTTTCCCGCTCATCTGCATGAATGCTCCCATTTGGGCTAGGGGCTCCTTTCTTTGCCCCATCCCTCTCCGCTGTTGCTGGGCCCTTATGTTTACCCCTTATGTTTGCTATCCAGGCCTTATGCGGGCTTCAGGCAGGAATCGTCAGCGCGGGAATGCGTAAGCTGAGGCTAGCTGTGTCGTTCATCCTCTTGCTGCTGAGTGGTCTTCTGGACATCGGGACCTGGTTTCTCAGATATTTTGTGTCTCACCCTTACTGGTAAGGATGCTCTAGGATCAGTCTTCTGCTCTGTCTGGTCTGTTGAGCACTTCTGAGGTGCTATTTTGCATCCAAGTTGCTATAAATATATTTATATATGACTATGACTGCATTTAAAACCTGGCATAATAATAATTAAGCTTAGGAATTATATACCTGAATATGTTTCTTCCATCAGTAAAGTGGTTAGTAGGTGGAACGAATATTCAGCAGATGTTGCAGTAGTAGAGTAGAAGTGGCTTCACATTGGGGATTCATAATGTGTGTCTGAATCCACGCTTATAGACAGAATTGCGAGATGAGATTTTTTGGAAGAATAGTCTTGTCTAAAGAGCAGATGACGCTACTTGATAGGGTAGGAAACTTCTTTGGCAGGTGACAGTGAAGTCAGATGGCCTTGTGATTCCTTTGGCTGAAGTGTCTTTAGCTAATGCTTTTTTGTAATCTTTGAAGCTGGAGATGTATGTATGCATGTAACAACTGATAGCACCTGTTAATTTTGCACCAGAACTGAAGTGGTATGGAGAAAGGCTATATTCTGTAGTAATCGATAATTAGCTATACAGGACTATTCGTTTTGGTCTGGAAAAAACCTTCCCTGTTCAGTTCAGTGGAGATTTCCACCCTGAGTGTGCTGGTGAAACGTCAGATGAAATCTGACTAGTGAGTGATTTATTGCAATGTTGAGAAGAAAAAACTATCTACTACAGGATATGTTGATAGAGGACAATGATACTTCATTGCAGTTTCTTCCCTGAAAAGCTACAGTGGCATTGATGTTTTATTGTGTACATGTTGCTTCATCAGTTTGGGCAGTTTGTGTCATGGATGGGAAATGTCTGGAGACTGCTTGTTTTCAAACACTAATGCCTATAGACGCTTTTTTTTTTTTTTTTTCAACAAGGAAAATCAGTGAAGAAGCAAGCTATTTGTACCATCATGTTTGCAGTCAGATTGCTCCCTTTTCCAGCCTGTGCTCCATTTTACCCGCTATATATTTTCTTTAGTGTTTCAGGAAAAAGACTGAAAAAGCAATAGAAACAGTGGCAACAGAGTCGGTGTAAAATACATATTGGTGTTCTAAAAATCAGTTTAATTTTAGCATGTATCTTAACATAAGCTTCAGCTATATTTTTCTTTGCCACTTCTTCACCAGTTCAGCTGTTTTCTGTTCCATGCCAGGAGTGTTTGTGAAGCTCAGAATTGTCACTGTGCAACACATGAGAATTCTGCAAGTGACAAAATAAGGAAATGACATGGTATAATATACCGGACCATAGGTGATTTGCCCAAGGCATAAAATAAAGTGATCTGATGATAATTTTGAGGACGAGGTGGGTGGTGGGGGAGCCCAAACCCAAACCAGCTGTTTCTAGGAGATTGTGTATTGTAGAATCTTAAACTTGACAGTTTCTAGTGTCCTGGTTTGAACCTTACTTTGAAGAAACATAGGACTTTAAGAGCGATGGGGTGTGCTGCCCCTAAAGACCTCAATGTCTCCTGATGTTCCAGTATCCCTGAGAAGGGCACCAATGGACTGGGCCGTGGCTATATTTGAAATGACGAAGCTGGACAAACATGCTAAAAATACCTTCTTGAGTTGGCTTGTGTGTAACCAGCACTTCTCAGATGACAGTCTGCATTTTCATCACTTCCAGGATGTTGAACGAGGCTGAATTGCTCTAGCTTTTGTTACTGGAGTTGGATCTGACAGCTACAGAAAAGCTGAATCTGATACCCTGTCTTCCTTGCAATGAAGGCCAGTGTGAACACATTGCACCTGCGACTGCCAAACCGAACTCCTTTGTTCTCCTTAGACCAAAGTCACTCCCGATTGAGATTAATTTAAATGTAATTAAACTTGAATGGTTTGGACCATGTTCATCACAACATACCCGTGCACACAGTCTGTCCTGGCTCCTTATGTTCCTCTATGGTGTATGATGCTCAAAACATTGCAGTGGAAGGAGCCACGAAGGAAGGCATCCACTTGTTTCCTTGCATTCAGTGACGTTGTTTTGGTCAGAGAAACATTGTGAGATTCCTCATTGTGTTCTCCCAACTGTGTGACTGTGGCTTGAGGGTTCTGGTTTGGTTAATGTGGGAGCTTGGGTAACTGAAGACGTATGTTTGGATGAGAAGCTCTGAGGAGGTGGCTGTGCTTTTTCCCTCCTAGACTCTGGCTCAGCAGGGTGCTGGCAAAGTCACTGATGGTGCTTCCAAGACTTGCTGCACCAGGACGAGCAGTTGCATGCCCAGGCATATGCAGTCAAGCCTGACTGAGCCGGCGTGCTGAAGCCAGGATGGCTTCTCTCCTTGTTGCAGGAAAGGAGGTGAACTCCTGTGCTCCAGTTTGCTGGGCTCAGCTGAATTTAGGTATCAAATGGCAAGACTTCTTCCTGCTTTAATCCCTGCGGAGACAAAGAGCGAGAGAGCAGCCAGGGTACTGTGGAGCTCTTTGCATCTTGTGAGAGAGGAGCACCTTTCTGGTGGGGAATTCAGAATCTTGGTGCGTTGCCATGCCACCAGTGATGGTAGGCTGCCAGAAAGCCTTCTTGGCCTGGGAGTTACACCTGCAGGTATCAGCCTAGCTGATTTCTCTCCTTGGGAATGAAGACGCGGAGAAGAGTTTGTTGCACAGCAATGGGTTGATCTGTTTGAGTGGATCCAAGCTGCTTGTGAGGACGCTGTGGTATCTGTGTGGACACTGTTTATCCGACTAGGAGACATCCTTAAGGGTCCTCATGTCTGACAGAGCTGAGTATGAGTACCTTGACAATGAGGAAGAGATGGTGTATGTTTCCCAGAGAAATTGTTTGTGGTTTTTTTTTTTTTTTTTTTCCTTTAATGGCTTGAATTCCTTTTGGATGCACCTGTCTATCAGACCACCCTACACTTCAGAAAAAAAAGAAGCCTTTCCTCAGCATTATCTGAGTCTCTCTGACCTAGAGGACATAACAGCTACACCTTCACCCTTTGAGCTTCTGTAAGGTTGGCTTCAGGATAAATCTGGTTCGCTCGTGAGCTTCGTAATCATGAAGTCAGTATTGATACTGAGCTGGTGGAATTTTTCAAAGAGGACAAATAGCAGTAGTCTTTCCATTTTTCTTTGATCAGATAGCTCTCTTCTGAGAGAGGCTAGGAGCTGGTGGACTGATGTGCAGTGGCTGAGAGATCAAAAATGATACATCCCCTAATTAACGACTAGTTAATGAAAAAGCAATTCTTTTTGGTGCGTAAAATAAATTGTCTCTGGGTTATGGTATTGGTATGCTGTTGATCATGCAACAACCGTCTTTGCGAGCCTGAGTTTTCATTTAAAAAGGCCTCATTGTCTGTTAAATATTTGGGCATTCATACTCCCCCTGGGTTGATCAACTGTTTGAAATGAATTATCTCACAGTGCTGTCACAATTAAAGAACGGCATGCTCAGGTGAAAGGGTTTGTCTGTTTCATAGATTGGAGAGAGATGCTCAGTGAAAATGAACATCCTCCCAAGGTTAAATTATCTATTTAAAGCTCCTCCAATTACAACGTTGGATAGAAGGATTTTTTTTTTTTAATGTGGATAAGAGTTAGCAGAGGACAAATGACATAATTGGAGGGGGAGAGAGAGACTTCATACGTGCTCGCTTCTAAAAGAGCGAGAGGGATAAGGAGAAGATAATACCAGGGAACTGTCTTCAGACACCTTTCTGGTTGCCTTAATCTCAAGTGGTCTTTGCAAGTTGGGAAAGACAGAAGAAGAAAGGGTTAGTATTTGTGTAAAAACATCCTGTGACTTCTCCCCAGGTGTGCTATGTGGGACTTGATGCCATCTGGCCTTTTTGTAAGAAAAAGTAAAAAAAAAAAAAAAAAAAAAGCAACCCTCATATTGGGATGTGCAAATAGTCTACTTTTTGCCTCATATAGCACAGAAGAACGTATTAGCTGGTGAATTGAATTGACATATTCCTTTGTGCACAAGTTATAGCAACTTAAATGAAAATTACACTCATAGCAAGAGAATGCACTCTGTTTAAATTAGATAAGGAGATTATGACAGAAAAAGATCATTGAATAAAGGAGTTTTTAAACTAGCCAGTGAAATGAATGTATGACTTCAAACTTTGTCTTGCCAGAATTTATTAATAAAACACAATGAGGTTTTTGGAATACAATGAAAACCTCTTCCTTTGAAGGTTACAGTGTAATTTGCGTAATTGTGTTTGTGTAATTTGACTTCAAGATATGTCCTTGTAATTTGGGAAGCTGCAGATCTTCCTCTGATCTATTGCATTTTTCTTGTGCCTCGTGTTGATGCATCTAATTGCCTCATAAGTATATACTCGGTGTAAAGCCATTGCACTGCCCTCTGGACCTTGAGAAATTCACCTCCCGGTCTGTAATGATAATCTCTGCGCAGATCTTCCCCGTGAAGCAGCTGGCCACCTTTGCCTGCTTTCCTCACTGAGTATACACAGCTAATTGCTGCTCTGCATAACCTCCTTTTGCTATCATACAGCTGAAGAGAACTCAACTGTACGACGCCTTAATTTTTCCCAGCTGCAGGATGCCCTCTTTTGGCAGGGAAGCCGGAACGCAGCAGTCGCAGGCATCCTCTTGTCAGGAGCTGGCTGATCCTCGCCGAGACAATCCCCGAGCATCGGGCGCGCGCGGCACTGTTTCAGCTGGTCCTTCGCTGAATGTGTGTTTCCTGCTGGAATGGGACAGAAGAGTAGCTTTGGGCAAGGCAGTGAGCGGTGTTGGTAGGATGTGTGTGTAATTATGAATAGATTATGCTAATGACGATCTCCTATTCAATGGGTTTTAAACTCTTCAGTTTTCTGCTAGGCAGACTTGGGAAAAAGTTACCATTTTAGTGCTACTTTGTTGCTGAACTCCTTTGAAATTAACAGACCCTGGGGGCGAAGGGTTTCTATTCTAAGGCATTAATACTATGCGTTGAGTTTGTTGGCCTAGAGAATCTGAGATGAGACTGCTCTTGGCTGATGAAGCAGGGAGAAATTTTAAATCTGGGGTTAAAGCTCAAAACACTGCGGAGGGAGGCAAAACCAAATCGGATAAGAGATGCCCGTGGGAGGGCTGACGGCAGAGAGTCATGTTGAGGAGTCGAGTCACTGGAACTTTAGGTGTAGACAAAGCTGATTTAAAGATGGCTTTTTATTGTGCTGCAGTAATTTCTCCATTGGCTTCGCACAGCAGGGCCTGAAGAAATGTCTGTTGTTAAAACCATTGGAAGTGTGAAGTGTCTTCAAATCTTAAAATTGCACAGAATTAAAAAAAAAAAAATTTAGGAAAGATACCTCTTCACATATGTATCAATTCTTAATGGTATGAGACTTGAAAAGAAACTGCACCATTTACAACTTACTTCTACGTCCTTGGATTGAAATATTATGTATACAGTTAAGAGAGAAGACGTTGAGTGAAGTTATACAAGCTTAATAAAAATAAACCTACACATGACTTTGCATAAAGGGGGGGAAAATCAAAGGACTAACAAATTTGCATAGATAACATTTGAATTGTTAATTTGTATTGCACTTCGTTGCAAGGATGTCGTTTTTAATTAAGAATAAAATGTGGTAGATATTTTAAATGGGAAATGATTATAATTGCGGATGGAAATTGAGGTAATGAGAACTGTTTTAATTAATTGTTAAAACTTAACATTTTTCTTTGTTTATAAGCTTGTAGTCCGTGGACACTGACACTTATTTTGTAGCTGTGTATGTTTAAACATACAATGATTAAGGTGTGAAACGCTGGCAGCAAACACAGTTCTGGCCTGAGCTGTATCAGTTACTTGAAAGGGTCTGTTTGTATGGACGGACTTTGAGCATCTTTGGTAGACAGACTTTGCGGTTTGCAAGATTGGTGTGAAATTGCGGTGTAAAAGCTCTATTCCCAAAATGTCCTTTATAAACCGTATTTGTCTTTCACTGTGGGTTTCACAGATGGTGGAGATGCTTCACTGGAGAAAAACGAGGCCTTTTTTTGTTCCAAATGACTGTTGCTTTTAAAGTTCTCCATTGATGAATACGACAATACCATATTGACCTGAATTTAACTCTGCAAGATTTTGTTGATCCGTTGTGTGCTGTCTGTGGTTAACCGACGTGGCCTTCAGGAAGCCGTGGGCGGTTCCTCATACAGCTGAGCAGGTCAGTGCCTGCAGAGGAGGGAAGGCGAAACCCCGGGCTGCGCAGCTCCTATCATCAACCCCCCTGAGTGTGTCTGGGGGGGCTCCTATAGCTCCA
Organism: Vanellus vanellus; assembly: GCF_965231255.1. Taxonomy (NCBI): domain Eukaryota; kingdom Metazoa; phylum Chordata; class Aves; order Charadriiformes; family Charadriidae; genus Vanellus; species Vanellus vanellus. The sequence goes on from NC_138914.1 coordinate 1,365,703, forward strand.
CAGAGCAGTGTGTCCAGTGACAGTCTGCCAGGAAGAAGATGGTGGTACCGGAGGGAAAGAAGCTCCGGGCCTGTGCATTCGCAGCCGCTGTTTTGTTCTGCCCCAAGGGTATTTTGGACACAGCCTGTTCTGAGCAGCGTTGGATGCCGCTGCTGTTGGAGAAGGTCCCTTTGGCCCTGTGTGCGGCACCAGAGCGCGGGCCCCTGGGGGGCTGTGTGTGGGGTGCGAGAGTGGGGAGCTGTGGGGTGGCACGTAACTTCTCAGTATGTACTTCATCATTTTTTCTTCTTAACGCTTTGTCGGGGTCTCTTAAGACTTAGAGCCTTGTGCTTAGGGAAATGCAGCATGAAGACCTACAAACCAACCATTTTCTATTCAGATAGCTGTGACAGGAGGTAAAGAAAAATATTTGCGTAGAATTCTTAGAAACAGACCATACTTCTGCCCTTTGAAAGCTTGGTAAACTTATTTACCAAGCTTAGAGCTTTGTGTCCAGAAAGGATTTTGAAGTGAACAAAATTAGTGTTGCCACTTATGTTAAGAACCACGTATGAATTCTCTGTCATCTCCGGCTGCAGAGGGACTTGGAGAGAACTACAATTAGCACTAATTGGAGTTGCGTCTGAATCTTCTGTCTGTTGGTGTGAGAATGGACCCTCGAAGTGATTGGCAGGAGCTACCTGTCTGCTCCAATTCCCTAAAGAGCTGCTCTGTTGCATTGCAGCACATCGCAAATGAAACAAGTGTTTTCCAGATGCGACCAGCTAGCGCGCCCGCATTATCCATGCAGCACGGATGCTGAAATTTAATGCAAGTTGCACAGTGTGCTGGGTGCTTGTAGCTGTAATAAAGATGCACCGCAGTTGGGTTTTTTGTGTGTTTTTTTTTATTTGGTTTGTTTGTTTGTGTGTTTTTTTTTTTGTTTTGTTTTTTTTTTTTTCTGAGAAGTCTAGAGTTTTGATTCCTGCAGATTTCATTGCTCTGTGATGCTCTGCAGAATGGGTGGAAAAGAAGGTTTGGCATACTGAGGAGTTGTGTAACCTTTTCAATATGTGTGTGGTGGGGATTTTTTGTTTGTTTGTTTTGGATATTTGTCTTGTCACATGGAAAGCAGCGCTTCAGCTGAAATCTAGCTTGTGTTACCCATGTTGGTCATGGAAAATAATTTTGCCAAAGTACATAAAAACCACATATGCAGAAAGACACATCTCTGCTTGGTTTTGTTGCCTCTGGGTAAATAAAGTAGAAACTTAAGAAGTAAACTAATATTCAGTAAAATGATAAAAGAATTCACGTGAATGACAACGTAGTGGGTTTTTTTTTCCTCTGAAGTATGCAACCGGAGATATGAAGTATGGTAATGTCACTAGGGTAATATACAGCTGATAGCGATGCATTCGTTTGCATTTCTTTCCTTTACCTTGTGCTTCTTTTTTTCCCTGAAGCACATGTGTTGGGAATTGAAAATGCAGTTTGCCTATTATACACTGGCAGTAATCTTTCAATTTTTTTTAATGTAAAAAATGAGGCCACAAACATGAGCAGCCACTGATGTATGGGGCTATTGATGGGAATTGAATTTGCAAAGGGAAAATGGGATTTGGTTGTAGTCTGAAATGATAATGATGTAGCCCAAATGGATTTGTAATGGTCATTCATTCATTTTTTTTTTTTCTGCAATTTTGTGGTTTGACAAAACATATTTATGCAGGTGACTATGAAAGTAGCATAGGTTCACTCTGAGTGGGAGTTAATAGCTAATGGCAAATAATAAGTATGCAAAGTCTGAGCTTGAGCCTGTTCCTACAGACTTCATTAGGTGAAGGAAGGGATGCTGTGATTTATTTTCGTAAGGGGGAGAAAAAATGGTAAGGTAGTGCTGCTTTGTGAGATTCAAGAAATAATAAAAAGAAAATGTATCTTGATGTGAAATCTTAAAAAAAGTATGGATTTGTAGTAACAACCTACTAAATGCTTTATTTAGCACAACAAATGCACAAGACACTTTGCACAATGTCTAGATAAGCAAAGACTTTGCCCTGAAGAGTTTCCAGTCTAACTATGATCAAACTAATGTATTACATTGAGGTTCTGGGTTACGTACTTGTGTTCCTGTGAGCTGTAGCTGTACCTGTGTGACATTCACCCCCTCAGCCTGTAGTCTGAATTTGAATTTGGGCTGCCGGGGAACGGCAGAATTTTCTTTATATCCTGGGTGCAGTTTTACGTGCCTTATGGGAATTTCCGTTTTGGTCTGATTTTGGTGGAGCTCTGTCTTCCTTCCCGTGGAAGCGAGGGGAGAATGACAAGCCAGCGTTCCTGTGGTCAGAACAAACTGGTGGTGACAAGAAATTGATAATTTAATGCTGTGGATGGATTTTTGGCTTTGCTTTCCTCTTGTTTCTTTTTTTTTTTTTTTTTTTTTTTTCCTTTTTTTGGACCAGTGAACGTCATGCTTGTAAACTGCCTTCCATTTTAACTGGAGTATAGTCCTTGTTAAATGCCATATAATTTAAAAGTATGAATAGAAGTAATTATGGAGTATAGGAAAAGTGCTTCTGGTTTTATAAATACATTCCTTATTATAAATTTTTCTGTTTTACATCAATACAGCCAGTGGTTCAGATGCAAAAGCTGAAACACGTGCCCGTGTAAAGAAATCTGCTCTCGAGCTGCAGAAGACAAAAAGGCAGCGTGCGGGGGGAAAACAGCACTGATTTACCTGTAGTTCATATTGTCCCTGTTTCCCTCTTGCCGCTGATTAAGGCGGGAGCTTTCTGAACAAGAGCTGGGCGCCATGCTCGGCAGCCGAGCTGTGCTGCGGTCCTTTCCTTGCGGACCTTTCCTGGGGAGAGCGGGCTCCTGGGGATTGCTGGTGCACCGCGGGAAATGCCTCTTGTGTGCAGCATCGCTTCAGGATTTCCTGCCATGTAACTTCAGCTATTTTGGCTACAGGCCTTACTGCTTTTGTATTTGACTTTTTTTTTTTTTTTTTTTTGTAAGCATTCCATGAATGGTCCTGATGCGGAAAGGCTGTGAGCTTCATAAGTCTGTTTATTTTAATTGGCTTTGCTATCCTGATAAGCTAAGGGCAGAAAGAGCCAGGCGGCTCCGGGGGCTGTGGGTGGGGTTCCGTTTGTTTTAAATATCGACTTTTGGGAACTGCCGGTTTGTTTTATAACCGAGCGGGGATTGGGTTAGTCTGACATCTCTTTGTGTGAACTGTTCGGGGCAGAGACCATTTCCCTGTCTGGACGGTGCTCAACACACTGCAGCCTTCTTCAGAGCTTTCGAGTGCTGTGGCGGTATAAATAGCATTCAGGGACGGTACTTTTCGCTCTCTCCTTCCTTTGTGAAGGACGGCAGTTTCCTATCCTGGTCCATTGTTTTGGTCCGTTTTGCACAACGATAAAGAAAAAGCGGCAAATACCAAGACGTGCCTGTCGCTCGCTAATAGTCACCAGGAAACCTGTGCCGGGTCTGTCCTTATCCGAGTGCTTAAAGGATAAGCGCTGAAAGAATCAAAGAATTTTGTTTTGACTATGAAATTCCTAAACGTTTCCCCTCTGAAATTTCAAATATTAAAGTAAAACCAGATTTGCCAGTGTTTACTTTAAAAATACTATGGTACCTTTTTGATCTCTCGTGCTGGTTCTAACGGAGTATATTTTCTGTGAGAGATTTAATTTTATTTTATTGTCTATTTAGGACTGGCTGCTAAACAAGCCGATTCCTTCTTATTATATAGTAGTTCTAGACCACTGCTTCACAAATATGAATTATCTGGACTGTGCTGTAATTTGCAAGTTTAATGAACGTGGTCTTGGGGGGGGAGGTGGACCCCTAAAAAGTCGCTTTGCGGTTTCACCCCAGGGCAGCGAGTGTTGTGAACGGTCGGATACTGGTAGCTGCAAAGCTCATCTGACACACGGTGCGTGGGCATCTCTTCAGGAGTCACACAGTTGCAGGCACTGGTGGAAGCCATGTGAGCTCGTGGGTGGCAGAAGCCTTCAGATAGCCTATGTGACATGGGGACTTTGTGGTCGAGGCACAGCCAAATGAAGGTGGATGGAACCATTATGCTGTTGACTACTGGAGCGGGAGTTCTTAGCTAATGTAGGAGAGACTCGTGCTTTGTGGTTTTAAGTTTCATACTCTGTGCTTCTCCAGCTAGGTGTGTTATGTTGCAACCGTCGGAACCCTTGGTTTAATGCTCCGTCCCTTCTTCATTGGCTCAATAGCCTGTTTTCACTCCTTGGCATTAACTTAGGAACATACTTAAACGTGAACTTAACTCTTAGATTCTGTGTTATTGAATTGGATCCCAAATGGTGAAAGTGAGAAGCTTCTCACTAACCAAATAGATTATTGTTCTTTTAATTTACTTCTTTTTACAAAAATTGCAAGTAAATTCTTTATGAAGCTGTGTAAGTGATGGTACTGCTTGGTGTACTTCCCTTCTATTTTGGCAAAATATCTATTTGTTGCTCTAATAATTTACTGCATGTACACTACAAAGGTCCTTTCACACACTGCAAAGGGAAGAAAACTGAAGTGCCGTTGAAACCAAATTTGCTTGGGGAAGAGCTCTTGTGAAGTTTCTGTTTTGCTCTGAGGTGGGTTGTCTTCTGCCGCCCGCAACTCAGTAGAGGTTCTCACTGCTACAACTCCGTTGTGAAGTGTGATGGTGCAGTTCTCAACCCAGCAATGTTCCAGTTGATCAGTGAAACTCTTTTTAATAGTGTATCTACGTATGTGCAGACATTTGTCCCGAGTACTTGTATTCAATGGCTCAGGGTTCAGATGTTTTACTGGAAGCAGCAAGTATTTTTCGTCGTCTTCTTACTTAGCACCCGCATAAAACATTATGCTCATGAAACATTTATGGTAGCAATCCATTAACAGGAAGACAAAGGTTTTCCTCTACAGAGGATCGCCAAAATGTCTTGCTGAAATGAAACCTGTTCTCCAGCTGTTTTATATGCATTATTGCTGCCTCTTACTGAAAGTTTAAAAGGTCCGTGTGATGTAATGCAATGATACCTTTGTGTGCAAAGCTGCTTGGAAGCAATCTGAGTCAACAGGAAAGCAATATCTTCTTAAAGCTTGTGACTTATATTAGTTTTGTGATCTCAGGTATGAAGGAGATAAAAAGGGCAAGGGTTTACTGGAGATTCTCTTGAAGGCGTGTAGAGTTCTTGAAGTAGTAATAAACGGCAGATTAAAATTGATCTCGGTGAGACTTCCAATGTTAACCAGTGTTACGGAAGTAAATGACTTCAGGTTTTTGCCCGCTTCATCAAACGGATCATGTTGTATTGTGTTGCCAAACTGCTGTACCTGAAAATTTCAGCTATGGAAAGAGCCTTTCCGGAGTATCTCTAGAACAGTAAGCGTAAAACTACAATGAATGATTGAGTGACTATTTGTGTGTATATACACACACATCATTTTAATGGAAGAGATAATGTTCTTGAAGACAAGATTAAAGATTCAGAGGAGCATTAAAAGCAGAAATATTATTTCTAAGTGAAGGGGAGATGAGAATTTATTATTAAAAAGTTAAAATAGTAATTAACAGTGCTAGGAAATGGTAGAAGAAAAACTGTCTGGTTCGGCTGGTATAGATGAACAGTTTTAAAAACCACAGTGTGCCATGAATCGCTTCCTCAAAGTGACAGGATCGCTTGGTGCGTTGTTACCAGTGATGATTCTGTTGGCTTGGGTGCTTTTCAGTGGAAGAAAGGGAGAAGTGTGTCTATATATGTTCTTTTACAGTGGAGGGCAACTGACTTCGCAACTGCTAGATGAACATGGTGATAGGCCTAAAATAAGCAGCTGTTTGAATACGGAGCCTGCACACAGAGCCTTGATCAAATTTACCATCAGCCAAAATAAGCACATTTCTGCTGAAGTCAGTGGAGTTGTGCCTATTTTCACTACTGAAGAAACTGGTAGGCGGTTTGTTGGTGGTGTTCAGGTATGAACTGTACTAAGTGTCTGGTGCTGTATGGGGAGACATTCTCGGTGTTCTCTGCTGCTGAAATGCCACTTAATTGCACCGTGGGTTTCCGTGATCCCATACACACTAAAATAGGTATGTGGAAAAGTGAAATTTTTAAGAAATAAACGTGGAGGATTTTTATAAACATTCTTTTCCAGTTTGTTATTTCTTAGGGATGTGTGGACTATAGCAGATGGCCTAATAGTCATGCCTCGCACTATTATTACCTCAAGATCTGTTTCCAGTACTTCTGTCCTTTACAGGAACGCTCAAAAGTTTAATCTTGTTCCCTGGCAATTGCTCAGAGAGCCCTGAATGAAAGTTGGGGGTTTTTGGTGGCTTTTTTTTCTTACAAAAAATATGATTTATTAAGTAGGTTATGTGTTTTGCTAGGCTCTATAGTTTCAAGAGGAAAGAATCACAATTTTGTGAGTTCCCAAGCGCTTAAAATGTCCAAAATCTGATAGAGAAATGATTGGTTTTCTAGTGAAGGTTAGAACTTAGTATATTATCTTCCACGGAACGAATAAAGCTATTCTATTTTTGTTCTGCCACTCTAGTGTTAAATTCATGAAATGCAAATCTGAAGTGTACGTACTGTGCATATTTGCCTTAACCCTGGAAAGGAATAGAAGTTTATTACTAAGCACAGAACAATTTTTCAAGGTGTCGGTTTACATTCCTTTTGCTTACTAATGAACTATGGAAATTGCTTACTAATGAGCTATAGAAATGGAGATTCTGCTTTCTCCCAAGTATGAAAGTGTTCTCTACACAGTAAGTAAATGACTTCTTATAGGTCGTGGAGAATACGGCTGTTCAGCACACTGCTTTCATGTTCTATGTGGCCAAAGCTTCCCAACTTTGCTGTTGCTGCCTGCAGTTTCCTTCTAATAGTTCTGAACAGAAAAGTTTGTTTATTGTCAGTGCATCAGTCTGCAGCAGTCTAGAGAGCAGATTCTTGCATATGGAAATAATAAACCAAGAGGTACTGAATCAGAACTGAACTTGGGCGATTTAGGGTTGCTTGGAAATGCTGTATATTGACGCTTGTGTGCTGTACGGTGTTGGAGAACAGCCGAGGTACTCTGTCGTCTAGTTTCTTTTTTAGTGCTTGAGCACAAAACCTAGGGAGATGGGATCTGTGAAATCTGTAGAAGGAGGTAGAATGCAGATTTTCCAGCCACTTACAAATGTGCTGGAGATCTAGAAGCCCTCTCAAAAGAAATGAGGCAAGAGCACCTCCAGTTCTGTATATGAATTTCCAATCTCAGGAGCTTGAAGCCAGTAAGTTTATGTGCAAATAAAATGTTAACCCGAGTTAGAGATCTTGAGTGTGTGTTTGTATACACACATGCGTATAGTAATGTGCAAATGAGGAAAATAAGTGTAAACAGAAATAGTTGGAAACCATTTAAAATGCTTTGTTTTACACCCTTCAAAGTCAAATGTTCTTTTCAGAGAAACAATTATGTTTTCAAAATAAAAGCCCTGGTTAGAGGGACTAGAAAGTATAAATAATAAAAAAGAGAAACTTGCAAGAAAAAAAAATACAAACAAGGCAGTAGCAGTCAAGGAAGGTAAGTGTCAATGAAGAATTACTGGTCAAGTGATTTATGTTTAATGAGAAGAAATATTTTGAATGAAGTGAGACAAACCAAACCTGAAATGTTATGAATGAGGATGGTTAACTTGCCAATATCAACTCATCTATATCATACTGAATGAATGTCTCTTTTCTAGTAAGAGGGGAACCGGATGCTGTGTTCCCATATTGCAAAAATAACATACCTTTTGTCCAGTAATTAAAGGGAATGTTAAACAATCACCATTAAATATAAACATTTTTAGATAACAGTTTACACCCTCAAAATATTAAAGACTTTAGTACTTTTTAGGACACTGAGAAGCAGGAGGGGATGAGAGAACAACCATTCTTTTCAGGTGGCTAAAATATGGATGAACCAGGGACAGCGTGTTGGCCTGCGATCCGTTCCAGGCGAAATAAGGGAAAGCGGGTGTGGGAAGCAGCGAATAGTGTGAATAAAAGACAGTAAGGTAATTCGTGCTGACCATCATTGTTTTATGGGAACCAGTCAGCCTTTCTGCAACAGAGCTTCAACTTTGACTGAAACACGGTGATATGATATACTTTGATTTCTTTAAGACATTTGGTTGAGTTCTGTGTGACAGCTGAACTTGAAAAAGAGGGTGGGGTAGAAGGGGAGCAATAGCTAAAATTGGGCAAATTCAGTCTTGGAAGTATAGCAAAACTGCTTAATCCGTGTATCCCCGCTGGGTTGTAACTGAGTTTGGGTGTTGGCCCAACAGCTCTCTGCTGGAGTATTCCTGTGGTAGCAGCATCACATTCTTTCTCTAGTAAATGGCAATTAACAGATGCTTTTTTTTTCCCCCCTGTTACAAGAGTGGAAAGAGGTAGTGCAACAGGAAGCGATGCCCGATGTGAATACCATCGGTTTGTTTGTTTTGCCAGTGTAATACTGTCAAAGCTTTATTGAATGAGCCGACTTCAAGCTGTTGATATAGTTCAGACCTTGGCAGCTCTCTAATCTCCTTGAAGCTTTAGTGTTTGATTGCGTTCGTTTGCCCTGCAAATAGTCAACTGTGTAAGTTATCTCAAAGTGAGAATATGTCTAAAGCCTGTATTTATAATGGACGAGGTTCACAGGAGTGCAGAGACCTTGTAAAACACACATGAGCTCTTTTTTTGAATATGCGGTGAAATACTGAATTCTGCTTCCTGAAACCTGTCACGCCGCATGGTTACAAGAATCCTTTGGACACTTAGCTTTAATTATTTAATGGAATGTGAAATCACTGTCTGCCTGTTGTTGGCAGGTCACTCCTTAGTTTTATGTTGATATTACATGGTGGTGCCCTATCTGCTGTATAAATGTAAATGAGCATTTTTTTGTCATTATTGGAGGAGGGAGTGCTGAGATACATGAAATGATCTTTCTTAATTTTTTTTTTTAATTAGATGGTTGAATTTAATTGTGATTTTCATGTTTTGTCTTCTGTATCCAACAAGCATTCCTTTGCAGGTTTTGGTAGGATAATAAGTTCAGGGGAACAAATGCATGTAGTTGGTTCCTTGTTGATAAACTGTTTGCTTTCAAATACGTGATAGCTCAGGTACAAAGTGACTACTGCAGTTGACGCTCTGTAAATAGTTTCATTCTAAATGGCCCCTCCTAGGGCAATATATCTTCTTTTGGGCACCAATTTGACAAATACATGCTTAGTGCAGAATAACATTGCTGAGAATTTGAGTAAAAATATATTGGCTGCTTTTTGAGACTGTAGAAAAATAAAAGTGCATGTTTTAAGAAATGCAAACTTTTTTTTGCCTCCTTTTTCATAAATATGTAAGCTTCTTACCGAGGTGTGGTTTTTTTTGGTTTTTTTTTTTTTTTTTTTTAAAGCTGCTTTGGGGGGGGAGAGGCAATGATAGGAAGGACTCTCTTCTACTTCATGGGAAAGTATGCAGGCAAGGCTGTTTGTCCTCCCTTTCCTACCCACAGTTGCTTTTGTGGGGGCTGTTTTTATTTTTAAACTGTTCTCATTCTGGAGGTAGTGGGTTGACAAATGGACCACTCGGTGGATACAGAACTGGCTGGACAGTCGCACTCAAAGAGTTGCGGTCAATGGCTCGATGTCCAAGTGGAGAGTAGTGACGAGTGGTGTTCCTCAGCGGTCGGTACTGGGACCTGTACTGTTCAACGTCTTTGTTGGCGACACGGACAGTGGGGTGGAGTGGTGCACCCTCAGCAAGTTTGCCAATGATACCAAGCTGTTTGGCGAGGTAGACACACTGGAGGGGAGGGATGCCATCCAGAGGGACCTGGACAGGCTGGAGAGGTGCGCCCAAGCCAACCTCATGCGGTTCAACAAGGCCAAGTGCAAGGTCCTACATCTGGGTCGGGGCAATCCCAAGCACAAATCCAGGCTGGGCGAGGAATGGCTGGAGAGCAGCCCTGAGGAGAAGGACCTGGGGGTGCTGATTGACGAGAAGCTCAACATGAGCCAGCAATGTGCAATCACAGCCCAGAAGGCCAACCGTATCCTGGGCTGCATCAGAAGTGCGGCCAGCAGGTCAAAGGAGGGGATTCTGCCCCTCTACTCCACTCTGGTGAGACTCCACGTGGAGTACTGCCTCCAGCTCTGGAGTCCCCAACAGAAGAAGGACATGGACCTGCTGGAGCGTGTCCAGAGGAGAGCCACGAGGATGATGTGAGGGCTGGAGCAGCTCTCCTATGAGGAGAGGCTGAGAGAGTTGGGGCTGTTCAGCCTGGAGAAGAGAAGGCTCCGGGGAGACCTTACTGTGGCCTTCCAGTCCCTAAAGGGGCTACAGGAGAGCTGGGGAAGGGCTTTTTACTGGGGCATGTAGCGATAGACGAGGGGGAATGGCTTTAAACTGGAAGAGGGCAGGTTCAGATTGAACCTTAGGAAGAAGTTTTTCCCTGTGAGGGTGGTGCGGCACTGGGACAGGTCGCCCAGAGAGGCTGTTGGGGCCCATCCCTGGAGGTGTTCAAGGCCAGGCTGGAGGTGGCCGTGGGCAACCTGGGCTGGTGGGACGTGTCCCTGCCCGGGGCAGGGGGGTGGGAACTGATGATCTTCAAGGTCCTTTCCAACCCAAACCATTCTATGATTCTATGAAAGCTTTCTGTTTGTAAACTGGTGGCAGGTCTGTGAAAGGAAAATAATGTAGCGGTTTTGCAACAATGTGGCTTATGCCTTCTTAGGACTATTAGGAAACAAGACAACGATTAAAACTAACCAAACAAAACCCCATAGGTGTTGACTGTCCAGGAGTCTTGTCCTAGTTTGAGGTAAAACAGAACCATTTTCTGTTCAGTAACTTTACTTTTTAGCTGAATTTCTTCTAACCACTGACACTAACTGCATATTGTGCAGAGGCTGTTCGCTCTCTCAGAGAGGTCAGACCGCTGTCTATAGCTGGGGCCCGGGCATGGTGTGCAGAGGGGCTCTGCTTATACTCATTGCTGTAACCCCCCAGGGCAGCTCACTTCGGTATTTGCCCCGCTGGAGGGTCGGAAGCAGAAAAGCGTAGAGGGGTCCCACCTGCGGGGAGGAGCGGACAGGACAGGTGACCCCAAACTGACCAACGGGGGATTCCATCCCACCTGCCTCACGCTCAGTATAAAAGCTGAGGGATCAAAGGGTCACTCTCTCTTCCTTCAATGGCCGATGTCTGAGGAGGACTCTGTCTGTCTGTCTGCCTTTGATCCCAATCCTGAATCCAGTTCCCATCCATCACTTCCCCAGTGTCAGTCGGTGATGTAATTGTCATCCTGGGAGCTTGCTAGGGTTTTGTATGTATTTCATTGTTTTCTTTTTATTTTATTATTAATATTTTCATTAAAGTAGTTTAGTTCCTTCTAAGCTCGTAAGTCTCCCCCTCCTCTCCTTGAAGAGAGATGGGGCAGAGCATCTGTCGCTCGCCTCAGAGGCCGGTCCAGCCACTAAACCACAACACGTCTTGGAGTTGACTACCCTGTACCGGATCAACACAGACTCCAGTAGTTATTCCTGCAAATTTATTGGCTCCTGTCTTGTAGGAGAGGAGTGGGTGGAAGGTCTCTCTTTCGCGCCTGTCAGGCTGTAGTTCTGCGCCGTGTTTGCTGGGGGCTACGCTGTCCCGGCTGCCGCTGGCTACTCGCTCTCGGCTCTGTGGGGAGTCTTCCACGCTGCCTTGGCACAAGTACTGCCCATGTCAGGGCAGCGATCGGATTTTGGGAGGAAGCACCAAAACCCTCTGCAAAGTGCATCCTTTTCCAGACGGATCTGTTTCTATCTGGTGCGTTGCACAGCTGTTCAAACTGCTGTGCTGAAACAGTGGGGGAATTAACTACTGGAAAGGCGTGGGGGGATGTCTGCTTCCAAAAGTCTAAATGTAGCGTGCTGCGAAATTTCTGTGGTTGTTTCTCATTCAGCTGTAGTAGGTTGTAAAAGCTGCTGATCAATAGTGCAAGCAGGTGATTAGCAGGTGATTAGCAGCTTGCGTGCTGAACGCTTCTTTTAATTTGGTAGATGCTGAAAGTTGAAGGACGCAGTAAAAGGCTAGTGGCGGGAATCTTTTGAAAATATATAATTTGATAATTCGTCTAAAGACTATAGTATCACGCAAATATAGCAGGCTAAAAAGTTCCTTTTGGCCAAACTGCTTTAATGTTGCCACTTGAACATTTCAATCTGCAGCCTTAAAATAGCTTTCAAATATAGCTTTCTGAATGGGATATATAAATAAATGCACTCTTCCTTTCCCAGAGAGGCAGGAAGGGTGTGTATGACTTTAACTACTTCATAATTCTTTCTCAGATGAGTTACTAACACAAAACAATACTTCTCCCCCCTCCCCATACCAGGTTTGAAAGGAACACACACTTCTTGGTGGAACACGTGTTTGTATCCTGGTGTGATTAAAGACTTATTTCAAAATTCTGCTTTCCCCCCGAGCAAGTAGGAGTTCAAATTAACACTAAAAGTTTGAAATGGCAAGTACAGAAATGCAGAAAGCCCTCAGGAGAGCTGTAATATATATTCACCTAGTTGAGAATTGCAGCCCCGTCCCTACCTCTGAGAGACCCTTCTGCCGTGTGACTTCTCTCTCATCGCATTTTCAGTACTGAAATCTGCAGAAGTAAATTGGCCTCAGACCATGTGGATTTCTACTGCTTAAAAATAAACTAAGCAAACATGAAACCTTTATTTCAGTTTTGCAACCCCAGTTTATCTGGTAACTTTCTCCTTTCTTCCTTTCTCTTTTCTTTGTGAATGTGCAAGGTTTGTTATTACAGAGAACTTAAATTCCTTTCCCTCCTAATAATCTCTTGCTTGTGCATACAAGATAAGTCACACATATGGTTCTGCTGGATTACTAAATTGACAAAGCACCAGAATAAACAGCAATGTGTTGTGAGTAGAATTAGCTGATGTTTAACCTCCTTTTTAATTTATTCAGGTCCTGTAACGCTGCTTGGCTCTCGTGAAAGCCACCCAATTGCTTGCTTCGGATCATTCCGTGGCATGCAAACTGATTACACTAACCTATCAAGATGAATGCTGGGTGTAACTGGGAGAGCCTAGAGCCAGCATATTTGCAGGATTTTTTCGGCAGACATCCAGGAAGAACCTGCTCAGTAATCTGTAAATGTGTAATCCTTTTAATGCATCAACTTTGTTTGAACACAGTAGTGTCAAATGTTAAGTGTAATATTTTAGTCTGTGAAGCGTATTTTTGAAACAGAATTAAACTGGAAATGTAATGTGGTGATGGGGGGGGGGGGGAAACACCAACATGAAATCTTCTGGAGATGAATCTGGGTTACCTTCATTAGGTGTTCTCCGTCGCCCTCCAAATGCTGGCAGCATTCCGTTTGCATGTGCCTGCGTTGGGGGTGTTTGACCTTGAACCTAATGGTGGCCGTGGGAGACCTCATCTGGTTTGAACTAACTGAAGATGAGACTGTGCGTTGCCATCTAAATTACTGTATGGGATTTTCTTGCTAATCTGTCAATCCATGTTTGCAGTGTATGCTGATGTATTTCTAGAGGAAATTCAACTAGTTTACGGAGGAGCTTTGTTGCTAAAGGCTACACTTGAAGGAATGTCCCTTTCCAGCTGGGTGCAAGGAACCTTGTGGAGTTCCAGCTGTAACGAAACTTTTGAACTATATACTTTCAGCTCTGTGTGTTTTTTGGAAGGGGGAAAAATGCTCTTCTTGGTCGGCAGACCTTTCCTTCCTCTGTAACTTTAAACACATCTCTTCCCCCTCTTCCCCTTTTCTCCATGAGCAATCCAATGTGCAGAACTCTTTTTTTTTTTTTTTTCTTTTTTTTTTCTTTTTTTTTTTTTCTTTTTTTTTTTTTTTTTTTCCTAGTTATGGGGCTGGGAGGGAAAGGCTGTGATAAACATCGGTGCAAGACTGGGGCAGGCAGGGGCCATCGCCACCTGGGTAATCCTTGTTCTGTACTTCTGTCGTACTCATTTCTTTCTGGCCCTTCATTGATTTACTTGGTAGTACCCGACCTGTATGTGGGCTGGATTACTGACAGGTTTCCCAGGCTCGATGTAGGTTGAGGATAACTGTCCCCACCATGACGTCCTCCCAGCTTGTAGTGTCTCCCCAGTGAATTAGCCAGTTAGTGTACTGACAGGTATTAGATAGGCACAGAATCTTTACAATCGGAAGGAATTAATATAAATCAAAGCTTGCTTGGATTTAAGCCGTGGTTGGATTGAGCCCCTTTATCCTTAATGCTACATCCCCCAGCCCCGGCCAGACACCGTAAATCTGCAACTTGCTCCAACTGCCTTGTGCAGATACTGAAACATCCCAACCTTTTCTCTTAAATTTATCAGTGCCTTGACATTAAATATTTCAAGTGGGTTTTGTTGAACAGAGTGTAGCTTTTTTTCGTGTGTTCTTCTTAAAGGTTACTTCTTGTTGGAATGAAATCGAAGGTTGGGAGTTCTTAGCAGATGTTATGATTAAATCTGACTGTTTGTAGTCTCCTTCCTCCCCCTGCTCCCAAACGTAACGTTTGGGATGACGAATAGCAGAATTTATAAGTGATGTCAGTAGCTCTAATTTGTTCAGGTTTTTGTGTGTGTGTGTGTGTGTGTGTGTGTGTGTGTGTGTGCGTGCATGAATAAACTTTTCTGTAAGCAAAAGCTGTGCTGCAAAACTGATGTTTCTTATCTGGCTTGTATTTAATATGTCACTAAGTCCCCTTCATATAGGAGAGTCCTGATAATTGCGAATGAATGGTTTGATACATGACTTCGGTAGCCTCAGCTGAAGATAAATCTCATAAAGGACTTGATGTGTGTTAAGTCTTTCCTTTTCTATATGTCTGGTGGACAAATTTTATGTGCTTACACATTTCAGATAGATTTTGTTCTTTTTAAGTGCAGGAGCTAGATGTTACTAAATCTTACCTCCAAAACAGTTCTCCTTATTTCTTTTTCGTCTTACAGTGAAATTGCTCGCTATCAGACTACTGTTGACCCAGTCGTCTAATATGTGCCTCTCTTGCCTCCGGCTCTTCAGCCTTCGATTTGTAAAAGCATTGTTAAATTGAGCTCATGCTGTTCATTCAGTTTCTCTCGTTGTGCAGTTTGGTGCTCACTGCCCTCGTGTAGGGACCTTTCTCAGCCTTCCCCAAGGGAGGCCATGTGTTTTCCACGGCTGCCTTTTGGGGATGGTGTTGGGATTGCCTGGCAGTGAAAGGCCAGGCAGAGGAGTCTCTCTCAATCAGTGCACCAGAATTGGGAGCGCTGTTGTGGAGCACCTTGAGTACAAAGCCCTTGTTTTTCACGGAGGCTTGTTATTCAGTAGCTGGATGGCAGAGCGGGATGTACCCCTAGGATCTGAGCTGGCGGAGAAACTGCTTTACCAGACTTAGCCTTCCGCACAAGCAGGGTAAAATAAACCATGCATGGTGTTGAGAAGAATATCTGTTGGCTACTAATTACTTACTATCTTTTATATTTAGTGTTGTTATTCCCCAACAAAAACACTGTAGTGAATTCAAACAGCTGCTTTATTTCCATAGCGAAGACAGCTACCCTGGAAACTGAGTAAAAATCCCATCCCGGATGAATTTTTCTTTCCCCACTTAAACAATATCTTTATCACACCAGCACTGGAACAAAGGCAATGGAAGTGGGTTGTGGTGCTAGTGCTGATACGGAAGAGTCTGCCTTTAACACCCTCTGGATGTTACAGCAGGATTTAGCTATCGGGAATGTGAATACTGGAGGTATACTGAGGAAGAGTAACAAAGAACAACCCAAGAGTCCAGCTGTTCCTCAGCTTGCTGCTGACAATAATTCAGGTTTCTGCTAGACAATTAACAGTTAAGAAATGGGTATTTGAGGAGCTGGCTTACTGTTTCTTTGCACCGTAATTCAGAGATGTTTCATGAAAGCCTGAATAGTCCACCAACTGCTAATAAATTTGATCATCCTCCATGTACATAAATTTGCCTAAAGTCTGCAGGATATTATGGAAAAAGATATTTTTCTTCTCTGATATTAATATTTAACTTTAGGTTTTAGTTGCAGTGCTGTGTAATGAAAATGAAATCAATGCTTCTGTGTCTGAGCCCTAGAAATAAATGTTAATATAATTAAAAGCAAGACCTCATGCACTTATGCATGTGTGTATAAAAGTTTACATGTTCAGATTAGATGAAAACTGGGCTCTTCCAAGGAAAACCCAGAATTTCTAAATCCAAATTCTCAAAGCTGAGTCAGACTCTGCCTTGTGCATTCATAATATCTAAGCCTACATAGGTTTAATTGCCTCGACCATTTTGTGCTTTTTTTAGTTCTTACACTTCTAAGATTTGTTTTCCATGATAAATGCGCTTCTTTTTCTATGTAGTATGAGATCCTACTGGTATCGCCCACGTGAGCGTAGTGTTCTGAGTGATATGAAGCCATCGCAGAAGATCGTGAGCAAAGTGTTTCTTCCTTCATGAGGTCCCTGACCTCCTCCTGCCATACACGTCAGGGAGGTGAGCCGGGCAACAAGTATAAATAATTGTACCTCATCACATTTCTCTTTTGGTTTGTTTTATGTAGAACCAGCAAAGCTGTTTGCAGCTTCTGCAATGAGTTTCTAGTGCCAGCTGAGATTTCTTGGGTGACCTCTGTGGAGCAGAAACCCTTAGTTATGTTATATGTACAGTACTATACCCTCACAGTGAAAGGAATGATTTGGGGCAGAAGTCCATTATTTCTGGACCAGCTTCATTTAAAGTTACTAGTTCACCTTTGAACTGCTTTTCATTGTCTGGTGGCTTTACAAAGGAGCAGCTAAGGCTTATTGAAAGTTAAAAATCAATTAAAAAAAAAAATAAATCCCACATCTCTATATATCCAATTGGGACCTAAAAATGGAGGAGGCACATAGATGCCAGATTGATTCCATTTTCATCTTGGATAAATATTGAGTGTGAAGCATGTTTTACAAAGATCTGCTGAAATTCCTGGAAATAATATCTACCTACAAGAGATTGTTAGTGCCCTGACCTAGCTGAAGATAAAGTATATTAAACTATTATTAACATAGGAAAAGAGTTAACTGACTGAATACAGTGGATTTCCGATGTCATTTCTTTGTCTGGAGGAGCACTGAGAAGGCGGCTAATGTGACTTAAATACTGCCGCTGATACAGTTCTGGGTCTGACATCCCAACTAAGCAGGATGTTTTCGGTTGTCAGAATGACAGTAGACTCAACATTTCATTGTCTCTGTTTATAGAGCAACAGGCTATATTTAGTAATCTTGAATCCTAGTTAACAAGCAATACTGGGTTTGTGGTGGTGTTTTTTTTTTTGTCTTTTTTTTTTTTTTTAAAAAAAAAAAAAAAGGAAGAAAGAAAAAGCTCTGTGCTCAGCCCCAGTGGCACTAGGCTGAGGCAGGTACAGCTGGAGCAGGATCAGGCTGGTAATGGGTGTGCTCTTTGTGGTAGAGATGACATAGCAAACAAAAGACCTTAGCATCGATACTGTTACTTTTATTTATCACTCAAGTATTTGTCTGACTTCTAATTTTAGTGGTTCTATGAAAGTAATACATTAGTCACAAAGTGTTTATTAGATGGAAAATGTATTATAAAAAGGAGTTTTTGTTACTGCCTTCAATGAATCCAGAATTTCATTTGTTCCTTGGTGCTTTGTTAAAATGCTGTAAAGAAAAGAGAGTAGTCTGTACCGATAGACATGAATCTCCCTTAGATACTGCTGCACATGCAGCCTCAAAGCAAGCTGCCATTTTAGTGAGGCAAAACCATATGATTCTTGGTAAAAGTACGGCCGGAACCTTTCTATGTTAATGCTTCAGTGAGCGCTGCATGAAATGCGCTGTTCTTTAGCATGCAAAGGACATGTGCTTCTGGGAACATCTGGCTGGCTGGTTAGGAGATGCCAGTGATCTAAGAGTTTGAATGAGATGTCCTTTTGGGTACATCTGTACTCATTATTTCTTTAATATTAATAGAATGAGACAATGCATGAAATCCTGGCTCCAGCAAACTGGATGGCAGAACTCCCACTGATTTCAATATGCTTGGGCTTTTTCCTTCTGCGTCTTGGTTGCTATGACTTTTTTTTCCTCCTATCAATGGTGAAATGAACCTTTCAAGGAAAGGAGAAGAACAAGCAAACTCCACGTAATTTAAACTGTCACTCGGCAATTGTCCCGCCCGGCAGCTGAAGGAATGTGACACTCTGGTCATATGCCTTGACGGTGAACTCGGACCCATAGAGACTGCTCCAAGAGTACGCTTAATCAGCGTTCCTCCAGAGAGTTCTGTCCTTCTTGCTTGCCTCTTGCTTATGCCACTGTAAATTAGAAGTTACTCTACTGAAGTTGAAGTAACTAAATCAGCATTAAGTGAGAGGAGAATTATACTTGTGCCTCTTGATTTTAAATAAATGAAAATAACAAAACCGTAGGGTTTGGTTTTTATTTTTTTAACACAGTTCTTTGAAAAATAACAGGTCTGCTAATTTGCAACTGAGAAGGGCCGTTTTCCTGTTAAACTGAATGACAGGCTTAACTTCACCTCCCTCAGACTGTGAAGTATTGTCAAAACTGAAGGTCAAAGACCAATGAGGTTTACTGGCCTGGGGTTTTTGAGGTTGGTTTGGGTTTTTTTGTGGGTTTTTTTTTTTGTTGTTGTTGTTGTTGTTGTTGTTGCTCTGCACTTCCTGGTGAAACTGTTCGGGGGGGCGGGGAATTCTGGGCTCAATCAGGACAGAGTCATCTTCAGGAAGAGACCTTTTTAGTGAACATCTTTACTCCACCGGTGGCCTTGTTAAACATGCTGCGAGTGGATGTTGATCTCCTCTCTCCTTGAGACCTCACCTTCCTCACCTTCAGGGAACCTACCGCGTTTTCCAATACGTGGCAATAGAGGGTACATAGAGGCTGTATTAATGACAAAATATGCTCAATGCTTCTTTTGTGGTGGTGCATGTGAAGTATCTGGCCACATCGCGAATTACTGCTGCGGATACAAATTGAAGTAGTTTGAGGTCTTTGGTTTCATCTGTTGTGCCATTGAGTTAATGTGCTCTTGGCTCGACCTGCTGGGCTTTCTACTGTTTGCGCTTTTTGGAATTGCTTATTGCCACAAGTAAGCATAAGCTGGCTGAAAAAAAAATAATCTTATATTAACTTAACACTGCTGAAAATAATGCAAGGTGCAAAGGTAATTTGACCTCTGATTTCCCTTGGAGCGTAAATTCAGGAACCTCTACTGTCTGCTGCTTTGCTCTTGGTGTTTCTGTAGGAACTTTGCACATCTAAGCTTCTAATCTTTGCTGTAAACTACATCAAAATACCAGTAAAAATGTTTCAAAAACTCATTCGCATAACAACAGAGATTCAGCAGTCTAAAGCTTCTTTCTGTGTGTGCGTGAGGAACATGGTGGCAGTCACTCGATGGTAACACTTACTCTAATGATGCAGATAAATTGTGCTTGCTCTTCTCTCTGTATATACATTTATATTTCTTCCCTGCTGTGCACAATTTTAGCGCCTGATTTATCAACCTCAATTACAGGGGTAGAGCTTGATCTCTTTTCCTACATCACTTCTATATGCAGCCAGATGGGTGCATTGGCTGCCATGTTTTTTAAAAACCAAAAACACTCAGCAGCCCATCTGGAATCTCGGTTGGCGTTGGCTAAAGCCAGCATCGAGCAGAGATTCCAGATAAGTGCCAGCAGCAACACATTTCTCACTTTCAAAAAAAAAAAAAAAAAAAAAACCAAAAAACCCAAACAAAAAAAAAAAAAACAAAAAAAAACCAAAAAACCCAAAACAAAAAAACCCGAACCCCACGTCATTTTCTTTCAGTTCTTGAGTTGCAACTTAAGATGCAACTGCGCTAGTTCCAAAAATACAGAAGCATTGCAATGTTAATGCAGATGCTTTCTGAAATATTCAGGGATTGTTGTGCGGCTGTGCTGAGAATCCTGCAGCTACTTAACGAGGCTGTGGTGGTGCTGCACTGGAGTACTGGATCGCAGTATATACAGGCGTTTACACTGCAGCTCTCCCGTAGCTACACCTCCCACCAACCATGAACGTTGGTAGTACCGGCTTCCACATGGAATATATTAGCCTAGCAGGGAATCCAATTACAAGTTTGGGTAGCTTTCCCAGAGTCAAAAATGATTGTTTTTCAAGGGAGGTGGTGTGTGTTTGAAAAATCTGACCTTCGCGTTTAGCTGTATAAGTAATTGTTCTATGTGGAGCTGGAAACCTCTTTCTGCTCCCCAAGTTACTGTTAGCATAGGCACAAATTTTTAACTTGATATAATAAGCACTGTGTGCATGGGAAGCAAGAATGTAGGGGAAAAACAAAAAGAAAAAATTCCCTACCCCATCCCCCACAGTATTTGCCTTTAGAGTAGATATCATACGGTTATCTTGGATTCTGCCTGTGGGAATTAAAAAAAAAAAAAAAAAAAAAAAAGCATGCCTAGATTTTTCAATTTTTTTAAAGGAATACTGTTTGATTATAATTAATTGCTGCAAAAAGACATGTGGCAAGAGTGGGAAACACTCCAGGATCTAGTTTTGAAGGGTGTTTTTGCAGATTTTACTCTTTATTTTTAATGTGAAGTGAAATGGGAAGCTTTATTTTGTGACTCTGTAGAGCAAAATTGACCCATCTGCAAAGGAACTCTGCCTGGCTATAGGGGCAATGAAAGGAAATTCTGCCCCATCCAAAGTGTGATTACTGCTGTAATTCCTGTTACTGTATTTCTGCCTTTGGATCTGAACAGACTACCTCAGCATGATTTTGGGGGGAAAGAGATAGTAGAGCAATTTATATTAGCAAATAGCTGTATTAGTATGATTTTGGACTCTTTAGTATGGTTCTACCTTTAAAAGAAAAAAAAAAAGCTCAACCCAAAACCAAAGAAAAACCCCAAACCAGAATGATGGTTTTCTTTCCTCCTTAAAACTCAATGCTTAATTCTAAGTTGTTCCAGCTTTATTTCCAATTTTTCAACAAGGAATTTAAATCTGTGAATATGTATTCTTTGAGTACATTGCAAAGCCTTATTATCATGTGCATGGGATTTTTAAGTTGTTTCCATTTTCATCCATGATGAAGTATTCAGAGACTGTATGCTAGCACAAGAGCCATAATAAAGTTAGCTGTATTTACATGCAAGTTACAGGGTATAAAATTCAAGTTAATTCATACTGTTTTGCTGCATTAACTTCTCTCCATCCTCTTTAGGATGCAAGAGGATTTTTGTTTCTTTAGACTGGAAATTTACTTCTGTCTTTCAGATGGTAGGGAATAGATGGAACTGGAGGCAAACACAGTCTGCTTCATCTGTGCATACGGAAGAATGCTGAAAGCAGTGCTGTACACCTCTCTGATGTTAACAATTTTTTTTTATATTTTTTTTGAGCAATAGTTTCCAGTATATCAACTCTGGATTCTCTCCAGGCTGTCCTCTTACATACTTTCCATCAGAAACGCACGCATCTAGGTGGAATCCAATAGCAAACGCTGTGTAACTTGGCTCTGTGGACTAGAGTGCTGTATTTAGTGGAGTGGCTGGGGAAGATGGACTGGGGGAGCCCTGCTCTGCTGTAGGACTCATTGGCCTCATACTGGGAAGCAGTGGGTGTCCTTCTCGGCAGGCTGAGGAACATACATGCCTCCCATGGGTGCTTTCTGGCGTACCTTCTTTCACTCTTTCCTCTCCCATCCCCACGTAAAGAGGGTACAACGCTTTCATTGAGTGCTTAAGGGAGGCACTGGTTAAGGGTGGAGGGGATCGATTTTTGTAGGGAAAGGGGGATTTGATATATGGGAAGTTTAGATGTTGTGGACAGACTTGGGTCTTGCTCTCTTCAGTCACTGCTTTTGCAAGTGCTGTGCTTCGGCAGGCTGATGTGAGATGCCATCCTGAAAAGGTCTGGTGCCCCGTGACCTGCGAAATAGGCTGGGCTGGGGGGCCAATCTGTAGTACAAGCGGTTGCTGCCTGGTTATTGCGAGCAAAGCAAAGCTCGGAGGATTACGGGCTGAGCTTCTGAAACCTGCCTGGCTTGCTACCGCAGGGTGCCACTGACATCAGATGCTTCCTTGCCACAAAAAGTCGTATTGTAATTGTCAGTATTATAGTTAAAAACAGGACTACAAAATGCAAGGGTCCGATATCTATTTACAATTTAGGCATTCTGTTTCATTCAGTGTTCTTTGTAGTTTGTCCTTTTGGAGTGGTATTTGTGTCTTGTACAGCAGTGGAGAAAGACATCGAAATTAGAGTGACATAACTCAGAAACGTGAGAACTGGCTGAGGCTGCGGGAGCAGAACCGCGACCGGAATCTTCCAACTTGTGTTTTGAATTTTCCAGGTTGTGTTTCTTTAAAACTGGAATGACTTTGAGCAGCCAGAAAATGCTAAAGCTTTAGCATAATGATGTGTGGGTGTGGTGTCAGGAACTGTTATTTCCCTTGAGAATATTTGTCATCCCTTGAATAAGATCAGAAATAGATTTAAGCGCTCACTACTATGAGTTTTTCTTCTTGGTATTTATTTTATTCTTCTGTTAGATGCTATTCGCCGTATTGTTTCCTCCTCCTCCTCCTCCTCCTCCTCTTATCCCTTCTGCATGTTTAGTCTCCAGCTTGTCCTGTCTGCTTGGTGGGTTGTGACCTGTCTTGGCCGGGAACCAGGAGCTCCTGGAAGGGAGGTGGTGCTTGTTCCTCCTGCCCCTTGCCCAGGGGGCTCTCAGCCTGCCTCTGCCCTCCCAGCCATTGCTCTAACGCAAGGGTGGATATCCCTGCCTACTCTTCTGGTGTGTTTCTCATCTTCTAAAGATGATTCTAGCTTAAAAGAAAAAGAAAACCAAAAAAACCAAAGTGCCTACCCGGAAACAGCTCCATACACTGGAAGTAGGAAATACACCACCCCCTCCACTGGCTGACTTGAGAAACTTCCCGCAGAGCGATGCTGTAGTTGACGCTGGCTTCGGCATCCAGAGAGATGCGGAGGGTGCAGTCTCAGCTGCGAGTCTGTGTTGTAACCTCTGAAACCTTCTCATCTCTTGGGCTGTTAGGGGCTGTTACCAGAGGGGGAATTTGGCTCTCAACTTCTTTTGGCTGGAAAGGAGGGGGGGGAAAGAGAGGGGTTGCTCTCAAATTTATTTTGACCTGCTCTGGAAAGCTAGGCTTAAACCATGTGTACACTGTTTAATCAGTAGTCTGGGCACAATTCTGCTGCATAAGCATAGATATGCCTGTAGTACCTTTTGAAATGGTGTAGGGTGTTTGAGACAATGCTTCAGGGTCAGCAAATCTGACACAGGAATGCTGTGATACCCACGTCCTTCTGAAGCAGCCTCTAGGGCCCTGGTGAGTTATCTTAGAGCATCTCGGACGGTGTGTGAGTGAGAAACTACGTAGTTTCATGTGTTTTCTGCCCACATTAGATATGCGGTTTCTGGACTGTGTGCTGATGGAGACAGGAAATATCTTCATCTGTATATTAGAATGAACCTGGCACAGCTTGGGTACCACATAAGCAAAATTGGATCTCATCATCCATAGCTCATTTTTATTAACTTTGGTACCAATATCAGCATTTCATAAATGAGAACAGCATCTCCTATCAAGCCAACTTTCTTTGCTACTGCTCAGTTGATGGGATCTGGGTGGCAGCAGGCCACTAACTCAAGGCATAATTTTGGTTACTACTTCAGCTTTATTTTTCCCTATTCAGGAAGTACTGTCAATGTATGCAGGTTTTTACTGGCCTTTTCTGTTTACACGGGCGCTTGTTTCTTGCCCATGGCAGATTGCTCTATGAACTTTCTCAAGTATCTGCACTTTCAGTGTCTGTCTTAACTTTTTTAGGTTTGTTTGGTTTTTATTACAGGGAAAGAATATTCTTTGCACTTTATTTCTGGCATGATTATTAAAACGGGGCTTGAGCTCAATTTTTTGCTGCTAGGGAGCTTCTTGCTTTCCACCAAGGTAGTATTCCTTGTTCTTACGTATCTATGGTTGGGATTTTTCAGTGTCCCCAATGTATTTAGAATATGCAGCAGTTAATAATATCCTATTTTTCTATGCAATTGCAACTTTGCAACTCGTCAATATTTTGTGCGTGTAGTCTCCCAATAAGCTTTTGTGTTGGCATTTTGAGACAGGGGGTGAGAGAGAGAGTGTGTGTGTTTGTATTTGGCAGTAGGAATTTACAAGACCTGTAAGAGGCTGTTTTGCATATGTGGAATTGGAAGATTCCTTGCATTAGTATGAGTCTTCACCTGTAGAAAACCTGGAGTGGTGGCGGCAACTGCCATCCTGTGTGGACAGGATAATGTGCCTTTGTTTAGAATTGTTCTCTGTCTGCTTAATAACTAGGATATGGAAGAACACTTCTAAACCATGTTTACTTAAATGTAAAAACTTGCAACAATTGATAGACACACTTTAGCACAGAAGTCAGATCTGCAATACAGAGCAGATGTAGCCATCTCCCAAGTAGCATAAGGATGCCTAATAAATAAGCCCAAATCCCTGAGAAAATTCTGCTGTGTTTGAGGGGATATGTGTTATCTGCTTTTATCAGCCTCTGAGCTGCTGTTGTTGTGCTCCCTACATGGGATTAGTAATAGTGGGATTAGCAATAACATACTATAACTAGGCGAAGGGAAGGGAGAGACCACGTTGTAAAGCTGCGTAGTGCCTCCCGGAGGAAGGGTGTTTTGAGTGTTTCGAGGTCAGCTGTTCATGCGACGTTTGGTGTGGGGACTTCTTGAGGGCAGAGAGGACAGCTGTAGTCGTATGTTCTGTTGCTGTTGGCAGTACTAGGCATCCAATTTTGCTGATTAGATGTGTTGTAATAAAAATAATAATAGGCTTGTTTTGAATGGCCAAGTGTTCGGTCCTTGACGCTTTTCCTCTTCTATGAGATGCTGCTATTTTCTGTTGCTGTTTTCCCCAATGATTTTGGGAGGGAAGAGGTTGTTCCTTAAGGCTTTTGTTCTTGGCCCTTTTGCTCTTCACCTTGATCTGCAAGTAATTTCTTCAATTCATAGCTGAATCAATGATATCGTATCTCTGTGCAGATGATTTGTAAAAGTGTCTCTTTGTCCTCTGCTAAGCTTCTGCTTTTTGATCTTGCGTATTGTCTTGTCTCTGTAAAATGCCTTACAAATGTCTGCTCAGAGCAAATAGTGTGTTACAGAAACCTCAGTATTTCCTTTGGCTCAGGATGGCACCAGGGAGGTTATTTTGAATTTGCTCCATCTCTGCAGGGTATTTTCTTGTCCAGGCTTTTCTCTGCTAACTTGTTCTGATCGATATACATTAAGTCCGTCTTCTCAGTCATACTCGTTACTCCTGTTGGTCCAGCCACAGCACTTCTACTAACCTACTTGTCCACTAAACTCCTTTCTTAGAAATCCCCTGTAAAGTTCTCATCCAGTTATGGTATCTGGTGGATACTTTTTGTCACTCGTGAAAGCTATACATAACTGTGACCCTCTCCATTTAGCGTCACTTGCCAGGCGTTCCAAGGGCTCTCGTCGCTTCTGCTCTGCTACTTGCCTGTCAGATACTTCATGATCCATCTTTGTGCCGCCTTCTCTATGGCTCCCTAGATGTTAATTTGGGACCTCCCTGCGTTCATCTGCACAGGTCCCTATCCTGCCTGCTTTATAGGTCCTTCTTGAAGACCTATGTGCACCGTGCTGCTCGGTGAACTGAGCTGACAGATGTACAAACTGCTGACTGTTCTCCAAATCAAGGTGCAGAAAAGTGTTTGGAAAATGCCTTGCATCTATATCTGCTGGCAGCACCCACAAAGTAATAATACTTGAAGGGGAAATCAGTCTGACTTCTTGGTACAACTTCTCCACTTGTAACTCCTGGCATGGATGGCTGAATCATCTTTGTCTAAATAGACAGGACTGCGAACAGATGGTAAATAATTTACGAAAAGTGAAGCTATGAGCAGGCCTGAGATTGAACTTCGTGTCATATCTTTCTTACTGTCGTAGATGTAGACTTGCAGCTCTGAATCACGGCAGACTATACTCCATTTATAAGATGAATTTGAAATCATTTAAAAGTAAATGAGACAAAGCTGAATTTCTTGAATTAGGCTAATAACAGGCAATGATCCCCAAGAATAAAAGGCTGTGAAGGGACTGAAAAGCACTGCCAGAAATTCTTCTTCTGCCTCTCCCCAGAAGCTCTAGTCCAAAGTAATGCCGAAGCCACTTGTCATTTTCACTTCAGCTGTTCCACTGACATGTTCAAACTCAGCACTGGATGCTGTGTCGGAAAGTTTCTTGATGTTTGAAGAAACAGCATTAACTGTGACTTCGGGGAAGATGCTGCAGAAGGAATAAATTCAATATTTTAGAAGTATGGGGCCGTACTGGTAACTGTGTGCTTTAGGAATGTTTGCCGACAGTGATACCTCTGTAAACTTGGGGTGACGTTGATGGCGATCCCCACTGTCCAAGATCACGGCATCCGCTGGCATTCGAGACAAGAATGCAGGGGTCTGCAGTGCCTGGGTAAGTCACAAAGCTGTTCCTGGTTGTAAGACGGGACCGGAAGTACTAAATGATGTTATTCCTCAATTGATTAGTTAACCTTGTGGACACGTTTTGGTTTTTTTTGTTGGTTGGTTCCCCCTCTCTGCTACTTTACAGTTCTCCCCAAACTGTTTTAAGGGAAACACAGAGTATTAGTACTCATTTGACGTCATACTCCAGTATATAGAGCACTAATTATATTTCAGTCTTCATGCGATTGCTTTGAAAGCAGAACCAAGATAAAAATGACGGGATGCCCTGACAGTCAGCAATGTGCCTTTGCAAATAACCGACTGACGGCTGCATTGTCTCGGGGCTCTATTCTCAATGTGCAAAACTGGTACTACCTCTTGCAGAGAAAAGGTGATCTGGGCCAGCATAACAGATCTTGGAGAAAATAAAGGAAAAGAAAGTAGTACAGTATGTTTTCTCCTGGCTTTTTGATCGGTCAAGTCTGTCCAGATGTTTTATATCTCCCACGGCAGTTAAGGTATTGGCTGGCAATAGCTGCCCAGTTGCTTCCTCCAGCAACTGTCTGTCAAAGGCTGTGTTGGCTGAGGACTTCTCACGTAAAATCGAGGGTATCGCTGCTGAAGACAGCAGACCGAATATTGACTTTTATGGCTCGAAGAAGTCACTGTTCTTTTGAATAATTCCCTGTTCTAGAAGAGACCATTATTGACCTTTGGAGGATTCTGTCACTGCTTTTCTCCTGATGTACGCACTTTTTCCAACTAAGATCTCATTTTTGGCAATGTCCGTGGATGTGTTGACGAGACTTAGCGGAACCATCGCTTCATTCAGTGGCTTTTAGCACAACCTGCCCAGATTAGCCGTGCTGTGTACCAATACCGGCAGTTGCCCTAAGTAATTGCCGGTTTGCTGACCTTTGGGTATAGACACAAATAGGGACCGTATAAGCCTTTGCACAAATGCTTTCTTATTTACAGAGCCACCGACACTCCAGAGAAAAAATAGTTGGTAATGTTTGGTAGAAGCAAACTTAGTCCAGATGGTGTCTGACCTACTATGGCCAACATTTAGCTCTAAGACGTAATACAGAAGGGAGTTTCAGGGTGATTGATATGTGCAAAGTGTTAGATTCAGCTGCGGATTATAGGCTTTTTTTTTTTTAAGATTCTTTCATAAGTATTCTTTGAACTTGCACCCTTTAATCAAAAAAAGTTGGTGGTAAGGCTGTATCGCAGTAGTAAGTGACAACAGTACTCCTCATTAGTCATGAAGACAGACTTAGACTTCAGTCAAACCAACGAGTAGGAATTTTGTTTGGAATATAAAAGTAGTGATAATGTAGAAGTTTTATCACAGTAATGGGTGATTTTATTTTACTTTTTCTTTTTAGTCAGCCTTATGGCTAATGGTACAACTTAGATGATGGTTCCTGCAGAAAAAGGCCGTAATTCTGCCAAATGAGAAGTTACATGATTCATTACAAGGGCCCTTAATTTGCCTTATTAATTTTTTAGGAGTAATTTGTGAAATCTATTAAGCATGGTAGTCTTGCTGAAAACCTAGTGCGATCTCAAAATCGCAAAAACTCTCAGAATTATTTTTGAGACGAGTGCTATCCTGTGCTAAAAATATGTTGCACTACTGCAATCATTTCGTAGCTGGATTCACTCCATCACACAAGCTCTTTATCTGAAATTGCTATAAGCCATAACATAAAGCTTTTTACTTGCACACATCTAATTGAGGGAATATTTATTTGGTGCATATTAAATTCAAACTGGCCTACTTCTGAAGGAATATTTATTACTTCAAATCTCAGTACTTTGAAGAGAGAAGTTTTAGAACAAGTCTTATTCGTATGACAAAGTTAATTAGAAACTTGGAATTTAGTTCCTGTAATATTTGAAAGGGAGTAGTGTAGTGTTTGACAGAAAGATATAGTAAATCAGGATTTGTTGACAAAGTTAAACTGTAAATGAAAATCTTAACTTTTATTGGGCACATTTTGAAACAGTTTACAGGATACGCATGGAACTTCACAGACAAATCTGGTGTGTTATAGCTTAGAGCTTATAACGCAGCAACGTCTATTCTGGTTTTTACAGCTTGATCATGCATTATGGATACACTGTAAAATGGGGACGCGTGCCCTGCTGTTGGCGTGGGGAAGCAGTGTGGCTAGCAATCCCAACGTCGCTTTATAAACTCTCGGCTTTTATGCATACCAAACAATGTCAAGAACCAAAGCTGTTTCTCAAATATTTATTAAACACAAACCGACCTGTTAGCTCTCACTATGACCATAAAGCTGTGCTTGTGATTTTTGAGTAGAACCTATGGCACAATACCTGGCTCCTTCCACTGGGGACGTAGCAGCTCACGGCAATCACAAATACTTGTCTCCTCCCCCATAAACCTCTCTGAAGCCGTACGGTGTGTATTTTGAGAGGAAACCGTCTTCCAGTAAGCTGGGCTCTCACGCTGATGAGAGAGATCAAACTTAGGTGCTAGAAATCAGCAGTAATGAACAGCAATTATTGGGTTGAGGCAGTTGTAGTTATGTGCAGCACATGTTTAAAAATAGGTGAGAGATCATTGATGGTTACATAATACAGCCAAAACATTCATAGAATCATAGAATACCACATTGGAAGGGAACCTCAAGGATCATCTGGTCCAACCTTTCTTGGCCAAAGCCCGGTCTAGACACAATGGCCCAGCTGCCTGTCCAGCTGAATCTTAAAAGTGCCCAATGTCGGGGAATCCACCCCTTTTAAACTTTGATGTTGTACATCTTGTACATCTGTTGTAGTGAATAGTGGTCTTGTAGCGAGCTATTAGTGCCTTAGACAGGGTTGTGCTTAGGATTTAGAGCTATTTGCTCTACGATTACAGCTCCTCTCCACCCAGTTATGAGCTTTTAGCCTGAAGTGTACTAAGCCCCAGTGTCTGGGGATGTTACTTGTTCATGGCAGGATGGGCTTGCGTGAAGGTTTGGTGCAGCTCAAGTGAGGACTTGTGTTTCAGATAGATCACTTGTTAATATTTTCCCTAATATATTTATTTTGCTTGTGACGTCTCTAAAATCGGCTCAAGTCTAAACCACGTTATTAGCTTCTCCTGGAGCTCCTAAAGAATTTTTTTTTTTTTTTTCGCTGATCTGGACAGAGCTCAGGCTTCAGTGAATCAAAGGATTCTACTTTATCTAGGCACGTTTAGGCATATATGTGCAGCTGTATGTATTTTTTTCAAGAAGACAGTGTTTGTACCTTGCATTTCTGTGAATGCGTGCATAATGTGTGAGGTGGTGTGTGAAGTCCGAGCAAGCTACAGATACACAGTACCAGCTAACAACTTGAAATTGGATGTTATGTCTTTGAGCCTGCCCAGGTGCAGCTGAGAAAATAACAATACACTCCGCTCCTTTTTGTTCAGTATTATATGAAAGCTATTTCATATTATTTAAAAGTACAAAAGCAAAGAGAAATCTTAACTGGCTTATGAAATAATACAGGCCAAGGAAAAGATGTTGAGCCAGTATCTGCTTAGACCATGCAAAGTCTCTGACCTTCTGTCAGAGAGTTCTGGAGTAGCTGGTAGAGATGCACCTTCTGCTCCGAATGCCTCCTAAATTATTAAGAGGTCATTAATATATGTTGGAGGTATCTGAGACTGACTTTAAATATAAATGCAACTATCCAAAATGTAATGGGAAATAGGACATGAAACCAAAGTGAAGGTTATAGGGTATGAAAGGCAGTTTGGGGAAGAAGGGGTGCAACAAAACCACTAGGAAAACTGGGCACGTGTGAGAATCAGTAGCAGTTTTTGTGCCACAATGTTTAAACTTTTATGTTCCTGGGATATCTTGTATACTTTTCTTCCTCTGGTTTGGTATTCTTAAATTGCACAGTGTAGTAGTGCAGCTTATATGCTACCAATGCATAGATTCCCATCTTGTGACATACCATCAGGAATAATTTTCTAAAATGGTGAAAACCATATACTAAGGGAAATAGCTTATCGTAAAGTAACTGTGAATGCCATATAGTGTGTTCTGCATCTTTAACTGTGTAATCATGGTGAAATGGTGAAAATTCAAGGTGCCATTGCCTTTTGGCTATCTATCATAATGTCATAGTTGAATTCAACCTCAGAATATTATGGAAAAGGAGCAGTAATATCTCTCGGCGATCTCCGCAGGTAGAGAGAATAACGGAAGGTTGCCAGAGCAATGCTAGTGAATCAGCCTAAGCTGATGAGTAAGTGAATTAGGAATCGCTCTCTGAATGTTGCTGATATCAGTACTAGATTTTGGGTACAAGTTTTCATATAGTTTGCCAGAACAGGGCCTGGATATCTCTTCTCTGAGTAAACAGTGACCATTAGCTAGATGGGAAACAAACACGGGAAGAGTAGGTCTTCTGTGAAAGTATAGAAATAACATCTGGTTGCCAGGCTTAGGCGAAATACCCACGGATATTCCTGAGAAAGTTAGAGACCTGAGATGCTGAATGCATGGAGTGCACTGCCCTTGTACTTTACCTACTTACTGTCTTTAGTAGTGACAACCTACTGCCCTCCAGGTGCTTATTTTTCACGTAAGAAATTGTCCTCAGCTCTTGTTGCATCCTGCCTGTTAAGGAATCGTGTTTTCACTTTGTTGGAACATGACCAGCTCTTTGTACAACTGGGTCCTTAGAGTTAACTGGGAAGACAAAGGTTTCATTAAAAAAAAAAACCAAACAAAAAAACCACCACCAACAACAAAAAACAACAAACCAACAAAACCCCATGAAAACACTTCTCTTGATTCCAAATAAACACCCGTCATTGCTAGAGCCAGTATGAGACTTACAATTGTGGATGCATTCCTGGAACACTATGAAATGTAATGCAACTGAGGATCTGAAGTCATTCCTGCGGGAACTGTTGAATATTCTGCCAACAGTGGCTTGTTGGGGTGTTTTGGTTTGGATTTTTTTTTTAAGTGTCACTTGCACAGAAGTTTCTTCTCTACCAAGTCATGGAAGGTATTTGAGGTGATAACACATTACGATTAACATATAATGATTTTAAGCTAGCAGGCCTGTTCGGTCATCTCTAAAAAAGCCACCCTCAATGCAACGGCTCGTCTCTCATGGAGCAGCTCTGTCTCTCAAAGTGCCTTCAGGCAGGGCCCGAGAGTGGGCTTGCAGGCAGATGTGAATTTGTGTTCTGCTTCAGACAGATGTGGCTGTACTCTGAGCTCTAACAGACAGCTGTGATCATGCGGTAAACACAGTGGATTAGGGGCCCAAGTGAGTAAGTCCAGTTTGGCCATTGTGGCTGCACAGACTGGTCCAGGCAAGCTGGTATCTGCCTGCAAAAGACTATGTGAGCGACCTGTGGGGGCGAGCGGGCTTCCCTGCTGCTTCATCTGCCTTTCTGAGAGCTGCTGCCTGTACTGAGCATTGCGTGACGAAACCCAGCGAGAACACAGCAGGTCTTACCAGGACAGCACACTTGTTTGCACACAGAGAAAAAGAGCTCGGAAGGCTGTGGACTGGTGCCTCTTCCGATTCAGAGGCAGTCTGCACTCGAAACAGGCAGGTTGTGAGACCTTGATCCTCCTAGGAGTATACGGTACTCCGGAAACGTTGCTGTGTTCAGTGGGATTATTTGTGATGTGAGGTAGTATGTAACACAAGGAAGGGACATCACAATCTGTCTCTCCAAATTAGCAATCTGTTACAAAGATCGAATTAAAATTAAGGTCAGATTTCCATTCTCCCATGCACGTATTTGGCTGACATGCAAGTCAACAAGAGTTCTGTGTGTGACTCAAGATGCAATTTGGCCCTAAATTAATTTCATTAGTAAAACTGAAACTCAAACATGGTGTGAATGAGACATCTGTTAGTCTGCTGATTCATGTCTAAAGAGAAATGTCATAAGGATTTTTAGAATGCGATGCTGCATATGAGGCAGCTGCACTGACATTGCGGATCAGTCTGTTTCAAATGAAGGCTTAAACAATAAACCCTTCTGTGATTCTTTTTGTTGTGAATGTATGTCTCGGAAAAGGCAGAAAATTAACATGTAACAGTGAAAATGAGATAGGAATGCAATGAAAGAAGCATGGAAGCTTCCCATCGGTGCTGACCCATCAAGCTTAGGTAAATTGTCACTGTCCCTTAAATCCTCTTTGTACTTTCCTTCTCCTCTGCCCCTACGAAGAGGACTTCGGTTAGATGTGGCAACACACAGTAGTAAAGAAATCACGTACATGGGAAATATTAGCATTAAATGACAGTTTGTTACCCCGTTGGCTGAGCATTTCGTCTGCCTTTTCAATTTAATTTCATTGGATGTATTTTGCATCGGTGCTTTTTTCTGGTTGGAAATGTATTTGCTCCTATTGAATACTCACATAATCACAAACCTTCACTAATGGTGACAAAATGTTATTTATTTATGTTTATTTGTTTTTTATTGGCTTTCATAGCATCTGTTTCCTTTGGCATGTGAGCTTCCCTGCTACTAAAACTGGGATTTGAGGAACATGAGCTGAAACTGCAGAGGGATTGCACTTAAAACTCCCTTAAATTTCTTTGGTGGAGCCTGGGTAGGCAGGGACGGCAGGGCAGGTAGCATGCCTCTTCCAGTGAGAAATAAGCACCAGGAACACAAGAATGTCAGAGCAATAACAATCCTCTTTTCATGCAGATTTCCCAGGAGTAAGAGAGGCATATTGTAGATGACACATTAACAGGCTTGTCTGTAAATAGAATGTTTTTTCAAAGTCTTCCTTGGGGCACCAATGACTGTTTGATGCGACATTAGTGGATGCGTTCTCCTGATAGAATAACAAGAATTTGGAGACTCAAAGAGACAGTAAACTTGTCTCCTGCCAGATTTTGCATATCTTTGTTTTTCTTCTAAATATGTACCCGGATCGAGGGCTTGCTGTCTCATAGCAAGGGAAAATCCACCCTTGTGTCTGCAGTGCCAGTGACCTCTTATAGAAGAAAGTCTTCTGCTGTGTAAATTTGGGAGATTGTGTGTAGCTGGAGCAGTAAGTGCAGCTGCTGCCAATGATTCGACACAGGAGGTGTACGCTCCAGCAGCTGGAGTGCTGTGGGGCTGTGGAGCGTCTTCTGAACATGGCTCTGGTGATGGAAAGATAATAAAGAACCTGTACATCAATGCGGGTCCTGGTACCCACAAGTACTGTCCATTGGATCCCTTCTGCTTCCTCCTGCAGAAGCCTCGTAGCTGCTTGTTCATGGGCAGTTCACGAGGCAGTTCACAGCCGCACCGCAAGCAGCGATAGGAGTGAAAAGCAAATGCAAAATACAGTTTGGCCTTACTTTGAAGAGGGAAGTGTATTTCCTCTCCTCCTTGGCCCCAAGGGAAGTAGCTCTTCTTCCCCATGTGATTTGGTAAGTCAGAAAACTGAGCTCTGTTTTTCAAAATAATTGACTAGTCATCTTTCTTACTCTTTGTCCTTGCTCTCTTTTTATACCTGTTGTCAAAATCAGGAGCTTTGCAGGGTGTCTCTTTTCTTATTCAAGAGGGCACTGCAGTTTGGGCACTAAAACGCACCTTTTCGCTTATCTCTTATTCCTTCTGTGTTGCCGCTCCCGCACCCCGTTATACCGACGGTCTCTGATCGGGTCGTGCAACGGCTGTATAGAATAATAGCATTTTAGCTTCGGCGGATTTCTCTGGCTGTGACGATTTGGCACAATTTCTATCAGAGTTATGTATGATTTCCAGGTTTCTTTATGTCAGAGGGACAAGAAATGTTTTGTATTTTGACAGGTGTCTGTTACTTGTTTTTTAAATTACTGGGGCGAAGTCGTCAATTTGTCTGGATGAAGGTGGCATAAGTCAGCCCATCCACAGAAAACCTAGATTGCTACAGTAGTGTTCCAGGGACATGAAGCATTTCAAGCCGACCAAACGTGTCTTCTGCTCTTCCAGGTTTGGTCTTTTCTTAGTTACTTTCCACTGACGCTGCTCTACTCTGCTTAGTTCAAATACTCGTTTCAGCAGAACCGGGAGCTTGATTTCTTTCCTCTTTTTCTGCCCCTGGCAAATTCTCTAAGTACCAGGCAATTGAGCCATTTCCTGATCCAATGAATATTTAAATATTTTATACAAATATTTGCTCTATATTAATTGAGAACAAGCGAGCAAACAAGAATAACTGCACATGCTGATGCTTACTGTGGTTTACTGGTAGTGGGGAAGCAGGATGATGCTGGAGCTGCAGCACGTGATTTTGCAAGCACTAGTTAGGCAGAGTGAGGGGCTTTGGCGGGACTGTCTGCCCTCGGGGCAGTCCGTAGCTCAGTAGTGTGCGGGCGCTCGGTGAGTAGGAGATCCAGATCTGCCAGAAAAGAGGTTTTAAGCCTCCAGGTGAATGTTAAAATTGTTTCTTTAAAATTGAGTTAAGTTCATGCACAATTTTTGTTCTATAAAACTGCATTTTTGTCTTTTTAATTCTTGGAGAGATGAGGAAGAGTGACTCTAGCGCTGAAAAGGACCGTTTTGGACTTCATCAGCTTACGCTACAGGAGTCTCCTGTACTTCCAAGGCCTTCCTTACTTCTACATGAGCCTCGAAGAGCGGGGAAGTGCTAATGCAAAAACCTGTAAGATTGAAATGCTCCAATATACTCTGAGCACTTCTTTTTAAGAACATGAAAATGAGAATGCATCATATATGATAATTTAAATTATATTGCTTAATTTATGACTCGGCATCTTTGTTATACTGGAAGAACCTGTATGGAGTCAAATGCCATTGTAGCCATTAATTTCTTACCATAACACCTTTTTTTCTGGAGTATAAGTAGCAAGAGGGAAATAAAAGAAACTAGGTTGAAAAGGAGTGGCTAGTCTTTTTCTATTGTTTATATTCTTAGCGGATGCAAAAGGAATAATTAATTAATGTTACTGCTTTATGCTCCAGTATGTAGGTGTGTTTAAATGTCAGTCTTTTGTCAAGCAACCACTTCTGGAGAGTACTGAACTCTAAACTTAGAGTGAACAAAAAGACTTCTGAGGAAAAAGCAAAGGAACAAAGTTCTCATTTGTGTGGGATTTTGCTTTACTTGGTTCTTTTATAAAGCCCTGAGATACTCGATGAAAGAGAGTGCGTGGCAGAGCACGCTGCCACAGGCCACAGGGCTTTTTCGAAAATATCTTGGTTATATAAGAAAATGGTTTGTCTTTGTTGCCCATGATAATTATTCTTCATTGGACGATAGGGTAGAGTCTAATATTTTTCACTCTAGTCTTGGACTTTCAGGATTGAAACCTGTTATCTTACTGTCTATTAATTATTCCTGTTAATGGCACTGAATATAGACGTTTCTCAGCAAATAAGCACATACCTCCACGAACAGGCAGGTCTGGCAATCATTTTGCTAGCAACACTGCAGGAAACAATAAAACATACCAGTAAGCGTATTACTCTTTCTGCATACCCTTGAATTGAAATCAGTGGCTCAGACTCATCAATCACTGAAAGAAGGTGCTGATACAATGCGTATATCTTCCGTTAGATCAAAAATACTTGCAGAAAACTTTTCCTTCTGAAGACCGTCTATTTGTCTTGGCTGAAACTAACAGTAATTCTGAATTGTTCTGCCAAGGCGTGGGGGTGGAAACAAGGGACACAACAAAAGCCCTTCCCAAAACCAAATCTCTAATTCAGTAGATTTGGTTAAGCTGGAAGAGTCGCCAGAGCTGGCGAGTTTTGAAACACTATCTTTTGAAGCTTAACTAAGCGTTTTCTTTTAAAGCTAACTACTCCCCAATCCCAAGTTAAACCTTGCCTTCAGCAAAAACCAGAATTCCAATAACATACTTGTACAGAGCCAAAGCAGCTGCCATGTTAAAGGAGTGGGGATTTTGTCCTCTATTTTCTCCTCTGAGCATCCTCCAGAAAAGTAACCCGGAACGTTCATCGTATCCTACCACTTTAGCTCACCCGTTAAGAACCAAGACTATCCAATCAGTAGTCAATTGTGTGGTGATAAACCATGGTAGTTCTCAGAGGATAATCAGCTGGGCTCCCCAGTGGAAGCGGGAGGCACTGGATTTCTGTTCCCAGCTCTTTTTCAGGATCCCCAGTAGAGAGGCTTGGCATTAATGACTTTATTATAGGGAGCTTAGTCAAGAACTTTTGAGCATCTGTAAAGGTGGAGCAACTTAGATTCAGGCGGTAGAGATTCTTTGTTTGAGTAAAAATAATGAAAAACTGTTGGTGTTTTTTTGTGTGTGTGGTGTGGTTTGTTTTTTTTGTTGTTTTTTTTTTTTAAGATTAACAAAAGTCTGAAGAATTTTTAGGTCAATGCTTGTAGGAAAACTTGTTCAGCACAGAGTACTAGTAAGGGGTAAGAACAATTCACTGAGACTGCTTTTGAATGCCTTCAGCACTCTAATGCTACAGATGAGAGTATTACAGAAGCAGTTTTGAGGTATTATTAATATTCAGCAGTATATGGCGTAATCTCACAAATCGGTTGATAAAATGGCTCTGTAAATAAGAAAGCTTTACTTTCTTATCGCTGGTAAAAGCCTTGAAACTGTTGGCTCAAATCCATTTCAGTGTGGGAATTGGGCTGTGAAAGGTGTAGTGATACAGAGCGAGGATGGGGTATTTCACGCTGCAGTTCAGTTTTGTACCGACTTTGTATTAACACCTGATACTTTGGTGCATCAGAAACAGCTTTCTAGAGCCAGCAGTGAGTTCTGGTGCTCCCAGGTTTGCTTCATTGCTTTTTTTTTTAATTTGTGCCTTACCAATTTGGGAGATCTCTGTCAGAAAGCATATGTTTTTGTGCATTGGTTTGATGCTTTGGAGGTTAGTATGCTTAAACTACCGGGAAAGCTGGTTGCTGAAGGCTCAGGTCATCTAGAAGGTGAGGATTCAGCTTTGCTCAGGAGCTTGCTTGATGCACAAACCTGGCCCTTCTGACCGAAGGCTTTGTAGGTCCTGTGGCACCGCCAGCTCAGAGTACTGGGCTGCTTCCAGTTGGTAATTTCTCCCTGAGCCAGGAGCTTTAGCGGGTTTGTGCTGCTGGTTAGAATTAGCCCAGAAAGCCATGACGCTGAGGGGGCTTTTTGAAGAGAATTTAAACATAAATTTTGAGTTTGTCTAAGCCAAGTGTTCGCTGGAGCAATTACATAGCACACACTCAGCAGATAGTCTTTGTACAGCTTATGGCTGATCCTCTCGCCAAACTGGGGGAAGAAAGCAGCAGTGCCTTTGTACAGCGGGAGAGCATAGTTTATTACCCAGTAGGTGCAATTTAAAAAGATCTGAGGGAGAGATGACAGATGTGAGGAGAACTTATGTCCAAGTAGGGTCAGTTATATTTAGATGCCCTGGTATATTTGTGTTTTGAAATGGCTTTTTGAGAAATTGCAGTCTTAAAAGGAAGACCAAAGCCTAGCCAAACAACATGCTGTTTGATTTTACATCAAACCTTTAAGACAGGATAATATTCTCCCTAGGGAGAAAGAATGGCTGAATAAACATGTAGAAACTTAAAGGTACTGAGGTTTTGAGCAATCAGTGTGCACTGTCCAGTGACATCTACTGAAATTTTATGAAACAGCTCTGTAAATTTGGTCAGAGCGGAATTAAGGCTACACTGTAATTATGGAGAAGGCTTTTTTGCAGAGGCACTTGCCTCTGACAGGTTTGTACCAGAGTTTGGTGAGCCTGGTTTGGTTGTTTTTTGTTTGGTTTTGGTTTTTTTTTTTTGTTTGTTTTTGTTGGTGGTGGTTTTTTTAGTGACCCATGACTCTGCCCGTTCTAATTCATCAGCTATTGAATCTTAACTTCCAGCTGATGTTGCCAAACACTTTCAGCAAGTCCTTCGAGTTCTTACCTTCTCCCCTGCTTCATTGACCTAAACTGAGCATAAGGGCATGATGCGGTCCTCTGCTCCTGCTCCCCTCCGGCATCCTCACCTACTGCCTTTCCTTTTAAAGCAGAGTAATAGCTCCTTGGGATGGCACCGGAGTCTCTGGCCATGCAAAACTGAGCCGGGTGGACTTCTGGTCATGGGCAGGGCCTGAAAGCTTTGATTTTTAAGAATGTGTTTAATTCACAAATGAAATAACTAATAGTAAAAGAACTGATGGAACAAAAACAAGTGGCAAAGTATTAGAAAAATAACTCTAGGAGAGAAAACAGGTGATCCTTCAGTGGTTTTCCTTGCTAATTTAATATTTCAATATAGACGGTTCTAGTTTTTTTTCCCCCATAACGAGGAATTCTTGGCAGTTGTATAATGAAGTGTTAACTTTTAATGGTGGGGTTTTTTTTTGTTCGTTTAATGGAGGGTTAGCCTGTTTGGTGGTGCTTTTTTGTTCCCCTCCCCTTTTAAATTCCTATGTGACCTAAGATATGCTGTGTGGGACTCTCAGATTTAAAGAACCTTCCCCTCCCCTCTCACCCCTCTGGTTCATCCTTATCTGCTGCCTTAGGTCTCTGGCTAAGTCACAGCCGTTTCGGTTGGTTTTGCGTCTCTCCTTGTGTCCATCCGATCAGTGCTCCCACAACTGCCTCTGTCAGGTTGAGAACAGGCCTGGTGTGCAAGCAGCCGCTTCTGTGCAGCACTAAGCGAAGCTTTCCATCTTTTATCATATAAGCTACCAGAAGGGTTTCAGCACACTTCTATTCTCCCTGCACCCCTCTATGTCCAACTAATTTTCTGCTGGTTCTGTGTTCAGTTTTATTTACCACATGTTGCCGCTGCTGCTTCTTTGTAAGTCATGGAGAGAAGTTTGGGCCACCTTTGGTGACAAAAATGGTTGCGTGTTCTGGGAATTCCCTGGTGTGGTGTTTATGATGCTACACAGCGCTTTTCCCGCGTGTTAGCGCAGAACGATTCACTGGAGATGAACGGGACAGAGGGACGGGCAGGAAGCTGCTCCAGGGTTTAACGACCTACTGCGGTTTGACTCCTTTGTATTGGTTGTGCCGATTCTTGAGATATTTAATCAGAAACCTTCAGTACTGCTTCCCTGAAAGCCCTAGTTTTTTGGATACATGGGATTATATCAGAAGCCTGCCTGGGTTTTTTGTGTTTACATGCGAGTTGTTTGCCTTCTAGAAGAAATACATCCCTTGGTCCTTAGAGCTTTAGAGAAAAGCTTAAAAAATGTCACCCGGTAAGGTTCAAAATCTGAAGAGAAAATTAAAAAATAATGTATTATTTCTGTATAAAAACAGACAACAAGACAAAATCCTTTTGAGACTGTTTTAAGCTGTGTTTGTGGGGGTCAGGGCTGTAGTGTACACTGGGAGGTAAGTGCAGGGCAGACCCTGTAGATTTGTATCTTCTTGTATTGTTTTACCCCTTTTCCAAAAAGAAAAAGGAGGGGGGAGGAATAACAAAGAAACCTTTGAGGTGCTGTGTTGTGGAGGGGAGTATCGTGAACATCTTAAAAAAGCAAAAAATGCTCCTCTGCAAACAGCTGCAGCTCCTCGTTTTATTTTTAAGTAGCTTTAAAACCATGAGCTAGGTAGTGAGGAGGGCGGAATCTTTGCCTGCTTCTAGCTCAGAAATTAATATTTAGTCATGTAGAAAGGGTTTATGAAAGCCGATTCCCTTTTCAAAGATGATTGTCACAGTAGCTTAAATTGTCTGCCAAGCATCATAATAGAGTTTTACTACTGTAGGAAAACAAAAGCAAAAGATAAGCTTAACTCACTGAAACAAAAAGCGAACAAAGAGGGAAAACATCAGAACAGCAAAGAGTCTCATTGATGACAAGAGAGCACAGTGATTTCCGTGCGAGTAACAACTTGAAAGGGCTCCTAAAATAAGGTTAATGCACTGAACAGATTCAGGGGTGTTTCCCTTCTGCAACAGGGCTCAGGAACTGTAGGAACAAGCATGGGGAAGGGTTTGCGGGCTTGGAGCAAAGCCACCCTCCTGTTCTCCAAGGAGGGTCTCTGAAGGCACCATCTGGGGCCGCAGGTCGGTCCAGAAGTCTTGCTGGGCAGAGAAGGAAAGAGATTCCTATGTGGGAAGAACCACTAAGCGATGCAGACGTGGCCCAAACCAGTTTCTGATCACTTCATTTCTTGTCATCTTTGTTCCTCTTCTGGAAAGTCAATCAGTTGGCTAATCTTGCTCTTTCCCTGTTTTCAGTTGGTACTAAAGGCATGGCTTTGGCCAAAAGACGACACGAGAGAAGGTCTCTAGGTAAAGCAATGGTAGTAGAAACTATTTTCCTTTCAAGAAGAGGTTGCCTTTGAGGTAAGCAGTTAGGAGGCGTTACCACTGTCAGGAAGGCAGAGCTCACTACCAGTCTTAAAATGTCATATAAAGTTTCTGTCTAGCCCTTGCAGTCTCTAAGGCTTCCTATTTTGTTTTCATTTCTTAAATTGTTTATAAATATTCATTGTTGGATATGAAATGAATAAGTGAATACCAGCCAGGTGAATAGTTCCTGGGCCGTAGCAAGCTATCTCCATTTTCAGAAATTCAGCCCCGATCCTGCATACGCTTAGACATTTAGGCTTTCTGTAGTGCATGTTTGTGTATATAGACTGGAGCACAGGACGTGAATCTGCGTGTTACAGTATTATGCTGAAGTATGGAAAGACTTGCCAGCACCTCCCTGCAGCGGTCCAAGAAACACCCCATGATCTCCACTTTCCCTATGAAAATGGGAAAGAATATATTGCACAAAGCCTTAAAAGTAGCTTGACTGCACTACTTTTTCTCTTTAAAGGTTGTGTATGTTGCTTTATTTTTAAGTTTGTAAGCTCCATATAGAAAGAAATGATGAGCAGAATGGCAAACGTGTGACTGAGGCTCGCACCAAGCTTTGCGGTCTGCACTGCCCCTCGGCGTCAGGGGTGATGCTGCAGGTAGGGGATCGGATGCTTGAACCTCATGTTTAGACTCGTATAATTAATTCATCTCTCCTTGAAAAGCAGTGATAGTGAGCCTGCTGATACTGCCCTGCTCCGTCGGCTGCTTGAAGGACAGAGCTAAAAGGGTTGCCTGGGTGGCACCTCCGCGCAGCGGGGCGAGCTGGAGTGCCGGCGTGCCCCAGGCTGCTTGCGGGAGACTTCTGTGAGCTGCATGACTTTGGCCATTTGTCTTTCCTCTAAATTTTCAGTGTAACTTCATAACTGACTTAAAGCTGTACTACAGTCATCGTAGCTTGCTAGTACAGATGTACGTCGAGCCAACCTCGTCTTTTCTACAGTAGGATAATCCCCTTTGCGGATAAAGAAGTGGCTGTGACACAGCCTTCAGTGTCTTGCTGTGGACCTACTGGTGGGTGCTGGATGCAAACCTGGCTATGTAATGGTGATGAGAGTTTAGTTACTGATGTTTTATTTTCAGAAAGGATGGGCTAATGTATTGAGCATGGCTTGGAAAAGGTCTGTCCTGGCGCCAGTTCTGTTCAGTATTTCTGTTTTTGTAATGATTCGGATGATGCAGAAGGAAGCGTACTTATTAAGCTTGCAGATGACATGAAGCTGGGACGGGCTATAAATACATCACATAAATAATCTTAAAAAAAAAAAATTGGATGCGATTCATTGAAGACAAATGTAGGAACAATCACTTGGATTTGTGCAGAAGGCCTGCAAAAAAAGATCTGGAGCTGTGGTATGTCACAAGCTGTACATGAGTCAGCGATGCCGTTGCTGTGAGAACACTTCTCACAGAAATCAAATCCTTGTTGTGAGAAACGCAGCGGTCATGTTGGCTGCGCCGACTGCGTGCAGGTCACCTGGCGTCATCCTGCTTTGTGCTGTTCCCAAGATCCGCGATAAGTTATTGTGGCTGGTTTGGGGCACTGAGCTTCAAGGGAAAAGGTGGGGTGGCCGAGTTGACTTGACTTTGAGGCTGCTTTACCTGAAGAAGTTTGCCAGGAGGTACCATAATAGGCTTCAAGAGAGAAATCTGTATTCCCGGTGCAAGAAGCTTAAATTTAATCAGGTGTCAGGTACAAGGAAAAGCCAAATGGTAAGGCTGGGAAGATTTGGGCTAGACGGTACGAGAGGCCATGGGGTCTGTTTGACAGCCTTTAACAACCGGCAGGTGAGGTCTGTTAGGCTTACGGTGAGCTCGGTGCCTTCCGACTGTTTCCTATGAATTGGAGTTGACGCTGCAGCCCTGCTGAATCGCTGCCTTTCTGTGAATGACAGCCGCC
Source organism: Vanellus vanellus (assembly GCF_965231255.1). NCBI lineage: Eukaryota > Metazoa > Chordata > Aves > Charadriiformes > Charadriidae > Vanellus > Vanellus vanellus. Next base: position 1,408,522 of record NC_138914.1, read on the forward strand.
CTTAGCAGCGCCTGGTGTGTCATGGGCCACCCGGACAAGCGCTCGCTAAGCCAACTCCCTTTGGAGCTCAAGGAGCGATGCTGTGAACGTTGGGCAAACTGAGATGAGGGGGTACATGTTTTATTTATCTGTATCCGTACTTTTGTCCAGTCCCAATAAAAACAGTTGTGTTGAAAGACTTTCTAAAACCTGCGTGTCTGCTCGCAGTGTTGCGCGTATCCCAGGGTGTCACGGCGAGCCTGTACCACGTGCTGGAGCACTGAGAAGGGTGCGCTTGCGTCTGCGTGGTTTCCGTGAGGGCCAGCTCTTGCCTTGGGAGCTCGTCATGGCTGGGCTTGGTGCTATGAAGGTGGAGGAGGCAACTCTTGTCCACGCCAAGAGGAAACGCAGGAGTCTATTATGGCCCTGCTCGGGGCATGGTTTGCTGCCTCTCCGATATGGTGGCAGTGCACCTCCACTTCTACTGCTGCCTCCTCTCCGGTTGTGTTGGCACCACTCTAGGCACTACGTGATGTTTATAGGCGCACATACTGACCCGAGTCAATGAAGTGTGCTAAACCAGACGTAACCATTAAAGAAAACTTACTTTGCTGAAGGCTTTTTTGGCTTAAGTGTGGTTCCTCACCTGAACCCACAGAGAGCCGTACCAGCCCAAGTTGGTTTCTTGAGCAGGCAGAGGAATGAATGGAGCGGGAGGGCTGGGAGGATGCCTGAACTTTTACTCGTGCCAGGAAAAGCTTCCCTCGCTACAGCCCAGAGGCTCCCACACCCGGAGCGAATGGCTCAAATAAAACAACTTTGGAAGCTGTCGACGTCAGGCGTGCCGCAGGCTGTACGTAGCGTGCAGGTATATTGCCTGTCAAGTAGCAAACATGTAATTTGTATTCTGCCGCCTGTGTAAGCACTAAATTACATGCTGTTATAGTTTTGAAGGAAGATATTTAAAGCCATCTAAACTTTAATGGAAACAAGATTTCAATTATTCTTGTAATGATAAGGATGAAAGTTTTCTAGTTTATCTAGAAAAAGCCCTGTTCTTTAATGAACCTCGGTAATTAGAAATGCGCTAGTCTATAACTGAATTTCTAATGAATAATCTATAGATTTAGCAGTTTTTGTCTTCTTTCCCCTTGTCCTTTATAAAGTTCCCAGTAAGCTACATATCTCCCACTGTGCACTCATAGAGCATGCTACTGTCTTGCCATATGGTTGCCTTCCTCTGGCAATTAAAAGGATTGTATGCAAAGGCCCCTGAGTCTTTGGGGACTATATATTTGCTCGTGGCCTTGTCAGAACATGCAGCATTTGATAGGCAGTTTCTCACGTTTATGTCCACTGAATAACAAGTTGCCCAAAAGACAGCATAGTAACATAACTGTGCAGAACTTAAACACAGCAATTTGCTTTATACAATTTAAAAAAAAAAAAATTTAGAGCGGATATATCTTTTCAACCTTCTTGGGTCGTTTTCTAGAACTAGTTTTTATGGCTGGATGCGTGTGATCAGTTTCTTGGCAAATGTATTTACAAGGACGTTATTTGCAGTCATTTTTCCCCTGCACTATTTAAAAATTAATACGACCCCAAATGAGTAAACTTGAAGGAATCAACTAGCATTGACAGAAATGTAGTAAGGGAAGGAGAAAGATTATGGAAACAATAGTCAAAGGTCTCTATTTAAAAAAAGGCAGAAAGCGGTTAAATAGCAGGTACTGATGTTGCTGAGCAGTGCCCCTTTACCCCATTTACACGAGCACTGAAGCATTGGAAGAGTATTTTAGATAATTTCCACACAGGTTTTTCTTTGGAGATTAAAACCATAGGCACCTTTTTAGAACAAATTTTGCCTGAATTATCTTTTCTTTGTGCTGCTGGAGCCTACTTGCGTGACATTTGAAAGCAGCTATGCATGACTTCCCCTTCCTCATGGCTCTCGTTATGCGTCGTGGCAGCAGCGGCTCTGCGCCGCAAACCCCGCAGCGTTCAGGGCTTTGAGCTGCTCTGTGGTGGAGCATCGCTCTGCGGGGTCTGTGCCACTGCGATACCCGTTTCACTGGGCTCTTGCTTTTTGCAAGGATGTCGAGGAAGTGACTGACAGGTGAATGTGGCCGAGGCTCGGTGAGAGGGGTGGCGCGTTCTTGGGGAGCATGGGATGGTCTTGGGGAAGGAGGAGTTTCAAGGGTCAAAACATGGCTCGATTGCTTTAATGGAAATTAAAGAATCTGGGCCAGTTCCTGGGTTTTCGACACCTCCGAACAAGCCTCGTGCTTTATAACTATTGAGACTGTCAGCCTGTGGAAGGTGGAACGTGTCCCTTTCTGTATATAGTACAGTGTCTAGTAAAAATGGGCCTTTCCTGCATGCGTCTGAGATAATATTAAGGGTTATTCCTTAGGGATATCTTTTTGGGTGGAGTTTACTCCTGCCAAAAGACCTAAGTGCGGAGAAGATGTACTGTGTCTTCAGCACTGAAACCCCAACAGCACTGGGGACATAGTGGGTTGACAAAGCTGACACTGAGTAAGTCAGTAAGTATTTTAGTGCACCGATATCATGGTGACTCGAGGGCTTGCTTACCTGCTTGAGGAATTCAGGAGGTAGTTCAAACCTTATTTTCTTTCAGTATATCGGGAAGGGGAGGCAGAGAGGGGATGATGGCAACTAATCCTCTTGAGATGCTGGAGATGATGATTTTTCTAAATCTGTTAAGTTTCTGTGGGCCTGCCTGGCAACTGGCTTAGGCTAAGGGATTACAGAGCTTGTAACAGCGATCAGATGCACAGTTGCAAGGGGCTGCCTCTGGGTCCTCACCTTACCTTCCTCTAAGGTCATGTCAGCACATGTCTGCTCTATGTGCATGCCTTGATTCCAGGATACCTCCTAAGCATCTTGGGGAAAACTTCTCCCCATACCTCCAGCTTAACTCTGAAAGGTCAGTATCTATATTTTTCTCTCCCCCCTCGGTTTCACCCTCGAATGGAAATACGAGTATGTCACACTCAACCACGTCCTGTGAACATCAGATAGTTGTGAGCAGATACAAAGGATGCCAGGTTCATTTCTGTCTACAAACCTGTTGAATCCACAGCAGAAAATCTGTCCAGGGGTTTTTAATACAGAAAATGCAGCTGTCACTCTGTTGTTGCTGTTAAAGATGCTTATGTGATCTGACAGTGTTAATGAGTGGGTAACATCAGCTACGTCTGAAAAGCTATTGCACAGGAAGAATCCCTTAAGTTTCATGGCCATGGACACATTTTGCTGCTTTAGCTACCCTCATGAGGAAAGAAACTTATTTGTCTTAGAGTAACGCAAACAAATTTGGAACAATTGATCTGCTGGTGTCCCTTTCCCGTTAGGTTAAGTATCTTTAAGGAAAATGAACAGTTACTGTACCTGGACTGGAAGTAACTGGAATGCTGTGGTGCTCCAAGAAAGGTTGTTATGGTTATAAATATGTCTGGTACAGGACTATCAAACAACAAATGAGCGAATAGGGGCTTTAATAATAAATTTTGGGCTTTGCTATTTGGCATGTGAGTAGGTGGGGAGGTGTTGCCCCCCCCTTCTATAGTGGTTAATTACATTTCCCACATGACATTTCTGTCTCCTTGACATATCCCATCATTCGCATCAGTGATGATTGTCACCAGCCCCCCGGCATCTCCTGTGCTTGTTTGAAGGATGAAGCCATTTGTTTAGGGGAAAAAAATCCCGGTGGTTTTTTTCCGCTGTCCTAATTTTCTCGCCAACTTAGTTGAGAGTGAGGTTTTTATTCTCATAAACAGGCTTATTCTCCAGATAGGCTTTTCCCAGGTGTCCCAGATACCTTGGTTTCCATGTGTTTGTTACCTGCAAGAGGAGTGTGTTTGACATGGTATTTTCTGAACTAGAAAAACTTATTTATATTCCATACCTAATAGAATACAGCTGTTCTGTGTATTGAGTTTGAGCTGGTGAAGCTTTTTTCAAGTAGGATTCTCTACGTGTCGAAGTGTCCAAACAGAAATATTCTGTGTACATAATGTATTAAAAAATGACACCAGCTTCTTGTCTTCTGGAGGACAAGGCGGCTTTTATCATTTTAAAGGCCTCTCAAGGAAATGAAACAATACAATTGCACTGGTTTATTTATGTTGCTGCTATTGTACCAGTATCCCATTTAAATGGTCTTATTCTGGAATAAGAATCCACGTGGAGGTAGCAGCCGTCCTAGCAGCTATTTCGGGAGCTGTTCCAACATAAATGAATGCAGTGCAGCTTCCTGGGAAGATGCTGACCTTTCGGCCTGGTACAGGGTAGCCCTTCTGCCTGGGCTTCCTCCGGGTAAAGTCTCGCAGGAATGGGATCGACACCGTGACTTACAGGAGTGCTGCCTACTTTCTGTGACTTCAATGTGAACATTGCTGAAAGATGCCCAGATAAAGAGTCTCTGACTTTTGTTTTTATTAATGAAAATAATTTTCCTTTCCCTACGATGTTGCCAAACTATGTTGCAAAGTTGTTTCACCTTCACTTAGTCAGTGCTGTGCCAGCAGATGTCCAGTTTCTGACTCTCTAATTGCCTTTTAAACTCTTCCCTACCTTGTTAAATATTCCAGGAGATTTGAAGCTTCACGGTGCTTTTACCTCGCAGCTCAGGACTGAAACCTGGCCAAGCCATGGAAAACTAGATTTAGATCTGGGACAAGGCTAGTAGCAGGGATCCCTGTGCTCCTTAGGACACTGCATTCAGTTTTTAGGTGTGAGCTGCAAAAGGGGACAGGAGGCGATGCAGAACTACTGAGGTTGAGATTGAGGAGCAGTGGAAGGAGTGTCAGGGAGACCTGGGAGGGAGGGCGGCAGGGTGGTGGGTACAGTACGGGGCACTCGGCATAGGAGGAATTAGACCTATGGCTCAACCTGGCTGACTTCCGAATTAGCTAGCAGTAGTCTCACGGGGACGGAAGACTTGGGCAGTAAGGTGAGTCGCTCAGCGCAACATGGTGGTGAATGCCTGATGGCAATTATTGATTCAGGTCTCAGAAACTGGCGTATATATTGGATTTCAGAGGTGATATGTTGGGCTGTTGGAGAGGAGCAGACGGCTGCAGCTCTCCCCCTGACAGGTGGATTCAGTCGTAAGACCAGCAATTGCAAGGCATTAAACTTGAATGGATGTAACTGCCTGGGGCAGTTGGGGTGGTGCTCTTCTGGAGGGTCTGTTTGTCTGAGTAGGGAAGCTCTTCTGAGGCTAAAAAAACCAAACCAAAACAAAGCAAAACTTAAAGCCGTTCAAGCCTTTGTCCTTTGCCAAAGGCACTGCTGAAAAGTACGGTAAAGGAAGATATCTATGTGTGTGTATATCTGCATTTGTATGACTAAAAATATATAAATACATTTATATGTGGGGGGTGGCAAAGGGGAATTTGAAAAGGTTGGTGCTCTTGGAAGCTGGTAACAGACACTATGTGATCCCATCTCTTGGATTGGTAACCTGATATCAGGTGAGCTCCCAGCATGTCACTGATGAACATGCTCCCGAAAAGGTCTGTCCACCTTCTCTTGTCATGAAGTGTAAGATACATGAGATGCTGCACGTTCATCTTCAGTCTTTTTTATTCTTAGTTAAAAAAAATAATGTTCTGAGAGTGCTTTTAGTCTGTCTGGCTCAGGTTCCCAAAGGATCTGTGCAGGTAGTCAAAACCATGTTGGACCTACGTGGTGGTAAGTGGCTGATATTATATCAGGGTAATATACTTTGAACATGTTTTAAAAATGAGTTACAGTTAATCTGGAACTTTGCAAGCAGGTACCAGGATAGCAGTGTTGCCTGTGGCTCTGATATATCCGTGGCCTCAGGGACTCAAGATTTAGTTAATGAAAGACTCTGTTGCCCTCCCCCATTTCTCAACTGGCAATGAATGCAAAGTCCTCCAAGATTTTTGAAGAGACAACTGCAAAGGTTGGTAAGCGCAAAGGCAGAGGGGGCTGGAGGTACGAAAGGAGCCCCCAGCTGCACTCGCAATCTATGACATTTTACATCGTAAGAAGACACAGCAGTGAAATATCATTCAACTGTGATGCAATAAACTTTAACTGAGGTATAACAATGGTTTGGGGAATTCTACTCTTATTGGTATAAATCTGTAGATTCAGCGGGGTTATCCTGATTCAAAATTGTGCTGTTCAGAAAAGCTGTGGTCCTCTGTTTCTTCAGAGCTCTGCTTATCAGAACAGTTAGGACAAAATCATACCCTTGTTGAAGTCAATGGCAAAGCTCCCGCTTATTTTGATGGTGTCAGATTTCATCCATTGCAAATTGCCGAACATTATAGAATTCAGTCAGATGTAATCAAAATATAAATGCAAATTGGTATCATCTCATAATGTAGCAAATACAGGGGGAGTATCTTGCTAGCGGTGGTGGGAAAGACACATCTGTGCATATTTTTAATGCACCTATGCCGTGATGAACAGATTTAGATACTATGTCATTATGATCACAAGGGAGATACATTTGCACTGTCATTGACTGATTGCTCCTGCTTATTCCGCGTTCTTCCACAGTAGGAGATCCAGGGATTGTGATGGACAAGGCAGAAAAAATAATCTAGCTGTTTGTGCTGTGGTTTCGGATGCTAGTGACCTTCTCCACCGCTTGGATGTCAGGTGCAGTACTGAATGGTGAGAGGCAGTGGAGCTTCAGTCGTTGAGAAACCGAGGGAGGGGAGGAAAACACCTATCCATTATCAGGGGGTTACTGTGACGGTAAAATTACTGAGTGCTGATTAAGTACTGCCTGCTTCAGAGCCCTGTGTCGATCTTCTCAAATCAGTGCTATATTGGATGGTGTTTTGAGGTAATTTCTTAAAATATAGGAAATACTTCCCAGAAGCTTTTGAAAACTCAATCTGACTTTTCTCAATGCTTTCCAGAGAAAAATTTCCCAGGACAGTGAGAGAGCTGATGATGGGATTTAGGTGGTTTGCTTGGTACAATCAGGCAATTCACTGATTAAACTGTTCTTGAACCTTTAAGGTAATCATAAGTTAAAAAACAGAACTGCTATTTTAAAACTCAGCCTTTAAAAACATTGAGGGGGAAGACTACCTTTTCCAAGTTATCTGAGTCAGCCTGGGAACCTTTGTTATTCAACATGATTCATTTTAGGGAACTGCAGCTTGTGAATCAGAATGGGGCTAGGATGTTGAAGAGGGGGAGAAGTATCCTAATTTATCTCCCAAGCAACAATTTTAACTTGAAAGCTAGTTCTTTCCTCTCCTTCCCTGCCAATATCATGGGACCTAGCACTGGATGAAAAGTGCGAATAAGCCAGTAGGCAGAGTCGGAGACAAGCTGGACAGTGATGAGAGAGCCTCGGAAACGGTTGTGCGGAGCTGCGTAACTGTCAAGTATGCTGAGAAAATGGGATCAGCATGTTTCTCCAGCGTGACCCAGTAGGCCTGTATGGGTTACGAGGAGGAGCACAGGTGGCACTTCTGGATAAAAATGAGCTATATATTTGCGGTCTGTTATTTAGGAAGCTTTGATTAACAGTTCTCCACGAGGTTTCGGTGTCTGTTCAGCATTTCTGTTACCACATGTTGTGGGAATAAGGAGAATGTTCCTGCTGTTAAGGCAGCCATAAAAGCACGTGTAAAGTCAGTATTTCTGGTAGCGTGGCAAGTCTCCTCCCCTAGGGTTTTGAATTAAAATTTCTCCATGAATGTGCTCTGTGGTGGAAGGAGAGAAGTCTGTAAGACTTTTGGAGAAAGAGCTAATGCATCATGCTGATGCCTGTTATAGTGTGACACGAGATTCCTTTTATGCTGTATCACCGTGACTAGAGGTGTTCCCTTCCTTTGCAGCGGTGGTTGGAAGCCAACCAGGAGATACGAGCTTATGTCTCGTTTCTGTAATGTAAATCCTAAGTGCTACTGCGGGGCATTTAATAGTTAACGGCTTCAATGTCAACATATTAAGCTGCAGGGCGTCCCCCAGGTATTGTAAATTATCCTAGTAATAAATTTAAAAATATTTCATAGGAGTGTACCTACACCAGCAGGATGGAGAGTGGGGAGGGAGGAAAAGGAAGGCAGTGGGTTTTTGCCTGGGCTTCTAATAAAACTTGTATAATTGAATATGTACTAAATGAGAGCAGCCTGTAACGAGAGTACACGAGCAGAATGACAATTGAGGCTCTGCACTTCCAGCTGTGCAGTAGGAACGAGGGCAGTAAACATAGCTGGTATTAGGTAGCCAGATAACAGGAAGTTTAAGACTTAATAAAAATGAGCAATGTTCTTTCTTCGGGAGCACAAAAAAGAATGGTCTTGATTCCTGTAGCATTGTATCATGTCCTTTCTTTGTCCTTAATCAGCTGCAGCAGAGGCTTGGAGTTCAATACATATTGACTTAGAGCATATGCTGAAGTCTGAACTACTTGGGTTTCAAAACTTCAGTCGTCAGGAGCAGCATACAAATCTGGGTTAAGCTATCTGTTCTTTTAAGGTTACTTCTGTAGTGTAGTCACACTTTTAATTCTAACATATTAAACTTCGAGGTGTTTAAAAATCCATGCATCCCTACCACTGAGCAGCTTGTTGGAAGAGCAAGCGTATAACTTATTACAGAACTCTGATTGCCTTTAGAACAGCACTGGCTATGTCCATTAATCTCAGTAATGTTATATACACATAATATATTGATAAAATGCTAATGACCTAACTTAATGCCAATAAAAGCAGGAAATGAGGGTGTAGGAGTTCAAAGTGTAGCACTCTTTAGCCTTCAGTCTTTCTGCTTGGTTTATTTGTTTGCTTACTGATTATTTCTTTTAAATCTCCCCCCGCCCCGCATTGCAGCAGACCGTACGCAAAAGCACACGTTGTGCCCAGATTCTAAACTAGCTGTTCACACATCAGAGGATGAGAAATGTCCTCCGACTGGCCAGTGCACAAATGTTTTGATATTCTGATCTCTTTTGCCAATTTGCGCTGTTCTTCGGGCACCTTCTGTGCACGCTGCTTGTTGCACCGCTGCTTCAGCCAACAGTCAGCGCCTGCCCTGCCCCTGTTGGCAGTCGGGGATTGAGTTGTTTCGTAGCATGCCAACCACTTCTTCCTTTATTTAGAAGGCAGCTGGTAGCTTAACAGGTTTTCCACTGGGAGTAAGAGCGCACCAAGTTGAATGGTCTTATTTGGAGCCTCTTGGAGTATCCATCCATACTTATGATCGGTAAAAACAACCACAAAGGCTTTATATTGCTGCCGAGCCGAACTTTGCTGCTGTACCTACACAGCACTGTGAAACCCGATGGATTTCTGTAGATGGAACTCGGAGAAAAATGCAGCCTGGTAAGGTATTAAGGCTTCCAAGTATTTCAATTAAAACTTAAATCCGAACTCTGCAACGCATCAAATGGACAGAGGAGAAACAGAGTAACAAAAATCAATATAAAAAATAGTTCACGCTAATGACGTTTAAGGGTCCTGCCCTGCGGTGTGTTCCTGTCCGGGGAGGAGGCCAAGGGTATTGGCTATTGAAATCTTACATAAAGTGTGAAATGAAGAATGTGTGCTGGAGGGCATCAATATAAATCTCGTCATATTTTAAGTTTTTCCACTCCTAATTAAACCAAACGAAGCTTATGGTGATCCTCATGGGATTTTTCTTGAGCGGAGGGCAAAAACGAACTGAATCTAGATTCTGTATATTGAAGGTTAATTCTAATAAATCAGAAAGCAAAGATCTTGTAATGGGAAAGCATTTTCTGCACTCACCCAATTAAATGGTAGAAGCTGGGTAATGGAATAATTGTAGTTAGTCAATTGCTACAAAGTCATAATAGCTTGAGTACAACTAAGACTCCAAGGCAGTAAAATGCCAGTGGTAAAATAATAAAACCATTATTTCAATAATAATCTCAAGTTAATTAGAATAAGCCAGTGCAGCGTATTTTTAATACTAGACAAAAACAATTAGCATAGTACTTAGTAACAACAATATCCTTATTATCTGAAAGACAAAATAGGATTAATACAGCAGTAAAGCATTGAAACCATATGTCAACAGAAGAACACAGAGGAAAAATAACTTTGTCAATAGCCCAAGCCCCAGCACAAGTGATGGAAACTTCAACCTCCAAGGAAAGGAAAACTTGGTCGCAGCAGATGTATGGTTGAGTTTCTTAATACGAATGTGGTCTTTTCCCTGTGCCAAGTATTTATTTGTGTGGATTCATTCTTCACTTCAGTGTCTTGAGTCTGTTCTGATTATTCCTCCCTCTTTTTTTTTTTTTTTCTTGGCAAGATTGAGACATCCCCGCATGCCTGCCTGAGTACAAAATAACTAAAAGTTAAGGCTAGAGTGATTAGAGTGATTATTTAAATTGTGGTCTGACCTCCTGCAAAGCCCAGACCAGAGAATTCTGCCCCGTTACTCCCATATTATCAGGCTGACATTTGAAGCGGATATGTGTTGTGGATGCCTCAAGTTTCAGGACTGCTTTACAGCACGCAGCAGTCAGTATTCTGACCCCATCACTTCTTAATGATAGGGCGAAAAACTACAGTATATTTTGTAGCAGTTGCCCTGATAGAGATCTGGAAGGCTGAGAATACGTTTAGCATTCGAACCGAGCCTCTTCCTGCGGCCGCAGCAAGCTTTCCATGGGGACGTGTGAACCCGGTCTTTTTACTTGCAGAGAACAGCCAAGAACAAAATGCTGATTTTTGTTTTAAAAATCTTTATAGTCACTTTCAAGATGATCCACTGAATGTTATAGCATTTTCACTTTGGTGCTTCTTTCCCCTGTGGACCCTTGGATTGTTTTTTTGGGGTTGGAGGTGGAGCAAACTATCTGCTCACCCTTACCTGCACTGCCACTCATGAGGGAAATGGGGCGCTCCTTCTCCGTGAGGGAACACGGCGACTAGCAGTAGGCCTTGTATTAGTTCAAGTCATTGGAGCTTCACTGTCTCGCTGCCTCTGGCTTGCATTTAGTTTCAGACTAATCTCAGACCAAGATGCTGATCAGCCTGTCTTTTCACCTTCCTTTTGAAATTTTAGGAAAGATCCGAAGAGTGTGCTTAGTTATGTCCAGGCACTATCCTCGCAGGATAGGATGGTTTGCAGAGCACTCTTTTTTTTTTTTTTTTTTTTTTTTTTTCCTCTTTTCTGCTGAAATCTGTTACTTGGTTATTCTAGAATAGCACGGGGGCGGGGGCTTTCTTCTTGTGCTGCCTGACCCTGTGCTCAGCAAAGGCAACGGTGAAGGTCCTGTTGGCACAACGGGCTGGAAGGTGTGCTTGCTTCCCTGATGAGACACCCAACAAATCATAGAATCATAGAATGGTTTGGGTTGGAAGGGACCTTGAAGCCCACCCAGTACCACCCCCTGCCCTGGGCAGGGCCACCTCCCCCCAGCCCAGGTTGCTCCCAGCCCCATCCAACCCGGCCTTGAACACCTCCAGGGATGGGGCAGCCACAGCTCCTCGGGGCACCCTGCGCTGGGGGCTCACCGCCCTCACAGGGAAACATTTCTTCCTGATATCTCATCTAAATCTCCCCTCTTTCAGTTTATAATGGTTACCCTTTGTTCTAATGCTAAGCTCGGTGGACCTGAGCTGCGTCAGAAATGGTGACCTAAATGGGAAAAACCTTGAAGAGTTGTGGTGTAGAGAAGAGATGGGGAGGGGGCGTAGGGAAGCTGAGAATATGCAGATCTTGCAACTTGCAAGCTGCTACTCCTCGTGGTGTGAATCCAGGAGTGCTGGATGTCTGTGAGCTAGCTACAATTCTTCCGAAAATCAGTTCTTCCTTGGAAATCTTGGTCTTTTTGCTTTGTGTGTACGTTTTACAGAGAAACACACATGCTTGAATTCTGGCAGATTTGCTCCTTAATATTGGTGAAAGAAAGGCAGTGGTTTTGGAGAAACTTGGCTGTTCAGAGAAATACCAAACATTCCTGCACAGCTGCCGATACCTGCGTTATAATATCTGCCACGTTGCAGTAATATTTTGCAATTTAAGCCCCGAGACATAAATTCAGGAACTGCAGCATAGTCAATAAACTAAAAAATCGCTTGGTGTGGATAATAATGGCACTGATCTTGCACTACATTTTAACCTACATGAGACCCTGCTGACTTGACGACGTTAGTTATTTCCTGTTCTTGTAATGCATGTTTCACTGCTTTGGTCTAGAATACCGGCCAAGAAACGGGCCATGGATCCGTTCCACTGTGTCTATTCCTATTTTACAGTACAGCTATTTGATAGCCACTAGCCAGTATTCTGAAAAAAATCTAGGAAATGCACTGTAGGAGGAATGCTCTAAAAGCATGACTTCAGTTTATTAGAACGGGATCTTAGCATTTTATTCCTTTTTATTATCATTTATGATTTTGCTGCGAGTTGTGCATTCCTCTTGGGCTCTGTCACTGGGAATAATGGCTGACATTTGGTTGGGGAGCGTGGGGTAGTGGAGAAGGTTAGGAAACTTCCCTGTCCTCTGTCATGACAGCTTCCTATTTAATCTAGATAAAATAAGAATCCTAATGAGATGTGTCCTATGATTAATGTGTAGCATTTTGCCTCCTGTTAATTATAACCTAGTGTCTGGGGAATCGCTAAGAGAGGGCAAAGTCTGGCGTACTATCCAGCATTTGAAAGAATCAAAACATATAAGCTAATTCCCACAAACCTATCTCGAAGAGAGAGGCATCTCCCAAAGGCCCTTTACACGATGGGAAGGCTCTTATTTTCAGCAACATCCTCATGCCTGTGTGTTGCTTGAGATTTTCAGGATGCTGTCAGCCGCGGCAGACGTATGGCTCCAATTGATTTGTCCTGACAATAACAGTTACCAGCACTCATTTCTCCACACTCAGAATGAGGCACATCTGTTATAAATTTGTTGACCGTCAAGGACCAGTAAAGACCTATCTGAAAAACATCCTTTTTGGTCTCGTACTTTCCCCCGCCCTCCCTGCCCCCTCTTAAGTGTGGTGGGGGCCTCCTGTACGAGACTGTGGCTCTTTAAAGGTCATTTCCACGGTATGGTGTGTATCGGGGGCATTGATTTTTATCAAGAATACATTGCTGTGACTAACTAATTCCTGAGCACGCGTGCTTATTTCATTTTGGGAATTCTCAGTTGTTCAGAAGGAGTTTGGGGGGCTTGTTTGGTTTCTATGCAGAGACAATAATTCTGCCCCTTAATCCCATTTCAGGCTACAGGTGATTATTTTAGTGTGTATTTTTCCTTTGAATGGCTAACAGGTTTATTTTACTTTGAGTCTGAGCTAGAAGATTCCTGACCTTACAGAAGGGGAAAAAAAAGTCATAATCTTTTACAATATGGCAAATACACATAGAAATGTTTCTCCTGCTTGTAGGCAAGCGTTACACAAGCTCGTGCAGCGTAAGGTTATCCCTCTGCCGCCCAAACCCCCGTTGTTTCATGTACATCTTCTATCGGTTGAATACCTGGATGCACTTTCTGAACTCGTGCAGTCTTTGAACTTCTGTCATCACCCAGTGCTTAACTTTTGAAGGGCAACTCCGTGCAATTGCCTGGATGGAATATTCCATTGGCGTTCAGGTCTGATCCTGCGTTTTAATCCTGATTTGGCTGAGAGCCGTCAGATGATACTGAGTAATGATTTCTCTTCTCTGCACCTCTGTGTTTCCAATGCTGACCGGCTTTGCAAAAGGCCGTGGTGTCTAACATCCTACAGGACGGTGTAAGAGCAGTTTTACCGAGCTGCGATAGAAACCCTCCGTGACTTGGTGGGAGCGAGGGAACGAGACTTTCCCCTTGGTGAGAGGCGTGAGCTGTGTGGAATACGGCGGCGCCTAATCCTTTCAGCAGGAGTGTGGGTCAGGTCTCGGAGTGCTGCATGGGACTGCTTCTTGGGTTCTGCTTTGCTGACCAAGCAGTAGAGTAGAACAAACTCTGTGGCCTTCTGCTACTAGCTCCCCGTCTGTAAGCTCCAGTGTGTTCCCATTGCTCTCATCCACCAGAGCCAGAAAATGTAAATATCTAACAGATAGGGGAAGTTTACCTCTGCTGGCACTGCAGGCAAGACATGCCTTCCTTCCAGGTGGAAGAGGGAGTAGGATGGACAAGCACTGCAGGTGTTTTGCTTCTCCTTTGACTGTCTGAGTGATTTGCGGATGGCTTCTGTTCCCTTGCTCCACACTTCACCTGGCGTAAGAATGGCCATAGTAATACGGAGCAATAGGCTCTCCCCATTATCCCGTACTACGGCAGGAGGAACGTGCATCTTGGCTTAGGACCTTTGTCCTCAGACTGCGTAAAGAAGCAGGTTTGGGCGTTCTGGTATCTGTGAGGCTTGATGAAGTTTAGTTTTGCATTTTCTTTGAGTTTGCATAAAAATGGTAAAGTTTCCTTTCCTGCTTCTCATTCAGTAGCTGAAACTGGGATTCATAACACTGCAAGGGAAATATTAATTTAAAAGAAAAAATCCTTTTCCTCCACTTTAAATTAAATTTAAAATGAAGGAAGACATCTCTAGTCCTCCCATGGTAATCTTTCTTTTGTTTTTAATACAATGTATTATAACATCATAAATAGAAATGTAATCTTATTAAAAGACATGCAGCAAGTGCTACTTTATTAGAAACTTTTTTTAAAAGAATAATTTACTGCATTGAAATATTAATGCAGCTGGCTGGAAACTGCAGATTTTTACTAGGGCATAGTCATTTTTTAAAAAAAGCAAGTTAAAGTAGATATATTCAGTATTTATATTTAGTAGAAGTCCAATTTCTGATAGTGCCAAGCTTTTACTAGGAAATTCTGGCACCACGATATATTTTTAAAATTTTTTTTAAAAGCTCTTAAATTTAAAATTTATTAAAACTGTAAATAAAAATGTTTTTAAAAAATTATTTTTTTTCTGCCCCCTTTCACCTCTGTAATTGCAATCTGCATTGTTTGCACGTGTGGAGTAAGAACAAAATTATCTCTCAAAATCTCAATTTGACTGTCACTTGACTTCCATATAGTACAAATAAACTTACAGCGACCCAAGGCCTTTGCCTGTGAATGGCATAGTGTATGTGCAACACCTTCTCACTTACCTGATTCTCAGGGCGTCAATGCAGAGTGTACTGAGTATCTCAGCTGTGTTAAACCCCAGCGGCCATTAAGAACTTGCAGCTCTTCCACGGACTTCTTTCCTCCCGACTTGACATATTCCTTACTGTGACCTGAAAAGCACCTTTTTCCTTTCTTTACCCATACAGAAAATAACGACTAGTTATTGATTACCTGTTGCTTAACGGGCTCTAATAAATTACACTTACAAGAAATTTTTCAAATGAAGTGTTCCCAGATTAATCGGGGCTCGATTCATTTGCAGTTAGCACTGCTCTGCTGCAGTGGAGAGGCTACAAATTGCAAAAGTAACCTGCCGCTCTGTGTCTTTTTTTGTTATTATAGTATTTAGACTTACATGAGTGGGTCACTGATAAGAAAGTACTCTGTGCCATCAGAAATTGATGCAAGGTACTCGGCAATAACTTTGGCCGTCCCTGGCCCGCAGTGTGGTACCGGTCTATGCGATGGGCAGCTGTGGTGGGCTCAGGATAGGGTGAACCTCCACAATTGCCCTTTTGTTTGTGTAGAGGCAGGCTGCTGGCATTTCTGAGGAACAGAGAGCAGATAACCCCCCCTCACCGGCCCTTCCTCAGGGTTCTGTCCGTTAACTTGTCCTGTGTTTGGGCGCTCTCCCCTTGCCCTGTCTCCGGCCTGCTATGGCACTGCTGCTCTGCAGTCTCGGCTTCGCGCGCGCCCTTCTGCTGGGGCTGCCGGGGGCCGGAACAGGCTGGTGGGTTCCTGTCCCAAAACACCTGAGGGTTTTCAGCTGCTGTGAGCAGTGCTGTTGTCCCGCTGACCTGGCAGACCTGCCACCTGAATGTGTTCTTCAAGACAGACCTTTCTCAGCATAGCCGGGCTGTCTGTTGAGCGTTTCGGGTTCTTTCTGCGTGGCATCTCTAAGAAATAGCCCTCCTTCTCCGTCCAGCCCAGCCACGTACCTCCCCAGGGTTTTGTCCCTGAGCAGTTTGAAAGATCTTCGCTGGTCTTGTCTATTGAGAAAGCTGCTGGGAAGACCGGCTTCAAGCCCGTCGCTTTGCATCTGGGGCCTCTTTCCCTATTGCGCCGACCTCTGTCACGTTCCCTGTGGCTCAGTCTTGTCCCACGCGTCCCCGTTCCCCCCTGCCGCTGACTCTGGCCTGTTGCTGCTGTTCAGTTTTGAAGCCTCAGCCTCTGTGCCGCTTTTCTGTGCATTCTGTGCTTTTTGGGGGTGAAAATGAGGATTGTTTGCTGGGATTTTTGTGGGTGTTGGGTGGTTGTGTTTTGCACTTCCAAAATCCTGGCAGGTCCTAGTATCCATCTTAATAGGATAACGGCCAGAGCCAGCTCCGCTGGAAGCTAAGCTTCTTGCAGTTTCTTGGTATTTCAGCAGATCTGCTTAAACTAACTTCTTATCTCATGTTTGTATCTTTTAGTTCCTTTCGGAGCAGTGCAGTAATGAGAGGGATACGCTCCATGTGGGCAGAGGTGGTCTTTGAATACACTGCGTTAACATGGATAATGTCAGTTGCCGAATGCGCTCTACATCAGTCTTTATTTTCCTGCAGCTTTGCATCTAATATCATGTACGGTAGAGGATATTTTACTAATCATTGTTAACGTTTTTTATAGCTATTTAAAGTCCTGCGTTCAAAGCGGATTTGGTTGTCAGCTGGCACGTAGCTCGAGTATGTAGATGCTGCTTTGTAATACATCAGTTTGTTCATCAGAGAAAACGACAATGTCAGGAGTCCTCTTCCCCCCCGCCCCTTCCTGAAATTTTGATGCATGTTTTTTGAAGAAGTCATGAAAGGATTTAAATCCAAAGCTGAAAAGCCTGACTGGAACTGATTGCTTTGAGCTTCTTGTTTACAAAATACGAGTTGGGGGTTAAAAAAGAAAGACGACATAAGGTTTTCGTATGAATAGTCTTACTTTTGATTTGGCTAGCAAAGGCTGTGGTGTAGAAGGAGAATGTAAAAAAGAATAACAATAAAAGCGTATTTAATGGTGAACAACTCTTTTGAGGAAAACTCATTTTTGGTAGTCTGTGCAGTACTGATAGAAGTTTTTACAGTTGTAAGTTGCAGCTTTGCAGATCCCTGTCACGGATAGGACTAATGCTGTCACAGAACAAGCACTGACATGCTGGCAATGTAGTTGTTTCCTTATTATAATCTATTTTTAAATTGTTTAGAGTAAGAAAGAATATTTGTTGTGATATTTATGTCTCCTTTTTGTGAACAAACTAGAACGTGGGATATTGCCATGAACCAATCTTGTAAGCATCGCAGAACAGGATGAATCTGTTTTTTAACACTGACACCGGCTGTATGGGAGGCAGAATACTGTTGCAGTTCAGTGAAGGCATAAAAGAAGCAGCATAAAATATGGCAATAGAAACTGCGGAACACATGCACAAACTTTGAAATTAACTTGCCTGGGGGGAGTTATTTTCTTGAGTAATTAAACTTTCTGTGGGTATTGAGGACCATTCTGGGGCTGTCTGAGTCGAGTGGGGACTGGATACAAAGCTGTATTGCAATTAAGCAGCCAAGCCAATCTGCTCGGGAAGTGGGAAACCTGCAGCAGCCGACAACCTTGCTTTCTGCAGGTGGGCGGAAGTCTTCGTGAGGATTCTTATAACACTTAAGAAAACAATTACGTTTGTCAGGCTGCGGGCTGTATGCTAGATCTGTCTTCCACGGCACAGTGCTTTTGTTGTGTTTTTTAGTCATTTAAGTGCTTGTAATAACTGTATGATGAGTAACCCTGGAAAGTGGAGGATGCTGCAGAGGGGTTGAGACTGGGGTCGGAAGGGAGCGACCTTCTGTGCCGGAGCCTTCCTGAGAAGCGGTGCTCTGGGGGAAGCGAAAGTTTGGGCATCGAGTGTGCAGCTCTCCAGCTTTCTTCTACCCCGGCCAGAGCGGACTCCTCTGTTGTTGGCCGGGCGATGCAGGACCTGTTCAAATCGGTCAGGAAGGCAGTATGCCTCTCTGCTGATGATCACTTATGCTATGGTCTCTGTTCTCAGCCAGAGCTGATCTGCAGCGGCACTCAAAGGAAGCGTGGGTTGTTCCCAGCACTTGTGTGCACTGAGCATCTCCTCTCAAACCTGCCCCTTGCTTAAAAGATGGTGTGCATTTGAGCTTCCACCGTGCCCGCCGCAAGGTGAAAGCATCCCTTTGTTCCTTATGGAGCTCTTCATCTCCTCCTCTTTCACTCTTGTGCTGTGAGAGCACTTCTTGTCTGAAGATCAACACTTCGGAGTGCTCTAAAATCTAACTCTTTATGAGGCTTGTTATGAAAATTGATGCATGAAACAAGGAGGTAGAGAGTGGAGTGGAGCGTCGGAGACTCAAGAGGACTGGAGCGTGAGCACACCACGGCAAGGCCAGGCAGGGCCAGCAGCCTCCGGCTGGGCTGTCCAGGCCAGCACGGCGTAGGGCACAAGGTTGGTGTTAAAGATGCTTTGATTCATTCCATGTGTCGTGTGTCATCCCCTGTCGTTCCTCCCTCCCCCCCTCAAGTCTTAGATTTTTGGTTAAATTTTTATTTTTTTTTTTTGAGTAATGGGCCTCAAACAGCATGTGGCACTGCAGTGACAGTCTGGCCAAAGACTGTCTAAAACTGAGTTATTGCTTCCAGTATCTCTGTGCATGTGCCCCAGGATAGCAATTGCCTTTTTCTGCAGTGGTATTGCAGCATGAACTTTCATCTAATCCATTATCCACCCTAATGCTCAAGTCTCTCTGCATTACTGCTTTCTAAACAGCAGTCTCTCACTTCATTCCTGCACTGATTATTATTTCTCCCCAACTGCATTGCCTTACATCTGTCTTCGGTGGAATGTCTCACTTACATCAGCCCGTTTCGCTGAGCTTGCCAAACAGCTGAATATTTCTGAGGCATTCTTGCTTGCTTCTCCTCCTCTTGGTTTAGCATCGCTTACGCTGAGCGTGGCCTCAGCTTTATCCTCCAGATGGTTAAATTGGTAAATAGGAAAGAACAGTGACCCCGTGCCTTTTCAGACCGCGCTGCATACCATCGCTGTATGATTACAAAGTGCGCACAATTGCTGGCAACTTTTATCTATTTACTTCATCTGAGGTCTATTGCTGCTTTTTTTGTTCTTGCTGCCAAAGGCCTTAGTGCTCTTGCTCTTAGTTGTATGAGGTTTTGTGTCAAGATCTTTATTGCGTTCTCCAGAGACAAATGACCAAGGAACCAAGTATTGGTTTTGGACCCTAAACAGCACCAGACTCTCCTGCTGGGAAACTTCCAGAAAGAGTCTCGCCGGGCTGAAAAACTAACGGTGAACTGCAAAGCAGAGATGGAAGTTTGATTCATTTTACAGATCAGCTCTGTAGTATTTATATAGCGACTTTTCCCTTTGAACAATGGAACTTACTTGGAAGGAAAGGAGAGGGTCCTCAAAATGGTAGGTCATGTTTTTGGGGCATATGTCCCTGACTAACAACTTGTTCAGTCAGCACAAGAAAATCTCTATTTCAGTTTCCAATTTAGATTTATATTTTGGGAACTAAGTGTGGATGAAACCCTTTGCTACAAAATCTGTATGTAATGCAAGCTGTCAGCATAAAAAAAGGTGAAAACCCCCTGTTTTGTAGATCATAAGCCAAATTAAATACAGTTTTACACAAATAAAAATGAATGCTTGTTTGCTTGGTTCTACTCAGGTTTTAAGTTGGATCCTAAAATAATTTGTGTGGATCTGGCTGGAATTGTTGTCACATGCCGGAGGCACTAAATCTGGCTACCTGAGCGCTGCCGATCTGTTTCAGTGCAGAGCGATACAAATCTCAAGTTATTTTTTCTGGATCCAGGGGAGCACGCCGGTTTATGCCCTTCCATCTTTCCTCCAGGAGATTGTGCAGCCGTAGATGGCGAGACCTGACTGCAAACTGAGAGGAAGATATCTCACAGTGGGACTGCAGCATTTCCCCTTTCTTTTCTTAAATAGTTCTTTATTGAGCTTTCCACCTTCTGCATTAATTTGAGAGCCTGAACCAAATAACCAGGAAGAGATTGATGTGGCCTCACTTTATTTCCCACAGTCAATAAATTGTTAAATGGGCCAAAGGACACGGGTTAAAAAAATCATTTTGGATAAAGAATGAGGGATTTTTATTAGCTGACAGAGACCCTGTCTCTGAAGACTTTATAATGGGGCAAGTTTGATCTCGTGCCATGCAGTGGGAGCAGCTCTGTTGGCTTCATCAAGTGCCTCGGCCGTTCTCCGTGTGAATGAAATCAGCACCGTGCCCTGAATTTTCTGCTGAACGAATGCTGGGCTTGCTGCTCCTTCGGTGTTAGAGGCAGCTGAGCTTGCAGGGGTGCCCCTGAGTGAGGGCTCCATGCAGCGTCAACGCTGAACTCTTCCCCGGGAGAGATGTGGCACGCGAGAACAGTCTCCTCTGGCCACTCTGCGTAAGTTTAGCAGGGAAGGCCCTGATTTGTAGATGTAGGCTTGTCTTTACTGATGTAATGCAAAGATGGCTTTAATGGCATGATGACATGAGAAAACGAAATCGCAGGCTCTACCCATGGAGAAGGAGGATGGCAGCTCGGGTGGACAGAAACCATGCGCAGAGCAGGTCTGCATCACAAGTCCTTGCTATGGTTATTTGGATGAGTCTAGTAGATACCTTTTTTTTTTTTTAATCAAGGTACCTCTTGCTATGTGACCCAGGGGAATCTGTTTTGAAAACGTAATAAGGCTATACTATGACAAATGCCGGCACTGGATACAAGCAAATTATGAGCAGAGCAGAGAGGTGAAACTGGTGATTTTGCATGAGTTTGTGTGTGTTTGTGAGTATTGCTGGGTTTAGTGAAATGAAAATGGCACGATTCTGCATTAAACTAGGAATTGTAGGTACAAAATACTCCATTAAGGTCACATTTATTTGCTGTTCAGAGGCTGCTCTTCTAACACTGTGCATGCTGCAGCACCTAATTGTGTGAGAAAGAGAGGGAGACAGGTGGTTCCACCCGCAGTGTGTTCTCTTGTAAAACCCGTAAAGTTTAGGCACTTGCAATAAGGCAAGAAGTGAAATAAAGCCCCCTTTTGCCGTTGTTAATTCATTGTACAATTAAGCCTCTCACCATACATATGGGGTTTACACCTTTCCTGCATAAACCATACCATGAATTAAAAGGCCAAGACGGTCCCTTCTCAGTCTACCCGTGCTGGTGGACTCAAGTCCCTTCTGCACAAAGACACCGTGCTGCCGCGGGATTCCAGCTTGTTCCAAGCTCGCCCCTGGGGAAACGGTGCAAAGGCATTGGAGCTGGCTGTGGGAGCAGTCGTTTTGCCCCGATACCTGGGCTTTCATTGCCTTGGTTCGCTCTGACCAGGCTACCCTAGATACTGGCGAATTCGGTTTATCTGTTTTCTCCCTAATATCTGCTGTGATTCAGTCAGCACTGGCTGAGAGACCGTCAGCTTTCCCGTGGAGGTCAGCCTTACTTATGAACCTCTGCTCTGAAGTTTTATTTCTGTGTTTGCATCACACATTGTTATGAATAAAATTCAGAGGTGACGTGACCCCTCTGAAGTACAGCATGGAGAGGTGATGAACAAGGATGAGGATTCCTCCTTTTAAGAAATGCAGATAATGATGGTTAACAGAAGTCTGAAGGACTGTGAAGGATGCACAGACCGAGAGTTTTCAAGGTTACAGAGTTTTCAGGTGCTCCCAATTATTTTTCTCTCTGACTACCCAAGTCAGAAGTGTCTAAAAGGAGTCTGATTTTCAGGATGTAATGTGCATTACTCTTCTTTAAGGTATCTCAACATAGATGACTAGAATACCAGTCTGTTTGAAAACTTTGTCTTAAAGGTAAATGGAGTGTATTTCTGCGTGTAGGGAAGTGTCAGGGAACAGTTCAGTGGGATGAAGGTTTTACTCTGGGTTTGGATCAAACACAGCTGGTTTTGATGTGTTTGCAGTTCTCAGCGACGGGGGATGAGTGTTTCTGTAGCTGGGGTCCTCAAACTTCTCTGCAACTATCACCATCACATGCTGTTTGCAGTGTGACATGAAGAGCAGCCTCTTCATCCCAGAGGAGGAGTGCAGTTGCCTGGGCTATTTTTTTTTTTTTTTTTTTTTTTCTGCATTTTCTCAGGGGAAAAGATAACGACTGGGTGTTTTTTCATGACGTGTTCCTCACACATGGGTAGAGTTGAGCTCATGTACTGCAGTCTGAGAACCCTTAGTCTGAGGGTATTCCCCAAGTTCTCTAGCAGAATCTTTGCTGCTGGGCACCGTCCTCCTGGAAGGTGGGGATGTTGCAGTTGGTTTAATTTGTGTTATCTTGAGATGGAAATCACTGGCATTGTCGGTTATCTGGCTGACTTTGCGTATTCCTAGCAGAAGTGCTGAAGGTGATGCCAGTTGACATCAGTGGTCCAAATTCACTCGCTGTCTCACATCTTGCACAGCTGATGCCAGCAGAGTGTAAGCCATGAAAATGCAAAACAAAGGTCTTTCTAATCACCCGGCAGCATCTGTCTCTTCCTGGCCTCCCAAGCTTCTTTTTCTGAGTCCCCTTAATGGGGCATCGTTAATGCAACTTGAAGTTGCCTTGCTGTCTCGCTAATGAGCTTTGCTCATCTTGCTTATAAAGCCAGGCAGGCTGAGAGGAGGATCCGTGGGGTCTCGTGACTGAGGAGACTGGTTTGCTGTTCCTCGGGAGGGCATCGGCTGTGCTGGAGAGCAGCTGGCAGCACTGGGCATCGCGCTACACTTGCGGGTCCTTGTTCTGGTCTGGCACGAGGCTTGCTCTGAAGTGGGAGGTTTTCCTGTCCCCTTTAAACTCTTGTAATGTCAAGAAAAGACTGCACTGAAAATCTGTTTTCTGTTGCTTGTCTACATCAGCTCGGATGCTTTGGGACTTGTGTTGTGTTCATCCGTCGGGGTAATGTACGATTGCATTACACTTAACTCGCCGGCTTTGAACTCAACAGGTTACCAAGGGTTACCGCACCGAGTGACTGGCGTATTCATGTTTGGGATAAGGGCTTTTAATTCCACTAGTTACTTTAATCCCCACAGTTTGACAGCGTCTTCCCTGGACTATTTTTCATCTTCAAATTGCAGTCCGCTGGTTAGTTCCCGTAAAGGCCTGCTGTGCTCTGCACTTACGCTCTTGTTCTTAGATGATGTGGTAACAGCACAAATCCTGTCAGACACGTGAACAACAGAGGATGAATGGTGTGAAAAGTCCCCGTGTCATTTTTAGGAACAGACCTGTGGGTTGTGCTCACGAAGGAATTAAGGGGCTGTCTGGGTGACTGTCATCTGGGAAAGGGATATATGTCTCTTGGCAGATGTAGCGTCCGGGTGTCTGTTATTTCACTTAGTTGCGAGAAACTTGTGATTTGTAACTCCCATATTTTATTAATGGAAAGCTGTGAAAATTGCATGTGTGTTCATAGGAGAATAGATTTTGCCTTTTATCTCGCAATCAGAAGAAATCTCTGCAGTGTAATCAAAGGAAGTAGTCTCATTCAGAATATAGTTTGTTGATGCTGCTCGACCACCATATGTTGTTTTAACTTTCATCCTTCTTTGGCAAGATATAAAATAATCTGCAAAATATGGGAATCCATGGCTGAAGAGTCTTTTTAAAAGTAATGCACTATCAAAATGGATTAGCTGTGGCTGAAATATCGCTAGATTTATCTGCTGTCAAAGGGTGGTAAAATATTTAAGGCAAATAGTCTAGTTTTGTTAAGGAAGTTGTCCGTGAAAGAGTCTAGAGAGATCAATTTAACCATTATTTATTATAAACGTACAAAAATATTTTAATTGTTTAATATTATAAATGTATTTCCTGTCAGTTTTTTTTTTTTCTCCTCTCTTTTTCCCTTCTGGCCCATTTGACAACATTTATTCTAAGAAATTTCCCAGAAGCCTAAACTCTGTTGAGCAGAGCGTGTGTTACAGCGCGTAGCGTTGCAGTGCGTTCAGCTTACCTGCCTCTCTTTAGCACAGTCCAATTAACAATACAGTAAACGCACTTAGGTAAAGATGCTGCTTTTTTTTCAGCAAGGTTTACTTGAAGTTTTAGGCTTGCAGATGGCTAAGTGTCTTGGCTCACTGATCCCTTAAACTCCATTTAAGGGATGATATAAAAGCCCTTCAGGTAACGTTTCTTGTGCCCCTCTCCCCCTTTTAAAATGTGGCGTTGTGCAGCCTTCAAGAAAACAGTGGTTTTCTTGTTTTTGAAAAGTTTCCTTTCTACAGGCATTGATTTGATACGGAACTAATTGCCAGCATTCCTTATGATTGAGTGCTTTTTCGCTATGCACGAACAAGATTTTATTTTTAACTCCACTGCTTTAAGAGTTTTCATAGCGTGACACTACTCCAGATTCCAATAGTCAAGTCTCTTGTTTCCAAAGACTGCCTTGGATTCCAGCAGGAGCACCAGGCTGAACTACATCAGTTAAGAAGCGTCCCCGCATTAGGGACTGGAAGGGGTCCTACCACTAGTGGCGAGTCACAGAATGATGATGAGCTGGGCAATGTGCGTACCTTTGACTTTGTACCGTTTTCATCGGAACAGCTGAAAACAGATTAGTGTGCAGCCCTTGTCTTCAGAGAAGGCTTAAAAGAATCCGAGTTTGGCACACAATCTAGTTAATCTACCATCATAACTAATGATTTCACCATTCAGACATAAGGTATTGACCTTAAAGGATTTTTCTTACATAGCTGATGGCTTGATACCTTTTAAACACTGATGCCGAGGGTATAATCTCTCTGAATAGTATAATAGCTTTATATTTAAGGTAGATTGGGGATAAAATTTTGTGTTTTCATGTGAACTATGAATACCAGTATGGTATTCAGGCAGGAATTACCTTATCGTACCTTTGAGGGCTCTTATCAAGTAATTTTTATTGGAAAGTTAATACGTTGAGACAGAGCGAATGGAAAGCTGATCGGAATGTTAAGGCATAGCCCGGCATTGCACTGCTTTTGCTGTCTGCAGATATGCGGCATGGGTTGATTCATTTAGCGCATCATCTAAAATCATGTAGCGTTCAATACCGATTAAAATTATATGAAATTGTGTGTAAGAGATTTCTCCGTGTTAGCTTTGAAAGATGCTCTGTTCCTTGCCGAAGTAGTTCTGATAGGCACAGCACAGCTCCGCTGACTGCAGGTGTTGCGCTTCACGGACACCAGTGCTGCACCAGCAGCCGGAGGAGTTGCTCGGGGTTTAATTTCACGCTTGTGTATCTGAGTGTAAGATTGGTCCCCTTCTCTTTTAATCGTGTATTTGCAAGTCTCAGACCGTATATTATGCTATCCATTACTCCTCTGCCATCAGCGCTGGCCCGATGCATCAAAGGAAAGCGCGCAGGGTCGGGGCTCCTGCTGCCCCCTCTCTTCCTCGCCGCCTCCCGCTCTGTGCGCGCGCCTGTTTTTTCCACCCCACCCCTCTATTTTGGCTGCTCCCTTTTGAGCCTTCCTGGAGCAGGTTCCTGCCCCTCCTATTGTCCCGATTTCCACTTCCCCAACTCTTCCCGGGTTCCCAGAAGAGAGGAGCCTCCCCGTGTTCGTTCCGTGCTGGACCAGCCTGTCCAACTGCTGGCTTTTCTCCAGCGTCCAGTTCTGCCGGAGGGGAGCAGGAAACCACTTGGCTGCTCTCTCTTCTTGAGCTGTTAACTGTCTCCCAGCTGAAAAAGGCTTGTGGAAACCCGTAGTGATTAGTACTAACGTAACTTTCTTAAATATTTTCTCCAAAACTTGTTTGGATGTTAGAAACACTGGGTTGAGTTGAGTCACTCATTTGCGTGTACAGCTTCTGAAACTGTGGAATTGGAGCATTTCACAAAAATGAATAAATGTACTCTAATGGTTGGAGCTGAACAAAATATGTTTGCTGTATATATTTTCAGTGAAAGAAGCAGATTTAGCAACACTGAGATGCCTGCTAAACTTTCATTGGTGGGATCAAATTGGTTTTCACGGAATCACGGAGTTTCAGAGTTGGAAGGGATCTCTAGAGATCATCTAGTCCAACTCTTCTTTGGTCAGAAGGTACATCCCCAGTGCCCCCCCCCCCCCCCCCCCCCAAAAAAAAAAACTGGAAAAAAATAATGATTCTGCCTGAAACATAAGATGGTTTTAATATGTGAAGCACTTTCTTTTTTGAAATGACTTGAATGCTTTGGCTCTTCCAGACTTTTATCTGAAAAGCCACTGTATGCTCTGTTCCGTACGTTGCACCTCTTCAATGTGAGGGAGTCTGTTGACCCCAGTTGACGCCGCAGAACAAAAGCACCATGAGATTGAGTCTGTGGTTTCCTGATGACTTTACCAGTATAAGCCATTGCCAACAATAGCTATTTGTTCCCACAGTGTTTTCTTGGAGTGTTTGCGTGGCCCCGTGCAGAACTGAGCCAGCTTAGGGAAGAAGGTGGTGTCATGATTTTTGATAGCGACAGACCATTACCTTTCCAGTTCACACCATGGCCGGAGATCTCGACCTGTCATGCTTTTCCCAGAGTGTCTGCAGCTATCCAGTAAACATACATCTTCTCTAAATTGCTAATGACTACTGAATTATTGCATGTTTGTAAGGGGACTATTGACATTAATGTTGGGCTGCCTAACAAGCGAGGCAGGATTTTATTTAGAACAGGATGTCCTCATTTGTTTCTTTTTCAGTCCTACAGAAGATATTTAGTGGTATAACCAGCGAGTTCCTTCCCACAGTTCTCTTGACAAATACTTGAGCTGCCCTCTTGGTTTGTAACATCTTTTCTGGTGGAAATAAATTTGTGTACAGCGTGGCTCTTCACCATTTATAAGTAAAGCTGAATGTACAAATCTATTAAGTTCCTATGCAGAAAACAAAACCTGCATATTTTCACAAGAATGTCAGGTTTTTAATTGCATAAATAAGATGCTGACTGAAGCAACTGTTCAATTTCACATTAAAGTTAGGCATTCATAAAGGCTTGGATTTGCATAATTTAATTTTCTGCACAGAGGATACTGAAAATCAATTGTATGATTCATAGCCATACCAGGGTTGCATGTGGCTTTTTGATGGTCCAAGCTAGGAGTACAAAGGATTTTACAACTTCAGATGTTTCACACCGACTCAGAGCCTTTTTACTTTCAACAAATATGGATTATTTAGACGCGGTCTCTTTCTTCCGATGGTGAGGCACGCAGAAGGGCTCACTGAGCACATACCTGCAGGACTACCTTATTCCTTGGAGGAGGCAGGGAGAAATCTTCCTTCTGCCTGCAGGGATCAATTTTTCTGGGTTACAAAAACCCCACAACTATTTGCCTCCTCTACATAGAGGATGCTGGGAAGAAAGCTGCTGTTGTCTTTCGCTTTGTAATAAGGAGGGACTTCAGGTGTAGTTCTGAGCACACGCGATTAAGTGAATAATCGGACCATTTTTTTTTCTGACAGCCTTTCCAGCCATCCACCAGGGTTATATGTATGTTACCTTCCTGGGGATTTTCATGGTCTCTGGTCTTTGCTTAGAATTTTTTTTTTTTTTTTTTTTTTCCCCAAGAGGGTTTGGGTCTCCACTGCACATCACTTCCCTGTTCTTTCCTGTTGAAATGAGTGCCTGTTGCCTCCCAACCAGGGAGGCATATTAGGGTAAATCAGAAGAGGAAAATAAGGTACGTGATACAGTGTTGCCGGCAAGTCCTGGTAGCGTGATGTGTTCCAGCATTTCTAGTTTGCAACCTGGAGTGAATTAGCATTTAGAAAGTTGCCAAGAAATCTGGAGAACTCATTCAAATCAGAGGCTCATAATAAATTGCACAATTAGTACTTTTGCTCGCACAAGAGAAATTTGGCAGGGCAACCCTGTAATGCCTTTCCTGAGATTGCCTGACTTTTCCTACCACTTCAGGATTCCAAAATCTGCAGAAATCCATGATCCACATTGCAGAGCGAAGGTTGTCTATAGAGCTGTTCAGCGAACGTGGGTAACCCTCGGACACAGCATGCTCCCTGCTACTGTGGTACAAAGAGGGGGTCACCCAGAAGCTTTTCTGAAGGGAAAGAAAGCCGAATTCTAAGTTACTGGTACTTGATGTTCAATAAAGTCCTGTTACGAGCGTTGTTGCAGCCCAGCTGTAGTTGGCCGGGGAATAGAAGGGAATACGGTGCTTGGTGCCTGCATGCAGGTAGCCGTGCTCTACGTGGTTTTGTAAAGTTTTAATTTCAATTCTTCAGCTAGTTTCTTACTGATCAAATAAGTGGTTTGGGATCAGTTGCACTTCAGTTTCCATAGAGCCAGGTGGTGCGTACTGGTTCTTTATATTCTGTGTCTGTGGATCTAACGGCTTTTTGTTTGTGTGCATTTATTATGGCACAAAAGTTTTTGGCTGTGGTGCTCTGAGAAAGGTAGTTTAATTCATTACAGACTTTTTACTGACATTTGTGAACTCGCACACCTCTGGTTTGGTTCAGTCAGATGCATAGAAACAATAAACAAAATTTGCACATAAAAAACCCCAAACAACCTACTTTCGCATGGAAACTATGCATTCCTTTACAAGAAAAGAAATATATTGTTTGGGGCATAAAAGAAAAATCCTAGGATGCAATGTGGGATGCTTTCTTTTCTGGTTTGGAAAGCCAGCCTATCCTGGGCTACATCAAAAGCAGCGTGGCCAGCAGGTCGAGGGAGGTGATTCTGTCCCTCTACTCCGCTCTCATGAAACCCCACCTGGAGTACTGCGTCCAGCTCTGGGGCCCCCAACATAAGGACATGGACCTCCTGGAGTGGGTCCGGAGGAGAGCCATGAGGATGATCAGAGGGCTGGAGCACCTCTGCTATGAAGACAGGCTGGGAGAGTTGGGGTTCTTTAGCCTGGAGAAGAGAAGGCTCCGGGGAGACCTTATAATCCCTTCCAGTACCTAAAGGGGCCTACAGGAGAGCTGGGGAGGGACTCCTGATCAGGGAGTGGAGAGATAGGACAAAGGGTAACAGTTTTAAGCCGAAAGAGGGTAGGTTTAGATTAGATATTAAGAAGAAATTCTTTACTGTGAGGGTGGTGAGACAACAGGGTGCCCCGAGAAGCTGTGGCTGCCCCATCCCTGGAGGTGTTCAAGGCCAGGCTGGACGGGGCCTTGGGCAACCTGGGCTGGGGGGAGGTGGCCCTGCCCAGGGCAGGGGGGCTGGAACGAGATGATCTTCAAGGTCCCTTCCATCCCAAGCCATTCTGTGAATTGAATTCATTCTAGCTTTTGAAGTTTTACAAGAGTTTCTTTGTTACTGGCCTCTCCCTTCCGTGTCATAAGGCGTTGGCGCTGCGCGCTGGATATTTGCCTGACATACGCAGCCTTCCTCTGGCTACAGGGCACTGCTACGTGCCCGCCTTGCTAGAGTGAATGATGTAAGGTGATGTTCTTTGGGCCTTGCTCGTGTTGAGACTGTTACCCAGCACATGGAGGAGATTTATTGGTGAAACTATTCTACATGGAATTTTAAGATATGGTTTAAAATAAATGCAGTTATGATCATCAGGGCAACACTGTACCGGCATATTTCACACGCTCGCATCTGTATTCTTTTAAGGTTCTTGATAATTTTTGTGTTGAATTACAATTAGTAGTTTGGTAGTCACTAGGAAAATAAGCTAACTTTTGGGTTTAGACAGAGGAAGTTTGGTCATATGTCATCGTTCATACTTGTTTGCTTGTGTATATCAGAATTTCCTCGTGGAAATTAATGGAGTTACGTAGGCACGTGCCACATCAGAATAACGGCATCCATGACTCCTGGCTTCTGTGAATCCTCTTTTGGATGGTGGGTTTTCATGGGTGAGGAACATGCCTGTTACATTTTTTTTTTAAGCAATGCCATTTTGTAGTTTCTGCTCAGCAAAGATTTAGGCCTTGCAGTGTAAACTCCAGGGAGTAAATACCACTTTCCTAACGATTCCTGCTGCTTCTCTTCCCAGCTCTGACTGAAGGTTACGTTGGCTCTCTGCATGAAAACAGACATGGTAGTTCTGTGCAGATACGGAGGCGGAAGGCTTCGGGGGATCCTTACTGGGCATACTCGGGTGAGTTGACTTCTTCAGAGGACTTGAAACGTGAAATATCCCCAAAATCAAATTGCTTACTTGCTTTTTGTTACGACTACACCCAGAAATAGTTTAAACTAGTTTTACAGTGTATTTTCTTCTGCTGACTTCCTTGCAAACTCGCTCTACACACATCCTTTCCTTTCGTGCACTGCAGCCGTTTACCTGCAGGATTTGCCTTATTACTCTGCTCCTTCTCTCAATCTTCCTTTAGTTTCTTAACACACCCTTAAAAAGGCACAGTTCCACAAACTTCTCTTCACTCTCCTTGTCCAATTAGTACATTTCTGAGCTCACCAGCCTTCTAGAAAGACTATAAGCATCCATATATGCCTCCAGATAAAAAAAAAAAAAACACAAACTAGAAATTTTACAATTATGTCTTTGTGTGCATCTATTTTTGTGGTAGTGTATAATGACGACAATGAGACCTGCCAGTGAGCATCACACCGGGATGTGTGATGCTGAGAAGGTAGGATATTGGGAGGGTATTTTATTGTTTGTCCCTCTGCTCTTTTAAGTCTTATGGAAAACCTGATATGTCTGCACAATTTTGAAATGCCAGGAATCAAAATATACTTTAGAATGATGTCTTTGATGTATGGTTTGACAGTTGGTTCAGGTCTAGAAAATTCCAGGTCTGTATTTGAAGTTGTTACAAAAACCCAGCAACTTGTAATCATGTTAACAGCTATGTTGACTCTATGGAAAAAGGTCTAATATCTTGGAAGCTTTTATGAAGGAATTTGTGAGTGCTTTTTTGGAAGATCTGGGAAGTATTTCAAACATGTTGTGTTTGTCCAAGAGGAACGTTGTGCAGGCCTAGTTTAGCTGAAGGAAAAAGACTACTTTCTAAGAAATCTGAAGATTGATACCAGATAAACAGGCAAATGTTAATTTTTGACTGCCAACTCCTGTCTTTTATACAGACCATAAATTTAATTGGAAATGAGTGATTATAGGTAAGCTTAGATGTTTTTTCCATTAATACACAAAATACCAGATGTCACAAGTTTTCTCTATTAGATCTCATTTGCAAATGAGGTCACATAAGTAAAATAAACCTAAACATTCTACTAATGTAGGACAAATGACCACTTCTTGTTAAACTTTGAGATTATCAGATGGACAAGTATTGCCACAAAATATACTTCCATATTGCAGCCTAAAATAACTTTTTTTAGATTTTAGGCCTTCAAACTAGAAATAAGCAAATAGAGGAAAAATGTGTTTGTTGGAATGAATGGGCTATTCCTATCTGCTGTTTTGTCTAAAATATTACAAGTGAGGTGCTACTTGGCAGGTTTGTTTTTGTTACTGAAAAATGTATTTGGAATATTCATTGCAGGTAGTTAAATGAAAATGTTTTAAAATAGGTAAAACACTAGTGGAATTATTGAGTTGTCATATGTGTCAAAACTTTGCTTGAGTTACTGGACCTTTTTTTTTAAAAAACAAAACAAAACAAAACACCCCAGTCCTGGTTTAACAAAAAAGGGGGGGGAGGGGGAGAGCCCCAAAACAAACTAACACACCCCCCAACCAAACAAAGCAACAAAAACCCACAAACCCGCCACACACCAGTTCATGTATAGGAAATTTTCCTAATCCTATTTTGGTGATGGTATTGTTCTTCCTTTATGAGTAATATCGCTTGTTCACCCCTCCAAAAAAGCTTTTACCACCCACGAATCCTTTTAGATTTGTGTCAAAATAAAATGCATAGTCCTGATATGTAATTATACCTTACCTTTCGGGGGTTTGCATCCTTTTGTCTACTGATAAATCTCCTGCTACTATGAGGAAAATAGCCAATGTGTTTTTCAGAGAAGCGCTAGTGACTTCTCAGCTGTCAATCACATGCCACTCTACCTGATTAGCGCTATCTAATTAGAACCTTTTTGTCACTATTGCTGATAAAAAGTAAATTAGGAGACGGAAAAGGTGGGAATGATATATTTACCAGCACTTGTCAGGAAACCAGAAGAGGATATAATATCGTTTTCTCAGGATGCTTTGTCAGGCTACTGGTTGAACAGTGACTTGAAATGCCATTCCAGGGAGAATGTGGTGACCAAGTATTCCAGGTGGGTCTTCACCAAAGTTTTTGTGACATGAAATACAGGTGTGAGCACACAGCCTGGGTGCTGCGTGTTCCGGCTGTGCGGGTTGCGCATGCACTGCGTCTGAGCAAGCCCGTCCCGGCACGGATGGAGATCTGGTGTCCTCTTGAGCCGCTTCGTGGTTTCCACCTGCAGGGAGGAGCAGCTCTGCCCGGCCGAGACCCCATCACGTGCCTGGAGACCTGCATGAGGGCAGGAGGGGCCGGGCCGCCTGCAAAGTGAGGATGCCAAGACGCAGGCAACGATTGGGGTTGTGCCTGACAGGGAAAAGGCGAAGGCAAGTGGAGCCTCGGGAAAGACATGGCTATTTCTAAAGGAATTTTCCTGGGTTGACGCTATGCCTTACAGGAGTCTCAGCATTGCCGGCATCTGCTGGGGAAAGGGAAGAAATTAAGATGAGCAATTAAGTGGGGAAAAGAGCCCGTGCTCTGTTAGACATTGGATGTTTCTGCAGGCTGCTGCTTTGTCGTGGCTTTTCATACCTGGGAGTCTGTCTCTCTCGCCTCCCCTCGCCTGGTTCCGTCCAGCTCCATGTGGGATTTTCAGCCAGTTCAGCCTCTCTTGTCTGATGTCTTTTGTCCATATTTGCTCACTGAGGGGGCCAGAGGTAATGAAAACACCTAGCTGCTGTGTTTAGGTTGAAGATGGGAATAAATGGTGGGTGGCAGAGCCCAGATGCCAGACAGATGTTTGTTTCTAGCCGAGCACAGTGAGGAGGATGATCATGTTATCTGTTTCTTTCTCCTTGCTTTACCGTTTCCCAGAATATTTCCCGGGAACCCTGAGCAGGGCTTGGCGAAGCAGTTTATGTACTAACAATGTTTGTCCTGCGGGAGGGGTTTTGGAAGTGACTGGGAAGTTTACATCAAATGAGCCGACAGAGAGTGGAAACTATGGTCTGCAGTAAGCAATTAGTCTGTGTCAGTGGTTTCCAAGCTCTTTTACAGACATTATCTGGTAGGCTGCTTCCCTTCCCTATCCTCAAATGGTTAGGCCAGCTCCCCTCCAGTTAGTTGTACATCATCTGCTGGCCCAGTCCCAGCAATTGTGGGCAGGGAAGGCAGATATGCCAGACTCTGTGCTGGTGAGTCTGAAGCTTCTTCTAAGGGAATTTGCCACCTGGAGTAAATAAGGCCGAGACAGCTTCTGCCAACCATCAGGGGACGGCCATCTGTCGAACCCCAACATTGACCAGTGCGCCCGTGTCTCTGCTGGGCCTACGTTCAGCTGAACTATGGCTTTATATTGATCTCCGTTGAGCTGTACTAATTTATAGCAGCAGAGGCTTCTCTTAAGTTTATGGCTGTGCCTGCCTGCTTGCAGGGCCTTTGTATTTTGGGGCCTAAGTGTTCTGTAATAAATCCTGAGGTGGGGGTGGAGAGGTCTGAAGGCTGCCAGGCAGTTGTGGTTTTCCTGCCTGGGGGTGGGAAAAGGGCACAGACGTATTGCAGAGGGCTCTCAAGTCTTTATCTTCCACAGGATATATCTGTGCTTTTAGAGTAATTTCTCTGTAGCCTGTAGGAAACCCTTCTGCTGCTCCGTGCTCTTGTGGATGGTGAATGCTGCAGGAGATCAGGAATTTTCCTGGTTTCATGAGCTGTCGATGGCGTTACCATGTACTGCCTGGTAATATCGCTCCTCTTGGGCACGAGAGAGGATAACCTTCAGATGTTGGTCAGGAGTCAGACAAGCCTAGGGTCTGTAACATCTGTATAAGGCCCCTACGTATCTAAACGTCCCTGTGATGGGACCCTGTGAACTTCAGAGCGCTGCGCTCGTACTGCGCGTGCCCTGGGCAAAGCCGCCCAGCCTGCACCACAGAGCTCTCGCGTCACTGTCCAGTTGGGAAGGAAAGGATTTTTAAGCCGTAAAAATAAGCCTGTTGCCTGCAGACACAACTCTGACTATAACATTTATTCCTGTTCAGAAATAAAACTCGCAAAAATAAAGACTCGATAATGAAATGAAGAAGGCCCGTTTTAAATGGGTTCTGTCAAAAAGACAGAAGGAAACACAATCAGCCTTTCAGAAGAAACTTCGTTAACTCTACGCTAGCAGCTCTTTAAACCGAATTCAGAAGTGAGCAAACGCAGGGAACAGCAGAGTAGCTTGTCTTTAAATAGGAACTGCAAGGCTGAACAGAGACTGAGATCTAGATGTTCGTATTAGGATTTTTCAGGAAGCTCAGACTACATTTCTAGGGGGATTTCTCTGCGCCTGTGTGTTCGTGTATGTTTTGGCAAAGTATTTATTTCATGATCGTGTCTTACGGTTTGCCAAAGACTTCCTAAACTGTGACTGGCCACGGTACTCGCAGTGTCACAGGAATGTGGAATAGGCACAGCGCAGTCAAAGCAAGAAGTAGGTGTGGATCCTGAATGTGCTTCAGTGCAGTCCTGTCTTTTCACAATAATAACTTCTGTTCGACTAACGGCCGAATGGACAAGTTTGAAATTATTCATAGCCCATCCTTACAATTGCCACAGAACTCAGTGTGTTTCTAATGCCCATAATAGTGACAGATAGTAGTTCAGGTGCTTTGCCATCAGTGTGGAAATGTTTTTGTAAATAAATAAGCTATTTTAAAAAAAAATGCAAAACAAAACTTGAAAAGAAACCCTACAGAAATATGCAGTTGAAACGTCTACCAGAGCCAGGGCTTTCTGACTGGCCCTCCCTTGTGTAATGTATGCTACTTCACAGAGCATAATATTCCAGACATTTAAAGATGCCCCTCAATGTCAAGTGTTGCATTTGTCAGTGCTGAGAACACTTTGCCGGTGACCTCAGCAGACCCTATTTTGCTTTGCAGTAGCCCCGAAAATGGGTAGCGAGAGGGTCAGGACCTTAGGAGGAGATTACAGTATGAGACGCTGACGCAGATGCTCGTAGCGTAAGTGACAGTAGCTCTGAAGGGCCTATACCTACTTGTATCTGTTTTTCTGAAAAACTGTTATCTAAAATTAATGTGCTGATCATTGCATGAGATTGTGGAAAACCCCAAGTGGCTATGGGGAAATACTGCTCCTCGCTCTGTTACTCAAATCGGGAAACTCCTCTTGGAATCTTCAGATATAAATGTGATGTCTCATTATTCCCAGTATTGACACGTGTGATCAATGGGTGTGGAATGGGAGGCTGCACTGTCCTGGGGCAGGATGTTGTAGGCGACGGTGCTCTTGTCACTGGCGTTTCCCAGTTGAGCTGTGGTGCTGGCGCTGGCGGGGCTGGTGTGCCCTGCTCTCCCGGTGGCTGTTCTGCCCATCAGCCTCAGTGTTGCAAGCTGACTCATTCAGGGAACACTCTCTTTTAAGTAATCAAAACCATTGGGGTTTTTTGGAGAACAAAAGCCAGACACTAGCCAAGGATGTATACGTGTTATTTTCACTTGTTTAGTTAACGATGGCTTTGTGTAGAGAACCCTGTGTAGAAAATGCATACAGTTGTTTTTTCTCTTTAATCTTACGGTGTATTCAAGGCATGTCTTTCCTCTTTGTACCTTTGATCTCTCATTTTATGTGTGAAATTATTAGTGCTACTTATGATGCTTCTGTTCTTTATGCGTGTCCTTACTGATGTTTTTTCGGTCTAAAGTGTTGGATCCTTTCTCGCCAAGATTCTGTGCAACTACCATGAACATTAGTAGAAGTTAATAGAAGAAAAAAAATAGGCTTCACAAGATCAGGGCTGACCCCATGAGTGGGGAAAAGTGTCCATTAAGAACAGGAACTGTGGCCACGTTTTCATGCTAGTGGACACTATCAGTGTGTGAATGCTTTGTCCTACAACACTTAGGCAGTTATCTGTCCTTTAAGATGCTATTATTTAAAATATAACCGGTGGTGAATGTAAGAATTGAGTGTTCTTCTCAAAAGCAATTGCTGGTATTAAAACAGGAAAGATCAGTAAAGGTTATTTCCTGAAAGAATAGCAAATGGTGTTAACTGTGATGAAATGTAACTTGGTGATGTCCTTTGTAA
Organism: Vanellus vanellus; assembly: GCF_965231255.1. Taxonomy (NCBI): domain Eukaryota; kingdom Metazoa; phylum Chordata; class Aves; order Charadriiformes; family Charadriidae; genus Vanellus; species Vanellus vanellus. The sequence goes on from NC_138914.1 coordinate 1,444,826, forward strand.
ATGTGTGAATTTCTCTCTCTTTGCTTAGATTGTTCTCATTAAATAAGCTGCTAATGTGAATTGGACAGGAAATAATCAGCACATAGTAAGGAAAGCATCAAGACTTATTGAACTGAGAGGTAACTAATGGCCTATTTGCTGTGGCCAGTATTTCACTCTTTCTGTCCCTCAGAATAATAAATCTTGGTATTGACCAAAACTCTGGCACACCGTGTGCACGATTATTGCTCCGCTGTAAGAGTACTCATCTCCGTTAAATGCAGGATGGTCAAAATGAGCAGGTTCTGCCTCTCTCCCTTCCTCACTCTCTCAAGCTGACTTTCTAAAGAGGAACTAAGCTGAGAGAACTTAATGGGAAAATATTCCCATTAATATCTGATCTGATCAGTAAACCGAGCTTTGAATATTTTATCTGCGTTCATCAGAGAGCCATGGTAGTCTTCACTGAGCCCTGCTGAAACCAGCCGCCATGCACTCCTTTCCGTGTGCAATCTTATTAGAGTAACGCTTGTTACAGAAATCAATGCTACACTCTTTCCTAAGAGAAACACGGAAAACCATAGCTTGAGAGTTTGCTGTTACTGTCTAAGCATGAACTCTGATTTATATTGTGCACAGCTAAACCCAGTGGTATACTGCTGTGTGTTTTCTCAAATACACAGGAAATACCATGCGTATGTTTTGATTGTTTGTGTTCTGACGGTACTGGGTCATGCGTCTCCATGTCCGTGAGCTGGGCAGGCACTGTACAAACATGCGCTAGACACGTACTTCTCTGCAGAATCTGTATCAAAATGTGCGCTTACTAGGAGGATGTCAAGAAGAATGCTTTTAATCTTTCGTTAGTTATTCCGCATTGTCAAATAGCGAATACAAAATACGGTCTTGTGTTTTTGTTAGGAGAATGAAGAAGTAATTTCCCAAGTTCCTATCCCTGAGAACAGGATACCTCTTCCTAACCATAAGCTAGTGTGAATACGGAATTCACAATCGCATGTTTGTTTTGAGTATTTAACATTAGCAGTCCTCTAGGGAGAGCCAGCCTTGCCAGAAGCAGTCCAAGTAGTCTGTATCATTTTTACTAAGCCATATTGCTGGGGAACGCAGCTCTGATTGAGAGTCTTGTCATCTACTTTGTTTGTCTATTGGCAAGTTTCTAAATAATCTGCTAAGAAAACCTCAGATAGTAATTTACTTTCTACTTAGACACAGACACGATTTCCTTATTGAATACCATTAATACTGTTTTCTCTCTTCTTGCCACATTTTCTTGTGTGCTATGCTTACAGTTTATTCTAAGTACTGTCATAGTCAATCCTGGTATCCAGTCTATAATGAAATGGTTGACTAAATTTTTAAGTGTTAGACACAGCTATGGTGAAATTGCTTTTTTTTTTTTTTTTTTTGGCAAGGTTTTCTCTGGAAGTTGGTTGTTTTTCATGACTTAAATATATTAAAAAGAATCTCTGATTTGTTGAACACTGATTAGTTTTTTTCTTTAGTGTTTTTGAGTAGGTAGACCATTGGCAGATGAACAGCTTTGAGAAGCTTGAATATGAGGTGCAAAGAACCAAATGTTCCCTCAACTTTCATTCTCTTATGAAGTTTTTCCCTACCACAGCACAAAAGTATAAAATAACTGCAGCAGATGCTAGATGAAATCTTCGGGGCTTCAGATACAGTTGTTCCAATACTACATCAAAGTATTTTTACTTTGCACTACTCTGCATATCTATGCTGAAATGAGGAAGCACAAAGAGCTGCTTTTGCTGGGGAGGGGAGCCTCTCACTTCTTTAGACATGTACTCTGCTTTTTGTTGCATTTTCTTTCAGTGTGAACACTGGGACACTTGTAGAAAACCTCTGGAATCACAACAACCAGTGCACTGTTTCCTAAAACTGAAAGTGTGCTGAAGAGCAGCAAAAAGTTGTCAGGAAACAGTATAAAATATTTCGAGCTCTTCTTGAGACATAAAAACACATGAAACACCTATGTTTTATGCATACAAAAGAAAGATGACGTATTTAGGTAGCAGCTGTGATACAAGCTCAGTAAATGGACTGGAGAATACACAGAAGGTTGGAGTCTGCTCTTGCCTTGAGGTTCTTGAATGATTGCAGCAATACATTGAACTTCCAATTTTGATTTCATATGTAACTGAATGCATATAGGAGAATAACAATGGGGAATAAAGGTTGCGAACAGCAAGGGTACTGCAGTGAGAAACAAAGCAAGCAGGGAACCTCTGAACAGCCTTGTAGCGTGTGGATAAAAAAAAAAAGAAAGTATCTTGGCACAAACATTATTGCAATAGCCCGAGAACGAAATAATCAAGAAATGAATCAGAATTCTAGTTGTGGGATATGAGTGGAGTCTTTGTATGAAAGGGCTGAGCAAGACCAGTATTGCAGTTGATGCAGTAGATGTAGAATTACTTCAATTATTTTTGAGATGTCAGATGGCTGCTTTGTGTCATTCCAGTCGCTGTTTAGAAGATAATATTCTTTTCAGTATCTCTGCCCCAGGAATTGCCCCATCTCTCCCCTTTCGCAGAAAGCCTCCATCTTGCAGAATGTAGCATAGAAGACTTGTGGTTTTTAATCATTATCATCCTCGAAAACGCAGCCCCTGCCTGCAAGAGGAGTCCATCTGCCCCACCGGGCTCCCTTGCGAAGGGAAGAGCGAGCAGCAGCGGTGGGCTGCGGGCAGGGCGTTCCCACCCAGCCCGGTGCCGGGGGTGGGCAGAGGTGCCATGCGCTGCTTCTATGTTGAACGTCACATGCCTGTTAGAGAAAGGCAGAATTAAGAGGAGTGCCATCTATGTATGTTCTGAGGTGTCCTTTGGTACTGCAGTGTGAGGGCTTAGCAGTTGAGGGAGTTCTCTTTTCTTCTCATACCGCTGAGGTAGGTGTGTTTACATGGCAGGAAGTCAAGGACAGGGCGGTTTAAGTAACTTCTTCGATAGACCCCACGTGGCATACGGCAGAGTTGGAAATTCAGCCCGAGTCCCAGTGCTGTGCAGTGTTTCTTAGGCCACACATCCAACCTTATCAAATGCTAATTGATGAGATCTTGGTTGCCTTGGAGACTGCCTCTTCTTGGGGAAGACCATGTCAATACCACAGGTGTTGTGAAGCTGCTGAGCTAACAGGAGGCCTTCCTGGAGGTGATCCAGCTCTGGAACTTAATTCTTCCTTCAGCAGCAAACTGCACTTCTCCTTGTGCTGGTGGCTTCGCTGAAGCTCTCGGTCTGTTTGGTGCTCTCAGGTTTTTTTCAAAACTTTGGGGTTGGGACAATGTTGGGCTTGAGTAAGAAGATGTTCTTTTTCTACTCAGTACATTGAACATTTGGCTCTAAATTGCAAAGTTTCTTATTAAAGACTGCATGTGCCCAAAAAGTTGGATGGGCACACTTTTAACCATCAAATTAAATAAATATGAAATCCTGCAATGGAGTGCAGAGCTGTGCATATAAATTACATCTTTAAACAGCACTTGAATGATTTTTCTGGAAATGTTTTTAACTCTCCTCTGAACTCTTAAGGGTCATCTCTAGCCATCCTATCTGAGGGAGGCTATTGGCACTGGAATGATTTATTGAAGAGGTATGTTGCTCTGCGGTATAAAAGTAATGTCAAGCCTTACTGAGAACCTGAGTATCAAGCTTTTGGTTTTGTAGAGCTGGGAAAGCAAGTGGGTTTAATTCAATTGAACCCTGAATGAATGTTTCCTAAGTATGCCTTCTCACCCACTCCCATCTCTTAACGCTGCCCAGTTGTGAGTTGAGTGGGCTGTGGGTTGATAATGTTTTCAGGACAGTTAGTGACATGACTGATTTCATTCATGAAGAATTAGGAGCTCTATGTATGTCCCTGTTGCAGAGATGAAGATTGCAACTTGAACTGACACAGTAAGGACGGGTGGGCATCGCGGACTCACGGAGGCCTCAGGGTTGAACCCTCAGTAGGGTGAGATACCTTTGAGATGTGAAACTGCTTTAAAAATACCTAAGTGGAGTGACTTGATCAGCGAGCAACTCTTCCACCAAAGGAGTCTTTGCTGCCACGAGTATTAGGCCTTCTGTCTTTCTCCATCTCCAAGAAAATTCTGCCCGTTGTGTTCCAAACGGTCCTGCCAAGTTTAACCTAAGCCAGTCTGCTCTCCCCGTGGTTGAAGTAAACCCTCCCCTACATTTCTCTTTGAATGCACTCTTACTTCATGCGGGTTTGCTCCACGCTGCTATAGGATTACGGCCTTGCAGGCATGTATGCAGAGCCATACCTAGCCTGGCATAGCTGCTCTAAGGCAAGGTCATGTTGTGATGGGAGTTGTGAAGACCAGGAGGGCACAGAGGGGCTGCGTCTCAGGTTACCCAAGCGTGGCTGAGCAGAGGGCTGAACTGGGGTCTCTGGAGCTGGCCCATACTGCTTCTTTTCCCTTGCTGTAATTAGAGCATTCAGGCCAACGTCTGAGTTGTCCAGCTGCCAGGAAGCTCAGGAGGAGCTGTTTCACATGGGGTTCTTTACTTCTGACTCGCTTCCCAGACTTTCTCAACTGTCTTAGTGTATAAATTTCCTCGGAAACCAACAAAAGAGGAAACAACCCTGCAATTGAATGCCTGAAGGTGATCAGTATTGGCATGTAGACTGCAGTTTCTGTTGCTTTTCCTACGTGGAATAGTAAAACAAATGTCTCCTGTCTGCTTCCCAACTCGCCCGTAATACGCTCACAGTTAGAGCCGAGGTGATGAAGGTCCCTTAAACGCTGTTGGTCACCTGCTTTTGTACTGTGCTGGATCAGGACCTCACAGAGCTCCTCTGCTGTATTTCACACCATCTGGTCCTTGAGCACTGGGGTCAGTCCCGCGTGCCGAGCTCCTGTACGAACAAACCAGTAAGTGGACGCGCTCAGAATGAAGAATTGAATGTTGCATGATTTGCTTTACGTTTGTGTGAATGTATTTCTCAAATACAGAAATAAGATTTACCCTGAGGTAATGACAGCAGTAAAGTCACGGAGAGCTTGGATCACTTCACGTTCAGTTTTACATGCTGTCTTTCGTTCCCGAGGTGTGGTGGTGCGTCTCAGGCTGCTGCTGAAGCCTTCTGGCCCCTTGGGGTATGAAAAGCCATTTTACGTGCCAGATGCTAGTCTGCTCCTAACCAGAGGTGACGTGAACTTTTCAGATGGATTCCAGCTCGGAAGCTTCTGCGGATCATGTTTTTAATTTTTATTTCTGTTGCTGGAGACTTGCAATTGAGACACTTATCTGCATGACGCAGTATTATCACATGCTGATCTCTGAGGAAGGGGATTCGCCATGTGAAGATAAGTTTGCAGAGGGAATTGGATGTGACTTTTGTAAAGAAGGGTTCGGTGTATGTAGTTCAGTTACTGTTTGTATTGCACAAGGGCTCCCCAGATGTCTGCAGGACTTAATTGCTCTCAGTGCAAACACAGAAAAGTTACCTCTACCCTAAAATTTGTACAAGCCATCTGAGGGATGGCTTGGTTTTAAATGCATGAATGGCTGAAGCCGGGTGTAATGAGGTGAGGACTGTGAGCAGGAGAAGGTACTGAGAGCCTTCCCTTTCTCTGCTGTTAAAAACAAAAAACAAAACAACAAAAACAAAAACAAACAAACAAACAAAAAAAACAACAAAACCCCAAACAAACAGAACAGCATAGCTCTATGGGCAGCGAAGTGCTTCAGATTGCTGTGAAAGGTCTCCAATGCCTAAGAAGCTTTGAGCTTCTTTCATGGCCTTCAGTAGTGCTTCCTGCCACTGTTACCCGTGTTGACAATTGTGCTTTGCAAAACCGATGGCTGTGCTGTGTCTGTGAGATCACCCACTTTTAGAATCATAGAATCCTTTAGGTTGGAAGGGACCTGCAAGATCATCAAGTTCCAACCCCCCTGCCGTAGGCAGGGACACCTCCCCCCAGCCCAGGTTGCCCAAGGCCACGTCCAGCCTGGCCTTGAACACCTCCAGGGATGGGACCCCAACAGCCTCTCTGGGCGACCTGTCCCAGTGCCGCACCACCCTCACAGGGAAAAACCTTCTTCCTAAGGTTCAGTCTGAACCTGCCCTCTTCCAGTTTAAAGCCATTCCCCCTCGTCCTATCGCTACATGCCCCAGTAAAAAGCCCTTCCCCAGCTCTCCTGTAGCCCCTCTTTAGGGACTGGAAGGCTGCAGTAAGATCCTTAGAAGAGCCTTCTCTTCTCCGGGGATTTTCTTCTCTCAGATTTGGTCAGAGTTAGCCAGCAGGTTCAAAAGTGGTGGGGGAGGGAAGGGGAACTGGTAGAGTAGATGCAGTAGAAGGCTCAAATGCATAAGCCTGTTTCCTTAGGAAATTGGGCTAATCCACTATGGGCCCCTAGTGAAAACTGCAAGCTCTCACGAGTAGCTGTTCAGAGTACATGCCAGTTAAGTCCTGCTTCTGCAAGGAAGTCCCTGCAATTTCAGCAGTTGAGTTCTTAAGACATTCTCCAGTCTTAAGACCAGAGAACATCTGGGTCGTTCAAGTGATCAAAATATTCATCCCAATTCTGTCCTGCTGTGCTAAGTGAAGTATAACTGTTCAGAGGAAACAGTCCAGGTCCCTGCATCCTTCCCGTTTGAGGCCATCCATGGTCTCGATCATGACGTGCCAATGAAGGAGGTCTGCGCAGAATCCCTTGGACTAGCACGTGGTAGACAACCATCTGTTTGGTATTAACAGAAGACCTTAAATTAGGGAAGGTGGGTGTGGTGTGGTGCCTGGACACGTGATTCAACATTGCATCTTATGATTTGTGTACGAACTGGAGCGTGGAGCACAGTAAATATTTTCAGCTTTTTTCCCCAAAGTACTATTGGAAACTGTAATAAAAAGTAACTGCTGGGAAAGTAGTTTTGCTGAGTTACGCTATTTTTGAAAATGCATAATGCTCCATAGGCTTTTAAGTGATACTGGGCATATTTAACATTCTTTGATGTTAATTTCCTGGCATATGGACATCTCAACTTATTAAAATAAATAAGTACTTTCAAATTTAATGAAATGATGGAGGAAATGGCCTTTTTTCACATTCACGTCCGCTTCGCTGGATAATTTAATGTTTTAAAATGTAAGTTCATATTAAAGTTTAAAATTCAAGTATTGGTTTTTGAAATTCTGTAATAAAAAGGTTTTGCTGTAGGAGAGATGTATGAATTAGTGCGCATGATAACACGATTAACAAAGTCTAGCTGGTGATTTCTTCTGTACAAAATGCTAGCTGTAAATCCTCCCGCTAGGACCTACAGCAGAAGGTCTGTGGTAGGACCTTCTGGTACTAGTAACTCTTCCTTTCCTGGGGCGTTACTCTGGAGCCCGTCAGACTGGCCACCTGCCCGTATTCCAGAGTGAAGGTACATCTCTGGAAAAGGTCTCCTACATCGTTCACCTTCTCCCCCCACCTTTTACTGCCTCGTGGACCTTACACTGTAAGCTTGTTGGGGCAGGGACGGTTGTTTGTTTATGTTGGCTAACAGCAAGATCTTTGTATCTTCTTTTATACTGGATATGTTTGCTTCCAAGGTCTTTGCATCTAGTGGGAAGGATTCCTTTATAGCCTGAGGTGTTACTGTGTTATTAGTAAGTATAGGAAATGCACTTTGGTCCTCTCTTCTGTCCTGAGGGAGAGTGGAGGATAAGTAATGCTCAATTTAATTGACTGGATATAAATATTTGAGTCCTAAATATTTAATGAAAATCATTGTGTTTGAATGTAGGGATGTGCAGATGATGGAAGTTTGCTCCGTATCTTGCGTTTCTTGAGAGACTGCTTACGTGCTGTGTTTGAAGCCAAGGATGGCTTTATTTCATTTCAAGGCAGACTAGAAACTGAAGAACTTATTTTCAGGGAGAAAAATGGCAAGGGACCCAAATGAAAAACCTACTCAGCTGAAGCAGAGGTGACAAAGTTCACTGTGATTATATTGATTTTAAATTACTGTGTAGAGCTGGGACTAGCCTATGTCTAGTTCTGCTCATGATGAGAAGAAAGGAAGAAGGCATGAATACTCCTCGCTCCTCTGCTTCTAAATATTTTGCCACCAGTACGATAACCGAGAGCAGTTTCGGCCTCCTGGCATTCCCGACATGCAAGGGAAAGGGCGTTCCGCCATCCTCAGTGGAGCTGAAAGGGGATAAGAGGCACAGTGAGGCTGAAATGTGTTTTTTCCTCCGCAGCCTACCCCTGCGCACTGGCTGCCCGAGCCGAGACGCACGCGGTGCCTCTTCAGTGGGTACCAGGTGCCTCCGGCCCCTGTGTGCCCCCGGCTCGAGGAGGGATGGCATTAATAGGAAACGGAGCATGTCTGAGTTTGATGCGGTTTTGGTGAAAAGTACTACAACTGTGCCTATGCCACAAATTATAACTAAGCTGGAATTAATAGCAATTAACAGCACCAATATTCATTTACTAGAAGTTTTAGAGAGAAGTCATTACTGTTTAACTTTATGTAGTTTGCGTTTGTTTCACTGTCAATGAGAAAATTATTCAGTCAATAAGAGTTAATGTTTTATTTCAGACCAGTCTTATCTATTTTAGTATCCAGCGTGCCTCTTGGGAACAAGAACCGAGAGCAAATAAAGCTAATTGTAAGAGAAATTTGATACGTTGTTGTAATGAAACTCTTAGTTGCCGCATGACTGAAAGAGCACAGAAAAATGTCTTGTACCTGCGCTAAATCCAGCAAAGTTGTGACAGGAGATGTTGTGTCTCCTTGTTTGGTGTGATGGAGAGAATGCCTGAGGCACTTGGCTAGGGAGGATGACTATTTCTGTTTCTTCCCCATGGTTTCTCGGCGGTCTGACATAGTGTGCGTGCGTGGACCTATGCCAAGCAGAGATGCAGCCTCCAAGTGAGACTTTATTACTACAGTCCGAGATGATTCATTTTGTACCAGATTGTATGGGCCTGATTAGCCGGAACACAGCAATAATGCTGTTTTAAAGATCTTTAGTGCACCCATTACTTCTGTTTCCAGTGTGCTTCTTCACAAGGAAAATATTTGTTTCTTACCATGAAATCTTCAGGTAGAGTCTGGCCATAAAAATTACACGGAGCTCGCGATGGCTTTTGCATTTGTTATGTTTAACTTTGATTTCATTGAGGCAATGTCTTAAGATATCCTTACTTGTAGCACTTCTGTAAGGCCAGAGGTTGTTGCCCCCCACCCATCATTGTAAGGGAATAAAGAAAACCATTATCTGTCTTGAGCCATCCAGAAGACTGAGAAAGCTGAGGCTATAGAGTCGAAATTGGGGCTCGTAGATGTGCTTCGTCTCTTTCAAGTTGCAGGCTACTTCTGTAGGTGGTAGCACACTCCTCTCATCCACCCAGGGCGGCAGGTAGGTGTATTTTCTAATCATCGGCGAGGCTGTAGCTAGCTGGAGCAGCAACCGTTACTCTCGCAGCGCAGTATTTATTGAAGCTGCAGAGCAGGCAGGAGGATACTGCCTGCCTCTTAGTGTTGGATCTCTGCTAGTGGGAAGGGTTGGGGTGGACTGCTTTTGTATGCACAATTCTTTTAGGTTTGGGTTTTGGTTTTGGTAAGATGTTGCAATAGCTTTGGGATGTGTTTGTTGGTTGGATTGGTTTTTTGTGTTTTTTTTTTTTTTTTTTTTCAACTTAAAACTCAAAAATGCTTCGTAGCTCCCTTGTAGAAGTGTAGGTTAGAATAATCTCTCCATATTTTTCAAATCACTGACTTTAATACCTTTATATAAAAGCATTTTTTGGGTGCTGCTTGGCTCTTAGAAACTCTCTGTTTGTTAAATCACTCTTGAGGTTTTGCATAGTTCAGGTCTTTGAAAAATAAATAATAATAATAATGATAATAATAAAAAATCCCCAAGCTTTCTATTGTCCTTGGAAAAGCCTTGTACCCTTATCAACATCCTCTGGCTTGTCTGGGGAAAGCAAAAACACCCCCTCATGCCGATGGCCATATACGGGCACAGTGTCATATTATTTCTGGAGGATCATGACTTCTGTGACCCCTTGCAGTGGAGTGTTTGCATGAATAAATAATACGGTAATGTGCTGCTGGCTGAATTTACCCGTGCTGGGAGCGCAGTGGTGGTGCGAAGCAGGGAGCTCCCATCCAGACACTTGCACTTGTGAAAAGAAGCAAGAAGGGACGGGTGTGGGGTCCTTCCTCCGTAGAACATGTGCGGTCCAAGTGTCACCTGCGTAACCCCATCGGAAGGCCCCTGTCCTAATCAGAGGTTCCCTATCCGGCCGAGAGACAGGTCAGGCTTCAGAGGAGCCTCCGGTGCCTTAGTGGTGTCTCTCGAGGTGAGGGTGTGTGGCAGAGTCGGCTGAGGTGACCTCTCTTTCCCAGCGCGTGGCAGTTCTGCTTTCTGCTGCCTTTTAGCCTCGGTCAGGCTTCAGCCGGAGGTGGTAGGCTCGGGTCTCATTAGCTGTTCTCGCCGATGCTCCGTTCCTTGCCTCCGCGCATCTTTCTTCCTTGAATATCCCTAACGAGGCAGAGATCTCCAGCCAGCTACGCTCTTCAGTCTCTCCTGCAAACTTTTTTGAATAATTGTGCCCTTTCTCCCCAGGAGCGGCTTTCACAAAGGGATATACTGCTGACTTTTTAGGCACTAGATCCCATTATCTTGATGCAAAGACACTGTCTCCCTAAATGAAGGGCAAATTATTTTTAATCAATGAAACGATAAATGCCATTCCTGTATGGTTTTAAACCAAAGTACTGGAAAGAATCTGAGAGCGTCCTGCCATCCAGTGCCTCCGAGAGGGGTTTCTCCAGCGAGCTGCCTTCCTGGGGCTGACAGGGAAAGCTTTGCTTCTTAAACAAAATCAGTTCCAAAAAGTCAGGTTTTGGCTCCCTGGAAGCCTATGTTTTTTGCAGCCACCTGTCCCGTCTGCCTCCTGGTGTGATTTAAACCTGCGCAGTCTGCCACCGTGTGCTGGGAGAGCTCGTTTTACGGTAGGCTGGGCTGTGGGACCGTGGCAAGGTGTGCTCCAGGAGGGTTTCACTCCCTCCGCTAAGGGGAGGTGGGCAAAACCCCAAAACCCTGAGTCGAAACTGGGCATGGTTCATATCAAACTGTTAGGCTGCAGACTTAAATGGCACAGAGACTGAACTGTCAGAAACTGGGTCCATCTTCACTTACAAAAAGGACAGATAAAGGAAGAAGCATCTCCCACAGGCAACTTCTACAAGTGGAATTGTATTACATACAGACCTCCAGGACAATCAGACAAGGATTTTGATTTATGAGATAACGGTTACATTTGAAATACTGAGGAGAGGATTCAGGAAAAGGTTACTGTTAGATTAATTAGCGTTGATAGAATTGACACAGGTAGAATGTAACGTTGCCACAGTGGATGGAAGTCACCAGCCAGCCAGTGAAAGCACGTTTGTTTGGTTTTGTGCTTACCTTATCTCCTTTCTTGTCATATAGGTGACTCGTGTATGAATGTGAAATTAGGTTTTCTGTGTTTAATGCTCTGATAAAGAACTAAATATTGACTTTTTTTATATAGGAAATGCATTATAAATTAATTTAAATGAAGTTCCTCCTTCGATAGTCAGTTTCTCTCCTAATATTCAATGATCCTCGTTGTTGTTGTTTTTACTTAATATGCATATTAAAGCAAAGCCAATTGATGGAAAGGAGAAATATGTATTCCACAGCACTAAAATAGATTGAGAGTTTTGTCTTCAATGGCTTAAGAAGGCGCTTTCAAGACCTTTACGGTATGAATAAATTCTGCAGACTTAAAGCTTTTTTGCTTATTTAATCCAAAATGATACCAGTATCTCCTACAGAAATTGATAATACAGAGAAAGTGTAGGACTTCATTTTCAGGGAGATGAATTTGGATGAATAAATGCTACTGGAAGGGAGAATTTAGGAGAAATCTTAATAGAAATCTCCAATTAGTTGAATGGCTGGTTATCTGTGACAAGACATAATATTTACTAGACCCTGGAAGCTGCCTGAGTACTTACAAAGAAAAAGGTAAAATAACATTAAAGTTTGTGTACTGTGTGCTGTAAAACGTGGGCAATCTTTGCAAGGCTTTGTAGCTTAAATAAGTTTTTGAGAAAATATTGGGAGAAAGGTATTAGTGGAGCGTAATATTATGAAAATGACAGTGTTTGGGTACCTTGTTAAAATCTTTGTCCAACAGCCACTCTTGTCCCCTTGGCTCTAATACGATAAGCAAGCCCGGCAGAATTGGGATCTTACGTTTTTGTTAGTAAAGGCAGCTCTATGAAAACAAGGAGGAAGAAAATATATCCCTTTCAGTGCATAAATAACAACAAATTGAAACAAACTGAAAGCTACATGGTAGATGGTGGGAAGTGTGGCCACTGAACTCCTTTCATCGGATACTGCGAGCTTAAACAAAGGTGATCATGAAATCCCACAGGAAGACATTTTATGAAAATTGCGGATTCTATTCTTAGTCCTAAAGGTGGCTTGCATCTTTCATTGGTTATCATGGGTGCGGGGATCAGGCAAAGTGGCATTAGCTCGTTTGTAATTGCGGAGAGAATTTTATAATGTAAAATGTATGTGGCTGAAAACGTAAAAGAAAAAACCCAACATAGCTCTTGAAACTGAGTGCAACATGTGAAATACGGTTCTTCATCCATCGTTGGCAGTTTCCCAGGTAGTCTGCGAAACATCTGTCAGTCCTCAAGCAGTGACATGTCCTCCTGTTGATATAGTAGCGCAAGGTTAATTTGGGGTTTCAGCACCTCTTCCGAAGCCAGTTAATGTCGGAGAGAAGCGCGTACCCGGGTGTAGCATGTACCCCTGCTTTTGCATCTTGGGTTTTGTTTTTCAGTGGGAGGTGGAGACCTGTGGGGGTTTGTCTTCTACAATCTCGATAATAACCTTTTCCCCCGATGAAAACAGAGGACATCCAGACCTTGTGAAGCGCCCTGGCAGGGCCGGGAGCTCAAGCAGCAAAGGAGTGTTTAGCACAAGTAAACGAAACACCGTAAGGGTAAAGGTGTGAGATAAAGGGCCACTGCATCAAAACGGGGGGATGCATGTCAACCAGAACTGCACCTTCTTTTGCTGTATTTGGCGTATTTCCCAGATGAATTGTGAATGTTCCTATTTCACATTGCAGTTGGGAAGTGTCCTGGGAGATAGTCCTGCAAAGGCCTCAAGCGCGCACTGTCTGTACCGTTGCATCTGCTATAGAAACCCAGAGAGGGGGGGGAAAGGGGCTGAGATTTTGTTGTTGGGGTGGTGGTTGGGGTGGTGGTTGGGGTTTTTTTTCCCCCCTTGTCTGGAGTAGTCAGAGAAGAAAATAAGAGGCTGTTGACTTGGTGGCCAATGAGTAGTCATCACCTGTTGCTCCACGAGAGCTGAACAGGGGATTAGCGTTCCCTGTGCTCCCCCTGCTACTCCTGCCCTCAATCGGAATTTTTTTTAAGCCCTGTTTGCGATGAAAATGCAACAGTCTGACATGAATGAACACTGATATAGATCTGTCTAAGCTCCTTTCTCACTTCAGACTCGGTGATAGTTAAGACAGGATTATAAAGCAGCAAGAAAATTCAGCTCAGAAGTCCTGAAATCAAAGCAGTTCAGTAAAACTAAGGTCTTCTCAAACCTTTGTGCCAATTAACATTGGGCTGTGACAGCACAGTCTCTTTTTTTTTTTTTTTTTTTTTTTTTTAATACCTCATAAAAATGCTAACTTGTGGGTGGATTTAAGTAGGGGGAACCTATAAGACTTCCTTTTGATTAGCTTTCCCCAGGCGTTACGTCAGATCAAGCCATGCTTGACAGTTGGATTTTTATCACTTCAAAGAATAAAATATTTAGCATGATACAGAGATTAGATGCCCGTGCTGATGCTGTTAACTGTGCTGAGGACACCTTTTTTTCAGCCAAATATATGTCTCAGGGGAGGTGTTTCTTGCTACAGAACAGAAGCATTTAAATTTGGAAAAATGTCTACATATTTTGGTTCATATACTACTTACATAGAATAAATTTGTGAGCTCAAATTCTGTGGTCACTTAAGCAATCATTAAATTTAATTTATATAAATAATTCTGTAAAACTATTCATGTGAATATATACTGCATATATGCTCTTAATAATGTCAGGGCTCTAACACCCAATTGTGCACAAAATAAATAAGAATACGCTTGTAATCTTCAGGCTGGTTTAAAAATTATTGCTTCAACCCAAGTAATGTCATAACCGATACAGTAGGTGTTTTTACAGTGGACCTTTTCCATTTTAAAATTCAATTAAAACACTACATAGCATAATTTATTTTTTTTATTGTATTACTTCCAGGGAGAGAAATAATTGGCTGCTCTTACAAAATGTGGTTGCTTTTAAAGAAAAAGAAAATCAAGTTACAATATTTTCCCACTACCGAGGATCCTCTGAGAGTAATGATGCTACGATGTACAGAGTTCATGCCATGCACAGCTGAAATTTGGTCAGCCAACTCCAGAGTGAAATGAAACAACCGTCTAACAACACTTAAGAACAGCACAAAACAGATCAGTACGTGAAGTGAAGAATATTAAACTTCACTAAAAGTTTTAGGTGGACAGAATGTCATTACTAAAATTGAAATTGTCAGGCTCCTGGGATTAATATCCCTGTTCTTACAAAAATTGCTGTAACGTCAATGACCACAAGTAGTCACGACCTCGGTTCTATTTGGAGAGCTTTTAAAGGTCTCCTACTAACCTTAAAAGCCCAATTTCCAACGTTTTAGATAAGCCCATTATTGCAAAGATAGGAACACGGACAGATCCATACCGGAGCAATGATTAGGTGCCTTAGTTCAAGGTTACATCTCCAGCCGCGGTCGGTGGTTAGTGCTGGTGAATTTTTCGTTATATAAAAGTAACGCTACCTGACTACAGGCTTCGAGTCGCCTCTGTATGCTGCTGCTTTGTGCCATGGTGAGGCTGCCAGCGGAGTCAGAGTTTGCAGAGAGAAGGAGCTGTTGCCATGGGAATTTTGAAAGCTGTCGTTGTTTCACCCTTTGCTAGCAATTGTGGAGAAACGTGACTCACGGGAGCAGATTCTTCCCGGGGTGTAACTCTGCTCGGCCACACCGAGACGCCTGCCAGATGCAGACTGGGACAGCTGGAAAGGTGGATGAGAAGGGGAAGGCTTGATTTTTATTTTTTTTTAATTTTCTTCCCCCCCTCCCCCCCGCCCAAATCACTAGCGGAGTTTGCAAGAAGCTGGGCTGGTTTGGAAATTCATGACTAGTAGGGTTATTAGGGCACCTTATTCTTTTCCCAGGGCTTGTGCTTCTCCAGCAATCTCCAGGAGGAGGTTTTCAAAGGACTTCTCTATTACTATAGAAAATGGTTGTGAAAATGAAAAACTCTTTCGTAAAGGTCAGCCTGAGCGGGGTGCTGAATTGACATTTATGCCTTTCAGAAGTTCCTCTGAGTTGTTGCTTTGTTATGCATGATGGAGAAACTTACTTGCAGGGCAGTAAGTAATTTTGGCTTATTGTTTTGTTTACTTGTCTTTTGTTTTGGTGTTTTGTTTTTTTTTTTGTTATAGCACCTGTTTGATACCTCTCTGGGCAATCCTACTGTAGCTAGCCACTCTTGTGGTTCAAACCCAGATTTTGCTGGCAAAATTCTCCTTCAGTCTGACACTTCACAAGCTTTTTCCAAGCCAGAGATGAATGAATGCTCTTGGAAAGTCTGCTAAGATTCTTTACCCTGCTATTTTCTGTGCTGTCTAAGAATTTAATCCAATAACCATTTCTAGTGGCTGTGTCAGGCTTTTGGATCAGACCCAAAACGTGCCAAGAAAAATCCCCCAAACAGTTTAGATGTTTATGAGAAACTTACTTCCTTGGCAGCAGAATATTGCAGATAAATCTGGGTCTGTCCCCCTAATTTCTTGTGTGCCCCTGTGCTCAGAAGAGGTAGGAGGAGAAGACTACTTTTTCTTCCCTGCCTGTCACCCTAGTCCTCTAAGAAAGTAATGGTTTGACTTCGTGTTGTTCCTTCCTCTGTGCTCCCACTTTTCACTTCTTTCCTTTCCCAGTTTGCTCACTGGCACTGAATGTATGATGTTGTGACGCACGGAGGCGATCCCCCAGTTGTTTTTATTTAAACCCTGAAAGCTTCTTGCAGATCTTTATGAACCTGTGTCATCAGACTGCAAATGGACATCATCACAGGCTGTTTGCTAGATGTCCGACACCTGCCCGTTGTCCCATTCCCTGTGACTTCGTGGCTGGATGGACGCTTTGGGCTTGCTGCCAACCCATCCTGCACCTGCGTACAGAAACCGAAAGAAACCTGAATTTGTGTTTCCTCGTTCTGCTGCCTCCTCCTTGATCTACAGAGCATTTGGGGGCAATGAAATAAAGCAGGTGGAGAGCCTTAACTTCCATTAACCTGTGAGAAAAGGTAGAGCTCTGCTTGCGAGAACATCAGCTGGGATATCCACCTTCAGACCACGCGCACGTAGGTGAAGAGATCGGTGCCTGACCTGCTAATTTTGTTCATGTACTTCCTACTTGCCCATTTACTTTCCCCTGAGCAGAGGATGACTTCATCGAGGGCTGTTTTTCCTCAGTTATCAGAGCACAAAATAAAGCAGCTGTTTATACCAATTTCTTTCGTTCTGTAAGGATCATTTAGTATGCAGGAGACCAAAAACTTCATATGCACCACAAGAAATCATGTGAGTCTAATGATGCCATTTAACAGACAGTGTTTTTCTTGGCATAAATTAAGACCCCTTAGAAAAAGGTTATAAAAACTGGAAGAAGCTGTGTTGTCTGAGGAAGATGCTGAAAAAGAGAGGAGTGGATCGAGGAAGACAGTTTTGTAGTTTTAAGAGCTGATAAATCCTCAGCTGAGAAGTTTTTGTTGCCAAACACTGAAGTTCAAGAATTGGACAAGAATTCGAGAATTGTTTTCTGCGTTGAGGTGAAGTTCCTGGGCTTCTGGAAAGGCGTTAAGTAGAAGAGTTAATTTTTTTAGCCTAGATTCCTGTAATTCTAGCTGACTTTTGACTCTTGAGAGAAGACATCGCAGAGGCGACAGTGTCTCAACTAAAAGGGCTTTTCAGAAAGCAGCGAGGAAGAAGTCATATTTCTAATATAGACATGCAAAATATATGCTAAACAGGTTGATTAAAATGGCCACCCACCTAAACCTGACAGCTAGAGCTCTGTCGTGCCTAAAGCCTGAATTCCTAAAGGGAAATCCCCCTCTCGAGTTCTTGTTCTCTCTTTTTATAATTAAACTAGACTGACATTTCCATAGGTTGTGGTTCCCTTTTTCACTGGGCTGTCTAGGACTTCATAAGGTTTCCTGTCGGTGTCGTGTGTGGTACCTTCCTTACAAGGCAATCCTGAAAATCTCTTTTCTTCTGCTGTTGTTCAGAACCAAGTTAGGCTGATTGACTGATTTGTTTTTAATTGTAGCATCCCAGAATCCCATTGCCTATCTTTCTTGCATCAGTTAGCTCTCTGGTGACCAGGGGGTGCTGTAACTTTCAGTGTGTCTTCAGAACTTGGAAAAAAAAAAGATAATTGTTAACCTAGATGCCAATAGGACTGTAGTGAAGACTTGTTTAGAGCTCCAAGGTTTCAGCAGTAATCGATTCGGTAAAATAATGGCTTCTGTTCCCATGTGATTATATTTCTGTCTTTGCAGGCACTGTTTGTTGAATGGAGGGAAGCGGTCGTCAGATCTACGGCCCTCCGTAGAAAGCTGCTGAAAGCGGCGGTGGCTTGTTCCCTGTGACTTGCACCTTTGAGTCCCTTTGGTTTTG
Organism: Vanellus vanellus; assembly: GCF_965231255.1. Classification (NCBI taxonomy): domain Eukaryota; kingdom Metazoa; phylum Chordata; class Aves; order Charadriiformes; family Charadriidae; genus Vanellus; species Vanellus vanellus. The sequence goes on from NC_138914.1 coordinate 1,462,647, forward strand.
GTAGTGGAAGAGAAACAAAAATTTTGTGTTCCGATGCTTGTCAGAACATTTTTATGCCACACCTCCCTAGCCAATCGCTCCCATTTTGCATGATTTCTTTTTTTTAACAAGGCTTTCACTGCTTAAACTTTTGATGGGTGTAGGTGCTGACTGTTTTAAGCGTGTTTAGAAAAACAGGCAAAAAAATCTCTCTAATTGAATTTTTCCCTGCTGCTCGTTTGCGAGCAGTTGGCGTTGTTCTGAGGGAGACCTTACATTGGTTTGGCTTTTTCATTTTAAATTAATGCATTGGAGTTCAGAAAGATAAAATAGCCGCTGCTAGCTAAATGCCAGAAGAGTGTTACCAGTTTCTGTAAGAAATAACTTCTCTGCCTTTTAATTTGACCTGGGGGAAAAGTGTGTATGTTGAGGCAGGTTACCAGGTTGGAGCTTGCTAGGAGGTTTGAGGGCAGCAACCGGAGGAAGAAGGCTTTTCTCAGCTCCCTCATCCTCCCTCTGTTTGCCAGTAATGTATTTGGAAAAAGTTACATTTAACCTTTTCCCTCTGCCCTTTTCTTAATCTAGTTTGTTCTTTCATCTGGGACTCGCAGCTGAGAACAGGGCATATCCGCACATGAAAGATTTTTCAGCGAGGAGCCGGGAATGGGAATGGTGCCCGGATTTCTGTCTCTGGCAGAACAGCAGAGCTCTCTGACCCACAGGCAGGTGTGGGGTAGGAAGAACGAGAACTGGTCACACACCTGACACTTCTCTCTTCTTGACTACTCGGGGTCAAACCATGACCGCAGGCTACTGAGTTCTACCAGATTTTTAATAGCACAAACATATTTTTTACAAATTCTACTAATACATCATAGTTTGATTTGTTTTTTTTAGTTAAACATTGTCAGGAAAACTTACCATCATGGTGTCAATTTCTGTGATGTGATAGAGAAGAGTTTAATAGTTTGAAAATGAGTGAATTTAAAATTAGACAGTTGAAGGTCAGAACCCTATAGCGATAACTCAGCTAATGTAATATTCATGCCTCGGTCTTAAAGTAGTGCTGTATATCAATATGTTGTCCCTGCCTGCCGTGATTATATAGGGTAGGAATGCATTTGTGCACTGACAAATATCTAAGGGAGAAAGAGACAGGGTATTATACGGACAATGTATAGGAAAATTCAGGAGTGAGGCACCTGAAAGAATTGATAGGTCATGAACCGTTATTCTCTTCTGACTAAAGCAAACTATATTGTTTAAGCATTAACCACAGTCAATGCTTGCCACAGTAGAACTGCCTGGACCATCCTTCAGCCGGTTCTGTGCACCAGCTTACTGCCTCATTTTTTTATAAAGCACTGAACTAGGAAGGGGGGAAATACCTGATTTGTTTCTGGTGGGCTTAGTTCTCAAATCAAAAGTGTGTCCTAAGGACTGACAATTATTGCTGCCTCTCCAATATGGACGGACCAAATCAGACACGATGCATGAAGATATGAGAACACTAACACCAATTACTAGCCTAATACAGGTCAGCGTTCGATCTATTCCAGATCTGAGAAGCAAAAGTTCATGCATGGATGTCTTACAAGGCAGAGGTCTGGCGTGTACTGGCAGGGATTTCTTGGACATTGGTTGATTGGGTGCTATCTCTCCCTGTCTTCTGAGCTGTGTTGCCTGGCTGGGGAAATCTTCGACTTGCAGGGTTCAGAGTCTTGATTATCCCTTATCATCCTAAAAGAAAAGATGTGATAAGTACTGTGAATTGTTGTCCATCAGTTACATGAAGATGATCTGCCCCTTTGGTTTTGGGAAAGGAGCACGCCTTGCCCTAAAGAAGCGTAAGATGAGACTAAAGGACAAGGTCAGTTTGGGTCCCATGATTACTAGATAAAGAATGAGGAGGGACTGCAACGTTTACTTGGGGGAAAAAACATATCAAAATTGCCATTTATCTACAAATTCCAGTGAATTGCTTACCAAGTAGACTTAGCACCTGAATTAATGATAAACAACCTGTAGTTGGCTAGGTGAACCTTCTGTGTGCATTTACACTATCCTGCTCCAAAAGCAGCACTTTGTCCTTTGCTCTGTATCACAGGCAATGGCCTGAACTGTAGAGTTGAAATCTCGAGAGAGAGGAACTGTAGTGGTTAGATGAGTTGGATGTGGTGGGATGAGGATTTGGTATCCCCTTCTTGGTACGCTTCTAAATATTCAGGGCAAAAGGTGAACTTAGGTTGAGGGTTTTTTTTTTTTTTTTTGGGGTAGTTTTTGTTGTTGTTTTGGTTTGCTTTTTTTAAAAATCTTTTGGAATTTGGCAATGAACTTGGGAGGTTTTGAGCCTCCTTTAAAATCCCATGTCTCTGTACTATTCCCATAGGTCTACTGCAAACTGCATAATGTGGTCATTGCCAGGCTGAAAACATGACACCTCTCTGTGTCTTGACAAAAAGGGGTAGTGTGTAAGAGCTAATCTGCTGCTTGAATAGGAAAATTTTTTCTAGTTTTTTTTTTAGTTTTTTTTTTTTTCTAGGTTTTTTTTTTCTGGCTTTCGAAAGAGCACCTTTTACAGGAACATATAGCAGAAGACCTTCTGCAAAGGAGGAGAAGCACTTATATGCAAAACGAGAGCTGAAAAAAAGAAAATGTTCAAACTTTTAGACAAACCAATTTCTAAATACAAGTGTTCTTCCTCTGTTCCTGTTACCAGATTTCTCAAGAGCCAAGAAAATTAATCAAAAGTAAGCTTCCTTAAGAGGGTATCTAAATAGATATTGATTTTTTTTTTTTTAATGCACTTTGTATTTTGCACAGTTTTGTAGCTTATAAACCCTTTTAACTCATGAAACGGGGGAAAACTCATTGTGGTATTTGACAGCTGGTTGCAATAATGATCAACTGCCTGTCACTTGTCATTGTGCAGCAGTAAGGGTGGGGGGAAGTTTTTATGCTTTCATGCCATTACTGAGACTAGTATGGAATTCCATTATTTGTATGAATATGTTGAAAAAAATATTTGAATCTCTTATATTTTGTGTACAACTAGAGGAAGATGGTGTTTCTCTTAAAAGAGGATACAGTCAGCTACTTTAAAAACAACATTTGAAATTATAATAAACTCTGGGGGTTTATCTTCTGGATTTATATAAACAGGACCTCTCTCTTAAAAAGATATTTTCTTATACAGCAAAGACAGAATTCAAACAAAACCAAGTACAACAGATTTGTGGAAACGTCCTTTTCAGATTCTGGTGACCAGTAGAGAAGGAAGGAAGGAGAAGGTTTGCCCCAGGCTCCCTGGTGTGCCAGCTTAGCCTGTCCGTGACATCCACGCTTTTGCTCCAAGCCATGGGAAGGCTGCGTATGTGATTTTGGGTGGCTTGATGTTTTGGTTGCCTTGGTGAAAGCCCAGACATAAGGGGTTGTCACCTTCCTGTTTTTTCGTTTGGTCTTAGATGGTTAGCAGACGTCCACCGTGGGCTTTGGCATGTTGTATAAATAACTAAACGTGAGGTTCATCGTACCCATGGCATAGAGGAAAGATGGGTCTCAACAGGTGGCAGATGTGTGCCCTGTGACAACAGGAGATGCTAAGACCAGCCCAACTGGGAAAAGTTTACCGAAAGTCAAAACCCCTTAGAATAAGGAAATTCCTTTTCCCACTGACTGTGAGGAATGAGCGTTCAAGGTCCAGCCTGCAGTGGGATCTGTCTGACGTGGCCGTGTTGGATGGAGATCAATAGCGTCCTGTCTTTGACTTCTCCATTTTCACTTTATCTGTAAACAAAACTAATCTGTAATTGCAGCACAGGGAGAAAACTGGTGTGCAGTCAGGAGCCAGGGCCTTCGGTGCGACCAGCCTGGTGCTGCTCTCCCGGCGCCTCTCTGATGGTCCGGCGAGGATCCTCACAGCGCTGGAGACTTATTGGCTCAGTGGCAGAGGATCATGTCCCACCCGTCATCGCGGTCTTCGCATCCCAGACTCCATTCTCATCCCTGTACTGGAGGCTGAGTGTACCGCCTCTGTAAATGGGTTGGTGGGGCAGCTGTGAACTCCCTCAGGCTGACATTGGGAATGAGACATTAAAAACGTCAAGTATGGTTGAGGCTTTTTGTCTCTGTCATCAACGCAGGGAAAAATAAATAAACAACCCAAAAAATCCTGTGAATTTCTTGTTAGCAGTTTCAATAGGGAGAGTGTAGCAAAGTGGTAGATAATACTTTAAGTTACTAATGGATTTTTAAAAAGCTTTTTTTGGTGGGGTGTTTTTGTTGTTTGTTTGTGGTTTTTTTTTTTTTTTTTTAAACACAGGCTGAAAAGTCACTGCTGTAAATGTATTTGAGAGCCATGAGAGATAACAGATAATTTTCTTTCACATAAAGCTTTAATTTTTTCTCTTTCCTTAAGTAAATAACACCTTGTTGAGCCATATTGAAGTGTGCCAATTTCTCTCTGGTAGTGTAGGTGTTAATTACAGTGAGCAAACTAGTTATTAATGGTATTTTTACAGTCTTGTCATCTATTGGTGGCTAAAGGAGGATGGGAGGAAGGGATGCTTCATATGTGATACAGGTTCCTTTCTACCGGCGGAAAAAGGATAGCAAGAACCGGGAGGCCGTTATTTTTTTCTGTAGGGGCTGCAGGAGCTGCCATTCGGGCATGGCTGGCTGGCTGACAGGAGTTCTGAAGAGTTGCCTTTACTGCCTTTCATTTAAGTGATCCGTGAACTAAAGTGTCCCCGAGTAGGATATGACACAACAACCTGCGACTTGCTCATTAAAGGCTCATATTAAGGCCTGTCTGGGAACTCTCTAATGCCAGATCACCGAGACCGTGGACCGGAACAGCGCCTTTAGAGCTCCTATGATCCTTAATGGTAATGCCTCTATCTGGCTCCTGGGCAGAATATACAGCATCGCTGTCCTGCGGGGAGGTTAAAGACCGTTCTCAGAGACCCCTTAAGATGAAGATGATTGATACGATGGGCTTAAAGTGGTTACTGTTCTTTGTGCCAGTAATCTTCGGGTGGCAGTAGAGCCATGAGTCGATAGGCATTATTGTAGCGTAGTAATGCTATATACGTAATTACAGTCTCCTGACAGTGAAGTATGGCCAGCCTAGGAGGTCTCGGGAAGACCTACTGTATGTTTACTTTACATTGCTGCTACATCAAACCTTGGTGTGCCTGTATCTCGGGTGCTCTGTGCCGTTCCCGTCTTTGCACCTCAAGAAAGGTATAGTGCTAACTAAGAGAACAGGCTGTGAACAAGAGCTAACGGGAACTGTCAGAGACGCACCTATTGCCATTCCCGGTCCAACACACTTTCCTGCACTCCCAGAATAGCTCCTTCAGCTGCTCCTGCTGGAGGGGTAGCAGTGGGCTGGCTGGGCATCGCTCTGACCCGCCGGGACATCTCCTCTGTCCGTACGGCCCATTAAAGAGTGTCGCGCTGGAACCCAGTCACAGTAAAATTTGACCAAAGCCAAATGAGAAGAAACAGCAGGGCGTAACTTGTGTTTGAACATTAGGCTGCTTTGATCATCTGTTTCATCTCAGTATTTTTGAAGATACGGTTGTATGGTCAGCAAATGTGTCTGGCAATGTCATTTCATGCTGACGGAGCGTAGACTAGAGGCTGATTCTACCGATAGGCCTCTTTCTGGGAAGAGATGTGGCAGAACTTGTGTACAATCAGTTACTCAGCTCAGGACAGAGATACGTGGCACTGTCTTAATAGAAGATGTTTGTGTCTACAGATCTGTTTTGAGGAATTCTGTTGCACTACAGAGAGATTAAATGTGAATGGAGCGTAGATAGTGTGTTTGAGGAGTTTTGAGGGGGGTTGGTTGGGTTTTTTACCGGATAACAGCACATATTTGTAGCATTTATATGTTAGCAGGTTGAAGGACAATCGTTTACATGCAAGTGTAAAGCTGCATTCCTATCATATCTATGCTGTCGGCGTGTGTAAACCGGCCTGTGTATGCATACGGAAAAACTCTCCAAATTTCTTCGTGCTCAACAGCTCCTCAGGCCCCGGTTAGGCACTAGTAGAGAAGTAACAGCTAAGCTAAAGCTGTTGTTGCAAAGCGAGTACTGGGAGTCGTGACCCTGGCTTGGAGAAGCCCTGAGCGTTGGCATGGACTGGGTGAGCCGCGGAAGGAATAAGCTGTGCTGTGCTGGAGACTGCGGTCGGCACAGGCAGCGATGCTACTTGGGCTCAAGGCCTAAAAGGATATGGCCGTGTCTGTAAACTGTGAGCGCTGATGCTCATACTGGCAGAAAGTTTGATAGATGGAAAGTAATTTGGGGATTTAAAATATGTATCAAAAGGGATTTTGAAGACTGTGGTCCTTAGTCTTGATTTCCTGGTTTAAATGAGAAACTTAATGAAGATGTATGTTGTACCTCAGTATTAGATGAAATTGTGTTGGTTCAGGATCAGCGTTAGCCGTTTGCTTCTACTCCCTTTTTTTTTCCCCTCCCCTTAGTCTCTCAGAGTTTTCTGATGTTTTCTCAGCATATTGTATTTTCTTCCCACTTTGAGCTTTTTCTGGTTTGGGTGGGTCTGTATGGCTTAGGCACGTTCATTGTTTATTCCTGTGCTGCTGTTATTGCACAGTCATTGGGGTTTGTCCCTCTTATTTTCTTAAAGATAGTTATTGTTTCGATAGTTATTGTTTGGTTTTAGTTAGTTAGAGGTTGTTTAGCTCTCGCTCTTCCTCAGAGACTGTGGGTCAAACCTTTAGCTGGGTAAAATCAATGTAATCAATAGAGCACTGCTGATACACATCAGCGCAGATGAGCCCTTGTGTAACATCAGCTCAGCAGAATCCTACTCGAGTCTTTGCTTTATTTCCCAGTTCGGCTTTTGGAAGGCATTTATGGTCACAAAACACTTGTTTTCTTTCTGCAGACCCTGTGGTTTTCAAAGGATGGAGCAACCAGAACTCAATTAAGAATGATAGCTTCCCATTAGGCATGTCAGAAGTGTACCCTTTTTTTCCTGTACAAATAAATAGAAGCTTGGAATATTTCAGAGGAAGAACTGTGATCTTTTCCCCGATGACTGAATATATTAGTTCGCAAGTCCCATATTCCAGGGGTTTGCCATTTGCCATTTTATGACACTCTTTCAAACAACAATAGTAGCTGTTTATGTGGAGTATAATTAGGAAAATATCTGATGCCTTTTTGCCTTTGCCTTGGCAATAAATCCCACATACGTGTGTGGGAGCAAGGAGAGCCAGCAGTACTTGGCCAGCCAATTTCCCAGAACATCAACCAGCAGATGCTTTTTCTGCAAATGGTGTTCCACTGACCGCAATTTAAAACCACTGGTTTAAATACCTGACCCAGTTACCACCATGAGGCAGCAGGAAAGCTACTGGTGGAGCCCAGCAGTGGTGACTTTCAGTCTCCTCCTCTTAACCTTTATATGTGCTGCCTCTGTGTGTCAAGAGACAGTAATACATCTTCCTAAAATAGATGGCTGCAGGATGTGCTGGTAAATAATTGGTTGACTGACAACATGAGCAAAATCACAAAGTGATTAACAAGCGGTGTCGTGCACCCTATCCTGGAGCATCTGCATGGGCAGTTAAGACTGGCAATTTTCAATGAATTTGAGAGATGTATCTTCTTTTTTTGAACGTCCATTGTCTGCAAAGGAAGCTGTTAGGGTGGAAAGGGAGGATCTTTCAAAATATGACAGTAATTACAATTTGTTCTTGATGAAAAGCCTCTTCACTGCTGGGTGGATACCCCGCATGGTTCCTATGCGTAGCACACCCACTACCTGTCCCCATTTCAAATAGGAAAGGCTTAAAACAAAGAAGGGAAGAGCACTGATTACCAGGAAATTGCAACACAAAATGAAGGAACAGCAGAAGAGAGTTATGTTACAAACAGGCCTCTCTTTCTGACCCGAGCTGCGATGAATTGTGGGTCACAGTGCAGAATCGAGTCCTTCATCTACAGATGCTGCTGGAGCAGACTGGAGGGGAGCACAGCAGGTTTCTTCTGGTGGAGGTCATATACCAGATAAGGTGAATTTGGCATGAAAGAACCAAAAAAGCTAAGTTTGAGGGATGGGAAAGACAGAGACAACATCATATTAAGTATTTGTTTTGCCTCAGTAAACTCTGAGTTCCCCCCCTTGCAGCATCCTCCAAAGTCCTTGCAAGACGCAGGGCCGTTATTTTCCCAAAATACTCGTGTCTCTTTGAGCGCCTCTTGATACGCTTTTCACATGCTGATGGAAATCTGGACAGGAAAGTCGCATCTCCTTTACGCGACCTCACCTTCTGTCTCAAACTGGCCCGTTGTCAAGTTTCCACAACATTTTTTGGAAATCCTGTATTTTCTCTGGGTTTTTCATGACCAGTAGCCAAGGCTACGTTGTCAGCAGTGAAGGAGCACCATTGCACCACTTGACAGCTTAAGAAATTAGGATGTGTTCATGAGTTAGTATTTATCAAAGGTAGCACACTCTACTGCATAGTTGTACAAAACTCAATGCAACATTTTCTTTCGTGTTTATAAAAATGTTGTATTCGTTGGAG